>NC_030961.1:2728584-4092876 GCF_001672515.1 Colletotrichum higginsianum IMI 349063 | reverse complement strand
CTAACCCTAACCCTAACCCTAACCCTAACCCTAACCCTAACCCTAACCCTAACCCTAACCCTAACCCTAACCCTAACCCTAACCCTAACCCTAACCCTAACCCTAACCCTTTTCCCATACTTCACAAGCTTAGTCGGGACCCCTACCCTCCCGGCCGCCCTCGACCGGTCACGCCGCGTCACAGCGGTTTGCCCAACAAGCCGTGGACCGGTCGTTTGACCCCGTCCACCCGTCGTCAAAGCCCAACAGCCGTAACCCGGTCGTTGGAAACCGTCGCCGGGGTCCACAGAGCCGGAGACACAGAACCAGACAGACACAGCCAAACAGAGCCAGACACAGCCAAACAGAACCAGACACAGCCAAACAGAACCAAGCAGACACAGCCAGACAGACAGGCACAGCCAAACAGAACCAAGCAGACACAGCCAGACAGACAGACACGGCCAGACAGAACCAGACAGACAGACACAGCCAGACAGACACAGCCAAACACAGCCAGCCAGACAGACACAGCCAAACACAGCCAAACACAGCCAGACAGACACAGCCAAACACAGCCAAACACAGCCAGACAGACAGAGACAGACCCAAGTAGACACAGCCAAACAGAGCCGAACAGACCCAACACCCCGCCGGGGGCCTGACACGCGCGCTGCCGCACGCCACCGGTCGTTTTCAAGCAGCCGCCGCCGCACGCCGTTCGGGGGCCTTACCGCCTTCGCGGGGCCACGGGGTACGGGTCCACGCCGTTGCCGGTCCACCGTGCTTCCGGGGCCACGGTGTTACCGTCTCGGCCCGTAACCGCTACGCCCCCAAACCCGACGTAAACGCCGAAAACAACCTCACCCCATCCATCCGTCCGTCCGCCGCTGGGGGGCGGTTGGGTTCAACGCCGCCACCGCCTCCCATAACCCCAATAAAACCCTAACTTGCCAACTAACCCTAACCCTGATCCCTTCTCGTCCTCCTGCTGCCCCCCCTAGTGCCCTCCGCCTGCTTACCTTGTCCCTGCCTGCCGCCTGACCCTAACCTGTTGTCGCACGACTGGGAAACACTAAGAAAACCCCCTGGAACCTCTGCCCCTCCAACCCTGAGAGACAACCCCAGCTAGAGAGCCGCCCATGCAGACCGCTACAGAACTAGACAAGTGGACACCCAGAGAAACAGAAACCCCAAGAACCAGTCACTGTAATGAAAGAGACCTACAAGAGACCCAGACGGCTCGAGAAACACCCTTGCCGCTTGTCCCAGACCAACCCTACCACGAGCCTAGCCACCTGCTGAATTAGCTCTACGTCCTGCAGGGTTTTATAGCCTGCCTTTGGCCTGCCTTGGTTAGCAATATATAAATACCTGTTATAACCCTGCCTGCCCTCTTTTGCTGGTTTCTTTACACAGTAGCAAACGTCTCTGTGGCCCCGATACAGGCGCTTTGCGTTCAAGTCTGATTGGATCCGGAGATCTGGACCTGCAGCCGAGCTAGGCACGGAAGAAGGGGCCGGCCTTGCCGCCTGCCGGCCTGCCTCGGGCGATCCCACCTTTGGTCCGATCTGTGGCCGGCCGGCCTTGTCATCCTGTCCCTGGTCCGATCCTGGCCTTGCGATCCTGCCCCCGGTCCGATCCCTGGCCGGCTCTGGCGGCCTTGTTGTCATCCGGCACAGCCCTTCCACAATCGGCGTGCCTCTCCGTCTGAGAGCGGGCGGTACATCGTGGATTGTGATTGTCTTGGCCCCACGATGGTGGCTCGAGGTTGATGAGAGCAGCCTTGTTGTTGACAGTGGGTGGGCTTCTATACTGGATAATGTACTGGTCACGCATCTCACGTGTTGTCGCTAGGGACAATCCATCTATTCGTTGCAGGCAGGCCTTTCCTAGGGTCGTGTTAATCCGGAGGTCCAACCCTGCACTTGGGCTAGGGCGGCCCTAGGGGCTGTTGCCTCACCCTGTGCGATCCCTCCTCTGGTCCGATCTGTGGCCAGCCAGCCTTGCGATCCTGCCCTTGGCCTGAACCCTGGCTCCGGAGGCCTCTAGGCGGTCCGGACTTTGGTCCGAACCTCCGGGCTGGCGTAGGGTGGCCTTCGTGCGGGGCTGAGGATGGCGCGCCGTCGCTGAGACGCCGGCGACGTTAAAGGTGACGGGCCCGCGTTTTCAGAGAGAGATCGATGCGCTGCCGACTTTGAACGTCGGGTTCACGAGTACCAGCCTCAAAGCAGGCTGGGCAGGCAGTGCAATGGCCTCGTCTGGGTTGGACAATTCGTCAGGTTTTATAGGCTGCGGGAAAATCATCCCCTGCTTGGTTGTTTTAAAAGGGAAGGAACAGGCTGTCCGTACCTTCCCTTTAGAGGGGTTTCTAACGAAAGGGGGGGTATAAAGGCACCTTCCCTGCCTCCGTCATCCCCCTCCTTCCCTTCCCTTCTCCCTACCCCGTGCGGGCAAATGACTTACCCCTGGAAGGGGGGGGGGGTTCCAGCCCTTCCTTCACCCGGGAGGCTGCAACAGAGGCGGTCTCGTCGCTGGCTGCCCGGGCAGGGTTGCCTCGTGCGATCCGGACTTTGGTCCGATCCGAGGCGGCTCTGGGCCGGCAGTCCGGACTTTCGTCTGAACCTCCGGGTTGGCCTACCCTAGCCATCGTACGGGGCTGAGGATGGCGCGCCGTCGCCGAGACGCCGTCGACCTTGAAGGTGACGGGCCCGCGTTTTCAGAGAGAGATCGATGCGCTGCCGACTTTGAACGTCGGGTTCATGAGTATCAGCCTCAAAGCAGGCTGGGCAGGCAGTGCAACGGCTTTATCAGGGGGGACAATTCGTTGAGTTTTATAGGCTGCAGGAAAATAATCCCCTGCTTGGTTGTTTCGAAAGGGAAGGAACGGGCCGTCTGCACCTTCCCTTCAGAGGGGTTTCTAGAAAGAAAGGGGGTAGAAAAACAGCCAACACCCCCTCCCTCACCCCCTCTTTTCCTTCCTTCTTCAGCTACACAGGCCAGCCCTCTCAGCCGAAGCTGATCTTCTGTGACTGGTGTTGGAGGCCGCCTGGGGCCTGCCCTCGCCGGCCGGCCTTGTTCCTGGGCCCGGCCTCCGCTGCGCAGTCCGGTCTCTGGTCCGATCCGTGGCGGCCCACTCCCAGCCTGGGCCCTGCAGTCCGATCTCTGCCTAGGGTTTCCAGCCTTCAGCCCTGCAGTATTTTAACGGCTGCCTTCGGGCCCGCCTTAGTCGGCAATATATTAATACCTATAATAACCCTGCCTGTCCTCTTTTGCTGGATTCTTCAGATGGTACGAAACGTCTTTGTGGCCCTGCTGCAGACGCTTCGCGTTCAACTCTGATCGGATCCGGAGGTCTGGACCTGCGACCGAGCCGGGCACGGAAGCAAGGGCGGCCTTGCCGCCTGCTGGCCTGCCTTGGGCGATCCCTCCTTTGGTCCGATCCGTGGCCGGCCGGCCCTGCGGTCCTGTTCTTGGGCTGATCCCTTGGTCCTGAGGCCTCTGCCGTCCGATCCCAGACCGGCTCCGGCAGCCTTGTTAATACTAGTGCAGGCCTCTACCTTTATCGAATAACAGGCCCCGACTTTCAAGTTCTGCAATTAATAGCTAGTATTAGATATACGACTAAAAACCTGAATACATTAAGGTTGCAGGATTCTTTCAGTCTTAGGCCCTAAAGGGTTTTAAGGCCTGCCTTTACCTTATTAGCCGCTAGCTTACCTGTAGGGTTAACCTTTTAGTTAAGCTAGTAGCTACCTAGCCTCTACACTCTTTTTTTTTAAATCTAATAATATACCTGCCTAGTAAATAAAGGGTGTACCTTCTCTACTGCCTAGGCCTCTATTCAGTATACTTACTACTAGAAGCTTAACTATCTTAACTAGGGACCTAAAAGGGTTAATAATTTTAAGTACTACCCTAAAGCTAAAGTATATTAGTTTTAATTTACATACTCACTCGTAGTTAAGTAGGATTGCAAACTTAGGTTAATACTTCCCTATATTGTTTACATTTACATAGAAACGCAAACAAAGCCCTACATTATAGATGTCTTTTTGTTACTTTTATTCCAACCCTAGAAACAAATCATAACTCTAACTAAAAAACACTATATAATAGCACCTCTCTCTATGCCAAACTATCCCATCCCTATACCTTTATTACAGTAACCCTTATACATCCTCGCTCTCTACTCTACACACACGCCGTACTAACACTGCCCATGCCGCTAGCGCGTTCGTTGCCATGTCCAACCCCCCTACCTGCCGCGATCGTCCCAGCCAGCTGGTGAAGCCCGCCTCGTCCGACGCGTCGACCTCGAACTCTTCCTGCATCCACCGACGCCCCACGCTGAACTGCGTCGTCCACTGGATCACCGGCAGCACCGCGTCCGCCCACCGGCACCCGTCCGACCCCCCCGCCGCCCCGTCCCCCTGTCCCCCCGGGCACAACGTCTGCCCGAGACCGCACCGCCAGCAGCATGCGTACGGCTCGAACTGGATCTTAGCCCGCCACCTCCGGAATCTCTCCCGGTCCAGCCGCCCACACTCCACTCCCCGGTGCCTGAATACCTCGGCCTTGCTGGCCGGCCTGCCCCTGTTACACCAGTGCATGTAGCAGACTGCACACTTGCCTTCTACCTCGTCAAGCCAGCCCTGTAGTGCGCCTGACAGCTTCTGCGTTGCCATCTCCTCCCGAGCCAGCCGGTTCACCTCCCTCCTGACGTCTCCTCCTTCATCCTCCCCCACCCCCACCTCCTCCTCCCACCCTCCTGCCAACTCGCCATAGCCCTGCTCCTCGCATCGGTCGCACACCTTCCCCCCCAACCCCGTGCAGTCCTGCCCGTACCCGTCCATGAACACCCCGAGCGCTACCCGCCGGCACCCCTCCGTCTGCAGGAACCTCTCCATCCCCTGCCTGTCCAGCTGCCTTACGTCGCTTGCCTGCCGGTCATACGGCGTCCCGCCCTCTCCGTCCAGGAAGACCACCGAGTCGACTGTTTCCCCCTCGGCCCGACCTCCCCGCCTCGTCTGCTGCACGAAGTCCACGAGCCCGTACGGCGCCTCCGCGTGGAGAACGGCCACGATGCTCTGGATGTCGACCCCGGAACCGAGCCCCGTCGTTGCTGCCATCCACCGGCTCGGGGACCGTCCGCTCGACCATGCCTCGAGTGCCTCCTCCCGCCCGTCTGCGCTGACCGACCCGTGGTAAAAGGAGCACCCGATTTCCGCCGCGAGACGCTCGCACTTTTGTTTCGACCGGCAGTACACCACACCCTTCTGCCCCTGCCCCATCACTCTCTCTGTCTGCCTGACCTTGCTGAGCACGGCGGCCTCTATGGAGGAGAACCCCCCCGGCCCTGGCCCCTGCCCGCTGCAGCACGTCACCCGGTACCGGATGTTCGGCCTTGCCGTGCTGGCCCGCACGATGCTCGCCTCGTCCGCCACCATGAGCCGCCGGAACCATCCCTCCATCCGGACCGGCAGCGTCGCCGTCAACAGGATCACCGGCTGGTCGTACCGGTGCAGGCCGCGCAGCCCAAGCAGCTGGGGCCGGTACGCCGCGTCCGTGAGCACGGTGTGACACTCGTCGACAAAGATCCGCTTCAGCAGGCCCCGCGCCCGCAGGCCCTCGGCGTACGACGCGAACTCGGCGCAGTTGGCGTACTCGGCACCCACGAACACCAGCGGCGCCACCCGGACCCGCTCCACGCGCCCCGTCACTGAGGCTGGCTGCCACAACAGGAAGTCGAGCCCGGCCCTGCGTGCGCTGCGCGTGAGGCTGCTGAGGAGTGCGACGAACGGTACGACTACGATGCTGACCCCGCCGTGGACCCCGGGCACGGCCGGCAGCATGAACAACGCGCTCTTGCCCGCCCCGGTCGGGAGCACGACCATCAGGACCTTGCCTCCCCGTAGCGACATCACCTGCCGGGCGCTCTCGTGCTGCTCTGCCGTCTTCCAACGCGCGCCCTCGCCAAAGAGCCCATGGAGGCCGATCTCGAGCCGCCGCTCGAGCTCGTCCTCGTCCGGGACCCTTCTCCACTCCAGTATGGCGTCGTTGGCGGCCCTCCTCTTACGCCCCGACTCGGCACCCCGGCTGCCGGGCGTTTCGCTCGTCTCTGCCAGCCCTGTAGCCCTGCGTTTAGGGGCGGGCGTACCCGGCGCGGTTGTGGGGGTGGGCTGCTGGCGCCGATGTTGCTGTTGCTGCTGCTGCTGCTGCTGCTGCCGCTGCCCCTCTGCCTCTGCTGCTGGCCCCTGCTGGCCCTCGGCTGTTGTTTCCCCTGCCGGCATCGACACGGACGACGTCGACTCGAGGAAGGCGTGCCACAGCCGGCTGATCTCCCGGAAGTTGGCTACCATCTCCGGCTGCAGCTGGTTGGGGAACTCGATATTCATGGCGTAGTGCCGCCTTGCCGTAACGCCGCCGTGCGTTGCCTGCAGGTCCCATATAAACTCCATCCGGGGCTTCCTCTGCGCCTCGCCCGTGAGCGGGTCCGTCTCTAGTGCGCCTCGGTGGGCCCCCGCCCCGGGCCCGGCCCCGTCGTCCTCCTCCGCCATCTCGACCTCGACCTGCCGCACCACAAGGCCGCGGATCTTCCTGCCGAGCTCAATCGCCACGTGACGGTAGCTTGACACTGTCAGCGACACCCCTATCGTCCCTCTCGTGACGGCGTCTAGCTCCTTGCTCAGCTCAGCCGTGCCCCA
Organism: Colletotrichum higginsianum IMI 349063; assembly: GCF_001672515.1. Lineage (NCBI taxonomy): Eukaryota > Fungi > Ascomycota > Sordariomycetes > Glomerellales > Glomerellaceae > Colletotrichum > Colletotrichum higginsianum. The sequence continues at coordinate 4,086,190 of NC_030961.1, read as the reverse complement.
GACACCCCGCCGCGCGTCCTTCCACAGCCACGGGTGCAGCGACCGGGACGGCCCGTGGATGCCGGCCTCGGCATAAAGGAGCCTCTCAAAGGGCAACACCCACGCAATGTACGCCACCATCATCTTGCCGAGTTGGTCAGGAAGGAACCGGGCCACCTTGCGACTGAGGCCTCGTATTGCCTGGTTCTTGTCCCGGTCCGTGACGATCATCACCTGCCCGTCAAAGACGAAAACGTTCCGCGCCATATCCTGCGTATCGCAGTAACGCGCCGTCGTCATCTCGGGTCCGCGCCCGGGCTGCCCCCCCCAGACGTGCATGCTGGCGAGCAGCGACCGCTTGAAGGACTCCGCCTTCGCCAGCCACCCGAGCACGCCGTCCTGCCGCCACTTCTCCAGTCTCGCGTCCCAGAGAGAGCCCCGGCAAAGCTCGGCCAGCCTCTGGGGCCCCGGCCGCAGCCAGCTGTTCGCCTCGTTCGTGGCAAACGACTGCCCGGCGCCCTCGAAGAGCGCCGTGTCGACAACCCGGTCGAGCGTCAGCGCCTCGCGCGCCTCGGCCCAGCCGCCCCGCATCAGCTCCTCCATTGTTGCCTCCGCCGTCGTCAGGGTCGTCCGCGCCGCTTTCTGGAACGCCTCGATCATTACCCGCTGCCCTAGGTACCGCAGCGCCCTGCCGCTGGCTTCCCACATCACCCGCGGCCTTCCGCCCTCCCTGCGCCGGTGGCCCTTGCCGTACGCCATCATGCGGATGATGGCGCTGAAGGGCGTGTGCGATCCGTCGGCGAGCCAGTACCTGAACTGCTCCACGAAGTCCTCGATCACCGCGACGCTGATCTCGTTCGGGTCGCCGTCGATTGGCTCCGCCTCGAAGAAGTGTTCGAGCATCAGGATCCGGCCGCCCCACATGATGCCGGCAAGCCGTTGCGTGAACTTGGATGCCGGGCACCAACCGAGGCCGCTGACGCCCCTGGCAACGGCCTTTCCTGGTTCTGGCCCGGTGCTGTTGCCACTGCTGCTGCCACCGCCGCTGCTGCCTCTGCCGGCGGTGTCGTCTGGTACACCCCTCCTCTTGGGGTCCAGGATGCCCAGTATGGCGGTGAAGTGGAGCAGCGGGTTGGCGAATATGTCAACTGCTACCTTCTGCTTCAGGGACACGACGCAGAACCTGTAGACCCGAAGGTCGAGGGCCTCGCTGTACTCCGGCCTGTCGCCAATCGTGTTTTGGAACCCGGTAGAGGAGTCTGTCTCGCCTGGTCTGCCGCCGCTCTGGCCGGGAGATCGGTGTCGTTGGTATCCGGCCCCCTCTATGTCGGAATCGCTACCGTCGCTGCTTGCCTCATACGCACTCTCGCTTTCATGCCAGTCTCCTAGGCCTCTGGCTGCTGGGGCCCTCCCCCCCCCTTGCGGGTGGCTGCTTCTGCTGCTGCCGCGGCCGCCTCGGCCAAGCCGCCTGTCCTCTTCCCTCGTGGCGTCGCCTGCTGCGTCGAGCGACTCCGCCAGTGCATCGAGGGCAGTCCACTGCTCGTCGGTGAAGCGGACGCCGCGCTGGCGCCGTGCTTCGGTTCGTCCTAGCCGGTGCGCCCGGATGCAGTAGCACAGGTACCGCTCCCAGATACCCTGGTACTTCCGGACCGTGTCGGCTTCTTGGCCGAGCTCGAACGGCCGTCCGTGAGGCTTCGACGGGTCGATGCTCTTCAGCCACCGCTTCGTCTCCAAGGGCACCTTGCCCAGCCGGAGGGAGCATCTCGCCACCTCCCGGCGGAAGCTCTCCGATAAGAGGGCGAATCGGCGCTGCTCCTCCTTGAAGCCCTCGTCCCAGGCTGCCCTGCGGACGGCCTCGGACACAGGCGCCTGCCCAGCGGCGTGTAGGTCGATCAGGTCGAGGCCGGCAAGGTGCACAGCCCATCCCATCTCCCTGACCCAGCTTGACTGTTGGTTTATGTCTAGGCTGGCAACGATGGTCCGCCCCCATTCCTCATCCTCGGCCGCCATGAGACTCTCCTGCCTCAATAGGCGCTCTGCGAATACGTCGTCACTATCCTGCCAGGCAGACAGCCCCCCAACGCCACGGGCCTGGACAATCCAGTACCGCGTATACCGCCCTCGGCACAGCGACTGCACCTGGACCGCCCCCCACCCTGGACTGTCAGCATGAGCCGCAGTAGGGGTAACGGCAGGCAAGCCGGCTTCGTGTACGTCCCGCTGCGCATGCAATTTGGCTAGCTTCCGGCTGCTCGTTCGGAATGGGCACCGCGTGCATCCGTACCCGTCCAACAAAGGCACCTGCTGAATAGGCGGCGTGCCGTCCGGCGGCAGCTCGCAGGTGTGCGGGTCTTCGAGCGCGCCGTCGGCGGCCGTTACCCAGGCCTTGTCGAGGACGCCCTGGAGCAATTCGCCCTTCAGCCGGTGGGCCCGGCGGAAATGGGCCTCGATGGCGCCGTCCGGTCGGAGTGCTTGCTTGCAGTGCGTACATACCGCAACACGGGGTCGCTCAACAAACACAAGATACGCGCTCGGGTCGATCTTGCCTACCAGGCCCTGGCTGCTGCTGCTGCTGCTGCTGCTACGCCTAACCATGATGAGATGGCGCTCGGGGATGCTAGTCACACTAGGGAAAGAGCTGCAAGCTGCTGCCTGTGACCTATTACCTGTTGCTGCTCTATATAGCACTGTAGGGACTGTATGCGCCTTGGTAGTGCTTAGGAGCTAGACATAGAGTATATCCTGGTATTCTTGTCGGTGGTTTGAATAGCATGCCTACAGCAACGTCGTTGGTTTAGACGTTCGGTGTCTAGGTTCTCTGTGTTAAATTGGGTGGGTCTGACGTTGCTAAGGAGACGGCTGGCTATCAATACATAGACCCTAGTACGCATGGCAAAATCAATTGCTACTCCTATACTCCGGTAGAACTTGGCTAATATGGAACAATAAGGACCTATAAGCACGTAGTATCTATACAGACTACCTTTAGGGTTTACTACTAGCTGTTAAAGTGGTTTATACCTGAAGTGTAATGTATTTAAGCTATGTAAATACTTAATACAATAAACTAGAATTTAAAGTGGATAATGTAAAGCTTAAGAAGTTTTAAACTAACTAAATAATATTTGACTGTTAAGCTATATCCTAGTATAGTGATATAGAGTAGTGTCTTATTTATTTTACTTTTATATTACTATATAATGCTATTGCTATTTAATACTATTGCTATTTAATACTTAAAGTTATACTACGTACTACTTTAGTACTTAATTCAATGCATGAATTAAACTATATGTTTAATACAGAGAGAAATTAGTGAGGTACTAAAAAGAGAAAGGGGAATGAACCTTGTTGCTTTAATATACTATAGTTTGTTAAAGTTGATAGAATGATATATCCTGAGGTAGCCCTGATTCGTACTGTAATACTAAATAGAGAGCTGCCTATTTCTAGGGTGTTATAGTAAATGCCTAACCTACCTCCACCTTAACTATTACAGTAACTTACATCTTTTCCCTTTTGCTGCATGGACGTTAGTGATTACTATCGTAAGGAATTTACCTTTAAATTCTTTCCTAGTAATAAATAAAATAATCTTCTGAACTAGAGTATAGAAATAGCTACATAGAGTAGCAATAAGTTGTAGTGTTACGACCCAACAAGTTACAGGCGACGAGAGCCCCACCCGGCCAGCAGGACGCGGGCGGCACAGCCTTTGTATGGACAAAAGACAGGGTTAAGCAGATGACTCCCCCGGAACGGAAGAACTATGGTACAGGTCACGTGGAGATAAGATTAGATTAGATCCGTACGCCAGAAATACGGAACCCGTACGCCAAGGATACGGCACCCGTATGCCAAGAGTACGGCACCCGTATGTTGAACATACGGATGCCTCTAAGACTACATGAGCGGACTTGTATATAGGATGGACTTGGACGCACTCAAGGACAGACTCCCATAGCTCTTCAGCAATCAACTTTGTGATTATCCCCTCGGATACTCTCGGCACCCTTCACTAGTGACACACATTACAAGACCTTTGTTGAGTATACGACTGATCACCGTATCCTCTGAAGACCTGATCCTTTCAGCACGACTTACAGCACTGTTCCCCAGCTTCGTTGCCTCAGCTTCTGCTAATAGACACTACCACGGAAAGCCGACCGTAACACTTTGATTGCTCCTGTTCAGTAAGTTGACCCTACGAAGCTAACGAACAGTAACGACACCATGGCCGCGCGACCCAACGCTCCTAAGACTCCCACCCCAGGATCCAGCGCCTCCTCAGGCAAGCAACCTGCTCGATCCCTGGACGAGGAAATGAAGGAAGCCGAGGATTCTGACGAAGAACTCGACTTCACCAAGAAAGTCTACGGAAACCTCCAGAAGCGCATCGAGAAGAACAACAACGACATCGCGCATATGCAGGCCATGTTCAACGACGCCGTGACGGAGCTCGAGAACAAGAACCAGCTCGCCAACAAGCTCCAACAGGAGGTTCACACCCTCCGAGCGGCCGCCAACATCATCCAAACCCCCATGGATGGACGAGAGAAACTCAAGCTCAACTCTCCCATCACTTATGACGGAACCCCAGGACTACTCAAGGGATTCCTCATCCAAGTCAAGAACTATCAGAATTTCCATCAAGGAAACTTCCGCAACGGAACTGAGAGAGTCATTCATGCCGCGACCTTCCTGCGAGGACGAGCCCTTCAATGGTTCGAGCCCTTCCTTGAAGAATATCTCAACAATGAGACCCTCGACCATTGTTCCAGCGAAGTTAGGGACATATTCGCCAATTTCCAGGGATTCGAAGACGCCCTGAAATCCCTATTTCAGGATCCCGACGGATCACGACAAGCGGAAAGAGACTTGGCCCACCTACGCCAGACTAAGTCTGCTACTGCCTACGCAGCAGAATTCAGAAGACTCTGCGCCCAGCTCAAGCTCACCGAAGACACCAAGATCTTCATGTTCTACAACAACTTGAAGGATGAAGTCAAGGACGAGATCATCAAGCTTGATCGCCCGGAAGACTTCCTTCAGTACGCCGAACTCGCTATCAAGATTGACAACCGCCTCTACGAACGACGCAAGGAGAAAGGCGAAAAGCGAGCCCCAGCCAACTCGGCCAAGAAATACCAATGGCAACCCCAACAACGATTCCAGCAGAACCACCCTCAACGCAACGGGCAAGCCGAGCGCCCTAGAGGAAACTACTGGCAGAACAACCAGAATCGCAACAGCACCGCCTATGGACACCACAGTGGCCCTATGGACCTCAGCGTGGCCCAGAAAGACAACAAAACACGAGACTTCAAGTGCTACAACTGCGACAAGCCAGGACATATGGCTAGAGAATGCCGACAACCCAAGAAACAGCGGTTCCAACCAGTACCTGAGAAAGGCCGACAAATCAACATCGCCAACAAAGACATCCCCCACGCCTCGCTCTCATGGACCGCATGCTACGACGACAACTGCCTCACTCACCAAGACGGCAAAAAACAATCGGGATGGTATCCCAAGACCCCCCGGACTCTAGCTATGACCCGGTCAGGCTATGAGAAGACAGGGATATGCAAAACCCCCGAAGAACACCAACGACAGTGTGTCGACGTCCTACGACAAGCCTGCGGGATTGCTACCTACCAAAAGATCCCCGATGCAAGGAAAGGACTCAAGAAGGACGACACCCCTGAGGAAAAGGGAACCACCCAAGAACAACCAAGAACCCTCGCCATGATGCGAAGGGGCTCCAACCAGAAGCTCACACGCAAGATCAACGAACAACTCGACGAGATGCTCCAGGCAGGACAACTTGAAGAAGTCAGGAGACCTGCACTTCAAGGACTAGTAGCACCAGGAGGAAAAATCGAGATAACTACACTCAACCAAGTCGCAGCAAACAACCCTCGAGACCCACGAACCTGGACCCCCCAGCAGAGAAAGGCGTACGAACACGTTGCAAGCGACCACCCGGAAGGGCCAGACGGCTTAGATTACGACTCTGAAGAAACACCCGACTACAGGATCACGCCTAGTCAGTACTACGAAACCTACATCGCATCTAGCTCCGAAGAAGAGAGCCCGGAACCCCCGAAGCGACCAGAATACCAGATCATCAACCCCAAGAGTGACAACCAGTCAGTTCAGTTCCATGGGACAGCGTACAAAAAGAACCATCCACCTACGCCACTCGTACCAGGAGACCACCCGCTACTGAACCCCAGCCACGAGGACCACGAAGACCTCTTTTGGGCCGAATGCCTGGACGACAACTGCAGAAGACACAAGAAGGGCAAGAAGGAGTTCTACTTCTACCCTCGACGATACACTAAAGAACCCATTCAGGATGTCTACCTCAACAAACAACTCCCATTCTGGACAATGCGATACTACGGCGAAGGAAACATTGCCACCTTCACCCCAGACCCCGAATACCCCATGTCATGCTACAACGACGACAAGGGATGGCGAGAATGCGAACACGACGAATGCCTCATCCACTCCAAAGCCAAGGCAAAGGCCTGGCGGAAGGCACAAAAAGAAGCTCAACAGTCAAAAAACTGATGACGCCTACGACAGAAGGGCAACGTACGGCGACAACCCATAAGACCCTATGTGCAACCTACGACGCAGCACACTTCGACCTGGACATCGAGATCCAAGGACAACGGACGCGCGCGATCATCGACAGCGGCGCTCAAGGAAACTTCATCTCACCCAGACTGGTGAATGAGCGACAGATACCATGGCAGAAGAAAGAACGCCCGTACGCGTTACGGACGGTCGAAGGAGAACAAGTCGAGTACGGTGGCGGACTCATTGTTTTGGAGACAGTGCACCTCCCTTTGCAAGTTCATGACCAGAAAGAAGAACTCCAATTCGACATCACAGAAATGGGAGACATCGACGTCATCCTAGGAATCACATGGTTACGAAAGCACAACCCACGAATAGATTGGAGAACCGGCCAACTCCAATGGTCAGATTCAGTCACTGAGCAGCACTGCAAGAGCCAGGCCTCAAACGAATCCTCTAGAGCACCTCTTGACGACACCATACAACGAATCCGATACGTAGCCTATCTCCGGGAGATACGGCCTTCCAAGACGGTAGCCCCGGCAGTATCAGATCAGGGATCAGATCCACTCCTAGCTATTCCAGAGGAGTACCGGAAGTACGAAAAGCTGTTTGCCCCAGAGTTGGAAACAGGCTTACCAGAACATGGACCTTACGATCACGAGATCCCTCTCATCGAAGGCTCCCACCCGAAGTTCCATCCGATATATGGACTCAATGAAACAGAACGAGAGGCACTCGACAAGTACCTCGACGAGAACCTCAAGAAGGGATACATCAGACCCTCTGAGTCATCAGCAGGATACCCTATCCTGTTTGTGCCAAAGAAAAATGGCAAACTACGACTATGCGTTGACTACCGACAACTCAACAGCATTACGAAGAAGAACTGTTACCCGCTACCACTCATCTCAGAACTCCGAGATTTGCTACATGGAGCAAACTGGTTTACGGCCCTCGACCTCAAAGGAGCCTACAACTTGATCAGAATGAAGGAAGGCGAAGAATGGAAAACAGCGTTCCGAACACGTAAAGGACTCTTCGAGTACCTCGTGATGCCTTTCGGACTCACCAACGCACCCGCCACCTTTCAGACAATGATCAACCACGTCCTCAGCGAATTTATCGACATATTCGTTGTCGTCTACCTCGACGACATCCTCATCTTCTCACCTACCCTCGAGCTACACAAGGAACACGTCCACCAAGTCCTTCAGAAGCTCCAAGAAGCCAAACTGTTGGTAGAAGCCGAAAAATGCGAATTCCACACCCAAAGAGTCGATTTCCTAGGATACACCATCACCCCAGGGCAAATCGAGATGGAAGCGAAGAAAGTACAGGCAGTCAGGGACTGGCCTACACCTCAGAACGTCAAGGACGTCCAGTCGTTCCTAGGATTCGTCAATTTCTATCGAAGATTTCTCAAAAGTTACGCAGGAAGCGTGCAATGCATCCAGAACCTCACACGGAAAGACACCCCATTCGAATGGACCAAAGAACGCAATGACGCATTCGAGAAAGTCAAACAACAAGTCAGCTCAGAACCTGTCACTCGAATCCCCGACCCTAACAAACCTTTCGAAGTCGAGACCGACGCCTCAGACTTCGCTATGGGCGGACAACTCGGTCAACGCGACGAAGAAGGAAGACTACACCCTTGTGCCTTCTTCTCCAAAGCATTCCACGGACCAGAATTGAACTACCAGATCCACGACAAAGAACTCATGGCAATCATCGAAGCATTCCATGAATGGAGACCACAACTATCTGGTACGAAACACGAAGTCCTCGTATACACGGATCACAAGAACCTCGCACACTTCACAACATCCAAGAACCTGAACAAACGACAAGTCAGATGGTCAGAATTCCTTTCGGAATACAACTTCCGGATCATCTACAGAAAAGGAACCGACAACGGCAGAGCCGACGCTCTCAGCAGAAGGACGGATCACGAAGTCCCCGTTCCAGAGGAAACACAAGTTATCCTCAAGACAGACAAGAATGGAGACCTTGTTCCAGCACAGAAACTCCTCATGATCGCCAGACGAGTCATGATTGGCACGACCAACAAAATGACGCATGAGATGATCAGAGAGATTCACAGTACTCGAGCACACGGACACCAAGGAGTTACCAAGACCTGGAAACGAATTCGACAACATCACGACCAGCGAGTAACAAGACAGGACGTCGCAGACGCAATCCGGGATTGCGAACCCTGCAAGAAAAGCAAGAACAGTCCACACAAACCCTACGGACTCATTCAGCCACTGCCAATACCACCAGCAGCATGGCACTCGATCTCTTTGGACTTTATCGTCAAACTACCAAAGTCAAGAGAACCACTGACGAAGGTCTATTACGACAGCGTTTTGGTCATTGTGGACCGACTCACCAAATACGCTTACTTCATTCCATACCTGGAAGCAAGTACAGCAGAAGACCTTGCGTACACGTTTTTGAAATACATCATCAGCAACCACGGACTACCCAACGAAATTGTGTCAGACAGAGACAAGCTGTTTACTTCGAAGTTTTGGAAATCTCTGATTTCGCAACTTGGTGCAGACCACAAACTGTCTACCTCTTTCCACCCGCAGACCGATGGTCAGACCGAACGAATCAACCAGATACTCGAACAGTATCTACGATGCTATGTCAACTACGATCAAGACAACTGGGTACCACTGTTGCCTACAGCCCAGTTCGCCTACAACAGCGCAGTCGGAGAAAGCACTCTCCACTCCCCATTCTACCTGAACTACGGATTCGAACCTACCGCACATGGAGAACCACGCGAAGGACCACGGGCCCTGAAGGCCGTGGCCGGAATCAATAAGATGCGCGAAATCCAGACAAACGTCTCCCAAGATTTGGAATTCGTCAGAGAACGAATGAAGAAATACGCCAACACTTCAAGGATTGGAGGACCATCCTTAGAAGAGGGAGATAGCGCCTACCTCATACGACGAAATATCAAAACCAAGCGACCTAGCGACAAATTGGACTACAAAAAACTCGGACCTTTCGAAATCCTCAAGAAGGTCTCGCCAGTCAACTACAAGCTAAAACTACCCGATACGATGAAAATCCACCCAGTCTTTCACATCGCACTCCTCGAACCAGCACCACGCGGATCACACACTGAAGACTGCATCATCGTTGAACCCAACGAACCAGAATACGAAGTCGAGCGAATCATCGACCACAGGAACGAAGACGGTCATGACGAATATCTCGTTAAGTGGAAAGGTTACGGACACGAAGACAACTCATGGGAACCAGTCAAGAACCTCCAGCATTCCCAGGAGCTTCTACGGGAGTACTCCAGCTCTCAGACCGCTCCGGAACTAAGGAACCTAAATCCGCAAACTCCTCGCCAATCCCGAAGGAAGGCCAGTCGACCTCGTTAGGAACCCCTATGGATTGAAGATCACCCACGACACCCTGCTCGTGAGCATCCAAAGCAGAAAGCAACTCGTCATCCTCCAGCTCCTGCAGACCCCGAGAAAACGTCTCGAGATGACGCTCCTTAACCTTCTTGCGAATAGTACGAATTCGCGCCAAACGACCCGCCGCTTCAGCCACCTCGGCCTGAACACGAGCAAGCTTCTCATGAAGCCCCAGGAGAGCATCACTCGCTTGCTCCTCCTTCTCCTCCCATTCCTGACGCTGATCACTCAGGCGTCGCACTACCCTTGTCAGCACACCACCAAGAAGACACCTCACGACAAGAACGAAAAACTCACGGCTCGACGCCACCACCACGCCATCGCAAGGGCGCTTCAGGTTCTTGCAACCCTGGCAGACTTTGGAACCCTCAGCAATCCGACATGGACGCTTCGCGCGGAAGCAACGGGTACAAGGCATGGTATCAGAAGAACCAAAACGATCGAAGACGTCGTCACACGCTGAACGAAGTGCTGATTTGGAGTCCCTTGACTTTTGGACGCGACCTGTCATGTTGTCAACATCATGATAAACAGGGACGCAGAATTGACGACTCCCCAACCTGGGAGACACTACCTACTTATGGGTCTTGAGGACAAGACCTTTGGAGGGGAGACCTGATGTTACGACCCAACAAGTTACAGGCGACGAGAGCCCCACCCGGCCAGCAGGACGCGGGCGGCACAGCCTTTGTATGGACAAAAGACAGGGTTAAGCAGATGACTCCCCCGGAACGGAAGAACTATGGTACAGGTCACGTGGAGATAAGATTAGATTAGATCCGTACGCCAGAAATACGGAACCCGTACGCCAAGGATACGGCACCCGTATGCCAAGAGTACGGCACCCGTATGTTGAACATACGGATGCCTCTAAGACTACATGAGCGGACTTGTATATAGGATGGACTTGGACGCACTCAAGGACAGACTCCCATAGCTCTTCAGCAATCAACTTTGTGATTATCCCCTCGGATACTCTCGGCACCCTTCACTAGTGACACACATTACAAGACCTTTGTTGAGTATACGACTGATCACCGTATCCTCTGAAGACCTGATCCTTTCAGCACGACTTACAGCACTGTTCCCCAGCTTCGTTGCCTCAGCTTCTGCTAATAGACACTACCACGGAAAGCCGACCGTAACATCAATGCAGTACTCAGTGTATCCCGCGAGCACGGCTTTATCCACTTCACTCTTGCCTGTGTAGTAATAATCCTAATAGACTAGATCGCAAACAAGCTTGTATTTGTCTATTAGCTTAGATAATATTACGGATGGACCAGTAACAGGTGTCTCACCAGGCAATGTAGCTCATAGAAAACAGCCATCAGGCCCATATACCCACCACCATGCTGTAGTGGTATCGACGTTTGATTCATCGCCCGGAGCTCGTCCTCAGAGATGCGTATATTATAGTCTAAACGTTGCTAGCGTCTGCTCCCTAAAGGCCACCTGACTCAGCCCTCGAAACTTCGAAACTCACGTCTGAGAAGTCAGTACCACTCTTCGTCTAGTTCAGGCGACGAATTTCCTACGTATTTGCTCAAGGAGACATCATGGGGACGATCGGAGATGATGTCAACCCTGTAATGGATGTAGTCCTGTACTGGTGCTAATGAGACATATTAGTTCTCTAAACTACTTGCAAGACTAAAGCCTTATAGTATTACTAACTGAACAGCTTGCGGTGGTCCCAATAGTCAATACTCGTCTGCCCTAGCAAAGCTACAGTCCAGACACTGTAGAAGATGAACAAGACAATGTGGATCAAAAGATGGCCGCGATTACGTTGCGACCAGGAATAAAGAGTTAGTCTCGACTCCTTGTGAGATGCCAGGTCGGAATGACAGTTGAGACTGCCATCTTTTGGGATAAACGGCTCGCCAAGAAGCTTCTCGCGGTCTTCCTCCATGGAAAAGATTAGAGGTGAAACAGGCGTAATCCAAGTGAGATCAGCTTAGCCAGGCAAGTCAAGAACGACGCTGAAATTTTCACAGCCAGGTCTCAGTCCTACCAATTTCAAGCTCAGTCTGAAAGTCTCGTGACAGTGGGCAGTCCAAATGAGGAAGCTGACAAGACTGGTCGTCGCGGAGTATGACATTGCATTCAACCCCACCCCAACCCCCCGAAGCAGCGTCATTGTCCTGCTTCGAGAGTCTATGCACCGTCAACGAAGCTCCCCTGTCTCTGTATCAGCTATAGCTCTGCATCTATACCGATGACTATGCACAATTGCCCTTCGGACTCATGCGATCTGTTCGTAAGAATCTCGGGTTTGTGCCTTAGCTTGCGATATCAGCAAGAGACATGCTGCAGGTAGGAGAACGGGCGCATGACCGTGCGGCAATTGTACTTCACCCAGGTCAACAGTCACGCACACGCGCATTGTATCGACCAAGTGTAACCTGCATTAGCCTAAAAGCGACTTTTAAAATTACCTGCAGCAATAAACTTCTAGAGATAATTAAATACTATTTATACTATTCTTAAATGCATTTACGCAAACTTAGACGGCCCTACTAACTTACCCTTATCTTAGAACTATTAGGAGCAAATAATAATCTTTATATTACATACTAAGTAAAATATAAACTCTTTTCAAATAGAACTCTCATTCTATTAAAGTCTTTTCAATAACTTTATAGACGGCAGGCCTTTGTTACTGCTAAACGCCTACATAAGCTAGTTATTAGGTCTAAAACTCTCTAAGTCAATAGCTGGATGTGCGCTGACTTAGATGAAGGTTTTAGTAAAAATAGTTAGAGTAAGATTAATAGCATTAGAAAAGGTCAAGGTGAGGGGGGCACTTTTGTCTAATGTCTTGAGAAAGGGGGAGTTAGTAAGGGGTCCCCTAGGCAAACACTAGATTGCTATCTGCAAGTAGTTTATAATTAATTGCTAATAGGAGGAGACATAGATGCTGACGCGTGTACAGTAGAGTATTTCCATATTAGTAATAGCCTTTTCAAGTTGTCTCTCTTTTTGCTGCCCGAGACATTGCCGTACCGCTGTATCTAGGCCATCCCACCAGTATTATAGCTATCCCACCGGCGTTATATTTAGTATTCATCTATTCAAGCCTCTTGTCGTTGTATTAAAACTATTAATTTCAGCAGGCAAGCATCCTAAGTTAATTAAAGCATAGCTATATATACAGTATTACCCCGCCCAGATTTATCAATTCTCATCATTATTATTACTCCAGTCTTATTTACAGCATCAAGTACAATTGCAACTACAACACAACCTAGCCCATCTCTTGTAACTCGCATCACACAACTCCGTACACCCACCACTATGCACTTCAACTGCATTACCCTCTCCCTCGCTGCCGCCGCCTTCGTGCAGGCTGGCATCCAGTTTGATAGCGACGAAATCCCAAGGCAGTGCAACGCTGTATGCCGCCCCATCTTCAGCCTCACTCAGGCCTGCAAGGTCAACGACAATCTAGTCAACAACCTCACTAAGGACCAACTTGAGGCCCAGTGCGTCTGCACCAACAACAGCATCAACGTCGCCCAGTACGCCGCCCTATGCGCCAGCTGCACGGAACAGAACATTGAGGACGTCGGGGACGTCGGGGACCTTGATGATGGGTCTTCACTTGAGAAGCGGCTTTTGCAGTCCAAAGAAGTGCAGAAAAATACGCCAGATATCAATGACATTATGAGGACCTGCGGCTTCGCCAGCACCTTATACGTCGCTACTGCCTCCTACGCCTCCACTACGCCTTCCGTATCCGCCGCCCGCCTTAGCAACTCAGCCCACCTAACCACCACCATCACCCCAGGATCCAGCGCCAGCTACAGCTCCAGGAACAATAACAACAACAACGGCGGCAGCAGCAACGCCACCCCTACCAACGGCAACCAGGCCACCCAGACCCCTAATGCTGCCGGCATTGTCTGCCCTCAGGGTCTCGGACTAATTAGCGCCGCTGCTATTGGTGCTCTCTTGTAAAGATAATGTAGATGTATAGTGAGTGGCCTATTAGAGCAAATGGCCTACCTCCTTCTCCTAGCTATACTCTTCACCTTTACATCTACTTTCCTTTACATACAACAATTTCTTAATATTCTAGTAAAAGACATAGTGTGAATAACTAAGTGCTAAATGTCTAGTCTACGCACTCTTCCCTTAAGTTGTAGGTGCTATATAGTTTATGTGACAATGCTGTTCTAACTTTGTAGCGTAAAAATAAACTTATCTACTAGACAAACTACCTAGTCCTAAAACCTACTCTAAATACCTATACTGAAGGGTTAGACTGCAAACCTATCTGGGTCCCTGGGGCTGGGAATTTGGCTCCAATCAACTCAAGTGAACCAAAGAGAAACTGCGCATCTGCTACTGGATCTGCAGAAGCAGCTCGATCACCTTCAGGAGGTGTAGCAGGCGTTACTAACGGGGGAGGCAGAACAAGGCAGGCTCGTCCGTTAATAGATTGCATGTAATGGGCGTTGATTCCAGGAGTTGTCCAGAACAGCATTCCTTGGTCGTATCTCGACTTAATCTCAGAAAGCCTAGGATAGTTGACGCCCCAAAAAGATTGTGTCCAGTTTTCCTCTTTTAGGCTCGCCTACATTGTGTACGTTAGTCCATCATCGCTGCTTCAAAAAGTCAAAGATCCAACATACCTCATTTATGTATGCGCCCATGTCTGGGGCAAGTTTACGAAGTCCGTCGGCGTTTGGAGAGGCAACAAGGTGAACAACCGCTCTTCTCCAACCCGGATTTGCAGAGGTGTCAGCGCCGGAGCCTTGCGATTGACCCGGTGCAGTCATAAGCAATCCATATGTCCCCTCAGCCCCTCCCAATGCATCCATAATTCCAGGATCGCGAAGATGCTCGGGAGCCATAAGGCGGCTATCGTATGGGAAAATCCCGTGGTTTCTTGGTTGTTTGTTTGTCGTCGTCTCAGCCAGAGGTCCATAAGTTGTAACGAAAAAGTCTTTGTAATCGTCGAAATTATACGGTTTTGTTTGGAAAGGCTCAATGTTGGGAAACGATTGCATCTTGGTGAGAATCGGCCCCCATGCTGCATTCGCCTTGGATATTCCGGAGGCATTTCCTGGGTGGACGGCGTAGCATCTGACGTGGCTGATGTCAACGTAAATGAAAGCGCTGACGCCTAGTTTTTGTAGACCAGGCAACTCCCCCAACAGATACTGCATCGCGTCACTGAGCGGCGTTCTCCCAGTCTCAGGATCCAGCGCATCTGTTCCTGTGATTGTCGAGTTGATATACCAGTTGTAGCCAGTGATTGGAACGGCAATATGTGCCTTCCAGGTGGCCTCAACCACAACGCCGAAAGTCCCCCCTCCGCCCCCGCGGATAGCCCAGAAAAGATCTTGATGAGACACATTGTTTGCCACTCTTAGCTGGCCGTCCGCAGTAACGACTTTTGCTTCAAGCCATTGGTCAACCCCTAGGCCGTACTGGGCAGTCAAGGGACCGTAGCCGCCATTTTGACCCCAGGCTCCAGCAACAGCTACGCCAGCTGCGGATATGTTAGTTCTCCAGTCAAAGAGCCTGTTCTGGGTGCAGTCCTACCTGCTGCTCCGCTCGTGGTGAACAGTCCCGAGGGAGCGACTGCGTAGTTGAGAGCAAGGCCAGCTACGCCCGGGTGAAAAGTGACCGCAGCTTGAATTCCGTCTCTCGGTGTAATCGCATTTGGTGCCTCAACAGGGTAACGGGGACTGGTAGCGCCTTCGCTGGTTGGGGTAAACGACTCCAGAACGTTGACCTTGTTCATCAAAGACAAATCAATGACGAGGCCAGATCCCGCGTCGCTTCGGCCGAGCTGATCGTGACCCGTTGTAATGACGGAGAGCCGAATATTGTGTTCTGAAGCGAATCGTACAGCCGCTTGTACGTCAGAGACATTTTGAGCTCGTACACGATAGTTGGGAAGGCCCCCATGAATGTCGCTGCCATTTTGACGGATCACACCGGGAATGGCAGCCTCCCAGACCTCGGCAGCAGGCCAGTCATGATCTGTACTCAACTTTCGGCAACCTGCCGGCGCTGTCGTGAATGACGCATCGCCGAAGGTCAGAGCAGGCAAAGCTGCAAAATAGTGAAGTGGAAACTCTTTCCTCATTGGGAAACACAAGACGACGCAGCTAGAGAAGTAAAAAAGTGCAATGATGAAAAATCTTGATCAAAGTGATGCAGTTTAGTTATACAGATACTTAATTATAAATGCAATGCGCATACTACATATCCACTTTAATTGACACTGCCCTAATAATCTATAGTCGTATCGATTATCAAAGGAATTACACTGCAACGGAATTGTGCCAAAAGGCCAAGGCAAAGAGTAAATGGTACGGCTCAGGCCAAGTGGCGGCTCCCGTCGCAGCCCAGCCGATCCGTTCCCGAGCGGCTTGCACTCCGGTCGGCCTGCGCCTTAGGACATTTATGGTTTACCAAGACAAGCTAACTAGGAACTCGAGTCAATGCTTTAATGGTTCCTGCATTTCGTATAGCTAAACGAAAGAGAAAGCGAAAGAGAAAGAGAAATACGAAATATTTGCCAAGGTTATCAAGGATTACCTTTTTTTTTTCCGGAGCTTTTGCTTTCTCCCCCCTTATGCCGTCATCCTCAATGCGAGCAATGGATCCGAGTCATCGTTTGATTAAGCGACGCCTACTTCGGCTGCTAGTTGCAGATCTTGGAGAGGAGAAGAACTAGCTAGACCTTATTCTTTTGCTTCCAGCCAAATGTCAGACAGAGTTGGACAGGGAACTGGAGTTGCTAAACCATCGCAAAGATAGATAAGAATTGCCGCGCGTTCTCGGGTATAAGCCACGATGGCTTTCCCCCCCGAGTCATTGAGTATGAATCCACACGCACATGCTTCACGTCCCATTCGGCTAAGTCGCCCTGGTAATGAAGTGAACCGGTAGCGAAGTTCATCAGGAGTTGGAAAACCTACAGTCGAAAAAAAATCCTTGTGGTGTTTCCTACAGCGCGTCGAAAAGGTCAAACAAAATTGGCCGACGTTATATCAAGGCTGAAAGATAACTAAGCTTATCGTCAATAGCTCTGCATCGGCTTTAAAGAACTGAGACGATAGAGAACATTTCCTCACAACCCCAATACCCTCGCTGTAACTCGTCAGGTTCACTCTTCCAAATTATCAACATATTAGCCGTAGTCTAGACTAAAACCTCTTTTATTATTAGCTTGAGGGTTTGCTTATTTAATTTCCAGTGGGAAAATTGTGGTCTCCTACACTGCCCCATTAGGACCAATAGACATGTTCTTGTAATCAATTTTGATTTTTTTCTTCCGCACGGAAACTTATTTGCGCGGGCATCGCGCTTTAGGAGCGCTATGTAATGAAACGAACCCCATTTTTTTCTCGCGTTTAAAAGCCCCTGGTTGCATGCGTCGCTTTCTTAGAATCAGATTCAATCTTCTATTCGAACACGCCACTACACCATCCTTAAAAATAGCACTGCTCTCAATATATTCTACAACGTAATTCGGACTCCTTCTTCCAGCCGTCAGCCAACGGCTTCGACCTGTCTTGGGGCAGTTTGTAATTACCAACCGCCAATCAGTCCAACTGCCAAGTGATGCGCGTTTTTGTCTAACAGCTCTAGACCTCTCCAGCCATCACAGTCTCCTAGATGACACAGGCGTGGTTCTTGAAAGTCAGAACGCTTCTGCCGCTTCGTTCATCGGTACTCCTTCGATATTGATGCCTCTGCAAGCCAAAACTAGATACACCCCGGATGTCGTCGGCTTCAATCAAGATGGCGGCAACACTAGAACCAATGACTGGCTAGGCCCTCTTGGCAACTCTCCCGTTGTATATAGTCGCTCTGTGGCAATTTCAGCTCAGTACTGGCACGATAATAACCTCCTCACTGCTCGTCCTGTCCGCAATAATGCGACAGCTGCACATTTCTGCATCGCCGCTTTTCACCCGGAAACCATGGACGTTTTAGCAACGTGGGCGCCTGAGAAACAGACATTGTTATCCCCTTACGCTACTATCATGGATAACTCTATCCTGATCCCGACGGTGGAATGACACATTATTTAAGTGGAGTGTTTTGATAGCGCAATATTACCTCCTTCCGGCAGCTCCGCGACATTGACCTTACATCCTTCCTGCCTGAAGGCCACGCTGTAAAGATCAGTTACCCTGATAAGGATGAAAACGTCTGGTTCGTGTCTACGCGTCTGTATTCCTTGGGCAATATCGAAGACTCATCGATCATCGGTCATGTGGCTTCGGATGGTCTAGTGCGCACATTAAGGTTTGATGGCCAGAAAATCGAGAATTCGATTGCAGTCAACGGCAAAACAGTCGACGTCAACACTAGTCCTCTAGCATCAGAGACCAACGGCATTAATACTGAAAATATGTATGCTCTCCAGGTGGACACCAGCAGCGGGGAGATTAAAACGGCTTGGAACGAGACATAAACGGCAGGCAGCTCAGCGAAACCCGGTAAATTCTCGCGGGGGTCCAGATATACCGCCGCACTGGTCGGAGACAAGTTCGTGGTCATGACGGACAATGCCGGCATTCAGGTGAACCTAGTGGTATAACGTCAGGTTCAAAATGAGCCAGCTCGCTCAGTCGCCCTCGCGAATGTCTGTCTTGCCAATGTACCCGTCGTTGTACTTCCAGCAGTCAATGGCGTTGCGGAGGGTCTGGAGCTTGTCCATTTTCCAAGTAGTCCAAAGGGCCTTCATATTCTTATTGCCGCCGAGGGTCTGGAACACCTTCTTGGGATACCAAGCGAGGATTTCAAGACAGCGGCTCTTGTCTGCGTCCCAAGCGTTGTTGGGATTGGTACATTTGTTAATGGGCAAGTCGTCTCTGACGACCACGTAGGCTCCCCTTAAGTGCTTAGTCCTATTGAAGTGTCAGTGTATTTGGATTGTTTCCGGCTTCAGAGGAGTTCGCTTACCAGATTCTTCTTCATCCTAGTAATCGCATCATTGAGATCGTCGAGTGCGTGGTCTCTCAGCCAGAATCCCCATCCAAAACACAGACACGGCCTGGTTCTTGACACCGCCGACGAGCATGACCTCGGGAATGTCAATCTGCCCGTGTCCTTGCTGGCCAAAGGTCGAGGCCAAAATAGCCATAATTTTGACGAATCCCCGTGCTGCGACAATGGCGACCAAGCCGCGGATGGTGTCTATCGCTTCCACTGCATCGTCCGACCCGCCACTATGGAGTGGTTGGCATCAAGGTCACTCGTTTTCGGAAGGTTTACTCACGAATCTCCTGTGACCGAAACCATATACATGACGCCACTGATCCCTGCCAATGGGCCTCCGTCGGCAGCAGCAGGTGTCTCAGTAAATGCTCGCCCCACGCATTTCCCTGATTCCTATTAACGCCGTGCAAAAACCAGGTATCTCAAGGCCATCTATATGGCCTTAGGTTCTTAGGGCTTGTTGAGCTACCACACCTCCTCACCCTCATTTTCCGAGGCTTAAGCTCTGGCAAGGGTGTATCGGATGGCGCGGCAAGATGGGCCTACTTTTAATTCTCGAATTCTCAATGCAACCGACCGCGCGCTTTACGACCCCTCAAGGCCTTGGGCATCCACTGGGAGACGAAGAACGGCCTTTTGGTACCACGGCCAGTACGTCTTCTCGATCCACCTCTTGAGGTGTTGCAAGACGCACACGCACACGACCTGGTAGACCCCGAGGACCCTGGTCGTTGAGCCGATGGCCTGGCTCGTCCACAGAGTCTGTACCTCAAGCTAGCCCAAACACCCCAAAGAACGAGAAAACGGAACACCCACAACGCCGTTATCATTCGTCGTACTAGCAACAAAGACCCACTCCTGGCCTTGGATGATGATGCCAGGGATGACACCCTTTTATCCACGAACTTAACCAGCAGTTACTGTCTGCTGTAACACCTTGATAAATACCATGACACTCTATCTGCAGGTCAACTCGTCAGTTCAATCAGCTACCAGCTTGAAATCCAATGCATAGGCTCCGCCCCATTTGGCAAACCCCGCCAACCTATTCCCTAGCATACCCTATATTGTGGTGGACTCTTCAGCCTTCTTGGCCCGGGGGCACGTACTTACCCTTTGGTTTAACTCTTCAACTTACAACAACTGACAACTAATACAATGCCTCTGTTTTCGTATTTCATGCCACACCAGTCCTTTATTTTAGCCTCTTGCCCGTGTTTTTCGGCTGGCGATTACAGTTGGATGGAGGTAGATAGGATACCAGTCGGTGATAAATCGAGGGGGCGAGCGGCTGGCTGCACGAAACATTGAAATAAGAACCGTGAAAACAGCTAGAGCCACCTATTAAGGTTTTAATTGACGCTAGATTAAAGTTGAAACTAGGCTTTAACGAGTTACACACGTTTTAGCGTTTTTTCAGATGCAGTTGCACACTGGAAAATTTATTCACCTGAAAAGGGAATAAAGGGACACACTAATATTATCTCCTGCAGCTTTTTTACGGTTACATAGTGCAAAATTGCAACGAATGAGTCCTTTTCCAGCAGAATTAGTAAACTATGCTGTATCTATCTAAGTTTTTTTTGCAGCTATTTGCTCCTACCCTGCGCTTATCATAATTAATGCGCTGTCTCTTGCTGCGTAAAGGAAGGAGGTCTCGTTATTTAAGTCTATTTATATTGGTTTTTTTCTTTAACATTAAGTCTAAATTATGATGGCTAGATAGAAAAGGCATTACGTGAACTGGACAATCAGCTACAAGGCATGATTGCCGACGCGTTGCGACAGCTCAACTCAGCACGTCAAGTGGCTGATGTACTGACCGCCAGAAACGGCCCAGATACCAACAATATTAACTCCAACCTCCTCCAAATCCTTGTCCACGTGTGGCGAGACAAGCCAAGCTCGCAAGGTCCGTGTATCCTTCATTTGCTACACCGTTACAAAACTGTCCAGTCTACTGCTGTTAGGACATAATATCACACAGCCCGCCGCTGAATAAGTCCGGCTTCAAGTAGAGTCTACGAGGAGGAAGAAGACTAAAAGGCGGCTGGGTATCTTTTGAATATTGCGTATTTGGAGTGGGCTGTGTACGGCCTAACAATGCAAATAAGCACCATCGTCGCCACGTCCGGCCAGGCTCTAAGTCAATGACAGGACTCAGGCTCGCGTCTGCAGTTCGTGGGAACGGCTGCTTGTTGCTGTTCATCCACCCCTCAGGAGTCTTTTCTGGCACGGTGTATGGCTACCCGTTTCCTTCTGCAAGGGGATGAACCATGAAACGCAGTCGCTGTATGCATATTTGGCACCGAGCATGTTATGTGGACTCGGTGTGCGACGTGCCGGGAGCGATACCTTTGGCGAGAACGCGGATGACGCGATTCGATGTGGTCCACTGCTCTGCGGAGAAAAACATGGCAGTCGAGGACCCATCAAACTCGGCAAGAAAACATCTAACATGCTACTGCTCTTGGATGGCAGGAATCCTGGTTGCAACAAGACTCAACTGTGGTGCATGCATCTCAAAGGGCTACCGTGCCTTGGCGATAGGGCTGAAGTTGATAATATCCAGTCATCGAGAGAGGACGGCCTAGCGGCGCTCTTCAGGGCTCGGGATCGGAGCCATAGTCTTAGGCGAGGGCTGTGCTTGCGGGCTGGCACAGGAAGGTGACAATTGGAGACTCGCAGTGGAGGGATCTTCTTCATCTACAGGGAAATACATTGTTAGTAGTTTACTGCAAAGTCGGGCAAACAAGAGAGGGACTGGACAGGAGATACGCTGACGTTTGCTCTCGGAATGTCGGGTGGGCATCAGAGTCATAGGCGCTTACCGCGGGTAGTATACATGGTGGTTGGTTCCCAGGGAAAAGACAGCAACAGTTGCGATCACAGCCAGAGAGAGAACCTTTAGGGGGTTTCATCCAAATGGGGTTGACAGGCTTGGTTTCGGTCTGGGCAGCTGCGATGTTGTCGGGTGAAGGACCGGCGGGAGAGGTATCATTCGGTGGCGGGAGTCTTGTCTTAGCCTGGAGGCAAGTGAACCAGGCGTGGGCCTGGCTTTCACGGCTCGTTGTGTAGCTTCCACCGTAGATCTCCTCTGTGCTGAGTCAGAAGTTTACAGTCCTGTCGTGATTTCTGTCACGTCCGAAGAAAACAACCAAGGGAGTGATGGACTGAGAGCCAACGCGAAAATAAGCAGCCAACGCATCAAGATGGCAAAGTGGTCCCATGGTATCCCATTTGTCAACAATGAACCCATGCAAATTAGACTGAAAGAAAAACGGGAAAATTGACTGGCTTGCATAGTATTTCCAATACTAACACCGGATGGTCTCGACTTCACTTTTATTCTTCGCATGTCGTCGGATGTCGCTCGTCAACTTACTTGGCTGCGTTCGTATATTCTGTTCCTATTCTCCACCGTCTGTCGACAGTCAATATTGGATGCAAGGGCTACCTCGCCGTCCATATTACCAGCTAGATCGTCGATTGACGCAGCGCAGCTAGATACTTCGTGGTGTCCCTCTTAGGACAGGCTTGTCGTGACGACTCGTGGCCTTGATCTGATAGACCGCCGGAAAGACCGAGAATATGGAACAGCGGGGAATATGAAGTGCAGGGGGCCAGATCCATGATTTTTGCCCAGCATTCGCAGAGTTGGCATGCCACATCTTGGGCGCTGTCTCCCCTGTTCCGCCCCGATTTGAAGGTGACCACTCGTTTGTCAAATACGTGGGAAGTTTGACGTGTAATCATTTTCAAATTAAATCTTGATACTAAACCTAATAGCCTTGATTGATATTCATGATTTTGACTAGGTTCTTAGCATCACTTGTGTATAGTACAGTAGATCAAGTCCCATACTGACTCATGGTGCAGAGGGGTCTATCCCTTACAGATACGCTAGTTTTCCCTCTCAGTAGCTCTTAGTAACTCTCACTCCAGTAAAGCGGATCTTTTTAAACCTCTAGCCGTAAAGAGTTCATCGTATAGCTCCCTTCCTAAATCCAATTTACTGTAGCCTGCGATGTATAATCCACACAGTAATCTTAGATTTTATCTCCTTCCCTAATAGGCAAAATGTGACCTCTAGGATCTACATCAATATGCCTTATAATATTGATCTGCTGAGAATTAACCCTAGCTAGCTAAGTGTAATAACTTGTAGCTATTAAAACATATGTTAGTCAGTTAAACATTAATGTTCTATAAATGCATAATAAGTCAAGTAGATAACTACAATCCTAATAATTGTCCTGATTTAGAATTATTTAATGGACTTGGAGCAATTGTAAAGTTATCTTCTATCTTCCTCCCTTTTCGCCAACTTAGTTTCTCTCTGTCCAATTTTCTCAAGATTCACTTCCTAAAATCCAACCTTAAGGATTCCAATTATGCATCTGTCTATAGTTATCTTAGCGCTTTCTGCTACTAGGTGAGTTTCTTCTTACACGTCTTCTTAGTAGGATACAGTAGCTAACTTTTATATTACTGCAGAGCTATTGCTGACTTGCATACCCACGCTCTTTGTGTAGCAAGGGGCGGCGACGACTTTGAAGCCACTGAGTGTGCATGCGAACTCTACAAAACTCGCAATACTGGAAACAAGCCGTGGGATAGCTGCCCTGATTGCTTCTACAACCCAGTGCGTTTCGGTCACTTTTCCACTTCAAATCAGCCCACACTAATAACAGATCAGATTTCAGGCGTCTGTCACTCCGGGAACAGGCGTATTGGCGGTGATGAGGTAATTCTTTTAGTCCATCTAAGATACTATAAGAATACAACTAACAGTCGTTTTCCTTTTACTTTCAAGTTTGAACACTACTGCAGCAAGAGGTGCGGTGCCCAAGGTAGCCGGGCAAACTAGGGAGCCATCACGCTGTCTGTCCAGGGCTGGGATTGATCGATGAGTATTGCCTGTAGTAAAAGTCTTTTGACCTGACCTGGAGCTGCGGGATCTCTGTCACTAGTGGTAACTATGCGGTCCTAAAAAGAGAGTAATGTTCGCATTGGCAAGGGAGAGAACGCCAATGCAGTCCGTAGTCGTGTGGGTGTAGAATCCATCAGGGCAGGTAATCAATAGCAATGGAGCGCAGCCAGTCCTGATTAAACCACCAATATTGTGACGATGCGATGCGATGATGCCCTGGAGAGCGGTCGAGGATGCTGCGAGGAACAGCGATGTTAAGCACTCGACGCAAACGTCACCGTGACCGGCTCGAGGCCCTCGCTAACCTGTTGTTCAAGCAGCCGGATCCGCCGTGCACGTTGCGCACTTCCTGCAGCGTCCGTGTCGGCCGCTGGAGTGTCAACTCTGCCTTCTCCACGTCGCCAGCAAGTCTGCCTCGTGATTTTGCTGCGGTGTTGGCGCTGCTTCCTGAGCCGGGTCGTAGTTTTCCAGGAACTTGGCCTTGGCCAATTCGCCCTTTTGTTCGGTCAGACGAGATTCGGCATTGGCGCAAAGGCTGGTCAGTACTTGGATCACATCCGAGGTGGAACACTGCGCTCGTGCGAGGAAAGCTACGTTTTCTTCAAGCAGGGTTCGTTATTCTCGGCACCATCTGTCGTATTTCCGCCAGCTTCTTATATCGCTGTTCCCATAAACTGGTAACTGGGTCCGACGAGGCACTCTTGACTCCGCCCGGTTGCGTCACAGGTTCAAGTTGTGCTGAGGGATCAATCATTGCTAGTCGGTGACCTCGAAGCCAAGGCTGGACGCCAATGTTCTCCTCCACAAGCCGACGTCGGGATCGAAGGGCAGCTTCTGATTCGATACGAGAAACGAGGCAATGATGAATACGAAGACACCACAGTCAATTTCGTTGCTTTGCAAGGGGCATGGGCGCCGCCTGATTCTGCTGTGATACCGAGAGTTCGCCAGAAGAAGAAGCTTAAGATAGCCACTGAGTAGTTGCTGGGCTTCTCGGCCCCAAAGGGTGGATCGGTACGAGTTGTAAAAGTCGATGTTGACGGCAGCACGGCCCTGATTCTCAAAGACAGCGAGATCTACGACAACGAGCCCCCCATGATTCCTCTCGAGATTAAGGAGTAAAAACATAGTAGAACTGCTCCAGACGAATCCTGCGACGCGTGTGGAAGGTTCGTGGTTTTATCGTAGCATCCGGTCTCACTTGATGGAGTCCACGTAAGCTATGCCCGGCGTGGTGTCGCAGACGGCCTCGATAGCACTTTTTAACTAGTCGCCCTGTACGATGGTTCCAGGAGCAATGACTTCGGCCAAGTCCCTGAATTGATCATCGTCCTCGGGCGAGTGGGATTGCTTGGATCGGACTATGGTCGTGGACACGATACAGTCTTCCTCAATGTTTCTCCCTTGAAGACGTGACGCTCAGAGCCGGTGATGACGGTTTGACCAAAGTTCCGGCGAGACAACCTTCGTCTTCAGCAGTTTGGTAGGCGATGGTGGCGAGTTGGGAGACGTTGCTGCCATTGCCTGGGCCGAGGAATGGACCGGGATCAGGCGAAGGCTGAGGTGCGCTTTCCACCCCAGCTGTTGCGGTTTCTCCTGTCATTCCCCCCCTCTCCCGCACCAACAGTTATTTTGCTGAACCATCTTTCTTCATTCCTTGCGCCCGCGCCTGCGCCCACTTCGCCTCAGGGATCCAGGAATACCTCTCCTAATGGCTAATGCGGCGGCACGAGCTTGTACGAGTGCACCTAACCCCTCCCTTTCGGAAACTGCTGCTCCTCAAATGGCTACTGCGGAAAGAGTACCGACCACTGCCGCAACGGCTGTCAGCTTTCGTACGGCCTACGTACCGATATTTCGAGTGATGCGATTTATGGAACAGGGAATGGAAAGACGTGCGCCGGATCCGGCCTTGGAAACTGTTGTTCCAGCGGAGGCTACTGTGGAAGCACCGAAGCTCATTGCTGTCAGGGGTGATAAGTTGCGATTCACGCTGTTCCTTGCGTCACGTCACGTAATGGTTGCTGGACCTCCTGCTAACGTCGTCTTCTCCTCAGTCAGAAAAATTCGTCAAGCGGCTGCCTCACAGCCAACATCCCCTCCATCAACGGGACTTGTGGTTCAGGTAATGGATGTCTCACATGTTCTGTCGGTCCTTTTGACGGCTCATGTTGAAGCTCTGTCGGCTTTTGCGGAAAGACCAGATCCCATTGCGGGACGGGATGGTAAGTGATATGCTTTATCCTCTCTTACACTTCCAAACACTTACTTCAATATCAGTCAACGCGTCTCTAGACGTTGTAATTGGTAGACGGACTTGTTCGTGCCATGGACTCTTTCGCTTCTTATGAT
This sequence comes from Colletotrichum higginsianum IMI 349063, assembly GCF_001672515.1. NCBI lineage: Eukaryota > Fungi > Ascomycota > Sordariomycetes > Glomerellales > Glomerellaceae > Colletotrichum > Colletotrichum higginsianum. The sequence goes on along the minus strand of NC_030961.1, from coordinate 4,059,904 downwards.
ATATGTAAAGAAAGAATCAGAGTTTATAGGATCACTTTCTAGGTTTGAATTTTACATTTTAGTTGTTGTTAGGGAAAAAGGAGCATTCTCCATACCTCAAGCTCTTTGGGCAGGTCAGGTTAAACTAGCAATTAAGTCAACATACCCACTTTCGGACACCCCCCACATGCGGACACCCAAAAATGCCTCATTTCCCCCTCATCACCACCACCCTCCTCCAACTTCAACCCATCACAACATTATCCTACCTTATCCAAATGGGCTCATTTTTTCAGCATACCTTCTTTTAGGTATTATGACCCAATATACCGAAGATCAGCTTCAACAGGCTCTTGAGGCTATCAGTCGTGGCCAGGCTATTAAGAGTGCATCTCGCGAGTATGGGATCCCTCGAACAACGATATATCGACGCATGACTGGTGCCCAGTCAAGGGTTATTGCCTTTGCAGATCTCCAGAGGCTTTCCCCTGACCAGGAGGCTAAGCTGGCTGAATGGGTGCGAATCCAGCATGCCCTTGGCCTTGCTCCAACTCATCAGCAGGTGAAGGTATTCGCAGAAAGGATCCTTCATGCTATGGGGGACACAGAGCCTATAGGTAAAGGATGGATCCAAGCCTTCCTCAAGAGAAACCCATCTATCAAGGTCCAGAGAAGTCGCCCTATTGACTCCAGACGTATTAATGGGGCATCTACTGAGGTCATCAGGGAATGGTTCAAACTCCTCGCCATACCAGAGGTCCAGGGCATTAAACCAGCCAATAGATATAACATGGATGAGACTGGTATCCTTGAGGGCCAGGGATCTAATGGGCTGGTGCTGGGCATGTCTGAGACGAAGTCTGTTCGCAAGAAACAGCCTGGATCAAGGGCATGGGTATCCATCATCGAATGCATCTCTGCCCTGGGCCAGAGGCTTCATCCCCTCATTATATACAAGGGCAAGACAGTCCAGCAGCAGTGGTTTCCTCTGGATCTTGGCCCTTATGAAGGATGGCTATTTACAGCAACGGAAAATGGCTGGACAACAGATGCTACTGCAGTTGAATGGCTGCAGAAGGCCTTCATCCCTCAGACTGTCCCTCAGGGCAAGGATAACAAGAAGGAGGCTAGACTATTGATCCTGGATGGGCATGGGAGTCATACAACGACAGACTTTATGTGGTTATGCTATATAAACAACATCCATCTACTATTCTTACCGCCACACACCTCCCATGTCCTCCAGCCACTTGATCAAGCAGTCTTTAGCCCTCTCAAGGCAGCCTATAGGAAGGAGCTTGGATACCTTAGTCAATGGAATGACTCTACTATTGTAGGCAAGAGGAACTTCTTAGGCTGTTATTATAAGGCTGCCCTTGCAGGTATGACGATCAAGAACATCAGAAGTGGTTGGAAATGGACAGGGTTATGGCCTGTCTCTATGGCGAAGCCTCTGATGAGCTCCCTCCTACTCCCAACAACACCAAAGCCATCAGCATCGTCAGATCAGGTCAGCAAAGGGCAGTCTAGAGGCAAGGAAGGCAGGGAAGCTGAAGGATGGGCATCTGCGTCGTCTGCAGTGGTATGGTCGACGCCAAGGAAGATGAAGGACCTGGCTGGCCAACTGAAGCTATTCACAGAGCTGGACAATGACGCCAGTACTCAACGCCTCCTTTTTATGAAGGTGAAAAAAGGCTTCAACGAGAAGGCCTATGAGCTGGCTACTGCCCAGCACAAGCTGGAGCTTCTGCAGGCCCAAGTGACTAATACTACAGTCAGAAAGAGGAAGGCAGTCCAGCTGGATCCTAACACCAAGTTTGCCACTATCTCAGACGTGCAGAAGGCGCAGGTTGAGGCTGGTGAAAAAGAGGATACTGCAGGTGAATCCAGCGAGTCTGATTTACCTAGTGAAGCTGAAGACTGTATTGTAGTGGCATCTAGAAGAGGGCAGTAATTAAGTGAAAATAGTGGTGATGTTGGAGATGGCTTCATTTTTTGGGTGTCCGCATGTGGGGGGTGTCCGAAAGTGGGTATGTTGACTTATAGTAGTTAATCTACAGTCATTTGCCCTATTTGACAGCTTGCTGGCCTATCTATGGATTGCACGGGTAGTTGGGTGAGTTTCCGTAGGCCTTGCGTCCCTTCAGGAGGTTAGCCCGGGCTTCTTCGGGCCCACAAATAGGGATATGCTGGAAGCCACCCAGGCGGATATCTTGGCTGGCGACATTCTGAAGCCGCTGGATGTCTGCGGGATCCGTCATGCTCTTGGCAGGGTCCATGAAGTTCCTCCCATTGTTCTTCTTGTACGTGTTCACGGCTCTGTAGTCCGGGGTTAGTGTCCATCTCATCGCTCTGCCGCCTGGGATAACAACTCACCCAATTATCAGGTCGTCAACTGTCACTTTTCCCCACCTGTCCTGCCCGGGTTCCTTGAGTTCGTCAATGCCCTTGAGGATCTTGAAGAAGTTCCGGTTGCGCGGCAGCAAGCACAGCCGGGGGTTCGCGTGGGGGCAGCCCTTAGGCTCGTCGTCGACCCCGGCAAGGATGTACGAGTGGCCGTTAGGACAGCGCCAGCCAGCGTTGTACTTGTCCGCCCGCTCCTCGAAGTACTTGGTCGCGTCGATGACGCAGCTGTCGCCAAAGTCGAGAATGAAGGGGGTGGGTCGGTCAGCGGCCCAGAGGACTGGGATGGCGAGCGCGTAGAAGGCACGCTCGATGTATTTGCTGTCCTCCCAGCTCTTGGTGTACTCACCGGTGTAGCCGCTGGCCGGCTGGTCCTCCTCGCCTTGTATCATCTTGCCGTCGGAGACTAGGGCGCTGAGCAGCTTGACGCTCTCAGGTGAGCCGTTGAAGATCTGGGCGACCAGTCGGTTGACCTGCGCCTTCCAGTTGGTGATGATCTTATCAAAGATGTCGTTGAAGGCGATTTCCTCCCGCGCTGAGGACGCCGAGTCGAGAGCGTCTTTGGCGATAGAGAAAGCGGTGCCCACCATGGTGATGGTGCCGGCCTCCCAGGCAGCCCTTCTGTCTCCGCCTGTTGCGCCGGAGAAGTATTTCATGCTCGCCAAGGCGCTCCCAAAGAACCTTGGGACCGCTGCTGTAAGCGGGATAGGCATCAGTGTCAAGAAGAGGTCGAATATCTTGGAATCGTCGTCCGGCTTCGGGGCGAAAGTCTCGATAAAGGTATCCTTCCGGCGAGCAAGTGAGTTGCCCGTGGACTCCAGAGAGTAGTAGTAGTTCCTAAGGATCTACAAAGCAATGCTTGTTCAGCCATACATGCCTGGTACTGCTCGGCTGGAAAGTAAGTGCTTACCGTGTGGATCTCAGCAAGCCCGTTCCAGAGCTCGTACGCGCACGCGCCGGTTTTGCGCTCTGGGTTCGTCTCTGGCGTGTTGTGTGCGGCACACTGCATGACTCCACAGGACGAGGCCTGACCTAGGTCATTGCATCTCTGTTGGCATGACGGTCAGCACGGTAAGCTAAATACTTGCCCAAGTTGCCGGCGTCGGGCACCCTTTGGAATGGTACCGTGACTTTGGTGTAAGTGATGGTCTGGTAGGTGGGGTATCTACATACCGGCCTTGAAGGTGCGCGCAGGTAGGAAGCGATATGCTCACTAAAGTCCTCTTTACCCCCTTCCTTGAAGTCACAGCCCTGCCACCGGCGAACGATATCGGTCCAGCCGCTCTTGCAGTCCAGAGCATCCCACCGCGCTTTGGGTGTCATCTTGGTGTTGTCGCCGACGGCGTCATGGGTACACTGCTTGTCGACCCAGGTGCCGGTCCGTGCCGAAGGGTTGCAGGTTGCGCTCTCACCCATGCGCACGTTGGCCTTGATGGAGGCCCAGCTGAGACCAAGGTTGATGCCATCGGGGAGAAGTTTCGGGGGGTCGTGAAACTTGACAAGATCGACGGCCCAGTCGATGGTGCCGCCCATGTTGTAGCGCTTGTACATCTGCGTACGTGAATCCTTGAGGCTGTCGTCCATATAGGCCACCCAGAGGTCGCCGTCAACCATGATGCGCGAGTTGCTCTCAGCGTCAAGCCAGGACCGGCCCTTAATCTCGTCAATCTCGGCGTTGCTTATGTAGCCAGCTGTATCGGTGCAGCGTCCCTTACGGGCATATGAGGTGAGACGGTCGCCTGTGTATAAGCAGTTGGGACCAGTGCAGGACGGATTTGCCATCTGAAAGCTGCGACCATAGCTGCTAACGCCGACAAGCACCTTGTTGGACGGCACGCCCGCCTTGGTTATCATAACCTGATGACAAGTTAGCAAGCAAGAACTGAGGCGTTTGGGGGAGAAAATTAGAGGAGAGGAGAGTAAAGTAGACGCACCAGAGTGTTCATTGTCTCAGTCCGGTTCACGTGGCTGCGTAGGCAGTTACCCGTCGGGCATCCAGGCGTAGCCCACTTGTTTCCAGCATCCCACTGGCCGTGCAGGTCGTAGGTCATGTAGACAATGTAATCAAGTAGCTCAGACATGGCCTTGATGGGAAACTGTTTGAGATACCAGTGAGAGGCCGGGGCTGCGATCGATAGCGACTTGTCCTTCGGCAGCTTGGCCCGCAGTCTGGACAGTAGACGTAGGTAGTTCAAGGCCTCGGAGGGGTCACCCTCCGGCACGCCTTCACCGAGATTGGGGGCCGACGGATACTCCCAGTCAATGTCGAGCCCGTCCAGGCCATTGTCAACCACATACTTGACTAGGTTGTCTGCCAGCTTCTCGCGATTCTCAGGCTTGACGCCGTTGCGGAAAATATGATAGAACGGCACCTCGGCCGAGAAGACCCAGCCGCCAAAGGAGATGATTCGCTTGGGCCCGCGCAGCTTCTTGAACTGCTGGAACTGGAACTCGGCTAGTTCGTCTTCATGATAGACGTTGAAGTTGTCGTCAATCATGCCAAACGCAAAGTGAACATGCGTGAACGATGGGTCGATCTGGGTAGCGTCCATGTTGAGGCAGTTTCGGCCTAGGTTGAATCCCTCGAAGTAACCGAGCTTGATGAACTGCGCTGGCGGGCCGCTCTGGACGATGCTCATTCCGCAGTTGGAAATGCAGCCGTACGTGTTCTTCTTGGCTGTGCCAGGGGGGCCGGTGTTAGTGTCGATGCAAAAGTCTTCGGTCGTGCCACATTGGCCCCACTGGGTGGTGTGTCAGTGTCAGTTATTCCTCTGCCTCTGGATGCAGGGTAGATAGGTAGACATAAGATACAGACAGAAACCACTCACAATGTTGCAGCACGAGTTGAGCGGACATTGGTTCATCTTGGCCCAGTCTCGCGAGGTTGATCCGCTCGGCTTGGTCGAGCCGGGTTTCTGGGGGCCGCAGACCGCATTGGCGATAGGAGCAGGAAATGGCGGCGTGCCTTCGCTCAGACAGATCCAGTTGTCGGGCCAGAAGCCGTTCTCGCATCCGTTCCAGCCTGTAATCACCCTGGTGTTAAAAATTTACAACGATGCAGTATGACAGATATCTGGTGGTAGGATACCTGGCTGTATGTGGACAGCAGAGCACCTCCCACCACTCTGAAGAGATGCAGAAGAAAGAGACTGAAGAAGGAAATGCAAGCAAAAGAAATGATGAAGACAAAGTTTGGGAGCTATAATGACGGATAACACATACCCCAGGTCTCCTTGTTGAGCTTCTCGAGCTCGTCGACAGTCAAGCCATTAGCAGCCGCCACCTTGGCGCAGAAGTCGCCGTCTTGGATCTTGTAGGCAAAGCAGGATCCGTCTGCGTTCTTCTTTGGTCGTAGGTCGGGGAGCTTTCCGGGCGTGCAGCAGACGTGCTGGCCTGGCTGAAGCGTCGCGCATAAGCCGGACTTGGTGTTGTATTGGTAGAACTGCGCTGCAGTAAGACCGCCGCCGCACCGCGTCACCAGCTTGCTGCAGTCGTCACCTTCGTCCACTTTCTGGGTTCGGCACGATCCGTCCGGGTTGGGCTGTGGTGTTGTTGGTTTGGGAAGAGACCCGGCGGAGCAGCAGATCAGCTGGCCCGGTTGCAGCGTCGAGCACAGGGTCGACTTGGGGTTGTACTTGTAAAGGTCCGCCGCCGTCATACCGCCGCCACAGCGCGTCACTAACTTGCCGCAGTCGTCGCCACTCTTGACGTCGATGGTGCGGCAGTCGGCTCGGGCGAGGAGCAGGCCCCGGACTGCCGGCGACGTCACGTTCTTCCTGTCGGTCGAGTTACTCAGGCCAACCCGGGCGCCGCTGGAAAGCGTCAGGGCGGTGTTGGAGTCAACCATGTCGATGGGCTCAGGATCGACGTCAAAGACCTCTGGGTACGAGGATGTGTCGACACACTGGCCATTGGACCACCTGGCGACGGCGTTGTGTACTGTGGTAAAGTCCGGGGTGGAGGCAGCGATGAGGCCGAAGATCTGGTCACCACTGCGACCGTCGCATGCCTGGATCAGGGCTGCCTTTTCGTCGGCGATTCCGGGCCCGAAGAGAACGGCGAGAAGGTAATCGAAGAAGGTTCCGGCTACGCTGGGGTTCAGCAGGTTCGCTCCGACATAAACTCCAACGGTCACATCGGAAGCAGTGGCGAACAGAATGGTTCGGTTTGCGGCCCGGCTGATGACGTTTTGGAGGTAGCTCTGCAGGTGCTCAACCGGCTGGCTCGCGACTAGACCGCCGGTCTCGTTCTCAGACCCGGCTGGGGTCCAAGCCATTATGGGGGCAATGTCCTCGGTCCCACCCGAGGCCGGAGGGTCCACCGGGCCGGCGTAGAAGTCATTGGCGAAGACGTTGCAGGCCCGGATAGGCTGCTTCTCCGTGACGGGGATCGTAACGGAGAAGTCGAGCACTAGGGGCTTCTTGCAGGCCTGCAGCTGACCGAACTCGCCCACGGTGGTCCAGTTGGCCGGGTCGGGTCCGGACACAACGCAAGTGGTCGGGCAGAGGTCCTGCTGTGATATGGCGCCACGGTAGAAGAGAGAGCCCACAAGGGGCAGAAAATAGCGTTGGCCGGCCCGAACCATGGTGTGCTATGCTGCTGACGGGGGGTTGGATGATAAATGGAACAGCTCCCTAGAGAGGGAACAAAATGAGAGACTGGAGTGAAAGACTTGAATGAGAGACCAGAATGAGAGACTGCAACAAAAGAATAAAAAGATTGTACGCAACTAGCTACTCATGGTAGAAAAGTTGCTTTGTTTTTGGGATGGACAACTTTTTGGCTTGCTGTGACTGCTTGCTACTTATTTGTACATCACTTGACTCTGACCTACCGTTGTTCTTCCGGTCTTCCTGTCTTCCTGTCCGAACCGAGCCGGAACTATGCTGCGTTGCTCCGCCTGCTAGCCAAGGCATTTGTTTTCAAGGTGATTCCATTTCGAGGACAACAGGTTGGCTCCCCGCCCTCGCTTCGCTTCGCTTAGCACCTCATCGGGCAGGTTCTTCGCCGGCCAAGCGCCGAATTTTGAAAGCGTGAAATGTCTTGATGCATCAAATGCGTGAATAGCCCCATCGCAATTAGAAAAGAGAAGGTCCCGATTCTTGTCGAACCACGATGGATCTTTCAATAATTTGCTGTGCCGTCGGTAGAAGTACCATTTTCTGTCTTTGCTGTCATGTCGTTGCTGTTGGGCTCTCATCTCACGTGCATATGCAACGGGTAAAGGAAGTTCACGAGGTTGATTCAGGGTTCTGACCATTTGCTATCAGTCGGCACAATAGCCGCCGGCTTAACCTGAGCCGAGAAGCCGAGCGCCGAGCGCCAAGCAAGCGCCGAGCAAGCGCCGAGCAGGCAACGTTGCTTGGGCTAGACATTGTGTCTGTTGGCTCGCCTCGTAGAATGAAATCAGTAAGACCCTTAGCAGAAGTTTTCCTTTCTCCCCCATGCCGGACCATTATGCACCATATAATGACTATACCGAGTACAGGAACACCTGAATAAGCGAGCGGGTCGACGTTATAACAGCAGGCAGGCCACAGACAGATCAGCTATGAAGGGAGTGGCTCATTCTCACTCTCGCATCTCACTCTCACAACTCACTCTCACTATTACGCACACACACACACACATACCATGCTCCTGCGGCTCCCCCTATCGTCTCTGCTCGCCTTGTTCCTCGCCATGCTGGCGCAGGCGGAACGAAGGCTGCCAGCCGACCTCCAGGTCGACCTCCTCTTCCCACGCAATGAGACGTATGCGCCGACGCAGTGGTTCCCCATCGTACTCGGCATCCAAAACCTTGACGCCCTCTGGCCTCTCGACATCGGATTTAACCTGGAAGTCATGAGCATGGAAGCCTGGAAAAACAACAGCTCAGGCGGGCGCGCCGATTGGCAGCACGTCAACCTCCGGCCCAACCTCTACGGGTTCCCCGTTGGGCTTGAGCTGGCCCCGGTCAAGCTCTTCCTGCACTATCCCGTCATAAACATGACCAACGGCACAACGGACAGCTTCAATCTCCGGTGGGGTATCACGTTTGTGAACCGCTGCTTTGCCAACAATTCTTTGGATTACGGGGGCAACGGCTGGTCTAGCGGGGGCAACTCCTCAATGCGTCAGATCATCTTCAGCACCGCGCCTGGCGGCCAGACCCCAGACGTTGCAGCGACAGTAGATGCATGCCCTGAGGGTGGCCAGAACTCGACAGTAGTGCGCGTAAATGAGGTGCGGAAGACCTGGAATGCAGGTGACCAATGTCCAGTCTTTGAGACAGATATAGAGCCAGCCAGGTGCGCATACCGGGAAGTAGCCCAGGAACTTGCCGCCAACGTCTCGGCAGCAATTTTGAGGAGGATGGGTTGTGAGGAGGGCACCTGGCAGAATATCACATCTCCGTGTGTGCCCAAGGATAAGGAGAGCGGGGCAACCCTATTAACTGGCCTGCAAAGGGATTCGTCTTCTTGGGCTTTGATCTTGGGATTGGCGCTTGCGGCGTATTACCATGTGTTCTAGGCTCAGTCGTTTACGGGTGTACCCGCAAGCCATGCAAGCCATATGTATTGAACCTGGGGCGTTGCTGAGCAGAAGCTGAACAGAAGTGAATAATACGTTTAGTTGAATGTGAACATGAAGAGTTGACACAATATACAGACACACCAATGCCAAGCTGGACAAACGCTTGGCTAGGTATTCAACCAACCGGCTCCAAGAGAAAAAAGAAAAAAGAAAATCCGGCTTGGCAGGGACCTTCCTAACTCGTGAGCAGTCAATGTTGAGCCAAAACTATCAGGGGAGGCTCCAACAACAGACTTGTGTACCTTGAGAGGGACCGCCTTGGCAACGTACTTTAGCTCCAACAACAGACAGGGCTCTGTTGGAGAGACTGTATTCCCCCGCCTAAATGCCCAGAGGTCAGCAGCACATGACTTTCTCCAGGCTGGCATAGACCATGTATGGACCCTGCCAAGTCATCATCATCTCCCAAAGTACCATACCATCTTGGCCCTCGGTCGATGGACAAGGGTGCACCCGGCCGATGAGCCACCGGATACCGAAGTGAGCGGCTTCTATGCTGCCTACTCTTGGTATTGACATTGTAGCCTGCCGGGAAAAAAGTCATGCGACGCGATAGTTGAGTGGTTCTGTCTCATCTCGCTAATGTAAGTAAAAGCCCTGTTGGTAGAAGTTGAGCATAGGCTCAACACAGAATGGTTGTGATGCATTCGCCTCCTTCGTGGGTATTCCAGTAACTGGATATGGTGTCTCGCAAAGACAGTACCAAGCCAAGTCCTCAGGAGCATCAAGACGTTTGGGTATAAAGACGGAGCGATTCTCGAGCAAACCGATAGAGAATGAGACCTATTAAACACCCGTGTCTCAAGAGCCTCTTCCTTCTCATTCCTTCAGCAACGTTACCAGCAGTGATTCACTTGCACTCGCAGCGTCATGTCTCGTCTCTCATTTCTCGCCACTTTCGGCCTCCTCGCCGCCCAGGGCACTGCCAGCATCCTTGGCCGGCGCCGGTTTGACAGTACTGTCCCGTTCTACGACCACGACCCCAACGTGCCCGCCGACTGCAACTTGTGGTGGAACTCGGACGATGGCATTAGCTGTGAGACGGTCCTCTTAATCACAAGCCTTTCCATTGGTCAGTTGACCAGCATGGTGAGTGTCGAATCCCGTCCTCCCCCCCTACACTACACCTCAACACGCTATTCTCACGAGAGCTAACACGTCAACAGAACCCGTTCGTCAAGTCGTGCAACGACTGGAAGACTGACTATTCCTTTTGCATCGGCTCCGCATCAGGCATCCCGGCGCTTCCGGAGCCTACAGTGGGGCCAACGACCACGTCCCGGCCTCCGGCTGGGCCCACCACAACCAGCACGCTGACCAACCCGGGCAACGGCGTGCAGACACCCGAGCCGTGGCAGCCCGGCATGGTGGACAACTGCAACCGCTTCTACGTGGTCCAAGCCGGCGACACGTGCTCCACCATCGCGTCCAAGACCGGCGTCACCGTCAACCAGCTGGCAACCTGGAATACTCAGATCGGAGGTTCGGCCTGCACGGGAATATGGGCCAGCTACAACATCTGCACTGGCATCATCGGAGGATCGCCAACGCAGCCCCCACCGACAACGAACCCGAACCCAACGCCGCAGCCGATTCAGGATGGCATGGTCAACAACTGTAACCGCTTCCACCTCGTCCAGGCCGGCGAGACCTGCGCTACCATTGCTTCCAAGACCGGCGTCACCGTCGCCCAGTTGACGACCTGGAACAAGGGCATTGGTTCCTCTTGCACGGGCATGTGGGCCGGCTACCACCTCTGCACCGGCGTCGTCGGGGGATCGCCGACGCAGCCCCCGCCGACGAACCAGACGCCGCAACCGATCCAGGACGGCATGGTGAACAACTGCAAGAAGTTCCACTTTGTGCAGCGCGGGCAAAACTGTGACACCATCTCGCGGCAATACGGCATCGCGCTGGCTAACTTTATCCGCTGGAACCCGGCCGCAGGGTCCAATTGCCAGGGCTTGTGGGCCGAGACGTACGCCTGTGTCGGGCTGTAAGCCATGTCTGGATACAAAAGATGGCCTGTGGATAGCATTAAGGGGTCTTGTCCTGTTGGTTTATCGTTATAGCTACTTAATCAATGTAATACTTCTAAGATGGATATCTAGAGTGTACTAGCTTAGTTATAGTTGTACCATCCTTCAGAGTCTCTTCGCATTCTTCAATCTTGTACCCGCGCAGTTTGGGGATAAGAACTATCCAGAAATACCAGTAAACGACCCCAGCACCAAGACTGTAAGCAAGTTAGTAAACAAACATATGTCATCCGATAGTGAAACTATCACTCACATGCTGGCCCCAACAACTGCGTAAGTCGCATGAAACAATCCGTTTACCGGCTTGGTGTCGGGCGGAAAAAATGGTGCAGCTAGAAGAGCCAAACTCAACCCGATCCGCAACAAGACTGCCGGGATCCATGCTTTGAAAGGCCTCTTGAGATCAGGTCGCTTCGCTCGTAGCCACAAAAGTCCAAACCCAACAGCCAACGCAAGAAACTGCCCAGGATATCCTTCAACTTCGAGTATAAAGGAATAGACTTCCCCTGTCGGGGGAAGAGCAATGACGAGCAACGATGGGATATAGTGAACCAGTAATCCGCCTAAGGGTGAGTTAAACGGCCTTGTCGAAGAGAGTATGTCAGAAAACGGCAGGAAACCTTGCCTGGCAATCTCCTGTTTGGTACGAGCCTAGAAAGTCGTTAGCGACTTGAGCCAGCGTATGTGAAATGCCATAATAATTACTGCAGAGAAGGCAACGACGAGAACGTTGGCTCCAGCGCTCAAAGCAACAGCTAGAGGAAGAACTGTTTTGCCAAGTCCTTCGCCGAAGATCCTTGTAAAGTAGAGAGCCGCTATGAGCTCTCCGCTTTCTTTGATGTCCTCGATGGGTACAACGAGGAAGTACGCCACGTTGATGAGGGCGTACAGCCCGCAAGCAGTTGTCAAAGCAGCCATCATAACTGATCGCAGCGTCCGCACTGGGTCTTTCACCTCATTGAGAACGTAGTTGGCGTTGTCGAGACCGTTATAGGAGTAAAATACTTTGAAAAGGGACGTCGCAATAACCCCCCAGTTCCAGTTCGTGTCCTCCCAGAGATTTCCCCATGAGAGGGTCGCGGAGGTTCGTGCTGCATCGGTCGATGGTCGAAACAAGACGACATAAATACCGGAGAAGATCATGAATACAACAAGGCCTACTTTGACCCAGCCAAGGATATTCTGCAGCTTGACGCCGAAGCGTGGGAAGCATCCATGAATGATCGTGACAGTGGTCAGCAGTGTAATTGCAAGACCCTTTCGGAGAAGATCGCTGGGGTTTTGGCCGCCAAGAGCAAAGAGCAAGTACTCGCTGAAGACGATACAATTGCTCGCTGTAAACCCCAAGAGAACAGCATGAATGGCGATGAGTGTTGAAGCGAGGAAGCGTGGTCGTCGATACGTAAATTCCAAATAAACTTTATCGCCTCCGGATCGCGGCAGCATCGATCCGAATTCGAGCGAAACCATTAGACCACAGCCAGCAATGACTGCACCGATGAACCAGAGCAGCAGTGACAGGCCTGGGCTACCGACGGAGCGAAGAATTGCGCCTGGGGTGGCAAAGATACCGCTGCCTATGACTCTTGAGATGACGAGGATATATGCACTTTGCCAAGTCAATGTTCGACCGAGTGTCGATGTCTCTGGAAGCACATCATCTTCCACAGAGCGGGTTGGATAAACATCTCCGGTGACGATATTGTCCTCAGCTATCCCTTCTACTTGAGAAAGCGGGTGCTTGCTGTCCGAGGTCGTAGTCGTCGATGATAAGCGAGACGACGTGGGAGATAGCAAAGGTCGCCGCTCTTGGTCGTCGAGGGTATTCATAGTGATTGGTGGTAGTGTCAATGCGTACTTGAGGCTTCGACATCGACTGAGTCGTATGAGAGCATAAAACGCTTGATGGGAAGCACTAGAAACGAAGGTCGCATATCGTATGAAGTGATGTTGATCGTGGGTAGCGGCGCCTCGCAACCCATAGCTTTCAAGTCGAAGAAAGAGACGTCAAAAGGGTTCGGCGGAAATGGATCTGTCACAGGGATCTGTGTCGCTAGGCACATAAGCAGTGGATTGGAACAGGGTCCAAGGGATGCCAGTGGCAAATAGGGCGTGTCCACGGATGTTCTGTCCTTGTCAAGAATGTGAACATGCTATCTCGTGAGGTCTGTCCCGTGGGGGGTGTCTCAAATTGCGTGATTATGTTTCAAGAAGGTGAGTTCGACATGCACAGCACAGGGAATCTCGTTTTGTGTTCGATACGGACTCGCACGCCATCATGGCGCAAGGTGACGAAAGCCACTGGAGGTTGGTTTCCAGGTCGGCTTACACATCACCTGTTCCCCACCTAAGATTTGGTGGTAGTGCGGGGTTAGTGGGCTTGCACACCGAAGTTAGGCGCCTCGGCCATCTACCAAATTACTTCATTCAATACATGCTTACAGTTTCTAGAACTTTTGTTTCGTGAATGCTGGCGATTAGAGTCGATGATTGTACCGTCGGCCTCAAGACTAAGATCTTAAGAGGGTAATAAGCAGTAAGACATACAGTAAATTTAGTTAGGAGACGCTCGATAACACATCGATGAAGTGAAGCTACGCAGCGTGCCAAAGCAAGAAGAATCATCGACTTAAGTTCAAGAGACTGAAAGAACGTGTAACTCTGTAAGACCTAAACTCTCCTGATATTTCCCAGTCAACAACCCTGTATTGGTTTGGTTTTACATCACCCACATTTGTGCACTTAGTCAAACGCCTGGGGTCCTATGATGGAACTACTTTAATCTCCGTTTCACAACATTCATCGGACATAAGCCTTCGGAACGGACTAAATTACAGCTATTGATTGGCCAATGCGAACATCTCAACAAACATTTGGCTTTCTGGCTTGTGCAATCTTAATTCGAATTGTTCCTTCGCGCATTAATTACTTCTTCAGTTGGGGTATTGATGATGGAAAGAATGAACATTGGCCACGGCCTGTTGGTATAAGCATCGATTACAACCCTTCATACACCCACTAAGATGCCTCCCAGCTCATGATTCGTTCCTACTCTCCTTGTTTATAACAAACAATCCTTCCAAGCTTTACATGTTCATGTAAGCGGCCATACCACCGAAGAGGGCAGCGGCACCGACAGCAGCAGTGCGCATGGGAGCCGCCTCGACAGACGAAGAAGTGGAACGGACGCCGCCACCGTCATTGGCACCAGTCTCAGTAGCAAGGGGTGCTGTAGAAGTAGGTCCGGTGACGTTGTTGGTGAAGGGGTTGCTTCCGTCAGTGACAGGACCAGCACCAGTGTAGGCAGGAGGGCGGCTGGTGGCGGTGGTGTCAGGCTCAGCGGCAGTGTTGTTGGGGTTCAAAAGGCTGATTGAGCGTCAGTTAAACATTCTTGGGACATTAAGCATCTAGTACACTCACTTGTCGATGACGTGAACAACACCGTTGGCAATCAAAACGTTGGGGATCAGGACTTCGGCATTGTTGACGTAAACAGTCTCGTTGATGACGTTGATGGTGATATTTCCACCGTTGAGAGTCGTCAGGGAGGTGTTGGTAATATCGGGACTGTACAGTACAGAGCCGGCGACAACGTGGTATTGCAGTATGCTTGCGAGCTCGGAGCCGAGGGTGGAGGTGAGGTTACCGATGGCGCGGAAGGCCTCGTTGTTGGGGACAAAGATCGTCAAATCCTCGGCGGAAGCAAGGGCCTCGGTGACATTGGCGAGTTGAACAGCGCCCAGAGCAGCGGTGAGGTTCGCAGCGCGGAGGGTATCGGCGATACCCTGAGGAACACTGAGGACCTTGTCAATGACGTGAATGGTACCGGCGGTGAAGTTGAGGTTTCCAGTGGTGACAGTCGAGTTCTCCCGCAGGGCCGAGTAGAAGGTGACGTTGCCGTCCACAGTCTGGGCCTGGACGCGCTGCCCACCGGTGATGTTGGCGTAGGTCTGGTTCTGGAGGAGAGTGGGGATGAACTGAGGCTCCTCGGTGAAGTTGGAGGCATAGTATGTGCCATTCAGGACGTGGTACTGGAGAATGGCGGCGACCAAGTCAGCGTCGGTGGCAGCGGAACCGGCGCTCGCGATGAATGCCTCGAGGGCCTCGTTGCTGGGGGCCAGAATGGTGATGTTCTGGGCCTGCGAGAGAGCCTGGACGAGGCCAGGCTGGGTACCGAGAAGGCCTGTAGGAAGTCAGGAATATTGGCCATTGGGCGATTCAAGATGATAATGGACACGTACTAGTCAGGGTCGACAAGCTCGAGTTCTGGGAAGCCAAGGCGGCGGTCAGGTTCAGCTGGCCGCCCTCCTGGGCGAGCGCAACACTGGCCAAGGCCAAGGGGAGAATGTTCTTGACCTGCATGGTGGACTTGCGATGTACAGAACCTTACTTCGAAGTAAGTTAGGATGTCTATGGAGAGAAAAGGGAATGTCCAGAGAGCTATGCAAGTATGAGTCTATCGAACCGGAAGCCGAAAGACGTGAAGAAGCAGAGGGGCCGGGCCAGTCTTTAAACAACAATGCGAGCCGCCAGGTGCTCGACTGGCTCTCCGCTCGATTCATGACGAACACCTTGGTGAGCATCCGGCCGGGGGGTGGCCAATCCCGTCGTCGTGGGTTACAAAAGCAAGCTCATTGCCTAGGCCGAACGAGAATCACAGCCCGTCGGTTTCTTGAACCCCAGACAAGGGTCTTGGTCTACATCACGGCCCAGCCAGGGATTCGGTTTGGAATTGGGGGAGGGAGGGGGGGAAGCACTGGGGGTGGGGCAGGAAATCATCCCTAGCTCAGCATACCGCTGGGCACCTGGCAAATAATCGGGTTGTGCTGGATCATCGACCAGGTGCCAAGTCGATCGTGGAGCTGTTTCTCGCCGGCGTGGAGGCGGAGGAGGTACTTACACGCTGCATCGGCTCGGCGACGATCGAACACAGCCCATCAGCGAGGATTCCCGGCTTACTAGGTCACTGCTGTTGGCTTGCTGGCAAGCCGGGGCTGCTCCGTGTCCAGCTCGCAAGCTTGGGGGCTTCAAGAGCTTTTGTGTTACTGGCAAGAAATGCACGTAAACGAGGAGACAGTAGCAGAGGTGTTGGAAATGCTGTCTGGCCAAGCATGCAATTCCCATCCGGACAGTGGCAGAAGAATGGGCATTCTCAAGGCTGGAGATCGGAAAACTACCTTGACAAGCGTGGAAACAGAAAAATGCGGAATGGCAGGAATCGTCGTACAACTGGAAGCAGACACTGGCAGGCCCCAGCAGCCATTGGAGACATCAAAGACATTGGACGCCATTGACAGCACGCCGTGTCTTGGGAGCTGCGTAAGCTTGCGCCAGGCCGCAACAGCACAGTCTGTTTGTATAGTGCAAAAAAAGTCAATGTCGTCAGGATAGGCGGCTTAGCGCCATTGGAACCGGGAGGGGCTCCGACGGCGCCGACAACACGAGAGCCGTTCAGATCTGGTGTGGTTAGGTCGTCGCGTAGAACGCAGGAAAACCACCAGGAACCCTTGTCTTTTTAGTCATGTCATCTCTGCAGAGACTGAACCTTAGGGCCAAGTTATCCGTCTGTCAAGCTTCGGGCCTCTCACCTCATCTCATATTTCTCCCATGCGGGTTGTGCTTCCAGCCATGTGCGAACAGAACCTTGACCACGATCTCCGAGATGGCATCCTTCTGATATTGCCGACTTTCGGTTGCACAGTCTACTTGCATGAGACACAAAACAACGTACAAATAGCAAGGGGAGGGGGGAGGACGAGGAGAAACTATCTGTCCAATAGGCACAGTCGGTGCAGAGTTTCGCTAGACTGTCATTAGCATCCGACTCCCCGCACCATCATCGCCCAGCGACTAGCCAGCGCAGGGCCAGTTGGGCCATTCCCGCTTCCTCCTTTGGCTTCGCCCCGGCGTGTCATTCGTTTGGTGTAAGCAAGACGTCCCAGTTTGCTCAACAGGCGTGAGTACTACATGATACATCCGCAGACTGTCGAGAAACGCATCCGCAAATGGACTAGGGCCCTCGCGTGAAAGCGAGGCCAAGGACGCACCAGCATAAGCTTCCCAGGCCCCCAAGAGCTCCATGGGCCGGTTGTGCCGACATGGTCCCATGTTTTACACCACACAGGTAGACTTTTGCCATAATATCGACAAATCGGTGCGTCATCGATATACTTGAACGATCGCGGTTTTGGCGCCTGGTCCATCCTTTTTGCCAGTGGCTCATTCCTCCACGCGCAGAAATCCTTGCTTGGCGGCTGCAACCTGACTGGCCCTGTTCCTTGCCCAGGACCCCCGGAAACAACAGAGTCGGAACCCTTCGAGGCCTCCGGGCGTGTCCAGCGAAACCTCTCGCGAGGCGTCCGGAGAACAAGCCCGAAGTGACCAGCCAACGAACGAGGCGCACACGTTTTGAAATAAGACGACCTGAAGCCTGGTCATGGCCACGTCGTCGAGGATCACCGTCGAAACGGGGGAGGGGGGTTAGCGCCCGAGCGGGTAGAATGGCAAATTTGGGTATCGTTTCTCGTATGTATGAATTGGGACACTCCGTCCATATTCCATCACCCTTCGGGCGGCCTTGGCGGCGGCGGTCGCGACTACTTCGGCGACATCACGCCATGCACTTTTTTTTGCGCGATTCGGGTGCCCAATTGGCAATAACAGTGTGTACGGTGGTCCCGGTTTAGGGCCCGGTCGTTTCGCTCCTCTATCCCAACGCTGGACCAAAGACATCGTCGCCCTCGCCGACCTTCCTCCGCTTGGCGTCTCGCGCATCGTTCCCGTTGAGTCCTCCGCCATCTCCGCTGAACACGGCACCGTCGCCCTCGGCCTTCGGACGCCGAGATTCCTTCTGCGATGCCAACTCGCGCCGAGCCTTCTGCAGAGCCACGAGATCTGCACGATCGGGGTCTCTGCACTTTTTGAGCTTTCGTAAAAGCGGCTTGATGAGCTTGGTGCTCTCGGGCTGTGCGTTTTGTCAGCATTGTTGCAATCTTGGAAGCGAGAGGGTCGTAGCAGCAATCACATATGGGCACCCGACGTGGAACGACTTACTGTTCCCCAATACTCGTCTAGTCTCTCTGGGGGCTCAGTCGCCAACATCTCTCGACATGCTTCTATCGCGCCCATCACCTTGTCTCGTAACTCGTGTCGTGGTGTCGAATCTGTTCCATTTTCGTTCGATGTAGCGTTCTGGTTGGGGGTAAACGCTCCCTGGACCAGTCTCTCGGTCAGTCCCCGGTCGGCAAGCGAAAGCGCAGCCAGCATGATCTGGCTCGGCGTGTAGTGGAAGTAGGCATCGGTGACGAGAGAGCTAAACTTAAGAACAGCCCGGGCACGAGCATGAGCCGTGTCGATTCGAGCCTTCTGCAGCACTTGTCAGCACTTCTCCATCATGGATTCTGTCGGCCGTTGCACCCAACGCACCTCGAGATCAGTGTGTCGCCGAAGCTCCAGTATAGCTCCCTCCAACGCACGGAACGGATGTCGGACATCAAACGCGAATCGAACACCCTGGCAGAGCAGGAACTCCCCAGCCAAAATCTCCTCCTCGGTTGTATTTGGGAACTTCTCTGCGAGTTTGGCAAGCCGCATGTACTGCCCTTCAGCCTTGCTTCCGAAGAACAAGCACGTCTTGAGAACGTCCTGGGGCGGGTACGTCATGATTGAATTGGTGACATAAAAACGGCGCAGAAAAACGGTCGCAGTTGCCCTGACTTCGGTGGGCATGCCGCAAAAATCGGCCGCGCGGATCAGATCAACCGTGAAAACCTTCAGCAGTTGGATTTCTTCTGCAGGAGTCAAGAATTCCGGCAACGGCTCAACATCTATATCGACCCGTTTTGTTTCGATGAGGCGACTTGCAATGTGGGTTCGGGCGAGCGAATTCGTCTGTTCGCGCAGTTCTGCCAGCTTCGATGGCGAGAAGGACCATAATCGATATTGCGTCGAGAGTCGGTATCGGGCATCTTCGGTCGCCATTGCGGCAGATTTGGGCTAGGTAGGCGGGGGTTGCGATCGACGGTTGACAGAAAAGAGAGACGCTACGTGGGTTGATGACGAGGTTGAGCTGGGTGCCAGACAGTCGACGCGCCGAATCGGCGTTGTTGACTTGTCGCTGATTTCGAGACGCGACGAGGGCAATTAGCAGCTGGGATTGAGGGTCGAAGCTACGACCAGCAAGTGCTGAAGAGAGAGAAGTTGAAGTTGACGATGCCTAGGCTTAACGCGCAACGAGATGGATCTTATCGTTGCCCGATAGGTAAAGAGTAGATTAGCGCTCGAGAGGGGAGCTTGAGCCACATGTACGATCACGTGATATGGCGCAGTGCAAGCACGCCGAAGTATCGGGACGCGCCCTTTGGCAGTGGCCAAACCTTGATGGTAAGTAAGGTACCTAGGTTGGTTAGGTAGGTGGATACCTGTTCAGAATCGCCTGAGTATAAGTTTGTTAGATTCGAGGAAAAGGTTCAGCAAGTTTGACTGCTGTTAGGGGGTCGACTAATACAGGTCGAAAAAGAAACTTGGGGGTCAGTCAGCTGTCATGCAAACACAGACAATGGCCGATACAACGAGACAGCATAACACTACCCCCACGCTAATCTGCACATTGCACGTTGACCACTTCTTCAAAACTTGCAGAGGAATAGCATCCATGTTGAAAAACCTACGAAACTTGGAACCCGCCCATCTCTAATCCTGCATCCCTTCTCAGGAGAAACAGCGCAGCCAAGGAACCAACCACTGCGGATCCAGTCCACGGATATTTACACGCCCCAACGCCGTGCTCCAGTCGGAGCCCCCATTCCGACTAGGAATGAACAGTCTATTGATGCAACCAGACGGAAAATCAAGTGTCACATATTGCGACGCCGAACCCGCAAGCCTCTCTCATCCGCCGAAGAGGCTCAAACAGCAGTGTATATCTAGTATCCAACCTCCCGTTTGGCAGGAATCGGGGGCGCCGGCTTCTTGGCTCGGCTCGGAGGGGGTGGCGGCGGCGCCTTCTTGGACTGGAGGTTGCTTGTGCTTCTAGTCAAGCTGCTCCCCATACTGGTCGCTGGGCTTGCGCTGCGGTCGTTCCATTCCGGACTGCCACTACCGCTCATCGTGTGTTCATCGTCGCGATCGGCAAAGACGTCGCTAGCAAGTGGTCTGCCTGTAGGTCTCAGATTGCCCCGAAGAGATCCAATATGGGAGACGTTGGGCACAGGAGGCGTGGCGGCGATGGAGCGTCGATCGGTGGCGGCAGAACCCTGGAACGTCTGGGATCTAGCAATAGTCGGTCTCGGGGTTGTGTCTGCGGAAGCGCCGTATTTGGCCTCGGATCGGTTGGAGCGGATAGGCATGCGGACGGGCATCGGTTCGGGTTCTTCCTCGACGTGGTTGACGCGGGCCGAGTAGTCGTTGAAGGAGCGGGCCGTGTTGGACCTCCCGCGACCGTTGTTGTAACGACGGTCGGTGGGCGACGGAGGTGCGTTGCCACCGGCCCAGTTCTGACGCAGACGGCGCAGCTCTTCGGCGCAGCGTTCGTGGTAGCTCAACTCGGCGTCGAGCAGACTGGTCAGGTCGCGGACGTTGTCGGTCTCGGCGTCCTTGATGTCCTGCATGCGCCGCATGACGTCCTCACCGGCTTCCTCGTACTTGGCGCGGGCAGTGCGCAACTCCTCCTCGAGACGGAAATCCTCGCGCTTTGCCTTCTGCATCTTGCTAATACTCGCATCGTAGGCCAATCGGCGCGACTCGAGCTTCTTCCGTGCGGCCTGCGGAGAGTGTGTCAGATGGGACGGGCTGAAACCACGACTGGTCGAGCAATGACGTCGGTACGTACCTGATACTCTTTCATCATGGCTAGCGATCTCTCGACAGAGACGAGCCAGTTGTCGGTCACATCGGAGGCGTAGCTCTCCTGGATGCCAGCGAGGCGCTCGTTCGTCCGACCAAGAGCTGTGGGAGATTGAGGTCAGTGATGGTCGCGGGGGAGAACTGCGAGAGGACATGGTGGGGAAAGACCGTACAGAGCAGACAGGCGCCGAACTCGGAGTCGGGCTCGAATTCCTCGCCGTGAGAAATCATCATACGACCGACGAAAGCAATCGGCAGTCCTTTCTCCTTGTCTTCAAAGGCCTCACCGCGGCGAGCGATCCATTTGACGTATGTGTTTGTGGATTTCTGGAGTCTCTCCATTCCTAGCGGGCCATAATGTTAGCATCGGCATCTCCTGGGCGCGCATGTCGGGCGCGGGGATGTGTTGTGGTTGGCGTGCGTACCATCATATCGCAACTGCATTTCCATTTCCAAGTTCCTGAACTCGTCTGTCTGACCCGTCTTGGATTCGGATCCCATCTTTTCGCCTGCCCATTGGAAGGCGCGGTCGAATTTCTTGGTGAAGTTCATGGCTGCGGTTGGCGAAGTATGTGGCTAGAGTATCGATTTGAGCAGGTACAGGGTGTTCGATTAGGGGGAGAGCGGAAGTCGGATCGTCAACGATGGTATTAGGGAATCAAGTCGAAGATAGGATCGGTCGATGCCAGCATTCAACGGGTGATTGTAGAGAATGAATGATGGGGGAATGGTTGTGGTGGTGGTGGGAGGTTGGCAGTAATCGTTGAATGTGTCGTAAAGTGAGGGTACCTTGGTAGGGTAGTGAAAGATGACGATGGGCTGAAAGCGAAAAGAGGGCGAAAGAGAAGATGGATGGGAGCAGCAGGAGGTCCCGGAGCAATGGGTAGAAGAGGAAGAGAAGAGTGCGGCGTGTGTATCTGTATGGTGGCAAGAGGGTTGGTTATCACACACGGCCAAACACTGGTCGACAATGCATGGGCCAGGGAGGGACGGATGGAGTTGATTGGGTACGATGTGCCCGTGAGGTGAGGTACTTCTATGTAAGTAAAGCAGGTGAGGAAGGAGGACCGTGGGAGGGGTGGGATGGGAACGGTTATAACAATCGGGAGAATGAGGAGGGGGGAGCAAGCGAGCGAGAGAGGAAGAGAGAGAGAGAGAGAGAGAATTAATCAGTCCCCCGTTTTGGGATTTGGGAGAGCTATCACTAGGGGGTCAAGGTCAAGCAAGGGTGAGTAAATGGTAGATGGATGGGGAAATGGCTCCGTCAAAAGAAGGGTAGGATGGCAATTGTTGGCCAGGGCAATGCACCAGGAGGCAGGAAATGCAACGAGGGATCCGTATCGGTGGGAGAAGTAGTGTGTGTTCTTCTCTCTCCGTCCAGGCCCAACTTCCGTCCCCAATGCTTTGATGGAGTGCAGGTGCTGTGCTGTTCTCAGTTGTCTGTTGCGGGAGGTGGGTTTTGGAGGCGAACCAAGGCACAAGCTAAGGCATGCAGGTACGTATCGAGTGGGGTGTGTCGGTTGTCATTCCCTGCACCTGGGGACTCTTCATTCACCAAGGGCCAAGGGGGTAGGGAAGCAGAGGGCAGTACCTCCTATGCTAAGTACAGATGCACACATGCACACGACTACGACAGCACCAAGATCATTGATGGCAGAACAGGATTTAGAGCAGGTGGGAGAGAGATAGAGAGAGAGAAAAAGACAGAGAGAGACAGGGAGAGAAAGCGAGAGAGAGAGAGAGAGAGACAGAAAGAAAGAGAAGGGAGCGTGTCGCGTTGGAGGTCAGTGGCCATAAGCCATCTGAGTTCGAGCCTAGAGTTTGAAAGATGACAAGACGCGGACACAGTACGTACCTTGACTTCCACACTTCCACGGGTATCCGTAAGTAGGTACCTACCTTGTGTAAGGGCAGCCCGGAGACGTTTCCCAAGTTGCCGATACGGATGCTCTTCGGTCCTGCTGCGAGCGTGATATCGAATCCTACTCACGATCATGTTCCTATCTTTGCGGCGCCACATCTCATGCACAAAGAACCGGCCGGTGGACGACACCGACGGGCACTCTGAGTTGCTGGTCACCCGTCTGCCTCGGCCAGCACAGCACAACATAGCACAGCACAGCTCAGCACAGCAGGGCATAGTTTGGCAATTAGCTCGCTGCCAAACAATTAGGTAGGTGCCCCGGTTCTCCGCCGACCTGCCGTATCTCAGTGGCTCCAAGATTGGCTGGCACCTTGAATTTGCTGAGCCGCTGGGGAACATGGGTGAGACGACAGCAAGGACCCGCTCTCTCAGGTTCGAGAATGGAAAGAGATTGGAGGCGGGGTATGTACGATGTATGGCGCAGTGGGTGGAGAGGGCGTACTGCTTCAACCACAATGACCTCCGTTTCAAGCGTCGTGCGACGCACTGGCACATGTACCTCTTCTTCAACGGTACCTCCCAGTGTCTAAGGGGGAGGAGGGCAGGAGAAAGGGTCCAGCCAGAGAAGGCCCACGGCGTTTCCTGCAATGGCAACACACAATGGCACAATGCCTTGCTTCTTCTAGCCCGGGCGGTTGATCGGAGTCGACCATGCAGCATCCCGACAGGGCCTGGATCGTGGCAGCTGCACCTGCTGCAGCAGCAGTTAGCATGGATTGATTGAAATGCCAAACTGATAGATGCCGCCGCGCTTGCGGCTGGGCTGCTCGCGGCGAACAGAAAAGAAATGGTTGGAGGCATCAGGTGGGGAGGCATTTAAAAGTGGCCATTAGCCGGATTCGTCGGTCGTCTCCGGCGGCACGGATTTCCTTTAGCGAAAGAAGAGGGAGGGGCAACGAATCATGGAGATGTCAAGACACATGTCGTGATATGCCACCCTTGGGTTGTGGTATACGGACTCATGAAAGGATAGGGTGCCCCAGTGCAGAAGGAGCAGGAGCGGGAGGACGAGGACCTTGGGATTGCATCTCGTCGCATCGCATCGCATCGCATTCAAATGTCGGGCCTCGTGGATGGAACTGGCCTGGCGGAGAATCGCTGGCTAGCCACAAGCCACACATCACCATCAACGGTTCCCCCCCCCCCCCCCCCCCCCCCCCCCTGGAATGTCACTCGACACCTTTCCTCCGCGTCGGGAATGACAAGGGTGGCCAAAGAGCCAGACGGGCAACAATCACACGCGCCGTCTTGCACGCCAATCCGTCGACCGTTCCAGGCGTACTTCGTTCTAGCGGCTTTACGTGCAGACCGAGCTATTCCTTGCCAAGTTGTGCCAGCGGGTTGGCTATTATAATCGGGCTTGTTTGGTTTCCCTCGGCGTTCTCCAGTCGTGGCACTCTCACGTATTTGCTGTTACGATGGTTCTCTTCCGGCGATTGATGAGCAGTCTCGCCATGCAAATTTGAATCGCGGGACTTGGATTCGAGCACCACCCAACCATTCCCGCATTACACCACCTTCCCTAGCCAAGAGTGAGTGAGTCCACCAACTACCAACTCGTATGTTCCAGCGCCGACTTGTTCGCTCTACCTGGCGCTGTCCCACCGTTTGGGGCAGGGAACCTGTCAGCCAGTCGAAAGGCCGAAACGACTCGCACAGCGGACTCAGCACGCGCTCACAGTCCATACGCCCACACACCACCACCACCACCACCACTACCTAAGCTGGGATCCAGGAACACGACCGATCTCCTCGACCCGCCACCCACACGGAGCAATGGCTGTGCTAAATCGAGACGGGGCGAGACGGGGGCAGGTGAGACGGGGGGGTCGTTGGGGAATGGGGACGGAACTGGATAGGTGGGACCTCAGCCGGTCCTCGTCCTCTCTCCAGAGTCCCATCCAACGCTACTCTGAGGGTCCTGAAAGGCTCAGGAGGGTTTTTCCCGGTCTTGGTTCCCTTAGCTCCCCTTCCTGTATCCATACCTCGTGGCACACCATGCCCTCTGTGAGTCTTAGGAAGCCCTACCATCAGGTGCCCATAAAGATCAAACATGCAAGCCCTCACGGAAGCCAATATGGTAGGGTTCGAGGAGGCATGGCAACTGAATTGCCGCTATCCGGAGTTTGGTTGATAATTTGAGCCTGCATCCTTCGTTCAATCCCGGACCGCCGTCCACATCACGTGAGGGGCGTGCCACAAACTTGAACCAGCTCAGGCTACTTCACGGGCAAAAATGGAACGGCAGCTAACGGCGAGCGCCAGTGCTAGACGTGGCTGCCACCTGTCATGCTGGCCACCTGTCATCTGCCGCACTTGGCACGAGTCACTGCTGTGTCCAGATAGATAGTAGCTAGTAGCTAGTAGCCTTGCCCACTGGTGAGGTAGAAGGAGTCAAGTGCGCGTTCCTGCCGCTGGATGTTCTCATCAGGAAGGGGAAAAATAGTTCAACGGCTCCCTTGGCAGGTGTTCCGCTTCACCAACCGACAGTCCAAGTGACATTCTTGCAGTCCGGTCACTCGGTCTTCGTCTTCAACAACCACACGTGTATCTGTATCCGTAGGCTCCCGTTCTCTCCCGCTAGCCAAGTCCAAACTTTGTTTTCTCGCCCCGGAATCACTTGACACACGGCGGACAGGCCGGACAATTCTCGACGTTCTGAAGCGACCCTGACCCTGACCCTGAACCCTGACTGACTCTGGCCAACCTATGAGGCAACGTATCCGACACGGGGAGGCATACACGCAAATCCGTACACTTTCATCGGATGCCCGTTACCGGTCTTCTTTCTTTCTTTGCCACGCTCTGGGAGGCGCCACGTACGTATTCCGTTGGGCGACGCCAGCGCCCGCGCCCAAACTGCCGCCTGTGGCAGTGGCAGTGGCAGTGGCAGTGGCAGTGGCAGTGGCAGTGGTCGTGGGCCATGATCCGATATCATCGTCTGCCTCGCTGACGAAGCGCCCATTCAATCGACCCGGCTCACCTAGAGTCCTCGACACGAGCTGGTCGGCTTGGCACCGAACTTGCCGGGTCGGGTCCACAAGACTGTGACTTTGCACTGGCATCCGTCTGTCACAGACTCACAGTGCTACCGTATTCTTTCCTCGCATCCAACGTTTTTCCATGTACGACTCGGGGACATTGAAAACAACGTCCCGGCCGTCCAAGATGCGGTGCTCAGTTTCATGCATCGCCGCTAGCGGATCGGCTTGTCTGGGACGTGTCACTTCGGCTCTGAGTCTGGGCGCTTGTTAGCGCTGTAGATCCTCTCAGCGTGTTACCCCCTCCACTGTAGTGGCTACCCGCACACTGGCGAGCTCGCACCTCAGAATACCACCACCCCGCAACACATTGCACGAAAACAAAATCGCGCCGCGGCCATTGCCATTAGCCAATTGCCAGTTGCCAAACCGCAGTGCAAGCAAGTCCCAAGTCGTCCCGCACTGGGACAACCGCTGTATCGCTGAAGCTTCCTGCGACTGCGCCTCAATCTCTCTCACCAAAACTTGGCCCACCGCTGCTGGGATCAGGCCGGTGTGTCGGCAGCAAGTAATCTCACCCCTAAACGTCTCCTCTCCTCTCCGCTCCTCTCGCAGGCTACTTGTACTCTATTTGATTCTGCGCTGATGTTTGGGTCTCCAACCGGCATTAAACAATCCTACGATGTAGTTATTGCGAGGCCCATGCGAAGTCGACGTCCGCGTATCGTATCGTATCGTATCGTACCAGGGCGCCACACACTCAGCAAGCCCCCTTGCGCGTGCCCTTCCCGGGAGCCGTGACAGGCCGCGTCTTGCAACACCCCCCCCCCCCCCCAATGACGACACCGCGCTGGCTCTTCGTCGCGTAACACTCGTATCAGTCAGTCAGTCCGTCATCCGTCCGACCAAGCTACGACCTGAGAGCTCGGAACCCTTGCTCCCTGATACTCACCATTAACAACAACCTTTCAGCCTCATACCAACTGTGGCCTGTCGGAAATGACATCACACTCGTTTCCATCGGCGTTTCTCGACAATTGGATTCACACTCTCAAATCGACCCGCGGCGAACAACTCGATGACTTCCCCAACTACCACCTCTCGGACCCCGAGAGCCTTGTGACGACATGCAGCCCCAAGTCGCTCGTCGTTGGCAACGGCGCATCCATCTACAGGAACACGCTTCTTCCGGCCATCCTGTCCGCGAAACATGAGGTCATCTTGGTGACCTGCTTCTGGGCCCCGTCCGATACCCTAACCGCCATCAAGGAGACCCTAGAGCTTCTCGCCCAACAACGACTGGAATCCATTCGGACGTCTGGTGAGGACGCCGTCGCTCCATTACGCGTCCGCATCGGGTTTTCATCCCGTAGCTTCTTCCAGAAGATCTTCCATCCGTGGTCGAGGGACGGATACGCGTACCCAACCTCGGCATGGCCAAAGCTCGGGTTGCCTCCCAACGCCACCCTCGAGGCGGCCCGCATTGAACTGTCTGTCAAGAGCCTATTCTTCTTGCCATTCAGCGTCATGCATCCCAAGTTCGTCATTGTCGACCGCAAACGCGCCTGGATGCCCAGCTGCAACGTGAGCTGGGAGACGTGGTTCGAAGGCTGCATCGGGTTCGAAGGGGCTGCCGTCGCCCAGCTCGTGAGATTCTACTCTCACGTATGGGAGCCAGCCAGCCCTCGGCGTATCCCCGACGACGGCGACGATAACCTCAACGGAGCCAGCAGTGAGACGACAAATTGGAGGCCAGGCCATGTCAATGAAGACGCTGATCGGACTATGACTGACGAACCACCTTGCAACGACGAGACCGCGTATCGTCGGCTGAACCTCGCTACTCTGCCGCCGTGTCCAACGATACTCTTGCCCTCGTCCCATCACTGGAATCCCGGCTTCCGCTACATTCCCTTGTGGAGGCGGACCACTGTGCCAGCGACCCCCCTGAACGCAGCGTTGCTGTCTTTATTCGCGTGTGCCCGGACCGACATCGACATCGTGACACCCAACCTGACTTGCCGGACGGTCGTCGATGCACTTCTAGAGGCTCTGCGCCGCGGTGTCAACGTCCGCATCAGGACGAGCAAGAACATGATGTTGATTGAGCAGCTCGTGACGGCCTGCACGACGACCGAGTGGACACTTCAGTCTCTCATCAAGCGATACCGCCAAGCCTGCACGGAGTGGGGCCGAAAGCGATCGGGTGACGCCGAGTCCCAGCTGCAACGTCCTGGCCGTCTCGACATCTACTACTACCGCCCGAACTTGCAGGCGACGGCGGTGCGGGACCCAGAAGAGCCGGTCGTGTCACATTTAAAGATGACGCTTGTCGACAGGGAGTACCTCTGCTTGGGCTCCGGCAACCTGGACAGGGCCAGCTGGTACACGAGTCAGGAGCTGGGCATTCTGCTACACATTCCCGACTTCAAACACGACATTTGGTCTGAATCCCTTGAGTCCAGAATCGAAGTGCGATTCAGCGGTGGTGTTGGCGACGGGATGGCAGGCTAGGTAGTCAGTCACTCCATTCTATGAGTTGAGTTTATGAGCCTTTGCCTATGTGTATATCGTGCTCATCGACCCATACAGGGCGTCGCCGTAAGATACCCATTATACTCTGCATTTCTTATCGATCCATGTCTTGGTCGTTCGCTCCAACGTTATTGAGACGGCGAGGACTGCAGCAACTGGGGGCACACGACGTTGTCCCGACGAGCAGTCCAGACAATCGCTCTGAGAATTTGGTCCATGAACCACCCATCCTTATAGGCCTCGTTGTAGTGACCCAGGCCCATGTAAAACGAGCGGCCGCCATCAAACTCCTGGCACCATGCAAGCGGGTGATCATCCCCCATGGCACCGCCCTCAAAGGTGGACGGGTCGCCCCGAGCCAGGATATGGAGATTCTTGTTGTCCCTGGGGTGCGACAAGAAGTTGTACCACTCATCAGTCCACTGTTTCCGAGTCTGGTCGGCCTCATCCACCGTATTCCTTCCGTGACCATCGTCCCGCATTGTGATGAAATGCTCCGGGTCCTCAACTATGCACACGCCCTTCTCGGGCGGTGGATGTTGGTCGAAATGGGCGCCGACGAGCTCCCCGTACCATTCGTCCTCCCGCAAGCCGGACGCGGCGGCATGCACACCAACGAAGCCGCCACCGGACTGCACGTAGCCCCTCAACGCGCCAAGCTGAGCTGTGTCGAGAAAATTACCCGTGCAGTGGAGGAAAACGACGGCGGCATAGGTCGCGAGGGAGGGCAGGGTGATAGTGGTCTCGGCGTCCTCGCTGGCGTCGACGGTGAAGAGGCCCGTCCGAGTGCCGAGGGATTTCAGGGCTGAGACTGCGGCAGGGATGGAGTCGTGGCGGAACCCTGATGTCTTGCTAAAGACGAGGATTTGGAAGGGCTCCTCTGTGGGTGGTTCGGAAGTGGACGCCATCTTTGGCAGAACAACTAGCGAGTAGCATAGATGATGAAGGTGAATGTGGTGTGGTGAGCTTGGAGGACGGGCTCAACGATCAAGGGGTCTTAGTAATCATTATCGAGGATATTTAACAACCACCGGCTGTGTGTTCTAGTGGATTATGATTTCTCGTTCACAAGTATGTGCACTTGATCCCGAGAAGGTCGCAGGTTCGAGCCCTGCCACGGTCATAGCAACTAAACTTTTTGTTTTCTGTATCTACTTCCTGTCGCCGTCCGATAACCTTCTCTTTTGATATTGTGTTAATTTGATATCGACTTGAATCTTTGGGCGTCCTGTCTGGCCTTCGTCCGACAACTTGCCTTTTAATAGATGAATTTGCTGCTTAAGCGGTTACTTCTTAGGGCTACAGATAGTAGGGTCTGTATGAAGTCCTGTCGCTCTCTTATGCACTTGTAAAGTTCATCGTTTCTATCTGATTATGATATCTACTCGAAGGGCTATTATAAGCTTGTATTAAAAACGCGCCGGAGTTGATTCCGGAAATCCTCTCGACTACCGAAGAGTGTCTATTCGTCTAGCTCGTCTAGCTCGTCAACCCATATCACCGAGGAGCTTTTCCCCTCCTCCTTCTCCTCCACATTCCGGTCAGGCGCCTCACGCCTCACAAGAAGCCGGCTCGCCGACGCCAATCTCAGACGCAGCTAGCAGGTACTCCATGAAGCCGGCGCTCGTCTCAAGCAGGTTCTGGTGGTACTGGTTAGGGGTCGGATAGAACGGGCAGCTGGCCTCGTTATTGCCAAATCCAAACTCGACAGTGAAGCCGTGGATCTTGCCGAGCGAGGGGTCTGCAAAGTGGCGCGAGTAGGCATAGTCGTCGCTAGCACCCGACGTCGGGTACAGGTACGCGCTCTGCTGGACCTCGTAGTGACGTCCCACGGCGGCATCCATGGCGTTACCCATGCGCATTGCCGCGAACACCTTCTCTGACCAGTCGCTGCTCGGGATGTACTCGCCGTAGATGCCGTTGTTGGACGGCGTGTCAGGCATCAGACCCCTTACGGCGTCGTACGACTCGTTCAGGAAGTTCATGTACGGCTTGCGCAGCTGGTTCTCGTCGCTGCCCCAGTTGTACAGCACAACACCGATGTAGCTGTGGATGTCCATGAACCACCGCACCTCCTTGTGCTCGTCCATCACCCACTTGATGCTCTTGGTCTCGGGCTCCGAGAATGCGCTGGCGCCGTGGTACGTCTGGGCACGCGGGTTCTCCGACGCGACGTTGGGTCCGACGCTGGGCGCAAAGTCCTTGAGGAAGTCGAACAAGAAGTCGAAGTTGCGGTTCAGGTCGATGCCGACGGCGTTGGGGTCGCCTCCCGACGCGGCGGGGTTGCGGTTCTTGCGCCAGCAGCTGTGCGTCGCTTGGTCGTACGCCACGCCGTCGGGGTTGCTCAGGGGCGTGAAGACGATGCCCGTCGACAGCGCGCGCTGCACATCGCAGTTGGAGTACGTGCGGCCGCCGAACGTGAGGCCCTCACCGTGCTTGTTCGCGTACAGGAGGTCCGAGATGAAGTAGACGATGTTGTCCGAGGCGCCGCGCTCACGGGCGTGAATGGCGGCGTTGAAATAGACGCGGTAGGCGTCGCTGCAGTTGCCGGAGCCGCCGACCTTTGCGCCGAACCAAGACGCGTTTTGGTACGTCTTGTAGGGGGACTCGAAGTACTCGATGTCGTACTCCTCGACGAGCCCGCGGACGGCGCTCTTGATCTCGTTGACGTTGAGGAGGGTCTCGAGGTTCGTGCCGGCGGGCTGGGAGCCGAGGCCGCGGGGAAACTTCTTTCCTCCTTCGAAGCGGTCGCCCGTGCCGATGGCGATGCCCGTGTTCGAGCCCGTAGCCTGGCGACGAGCGATGTGGTCGCCTGAGGCTTCGCCGGGGAGAATGCAGCTCTCGCCCAAGAGGGCGAGGGAGAGAAGGGCGTAAGCTTGCGAGGTCTTCATTGTCGTGCCGTCAGCGGAGGAGGCAAGCTCTGGGTCTAGGTGTCGGAGGAAGCCCGTGAGGTCAAGGGGAGAGGAAAACGAGCGACGAGAGAGAACACGGCTGATGACGGTAGTACGGATAAGGCGACGACGCGATATTTACAGAGTCGCCAAGCCGTTCATCTCTCTCTCTCTCTCTTTTTCTCTCGTGACCAGCTCCACCCGAACCACACACCCCGGCCGTATGTCGCTGCGAGATGATGTTTGTGATGATGTTGGATTACCAGGGTCATCGGTCAGTTCCGGCCCCTGTCTGCGGTTATCGTTGCTCCTATTTGCCGGCTGCTGGACACGACAGGTGGATGGCTGCAGATTGAACAGCAAGGTCTCGTTCCCGTTGCTCTCCCTTGTCTTTCTGTACCCTTCCTGCCTTCGTGTTCCTGAGCCAACGCCACGATCCGACTTGACGGGGCCTGAACGAGACCGGGGCACACATCGATCCTAGATTAAGGTGAGCTCAATCGGGCAGCTATAAACACAGACCAAGCTTGCAATACGCTGAATTCTCTGCCAATAACGGACTGATTGATCCAACCCTGCTGAGACTAAGTACCGAAAGGCGCGGTCGGTTGTGCGTACGGGATTGGTCGGTCTAGAGACATAATGCCCATTTTCTTTTCTTGTCTGTGGGCTTGGTATGCTCTTGGCGAGGACCTTTTGCAACGTCCAAGACGCGAACCGAGCAGGGGAGCGTTCTGGGCCACACGCGTCGATTTGCTCTCCTTCGCGGCCCCCACGGCGACACTGGGGGTGCAATGTCAAACTACGGCTTGGTGGAGATCGTTCGGGACGGCTCCGGTGACTGCGGGGGTGGCTTAGGCCCGATTCGGCAGGTCGTTGTCGCCCCCGGAGATTGCAAGCAAAAAGACGCCCCGATAAGCCAATTGACTCAAAGTTCCAGGGGGTTATTGGGCTGCCCACCTGTTTCTGCGGCACTGCCGACGTCAACCAAATGCTGTGCTTTGTCTGGGGAATTGCGGGATTCTCGACTTCAGCCTTGACCTGTAGTTCCTGAATTGGATAACCTTCGGTGCACCTTCTAGACCTTCGTGCAGTCTCGCCATCTTGTGAGTACTTCGGGTTTTCGTCACGGCTCACTCAACAACGAATGCAATTCTACTGGCGTTGCTCGAGAGCTTGACCTCAATGTCTTGTATGAAGGCGTATATTGTCGAGCTCCGCCATTGCCATCACAACCAATACCAATATGCAACAGCTCGGTCTACCATCTTAGCACCTTAATGGGCTGCATTCATCAGATGTTACCTTTCCTCCTATCAAGAGTCGGTGCTGACTTTCATGAACACCATAACAGTCTTTGGAAATGAGGAGGGGTTCTCGTGGCACAGCCGACATGTCTTTTGGCAAGAAGACCTTATCCTATTATTTGTTGGCCTACTACCTAACTAGAAACTTCCGCCTATTGACCCGTCACGCTATCCAAATTTTCTGAAAGCAATTGTTCACTATGTCTCGCTTGGTTCAGGGCCACTGATTTATGAAAAAAATGCCATTGAAAATGCGTGCTTGTAAATTTTGTGACTCATGAGGGCCAATGAGAAGTTTTCCTTTCCGCCCCCCCCCCCCCCCCCTCCCCCCCGGCTTCAAGCCCAACCGGCCAGAGTTATCACTTAAAGCAATTCTGTGCTGCTTGCTTGCGTCTTCCATCCATGTCAGATCATCGAAGTTCTCTTCCTTTTGCCCCACAAACCGGATGGTTAAACCCGCGGCAAAGGAATCGTAAGCGCAAACTGTTCCAAGTTGGAAGTCCCCGCGTCCGTCACTTTGCGAAAAAAGGAATAATACAAGCTTGACTATAGCAAGGCAATAAGGACGAGGATTAAACGTCACTCGATATTCCATTGTAGACCGCCTTCCATTGAATCTCCCCGAGTTACATGTTGGATACGGTTCGTATGCTGTGGGTGATGCCGATGACGTTATTTCTGAGACAAACGTCTAAAGTCTTCTTCAATGGAGGTTCTGGATGGATGTTGGCTGCGTATACATTCTGGAACCACGGTATCAGGAAGAATTCTGTGGTGGTGTTTAGGTCGAAATCGGTATATTTCTCCCCAGTCTTCAAGTAACGCCCAAGAAAGCAGCCCAAAAAGTTCTATTGTTTGGTATATTTAATAGAAATTGGTCTTCTGCCAAGGGAACCCTAATCCTGTAATCTCTTTATAACACCTCACATAAGCTTGTGTTTTCAAACGTTGTGCGTAGGCAAGTTTTGCGATGGGTTCCTGAGGGGGCGCAGTTTTGAAATTCGTATTCTTTGCAAAGAAAATTTGATTTCTCAACAATCTTGCGCACACAAACCAGACACCTCCTGTCTTGTCATGATTACTTGTGATGCTATCGAACTCACCCTTGGCTGCTTTTTGCAGATGTTGAGAGGAAGAACAATCTGTGACGGATAGTCTTCACCTGTGTGAACTGTATGTGTTCCCTCATTCAGATTTTCCAATGGCCCCAAATCTGCCCATTCATGCAACCTATGGTCGTGGCCGTTGACTTCCAAACGCATGGATTCGCCAGCCTCAAAGGCTATACAGGTGTGCCAGATAGGAACATTGAACACCACTATCGTTCCAGGTTGTAATCTTTCTTCCTTATCGTACAGAAGCCAGAGCTCAGTGGGAATTTTTTGTTTCCGATGCTCCTCTGACAACATAGAATCTCGACCCAAAGCACGTATGGATGCACGCAGTCGGCCAGCCGGACCTTTTTGCTTGTAGATATTGAGGTTGTCGATCTCATCGAATGTTGTCCCGGTTGCTTTTCCAAAGGGACAATCAAATTCAGAACATCCAACTTTCGCACGATGGCGTATGCATCCATGTCGTCTTTGTCGTCTATTGACATAAAAAGCTTGACTTTTGAGCGGTTTAGTTTCGCCGTGTATTTGGTAAAGGTGTAAGTGAAATGTATCCCATCCTATTCCCATTTGTTTGCTCTGTATGAAGATATGGCATGCTCCTTTGGCGTTTGAAGGGAGAGGGTGTTGTTCTCAGCACTGAGATAAAACGTATGATACTCCGTTCTTGTGAGCGGATAATCATCTTCAGGACGGTGCGTTATAGCTGGACGATCACCTTACCCGAGTAAACATACTCTGACCGTTGGCGTATGTTCTCACCCGTTGTAGTTTCCTAGGATATACTTGTCCAGAAATCTCTGGGGGTCATCGTTGTTTTCCGGTTGGAAAATGTCGTGCCACTCTTGTGTAGGATGAATGGAATTCTGTCCTTGGCAAGCGGACTGAAAATTTCGACGCGAATCTTCGTCCCATCCCTAATTTCAAACGGTACATCCTTCTCCTAGGCGTTTTTCTTTCCTCCAGCCTTTGTGCAAGACCACTCAAGACGCCTCTTATAGAAGAAAAATGAACTTAGATTCTAGTGATTCTTTATCTGCTGTAACTTGTCTCCGTTCGTCCGCACACAAGAACCAGCAACTGTTATAAAAATCTAGCTTTTGCGTTACTGTGTATAGAAAGAACTAGCCTAGCTTACTAAGAAAGTGCTGCAATGTGCTCTGTAGGTTTAGCCGTATCAATACGAAAGATTTAGACTTTCTCTAGGGTAGCTTGCTATTATTCACAGAAGGTCAGCCGCTCCAAAAAGATGGACCTTCATCAACATGCCTGTCAATTGATTTGTCAGAAAAAGCCTGCAGAGCTGCTTGAATTAGAAACGCCTTTGGTCATTTAAATGTGGATGTCACTTGGCTGAGAATATGTAACATAACGATTCTAGAAGGATCCTTCCTCGGTTGCGGACTCATGATTTGATATGATGTTTTCCTGTGTACCCGCATTCACAGTTCTAAGGACATAGACTTCCAAAAAATAACTTGTCGTGGTTTACCCAAGACTAGTACATGATCAGCGCTATGCTTTCAGCTCAAGTTAATAACTCTATGAAGCTTCTTTGGCTATAAACACTATTAAACTGGACTTGAGCTCTGTGAAGTTGATGGTCAAGATCGAAGAGGTCATGACTACAGAGGTACGGGGTTGCTTAGAAAGCAATAACTAATTAAACTTTATTACAAAGACTTTGAATTGTTCTCTACTGGAGAGTGTGGTAATGAGGACGAGGGCTTGGAAATCGGTGGTAAGTGGTCTACTTGTCCCCTTGAGGTAGTTAGCCGTATTGATACGGCCAGATAAATACGTTACAGAGAGGCGTGACATGGGTCCTGCATAATATGCATGGTCCCTGATTGACCCGGCCCCGGTTCCGAGGCTGTGCTCGACCGCAGTCTCGAGAGCAGCAAGTAAATCACTGGCTAACAAGCCCCCGCTCCTCAACTCCCAAGCCGAATTTTAATTACTACATCTCAATAACCAAGCGATTATCAATCGCTGGCCCGAACGAAACCACCTCCGATCCAAATACCACGTCACAAGGCCATTGTACAGCACACTCCCACTCGTCTCCAAGAAGCCCCTTGATATGTCTCAGTAGACCTTCAGGCCAGCCCCTGAGGCCCCAATGATCCCTGTGCAAGCTCATCAGAATCGTAAAGTGGGCCAGGGTAACGAGTGCCACAGGTTGCCGCGCTAAGCACATGTCCATAAACAATTGGTCGGCTTCGAGTCCCCAGGACCAAATGATTTTGGGCATTTCAGGGTCGTCGGGTCTATCCAGGAGGGCTGTGATTCGGCGGGAAATTTGTGAAATGGCGGAGAAGCATGCAGCTCTTGGGTTGCCTTCGGATCGACGCTCGATGCAGGCTAGAAGTGGCCGAATCCGTGGATAGGCCGTTTCTAGATCTAGCAAATCTGACCTGAAACGGACCTCAAAGGTCGTCAGGAGCCACGATTGCGAGACTGTAACCGGATTAAAGTTCTGTCGCACAAATGCCGTGGCACTTCTGGTGAATTGGTAAGCTCGCAGAAGCTCCTCCAGAGGGTCGAACTTCGTTGCCTGCAGAGCGAGTAGCCGGGGGGGCCGCACAAATGGCTCTGCCACTGCGTACATAGACATGAATGCAGAAAACCCTAGCAAGGCTTGAGAATTTGTTTCGTGGAGGGACTGGAAATGCGGCTTCGCCCGACTGATTGCGGCCTGGTGGTGCGCGACAGCCCTCGCATACCACTTGGACTGAGACCTGTCCTCACTGTAGAGGTGCAGGGCCGTGAGGCCAAGGATGCTGTTCAGTACATAGTGATGAGAGAACCCTAAGCGCACGAAGTCGGATAGCAATCGCCGTCCAGTGTCTGTATGGTCGCCTACAATGGGATAGCGGTGCCAGTGTTCTAGCAGCTCAAGATCGGCCAGACTGTCTTCATTAAGAGGTACGGCTGTCAGGCTTGACGATGAAAAGCTGCATGGGATATTGGCCCGATCACATTGACGACATCGAGGGTGGACCTCATTGCACTGAAGGAATTAGGCTACAAATCCTTTCAAGCTAGGCGAAGGAAGGGCGCACAGTACCTTGGCATGTCGCTCTTTGCATTGTAGACAGCCGCCTCGAGATTTGCTGTGCGGCTTGCGTCTTCTGTTCACACTCGCCATAAGAAGCCCTGTTCGGAGAGGTATGTTGAGGTTGGTTCTTGGACGGAATTAGGTAGAGTCAGAGTCGTATAGATACGGAAAGGCAGAGTGGGGCACTCTATGTGCATTGTAGCGTGAAGGTGAAAGTTAATTGGAGCCGTATAAATACGGGAGGGGAGGGCGGGGCACTACATATAGCGTTGAGCAAAATGTTTATTCAGTGGAGAAGTAGCACCGCCTCTGAGTGGAGTTGCGCTGCAGCTTGTTGTTTGGCAGCAAACAAAGGCAAGATGACAAATTTACTTTACCATAGCGTCCAACTTCTTCTTTCCTCGCGTCCCACAATTAGGACGTATATTGATAATCAACTGAAGGTTGTAAGTACATCATGAACTTATATAAAGACTTAAAGTGAGTTGTGTAGGTCATCTAGGCCAGAGCAATTCACTCTACTCTTTCAGCAAACAAGCGGGATTCATCATTAACTACAATACTCACCATGTCTTCTACAAGAAGTACCAAAGGCTGGACGGTTGAGGGCAATGGCAGCTTCGACGCTCTCAAATTTCAAAAGGACCGCATTCTCCCTGAGCTCACCGCCAACGATGTGTTGGTTAAATTTCATGCGGCATCTGTGAATTACCGCGATGTCATCATCGCACTGGTAATTTATCCTTCCAGAACATCTGAACTATGTACTAAACCTCACAGGGTCACTATCCTTTCCCTGTGGCACCGAACATTGTCCCAGGCTCTGACGGAGCTGGGGAAGTCGTAGAAGTGGGTTCCAAAGTCACCCGATTTGAGAAAGGTGCCAAGGTTGTTACACTGTTCGGTCAAGGCCATCAATACGGGGAAGTGACCCTAAAATCCCTTGGGACAGGGCTAGGTGGAGCCATTGATGGCACTTTCCAACAGTACGGCATTTTCAACGAGAATGGACTGTCATACATGCCAGAGAACCTCAGCTATTTAGAAGCCGGAACACTCTCCTGCGCCCCTCTCACCGCGTGGAATGCTCTCTACGGGCTGAAGCCAGTCGTCCCCGGCGACTGGGTCCTAACACAGGGCACAGGAGGTGTGAGCATCGCTGCTCTGCAGTTTGCAAAGGCCGCAGGTGCCCGAGTCATTGCGACAACTTCTTCTTCAGCCAAGGCTGAGACACTGAAGAAGCTAGGGGCTGATCATGTCATCAACTACAAGACGAACCCGAACTGGGGTGACGAGGCAAAAAAGGTCTCCGGAGGTGTCCACCATGTTATTGAGGTTGGAGGCTCGAAGACTTTGACAGAGAGTCTGAAAGCCGCTGCCATTGGCGGTGTGGTCAGTATCATTGGTTGGGTCGGCGGGCCGGGAGAAAAGGGTGTGGATTTCCCCCAAATTTTAGCCAGTATGGCGATTGTGAGGCCACTTGTTGTTGGAAGCCGGGAACAATTTGAAGCAATGGTATGTGGCTTGGAAAGCGTTGTCTGCCTCGGACGCCTCCTGACACCGGAATCCTCCCAATCTGTTAGAGGTGTACTAACAATGATAGATTCGAGCCGTCGAGGCCTTCGACATCAAGCCCGTCATCGACCAGAACATCTTCAAGCTTGAGGATCTCAAAGAGTATTACAAACTCATATCGAAATGATTCTTCCAGGAAGCTAACAAATTGCAGGGCCTATCAATACCAGTGGGACCAGAAGCACTTCGGCAAAGTTGTTATCAGGATTGAGTAGATGTGTGCCTTGAACGTCGTCACACTTGTCGCTGTATGGCGAGTTCATATAGGTGTCACTGGGAGCTTTAACTTTCTACCATTTAGAAGACTTGAATTGAGACATCTATCACCAGTTCAATGGAGGTCCGCACACAGACCTCTTCTTAGACCCTCTGGACATCCTAGCGTTGGGCTTGAGGGCATCAGTGCCCATCTCGAAAGGCTCTATAAAAGGACATCTTTTTCATATGCGTAGGAATAGAAGGGCCAAAGATGAATTTAGTCCCCTGTTTTTTACCTATCTTTTGTTGACCTCATCACTCTGTATAGCGCCCCTGACAATATCGTGGCATTATGCATCGAGTCTGAAAGGTAAATCGCGTTGACAATGAAAGAAGGTAGCCCATCGCCATGTTGGTGGAGTCACTGTTTCAATGGCAGTAGTAGCACAGCACGCGCGTTTGGTGTGAACACAGGCATAAGTAATAATAAAACTTACAATTGACGATTTGAAAGAAGGAATTTAAGACTATGTAGCGGTCCCCCGAGGAATTGCGCCAAGTACCCGGAGACTGTGTACTGTTTGAACAAATGGTATGACATTGGCAATGCTTTAGATGTCCCATTGCCGCCGTAAAATTTTAGGCTGTTGGTCATCCCTGAACACTTGATGAGGAAGTTATCGCCACAATCGGTGTCACAAGTTGCTTCGTAGACCGTAGCAGTATTGATAAGCACAGCTGATTTTGTGTTGAAAGCACAGACGTGTTTGCATGTTCTGATTTCAGGCTTGAAAGAAGCTGAAAACATTTGACATGGCCTGACCCTGCCTCTTTGGAGGCGAGATCAATCAGTCAAGCCCCGAGATGATATATTCAGGCGAACTGCATGAAGCCACAGCTGAAAAAACTTCTCTGTTAATGGTAAGCAAACTTGACATATCCGATTGCTAAACTTGTAGCCTTGATCAAGTTTAGAAAGCAAGACCTAAGTTCTTAAGCTCTACTGCCTTCTACAATTTATAAGACAGTGAGAGGCTTGTGAGACATATCAACAGAATGCCATCAAACAACTTGCAGCAATGTACGTGTAGACAATTTCTATGTGGACAGCTTGTGTCTGTGCTTCGAGGACAAGGACTCTTCACAGATCATTTGCTTATCAAAAGTAGGTTATTATCTAAAATGGAGTCTTAAAAATAAGAATGAAAACATAAGTCAGCAAGGGAAATACTTTTTTACCTTATTTGAGTTCCTAAAGCTACATTATCAAATACATCTTGCAGTTTGTGATCAAGTTTTTGTGACTGATGTAGGACTGATGTAGGACTGATGATTTGTATCAATATGCAACTGACACACTCCGAGTGGTTTCTTAGCCAGCTCAATGAGTGCCACTATGTGCCTCAGGCAGTATGGCTTTGGAGTACTTCGTTGCTAGTCGCAGACAAACAAATGAAGCTAACCGACATAAGATCTTCCACTAATTGATAGGGTTGTTCCTGAAATGCAATAAATCGACATCCGTGGGTCTTTGGGTTTGGTACGGGTTGCCGTTGGGGACGATGCACATTGAATCCGGGAATTAGACGTCAGTGCCTCGCTTTCCATCACTGACTAACATTGATCGGGGAGTCCAACATGTTAACACTAATGGGCATGTTTCAATATTCATGTACAACCGTGGTGACAGTTGCTTCGCAAAGTCGCAAACCCCAGAAGTGAATTCGTGGTTGAGACGGAGGGAGAGGAGAAAGAGATATATAGAAGCGATTCTGGTTGCGCCCGCAAGCACGTGAACGAAGGGCGCCCGTTGGTAGAGAAACAGAGCTGTACGTATGGTTTACATGCGCTTGGACGCCGGCCAAGGAGAGACGAAACGAGTGAAGAAACGCCCGCAACGACGCAAGGCAGTGGGACAGAACCATGGCGGCGGGACGACAGGAGCAGGAACGTGGTGATCTAAGAACCTTAAAAAGTTCCTGTGCGGCCGTTGAAGTAGCTCTGCGCGTTGTTATTCGGCCAATTCAACTAACTACCTACCTGTGTGTAAGCAAATCAAAAGCGACAGCCCTGGGCTTTACCGATCGGCTCATTGTGTGGTGTTGTAAATGGCAAGAGGTGATTGTTTTGAAGCCTGACCTCTCTGGCAGCCAACGACAGAGGCTTGAGACTATGGGAGACGGGGAAGAAGATGAGGGAAATTTCAAGACTCGAGAGAGGAACCACGTTATACCCTGAAAATTGCAGACAGGCACAAAAGCAAAAGAAATGTGGCTCAAGACTTATCGGCGATACAGAGGGCCGGCTGACGAGAACTGATATGTAGGTTAATCAGTGGATGGCGGTGGATGAGTGGGATGGCGCCTTATCTCGTGGAGTCATGGGTGCCTATCGATGCGTATCGAGCATCAAGACCCAAAGCAGAGCACCCGGCACGACCGGCTTCCCTTGGCGAAAGCAGTTGGTGGCATGGTGCTGGCGGGATGACAGCGCGGAACAGCACACGAATGTTGTCCAGCAGCAGCAGCCAGCTGGAGGTCCCCGATACGCACTCTGTGTTGCTGTCGACAAACAGCGCACGACTTGACTTTGATATCAGTGACTCTCTTTGGGAAAAGATGAGTGTTGTTTCTGGGTTGGCAGCACCAGAAACCGGAGCTTGACGTCAAACATGAAGAACATGCCCGTGGAAGCGATGAAAGCGTTGGAAGTTAGAAGTGAGGAAGGTCGTTACCAATCATCAATCAGTGGACTCTCTCCCCCTTTGCCTTTGGTCCAGTCGGCCGCGGAAAGGAAAGAGCACATGGGATGGATGGTGCCACTAACCCCTGCTTGCTGCACGAAGGACCACTGGTCCCCTGGCTCGCCTGGCTCGCCTTATCAGCGCCAAGATGACGCTAAGAAGAGACGACCCACCCTTGCCGAGAGATAAGAGACGCTGGCCAATCATGGCTCAGCTGGGTGGCAGCTTCTTCAAATGGACGTTGAGGCCGCGACGAATCTCGCAACCTTCCAATGTGACCTTCATTCCCGCAAGGCAAGTGTAAGTGCAAGCGTAAGTGCAAATGCAGGATGAAAGATGGACTCGGACGGGGGGCCCGGGGCAGCTTTTCACTAGCGTTCCTTCCCTCTGGTCTTTTGGTCCTCACCATTGAAGTTTTTGTACTGTACAGAGTACCGAAGGCAAGGGGCATCTTAGAGATCTATCCATACCCACCTACCTAGGTACCTGAGGTACTGATTGCT
This sequence comes from Colletotrichum higginsianum IMI 349063, assembly GCF_001672515.1. NCBI lineage: Eukaryota > Fungi > Ascomycota > Sordariomycetes > Glomerellales > Glomerellaceae > Colletotrichum > Colletotrichum higginsianum. Next base: position 4,018,234 of record NC_030961.1, on the reverse strand, counting down.
TCCCCCCCCCCCCCCCCCCCCCCCCCCAAGCGAAACCTTCTCGACGCAATGCTGCGATCCCGCCTCACCTTACTCACCCACCCGCCCTCTACGCCAACTGATGCACACACACACACACAAACAAAAGCACACCGAGCCCGCATACAACCCATTCGCTCCTCAAAAACCTTGGCTGATCTATTTCGTTCCTCATCCGGCCGACAATGACGACATGTCGCTCTGCCCCAAAGACAGTCCGGGGCAATTGGCTGGTCAACTTTCAAGCCGTTAACCTGGCGTCCATTCACGCTTCCTCTCGAGACTCTCATGCTCAACGCCTCATGCGCCACGCCATGCCTTTGGGCTACTCGATAAGAAACACAGACTATCGAATTCGAATGCCCCTTTTGCGTACTCGCCAGATATTGATAACGACTAGAGCCACCGTTGCCAGGAAACCCCCGCCGTCGACGCCGTGCTCCTTGGCTGACCCATTGCATCTGATCTGATCCGTATAGCCGTCGCCCGAGTTGACGTGTCCAGCCCAGAAGTACGCTTTGAAATCCTCTATCACATCTATCAATTGCACTGCGCCTACTCTTAGACATTCGAATTACCCATCGCACAAGGCCGCCCCCGTTCCCGGCTTCTCCTCATTCACCCAGAAGCCTATCCGCCCGGTTGGCCTGCCGTCTTATCTACTCCTTGTTGGTGAACCGGAAGAATTCCCGCCTTGTTCCCTACGGCACAGCACGCCAACGGCAAGGAAAAGAAGACTCTGCCTGTGCATTCGAACATATCAACGGCCACTCCTGCAGACTCCTGCGTGAGTGCATGTGGCCAAGCCCCGCAATTGAACCGCCCCAGGATCCAGTCCGCATCATGCCCCCCTCCAACACACTTCGATGGGTGCCAATGTTTTCCCTACCGTCAGCACCATCTAAGCCACAACAAGCTCGACGTGGGGGGGGGGGGGGGGGGGGGGGGGGGGTAAATGTTCGGCGCTGTGGTGGTCTCCAGTGTTGCCGACACGTCGTGTCGGACTGAGTGAGACAAGCTGGAGACGAGTTTGGCGTCCAAGACGCAGCTGATGATGATCTTTCACCTGTGTGCGACATTGGGCGGCCTCTCCTGAGGCCCGTCTCCGATCTGCGTGTACGTCGCAGATGCAGCACGCTTTCCGGCGTCGCTTCATCTATTCATTCCCGGTTTTCCGAGAATAGATGTCCATTTATGCTTGGCCGTCACCACAACCGTTTCTGACTGGTCCCCGGGCGCGATGAAAAGCACAAACGCCGCCAGTGAACTAGTCCTGTCGAACCCCAACGGCGGATTTTTGCGAATCCGCGGGCTGAAGGCGGCAACGTCTTGTGTGACAGTGAGTGTCAAATGGATTCGGTATTTGATTTGTCTTTTCCACCAACAACACGAACAAGGGATGCGGCTTTGTTAGCCAACACGCCCACGGGTCACACAAACAGCTAGATGAACTCGACTGCATCATGCGAGTCTGCGACTCGGCGGTGCGCATTTACCAGTCTGCATATTCAAACTGCCTCGTAGAGAATCACCACGGCTGTTGTTGGTTTGCTTACGGCCTTAGGATGGAAACGCCGCTTGTACCGGTTCTACAATCCGTCCAAAAAGCAAAAAGAAAAGGTTAACAATCAACTTGAGCCTCGGAGAGACTGTCCGATTCTCGCCCGATGACCTCCCGGTTCCGGATGCAGCATCTAGAGGAGATACAGGCGCCCCCACAGCAAATGACGGACGCCGCAAATTGCATCGGTACCGGCATCTCATGAAGGCGAGGTTCTTCATTTGCTGCCAACACCGAGAGTCGACACGCTGCTCTCGCCGAGATAACACGCACTGTTCAACCAAAGGGGGCATATATCCCGTTCCGCGGGCCATGCCTGTTCTGTCACGCACCGAAAATCGTCCCCCCTGCCCCCACTCGGCCGGCCGAGGCATGGTAGGAGAGGAGACCGACCATGGGTCAAGACTCAAGAAAGGCAAATGAAACGGATTGCAACCGAACCGTGCCTCTCGAATGCATTTCTGCCGTTGCGTTTCCGAGGCGCCGCATGCCTCTCTGAACCTCTCCCCTATTCTATCCTTAGCTCATCTCCAGCTGCCCTGATCGCCTGTTTGCTGCAGTCTTGGCTGTCTCGCTTCCAGAGAACGTCTGCATCAACATGTCTGAACTGCGTCGCACAGCGGGCGCTGGACGAAATTTGAAAAAAATTCTGTCCTGGTCCAACATGGCAGCGCGTCCAATGTCAAACGACAACGACGCCAGAGGACGGGGCTACCCTGCGGCTCGAGGAACCGAACAATCTTACAGTATTTCGACTTTGCCCCCCCGTCCTTCCAACAGGCCAACACCGGACGATGCGGTGCCGAGCCGCCCGGTCCATGTTGGATCATCGAGTCGAGACCTGAATCCCTTGCCTTTGAGAGGGGGTGAGGGGATGATGGATCAGCAAAAGCTCAAGCCACATCTTGGCACTGGATACTCTATTTTGTCTGCTCGACCGGCAAGTTCATAATACAACTTCCCAGAGAGCTAAACACGGCAACACTTGAGTCCATCTCGAAACGGATGAGGAAACGTTCGGGGCCGGGCACCAAGTCCGCCAAGACACATGGCTCCTTCACATGGCTTGAATTAGCTCCAACCAGCCCGAATCCCCCGACCCCCCGGTTCGTCTCCAATTCCTTATCAGTATCCACATATTCCGACAGCCCACACGATCCTGGGAAGCTGGGGTTGTGTTGCGTGGGCAGAGAGTACATGGTGTGTGTTACATGGGCTATGTATTCGTACGAAGCAAGCAGCTGCAAAGCATGTGGGTGTGCAGGTACCTATGTACGTCGTCCGTTGGCGTGCGTTTGTCCTTTCTAATGAAGCTCTCGCGACCAGACAACCTCGTACCACCACCATGCAGCCACGCCGGCAGAGGGACATGGCCATCTTGTCTCCCGGAGGCCGATGATGAGGAGATGGAGGCGTCGTCCCAAGGCACTGCCCTCCTTCCCTGCAGCTCAAAGCCATCTCGTCCTTATTCTTGTATGCCTTCTCCCCCACCCTTTGGCTTCTATGCTATTGGTGTTCTCGGCATACAGGACTATGTAGGTGGGCGGCAACGACCTCCCAACTGTTCACTTCTCGAATCCCCTTCATCTTACCTGTGGCCTGGGCTGGCTACGTATCCCTACCCTGTTCCGCATCCATCCTGGGATACCTACAGTGCTCAAGGGACAATCTCTGCCACCTCCCTGGTCCGAAGAGGATCGCCCCGGTCTGGGTGGTTGATGTTCCTTTTTGATTATTTAGCTTGTGAATCCCCGGCGCCGTCTTCTATACCGGCCTTTTCCCCTTTTCCCTTTCGTTCCTCTTCTCCCTGCAGCGAACCCTTCTTCTCATATCCGTCCTTTCTTCTTCGACGTCTGTTCGCCGCATACGAGGCCCAGTGTCCCGGCGAAAGTTGAAGATACGATAGCCACCCCGACGATCCATACCGCGCGACGCAACTTTGGTTGACCGCACACGCGCCGGCGCACAACCGTCAACATGTCTGCTGGACTGTACACACTTCCGTACAATGGTACGGAGGGAGAGGCCGACGCTGGATACTCTGCTGGGGTGCAGGACCTAAACGTCTTCTACGAGGTGAGTTCACAATGGACACCCGTTCCAGCGTCATTCCGAGGCTCGCCCTCGTTCTGGGACACAGGTCTAACTCGGATGATTAGTCCGGTGACCTGGCATGGATCATGGTCTGCGCAGCCCTCGTGCTGCTCATGATCCCCGGTGTCGGTTTCTTCTACTCGGGCCTCGCCCGTCGCAAGTCGGCGCTGTCCCTGATATTGATCACAATGATCTGTGTGGGAGTAGTTGGCTTCCAATGGTTCTTCTGGGGTTACACCCTGACCTTCTCCCACACCGGCTCCGCCTTCCTCGGTGACATGTCCAACTTTGGTCTCAAGGACGTCGTCGCCCAGCCCTCCGTCGGCTCTACCAAGCTCCCCGACATTCTCTTTTGTTTGTACCAGGGCATGTTCGCTGCCATTACGTGAGTCTAACCCCCCACCCCTCCACTCCCTCTTTCAGTTCCGGGGTGAAAGTTGCAAGGTTAGAGAGTTCGGGTTTTGCAATGGGCGGACTTCACCCGGTCAACCTAGAGCTCAAGAGTACTGTCGACTCGACTTGGCGCAGCAACTAACAAACTCTCCAGTCCCGCGCTGGCCCTCGGCGCCATTGCTGACCGTGGTCGTATCCTCCCTGCCATGGTCTTCGCCTTCGTCTGGGCCACCATTGTCTACGATCCCATTGCTTACTGGACCTGGAACGGTAACGGCTGGCTCTTCACCCTCGGCTCTCTCGACTTCGCCGGAGGCACCCCGGTCCACATCTCCTCCGGCGCTGCCGCCCTTGCTTACTCCCTAATGCTCGGCAAGCGCACCGGCTACAACAGCGTTCACGGTCTCCCCTACCGACCCCACAATGTCACCCACGTCGTCCTCGGAACAGTCTTCCTCTGGGTCGGTTGGTTCGGCTTCAACGGTGGCTCTGCCCTCGCCGCCAACATTCGCGCCGTCATGGCCTGCTTCAACACCAACCTTGCCGCGGGAGTCGGTGGTGTCACCTGGATGCTGCTCGACTACCGCCTCGAGAAGAAGTGGTCCACCATCGGCTTCTGCTCCGGTGCCATCTCCGGTCTGGTCGCCATCACACCGGGTGCCGGTTTCGTGACCCCCTGGGCTTCCGTCATCTTCGGCATCGTTGGTGCTGTCTGCTGCAACTTTGGCACCAAGCTCAAGTTCGTTCTCGGCATTGACGATGGTCTCGATGTTTTCGCCGTCCACGGCATCGGTGGTATTGTCGGCAACACCCTGACTGGTATCTTTGCTGCGTGAGTTTGCCTCCTATCTTGTCACTTGCAATTGTGTACCCTGATGCGTATGCTAACAAACATCTCCCTAGCTCCTACATCGCTGCTCTCGACGGTGCCCTCACCGGTGAAGATGCGATTGCTGGCGGCTGGATCGAGCAGAACTACGTCCAGCTCGGCTACCAGCTCGCCGGATCCGTCGCCGGCTTCGCCTGGTCTTTCGGTCTGACCTGTATCATTCTCTTCTTAATGAACCTGATTCCCGGCCTCAGCCTCCGCGTCAACGTCGACGACGAGGACCTCGGCCTCGACGACTGCCAGCTCGGAGAGTTCGCCTACGACTACGTCGAGGTCACCCGCCACGTCTCCGACATTGTGCCCGGCAGCCACGAGGTCGCCCCCGGCAGCTCCGCCCACAGCTCCCTCCCCGAGAAGACCGTCTAAAGGCGTCCCCAGACGGGAAACCCGTACAATCAACTCGACATCATACATCAAGAAATGTGCTTATCCGTCGGTTCGCTCATCGGCGACTGAAAAAGAAAGGGGCGGTCATCGTCCATAATACTTATGTGTCCATATCCTTGCTTTGATACCACCTCGGCACTTGCTTGCTAGATTTACTTTTTAGTTCTTCTCCGTGACACAATTCACAAAAATTTTACAGGCTGTCATTGTCAGGTGATCTTGTGATATATCATCGTTCTCTAAATCTCGCTGGACATGGCAAGGCTACAAGAAGGAAGGGTAACTGCCTTTACTGTCAGCCGCGCACATTATTAACTGAATGCCTGTATTTTAGGATCCTTCGATCACGACCAGAGCTAATCACCCTTCAACGGCAAGCATGCCATACGCCAAAATTTCCGGTTATTCACCAATGCAATACTCGAACGTACGTCCAACGATGGCCCGATGACTGAGCAAGGTTTTGCAATTAGCCCAGTGCTCCTCGGACTCGGTCCGCTCCGTCGCTTGCAGCCCACCAGCTCTGCCCCCAATCTATCTTTGGCGCCTACCCGCCTCGGTCCGCCCCGGAGACGGGGCCTGAACTGAAACTAACCCTAGTATGATGCCCGCCATGTCTATGTCTTACGTCTAGGGCAAAGACCCTCCATCGACCAACCAAGCCTGCCCCGTTACATACGATGCCTCATCCCCAAGCAAGAAAGCAATCGCCGTAGCAACCTCGATAGGCTCTCCAGTTCTGCCCAAGAGCGGCGAGAAGATATCAGCCCCCGTCTCCGCAGTCTCCAAAGCTTTTCTCAGGATCGGTGTATCGATCGCGCCGCTGTGATGTTGTCAGCCGTTTGTCTTTTGCCCCTGCCGACTGGCAAAGTCACGCGTGGGTACTGCGTATGTAGGGACTCACGGGCAAATGGCGTTGATCCTCAGCCCGTTTCTTCCAAACTCCCTCGCGGCGCTCTTGGTCAGGCCAACGACGGCATGCTTGCTCGCCGTGTACGCCCCGTGGAACTCCAGACCGTAATGCCCGGCCACCGACGAAACATTCACGATGCTCTTGCCCTTGCCGCCGTCACCGAGGGCGGGGATCTCGGCCCTCATGGCGTTGAGGACGCCCCTCGCGTTGACGCCCATGACGAAATCCCACTCGTCGTCCTCAATCTCCGTGACCTTGGCGATGTTTCCCTGCCGTCCGAGGACGCCGGCGACATTGGCCGCGCCGTCGAGCGGACCGAACTTCTCGACGGTCTCGGCGATCCAGGCTTCGACGGCCTTGCGGTCCCTGACGTCGACGATCTTGGACAGCACGTTCTCCGCCCCCAAGAGCCCCGTGAGCTCCGTCTCAGCGGCGTTCAAAAGCTCTTCGTTGACGTCCGCTATAGACACCCGCGCGCCGAGGGATGCAATGTGTTTCGCCGTCGCCAGGCCGATGCCCGACGCCGCGCCGGTGATGGCGATGACTTTGCCTTTTAAGCTGCTCATATCTGGTAGTATCGCGTTATTTCAAACTTCCGTCAGGAGAGAGAGAGAGGGAGTGAAAGATAGAAAATAGAAACAGAAAAGGGGATAATGATGCAACCCCGCGCTATTATATTGGAAACTATGGAGGGAAAACCCCTCAGGTCTGTGGGCATTCCGGAGCCATGGAGGTCTTACCGGACCCCGCGTGCCCACCCCTCCTCCCCCCTCCTCTACACTACCTCTGGTGTATGCTGAGTAACAACAGAGTTCCAGATTCCCGCATCGCTTCACCTATGACGATATCCCGGCCGAGACTCTAGCGCACCTATTCTCGGAGGTCCACGTCAATTTCGGCCTAGCTAACCAGGGGCCGCAACGCACAACGACCGGACGAAGTGGAGCCGGCCGGAGATGGACTGCATGCCGCGCCGGAGGGTTGACGCGACAGGCCAATCTTGTCAAAGCCCAGACAGATTCAGCGAAGCTTACTTGCATTGCTGTCGGAACAAAAAGGGAAGTTACTGCGACGCAAGTGTGTACCTAGTGGGAACATAATGAGGGGTGAAATCGTCGGAAGCCCTGTGGGTCAGCCGGATTGGGAAGACGGTCGCTCTCATGCTGACTGACGCTGACCACCGCCCGGGATGCTGTACGGATGGTCTCGTTGTCTGGTGATAACGACGACAAGCACTTGCCACACTCGATGGCGGATTCTGTTCGGCACAAGCAGCCGTCAACCTATGCTGAGAAGGCATTCTCAATCCTTTAAATCCAGGATATTGAATTATTGAGCCCTTGCTAAGCACACCTAAAACCTGTTGCTTTATCCGTTGGCAGCTCCTTTTCCACATTTGTTACTCGTAGGATACTAGAGCGGCTTTCGGACCGGCGAAAACGGAGGTTGCGTTTGGTGATGAAGCTAGTGATGAGGTGATGGATGAGGTCGAAATGAATGTAGAAGAAAACGCTGCGGATAAAACGGTGAAGGGGCTTAAAACGTGGTCGAATTGCCGTCGGGCCTTGAATTGCCGAGGCTGCCAATACCGATTGTCCTGGCAGTTGAAACGATGGAGGAAGCTGTTGATAGAAGGGGCGTTGTGCTTGAGGTGCTCGAGAGTGTTGAGCAGTATGATTAGTCGACATATTGCTCACTTTTTGACGCTTCCATCGCAACGCAGAACGTCGTGACTCTGCCCAGTAGTACTAGATGTGCTGGACGTAGCTTTCGTGCCCGATGTCATCAGCCGGAGAGAGTCCAAAGACGAGGTTTGGATTTGAAAAGACCACGGAGAGTTTCAAGTAGGAGAAGACGGAGTTCGGGAGGACGGAGCTGAAGTAGGCAAAGCCAGGGTAAGCGAAGGTGAGAACGAAGACGAAGCTGACGCCACCCCACATGCAACATAGATCGCGATGAATCCCAAAAGGGTTGCGGGACCCTTCCGCATGAACAATTGTACGAAGGTTTGATGGCAGCAGGCAAGCGAGTAAATCATGAGGATTGGTTATGTCTACTGCAGAAGCAGCCACCACTGCCGGTGGCAGCATAAACCAGTCTTCTTCATTGGTGTCTTCGCTGGCAAAAGACCAGGCCTGCATATTCTAAGACGACCTCTTAAGAATCAGATTGTCTGGAGGGAAAGTGTGTTATGAGAGTCTGGCTGCATCCAATGCACTAAACAAGGCGGCAGTTCGAGAGGTCAAAAGGGCCCGTCGTCCTAGGAACCCAGGAGTCAAACCAAGGGTCACGTTCCTTTCCTTCGGGAATGCAGGAATACATATGGGCAAAGCTGGGAGATCCCAGTGGCGATTTGCGCTAAGAGGAAGGTTCCTGGACAGTCGGTCTTCTCATAGCGCCGGGTCAGCATGTCGACTTTCAACCGGTGGACCGGGTTCGGCTCGGCCTTGGCGTCCGTCGTTAGCCGGGGCAGCAGAACTTGGGCGCCGAACCACCGTTCCGTCGTCCCAGGGCACCGTCCTCCGCTGACAGGGAGGGAGTCCACTCGCCAGACAATCATCCATCGCAATGTTGAAACACAAAATTTCTCTCTCTGGCCCAATGACGATTCTTGTATAACTCTGTGAAAGCCCACCATGTCTTTGGGATTAGAAATGACAAAACGTCTGCCCGAAGACGTTGGTTAGACTCCCGGCTGTCGGTTTTGCAAAAGGCATCAACGGTCATCACCATCGGCGGAACAAACCCTGCAAGAGACTCGTGAGTATAGCTTTTCAGGTCTCTTCAAGCCGAACATTCTTGGATAACGAATGCTTCCACGGCCTTCCGATGCAGGCCATGCATTCGCCCATCCAAAAACGCCCTTTCGCAACGTGTAGAGAGAATGAGACCTTGCTGCCACCAATTTCGCTCTGAACTACCTCGTTTATCACCTCCTCCAGAACGCCGAGCTCTCTGCTTTGACCGCGAAGAGGATCATGCTGCGCCGCCGGCTTGCGTTATCGACAGCACACCAGGTGGAGGCCGACGACACCGGATAACGGACGATCAAGGAGTGAATCCTTGTATTGCTATGGAGGATGACGGCCTTCCTAATCAGGCCCACGGTGTCGTTGTGTCATTGGTCCTCCATCGCGCAGGGCTACGCGTTCCAGCTCACAAAAGGCTGCGATTCGGACACAAAGTCGACACAGAGAACCTCTCGAGACCTTCAAGACTCATCATTTTGACATCCAAAAAAATGACTCGCCGCTCCATCGAAAGACCGGCCTACATCTATTCCCCAGCCATGGGCGGCTCCTTTAGACCCCAATACGCCGATGAACCCGTGCCCCCCATCTCACCGACCAAGAAAACCACCCTCGTGATCATCAAGACCTCCCTTCTTATTCCCGGCGACGGTGAACCCCTTGAAGATGCCGCTCTCGTCATCAAATCAAAGCACATCGCCTGGGTCGGCTCGCAGTCGGACCTACCCTCGGAATACACCGACTCCCCTCACAGGTCCTACTCGGTACCCTACCTCATGCCGGGCCTCTGGGACTGCCACGCCCACTTCGGCGGCGAGTCCCCGGACGGGAACGGAGGCAAGGACTCGTACCAGGTCTTCATCACCGAGCACCCGGCCGCGTCCGGTGCCCGCCTCACGCGCGGGTGCTGGCTGGCCCTGCAGCGGGGATACACGTCCCTCCGCGACGTGGCCGGCCTGGGCTGCGAGGTCTCCCGCGCGATCGAGGACGGCACCATCGTCGGACCCAACGTCTACAGCTCCGGCTCGGGCCTGAGCCAGCTCGGCGGCCACGGCGACGTCTTCTCGCTGCCCGCGGGCGACGTCCTGCTCAACCTCGGCGTGTCGCAGATCACGGCGGGCCACTTCGGCACCGCAACGACCATGATCGTGGACGGCGTCGACGAGTGCCGCCGCGCGGTGCGCTTGCAGATCCGGCGCGGCGCCAAGTGCATCAAGGTGATGGCCTCGGGCGGCGTCATGTCCCGCGACGACAACCCGCTATGCGCCCAGTTCAGCCCGGCGGAGCTCGAAACCATCGTGGAAGAGGCGACGAGGCAGAACCGCGTCGTCGCGGCGCACGTCCACGGCAAGCCCGGGATCATGGCGGCCCTCAAGGCGGGCGTCACGACCCTGGAGCACGTCTCCTTCGCGGACCGCGAGTGTATCGACCTGATCAAGGAGAAGGATGTCGTTTACATAGCCACGCGTGTCATTATGGACCTGCTCCTCAGCACGGATGGCAAGGGGCTCTCCCCCGCGGTGTGGGAGAAGGCCAAACTGTGCGCGACGAACCACCTGACGGCGTATAAGATGGCCATTGACTCCGGTGTGCGGATCGCCCTCGGCACCGATACGTCGCCCGGGTTCAACATGGCCATGGAGCTGGAGTCGGCCGTCAAGGCGGGCATGAGCAACCTGGAGGCGATCAAGGCGGCGACGGCGAACGGGCCGCTGAGCGTGGGCGGACAGGCGCCGAAGACGGGGCAGCTGAAGGTCGGGTATGAGGCGGACGTCATTGGGCTGCTGGAGAACCCGGCGGAAGATGTCAAGGTGCTCCAGAAGCGCGAGAACATTGGCTGGGTTTGGAAGGGCGGCAAGATCTTCAAGGGGCCCGGGGTTGGTCCTTGGGGAGAAGATTCCATCTGGGAGGAGGAGGGGCTGGCGACTCCGTTTCTTCGTTGACGATTGTGGACACCAGACGATGTCCCATCCTTCGGTTCGTTCAACTGGCAGCCTTGCCAGTTTCTTGGACCGATTCCTTCCTTTGTGGACACTCATGAATGTCAGATATGACAACCTTGACGAGAGGGCTGGCCTAACACGACTGGCCTTTGCTGCGCTGTGATATGCCCGGGTTTTGTCCGTCCTCTCAGGATTTGTTTGGAATATCCAAAGGAAAAATGATTGAGTGTTGTGAGGTGCTTCTCTTTGGAAGCTCATAGCCTGCTTTGTCTTTAGTCTTGAGATTCAGATGCGATGCATCAGGGGCAAAGGATGTCAACACGGGGACCGTTCAGCTCAAAGACGCCACAGATTCCATCGCCTACTGTCGGTTAAAACACTTTTGAAGACGTTGGAACTTGGAAGATGATATCAGATCACGCAGGTACAACCGGAATGCTATAAGTAATGCCACTCACTCACTGCGCAAGCTTGGAGCACTTAACCATCATATCAGACTCGCCGACGGATTAGACCACGACTCATCCGACTCCAATCAAGACTTTCCTACCCAACCACGAGTCATGAGATGCATCTTGCCCAACTACGACGGCGCTCCCGCTGGATACAGTCACTTCACCCTGAACGGGCGGCCTTTCAAAGGCAGTGACGCCGTCTGCACCCGCCTGGCGGAAGCGGCTACGGGCGAGCACCGCCGCGTCACCCGCAACATCTTCATGGCCCTGTGTCAGCTATTCAGGGAGGGGACAAGCTCGAAGAACTCCGCGGAGCCTCCAAGCGCAGACAAGAATGGGTACGGTCAAGGCTGGGAGGATGCCCACGCCATGGTCTACGGGCTGGCAATCCGGGTCCTTGGTGGCCCGCTGTACAACAATGCCCCGCAGCCTGAGCCTTCCGTAGAGTTAGTCGCCGGCGATGCGAAGCCTTTCGTCACGGCCATGCGCACTATCGCGAGAAGTGCTCCGGAGTCCCTTGCCGAGACGGGTCACCCCGGGGATATCGATCGAGGCCGGCAACAGAAGCTGTCCGAAGGGTCGTCAGGCAACCACGGGCCGTCGTCGCTTGACCGTCAGAGCAATGCTGAGAAGACCGAACCGAGGAACGCTGACAAGACGGGCTCGACGCGGATGAGCAAGGACGACAAAGAAGAAGGATTCTGGCTGGAGGAGACGCTCAGCAGCCGCTTCTCTGCCGGATCGAACGACGAGGTCGAGGAAGACTCAATGTCCCTGGCATCGCAGGCCTCCAGCACGCCGATCAACACGCCCTCAGCGGTCAGCATCAGCGACTCCGTCCTGCGAGCCCTCGCCACACCGCCCCCGTCCACGAGCTCGTCCTCCTCGAAGCCAAGCCCCTCGACCCCCAGCTGCTCCAAGCCCAGTCGCTCCAGGCCCGGCCGGCCCGACGGGAGCCTCAAGAGGTCGGAAATCATCCGCGGCCTCGACACCACGGCGCTCCTCACGCACTTTGAGCGCCAGTCGCGGCTCGCGGAGCGCCGCATCGCCGCGGAGCTCGCCAGGACGAGCATCCTCCGCCAGGCCATCCTCCAAGATCGCTTCTTCGGTCGCGTGCCGTCGTTCGTGGGGACGCCGGACGCGAGAGATCCGGTTGAGGGCCGCAGCGGCGCCGAGGAGGAGGAGGAGGAGGACGACGACGACAATGAAGACAACAACGCGGGCGTCACGAATGAGATCAACGATCCGTTCCTGGGCGAGGCGCAGCAGGATCGCGCCGTAAGGGAGGTCAAGACACTGTTCCGGCAGTGGCGGAAGGCGGCGGCGGACGCCACCATGGACGCCGGCGTGCTGGACGAGGGCATCCGGACGACTGAGGGAGAAGGAGAAGAAGACGACAACAGCACCCGCCCGGTGGAAAACTCGGTGATTCCGTACCTCGGTCCAGAGGTCTCGGTCGCAGGCCGTGGTGAGAACGCGGCGGTGCCTAGCCCCAGGTCCGAATCTGTGTACAGCAGCGAAAGTACCTGGCTCACCGGAAGTCCACAGCGGTTTACCGCAAGCCCGGAGCGCTTCGATGAGGCGTCGCCGCCGATGAGCCCCTGCATGAAACGCCAGTATCGCTTGATGATCGACCACTTCGCGTCTCGGAACGCCTACAGCTCCAGCTCCAGCCCCGGCTCCGACCATGGACACTGAACAATGGGACGATGGCGGCCGCCCTCAGCTCAGCATCGGGCGGCGATTTCACAGGTAGCAGGACCTTGAAGCGACTGGGGTGCAAAGAAAGATGTCCGTCAGTGGTTTTGGAACAGAATATTTTCATTTTTGGGGGTATCAATTTCGTGTGTATTTTGGTTGGACTTGGTTCGTCTGCGGTTTGCAGTTTCTAGACTTGGCCGGGTTAGTTTGAGAATGGCACGGCAGGTAGGAAAAGAGAACGTACTCACGAAGCATGGACATGACTGCTTCCTAAGACCTGGTATCCCCATGCCCATCCATGCCCAAAGCCCAGAGAGGGCCTCGGCGGGCTCGCGTCTACCAACCTCTCCTCCTCTTCCCCGGGTGCGTATCTATTCGATGTTCTCCGCCTCCGCGGCAGCCTCCTCGGGCTTGTCCTCCTCCATCGGCTCAACGTCTGTCAAAAGTCAGCTTCCGGCCTGTCCCTCCGACTTGTTCTCCTCTCCCCGAAGGGAAAAAGAAAAGAAAGGAGAAAAGACGGCACCCACCCTTCATGACAACCTCGCCCTCGGCGGCCATCTTCCTCCTCAGCGCGTGGGCGATCCTCTTCTCGACCTTCTTGGCCTTCTTCTTGCTCAGCGGCGCGTTGGGCCCGCTGGTGGGCGCCAGGCCGGGCTTCGCGCCGCGCATGGCATCCGTCTTGAGGATCTTGTTGCGGTTCGCCTCGGACTTCTTCCTTCGCTGCATCTTGGCGCCGAGGGCCCGGTTCGCCAGGCGGTTCTTGGACGGGCCGTTGGGGTTCTTGACGGAAGGCATTGTGGCGGTTGTGTTGATCGAGGTGGGGAGGATTGCGGCGGGTGTAGAAAGTTCGGCGACAGAGAGAGAGTAAGAGTAGAAATGAGAGAAAGAAGGAGGGAGAGGGAGGGAGAGGTTTGGTCGAGAATTGCGGCGGCAGAACGAAAGATGCGATCAAGGGTTCGACTGGTCTGGGAATTTTTTAAGTGGGGCTTCACGGCGAGATGCAGGCGACAGACTCTAAGTACTCCGCACCACAGCAAAGCGTGCCCGAGGGGTGGGCGGTTGAAGGTGTAGTTTACCCCACCCACTTCATGTGTCTTCATCCTCTTCAGATGGTGCCGGTGTTTTGCTTGTCCAGACCCAGGTAATCAGCCGGCTGCCACCAGCAGTTCCAGACACAGCCCAACTGGAGTGTCCATATCGGGGACATCATCTCGCTCCCAATACCAATACCAGTGCCAGTATGGGAAGTACTCGCAGACTATTTCGAGAACAACGCCATTGATCTCCTCAAAAAGACGCACCGACCCAGCGCGGCATTGCGGAAGTTGTTCCTCGTGTCCAACATTCCCTTGATGGCTGAGCCGATTAAGGCAGCCTTGTGCAAGATAACAATCCAGTAGCTATCACTAGAGACCAGAGTCGCATCCTTGCTCCCAGTTTACGCTGTAAGGGTCCATAGTAGCATAGCAAGCAGGAAGCAGCAGCTGAAGCAGATGTTGCGAAGAAGGAAGATGTCCTGCTGCGTAGTACTCAGTACTGGTGTGTCTGTGTCTGTCTCTGTGCCTAGGTAGTTCCTTCAACATTACAATCCTACAGTTCTTGCGGGTGTTTTTTTGCTTCTTCTTTCTCTTCTTTTGCTTCTGGATCTTGCTTGTGGCAGAATGGAAAGGCTCTCCTTCGATTGAAGGTTTGCTCAAGTTTTGTGAAAGGCAAGGATAACTTCTTAGCTGATGACTCAGCCGGTTCGATAGTTGGCCCCACCGTGTACCTAGGACCTCCCACCTGCCCCTCACCATGCCCCCCACATAGATATGCTGTCTATCTTCACCGAGAGTGCCACCCTAACTCTGAGATGAAGCGGCAGGAAAGCAAACACCAGCGTTGAGCCTCGGGTGTTTCTAGACGAGTTTTTGTGCCCAAATAAGGTGAGTTTTTGTTCTTGTTTTTTTTTTTTATTCGTACAAACTTCCGCCAGATCAACTCTACCTAATCATCTCCCCCTGAAGGAGTTTCGCTCCAAGATAACCTAAATGCCATGATGGGCAGATCAAGTAGTATTGTGCGTATGTATCTGTAGTGTAGAGGTGGAGAGGCTGTGGGGAGGGAAAGGGGCTT
The DNA here is from genome assembly GCF_001672515.1 of Colletotrichum higginsianum IMI 349063. Taxonomy (NCBI): domain Eukaryota; kingdom Fungi; phylum Ascomycota; class Sordariomycetes; order Glomerellales; family Glomerellaceae; genus Colletotrichum; species Colletotrichum higginsianum. The sequence continues at coordinate 4,003,015 of NC_030961.1, read as the reverse complement.
GATTGTCAAACTCTGCAAATGCAAGATTCCTGTCCGTCCAGACGCTTGCTCTCCATCCCATTACAAGTGCGTAAGTCTCCCAGAACCAAACGCCTAACCTGAATGCGAGATACGCCATCCCCGTCTATCCTTCTTCAAAAGGCCCATGAACCGTGTTTGTATGTATATATATGTTTAGATCTATGTATGCCTTGCCTTGCCTTGCCTCACCGCGCCACTCGGTCGCTGTTCTTGCCAATCGTACTGGGGCTGCTCGGGCTTCCCAGACCTTGGTCGTCGTCCGTGTCGTCCTTCAGGCCCTTGCGCGCCTCGTCCTCGTCGTCGCTCATGAGACCCTCGAGTTCGAACTCCTCGGCATCACGTACCTGGCGGTTCTCGCCGGGACGCCCGTTGACTACCGGCACACCATTCTCCAGGACGACCTTGCCGTCCGTGTTGGCGTTGCGGTCAAAGAGGTGGATAAGCATCATGGTGAAGAGGAAGAGCAGGAATGCGAACGAGTACAGGATGAGGATGTAGGAAACGTGGTCGAGACCAGAGTTGGCGACGAGGGCCATCTGCTCTTCGGTGGCGCCCATGAAGAGAAAACCAGACGCGTACAAAAGCTGCAGACCGTTAGTTGTTGGTTTCAAATGTGACATGGAAGAGGCGGGTGACGGCGGCTTACAAAGACAGGAATGAACTGCCAGCTGTTCGTCTGGCGTCCATCGGCCGAGACGCCTGTGGCGTCCTTGACGACAAAAGCCACCTCGATGACACGGGTGATGCCGACTCCCATCAAGGTCTTGCCGAACATGTTGTGCGTCATGGCACTAATGGGGAGGTCCTGCGGGTGGGCCGACATGCCCCAGCCAGTGATGCCGATGACGAAGCCGGGGATGAAGTTCCGCTTGGGGTTGCCGTCGCGATCGCGGCTGAGCCAGATGCCAACGAGGCCGGCGCACCACCAGATGATACCCATGGTCGTGTGCTGCCAGTCGTTCCTGACCCATTCGGTGCCCCACCGGTGCTCGGTGAACGTGTTGACGCAGCCCCACGCCGCGATGACGATACTGTCGAAGAACTCTTGCGACCGCCCGCTGCGGCGGATCCACAGCTGTCCGACGAGGAGCAGCAGTGTCAGGATGATGCCGTAGGCGATGAAGGCGCTGCCCATAATGAAGTGCGCCAAGCACTGGCCGAGGTGGTCGCCCTGGCAGAAACCCAACGAGGTAATGCCGCCAAACAGGAACTGCGTCCAGGCCAGGACGGGGGAGGCCTTGCCCAGGAAGCCGTGGGCGGGCTTGATGAATCGGCGGATGCGGCCGTTGATGCCCTTTTCAAGATGTAGCCTCAGGTAGACACCCAGGCCGACCTGGGCGGCCATGATGATCATGAGCCAGTTCGCAAAGGAGGCGTGGACGTTATGGGCGACGAATTGTCGGCCGCGGTGCATATGGCCGAGGAAGTAGCCAAGAATGGCGAGGGCGGAACCGAGGACTTGAGTCGGAACATGCCAGCGGTTCTTGGTCATCTGTAGTAAGGGGGAAAAGGAAAAGCAAAACGTCAGCAGAGCGCGCGAGACGACAAGAGGTTGTTGGCTGCGTTGGTTGGGAAGGGGTTGGCCACTTACTCCCAGCACCATGCCGACGGGGAAGATGACGCCGAAGGCCAGCATCATGATGAAGATGTGTATCCATAGCGTCGTGTCCTGCAACAACATTCAGTCAGCATCTCTGGTGCTCCGTACGTGTCTGTCCACGTCTATCTGGGCAACGTGTCGTTCGGCCAGGCCATGGAAAACAGCAAGGTGGTCGTCGTTGCTTACGATGGGTTCCTGCGAGACGGTCTCGCCCTCCTGGATGTGGCTGACGCCGTGTTCGTGACCTAGAGCCATGGGGAGAGATGTGAGGATTGTTGCAGCGACGGCGATCAAGGAGGAAGATTTCAGCGGCAACAAGGCCGTAGAAAACGAGAGGCGCGCCATGACGGGCGTTTCGAAGTGGCAGAAGCGTGCCGTAACCCCCTGTGCAGACGTGTCGGGTGCTGGAGCCAGACGTGTCACAGACTTGGGCCGGGCGAGCGGGGGGGCGTCACGGCGTCGCGATGCAATTGGCGAGGTTCGGACGAAGCAGACGAAAGAGGGTCGGTTGTCTCCGGTGAGGTAGGGCGAGTTGGGTTGTACGGTAGAGCAAGCGAATGCCTACGTGCGTCGAAGCGTGGGGACGAGAGACGGGGGGGCGTTTGGGGCGAGAAGGTCGCGGCAAAAGGGGGGTCTGAGAGTTTGTCTGGTTGATGAAGGTCGTGATGGTTGGTCGTCGCGCTCGCTGTTCGTGCCTTTGGGATGGGACGGCGGGCGGTAAACTTGGACGCAAGGCGGGACGGGGGAGAGTCTCTCTCTTTCACACACACTCTCTCTCTCTAGACCGATCGAGACGGGTCGTCGGGAGTCGATAAGCGATGTAGGATCAGGATGAACAGAAGAAGGGGAGTTAAAAAAGAAAGGTAGAAAAAAAGAGAGAAAATGGCATGGGATTTGAGCAGGCTCCTGACCACAACGAGGACGAAAGGGAAAAGGAGACACAAGGTGGCTTCACTGCGCGCAGCAAGCCGGACCCTTCGGTAACGCCTATTCTGCTCTTGTCCCGGCGGGTTACTATGTTATTGCGCCTTGAGGTACCGTCACATACAAAAAGACGCGAAGAGGTACTTGAGAGTGCCGTGGTGATGTGGATGGAGGGACTACCTAGGTAGACATTTCCGGGCACTGATGCTTCATGTACTGACACGCGCATCCTCAGTGGAAGGGTACTTGAGGCTTGCGATCCCCACCGGCAGTGGTAGAATACTACTTTGTACCCGGCCTCTCCCATTCCCATCCAGGTCCCTCCTGTTCGTCAGCAGTGAGACGTACCTTCTCCAGCAGAGCGACAAACGGCAATGAGGCGGTTTTCATTGGCCTACCACGTACTAACCCCTGGCTAATAAGCGGGTCATCTGCCATTTTCGGCTTCCGTCTTCCCGGCTCCCATACCGCTGGTCCCTCATCTCTATGTCTATCTTCTCTTTCTTTTTCCCATTTTCCGTCTCCGTCGCCGTCTGCCCCCCTATCACGATTCACGACTCACAACCATCGACGTGTCACCGACCCGCGTCAGGAATACCAAGAGACACTGCCTCATTGCCCAATATCCTCTCTCCCCCCTGCCAAGAATTATCATTCTCATTCTCCCCCCGTGGCTCTTGTCCACTATGCTTCGCACCTCTTTGCCATTTCACCCGAGCAAAAACTGCAAGAGAATCTCCCTTCATTCCAATACCAAAATCACCCCTCAGACCTCAGTGGCTAGCCGAGCTTTGAGAGGGACGGCTTACTCCTCTTGGCTCCAGCGAGCCAAGCTTAACTTGCCCTTTTCTACACAGATGTCAGCTTTCGAATACCTACGAGTCGTCTCTCCAGTTTGCGTCGGCCTTTCGATGACTTCGTGCGCTCTGCATAAATTTCCCATCGACCTTGCACAGGTGACGTCGCTGGCTATGGCTGCTCATGCATCAATTCATCTCAGTGGCTGTCTTTCTCCTGGCCCCGAAAGACAAAAATGTACTCCCCGTCTCTCGTCCATTTAAGAAGGCGTTCATCCCTATGCTGAAGGTGCCGCAAAGAACTTGAGCGAACGGCACAGGCCAGTTACATCGTCTGTTATTTGGAGGTCAGGGCACGCACGGGACGGCATCAAGCACTGCTCTCATGGGTCGATCCACAGCAACACGCCCGGGGAATACCTTCATTGGAGTTCAATGGGCCCGTATGAACGTGTTATCAATGCCGTCGCATCTCTGGTCTCTGTGAACCCCTCAAAGCTTTGAAGCTTTACCCGAGCTACTGGAGCAAACCTAAGCTCGAGTATGCTCGGTCCCTTGGGTCGTTTACCCCCAGAAGAAGAGGAACCCCGTGCCCAGTGCCATGCCGCAGCCATCTCGCATTCACGTCGCCAGCTCGTCCGCCTTTAATTGTTATTGATGTGTCTAGCCAGCACGTACGCAAGAGAACCGTGGGGGTCCGGCCCAACGCTGGAACCATAATACCTTTGGACCGTCGAACTGCGGCGTTGATGCTGAATCCAATATCCTGTTTCTGCCGTGTAGCTAACGGGCCAAACGATACATCATGGACATGGTGCTGAGAACGCACGATGTGAGCTTCAGTGACATGCGGGAGATGTGTTGTGGACGATAAGCTGTGTCTTGGTACGCCGGTTGGTTTACTGGCAATGTCATCAACAGACATGCAAGCGACACGAATGATAGCCCCTCGGTCTTACACGAAGTCCACATTGAACAGTCGTCAGTATCGATGCAAACCTCGTAAGGCACTAATGGCATGGCATAGACTCACATGTTGCCTCAGCCCAACCATCTCATGTACTCGTAGAAGCCGGAGCGATTTATGTAGCGCTTGCAACCGAACTCAAGCCCCCTCCGGAGGTTACCTCTCGATAGCCCCCACGGCGCCGAGACCTACACGGACTGTGCCGTCTCGCCGGAACGGCCTCGTCCAACCAGTGTCGCCGAAAACGCTTAGCGCCGCCATGTTCCGCCGTTCTACACGAATGTCGCAGCCACCAACCATGCGTCTCTCGTCTAACGCCGCTGTCGTCGCCGTCGCGTGCCTCGGCAATTCACTTCAAAGCTGCCATAATGATTACTATTCCGTGCTACCGCAGTGCCGCATCGGGGATCACATAAATCACAAGGGAGGGCCCTTCGCATGTCACCCTCCAGGCTTTCGTTTCTCTCATTATTCTTCATTGACTTAAGCACACGCCTTGGTACCCGGATATTATATAAACCTCACGGCGGTGGTGGCTCGACATCCAGCAAATCTCATGAAACGGTTTGAGATCCCCGAACCGAACCTCTTGTTCATTAGTCGTCAAAACGCCCCCTTGTCCGCGCAAGACACCCTAGTAGGTGTACCGGAAGCCTCTCTGAGCGCCCTCCTGAAAACCACAAGTCAATAATCGTCTGTCTGGTCTGGGCCACACGGGGGTGGGAAGCGGCAAACTTACATCATCAGCCTCGAGCTCCGTCTCGCCCCGGTCGGCCTTCTTGTTCTTGAAGTAGGCGTCGAGGGTTAACAAGGAAACCAGGATGACGGTCAACAAGCTGCAGGCGATACAGGCGTACATGCCCGGACGGTAATGAGGCTTGTCCTGCTCACGGAACAGCAAGCTGCCGGCGATGCCACCGATGCCACCGAACGAGACCAGGGTCGCGCTGCAGAAGGCCCTCTTCCACTGGCCACGGATGTTGTTCGCCTGGTAGGCCATGACGGCAGGCACGTTGGAGTTGGCGCCTGCCGTCGTCAGGAAGACGCCAAAGTAGCGCACCGCCGCGCTCGAGTGGAAGCCCATGATGGGCAGGCCGACGATACAGAAGAGCATGTTGATGAGGATGACAGGGCCACGGAACTTCATCTTGTCGCCGAGCCAGGCAGTTCCAAACATGATAAAACCAGCAAAGGCATAACTAAGCTATTATCAACTGACTTGCAACTTTTAAGAAAGGGGAAGCTCGGTTACTCACGGCGGTGCGACAAGGCACTGCGCGGCGCCGACGTCGAAGCCCATGTTGATCTGCAGGATGATGGGAAGGAAGTAGGCGAGCGCGTACGAGACCGTCGTCGTGTTGAAGAAGATCATGGCGTATGCCCAGATCCGCCAGTCGGCGCCGGCGCTGAGAAATCTCCGCAGGTTGAAGGCCGGCATGTGTGCATCACCACGGTCACGGTTCACGCGCGCGACGATCCACGCCCGCTCGCGCTCGCCGAGGAAGCTCCAGTCCTTGCGCTTGGAGTCGGGGAAGTCGACAAGCAGCCAGTAGCCCGCGAGACCAAGCACGCACGTCAACACACCTATATCCAACAATATTAGCACTTCACACGGAGGCCAGGGAGCGATCGAGTACTCAACTTCTATGATGAAAATCCATCTCCAACCTGTGAGGCCCTGCTGCCCGTTCATCTGCATCAAACCATAGGCCAAAATTCCAGCGAAAGCAGACGCAACGCAGCCGAGGAGGTAGAAGACGGAGTATCGCTTGCCGACCTCGTCTGGAAGGTAACGTGTAAGGTCAGCTTCCGGCCGCCACGAGATGGGGGATTTTCACGCGCGCACACACACACATACATACACACATACACACACAAAAGAGGAAGGAAACTTACATCTAGTGTACCATGTGCTGAGGAGGTAGACGCAGCTGGGGAAGAAACCGGCCTCGAGAACGCCGAGCAGAATTCTACAGGCATACAGATGGGTGTACTTGCGCGAGAACCCCATTCCAATCATGACGCCACCCCACAAGAGGGTGAGGCCGCCGAGGTGAAGACGGGGACCGATCTTGCGGACGACAATGGTCGAGGGCGGCTGGAAGATGATGTACGGGATGAAAAAGAGAAGAGAGGCGATGCCCTGTTCAAGTCCCACAAAGGTCAGTCATTCATCCAATCCACGATTGGTCACACGCACAAAAGTGAGCTGCTTTCATATCGTCAGGGCTTACTCACATATCTGTTGTCAATCTGAAGAGACAGCTCCTTGGTCATGCCCGCAATAGCAGCGGCTGACAGGTTCGTCCGGTCCATCAGCGAGACGCAGTACATGGCGCCCACGGTGACGACGAGTCTGCGATCGATACGGCGGATGATCTTGCGTTGCTCCTCGGGCGTGAAGCCGGCATCGATATCGATATCTTGGGATTCATTGAGGGAACTGGTCCTGATATCGTCGGCGTGCTCGAAGCCCGCCTTCTCGGGGTCCTGGGAGGATCGATCCATCTTGGTAACGGTCGTCGTCGTTGTCGTTGTCGTCGTCGTCGAAGATGTCTTCTTTCGGCCGTGTTCAACAGCCGAAGAACCGGAATCTCAGAACAGCACGACTGACGAGGGACTGCTATCCACCGAAAATTCAACGCGGTGAGGGGGTGCGGAGAACAGCGGGAGCTGCAAGATGTGCGTCACTTCAGACTTCGGCCAAGGGAGACGGAAAGGAGGGGGGCTGCGTTGGGGGTCTGGGCCTTTTGGGTCACACAGACACAAGAATGCCGTTCGAATAAGGATGCGGAACAGGCAATTGCAGGTAAGAGAGACACGAGAAGAAGGGGGTGATCCTGGAGTTTATCTATGTTGTGTAGGTACTCAGGGAACCATCCGATCAGACGGCGATGTTCGATAACGATACTCACACAGCCCTTTTGTATCCGTCCGGATCCCAAACCAACCCCAGTTCAGTCGGTCAGCTACTCCACGAACACGACGACCCTTTCGTCCCCGCCTCGATGACAAGACAAACCCACACACACAAACTCACACAAGGCCCGGGTGGGCCAAGACTCGGCCTGGAAGCCATCCAAACCACCGGCGTCCTCTTTCCCTCCCGTTTCCCCAGAAAAAAAGACTCGAAAAGAGGTCTAGCTGGTGCAGGTTGGTAAACATCCCCGCCCCCGGACCGCAGGAGGGGAAGGGGGACCACCCCCGATGCTGCTCTTCGTTGGTGCTGCGGGGGAGTCCAATCAAACTCAAAACAAGACGAGAAGATACCGAGGGTGGCGGCGAGCAAACCCAGGAAGAAGCTTGTCGACAAGGAAAAGGGCAAGGGACACCAAGAAAGTCGCACTCCGCGAGCCTACAACCAGGGCGTGGCCGCATCGCCGCATTAGGATCAAGAGTCTGAATTGTGTTTGTGTTTGTGTTTGTGTGCTTGTGTGTGGGTGGGTGTGAGTGTGTGTGTGTGTGTGTGTAGGTGTGGCATGGGGCCAATGGTTTCCCACTAACCCTCCGAGACAACAAGAGACATTTCGATACCGGGTACCGGGCACACAGAGGCAGATACGCTGTTGGCACGCATACCAACGGGAAAGAGAGACAGTGTAACAGCTGAATCGCAGAGACAAAAGACAGACGCAGAAAGACGACAGCGAGTGAGAGTATGGAAGACTGGAAGAGAAACAGAGGCGGGCATACGACAATACGCCCACGTTCCCGAATACCAAGAGGCAATCTCTCACCCGGTGGCCGCATCTCCCCTCCCCATTTCTCTCAGGTCTCAACCATTCACTATCAATTCTCATCAGAACCACACTGACACACAGGCCAGGGTCGAATCCGGGGTACAAAAGGTCAAAGTGGGTTCGTCCCGGCCTCTGGCTGCGGGGTAAAAGGCACGATCCTGATGGGTGTGTGGAGGAACTGGAGCCTCCCTCACCTCTCGCCTCCCCTTCCCCGTGACCAGTATCCGTGTGGATGGCGAGGGGGAGGGGAAAGAGGCGTCGTGTCTCTGCACTACGATTACTTCGTACTCCCTAGTGGGAAGAAAGCCGGGGAAAAGGGGACGGGATCCACGGGTCATGACCATTCAAATGACAAGGAGGACGACGGATCAGTGATGAATCGAAAAGCAGAATTGGCCAAAAACATGGTCCTGGATCCCCGTTCGGTCGAGCTTCGACTCGGTACTTTGCGCCGGAGCGACTTGGCGGCTATGCGATTGGTCCGCCTGCCGGCGCAATACCCATTTCGGCTCTAGACGCGAGAGTGAGACCAAGGGCATGCAAGTCGACGTCCATGAGACCCGGGAACGAACTAGGGAGCGTAGTATAGACACTGACTGCATAGGGAGGGCATTGACTGCATCTAGGAGTGGGCGAGTGAGTCGGGAGATATTCGACTGCCCGATTCCTATGAGAATGAGCGTCCGGGGAAGGAGGCCGCACGACTCACGAAGCGCGGAGGTGAGACGGGCGGCCAACTCGTCAAGGGGGTTCGGTTTGTGCTGCTGACTTGGGCTAGCGCTGGGTCCCGATGACTGAGACCTCTCAACGTCCATTCCCCAGTCTCACTCATACCCGTGCCTCCTGGTTCCTCCCGTCCTATTGCTGTCATTCCAGGTCGAGTCGAGCCTCCTCCTAGGAGATTGGCAGATTAGCTTCAGAAATGACACCGATGCCATCCATTCATTGCTGTGCCTCAATGCCCCATGTCGATGCCCGCGTGTGATTGACATGAGATGGAGCAAGACTCCACACAGTTATGTCACTCCTGCGAGATGCTGTGAAGCACAGGCAGATCATTGCTCGGTGATTGTTCCGCTGCCTTAGCTACGTATCTCAGCATCCCAACATCTCGGCATCTCACTCATTCTGTCCGCTCATCTTCTTGTTCGCTCCCAGCTCACTCACTCGCCCTAAGCCCCCTAGCCTCTCTCCCGTCCGTCCGAATGCACAATCATCCAATGGCCTCGGATGGAGTGCGGTTCGAATCGGGCTTCGAGACCTCATTAAGCGCCATCCGACGAAGGCGGACGAGGAATTACACTTTCACCATCCGCGTGTGTGCCCGTGTCTACGGCCTGCCACCGGACGCCAAGATGCCTCCATCGATCTTGGCGAAGCCTCGTGTCGCTCCCTCCATGTGTGGCTAGCTCCTCGTCAACAATCTTTGGATCTGACTGCAGCTTCAAAACAAACAAGTGACATTCTCCAAGCGCACCGCCGTGAGATGATCTGCTTGCCGTCTGTTCCCCGATTCCCACACGCCCCTCTCTCTCTCTCTCTTTCCCCGTTTCCGACACGGCGGTCTTCGTCTACTACTGTCTCATGCGTCCTAGCGCACTTTATCCCGGGGGAAACGTGCAATGTTCCCGCGACCACAGTTGAGACATCGTCTTCACTCTCCCTTGCCGCGTTCTGTCGTTGGCTTCGGAGGAGGGCAATCACACCTGGCCAGGGACCCTTGGGGGTCCAGGTGACTGAAGCTACCCCGTTCTTGATCCGCCTGCATGCCAACGACTTCGTTGTGTTACCATCAGTCAAGAGACCAACGAGCGTTGGCTCCGCACACTCTCCTCCCTGGCTCAAGCCCTCTTGAGATATCAGGATGCGTATACGCCACCACCTACTTCTACCTGACCAACAATCCATGGCACATTGTAAATCTTATTCCAGGCTAACGTTACTAGAAGACCAAAGGTGCTCGTTCCAGATCTGGTATTGCCATCCTTCCAACCTCCCCTCCCTCATCGAACCTCGGCAACGTCGACCTGTCTACAACGTGCTATTGGGCGACGATCATGGGTTCTGCGTCCTAACGAACGAGACATGGTGCTAATTTCAACAACACAAACCCCGATAAAATGGAGGACACCTCCATCTCCGCCGCCATGCCACGCCGTCGGTTTTTGGTAGACTGTAGTCCGTATCTCTCGTGCCAGCTTCGCCCCCCCCCCCCCCCCCCCCCCCCATCCAAGGGAATCACGGCAGATTCGCAAACCAAGCCCAAAACGTACAAACTTGCCCAGCCTCCATCGTGGTTCCTACACTCATGGGAGGACTCCTTTTGACCTGTCGTTAGTCTATATGCGCGTCCGGCGTCCCTCAATGACCGGACAGGATGACGAACAAGATGGTCAGAAGGATAGGGCTGCATGTCTGCGGCGTACGGCTGCTCGGAACAGGGGACGACTGCGAACAGCCGAGGGAGGATCATCGTCGCCGGAGAGTTACGTACCGCGACGGTGGAAAGCGACGAACCAGATCTCGTAGAGCTTTCCAGCTTCCTCGGCTTTCTCGACTGCCACCATTTTGAGGGTTTTCGAGGGTCGCCAGCTGATCTCGACAGTCTTTGCGGTTCCTTTCGTCGTCACTATTTCGAGGCAAACAAAACGACTTGTTGAATTTCTGTGCAAGGTAGTACAGCAGCAAGAGAGGGAAAGAAAGACAGAGACAGGTCGTTCGTTTATCAGCCTACCAACAACATATGAAGCGTCGTGTCGATCAGGGAACAGGGCTTTGTTCTCGACAACACATCTACTTGCCTTGTAAAGAGACCCAATACAAGGCCTGCGGTGGTGTAACCTAACCGTCATCTTTTGGCAAGTTTTGTTATTGTAAACAAACATACGGCCAAGCAATAAAACCAACCACGCATGCATGTATGTCTGCAAATACCGACTTTCCCAATTCATACACCTTACGCTAAACTCGACATTCAGCCACTGGAACCAAGGCTCTGGTGTATTCTTGCTCAAAGACACTACTCATTGTCTTAGCCTACGCGACAAGCCTTCCCCGAGCCCTAATCGACATCATTGCTCTCCCCCCCCCCTACTACTACATGCGTAGCTTGTTTAATCCGAAGGCAGGCTCGTATTGAGAGCTCATTCTACATCTGCCGGCTGCGTGTCAAATTACCAACTCGGCAGGAAAGGCACTGTATGCTGACTGAGATGCCGACGTTCCACTAGCAACAGTCAGCTTTTCCAAGGTCATGCCAGAATATCAAGCTGTGAGGTAAACTACACCACATTAGACTGTGTCTTGTGTGTTTTTCTCCCCCTTAACCTAGGCGGTGTGCCTCTGAGGGATACACAAACATTGTACGTCATGTTCTGGCCGATAGACCTGGTTGAATCAAGACAGTCCCTTTTGAGGGTTCCTATTAATTGTCTGTAAAAAGATTTTTCCTAAGAAAAAAGAGACTGAAAACCTAGAGCTAATGAGGGGTCTCTAGTGTAGTTAATAATGTTGGTTTGCAGGAATTAGTGCTGCCGAATTGGCAGTTCGGCATTAAGGGAGGATTTCGGGGTTAAGGGAAGGGTACCCTACTATAGGCTACCTACTTTACTAGCCTATTGTAGGGCACCCTTATTAGTTATTCCTCCTTCCTTTATAGCTAGTTACTAATTTAAAAGTAAAATTATTACTAAATTATTAATATATTAATCTACTTTATACTAATACTAATTAGTAGTTAATTTTAACTATAAATATACTAAGTAAAGAAGAGAATTTTAGTAGAATATTATAATCCCCCTAAAATTACTATAATAATCTCTTCTATTATTTAATTAGCTATTAAAATTACCTTAAAGAAACTTATTTTCTATTATTTAATTAATTATTAATAATACTTTTAAGTACATTATATTATACTACTAATTAACCTTATAAAGCTTAGGCTTTTACTTAATAAGTATTTTATAATATAAATTTTCCCCCTCTACTTTACTTAAAAACTCTTTATATAGACTATTATAACTATTATTATATAGACTAGTAGACTATTACTACTATAAAACCTATATAATATACTCTTTATATTCTTTATTACCCTCTTTTTCTTTTCCTCTTTACTTAAGTTGCAGGCCTTAATACTAATAATAAGATACTAAAGTATAAGTATAAAGTTAAGCTAGAGAATTTTAGTCTTTAAAATGCAAAAAAAAAAAAATAATAATAATAATGCAACTGTACTCTTGCAAAGATTATTATTATTACTATTACATTTTTTACTCTATCCTTTATTCCTTTATTACTTATTTAATCTTTTATTATAATAGTTAATCTATTAGACTCTTTATAATAACTACTAGTTATAATAGAATTAATAACTCCTAATCTCCTTTCTATTCCTTTAGCCTTTATATACTTTATTAACTATAAAATATAGAGTAATATTAATAAAGTCTTTATAGACTAATTAGAGCTAAAGAAAATAGGCTTATATATTACTTATACTATTACCTAGTAGAATTATAATAAATTAATTAGCTAAAATCTCTAGTATTACTTTATTAGAGACTTTAATAAATAAACTATTAATATATTTAATACTACTAGGAATATTATAAAGGAGACTCTAAGAGATACCCTCTGCAAGTAAGGAGTATATATAGTTAAGAATTAAGAGAATATTACTACTAACCTTTTTAAATATCTTAAATACTAAGGTTATTATAAGTAATTATATAAGGAAGTAGAGAAAGTAGCTAAGAATACCTTAAAGTTTAGAATTACTATTTAAAATAATAACTTCTTCTATAATATTATAGGAGCTAATATTATCTTTATAAAAGTACTATTTTTATAAGGGGATTACTAAAATACTATAGCTTGCATTTAAGAGTACTAGTAGGAGGCTATTAATAATGCAAAAGCTATAAAAGAATTACTTAGTAATACTACTAATTAATTATAATATTTAGTACTAGTACTATTAGAGTATAAAGTATTTCTAATTCTATTTAAGAAATACTCTAATATAAATACTTAACTTTAGTAGTTAGTAAGATTCTTATTTATAGGACTTAATAATAATAAATACATTCTTAGTAGTAATAAAAATAACTATAATAGTTACTTTAGCTAAAGCCTCTCTTAGTATTAAAGAGAATCCCTATACTCCCTACTACCTCTACTATTAGCTTTTACTAATACTTATAGTAATAAAGAGGACTATATACAGTTGAAATAGTTAAGTAATTTTATATACATTTTAAATATAAATAAGATAAAATACAGTAGGGAGATATATAATATCTTTAATATAAAAGTTGCTATCTTTCTTAATACTTACATAAAGGTTAATATTAAGCTATAATACTATACTCTTACTTTCTTATTAATGCTTTATAATAAGACTACTAACTTCTATTATTAATATATTTATAAGCCTAGTATTAAGAACTTTACTATTATAATAAGTATAGTCTACAACTACTTTAAGACCCCCTAAATAAAGTAGTTGTATATCTCTAAATAGTAGAATACTACTTTTATTAATATTAATAAGAGGAACTTAAATAAATTAAAAGTAGAGGTCCTAGAGATCCTTATTAAGTAATTTAAAATTATATAGAGGGTACTCCTAAATAGTATGCAGAATAAGAAAGCTATAAAGATGCAGCTTCTTAATGCCTATATTAGAATTAAGGAGTACAATTTCTACCTTTATAACTTAGCCCCTATACTTAAGGGAGTCTACTTATAGCTTTAGTTATTAATTACAATTATAATATATATTGTCCCTTATTAATAATATACATTTAAGAGGAATAATTAATATATTATAAATTAATAATACTATAGCTCTAGTAGAAATAACTACTTTAGAAAAAGAGTACTTTTATAAGATAATACATTTTTAGACAATAGTTGTAATAGAGGTCCCCTAACTAATAAGAAGTATTACATTTATTATTAGTATAAATATTACTCTATATATTATACTGCAAATAAATAATGTAAAGCTTATGCAAAATTTAAGAGTAATAAGTATATAAAGGAACTATTAAAAAAAAAAATATTTTTCCTTACTAGCTATAAAGAGTATAACTATAATAGCTCTAGTAATAAAGATATTTATTACTACCTTAAGGTTACTCCTACTACTAGCCTTAGTAATAAATTAGACTTTAAAGAGGGCAGTTATAATAATACCTTTATAGTTAGTACTACTGTCTTTAGAGAGAAAAGCTTTAATAGAGGGGCCCTTATATTATACTTTACTAATTAGTCTACTTATTATTAATTAATAAAGATTAATAAATACTATAAGAAGCTAAAGAGTAAAGTAATAGCTTTTATACTTAATTAATACTTATTAAAGGTATTCTAGAGTATTCTTCTAAATACTAGTACTACTAACTTCTCTACAGTAGGTTAATACTAGGTAATAGTACTTTAATAAATATATTATAATATAATAATTAATATATTATAAATTAGAGAAGTAAAAATTTAATTTAGTAGTAGTAATTCTATTCTTTTAATTAGAATAATTACAGTTTATACTTCTTTTAGTCTAATTAACTTTTATATTATACTTATAGATACTCTATTTCTCCTATACTTTTATAATATAAATTGCCTTTATATTTAATTTAATAATCTAGCTAATATTATATACTAAGGGAAGCTCTTAGTACTTATAATCTACAAGTAGGGATATTTATAAATACTTTTAGGACCTCCTAAGTACTCTATTGCAAATTATTACTTAATAGATACTAAGCTTTATTAACTATATTATTACTTTAGTTATTCTTTAGTCTAATAACTCTATAAAGTCCTTTATAAAGTAGGTTATAAAGTTAAAATAATTGCAATTAAGTACCTTATAAAAGTATACTATTAATACTAAATAAATAGTAGTATACTTTAATACTTTAAATTTACTATTTATAATAACTATACTTTTAATTATAAGATTTTTATTAATATTATATACCTTAATAGTAATATTCCTATTCTTTATATTATTAATTTAGCTACTGTATTTAATACTAAATACTTCCTACTTAATATAATAGTAAAGTCTGTATAGGAAGCTCTTTAAGTAGTATAAATTAATACATACTAAGAGCTTCTAAATTAAATTATTACTAATGCAAGCTGCAATTTTATAGTTATTAAATTCTACTAAGAGACTAAAGTAATAGCCTATAGCCTAAAGATTATTCCTATTAAAGTATATTATAGTATTAGTAAAATAGAGAGATACTATATAATACTGCGCAGAGTATATAATATTATTTAATATAACTATTTAAGAATAGTAAAGGAGTTAATTCTTTAATTTGCACTTAAAGCTATTAATAATATAATAAGCTTAAATAGTATAGTCTTAATTCTACTAGTCTTTAGTACTTACTTGCAACTTACTTATAACTTACCTCTATTACTAAATATTATTTAATATACTACTAACGTACACGCATAGCGAGTCGGCCAACATAGCGAGCCGGCCACTCCTTATCGCTAGAAAAAGCCCCTTTTCTAACTATTTATTAAAAAGTAGATTCTTAACTAATAAAGACCTAGTTTTTAGTATTAGATAACGATAAGAGTTAGATTTTAAGAAATAATATTGTAGAAATTATTGTCTCTTCCTAACCCTAGGTTCTTAGTAATCCTCTTATCTAGAGGCCTAGATAAGAGGTAAGCTTAGTAATATAGGCTAGAAAGAGATAATAATTTTAATACTATTATTTCTTAAAATCTAACTCTTATCGTTATCTAATGCTAAAAACTAGGTCTTTATTAGTTAAGAATCTACTTTTTAATAAATAGTTAGAAAAGGGGCTTTTTCTAGCGATAAGGAGTGGCCGGCTCGCTATGTTGGCCGACTCGCTATGCGTGTACGTTACTATTAGGAAAGTAAGTAAAACTATTAAGAAACTTTATGCAATTAGGAAGATTAATAATATACTAACTACTTATAATAGACTAAATATATTAGTACTAAAAGTAGTAGAGATTAAATTCCTTATATATATATAGTATAAAAAAGGGGGATAATCTAGTCCTTACTACCTCCTTATAGTTAATAGTAAGAATTATACTATTAATACTAATAGTACAAGAGTATTCTAATTAATAGTAGTTAAACTATACTATTTTAATTTAAATAATACTATTATAGTCCCTAATAATTGCAGTAATGCAATTATAAATAAGGTATTTATTACTAATAAGAATAATACTATATAGAATACTATTATTATTATAAATTCTACTCCTTTATTACCTATACTACCTTTACTTAAATAAATAAGGGGCTAACTATACAAAATGCCTTCTAATAGAATAATCCTAATTTAAGAGACTAATATTATTATAATCTTTATATTAATAAAGGAAGAAGCTAATTTTAAGCTAGCTATTAAGTTTTAAAGTAAGGGAATATTATAACCCCTAGAGTTCTATTTAAGGAGTCTATAAAGAAGGAAGTAAAGGCCCTTATTAAAAGAGGGGTCTTTATATTTATTATCTTTAACTCTATATACTATAAGAGTAACGTAGTTCACAAGTGAGTGAGCCACACAAGTGAGTGAGCCACTTTTCTAGCACCCGTACGACAAAGTGTAAGAGAAATCAACCACAACGCCTTAAATTAATTTAAACTATTCAGAATCCTCTTCTTCAGAGGTGGATTCAACTTTCTGACATGTGCGAGCATTATGTCCAGTCTCTCCACAGATGCCACATCGTCGCGCGCGTGTTTCTGTCCTCCTCGCACGACCACTACTCTGACCTGTTTCTACCTGTAACTGCTCCGTTACATCAATCTGAGACTTTATATCCTTTGCCTGATTGATTGTAAGTGTTCCACCTTTCTGAAGCTGTTTTTTTTTCGTACGGCGACGGCGGCTCATACGCTCATTTGCCTCTTGATACTCAGTCATTTGTGCCTGCATTAAAACCTGGTTATGGGCTACCACCATAATTCCTTTCTTCAGCTGCTGCATATACCTAATAATTGACGTTGGGGAGCTATTCTGATGTCGTACGATGCGATTCGTAATAAAATCAGAATGTGAATCGAATTCAATTGGGTTGTTTGGCGTCTTTGGGACCCAAGCTGCTGGTAAGCCAGCAGAAGAACCTGGAGGTGATGGCGTACGAAGCTTCACATCTAGCTGTGAAATCACATGTTCCGGATCGTACGGGACAAGGCCAGTTGCTCTAAAGCCTGCTTGAATGTTTGATGTTGTCATTGCCTTGTCGTACGCCTTATAAAAGGCTGGGAGGAAGTCTTCCTTTGCAATATGCGTAATGTGCACCCGCATAAGGACCTCAATTTCTTGGCCGTACGCCCGTTTTAAGGGACTAAAGCACCCAACATCAAGCGGCTGGAGCTTTTGCGATGAATGAGGGGGCATACAGAGCGTAATAATGTTCTGCTCCTTGCAGTATAGCTCAAAATCGACAGAATGGTGGCTTTCGTGGCCATCAAGGATGAGGAGGCGGTAAGCACCCTTCGTACGACTCCTTGTATGGAAATCAAAGTGCTGTACCCATTCTAGGCCTTTCTCATTTGTCGTCCAACCATTTTCTGTAAGTGTAATTACCCAGTCGGGTGGGAGGGGGCTGTTGCACGTCCAGGAGTCAAGATGGACCTTGCCTGCAAAGATGATGTACGGCGGGATAGAATAGCCGCACGACCCAATGCCCTGGATTACTGTAACCCATTCCTGATTCCCTTGTTGTGCTCCTCTTGGCTTGCCACGTCGTTCAGAGGCTGTAACAACCATTTCAGAGGACATCTTGCCCATCGCAAACCCAGTCTCATCAAAGTTATAGATATCGGTATCGTCTATCCCGTACTTCGCAATTGTGTTTCGTACGAGGGAAAACCACGCGCGATACGCGTCCGGATCTTCGCAGAGGACTCTCTGATAGTCGATTCTTCGATTAAAACGCGTCTGGAGCTCAGGTCGTCGTCGTACGAAGTTTGAGGCCCAGTTTGTTCCGACGCGTCGCGCGCCGCGGTCGCGAAGCAGTCGATCGGCCATTTCTCGAACAGCACTAAGGCGTGGCGAAAATGCTCGCGAATCCAGGTCAACGATGTATCGTACAATGGTCTCCTCTTCGTACGAGGTTAAATTCTGGCAGGGTGGTCGGATATCGCGTCTAGCAGGTTGGCCATGGTATCGTCGTTGGAGGGTTGCACGAGATACTTTGTAGTGAGATGCAGCCTTTCGCACGCTTAATTTTGGGTCGGATCTGAGCGCATTTAGCGCTAGGACTAAATCGCTTTCATTTGAATGTTGTACCATAGTTGTAGGTGGAGAAAAATAAAGGGAAAGGTAGGTTGTACGAAATTCTAGAAAAGTGGCTCACTCACTTGTGTGGCTCACTCACTTGTGAACTACGTTATATAAATAATAGTAAAACCTCTATTCTTACTTAGTTGCCTACAATTTAGTGCGCAAGTTAATAATTTATTTTAACTCTTACTCTATTACTACTCCTTCTAGAGAGCTTTAGACTATAATTTTAAAATATTACTTAGGCCTATACTTAATTACAATTAGAGCTTAACTAAATAATTCTTATGCAATTACTATTGCAAATTTAGAATAAGTACTCTATTAGAATAATTATAAAAGTTGTAAAATCTCTATATAGAATTGCAGAGGTAAGTACTTACTAGTAGGTAACTTATTATAGTTACTATAAAGTTAAACTTAAAATAACTACTTTAATTTACAATTCTTACTTCTTACTTTCCTCTAATAATAATGCAGACTTTAGTATAATTAGTATATAGACTAATAATACTATTAGCCTCTCTAATAGCTTATTTAATACTAGAGAGGGTAATAAACTTACTAAAGTATTATTCTTAGTAAAGCTTAAAATATACTTAAGTACTAATAAGAACCTCCTATTTAATAGAGAAATTATTATAATAGCTTTATTTAATAGTATAATTATTATATAGAGGTAGAAGAGCTAGAGAATAAGACTACAATTAGTTAATATAAAATTACTAACTGCAAAGTAAAATTATATTTAGTAGTAAGTATGCAGTACTTATATTACTTCTATCTACTAACTTAAAGTATACTTTAATCTATTAATAGTAGCTTAATAGTAAGATTTAATTAATAAGAATATTAAGAATCTTAACTAAAGAATTAAGTAGTAAATAAAATCTCTTAATTATAGTCTTACTTTTGTACTCTTTAATTTAGTATTTATAAAGCTCTTTATATTTATAAATAAATTATTTACTAATAATTGCAATATAATTTTATAGCTTAATTTTATTATTATTCTTAGAAATAAAGAGTAAATTAATAGTTATAATAATACTTTTAAGCTAATTAGTAATATTATTTACTATAGTTTAATAAAGTTTAAAAGAATTACTAAAAGTATACTAGCCTTAGAGATTTACAGTATAGTAGTTAGTATAAATATAGCTTATACTATCTTATTTATACTAGCTATAATTATAAAGAAATTTAATCTCCCCCTTATACTTACAATTATATATATAGACTCCTACTTACTATATAAGTACTTAATTAAGCTAAGTACAATTTAGGAAAAGTACTTAATAATTAATATTATAACCCTTTAGTAATTGTATAAGAGATGCAAATTATATAAAGTCTAATAAATTTATAGAAATAATAATTTAGTAAATACCTTTACAAAAGTAATACTTAATTAGACTCTTAAGAACTTTATTATAACTTTATTAGTATAAATATAAATAGAGAAATAAATTACTTAAGTTTAAAATTAATAAGCTAAGTAAGATTATTATTATAGTAAGAGAAGTACTAAGTTAAGTAAAATTATTATTAAAATAAAAAGAGCTTATAAAATTATAAGAAATAAAATTCTTACTTAATTATAAGAAAAATTACTAAGGCTGCACTTATAAAGTAAAAGAGAGAATATATATAGAAATAAAGTAATAAATAGAGGAAGTAATTAATAGCTGTAATTTATTAAATAAAGGAATATACTTCTAATACTGTAGCTAAGGAGAAATATACTTAATTATAATATTATAAAACTGTATTACTTTAGGAGATAAATAGGAGGAGAATTACATTACATAGGGAGGCTATATAACTTCTAAAAGTATAATACTTTTCCTTTTTATTATATTTTTAGAGGATTTAGCTAATTCTATAAAAAATATAAAAAAGGGTACTTTTTTACTATAAGAAAAAGTTGCTAGTATTAGTTTGCAGGAATTAGTACTACTAAATTAGTAATTCAGCATTAAGGGAGGATTTTAGGGTTAAGGGAAGGGTACCCTACTATAGGCTACTTACTTTACTAACTTATTATAGAGTACCCTTATTAGTTATCCCTCCTTCCTTTATAACTAGTTACTAATTTAAAAGTAAAGTTATTACTAAATTATTAATATATTAATCCGCCTTGTGCTAATAGATAACGTTATTAAGGCTCTTAAGAGATAGCTAATTAGCTACAGTACTAATGAAGCAAGTATGGAATCATTCGCAAATTCTTTATAAATTCTTTCAATTTTCTGACTTTTCAATGCCAGCTGATTGCCACCCATACTGTCCCCCGCTTCAAGTACAGCAACTAGCCTCATCACCGTAGTCGACAGCACCGTCCATCATCCACGACTGAATTAATGCTGCACAGAGTTCCTTGCAGTCGGATCAGGTGCGGGGCTTCTGTCTCTCCCATAATCCAAGAGGCAAAATAGCCAGTCCCAAGCTGCCCCGTGTCTGATATCGTGACGTGGAGGTCGTAGGCGTCAGAAGATTATATGGACAGTAGATCGATACCGATGCAATGGCCTGGTGGATTCTTGTGGGCTGGTAATATAACTCAGTTAGGGTCAAGTGATGTGAAGACAAACAAGCCAGCTGACGAGGCTCAAGGCTAACGTGCATGTGTGTACTAGTTGACAGTCTATCCATTACCTGAGCGCCGAACCTTCCTGTTGAACGAATCTGATGGGATCGGGGGCTACGTGAGATACGAGCTAAGGGCAGGCTACCCTGACAGTATGAACAGTGATGGCACCGATATTCCAAATTTCTGGCCACAACGATTCCGTAAACGTACCCATTGAGCCGCAGCTGTGTTTTCCTAGCGACCAAGTCATTTTGTAGTTGCTTGTCTACGTCGTTTGGTAGTGCTAGAACTCTTTCCGGGCTTTCCAGCCGTAAGTTCCGTGTCGATTCGGTCACCCCGTCTTGGATGTTAGCCCAGCCATCCGGCTTCAAGATAGCCAGTCTCGACGGGCTTCCGTATAGCTACCAAGCAGCAGAAACCACTGTCTTACGGAATTCTCGCAAATCACAGCTCCCATGTGACCCTCAACAAGGTCGAGGATAGTCTAGACTGGGACAGAGCACTCGTATCTCGGAGAGATGAAACTACGACAACTGGACGTTTTGGTCCCATGTATCCTCTCCCATAAGACGCATGCCGAGTTCTGAGAAACGATGAAGGGCTTTGCGACTGCGGTTATGGTAAAGGGGGAGGATACGTCAGGCCCCTTCCCAAATATTCCTCGGGGGTGCAGACAGACCCGGCCCAGTTGCATTTTTGAAGTCAAAAGTACGACACTGGGTTATCCTCTTTACTATGTTTGTTGCCGTCGGATGACTTTATGGCACGAAAGTGTCTTCCGGAAGTCAAAAACTGTGGTTGAGGAATGTGTGATGACTCACGTCTCAGGAGGTAGCACAGAATATGTGCCATGCCTTGATCGGAAGACCCAAGTTCTCGCATGAGAATTACAGGAGATGTAATAAGAACCTCTCACACTTACCTCGTTTCAACATGGTGTGCATAAATTCATACATCTTTGAACCGTTTCGGCTTGACAGAGTCAGTTGCGGTGCCAGGTGCTTTTTGCAATAGTTAAACAAGGCAGAGTCGCGATTTTACTGAAGTGGTGGTGACATTGATTGAAACCAAGCAGGCAAAGTCACTTCTCAACTTGAACGCCCACCCCCCTCCCCCCCCTCGAGCGTACCGTCCTCTTTCCCATATTCTTCCATTTGCTCCATACCAGGAAACCTAGAGTGTTCGAAACAGCATACCGAGAAACGGACAGCTCACCACTGGGAGACACTAAAATTCCTTCTCCTACAAACATACTCAGCCTTGGTATTTCCCGAATGATAAGACACCGGTCAGAGACGATGCACACCACAGAAAACGGACCTGTTAGCCTTCCTGGGCGGCAAATTGATGAAGGAGGACAGGCCGTAGGTATGCCGTGTATATATAGTTGGCGATTCCGTCACCTGCCTAGCCCCCCCCCCCCCCCCCACTTCACTGTTCTCCTCTCAGGACGTTGTCCCCATGATTGTCTACAAAATTACCTACGGTTTTCTCACATCATATACCTGCGCAGCCTCAAAATGGACCGCCTTGGTTGGCTAACTTAATATCTCGAGTGGTCCCAACATGGTCTTCGAGGTCAACCCCGAGGAAAAGGGGGCAATGAGACATTTACAGGCTCCCCCTCCCTCTCTTGGCCGTCATGGATCGTAGTGTTCACCGCCAGGTGGGAAACAAAAGGGGTCAACGAGTTTGGTCAAGACGGGCTAAATGTGTCTGCCAAGCGCTGGGCAAATGGATGCAAAAATTGACGCCCAGGTTGCCAAGACACATGTCAAATTATACCAAGGTTGAGAGTTACGCCAAGCCAAGACAGTAGTCACGGAACAAAGCACTAGTTGAGACGACCCAGTTCAACAAAGAAAAAAGCTCTATTCATCGAACCAAACAAGACATCTAGAAAACAATAGTGACCTTTTTACAGTCAGACTCATGAAGCAGAGCTGCTGCTGCTGCTGCTGCCGCCAGCGAGGACCCAACGCCATGTGATGGTGACAAACATAAAAGAGCCTCATGCCAATAGAAAGAATTCCTGTCGAGCCATGACTGTATTAAACCAGACACCGCGGTGCCGGTTGGATATCCTACAGGCTCGCTTAAAGCATATCCGCCAATCTCCCGGGCACTCCCGTTTTCCTCCGATCAGCTGATTCAAAAAGGGAACACGCGTCTACAAGGCAACCATAGCAGCGCCGACGGCACCAGCGGCGACCAGGTAGGCGCCGACAGCGAAACCGCCAAAGTTGAAGATGGGCTGGTAGGGGTTACCGGCAGCAGCGTTGCCGGAAGCGCTGGAGCTGGGGTTGGCGGTGGAAGAGACGGGGGCAGTGGCGGTAGCGGCAGCGCTGTTGGCGGCGCTGGCGGAGGCAAGGGCGGAGGAGCAAGAGCTGTCGGAGGAGGGGGAGACAACCTCAGCCTGGCCGTCGTGGTCACAGGCGGTGCTGGCGGATCTCTGGGCCTTGTAGTACGAGTCCATGACAAAGGCGAGCTTCTGCTCGTCAGAGCACATGGAGTAGGCACCGTAGACACCGGTGGTGGTGTTGGTGTTGATGCCGTTGCAAGAGGCGGGGTCGGCACCGCAGATGAAGCCGAAGATCTCGCCAATAGCAGAAGCCTTCAGGCCGGACTTGGGGGTGCAAGAAAGGCTCTTGACCATGCACTCGCAGAGAGAGCTGTCGGGGGTGGGGGGGAGAGCGGAGCCGTGGACCTCCCAGTTGGAGGCGACACCGGGGCACTCGGCGGCCTCGTTGGTGGGCTGGTACGAGTCCATCTGGACGGCGGAGGGGGTAGCAGCCAGAACGCGGGAGGCAAGCTGGTCGTAGTTCTTCATGGTCTTGGCCTGACCGTTCTTGACCTCGACGAGACCGTAGTCGTTGGCCTCCTGGTGGAACATGTAGACGATACCACCAGAGAAGACTTCGGTCATCTCCTTCTCGTACAGAGCAGTGGTCTCCTGGAAGATACGGCCATCGGCGCCGTCGGGGATGTTGCAGCCGTACTCAGCGAAGAAGACGGGGACAGAGTAGTTCTTGAAGAAGTCGATCTGGGTGGTGTAACCGGCGCCGGCCAGGGTGTTCTTGCCACACCACGAGTAGATGTTGTAACCCCAGAAGTCGATGGCGGTCTCCTCGGGACCACAGTTGAAGTAGTGGGCCGAGTTGGTGCGGATGTCGGCATCGTCGTTGGCAGCGTAGCCAACACCCATCCAGCGGTAGCCCTTGTCCTTGATGTGCTTCTTGGAGTCGCGGACGGCGGCCTTGACGAAGGCCGAGGCCTCCGTGTTGGTCTTGTTGTTGGACACCTCGTTACCGGCGAAGAAACCGATCGTATTGTCGTACTTGGCGAGGGCGTCGATGACGGCGGTGTAACGCTCGTAAAGGGCGATGTTCCACTGGGCGTTATCACGGTTGATGGACAGCTTGGGCTCGCCCAGATCGGAAACGACGTAGATGCCGGCGTCGCTCAGGAGCTTCATGCAGGCGTCGTGGTTGTTCTTGGGGTCGATGGCGTAGGTACGAATGGTGTTGGTGCCGGCCTTGGCGAGGATGGGGACATCGCGCTTGCAGGCAGTCTCGTCGGCGAGAGGGTCCTTGTACTCGCCGGTCTTGGATTCACCGCCGGCGGCGGCAGTATCCTGCTGGTAGGCAATACCCTTCATGAAGAACTGGGTGCCGTTCTCGTAGAAGAACTTGGTACCCTGGGAGACTGTCAGCGATCTGTTGACAAAGGTGGGGGGGACTGGTCTCGAGGGAGACCGGAGAGTCGATGACATACCTTCATGACGATGGGGTCAAGAGCAGCGGCGTTGCCGGCAAGCAGCAGAGCCGCCGAGAGGACGGTAGCGACCTTACCCATTGTGATGGATTTGGTTACGTGATGTGATGGAGTCGAGAAATGTCGTCGATAGATTCCGCGGCAAGTGACGTCTCCGAGAGCTTGCGGATTGCGGAGGATTTCAGATTGCGGGAATGTTCTGCGAAACGAAGCTTCCTTTTCTTTTAAGAATCCGGATCCAAACGGGTGGAAATGGTGAAAAACGTGTTGTGCAAACGAGAGTGCGAAAGGGTTGGTTTTGGTAGGTTGATTAAAAGAAGAGGGTATTCATAGACAACTGACACACATTCACACCGGAAAGAAGAGATGAATATGGCGATGCTGATGTCTAGAGAGAAAAATCCCCTGAAAAATAAAAGAAGAAACGATTGCGGGTAGCAAGTGAGAGAGTGGACGGGTTTGGAGGAAACACAAAGGAGGGAAAGGGAGGAACGTCAAGAAGTAGGAGGCTGCGACGGAGGAGGCGGCGCGAGGTAGAAAAGCAGAAACACGCCCTGGAATGGTGGACCGGCCAGGGCGGGTCCGGGGCAGGGAATACGGTGCAAATACAGGGTACGAGCGAAGAGAAATGAGGGAGGAGGTGTGCCTGTGTCTGTATTGGCAGGGTACCCGGGTACCTGAGTGCGATGCCTATCTACCTACCACAGTGAGGTACAGAGACTCAGCAGAAGGAACATGAAATCAACGGTGGAAGGACAGACGGTAGATTCAAGGAAGGAGAGAAGAGAGGGGAGAGAGATACGTACCGCCTGCCATGAAATTGAATGGGAAGGAAGATGTGATCCACCGTCAATGGATGGATGGACCGACCGGGGAGGGAGTCCCTGGCCCACAAGGAACTGGCACTCTGGGAGGGAAGGAGACGGGCAGGGGCAACCCCCTTTCCCGTTTGGTTTATCCTTACTGGCAAGCTTCTTTCTGCTAGGCGAGGCCCCTACAGATCCTGTATCGTGTCCACACCTAGTCTCGTTGCCGCCCCCCCTTCTTTCTCTCACACGCCGTCTTGGATGTCATGCACACCACTCTTTCGCCTCTTGAACATGCTTGCTGCCAATAATCTATCTGTACGGATACCATGACTGACTTCTCTTTGTCTTCAATTCCCATTCGGGCCGCCGTCACCCCGTATCCGCCGGGGCCTGTTGGTGATTTGAGATTGGCCATTCGTCGTAACCAAACATCAAACCTGCAGCTGCTACTGCAATGGGCCACTGGCGCCGTTTACACGAGTGGTGGACGAACACTGGAGAACACAGGCATTATTGCATTGGCTGACAGGCGTTGGCAGGTTGGCAGGTTGGCAGATTGGCACAAGATTGCGAGGCGCAGCCGCCGTCTTTTCTCTTTGTAGTGTGATCCTAGGATTACGGCTGCAAGAAATAGAATGGGAAAAAAGCCAAAAAGACGACACGGGACGACGAGCACGCGACGGAAGACGGTCAACGAGACGAGACGAGGCGAGACCTGCAAATGAATGGGGTACAAGAATAGGAAGAAAAGAGAGAGAGAAATAAAGAAAGAAAGGATGCGACGATGCCTGAAGCTACTGCGTAACACTATCGACTTGCGAGGTATCCGCGCATCCGCCAGCTGAAGGCGCAGTATTAGCTAATTCCCAAATGGCACCGGGTGCACTATGGGAGCCGTCCGGGCCCAGTTCATCTCGTTTCATGGCTGTGTGGCATACTTTGCACCGTGTGGCTGCATGTCCAGGACTCCAGGCACCTCTTGTCCCTCCCCCTCCTTTTTTTTTTCGCAGCACAATTAGTCACTAGCTGAGTGTTGCTTCTTCATAGCACGGCATCTGTTATCTAACCATCTTTTGCCCTGATAGTCTCCCGTCTGGTCTCTCTTCAGACGCATCACGCTTCTCGCACACTGTACTTATGTACTCCAGGCCCGGGGTCTTCAGCTCCACCGCCTCGCCCACCCGAGGCCGTTAGTGAAATGGCGAAGAATAGGGGCAATCTCCACTCGGCGTGAGCTTCGGCCTGGAGCAGTAGCGGCTGGTTTTCCCAGACCGGGACTCGCGGACGCCGGCCCCTCGTCTCTCGTCCTCCCTCCCCTCCCTCTCTCAAGTCCCTGCCGCCGGCCGGTGACATGCTGAATGGAAGCATCACGGCCGTGGTCACCGTTCTGCCTCGCCAAGCAACGCGACGGCTGGCCATATTCATCGTTGACCCCCTCCATCAATATCAAGAACACCAGACTAGCTTGCCAAGAGATCAACCCCCTCTCAGCATTGGCATTTCTTGTCGTCCGGCGTCTGCGCCTCCAAAAGAGACATCTCAACTCGCGCCGAGAAAGCTGGAAATACCAAATGTTGAATAAAGTCATGATTCGCCCCCCCCTCCCCTTTCACTCTGCCCAGCCGCTGCCCAGCGGCCTTTCAGGTCTGCCGCGCCCGCCCGCCACCGTTCTGCCCAGTCCACCCCAAGAACTCTTAGACACGATTCTGGATTCTCGACGGTTCCCATTTCAGTGCCCTCCTGGCAATCATTATTACAATCAACATGCAGCGCGCTCCTGCTTCTCCACCCTGTGCTTGTCTGCAATCGGATAGTCATTGGAACACTGCCCCTTCTGACACTTGAACAGTGTTCCAAACTCACTCCAGCCAGGAGAAAACATGGACGTGTAGAATGGTAATGTAAGCCAAACACACTGGACCGCAACCAGTGACGGTGCCGACAGACAAAAATCAACAGACGACAGATATCAGACGTTACGCAGCAGCACACACATGCATGTCGCATGTCTGCCAAATTTCCTCGTCTGCGGTCCAGACCTCACAGCCACCGTATGGACCATGATGCGCCCCATCGGTCACATCGCCGTCGCCCACAGTCCAATCATGCCACGACTTCCAACCTTCCAACCCTCCAGCGGTTCCTTCGGCCATCCACCCAGTGTACGCTACCTACCTACACCACACCGCCCACCACACCACACCACACCACACCACACCAACCATACCTCGAGCCAGTCGGTGCAATGTCTCTGGCTCGTTCCTGGCCGGTGCGTGATGACGACGCACTTACAGAGTCTTCTCGTATCCATCACTTGGGACTAAGGCTGATATGCTGGGTTTGCCGCACAAACCGGACGAGATCTTGATGCATCCAAGTGACGTGCAGAGACGGTCCTCTTGGAACTGTCGACGGAGTCGTCCATCGGGGGATTCAGCGTCACCAACACGGCACCGCACCTCAAAACCCCGCCATCCATAATCCTTCCAAGGTACAGTCCCGAAGCAAGCATCATCCATACTGGCCGCTCTACAACAGTACACAAAGCACTTTCACATAATACCTACTTGGTGTGCTTCGCATGACACGACCTGTACGAGTATACCACCCGACTGGCAGCAGTGAGGCGACCCGCAAAAAAAAAAAAACGAGAAACAAGGACAATAACAACAAAAATAGGCCTCCTGTCGGGAGTCGATTAACTCTCTTTCGGTCCCCTTCGAGGTTCGGCCTACCTTAAGTTAATTGCTTCGGCCCAGCGCCAGGATCAAACGACCCCATCTCCCCCCCCCCTTCCTCTCTCTCTCTTAGACCGTGGACGAATCGACAACCGGGTCCTGCTGGTTTCAGCGGGCCGGTCGCCAGCCCGAATCATCTTTCTTGCTGCAGCGGCAGCGAGGCGCGGCCCCAGATATTCACCATCAGAGAATTGTGGTTCATTTGTGGACCACTCAACACTGCTTCAGCAGCTATTGTACACTCTTAGCTGCCTTGCTCGCTTTGCTGTTGTCTCTTCTGCTCCCCGAGATTCTCCCCGTCACACCGAGTCGGGTTGCACTCTCACCATCCCAACGCCGTCGACGATCTTGCGGGCTCCGTCCTAGCTTGCGGCTGTGCCTAGTCTCGACGATCGTCTCCTCTAACCCATACCTGCACGAATACTTTCCATGTTGGACCGCGGCCGCCTTTTGTTTGTTGTTATTATTGGCAAAGGATACAGATACCTGTTTCGTCTTGCTCATTCCTCCGTTTCATTCCCCCCCGCCTCCATCCCCATTCCAATTCCACCCAACCGTTTGCCGCCCTCAAAAGTGAAGCAAAGAGTCGATTTGCATCCCACACGCAGCGGAACCCCCGACAGGCCCGTTCGCCGTTCGCTGTCTGCCCCCTCCCGTCGGACGACCCTCGGTTCCCTTAACTCCCCTAGCCCCAGGGCCGGTGGGAGGATCTTCCCTCCTCAGGTCCGTGTCATGTTGATGGGGAACCACCTCGGAAAGTTGCAGTCATCCTGCCCGCCCTGCTGATCGAGATTTCCCACCCAACGTCATCAGTGGACAAGCCCGTCGATGCCAATCTTGCCGTCCGTCCAAACGGGTTGTTTCTTTCGCCCTGGGGGCCTGGGGGGCCTTGGTTCTTGTTGTTCCTGTTGTGGTTCGCAATGTTGATCGCCAAAGGCTTGACTGCCATGCTTGGTTTTTTTCTCGCTCTCTTTCTTTCAGCTCGTGTATCGTCCGTCCGTGGTTTGTCCCCTGGTCTTCGTCGTATCTCTTGAAATCGACTTCTGTCTCAGACACTGTGGACCGTAACAGCGATACTGGAACACTTTTCCGGGTTCCTCGAGTTTTAGGCCTGGGTCGACTTGACCGACGGCAACGGTGAAGCAGGCCACCTACGCGTCCTGATGCAAATCACCATTTGCCGGTGATCTTGAAATAGGCCTTCCCCACGCCGTGGCAGACCCCGTCCCAGACCTCGTACGTCTCGCGCCAGACTGTGCGGAGCGGGTTGCGCCCCGACGGCTTGCGCTGGATCTGGTTGGTAGCCGACATTATCTCGTCTCGTGACTGTTGATGACTGCTAGATTTCTTAGGGGAGAGTGTATGGAATGTTGTTTTGCAGAGTTTTCCTCGGCCAATTCTGGATCTATCGCAGTTGGCTTCAAAACCCCCTCTATGAGGAACGGTGGCTGGTCTTGGTGATTAAATAGGCCTGGGCAGAAATCGGCCTCGTCGAACCATGAAGCCATTCATCTGTCGTCTCTCTGCCTATCCCATGCGGCCGTCGCCGCCGTCGCCGCCTTGTCACCCGTCGATTGCGGCGGTCACAAGCCGCAGCACACACACACACACACACACACACAAGTGACACGGGCGCCTGACAGCGGTTGCCACGGGTGTGGTGCAGTAGGTAGGCAGCGTAAGGTACACTGCCGACCGGCGCAGCGCAGCGCACCACGCCACACCACCATGCGCCGCCGATTCAACCTAGTCTCCTCCGGAATCTCCGTCTTCTGACCACTGATTTCCTGTCATTCATACAGCATCTTCTTGACTGTGCCTACCGGGTTTAAGGGGTTGTTTAGTGGAGGTGGCTTGTTTCGTGAGAACGCTGCCAGTTGTGAGACGGGGGATGATATATGTGCGAGATGTGAGGTGGTCAGCACGGCTGCCTTCAGACTCACTCGCTCATTCGCTCACTTGGTCACGGTCTCGCCATCTGACATGACATCTTTTCACCTGAAGGCAGAAGCAGACTGACCCAACTTGCCTCGTTGCGATGATCAGTCTCATCGGCTACGAAATGTCACCACACAACCCGCATCGCTGCCCGCATCTTCCCACCCCATACTCCCTCCGTCGTGGCGTTTGGGGTTGTCCCGCATGTCGTGCATACACTTACCCGTCCATCCCGGGGCTCGTCGCTGCGGATCACGTATATCTGTGCGACTGAGACCTCGAACGCGATGAGGCGGAAGGACCAGGCTGTGTCGCCGCACACGTGGTGTGTGTCGATTTCGAAGCTCGTTTGCACGAACGCGGTCTGGTAGTGAGGCTGTCTTGTGTGAGGATCACGGGATCGCGGGACCGAGGCTACCGGCGTCATCGTGGGGTATGGTTCTGGTCGTTGTGTAGGCGGCATATCTTAGTATCGGCCATCTCAAAATCTGCAGACATGTATTTCTGGCCTGGCCTGCCTTTCAACTCGCCACCGCTAGCCTATTTCAATCATGTCTGGATGTTGTTCTGCTGCGTCCTGCTGCGTCCTAGCGAGCCTGACCTCTCGTCATGTGTGTATCCCACTGCTCTTCACATCGGCAGACTGACTTTCACAAAAGTTCAACTGAGCGAAGCTCATATTGACCATGTTCTCTCCAATGGACGCGTCGTTTGTGTCCTCCATGACCATCTCCCTGATCCAGTCATCAAACATATGGCCGCCTCCCCTATCCTAACCAGGAAGCGTGTGCATACATCGTCGCAATCTCGTGGTGTCTCAAAACCCTAGCAAATCTCGCTCTTCTGCTCGTAAAGGTATGTTAGCTGCGATACGTTCGCCTCACAGGACAGGACCGGGTTAGACTCACCAGAGCTATATCGGAGCAATGTCGGTTCGTTGTGTTGAAGTTGGCATCATGTCAAGTCATGAGATGTCGTCTTGCACTCGTAGATGTTTACTCGAGACGGACTCGTTTCGCGCCAGCCCCGCTGGTCAGCGTTCAACATAACTCCCATGAACAGCATCGGATAGTGACGTACGATGCTCGCCCCCGCCAGTGATCTGTATGACGACCTTGGTCTCGCCAGTCGAGACGGTGATCTCGAACGGCTTTCCGGTGCTCGCCTGCGGCTCCTCTGAGGCCCGGGTCGCATTGTGAGAGGGCGTCGAGTCGTACACAGTGACGATGGGGGAGAGACCCATGCGGCGACGGGGCTTATAGGTTCTCTTCGTGGGAGTCATGGGAGGGGTGAGGAGCGGCTCCTCGGTCTCCCCCTTCTCAAACTTCTTCATGAAGAAGAGCTCTTGATGCTTGCGGAAGATGTCGGAGACGACGTACTCGCATTTGGGCGACCCGTCCTGGTGCTGATGGTACGGGTCATCCTTCCTCTCCCACGCCCACGCCTGAAGACTGCAGAAGTTGCAGATGACGCTGTCTCCCGACTTCGCCTGGGTGCTCACCAGTCGAAAGCCCGCGCCTGCCATGTCCTCGGGCGAGAGATTGGGATGAGGCCACCGGCCAGGCTTTCCATCCTCGCTGCGCTCAAAGTAGGAAAGGAGACGAACGCAGAATTCGTCCATGGTGTCAGATGTGCTTTGATCGCGGGTGCGTCGATGAAGAAGGGCAGGATATGAACTTGGAGAGAAGAAGAAAAGAAGGAAGAAGTGATTGGGGATGGATATTGAGAAAGCAGTGCGATTGATTTGCTTCAGGAATCGAGATTGCGAAGTCGAGCGAAGTATTTTTCCCAAGGGGAGACGAGAAGTTGAAAAGAAGAAATGGAAAGTAGGCGGGATTCTGTTCGGAGCACTTGAGCAAAAGCCTCCCGGTAACTCGAAGGAAAGAGCGAGTTTTCCAAAAGAAGGAATTGTTCCTGCCTGTTTCGTGGAAGAATGAAGAGGGTTTCTGTCGATACCCTCGGAGACAAAGTTTTGTTTGTTCACAATGAGCCTGGGAAGAAACGAGGAGATCAAAGAGTCGGATATATTATTGAGCTCTTCTTGATAAAATACGCAAGGTTATACCTGCGTCATTTAATGCTTAAGAGTGAAGAGGATAAGAGGATAATAGCCCTTGATCCTTGATGAAGTCCTGTCTGACTTATGCCTGGGTTGTTGGACAGGCGAGTCGGGACTCTTGTGTGTTGCCAAAATGCCCTAATGAAGGAGTCTCTTATTGGATACTATCATCGCCCTAAGCATTCCATTTACCATCATTTCTCATGATTCTCACTAACCACGAAAACTCTAACACATGAACAACTTTGTTAAATCGCTATTGTGCCCCCGAATAAACATAAAAAATGAAAGCTAGACTCGGTGCCGAGTTCATAAATCCCAAATCCGTAACCTGCTCAAAGAACACTGAAAGCCTCACCCACCGCCGTCAAAGAGTCCTTCTTGTAATTGCTCCAGTACTCGATTGATGCCAAGCCCGTCACGATGACCATATCCATATCGATGCTCTGGGGCGGGACATACACCTCGAAAGTCGGCGCCGACCCCTCGCTCAGCCCGCCGCCCATGATACCGTCGGGGCGCTTTTTCCACCTCGCCAACAGGTTGTCCCCGGCATCTTTGAAGTACAAGGTGCTCATCGACACACTCAAGCTGGAGAGGCTCCAGCTGTAAGTCAGGCCGCGGTGGTCGAATCTGTGCGAGGTGCCCATCGTGTTGGTCCTCATCTTGAACGGCACCCCGCGGAGGACGACGTCGATCTTTGACGAGAGCGAGTGGTACTTGGCGGTCCCCAGAGCCTCGCCCGACGCCTGCGCTCGGGGATCCGCGTGCAGCACGGCGACGGTCTTGTTGTCCTTGTTGCTGTGGACGACGTAGAAGGGTATCGCGCTGCCGGTCCCGAGGTCGACGCGGTCTACTGTTGTCTGCGCGCCCCCGAGGCGCTCGACCACGCGAAGGACCTCGCAGGGCGCGGGTGCGGGTGCGGGTGCGGAGTCGAAGCCGTTGCCCATCATCGTGTATGAGTTCTGGTTGTGTTGGTCGATGCGTTTGTCGACGAGCGATACGAGTTCGTACATGTCAGGGGTGATCACGAGGGCGCACGAGGTCGGATTTTATACTACGGTAGTAGTAGGTGGTCTTGCTTGGTGATTGTTGTGGCTTGATCTTGATGCAAGATTTGTTTGACCGGTGTAATGATTCGGCGTCGGACACCATCTGACGAGAGCAAGCATATATACACCGTTTGCCCAGACTCGGAAAGGTCGCCAATGTCAGAGTCTCTACCTCGAACCTCTGCCTTGAGACCCAATGATGCAGCTCCAGAGGTTTGCTAGTCGGACGTTCCGAGAGACCTCACATTCCCCCATTCGGCAAGTCAAGATGTTGCTCCGTGGCTTGACGTCGCTGATCCCCCCCAATCCACATGTTGCCCGGCAGGGCTGAGAAGCATGGCACAGCGACGCTGGCGTGAAAGTTGCCGAATCTTATTGGTCAGTCAAGCGTATATGACAACTTCGTGTCTTGGACCAAGGCGCACAGCATTTGCTACTCCGAGATTATTGGCTAAAGTGAAGATGACGTAGGCAGGGGATTTCCTCATCACATCGCCGCAGCCGGAGAAGGCGAATGCCTAGAGAGGCGCATGTCAGGACCAATGATGCAGATCTGGGTATGATATACCCCCCCCCCCCCTTAATAACCCCGACCACGCCTGAGAAAACCCTCGACTTCTTGTAGAATCTCTGAGAAGCACGCGCGAGACACCAACGCCATGTGTCCAAAGACTGTCACGAATAGGGTCGTTGTTCAAGGGTCATTCATTCATGCACACTCACACAAGGCGTTTGTGGAGGGTTCTTCCGCAGGCAGTTGGGGCATGTTCCCGAATAGGAATATTACCCAGCAGACCCCAGTTAGCGTCATGCACCCCCTCTACCTGCCTGTAAGCTACCCCGGCCCCTAGTTAGAGCGCTTAAAATGGCGCGCGTTGAGACACCACTTCGCTGGCGCCGCGGTGGTCAAATTTATAAAGGCGACGGGATCCCAAATTCGTTCGACTTGGTGTCGGCACCCATTTTCTGATCGCAGGTCTCTACATCTCATAATCAAAACACGCTGACAGTGCTGCCATCATGGTTCCCCCGGTCCGGACGGCGAAAGACGAGAATGCCATCGCCCACGCGAGGACGCTGGAGCGGGTGCCCTGGTGCGACGACTACGAGAAGATGGTGTCGGGCATGCTCTACAGCTGCATGGCGCCCGAGCTGGTCGCATCGAGGAACCGTGCCAGACGCCTGGCCCAGCGCTTCAACACGTACGTCCCGGATGAGAGCGCGTCCGCCGACGAGGTTGCTAGCACGAGGGTGGGCATGATCAAGGAGCTGTTCGGCAAGATCGGGGAGGATGTCTACATCGAGCCCAGCTTGCAGGTCGACTACGGCTGCAACATCACCGTCGGAGACCGTTTCTACGCCAACTTCAAGTATGTTCCTCTCCAACACCCATTTCACTATCGTTGGCTCTGCGCGAGGTTCACTCGGGTCATGCTATCTATTGCGTGACATCCGGCATGCTAATAACAACACACCTTAAGCTGCGTCATTCTTGACTGTGCCCATGTCACCATCGGCGACAGAGTCATGTTCGCGACGGGCGTCAGCCTCATCACGGCGACGCACGAGACAGGCTTGCAGTCGAGAAGAGACAACATCGAGTACGCGGAGCCCATCACCATCGGGGATGACTGCTGGATCGGAGCAAACGTCACCGTGCTGCCGGGAGTCAAGATCGGCAAGGGCTGCACGATTGGCGCCGGAGCCCTCGTGAACAGAGATATTCCTGATTACTCGGTGGCTGTGGGCGTCCCGGCTAAGGTTGTTAAGAAGGTAGATCCCGTCGATTAGATGGAGAATAAGACGTAATAAGCTGTCGTCAACTGAGACTCAACGACTCCGAGACCTGCTACTTGTCATTGTTAGTCTCTTCGTCGTTAGGCTGAAGGCGATTAATTCGCGATTCTTAAACTGTGTGCGACAAGAGGGGAGAGTCAATATGGCGCCCAAAACTACAAATGCTTTAGAACCAAAGGCGCCTATTTGCGGCCCCAATTCAACACAAAATAGTCGACATACAACAAGTTCGGTATCCATGAAGCGTATCCAGTAATGGAGAGCGCGAACTTTACTTCCATGCCCATGGCGATCATCAACGGCAGCTGCCAGCGCAGCATCACGGCGGCATAGGTCAGAGAAAAGTTTCTCGTCATCCACGCTTGATGGCCCTTGATGTCCCCGTCCCGCCAGATGGCCACAATGCTTTGCCGGGCAGTCTCGAGCCACCCGAGGGCAAGCAGCGCAAACCCAACTTTCCCCCACGGCAATGCTTCGCTGTTGAGCGTGACATAGAAGGCGGCAACGCCTCCAACTATCACGGCGAGGACGTAAACCCAACCCGTCCATCGGTGGACCGCGGGGTACTGCTGCCGAAGGGGGGGAAGGAATTGGAAGGGACCGAGACCCATCGCGACGAGAGAACCCCCTATGTGGACTACGCCGCCAAAAGATGAGATGATCCTGGCCTTGATTTGGGGGTCGCCCGGCGTGAGGCCGGTGAAAAATGCGGCGCCGTATACTGATATGATGAACGCGGGGACGGCCATCAGCCACCACAGAATGCTTGGTCGTGTCGAACGCACTTGGTGAAGGGACTTGGTGACCTATTTGCCTTGTCGAGCTGGCAGAGAGTCTATGACGGGGTTTCGGGTTCCCAGAACCTTTCCCGACACTTTGATGTTTTCAACAACCAACCCCTCGCGCTGAGTGAAATTTGAGGTGAGCATTGTGGTGAAGGCTTTACCACGTGTTCGCCCGTATCATCGAAGTCTTTGGTGACTGTGGGATGTGGACTTGCTGGCTAGCTTATAGAGGCGAGGACACGGTTGATATTGCAAACGTTGACGTTCTGGATGGTCAACCTTAATAAAGACGACGAGTAGCAGCCAGCATCCAGTTAAGAGTATCTAGAAAAATATGCTGAGGTGTATGCATATTGATTGGGACAAGGTGCAGTTATATAGCGTGTCGTTTTATAGCAAGGTCAGAGTAGACGTACAAGCAGTTGACAATGGGTTTGTCGGATCAAAAGGTCTTGTTACAGTCCGGTTGGCCGATCTGAACCAATCATCGTAGTTGACTGACGTCTCGAAGGGCAAATTGACGGCCACGGAGTCTGTTACTCGCCGCTTAATAAGACGGAATCCATAGCAACACGTTTGTAGCTGCTCGCCCAAGTCCTTACGAGACGGACTCCGACGCCGACAGCGCATTTCCCACATCCTGAGACGGCCGTTGGCAAGCTTGGGAACCCGCAATTCGTTATTGGTGGACAGGAGAAATCTTATGGTACCTAATGTGGGGTCCATCCGGTTGCTTCAGTCGATGGGCTCCTTTCGACCGGCCACGGGAGCCATAAAACCAACAGGCTTTGGTTTATGCATAGACTTTAGTTTGTATATCCCTGGAAGCGCGGCCCGATGACGGTGTTTCGGGGATCCGATTTTGCCGATGACCTGCCCCAGGCTTCTGGTCTTGGATACTGCGCATAGCGTCTGGCATTCCGGAATCCCCAAGGAGCAGGACGACGTCCAGCTTGAGATTTTTGGGATTTTGTCGCCTTGAGGCCTTGAGACCCTTAGAATCCGAGGCTTGCGTATGTTAGGCGCGGTCTATGGTGGTTCTTTTGGTCCACGAGAGCAGAATTACAAGGGGCATCTAAGTTCTACACGGGTTTGACGAAGGTTGACCGACGTGGCTGTCTTCGGTGATTTCCCAAAATTTGGTGTACTCTGTCAGGTGCACACTGTCAGGTGCGATTTGGATCATCCAAGTCAGTGAAGACAAAGGGAGAAAAACAGCTGACTGGATAGGAAGCGACAGAGAACCGTCGTAGGCTTTGCGGATGATCTTGGTAGCTGGCGAAGCTGGCGAGATAGCACAACTTATGATAGAAGACGTTAAGCTGGTTGTTTCGGAGGAAGCCCATGACACGAGCATCTCTTGAGCAGTCGTACTCAACAAGAGCTCAACAGACACGGCCAACAGATCCACAGCCTGCAGTTCAAGAAAGCCCACCCGGTGACCCAAGACTCCTGGAAAGGAAAAACGGACAGGAGTCCATGACACTGTGACGGAATTTCGACAGAGAAAAAAAAGTTTGGGGAGAAGGAATCAGATCAGTAGATGTTTTTCTGACATGGGGCGTTGTTTGTAACAAGTCATACGTGAGTGCTCGGTTTCTCACAATATGGCGACGTCGTCAAGTACCCTTCTCTTTGCCTCTAATACCCGTAACTGATTAGCTTCCTAGCCTCCTTTGACCGATCTAGCTTTGAGTCCTCGATGGAGCTCGGTGGAGCTACCGCAAACCCTTAGCCCTGGGAAGTGGCCCTGTCATCTTCCTGGATGATGTAGAACAAAGCATGGTGACGCGAAGGAGACTGCCATCAAGCAAGCCCGGCATTTAGGCTCTCGCCCAGGGCTAAAAGCGTACGATGCACAAGGTGCGTAAGCGTCCCAGTCATTTCGATAGGGAATGGCGGAATCAACGACATGAGAAAACGCATCTGCGGACTTATCCAAGCCGACTTACAAACTACGAAATTGAGCCGAGAACACTAACACCTGCACTAAAGATCCGAGGCTTTCTGGAAACTAACACTACCAGCCCACTGACAAGTTATCACAGCTGTCAGGAAAGTGCCTAGTCTTGCCATCCTTACGATTCACTATGAAAGCCGTATTGCCCGCTCTCTTCGCATGGTGAGGTAACCGCATTGCAGATGCATTCAAGGACCTGCTGGTCCCAATGGAGGATTAGAGAAATGCTTCAAACGTCTGAGCTTGTCGAATGGAGGTCCACCCTTGTGCCTGCTATTGTAATACAATCAAACGCATCGTAACGTGACGTGTTGACAACGTACACTCTGGAAAGGAGAATGGACGTTGGCCAATGACAGTCTGAAATAATTGCCGTCTCTGTCCACTTGACGGTGAGCCCACTTGATGCTGAGTGCCTCGCTTCTGCCGGCCATCTTGGTTTTGAAGCAAGTCGCCCTCGAACTTGGGTTGCGTCACTCAACAGTACCAAGAGTTCAGCATTGGAATGTTGAGAAGCACTGATGAGTCAGGCTTGAGTCCCCCCCCCCCCGCCCTCCCTCATCGGCTCAAGGGAAGAACAGTCAGGCCGAGGGAGGGGCTTGACAAATGATGACTATGTAAGCGTAAGCCTCTTCCATTGTGACGTGTAGTTGGTTGTCGAGGCACAAGGTCGGCAGCGGGGGATTGTCCGCGGATGCATAGTGATTTCGATGTGAGTCATGGGTTGTCAACGGCCTCGACCATCTTGTCGGGCCTCGGCATGTCGCCGCAATTGGGCAAAGGTACCGACCGACCGGCATGGTAAAGAAAAAATCGCTCGAACGAAGATCTTCTTTCGGACCTTTTCGGGGCGTTGAGAAGAAAAGAAAAGAAAAGAAGGTCAAAAAAAATTTAAAAAAAATTGCTGCATTTGTTACAAACCATTGTCAAGAAAGAAAGTCTCCAAAGGATGCTGCGGATGGTGGTGGCATGCCGGTTCTTCGCCTCCGCCTCCGCCGCCTCCGCCGCCGCCGCCGCCCGTCACGGTGAGCCACGGCGCGGGAGGATTTTTCACTCACTACCTAAAAGTAGCGCCTATCATTTTCCCATTGTTCTGCTCACAAAAAGAGACGTCTGATTGGCACTCAACAGCGGCTCCGCTAGATGGG
The DNA here is from genome assembly GCF_001672515.1 of Colletotrichum higginsianum IMI 349063. Lineage (NCBI taxonomy): Eukaryota > Fungi > Ascomycota > Sordariomycetes > Glomerellales > Glomerellaceae > Colletotrichum > Colletotrichum higginsianum. The sequence goes on along the minus strand of NC_030961.1, from coordinate 3,963,997 downwards.
TACAAACAAGCACCTGCAAGCATCCTGCAAGCACTTCTGGCCAGAACGCGTCTAGAGTCTTACCCCTCCTTCCAACATGCCGGGCATGACGCCAACTGACCGTCACGAAGCCGTCGGGATGTTTGCCCCGGGGCAAAGAGGGGGGAGGGGCGAGACTTCGAGGGAGTTGGCACAGTTGGCAAAGCGGACACGCCCGCCGACAGTTCCAATTCTATCAACATGTAACCTATAAGCCGCAGTGCAACTTGGAGAGTTTACTGGAGACAGACACCGTTACCACCCTCCCCCCCCCCCTCCTCCTCCCCATTCGACGGGTGTCATACTTGGAAGAGGGACGAACTGCTCCGCAATACAGGCAAAAAGCCGAAACAAAAAAAAGCTGGCAACATGCTTGCGGGACTGGAGCCTTGTGGGACCAATTTGTGAAAAACTAGCACCGACACACAACCGCCCTGTCGATCGCTGCAGCGCTACGCATGTCGTAGACTCGTGGCTTGAGTCCTGGGCTCGAATCCCCATCTTCCGACTGGTCAGAGACGGACGGCCGAGCCCCTCCGGCCCTTGCGGATGCCCCGTTTTGCGCCTCCATGCCGAGTCAAGCACAAGGGCTGGAACAGTGTGCCTACGTGGGTGGTGGCGTCCGGGTTCCCTCGAAACGTCTTGACCAGTCTTGGTTTTTTCTTTCTTTCCCTGTCTGGCGGTTGTGTACCACAGTAGATACAGTACATACACACGCACACCCAGGCTCAGATTCCCCGAACGTTACGTTGTACCTGCATCTCCCGTCAGCCCAAGGTCATCTTAGCCCTTGGCTCCTTGGCCGCCCCTCTCTTGAGTCCTCCATAAGCCCCCCCGCCGAGACTACGAATGAGGAACAGCGCCAGTAATTCCCGTGCCGCCCATGGGCCGTGTGGCAGGCTGCGCTGCCGCCCTGCCGATGTCCCGACCCCTTGGTCCCCTTTCTTTCTTCTGGTACCTTGAAGAGCCTTGACACACTTCGGCCTGGGCCCCTTGAGTCCCGGTTCCTGACTTTTGACACGAGCCAAAAGAACGTTTGGTTCCTGGGCCGTTCCTGTCATCAAACCCTATTCGGCAACCCATGGCCATGGCGACCCATGAGCGATTTTCAACTCCGCGGCATGCCCCGTTTTCTCCCTTTGCCTCCTTTCCCTGTTGGGCCGCAGCCATGCTTGCTGCTGGTTCCTTTTTCCTGACGTTGGCTTGACGGTCTGACGGTTTGGGTTGGTTCGAACCCGCAAACCTCCCAATCTCGATGCATCTTCCATGGCTAGCGCCATGTTTTTTCCATCTCACTTTTCTTGTCCTGTTAGGGCTACTGGGAAAGTTAAGCTTGTCACTTTGTTTCTGACCGTAACACCGCAGCCCGGAGTGAGGGGGGGAACTTGCGGAACCTGCTCCCAGATGTTCCACGACCTTGTCTGTCAGATTTCATGGCAGCACTTGATTTGTCCAGCAAGACCCGGCTCGCCAACACTTGTCCTCCTCCTGCGGGTCTCGGCCTCACATCAAATCGAGTTGTAAGGCACACTCTTACTCGACTCACGTGGTGTATAGAGTACACCATGTAGTGTACCTACCTCTGTATCTCCGTACCTGCGGATACTCTCCAAGGCCACACACGCCTTCGGTCCCTGTTTCGCCCCTTTCCAGAACCGAAGGATACATGCCCAACGCAGTGTCGTTGTCGAGGATTGCGGCGTCTGTGGGGACAGAGCGCCCGCTACGTGGGCCTCCGTAGATGGACCGAAGGGTGCGAAGGGCAAAGGCACAGACTGGGCAGCAGCACGTGTGAGTGACATCTCATCTTTTCGGCTGATGTTTAACCGTTTTCTTTCGTCTCATCTCCCGTAGGGATGACATTTCGTATATAACCCCCCCAGCTTCGTCGCTGTCTGGGATGGTCCTGTCCTGATCATCATCACCATCCCTACCACACTCCCTCTTTCTCTCTATTCCTCAGTCACTCCCTCGGCCGGCCCCGAAAGCTCGCAGATCAGGCATCGCTCCTTTTGTTTGAACTACTCAAGTCCAATAGCTTCACTCCTTCGCAAGCCCACCCTTCCCGTCCTTTGACGACTATCTGCCTCGGATCAACGACAAGCTGCTCATCAGCCCGCCCACTTCACATACACACACATATACACACACACACAGTCCCTCTCGGAAAGAAACCCAACAACTCTTCAGTCAAGATGTTTTCCACTACTCTGACCACCTTCCTTGCTGCTTCGGCCAGCTTGGTCTCCGCCGCTTCCATCCCCATCCGCAATGCTGGCAAGTCCGGCTCCGCCAGCGTTACGCCTCACGACGCCTTCTCTTCTTCCATCGGCGTGCTCGGCTGCAAGATCGACATCAACCGCGTTGCCTACTGGCCCGGTTCAGTCGGCTGCGACGACATCTGCGTCAAGGTCTCCAACGCCGGCCGCAGCGTCCACCTGCTCCGCATCGACCAGTCCGGCGGTGCCTTTGACATCTCCTACGACGCCTGGAACTACCTCAGCACCGGCCACTCTGCCACCGATGCCCCTACCCAGGGCGGCGGCGTTCCCATGGACTGGGAGGCGGTCCCCGCCAGCGAGTGCGAGCATCTTCTGACGGACGGCAAGCTGCCCCTGTCCGCCGCCAACAGCATGAACTACCTTTCCTCCTGTCTCGCCCAGCCCGAGAGCTTCGTGGCCAAGAACCACGCGCTCTACAACATCCAGAACTCCGCCTGCACCTGGGGTGTCGACGAGCTCTGCGACCTCGACCTGGCCGTCAGCAACCAGGCCTCCTGCCCTAGCGGCCTCGGCATCACAAAGGCGTTGACCGACCTCCCTGTCGAGAACATTGCCTACGGGACTGGCAAGCTCTCTGTCGCTCTCCAGTAGACGACTCCCGCAATAGCACAGGCTGCTCGCGTCAAGATACCACAGAACGATGCACACGAAGATTTATGATACATGTATATACTTTATAGAATTGGGCTAGGAAAAACAAGGGATCATTTTTTTGCTCACGCCATTTTTGCTCACGCGTCTGTGAATTTGCAGTGACCTGATTGATGCCTGGCAGTTTGTGGAGTATTTGCTTTTGCCCGTGATGGGAACATGTCAGTCAACCATGATCAAGCGCCCGGTCGATCTCCCGGTTGAAGTCCGAGCCACCATGACAACCATGAACTGGTCTCTGGCGAGCTTGCCCGGAACTAGATACGGGTCTTTGACCTTTTCTCGGCCCAATTGTCCAGCCCACTCCCACTGGCCGTCCGTGAGCGTAGGGGGACGACTCGACAAATCGCCATTGACATAAACACGGATCCCCTCGGTGTCCAGTGCCGCGCTACCAAGCACTAATGATCCACGGATGACAACCTTGCGGACTTCTGAGCTTTCCGTTGTGACTGCCTTTACGTCAACCTGGGCGACGACGAGCTCAAGCTTCTCGGTACCCTTCATCGAGCCTCGCTCCGATCTTATAACGTCAGTCATGAGACGCGGTGCGAGTGGCGGGCTCTTTCTACGGCTTGTCGCGGTCTCATACGCATACGCGTAACGGAAAAGCTCGCTGTCGCTCCATGCCTTACCAACGAACGTCAACCCAACCGGCATCTCCTTATCTGCGAGTATTCCCATAGGCACAGTAATGGCCGGAACGCCCAGATGCTTCAACGCCCGGTTGCCGTTGGAGTACTTGACTCCGTCCTGCAGGGCCTCTACCATGGCCTCCCGGTTGTGTTCGGAGTCGGCGCGTCCGACGTCGCCGTTTGTCGGGAAAACGACGGCATCGAAGCCGTTCGCGTCCATCCAGTCGTCCAGGTCCCTCTTGCGAGCATCTTCTAGAGCGAGGAGCGCATCCGCGCATCCCGGCAGGTCTCGGATGGAACTTGGGCGGTGCTGTATGAAGTCCAACATATCCGCGTAGCGTACATGGTTCTGCTCTTCTGTGTGCTCTGATCTGTTGTCCATAGGGGCGAGATCGGGGTTGATCTGACGATGATCAACACCCTCCAGGCGAGAACAGCTTGGGTCGTTGTTGTACCGCAGGAAGTCGTCCCAAGCTGTCGCAATCATTTGACACCGCTCAGTATCAATCCACGTGCTTGGGATCCCGGGGATGTTGGCGGCCTGTCCGGGGTAGAGCTGCTTGGAGTAGTTCTCGGCCAGCGGGAAATCTGTCTCGGTGACCTTGGCCCCGAGTACCTCCAGATCAATGCGAGCTTGCTCCCACAGACTCTGGGTGGCTTCCGAACAGACCACGGAGTAGCCTGAAGACGCCTGCTTCCCGATATAGCACCTGGGCACCGCGACGTGTTTCCCTCTCAGAGCGTCGGGGTCCATCAGAGATGAGAAGTCTTTTGGGCGAACCTCGGAGCTGAGAGGAATGGGGACGACCGTCTGCTCGCGCCAAAAGTCCCCCTTTGGTTCCCCATCGTCGGCGACAATAACGCTCAGGAGAGCCAGCATGTCAGCGACCGATTTCGTGTGAGGCGCCACCACGTCGCACGTCGGATACAGCGGCCAATGGCCGCGAGAAGGAATGACGCCCCTCGACGGCGAGTATCCCACCAGTGCGTTGTGTGAAGCCGGAGCTCGTCCTGACGAGACAGTTTCACCCCCGAGACCAATGGGCGCAAATGAGGCGGTCGTGGCGACCCCAGAACCGTACGACGACCCGGAGGCGAAGCTGGTGCACAGGTACACGGGGTTGTACGGGCTGCTGGAACGGCCGTAGAGGCCCCTTTGGCTTCCTCCATCGGCCATGGGGGGCATGTTGGTCTTTCCTATGAGCACTGCGCCGGCAGCGCGGAGAAGCTCGACGACAGCGGCATCAGACGACGCCACCAGATTCTCAAAGGCGGGCGAGGCGGCTGCGACGGTAAGGCCCTTGACCTGGTAGCTGTCCTTGACGGTGAAAGGAATCCCCTCAAGAGCTCTCGGGGGACGACCGGAAGCGCGGTAGTCGTCCGAGGCCTGCGCTTCGTCAAAAACGTTGGGGTTGAGTATGCAAATGGAGTTGAAGCAAGGCCCCCGATGGTCAAGTTTGCCGACCCGGTGTAGGAACCTGGCCACAAGATCTACGGCTGTAAGCTTAGTCGTGGACAAAGCATGTAGAATTTGGCCGATTGATGCTTGAGTGATATCAAGAGGCTGTGTGACACCCATGGTGATGCCCTGTTCGACGTAGTCTCTAGAGTTGATTGTGTGTGGCTTGGGAAGAGAAACAGTGAGTACAGAACCGACGAGACAGGAGTGAGTGACAAGAATGTTCAAAAACTAGACTCCCGCATGCTGCTTTATATCATTTCGTCTCTCATCGTCTATGCATTTGCCCATGGTTGTCATGAACGGCTCATGAAGTTGTCAGCAAAGAAGGTCGAGCCGGCCGACAAAAGACGAAGGTCGAAGCGAGTGAGGAAAGTCGAGCCGGGAACGAACGCCAGAAGTGCTAAACAAGGCGCGATTGACGAGTTGTGATTCGCTTGTCAACGCCCGACACCAACGGCTTCTCAACCGCCGACTCGAGTTGCTCAAAATCGGTGGGAAGTTGTGCGGCAGCTAGTGTGCTTGTCTTCAACACGGTCCAAACATACAGCGGTAGGTGTCTTCATGGCGGGTTCCCAGCCCAGAATCATGCGTTTATGACAAAACAATCTCTCTATTTCGACGGAGTGATCCGACAGTGTATCACAAGCGGCAGGTGGGATACACTACTAAACGAGTCGTCAGCAACAACAGAACCTGGAATGTGACCAAGATAGCCGCGCAGACATGTTTGCCATCCGCCTCTTAGGGCACCAATCGCGCTTGTCCAACAGGTATCTCGAATCTCTGAAGTTTGATCTGTGATGGGAAGGATTGCCATGCTCGTTCCATAGTCTGAGATATGCATAAAAACCGCCACAAGAGTTGATCAAGTATGCCTGACAATATCTTCAACCTTGCATGTGCCAATTAGACCCAGACTCAACCCCGCCATCCTTGAGGCTAAGTAGTGCCGATACTCTGCCGTTGCTTGCGTAAGGAAGCCACTCCGAACATGATCTTGCTAGAAAAAAGGAAGACGAACACGGGACATGTAGCTGTAGTGCGTCTCTTCGCCGGAGGGGGGCTGGGGGGTGGGGGGGTTGCGAGATTTCTCCATTTCTTGAATGATCATCCAAGCAGAGCACGTCTTCCAAGATATGAATTGGGCACCGTGCTGGCTATTATCACACCACGACGCATACGTTGCCGTTGAAGAACAAAATCTATGATGATCGACTCAACGCGAATCCAGATCAACCTCATACAAAACTTGGCTTTCATGTTTAATTCTAAGTTGTTCAGCTCATTTCCCACATGATGTAACTCCTGAAGTTACCGGGGAGTTAGGCCTTCAAGTAACATTCGGAGCCCGAACCGGGATAAGCTGCTGGTAGGCCCCGTACGGGGTTTTACAGGAAGAGGTCCACCAACGGACATCGGGACAGGCAATTTCCGTGGCCTTTTCACTAAATTGAAACTCCACACATTCCGAGCCTGGCGAGACCGCTCTCTAGCAAGATCATGGCGTATAGAGATTAAGAAGAGAAGCATAGGATAACGAAAATGAAAGGGGGGACAAATCTGCACACCAGCGACGTAGTTGCCACTCCATGTATGCTGTTCGGGAGCCTATAGATAGATGTATTTCAGACGGTGCGCCTGTGAGTGGGTGGAAGACTGGCCGTCTGCATCACGAGCAATCAGTGCAACCCCCGCTTTGAAGGAGACGTCGAACCACACCCGACGGATTCGCATCCTCGTATTCTGTATCTGTATAGAGTACGTTCCATATAGAGTACCCCCCCTAGCGACTGAGCTGACAGCCCGGGCCCCGAAAGCGAAGCATGTTCGCAGCATACCTGTAGTGCTTCGGTTTTAGGTAACTTTAACTATGTTGCTCTACAGGCAGCCATCCCGGCAGATGCGTAGAGGGGTTGCTGCGGCCAGAGACTCTGATTGGCACGCGTCGTCGATCTGCGCGATTCCAACAGGCGGAAATGATCTTATCTGATCATCTGATCCCATCTTTTCAGTAGTTCTACCGGCGCAAGGTTACAAAGACGGCAAGCCTAACATCCTTGCTCGGCCAGATCGCCCAAAAGTTGTAGTCCGGCGTCCGCCTCTCGGTAGCCAGTGAGGGGAGATCGAGGGGGGGGGGGGGGAGGGGGTCACGCTCTACACTTAAGCTATCTGACGCTATCGGATTTTGATATGTAAATCCATGTTACACAGTGTTCCACCACAGCTTCTCTAAAGACGTACTTGGGGCCGGTTCTCTACTCGCTCTCTCTCGTCTGCACACTCACACTCATCACGAATCACCATGGACGGCACAAAACTCCCAGAGATCCCAGCTCTCACGCTGCAAGAAGGGGTCGAAAAAGAACAGGTCGACGCCGAACACATCTCCGCCGACTGGCTTGCGAGACTGCAACGCCGCTTCGACGAACAATCTTTCGGCGACCTGTCGGACTTGTTCATCGATGACTGCTGGTGGAGAGACATTGTAGGCTTGTCGTGGGACTTCACCTGCAAACAAGGCCGAGAAAAGATCAGCAGGTACCTCGCCTCGGCAGAACATGGCCTCTCCAACCTGCAGACGACCAAGATCGGCGGGCTCAAGCCACTGCTCGTCGATTTCGGCGGCATGATCTGGATCCAAGCCGGGTTCACGTTCAATACGCCGCACGGCGAGGGAAAGGGGCTACTGAAGCTGGGAAATGTCAGCAAGGACGAGTGGAAAGCCTGGACCGTGTTCACGCAGCTGGAGAAGCTCGACTTTCAGAAGGAGGTGGAGGCGCAAAGGGCTGCGTCGATTCCGGCCCCCAAAGAGCCCGTCGCCAATGGCGCCGACGGTGACACTGAAGAAGACCTCCAGGTCTTGATTGTTGGCGCCGGTAGGTCATCACACATCCAACACGGTGCTTCAACACCCTCTGTCAATACCGGCTAACACAGAATAGCCCAATCCGGCCTCAACCTCGGCGCACGCCTTCAACACATGGGCATCAAAACTCGCCTCGTAGAAAGAAGCGCCCGTCTCGGCGACTCATGGCGGGACCGGTACCAGAGCGTAACCCTTCATACGCCTACCTACACTGATCACTGGGCCTTCATGAAGATTCCCGAGACATGGCCCCGGTTCCTGACAGGGGACAAAGTGGCCGACTTCATGGAGCACTACGGGCAGCTCATGGGGCTCGATATTGCGTTCAAGACAGAGGTTACGAGAGCCACGTACGATGAAGAGGCTCAAAAGTACCGGGTCGAAGTGCGGACTCCGGAGGGAACGCGGACGATCTCGGCGCGGCATGTGGTTCTGGCGACGGGCGTGTACGGCGACCAGCCCAAGATCCCCCATTTCCCGGGACAGGAATCCTTCAAGGGACGGATCTATCACTCCAAGTACCACAAGACCGCCGCCGAGATCCCCGACGTGCGGAACAAGAAAGTGGTGGTTATCGGCTGCGCCACGAGCGGCCACGACATCTCGGCGGACTTTGTCGCGCATGGGGCCAGGGAAGTGACGATGGTCCAGCGGCACCCGATCTACTCCATCTCGCGCGAGTCGTGGGAGAACTTGATGCTCTCGCTATGGAACATGGAGGGACTGAGCACGGAAGAGGCGGACATCGTCGGCAACGCGATCCCGCTGGCGCTGATCCGGACGATGAGCATCGGTCTGACGCAGGCGATGGCGGCAAACGACAAGGCTGTCCACGACGGCCTCAAAAGGGCAGGTCTCGAGATGAAGGAGGGGAACGACGGGTACGGTCTGGCGGATTACCAACTCATCAAGGGTGGGCAGTACTACATCGATCAAGGGGCGAACCAGATGATCGTCGACGGCAGGATCAAGATCCAGCGATGCGAAGAGGGGGTCCAGGGATTCCAGACGGACGGTCTGACGCTGGCGAATGGCACGAAGCTGGAGGCGGACGTCGTGGTGCTGGCGACGGGATTTGAGAGTAACGTGACAACCATTGACAAGCTGCTCGGACCCGAAGTGGTCAAGAAGATCGAGGGTTTCGGAGGACTGGACCACGAGCAGGAGCGCTCTGGGGTGAGTCAGACGTCCCTCAACTTTCAAACCTTGATGAGAATACTGACAAGCTGTTCTCTAGTGGTGGAGAGCGACAGGCGTGCCTGGGTTCTGGTATATGACGGGCAGCTTCATGTACTGCCGACAGTTCTCCTTGCCGTTGGCGCTGCAGATCGCGGCGGTCGAGAAGGGCTTGAACCGGTCCTACTACGGCAAGAAGACGACCTCAGAATAGAGAGCCGTATGAAATCGGACAGAGGGGGTTTGACGAAAAACTCGGAGAAAGCGGCCAATGATGAATTCATTCAACATTGATGTCAAGAGGTCTATTCAACATTAGAGATACCTGGCGTCACAAGGAGATGAGCTTTTGCCGGGAGGGTTGGTCACATTCGCTGCAGATTCGATGCCGTGAGATGTTCGACTTTTTATTCAGCACGCCAGCCAGCATGATCGATTTTCTTTTCCTGTATGACGTTGCCATTTGATACTGCTCATTACGTCTCAATGGAGCTCGGACAGGTGCAGCCATCGCGACATGTGAAGAATGATTTCAGCTCCATCCTGAAATCTTCTTGAAAAAAATTTGATCAACTTGCTTGTGGGAATACCATGATCATATTCATCCGAAACTCGTACCTGGAGTGATATTCTTGCTAGTGCTGAGTGATGCTTTCATCAAACTTCCCCCCGTACTACTAGCTCGTCCTCGTCCGTGTACGATGCTACATACCGGGGCACCGAGAAAACGATGAGCCAAAAGCTACACGTTTTTCCTGTTCTATCCTGGTCAGGGAGAATTGTGAGAATTCAACCCCAAAAGCCACAGCATTGAGGAGGCTATCCAAGCCAGCTAGCGACAAGAAGGAAATAAGAGCATGTTGGCTGGAGGAATTGCTCTAAGCACTCCGCAAAAGGCTACAGCGAGGTTCGAAATACCTTTGCTACTGAGAAGTAAAAGAGGGACAAATGGCCGCATTCGAAGCTTGCTTCAAACAAGCACCTTTGTAGTGTTTTGTTGTTGTGCTGTGTGTAGTACTCTCATGGCGATTGTCAAGAATGCCAAAGTAGACACAATCAAGGCAACCCCTGGCCCCTGTAATCAGCACGTGACGAGCTCAGCGTCACACGCGATTGCGATAAGCTCCCGGAGAAGTGTCCTCTAATCGCCCTAGAGGCCCAGAGTATTATTAGCCCAGCATAGACCAGCTGGCAACAATTCACCACCCGCGATCACAACCACCACGAACCACCACCGACTCTACGATCCCAACGTTTCCCCTAACTTAACGAAGACCAAGAAATATACCCTAGCGACCATCGCCAATTAATCCGTCAGGCACTTGCGACTGACCCTTCGCATCCCCTCGTCCAGTCCACTCCTGCTTCCATCCCAAAGACCACACGCTTGAGACCGCCAAAATGACAGACCTGACGCACTTCGACCTCCTCCCCCTCCAGATCGACCCCCAGTCCAAGGCCATCTCCTCGCCCTCGCCCTCGCGCGCCCTCGCCGCCGAGCTCGCCCAGCTCAACGCCCTCCACCGCTCCCTCGTCACCTCCGAGACCACCGGCCCGCACGGCGTCCCGCCCCCGCCCATGCCCGTCAACCCCAAACGCTCCGCCAACGTCTCCAAGCTGCGCGACTCGGGCAACGCCGAGTTCCACAAGAAGAAGTACGCCGACGCCATCAAATTCTACACACTCGGCCTGCAGATGGCCCTCACCCGCCCCCTCTGGGAGCCCTCCCAGCTCGTCCGCGAGGAGGTCTCGGGCCTGTACGCCAACCGCGCCCAGGCGCACATGGCCCTGCAGCAGTGGGCCGAGGGCTCCGTTGACGCCGAGGCCAGCGTTGAGGCCCGCAAGGTCGGCAACGCGAAGGCCTGGTGGCGCCGCGGCCGCTGCCTCGTCGAGATGGGCCGTCTCGACGAGGCGAGGGAGTGGGTCGGCAAGGCCCTCGAGTACGAGGGCGAGGAGGCCGAACTCGTCGCCCAGTACAAAGAAATCGAGGCCCGTCTCGAGAAGAAGGAAAACAGTGCTTGAGGATACTCCGAGTTTTTCTTTGGACAAGGAACCACCACGGCCGGTAGGCGCGACTCGGGAGTGGGAAGCTCAACGCAGTGCTTTGCCTTTCCTTGCCTTGCCAACAAAGTACCCCATGAGAGTCAAGGAAGGGCAGACAGATGGGCAAACGGAGAGAGGATCGGAAGAGCCGAGCCGTCAGAGTCAGCCAACGGAGGACCGATGAGACCAACTGAGACCGTATTGTCCTACCCAACATGGGCTCATGACAGCGTCTGGCATCGGTCAGTGCTACAGCGCCCACCGCTTAGTTCCTGGACCTAGCATCGCCTAGGTTAGCCGCGTCGAGACGGCTTGACTCTTGGGAGATTTTTGGCTTTTTTTAAGAGGATCATCGTGGGTGGATAGGGCCATCAGCATTTCTAGTATACCCCATGTACCAACAACCTAAACACCCGACTTTCGCCAAAGGAACTCCATTCCGTCGTCATATACCTGTGCGATTGATGCTTCTGGGCGAAGAAATATGTAACAGAGCTGCACCATCGTAGTTAGACCCCCCCCCTAAACACTACGCATGGGATGCCATCACGGCTTCGTTGCTCCGGCCATCCTCTGGATATCCCAACAAGCCAAGAAATAACAAAAACAACATTATGAAAGCAGCTGTCGACTTGATTCGTTTCCAAGGCGGCTCAAGCCTCGGGGGCCAGCCTCTGCCCCAATCCCATTCCCATTCCCAATCCCAATCCCATTCCCATTATTCTTCTTTGCTTCCATTCAGAGGCATGTGGTCAGCCTCTTCTCGTCATCAGGGGTCTTGTGCGACGAGGGGTTTCGTGAGGGCTGGTGGCGGAACCAGCCCCTTAGTCTGGCTTCTGACAGCATGGTTGACCGTCTCTGTATTGCTTCTCTCTGTAGGAACCTGCGCACTCGGGGTTGATTCCGGGTCTTGTGCTGTGCGTTTGGTTGATGCGGTAAAAACGGCCTGCCAAGGACGTTTTTTCGTGGTCCAGGGTTGCTCGGCAGGCTCCTATGCTGCCTGAGCAGGCTTCTCGGTCAGGGTTTTGCCGCGAGGACGCATTACGGCGTCCTGGCTGCTCATTCTTCGGTCCAGTGCACGCTCGAGCTTGGCACCGAGGGCCAACTTGCTCAGGTTTGCGCTCTTCTCCTCGCTCAGGGTGACTCTTTGGGAGCTGAGAGCCTTGTTTTCCATGCGGTCGAGGCCGGTCGCAATGTCGGTGATCTCGGCGTGGGCCGAGTCGGTGGTCTGGACGGTGTTGGCGAATGAGGGCGCCATGCTAAAGGTGCTGTATCGCACAGAGGTACGCACCTGAGGGGGGGTTTCTGTCAGAACGGCCGTCATCTTGGGCGACAGTGAATGGCTAAGGGAGCAATAGGCAGGACTCGAGGTCTTCAAGAGAGGGCCGGAGGGTAGGTATATGGTGTATTATGGAAAATGCAGGGGGCTTGAATGCAGGGCTGGCAGAAGATGGGCCAAGTGGGTGTACAATGGAGCCGGGCTTTGCGGCGTCCAAGAGCAAGCAAAAGGCAAAAAAAAAAGGGGATGTCGCAAGTGAGGCGGTGCAGGCGAGAACAAACGCGAGACAGATGCAGGTGGGCAAAGCGGAGGAGAAACACGACAAGACCAGGAGTCGGGTAGAGAGAGGGAGGGTTAAAGTGAGATGGACGTACTGAAGGTGCCATGATGGGACGAGAAGAATCGAGAGAGGTGGGCATTGTTGTGTGTGTTTTTTTGGCTGTTTTTTGGGTTTGGCAATATCCCTGCGTACGGGAAAATAAAGGTTCGTCGAGGTCAACCGTCTAGTCTCAACAATGGTTCGATTTCCCACAGGCCGGGGCTTGCTTCACGACTGTCGGACCAGCAAGCAGGCGAGCAGGACAACGGGCAGTGTGGATTGGATATGCCGATTGGGACGAGACACGGGTGTGATGCTGTAGGTTGGTTTGCGGCAAAAGCAGCAGTGGTGGAGGTATTCGTACGGTGTATCCGTAGTGCGAACGACAGCGACAGCGGTAGGCTGCGGTTGGCTCTCGGTAGTGGTGGTGGTGGACGCGGCCGTGAGCGAGCGACAGACAGACACACCTTCAGATCGTTTCGTTCGTGTTGGGTGTGTGTTGTACGAGGGTACTGTGCGTGCGTATGCGTGCCGTGAGGTCACTACTGGCGGCCGGACTCGAAGGGATCAGACCAGGGGACTTTGATCCAAGGACCAAACTTGTTTAGACGCAGGCGAGATTGAAGTGCGGAGTGGGTAGGAAGACGATCGATGGGTCTAAACTGGGGGGGAGAGGGATTGTTTGGGTCGTATCGTGACCGTCGAAAGTGGTCCAGCGAGAAGCGAGAGAAAGAAGATGAAGGGGAAGGGTAGGAGAAAAGCAGAATCGCGAGAAAAAGGAGTGGTTTGTGCTTTGGTGACGAAGGGCCGAAGTAGGAGGGGAGAACGGCCGATAAGACGGGGGCAGATGCCAGATGCAGTTTGGGAGTTGGGGGCGATGGCGAGTGCGAGGGAGCGGAAATAATATCCAAGTGACAGGCAGCGAGTACAGCGAGCAAGAGCGAGGGTTGAAGCCTCCTTCAAGGGGGCGGTGTGTGGGGGCAGGGACGGAGGCCGGGAGGTTGAGTGGAGTCGCTCAGAGGCTAGGCAGGCAGGTAGGTACGGTACCTAGGTGGACGCATGGTGAAAAGGAGGTACGTATCCTACCCCCTACTGGTGGCCCGGGTACCTACCTGAAGTCAAGCGTGTCAGTCTGCGGTCAGCTTTTAGACAGGGCGGGAAAGAGCGAGTGCAATTGGACTCGGACTTGCCTATCTACCTACTTGCCAAAGCGGTATGTCTAGGTAGTTGTGCCTGCTTAAGAAGGGGCGCATTGTCCATGACCAGACCAGGAAGGGAGGCATGCCACCTGCCTATGGAAGGGAAGGTCACGACGTAGTATCTCCAAAACGAACGGGTGTGCAATACAGGTCGGAGCAGAACATAGTAGGCAGGAGCAAGCTTGCATCATCCCTCTCGTCGCAGCTGCCAGTTATGCTTGTTTCTAAGCTGCTAAGGTACTCGTAGGTAGGAGGTATTTAGTTGGGGGCCCATAAAGGTCAAGCGTAGGTAGGAGGTATCTAGCATCTATCTGAATTCGTACCAGACTGTTACAAATAAGGCTAGGCAGTATGGCAGGAAGCGTAGAGGACAGGCAGGAGACAGGAGGGCAGGAGCCATGTGCAGAACAGGGATTGGAAAGGAGTAGAGGGGGCAAGAGGGGTGGAGGGATTCGGAGGGACAGGGGCCAGATGCGGCAGCAACAGCAGGAACAAGCAGTACGTATTTCGTGCCGCCGTACCCAGCCCCTAGGCCGTTTTCCTCCCCAATCCATCCACTACCTACCTACCTACCTACCTACCTACCTACCTACCTATGTAGGTAAGGTAAAGTACGGAGAATTCCACCGCTCCGTTGTGCTAGCAACGCATCACACGGGCTTTCCAATCATCAACCAGCCAGTCAAACACCCTGATCATCCATCACGAAAGTCGCCAGATGATAAAAAGCCCAGGCGGTTCGGTGCTTGACGACAAGGCGTCACAGGCAACAACAGTGTCTGCTGAACCTGAAAGGCAGATAGGCAAAATCACAAACAGAGCGAGCACGGATACCTTGATGACGATCGTCGTTGCTTTTGTCGTGCTCAGCGGCACCGGGCATCCGACACTGCTGCATCTTCCGCTGACACAGGTATCAGGCCCTGAAGCTCGTCGTAGCTGTCGCTGTTAATGCCACTCTTACCATTGATGAGGCACACCCACTCATACGTAACCCACAACCCAACCAGTACAAGTCACGGCTGAGACTGAGACCCCAAACAGGTTCTTTTCCCCCTCTTGACACACGTTCATCAACCTAAAATGTTGCACCTCGCAACCTCGCAGCCATCCTCCCTGTCGGTAAATATCCCATGTTTCTCCCCGGCGACCCTCAACACGTTCCAGTCCCGCCCATGTTTCTTGCTGTCGGTCCAACCCTGGCGCCGTGAGGTTGGGTGCATTTCTTCTCATCTCCTCGACTAGTGGCGTATCTTCCCTTGTTCTCTTGTGCGACATGGCCAGGGAGAAGGAAGAGAAAAGAGAGACATGACACTCATCCACGGGTATCAGGTTTGTCAAGGATCAACTATGGATATCCAACTATCAAACCTCAATTCCCGGACGCCCATCCACACGGATTTACCCACATCCTTCCCCTGGCCCTGGTCGGAATTATCCCGAACAAAAACGCCCATTGGATCGTCCCGTCGACCGCATCCGTCGACATGCTGTCTAGGGCCAAAGAAACACTCAGCGCCAACGGACAAAACTTGACGAAATGCAGTCACTTTGGCCCGCCAAACGACGAACCAGCCACCACGCTGTCGCCCACTCACTCATTGGGCATACTGACTCCTTTATCAAATCCTGCCATTCACCCACCGCTACACGCCTCGCCCGACATCCCATCTTTTTCTCCGTTCGGCAGGCGGTAGCTCTCTCGGTGTCGAGGACACGTACGCACAGCAAAGCCCTGATACATTCTCACAGGGGGACGCCGCTCGGGCCAGTATGATCAGGTTTTGAAAAAAGGAGACGCAGGGATGCCGGCCTCTGAAAGAAATCGACCGGAGGAACCACTACTACCTACGCCCACCTGAACCGATCACCACGCGCCCAACTGTCCACACTTCACGGTCCAACAATCAGTCAGTCTCAGCCGGCTCCAGGAACACATCCAGCCATCCATCCCATTCGCATTGTGGACGATGCTCGGGTTGGACAAAGCCCAATGGTAACAAGGGGGCCCGAGAGCCCACCTCGGCAATGCAATGCCAAACTCCACGTGTCGCCTGCATCAACTGAGTTGGGACCTCCTCTTTGCCCTTGTCAGTCTTGCGTCGAGCAGCGCGCTGTCTGCGATGAACCAAACTGGGTCTCTCTCTGTCTGTATGCCATCATTGTTGGCTTCGAATAGCTACCAAAGAGTACAGCACGGAGGCACCCGTACTCTCTGCCCGTATACCTTTCTTCTCCTTCGTACGGATCGGCGCCCCGTACGTGATGGCGCAGATGTCTCGGCCACTGCTAAGCACCCGGTCGGTGGCTTTTGCTGTCGTCGTCTTGCCGTTGTTTGTCACCTCGCCCCGGCCTTGAGTCCGCCTCGTGTTGGAGTCCACTGTCAATCCTCTTGGCCGCCACAGGCCAAAGACACCTGCTGGCTGCCGCGTTGCACTTGGTTCGAAAACGGCCAGAAATATGACGATGTAGGCTCAGTGGCTTTAGACTTGTCATCGATCGATTTTTTGGCAAAATCAATGACCACTCAATTATACTCCAGCGATTCACACATTATCAACTCTCTCGTCCCTCCCGTGTCCAACCTCGCGCTCCAAGTGCGCGTTCCCGATCGGTAATGACACGCTTCATCTCAGATCTCACGCTCACATGGCCCCGTCTCAGATGAGCATCGTTGTATCGACCGCCCTCCCACACCATCACCACCCCAAGCCCGACTCCTCAGCCCATTTTGAGTGCCAATCTGGCCTGACCATTGACGCCAGAGAGTGCCACCCCCTCATTCCCTCCTCCTCCCCCTCACACGCGCGCCTCTGTCTTCACTACACTTGGTACACTACAGAGATGTATGTACCTTGCTGCTGCATGCGCCGCACGTGGGAAACACACTCTCCATCCCCGGCCCGCAAGCCATCCTCTGGCACTCACCCACCAGTGAGTGGCCATATGGATAATATCCAAGAAAACGGACTTGCCCGTCCGCATCCATCCTCCCTCAACGACCAACCACAACGCTCTTTGGGCTGATGTTTGCCTGCCGCGGGGATAGGCTTTACAGCCCTCTTGATGTTCAAGCATCGTCGTCATGAACCATCTCTTCATCGAGTCAGCTCGGCTTCTTGACCGTCCTCTCACGATTCGGGTTCTGGACATTTGCTATGAGGGGGGGAGGGGGGGCTGGTTTCGATGCCTAACGGCTAACCAGGCCGGCCCCAATATCCGTGGTCTTCTTCTTGCCGGCATTGAAGCTCAGTCATTACAGACGCTTGGTCTTTTTGGACGTTTGACGGGCTTCTCGAGTCATCCAAGTAGTCGTCACGGGCCATAGCAATTTACAGACCGGCCTGATCTGGCAAAACTTTCCCATCATCATTGGGCCTCGTTAGGCATGTCATGGCCGATCCCCTATCATGCTCGTTTCCGGTCGTGTCCGTTCCTTGGCCTTCATCTGGTTTCATGCCTACTGTATCTGTACTCTGTACTTACTTACACGCTTACACGAAGTGCTCATTACTCTTAGGGCCCGGTTTTGGTACGCAAGCGGCACTTGTGCAGATCATCATGCCAACCGGAAGAGAGGCCTTGACTCGTGCATTGGTTGCAACTTGTCGCCCCCAGATCCAACACAACAATCCGACGTGAACACCATCGACCATGGGACAAACGGCGGCCATCCACTTGCACTCGGTCCGAGTCCGACTGTGCCCACCTCTTCCACGTGGTCCCCCGCCGCCCGAGAACAGACAAACTTGAGCGCCCAGGTCGGTTGGCAGAGGGAGGAGTGAGCCCGTGCTCGGCACCTTGAATACGAGACAAGTCGCAACTGGACACTGGCTTTATCTCCCTGTCGTCTGCCAAACCTACCGCCCCAGAAACAACTCGCCGACTGCTACGTCGGCGTTTACCGACGGGCGCAGATCATTTCCTGGGCCTTGAGGAGGAAGTACTTGATGAATGTCCGGTTTGATCACGCAGCATCGCGTCAAGCACACTGGCCCCCGTCGTATGGCAGACCGTGTTTGCATGCGTCGCTGCGTCGTGTCTTGGTGGATCTCGAGTTTGCCATTTCTTCGAAACAAGCTCCTGCATGCGTGCGATGCCCCCCTGCAACACCCTTCCCCTCCTTCACGTCTGCCTTTTGCAAGGGGCTTCACCTATTGTCTTCCCACTCAGACAGAATCATCCGCGCCGAAACAGCCGCGTTGGGCGAGCGGCGAGTCGTGATGAACGGGCAGCCGTTGTCAGGTCACACGTAGATCTCTAAAGTCGCCGATCATTGGAAATTTCCACTCTCGCCTACACAGACACCTAGGATCGCAGGGTGTGATGGCAAAAAGGTTCCGACTGTCGCCAGGACGTGCAGGCTAGCCGGCGGGCCTGCCTGTCCTCCGAGGGCTCATCGGCAGCTGAGCCATCGAGCTTTGCATATCTATATCTGCATGGGTCGGTTCTTGGTCGCGCCGTGACACCGACTGCCATGCTTTTGGTTGTATGCACGCGGGGGGTGACATCACCCGTGCAAGCTATAGCTGAAGCTGGAGTGGTAACCATGGGCTAGCCGAGCTAAGATGCAGTGCTTCACCTTTTCCGCATGTTTGCTCCGTGTCGCCCACTGACTAAGAAGCTTGATCCGGTGTCGTACTCGGTCCCCTTGGGTCAGGTCACGTTGTGTACGGCCAATGGTCTGCGGCGCCGGGCCTTGAGACGAGTCTTGAGTTCTCGGCCACGGCTTCTCTTCAACTTCCTTCAGGACGAAGTACTTCGGCGGTTCGGAGGACAGACCGGGAAGAAGAAGGTCATGCGGCTCGTGGTCGCCTTCACTTAGCGGCTTCATCAAGAGAGGAAATCCGAGGTTGAATGTTTGCCCATCTTGCCAAGGGGCCCCTTCGCCTTGTGGATGTGACCGCGGCGGCTCTCTTGGGTGCCTGGGTTTCTAAGAGGAGATGCTTGCCGGTCGACTTTCTGGATCTTGGTCTTTATGTCCAACGGCCTGTCAGCAAGCAGACCTACGTGGTGTGCGGTTCGGATGCGCAGACGCTACCAGATGACGGTGAGCTTTTGCTGCCGGTGTTTTGGTAGTGGCGGACACTGGATCATTTGGTCTTCTACGATCCGAAAAAAAGTATGAATTGACCTCACCGAACACCTCACATGAACATCACGTCTATTTGAAGAAGCGTCCGCGCAGAGTTTGAGATAGTTGACTATATCTCAGGGTTGCTATCATGGCGAGTCTTGCTCCACCCTTCATCCAGGAAAAGGTAAGGTAGGCCCCTTTTGAGGGAGACAGGAAGGCGAAAGATGAAGAAGAGTGGAATCCTTACATCTTGCATCAAGGTTTGCAAAAGACAAAGGATTGTGGGATTGTCCGTGGGAGGGTAGCCAACAATCGATATAAACGGATTTCATGAGCTTCAACTTTTTGGCACCATCGGCTGTCAAGTAGCCGAACACTGTGGCTCGGCGACAGCTACTGATGACCTGCGCCAACAATCTTGCTGGAATATGAAGGACAGATGCGACGACAACGGTTGTATATACACTTCGTCCCTAAGAATATGCAAACTATGTACACGAATGTAATGAATCTTTCTGGTCTAGGCCCATGGCCATCTCGGCAGAGAGAGATGGACCTCTTGAAAGCCCACGCGCAGTGCGCCCTTAGAAGGCCGGGTTGGCGTTCTTGAGCAGCTGCTCAAAGTAGGCCTGGAACCACGTGCCGGCCTCGGGGGCGGGCTTGAGGGCGTCGTTCTTGCCGCAGTTGTGGTCGTAGCGGACTGCCGAGGTGTTCGAGGTGCCGTCGCTCTCGCCGCCGGGCTTGACCCAGACGAAGGCGTCGACGAGCGACGAGCCCGTGTTGGTGGACGGCCGCGGGCCGAAGCCGGTGCCGATGGCGTTGCACCAGTCACCCCACGCCTCCTGGCCGGTCGGCTGCTTGCCGGAGCGGCCCTGGTCGACGATGAACTGGGCGTCCCAGCCCTGTGCGGAGAGGAGGGGAGCGAGGGCCTCGATGTAGCGCTTCTCGTCGAAGTTGGAGTTGCCTGAAAGCAGTCAGATACACAGGAGGACCAACGGAGCAGAGAACGGGGTTCAGGGCCGAGGGGGGAATCAGTCAGTACCTTGGGTGTAAGAAGGAGGAGAGCTGAGGCTCCAGGCGTTGTACTACCTTTTGTTAGCATGCTGGAGCGAGACTTGGCGAATTTAAAGGGGCAACTTACGTTGGACACGTTGGTAACGAGACCGCGAAGAGCCTTGGGGCGGCCGGCATCCTTGAAGACCTTGGCATACATCTGAGCGGAAGGTCCCAGGTTTCTGGAAACGACGGTTAGAATCTAAACGTTATCAAGAAAGGGACTGGCTATGAAGGCTTACGCCGTCCAGCCGAGCCATCCTGCGTGGCCGGCGTCGAGGTACATGGCGACGTTGGGGAGGTTGAGCTGGGTCACGGCGTAGTTGGTGCACTCGAGGTAAGCAGCCTGGGCACCAGCGCACTTGGGAACGTTCAAGCTATGGCGCTGGTCAGCATGTCTGTTTAGACTGATGAGGAATCGCGGGATTTGGGCTCACTTGGTGACGAGGTTGGCCAGGGAGTCGGGTTCTGTTAAGCAAACATGGTTAGAGGGCCCGTTGTCTCGGTTCTGCGATATCGCGGGGGGGAGGGGGATGGGGGTTCTTACCAATGACGAGGAGGATGCGAATGTCGGAGTACTTGATGATCATGGCGCGGATGGCGTCGATGTACTCCTTGTACTTGGCAACACCGCCGTCGGCGATGGCGAACTCGCCGTTGGAGGCGGCGGCGGCGCAGTCGCGGTCGGGGAGGTCGTAGACGACGAACTCACCGGCGTAGTTGCCACCAGCCTGGTTGGCACGGCGGATGTCGGCCAGAGTGCTGTCGACCAAGGGGACCTTGGCGCGGGTATCCCTGAGAGGAGTGTCAGAGAAGAAGAGAGAGAGAGAGAGAGACAGAGAGAGAGAGAGAGAGAGAGAGAGAGAGGAGAGGACAAGAACGTGTAAGCACGATTCCAGACGACCAACTTACATCCACATGAAGGTCGGCACCTTGGCGACCTTAGCGGCGGCAGTGGCCAGGGCAGGGCTCAGGGACGGGATGGCCAGAGTGCTGATCTCGGAGGCGTAGTAGGAGTTGGCCCAGAGGTCGACGCCGACGAAGGGGTTGCCGGTGTAGGTGGCACCGCCGGAGACGGGAGGGCGAGTGGTGCTGGGACCAGTGCCGACGGATGTGGAGGCGGTGGTCGTGACGGGGCCGGGGCCCCCGGTCGTCGAGGTGCGAGACGGGCTGACGACGGGGGTGGAGCTCGAGCGGACGGTCGTCGACGAGGCGACGGCGGAGCTGGACGAGGGAGCGGCGCTGCCTGGGAGACACTGGCTGTAGAACGGGTTACCGACGACACAAGTGCTGCCGGCAACGCAGCAGAAGGGGCCGGCCCAGTTTTGACCACCGCACTGGGACCTGGATCGTGTTAGCAACGGGCTCCTCATGCTCAGGACACGACCATCACATATACATATGTGATGTATGGCTTCACCTACCAGACAGATGCGCAGGCCTGTCGCTCCTCAATGGGGACGGCGAAGACGGCAGTGCCCAAGAGGGCAGCGGCAAGAAGCGAGCGGGCAGCCATTGTTGCTTCGGTTCTGAACCTTGTTGAAACGGCTTGAAAGACTACTTACTACAAGGCAGGAAGTGTGTTGTCCATGGGATACAGGGCCAAAAGGTCGTGGAACAGTCAGGGAGCCGGCGCCTTTTTATCATCGTTTTCATCTGGGGACCAAACATCAAGGCTCCTTGGACGTCGCCGCTTGGCCTTTTCGGATCGGCGGGATGGACGACGTCTGGGCTCATGCCGGGCAAAGCGACCACCGTTGCTCCACGATGTTCGCAGGGGCAAAGGTTCGGCATTCTGATGCCCTTGATTACTCCTTCGAGACAAGCGCAGAAGGAGCTGTCATTGCCCGCCGGGTGGTATGGAGTTGTGGGATCAACATCCGAAGCTTTCAAAGCAACACGGGGTAGGGAACCATGGAACGGGGCGGTGGCTGACGGGCATGTCGAACCAAGGTAGAAACAACGTCTGGGCATGGGAGCGTGGAAGCAAACATGATGGCGTCGAGGAGGAAAGTCCGCCAACCAAAGTATGCGGCCGGCCAGGCGAGTTGGATGTAACGGAGTGTAAGTGATCTCGGAAGCGGACGCTCCATATTAGCCGTGAACGGAAGAGCGCGTTTTGGTCATGAGGGCGCGCTGGATGTGGGGAACGCGACGGAGGGTTGCCATGAGGGGTCGGAAGGGACTGGGCATCGCCCCGGTCGAGTTGCGGCTGGGCACAGCTTGGAGATGGAAGAGCGGCTTCGTGGGCCGAGATGGACGGGCCTCGAGAGTGGCGTGCTGGGCAAGTTTAATCTAAGAGACGGGATCCTACTTGATTAAGACGTCGTGAAAACGGTGTCCACGGAGGAGCGGCGGTACCAGTTGGAGTTGGGCGTGTGAGATGGCCCGCAGACGGGACCCAAGGCCGAAGCGAAAGCGGCATGGCTTCAGGTACGGACACATCAGCGAGGCATGCGCGTGTACTCTGGAGGAGCCGCACGCAAGGGACGAGGGCCGAGGGGCAAGCGAGCTGGGGAAGTTTGGGGGTTCTTGGTGGCTGTCCACATGTCCATATGCCTACATTACATACCATGGCTGACAGCAGATCTAGTGTGCCGAGCCACTCGGTCCTGTCTACTTTCAATTGGTCTCTCTTGATGAGTGATGATGGGCAGGTGATGAGCGTCCGGGTTAGAGGCACAATCCATTGATTGCATGGGTAATGAGAGGCGATTAGTTAGTATTGACGAGAGCTGGAAGAGAGACAGGATCAAGACCTGGATACATTGATCAGTTGGGTGCTTCTTGGGTCAATGGCAACGGTCTTGTCCGTGTCTCGGCATCGTGGATGGGCCAAGCTACACTGGAAGCGAATGAGTGGGCTTTAAGCCTTCTGATCAGAACGAGACAGGGGCTGGAGACGAGGAAATGAAGCTAGACGTCAGAGCAGCAACATATTGCAGCGCGTACTTCGCACTTTTTGTCATTAAGGTGGTCCAGCGCGAGTCTGCAAACACCGTTGGTGGGAGGATGTCTTTCAGCAAGGACAGGACGGACTTTCTTGTCTCCCAAAAACAAAGGCTATGGTTGGGCGAAATTGTTGATTATGAGATGTTTCCTGGTGGGTGGTAAAGGGGAAGGGAGACAGACAGCCGTCCAGCTGAATGAAAGATAGCAAAGCAGGCGACGAGATGAGTGAGGAAACGAGACAAGAACTGAAGAGCCCAACTGTCTGTCAGTGTCCGACGGCACTGCCAGGCCTTCTTTGATGACATAAGAGCAACAGTCACGTGAATCAGGCCTGCATATCTCCGCCGACCGTTTCGTGACAAGTGGATCACGTAATCCAGAAAGTGGAGAGCTTGCTTCCCGCACGGAGCCCCGGCCGGGCAGCTACCTTACCTTACCTTACCTTACCTTAACGTGGGTACGTACCTAAGCCCTTCACCGCCTGGACCCTCTCCGTTCGCGCGGCAGAATATCCCACGGGTTCCCGGAACTGTCACCTCGACCAACCTACACCACCTCGCCCACCACCTCGCCCACCACCTCGCCCACCGCCCCCCACACACCGAATCGAAGCTTCTCCCCTGACGGCTGACCGAGACTCCGTCGCGCCGCAGCCCGTCCCTTCGTCACCCCCGTGTCGTCACGTCTGCGACCATCTTGGAGCATCACCACCCACCCACCACAACCGCAGCCCCGGATAACTACCACCGACCCGACCCGTCCATTCCGTCCATCCTGCTCTATTCCGAGCTGCCGACACTATCCTTCAACTTCTTCGTGGTTGCTCCCCCACCGCACTCGATTGAGCAACCGCATTTCCGCCCCGCTGATTCTCCTCTCGTCCGTTCCGTTCCTCCTCTCGCGCTCTCGCGCAACCGTCCACCCCGCCCCCCCTGTCGTCACAATGCTGTCCGGAATCCTCATCTTCAACCAAAAGGGCGAGAACTTGATCTTTCGCGCCTTTCGCAATGACTGCCGACCTCGACTTGCCGACGTCTTTCGCATTCAAGTCATCTCCAACTCCCAGGTCCGCTCCCCTATCCTGACCCTCGGCAGCACCACCTTCAGCCATGTCAAGCACGAGAACATCTACCTGGTCGCCATCACCAAGAGCAACGCCAACGCCGCCCTGGTATTTGAGTTTCTGTACCGTTTGATTGCCCTGGGGAGGGGCTATTTTGGCAAGTTTGACGAGGAGGCCGTCAAGAACAACTTTGTGCTTGTCTATGAGCTGCTCGATGGTAATACCACCACCACTACCACCCTCGTTCTTGGTCCCGGCCAGAGACCGAAGGCAGCCTGGAAACGCGCCGCTAACATACGCAACCTTTGCGCACGCACACAGAAATCATTGACTTTGGCTACCCCCAAAACACCGAGACCGACACCCTCAAGATGTACATCACCACCGAAGGCGTCAAGTCGGAACGCGCCGCCGAGGACTCGGCCAAGATCACAATGCAGGCCACGGGCGCGCTCTCGTGGCGCAAGGCAGATGTTAGGTACAGGAAGAACGAGGCCTTTGTCGACGTCATCGAGGACGTCAACCTCCTCATGTCCGCCACGGGCGCCGTCCTCCGCGCCGACGTCACCGGCCAGATCGTCATGCGCGCCTACCTGTCCGGCACCCCCGAGTGCAAGTTCGGCCTCAACGACCGCCTGCTCCTCGACAACGACGGCCTCCTGAGCCTGCCGAGCGGCAACCGGATGGGCACCAAGGCCACCAAGGCCGCCGCCGGCAGCGTCACCCTCGAGGACTGCCAGTTCCACCAGTGCGTCAAGCTCGGCAAGTTCGACAGCGACCGCATCATCTCCTTTGTACCGCCCGACGGCGAGTTCGAGCTCATGCGCTACCGCGCCACCGAGAACGTCAACCTGCCCTTCAAGGTCCACGCCATCGTCAACGAGGTCGGCCGCACAAAGGTCGAGTACAGCATCGGCATCAAGGCCAACTTCGGCTCCAAGCTCTTCGCCACAAACGTCGTCGTCCGCATCCCCACCCCGCTCAACACGGCCAAGATCACCGAGCGCTGCACCCAGGGCAAGGCCAAGTACGAGCCCAGCGAGAACAACATTGTGTGGAAGATTGGCCGCTTCACCGGCCAGAGCGAGTTCGTCCTGAGTGCCGAGGCCATCTTGACGAGCATGACGAACCAGCGCGCCTGGTCCCGCCCGCCCCTGAGCCTCAACTTCAGCTTGCTCATGTTCACGAGTTCGGGCCTGTTGGTTAGGTACCTCAAGGTGTTTGAGAAGAGCAACTACTCGAGCGTCAAGTGGGTGCGGTACATGACAAGGGCGGGTTCCTATGAGATACGGTAAGCCTTTTCTGCCTTTTTTTTTTTCAATTTCTTTTTTCAAATATCGCAGCACACGCGCTGACATCTGGACAGTTTCTAGCAAAGTACCCTGTGGTTTTGAGCTTGCGTGGTGTATATATGTGCATAGTATGGCGTCAAAGGGTGTTTGTTCCCAGTACCAAAAAAGTCTGGTAGGCTTCAGCACGTTTGTGTCAATGTTTATTATGGTGGCCTTGTTATTCAAGTCTCGTTTGGAGAGACGGTAGTAATACAAAGAAGTCCCAACCACTGGCAGCCAGCCATCCGTATCACCCTCCTCTTTTTCATCTGAGGAAGCTCGAATCACCCTCCGGGTCAGGCCAACCATCGGAAACTCATGTTCCTGACTTCTCTGGCATTCCGTTCCGAGGCGCCGCCACCCAGACCGCAGTCCATCAACATGGTTGTATCCACCCCTTCGACCACCTCGTCTTCAACCAGCAGCACCCTCACCCCCTGGAAATCCTGCTTGTCTGCATCCGCCTGCTGGCTTCGTATCGTCTCGTCCATGGCCCGCGCAAACGCGTAGTGCGGGTGAGCGTCAGACCACCCGAGACCCTCAAAGTCGAACACCTCGCGATACGTCTTCCCCACGCCCTGTATCACATCCGGCGTCCTGGCCATAACAGCACCATCGTCGTTTTCTTCGTATGTACCCTGACGGTGAAGCTGCCGATAGAGAACTCCGCGGGTCTGAAGCTGGTCGGACGTGGTGCCGTGTCGTTCACACCGCGTGCAGCGTCCGTGGCAGTGGTCGACCAGGTACAACACTCGAAGGCCTTGGTGCAGACAGCAAGCCAGATAGGTCGCCTCTTCAGAGAGAACCGCGCCGACTGCCGACGGCACCCACGTCTCCGCCACGTCCAGGGCAATGCACCGCGCGTCACGCAGCGTCTCTGCCATCTCAGCGCTCCAGGGGCCCTCGAGCACCTCGGTGAGGCCGTTCATCCCGGATGCCTCAAACTCGCCGAAGATCACCCCGTGGCTGAGATCCGTAATCGCCCCGCCGTCCCGGAACCGCAAGAAAAGCACGTCCTCGTCGTTGTTGTACTGCATCTTCTCGTTCCGGCCTGGAAGGTAGACGGTGTTGGTCCCCCTCTCTCTCATCCTCCTCTCCACCGCTGCCGATGCCTCGGAGCACACCAACCGCATGGTCTGGCGCATTCTGTAAACGGACGGGTCGTACACGTGCCTCGCGACGCTCGTCTGCCTTGCTAGCTCCGCCGGCCCGGCCTCGATGGTGTCGAGGAAAACGCACTCACGGTACTTTGTCCACCTGTCGTGATTGCTCCGCGACATGGTACCGTCGGCCGACTGGAACGCGCGCTCACTACGCCCGCTGCTGCGCCAGGAGGGGAAGCAGACGTCGAAGATGTGCATCGAGGGCCCGGCGGCGGCCTCGTCCCAGATTTTGAGACGGAGCTCGGCCGGGAGGTCGGGGAACCTGGTGAAAGACTGGACGAGGAAGGGCATGGTGATGGGTGGCCGCGGAGCAAGAGTCTGGTTGGATGCCGGGAGGTTATCGACATAGGACCGCAGGTTTCGCGGGAGTTGATCGAGGCATTTGCCGAGGACCGCCGTTGATATAGATCCCATCCGGTGCTTGACATGCAGCGAAGCCGACCAGCCGGAAACCCATTCGAGGGAATCCGCCGCCAGCTCACACATCTCATCCATGCTTAAGCTACTCTCTCTGTCCAGCTTACTCCTTGTCTGTCATACTTGCAATACTTCCTTCTCGGCCGTGGTCTTATGATATCTCACCACGACTGAAGAAAGAAACTGCGAATCCCATCTCTTTTAGAGAGCCTCGCTCGCATGCCCAGGCGCTTACCCTCTTCCACCCCCCCTTCTTTCATTCCCAGCACGCGGGCCAAGCCACACATGTTTGCCCGCCGTTGGTGCTTACGGTCCATGCAAAGAAGTGGCGTCAACGCCCGCCAGTCCTAAAGGGGAACCATCGCATCGCCCTTTATTGACTCCCTTTCCGCCGCACCGTGCCCCCAAGATCCCTATCGGCTCCCACACCAAATTACGACGGCGTTACCATCATTGGCTGGGTGAAGCTGACAACAAGAGTCCACGACAGCGGGTAAACGGTGGTTGCATGGTCCATGGGCCGGCCTGGCCAAAACCTGGACCAACCCCAAGAGTCTTTTGAAATACGGGTGAGGGGGGTTAGAAGATTACACGCGCAATCCAATTTTCTGGATTTTTGTGTTATCTGGTTATACCGAGACAAAGAGGAATAAGCGATCGGCTGTCTTGGCGTCGAAGGACTGAGCTCGGTGAGGCTGACTGACGGAGCTGAGAGCTGAGGTTCCTCCTCCTCTTTACTAACTCACCGCCACTCGCCCCTTTTTTGAGACGTGTGAAAGCACGGAAGCACCCGTGGACGGATCGTTCGTTTCTTTGTCCTGTGTGGCTGTAGTGCATCTCTACACTTCAACTCTCGGCCCGAGATCAAGTGTTCGAATCTCTGCCTGATCGACAACTGGGCTGTGATCGATGATACTGCATGATATGGACCGAAGATGACATGCTTCTCCGCTCTGCCATTCGCAAGAGAATCCTGTTCTCTGATTCATAAAAGGCTTAGCTAGCTATCGAAACAAAACAGAAAACACGACAACAAAGTCAAACTATCTGCAAGAACACTACGTTGCTTCGTTGCCGTCATCAGGGCCTCGTTGGCCACTCCGTCATCCTGACACGACACATTTCACGTCAAACGCCCGCTGGATGATGTCTTCCTTCCTCCCTTACTCCCAATTCGCGACCGACTACACACCAGAATCGGTCTGAAGATTGACGGCATCCGCACAAGACGGATACTTCGGGTTCGTCGCGTTGCCCAGGTTGCCGGGCCAGTAGTTCTTGCAGTCGTACGCCCAGCTGTTCCAGCTGGCACACAGCGTGTGCGCCGCGGCCAGCGCGCTCGAGTTCCCCGGCGGCCAGATTTCGTTCGCCTTGGCCTGCCGCTCCATGATCTGCAGGGACAGGCCCGCCGACGCGTGGTTGGCGATGTGGCAGTGCATGAGCCACACGCCCGGGTTGTCCGTCTTGAAGGCGATGACGGCGAACCCGTTGCGCGGCAGCAGCACGACGTCGCGGCGCGGCGGGTTCTTCTTGTTGGGCTTGAACATGTTCGGGTCGCTGGGGTCCCAGACCATGTCGTTCTCCTGCTGGACGATGGCGAAGTCGTGGCCGTGGAGATGGATCTAGATGGATGGTGTCAGTCGGCCACTGTGCATTAACACGACGCCACGAGCCTGTTGTCTTACCGGGTGAGGGCCAAACGTCGGGTGATTCTGGTTGTTGGAGTTGAGAACCAGGTAGACCTGTGCACCCCGTTAGAACAAAACTCATGTGAACCGCGATCAAAGTCAAGATGGCATCGGAGATCAAGACGATGGAGGGGACGGTCGAGGAGGAAGTTCTTAGTGTGCTTACCCAGTCCTCTTCGGTGTAGTTCTCAGGAACGACAACCCATCCCGACGGCCACTCGTCTCCGACGTTGTCCAGATTCAGGAACGTCGGGTTGCCGTACGCGGTCTGGAACGGCGTCACCTCCTTACTGTCCGGGCGCTCGAACGAGAAGAAGGACGTCGCGTACGGCCCCGCGCCCGTGAGGTCGTCGACGTTGAACTGCTCGCCTATCTCTCCGTTGGAAGGATCCCCGACTTTCCAAGGGACGACGGGCTCGATGAGGTCGTTGAAGGCCGTGTCGGAGCACTCCAGGCTCACGTGCCACGCCTCGGTGCTGGGGTCCGCGGTGCTCGTGTTGTCGTACCGGAGGATGCCCGTCTTCATGTAGTTCTCCCAGTCGCCGATGTACTTGGAGACTTGGCCGCAGTTGTCGGCTACCCACGTGCGGATCCAGTAGTTGCCGTCCGCGGGCAGCGGGTTGGCGGAGGGATCCGAGCTGTTGACGACGGGCGTGGCCTCGACGATGACGTGGTACCTCTGGCCGATGGCGATGAGGATCGAGGTCGCGTTGAAAGGCTGGATCGGGACGAAGTCGGCCTCGACGACGGTGAAGTTGTGGTTGTCGATGGAGAAGATGAAGGTGGTGTCGAAGGCCGTGTTGATGAGGCGCAGCAGGTAGCGTTTGGCCCTCGTGACGGGGTTCGGCTCCAGGTCGTCGAACCAAATCTCATACCCTCTAGGGATCTCGGTGGTGTTCTCCGTCTTGCCGCCCGTGAATCGAACAATGTTGCCGAGGCCACCCAGGAGGATATCCTCCTTGTCCGGCTTACGGTAAATGTTCTCAAACGCGCTATTGTTTGCTATTGCCCATGTGTCAGTTACTCGATCATGCTCAGGCAATAGATTCGAACAGGAATAGGTTTGGGGGCTCCAACTCCCAACTCACCCCAGTCCGTGACGGTGATGGGCTCGATGGCCTCGTCATAAGGGAAAGACGTTGGTCCGTGGATTGTCTACCGGTTGAACTTGATCAGCATTCGGTTACACTTATACCAGGGAAACTCGGCTAGGACATGGAATGACGTACGATGGGTGCTTGTAGCCCATCTGCGTACTGGACTGAGTAATGGCTGTGATACCACGAGGTGCCGTACTGCGTGGCCTTCCATTTGTAGACAAATTCAGTCTGGGGAGCCACAGGGCATTGAGTGATGCCGTTGACACCGTCCATGTGCATTGTCTGGTACTGCCGGATGCCGTGCCAGTGAATGCTTGTTCCGTTGTGAGACAGCTGGTTGTGCACGTGGATCTCGACCTCGTCTCCCCAGCATGCTTCGATGAGCGGGCCGGGCCAGAGGTCGTTGAAGAGCTTGGCCTCGTAGAAGTCCAGACCGTTTGCGTTGATGTAGCCGTCTGTGACGTTGAGATGGTAGACACGCGTGATGCCCGTTGGCATCTTGGTCTCATAGTTGGTGCTGATGTTGTACTCTTCTCCCGTATCTGAGTTGCGGAGCCAGCAGCTCCGGTCTTCAGGGGTGCCGCATGGTTTGAAGCCAGTCATGAGGGTGTAATTGCAGACGAACCTGTCGATATTGCTGCCGGGAGGAGTGAAGATAGGGTGTCCATGCTTGGCGAAGGCATCGATGTGAAGCAAGCCGAACCTGCCCCCGAAGTGGTATTGAGCGGCGTCTCCAAAGAAAGACGAGCCGAACAAGGTGTGGGCAACATCAGTGACGATGACCCAGATATGGCGAAGGGATAACATGGCTTTTTTGCAGTCGGAATACCCGCTGCAGCTACGAGGAAGGTGAAGGACCTGCTCATCAGAAGCTGCGTCGATGAGCGACCCAGCCGAAGCTTTTAAGGAAGATCAGAGTAAGCTGTCATTCATCTGCCCCACGGGCGAGCTGGGATACCTCACCTTCAAGGGATGCGATCATGTATGCGGGGTAGACATCTTGCCATCCTCACATGGCTTGGGACGCGCAAAGTCAAAGTCATGATGATTCTGGACTGGAACGGTGTGGCGTGCCCTTCAAATTCGCAAGCAGGCTTTGGGGAGCAACGCGTTGGGGAGGAAATCCTACCAGTCCCCCTGGGATATTGTCCCGGTGATCAAGGGAGATGGGTAGTGCTTTTACCATTGCCACCCATTGTTCGTTGGGCCCTTGACACGATTACTTGCATCCTCGAGCAGCATCTCCTCTGCATCGGTAAGATCATCCAGGGAACAGTTCCTACTTCTTGGTTAGCCAAGGCGCACCGATATCTCGGAGTGGGGGGAGTTCCGAGCCCTCGGCGATTGCCTCGTGTTACAAGGTTGAAGGCGGGTGACCTCTCGACGCTTCCACCCGTCCGTAGTTCCAGCGCAAGGGACGGCCCGGCAGCTAGAAATGCAGCTTCTGGTTGATATCTGATAGGCTGCTATGTCTAAGACAAAAGTCCAAGGTTTGGGACCATCAGGTCTCGCTCACTCCCGGTTGCGGCAAGACAACGGCCGGCAGACATGGCGGCAGGTGAGGGGTTGAACGGTCAACCAACCCTCGCATCTCGTGATTTGCTGGGAGGGGTTTTCAGCTCCTCGAGCTTGTTCCAATCTGAAAATGTGTTGCTTCAGGTTGGGAGCAGGGAGAGAACGTGGTGGTTGCCGTGCTAGATGCGGCTGAGGAATGCGATGATGCAAACGTTCCGCTGTGGGCATATCCAAGTTATAGACCAGTCCTTTTCGTATGTCTATCGATATGTCCAGTACACTTTAGGACCGGATGTCTCATTAATACGTATCCACGCCGCCACGTTGCTTTCTAACCAAGGTGATCCGGGCTGGCTGCCGACCGTCTGCCGTCCGTCTGCCATCCGTCTACCGTCTTCGCGTGGCCACGGATAAAGTCATGCTTCCACACTTACCGGCATAGACCCAAATGTATGTAACAGTTATATGAAACAGTTATCTACAAGGCACCCGCTCAGTTCCAAGTAGGTCTGTCTCAATGCGGCCGTCCGCTGTCTTCATATGGTAGACCAACTCTACGTAAGTTTCCATGCTTGTTCGTTGTCTACCTTTCCGAATGTCTTCATATCTGTCACCGCCGTTCCCTGATTTGTCGTCTCTCAAGAGATGACACTGAAAATGACCCGCGAACAAGGCAACAAGTATATGACCGCGTACCAGCAACACCAAAGCTTCCAAGCAACCTCGTCACCTTGCAGATTCTGCCGCCAGAACGAAAAAGAGTTCATAGCCAGTCCTAATCCAACAGTGGGCACATACCCAGCCCACCCGAACCCCCAAAAGGCTGGTACAGCAAAGGACCAGAACATCACACCGATAACCAGACTCACCCTCGCAACCATGTCTCCATAAATAATCGGAATCGTCTCCCGTCCCGTAGCCCTGTCTCCGACGATGTCAGGTAAGTCCTGAGCGTGTATCGTGGTGCAGACCACCAATCCCGTGATGACAAGCCAATGGAATGCCGTCCCAGAGGCAAGCGAGTAATCCACATGCCCGTTCGTGACCGCCGTAGCGCCCGCGGAAAGGGTCATGAGCCCGAGGCCGTTGAGCAGGTTCCTCCACCAGATACTCATGTTCGCGCCTTCAAGGTCGTTGTACATCCAAAGGAAGGCGATGAAGCTGGTCGTCTCGCGGAACGCGTCGCTGACGGCCCCCAAGAGCATGACACTTGGCACGAGGTAGAGCATGGCATGCCGAGCTTCGTTGGGGGAGATTCGACCCGAGGAGATGGGACGCCAAGGCTTGTTGAAGGCGTCTTCTGTGAGCGAACCTGGCAGGCGCTGGTTGGCGAGGTTCGAAAGAAGGAGGCTTGCGTATACCCAAATCATGGCGTGAAGCAGGCGCTGAAGGAGGCTGAATGCGGGGAAAGGGGGCAGTTCATCTATATTTCGGAACCCGTTGGTTAGAAGGCTGGAAGTCGCAAAAAAGGCTTGAGGTAAAACGACTGTCTTGAGGTCGCTTCTGGTGAATAGATAGATTGTCTTGAGATGGTATAAGAGCGATGATATCTGTTGGAAGGTTAATCTCAGAGAAGTGAGAAGAGACACCACACAGATCAACTGGCCCTTGTTTCACTCTGCATCGGCTCTGCTTTCGCATGATGCATTGCGTGCATCGTGTATGCCTTCTACTGCTCGTCACTCCTCGATGTTTGCAGTAGGTACAAGCCTGGCTACAGCTAGTACTGTGCGATTCTTGCAGGAGAGTAAAAGAAAACAGCCTAACGAGATGGAAGGAATACCAAATCTCAAACCAAGATGGACATGGACCTGCTACAAGAGATGTAGAGGGTTATTAAGAGCTTGCTCTTCCCTGGCACCGGTCGATGCTGGCAGGACCAACGTGTTTCCGCCATACTCGGTGGTGATCCTTCCACGCTTGCGCCTCGTACAGCACATCTCCCTCCCTGCGTTTCATTCGCCTAAGACTCGGGAGATTCTTCTTTATCTTAGCTGCGGGGGTTATATCCAGGATGTTTCCTCCAGCCTAACAGAAGGAAATGAGCACATGTAAGCTCTGGTGAGCCACTATTCGGCAAAATTGATAGTCCGCGTGGAGGGTGGCTATATTGGTTGTTGAGTGTCCTCAAAATAGGCGTCAGCAAGCCCCGCGGAGGATGGTGACAGGATGTGCTCACTCGCTAGTTAGGGTCCTTCAAAAACAAGCAGTGACATGCTGTGAGGTAGGCCACCATGATTGGCTGAGGTAAGAGATTTACGAATGGAGAGCCCGGATGGAGTCAGCGATGCATAAAAGAGGGTGTGGCTGACAAGGAAGGCGGCGGACCACGACGCACTAGGAAGCATGGGGGAAACGGGAGAATGGGATTACGGAGGCCGAACAGGGCAAAATCATGCTATGTTCCGGAACCTCCTTGTGGTCGTCGGAGTTTCTTGCGCTTTCAATCCATGGCCTAAGTTACATCGGTCGTACAGTAACTGATCCCATTGGTTTCCTTGGCGCCGTATCCTGTCGAAATCTGGCTTCACGTTGGTGAACACATGACGCCGTGACACGTTAGGCCTCGACTTGGTCCTGGCAGCTTGAGGTCCATCTCCAGCGCGGCGCCTGCGTACGACACGAGCAGGCTGTAGAGGATCTAAACGATTTTAAGATGAACCAAGCACCATTTCTATGAGTCTTGCTCGCCGGCTCGCTTTCTTTTGTCGGGCGGCGTCGCTAATGCGACGGGAGCGGAAGTTGGCTGGACCGGCGTCGGGTGGGGCCGGTGCTCGTCCGGTGTAAAACATGATGTTGACCTCCGCTGGCATCGGGACGCGGTGGGGCACCGTTTGGACTCCGAGGAAGATCAACACCCAGTGCGATGAATAGCACAGTTTCCCCGTGCCGATGAATCCTGTGGGGCTGCACGGTCCTATATTACACACCGGAATTATGCTCTGTTTTCTTTGCATTTGAAAGCCGGTATGCCGACACTACTTCATTGGGCAAGTTTGAATATCTGGTAGGCAGAGGAGATCTAGACATCTACAGCAAGACTCCCAGCGCTTGTGTGTTTGCCTCCCCTTCATGATTGGAAAATGTGGGTATTCCAGGTGAAGAAAGAATGATGAACAAAGTCGTAGATGAAGCAGACTCATTCTTCCAGGAAGAAAAGGAATATCATCTGACTGTTCTAGGGTCGCACAACGGTGAAACCCTGTCGCCGTCGACTTTCAATGGGCCTTGCTAAGTGTCATGGAGAACTTGAAATGAAGAGAATGATGTTGATGCAGTTTTTTACCTAACGCTTTTCGCAAGAAAGACTTGCGTCTTAACCGAATGCTTAACACAAGTCCTCCGATCGCCTTGACTAGAATCCGAAGTTGTACGGAGATATCCTCGTTCTCATGTGACAGGGCACCAGAACGCTTGGGTCATCGCAACACAGCTTCAGTATCGTTTACCATCAAATACGAGGAATCCCTAGAAGCACTGGCTCTCGGTTAAGATTATCGTCCACTGAGACATGGACCCCTCGAGTCATGGATCGTAGAGTGCGCCAGCACCTAGACCTCTTGAGTAACCCTTGAAGTGCGCCACACTAAGGTTCAAACGCCCTCAGGGCACGGCATATGCAGGTCGAGACCGGTCCAACATAAGCCCATACTTGCGCTTGTTTATCAGGAAGGGACAAACGAAGTTCGTCCGGCCGTAATTCTTGGGCAATGCTCAAGCCATTCCAATGGTTTATTGAAGTTTTTTCTTCAGCTCTCTGCACGATTGTGCCTATTGGATGATTGAGGCGTTTTGGAGCGTCAAATCCAGACTGTATCACGTCCAAATTGGTCAGCGGACCGACGACCGAAGCCCGAGTCGGCGCTTTACTTTGTGCAACGAACGGAAAGACACATGTGTACGCTGATGCATCATCGTATGATGTATCTCCGGAACCAGTTGCCCTCCTGGTGCCTGACTCCGAGAACCGATCCCATTTCTAGATGCGTTTGATAACTGTTTTGAATTAGTGGCTTCGATCGGTTTCATAGATGGATTTCTTCAAGAATAAGGTGAAGAGAGTGAATAAGTCAGACTACCCACTTTTCGGCACCCCCCCCATTTCGGCACCCCAAAAATGCCTCAAATGCCTCATCACCAGAACATACCCCTCAACTTTCAACATCAACAACATTTTCTATACTTATGCGAATAACCTCATTTTTTCCTCAGAGCTTCTTTTCGACCTTATGGGCCAGTATACCGAAGATGAAGTCAATCAGGCCCTTGACGCAATAACCAACGGCATGCCCATTAAGAGGGCTGGTCAGGTGTATGGCATCCCAAGATCAACACTTCAGTATCGGATTAAGGGCACTCAACCAAGGTCAATTGCCTTTTCTGACCTGCAGAGACTTTCTGTTAGTCAGGAGGCTAAACTGGCTGAATGGGTTCGCATTCAGCATGCCCTTGGTGTTGCCCCAACCCATCTGCAAGTGAGGCTATTCGCAGAAAGGATCCTCCATGCCATGGGGGATACAGAGCCTATAGGAAAAGGCTGGATCCAAGCCTTCTTGAAGAGGAATCCATCAGTCAAGGTCCAGAGAAGTCGCCCTATCGATTCTAGGCGTGTTAATGGGGCATCTACTGAGGTCATCAGGGACTGGTTCAAACTACTCGCCATACCAGAGATCACCAGCATCAAACCAGCTAATAGATACAACATGGATGAGACTGGTATCCTTGAGGGCCAGGGATCTAATGGGCTGGTGCTGGGCATGTCTGAGACGAAGTCTGTACGTAAGAAACAGCCTGGATCAAGGGCATGGGTATCCATCATCGAATGCATCTCTGCCCTGGGCCATGTTCTGAATCCCCTCGTTATCTATAAGGGCAAGGCAGTCCAGCAGCAGTGGTTTCCTCTAGACCTTGGCCCTTATGAAGGATGGCAATTCACTGCAACGGAGAATGGATGGACTTCAGATGCCACTGCAGTTGAATGGCTGCAGAAGGTCTTCATCCCTCAGACTCTTCCTCAGGGCAAGGAGGTCAGGCTGCTGATCATGGATGGACATGGGAGTCATACAACGACTGACTTTATGTGGTTATGCTATATAAACAACATCCATCTATTGTTCTTACCGCCACATACCTCCCATGTCCTCCAGCCACTTGATCAGTCAGTCTTCAGCCCTGTCAAGGCAGCCTATAGGAAGGAGCTTGGATACCTTGGTCAGTGGAATGATTCAACTGTTGTAGGCAAGAGGAACTTTATAGGCTGTTATCAGAAGGCTCGTACTGCAGGTATGACGATGCAGAACATTAGAAGTGGTTGGAAATGGACAGGGTTATGGCCTGTCTCTATGGCGAAGCCTCTGATGAGCTCCCTACTGCTCCCATCAACACCAGCAGCATCAGGATCATCTGATCAGGTCAGCAAAGGGCAGTCTGGAGGCAAGGAAGCTGAAGGATGGGTATCTGCGTCATCTGCAGTGGCATGGTCGACGCCAAGGAAGATGAAGGATCTAGCTGGGCAGTTGAAGCTATTCACAGAGCTGGAGAATGATGCCTTTACTCAACGCCTTCTATTCAGGAAGGTAAAAAAAGGCTTCAGCGAGCAGGCATATGAGCTGGCAAATACCCAGCAGAAACTGGAGCTTCTGCAGGCCCAAGTCACCAATACTGCAGTAAGGAAAAGAAGGGCAGTCCAGCTGGATCCTAACACTAAGTTCGCCAACATCAAAGACATCCAGCAGGCGCAACTTAAGGCTGGGGAAAAAGAGGATGATGCAGCCGAATCCAGCGACTCTGAATACCCTAGTGAAGCTGAAAGCTGTATTGTTGTTGCATCTAGAAGAAGTCAATGATTAATTGAAGTCGACGAGTATGATGGGAATAGCTTCATTTTTGGGGTGCCGAAATGGGGGGGGTGCCGAAAAGTGGGTAGTCTGACTTAGAGGAAACCAGGCTACACTAGCCTTGGTCGCGGTTTATGCCCATTACTTGACTCAGATGCCTTGATTCCCAGCCTCCTGGGACCAACAGCTGCACTCTCAAGCCTAAGAACCGAGTTCATTTCCCCTTGCATGGTGTGGCAGTCCATAGGTCTGCCTCTCGGCTCTAGCTGATCTGTGATGTGACATTTTCAACAATCACAAGCGAGGGCTGAAAGCGAGATTTCGAGTCATCTTTCTGTCGGATGAAAGAAAACTGAATATACATCGAACGTGATCAACTTGGAATAAATTTGAAATCATCCAGACAAACGTGCGATCTATGCTTGAATGAAACCACGCGGATGGAGGCTGTAAAAGCACAGGTCTAGGTCTAAATTTACATGAGCAAGCCAACTCGATGAAGTCATTCATGAGCTACTGCATAGTTGTTGGACCGACAAAGTCTATCTCCACCGTACGGTTTTTGATATGTCAAGAGTGTAGTGGCAACCGAAGAACGTGTAAGTGACTTGTAAAGGCGGTCTTGTCACAGTCACACCTAACGAACCTACTGAAGCTTTCCCGATCAGAACGACCTGGGGTTGATTTCTCCGGAACAGCACGTGAGACAAAAAACGAGTTCGATCAAGCTTGAAGATAACCGTAGCTCGAGGACAAAGGAAGTACGCCGCAGCGTCTTGCGTTTCTGGTAGAAAGCAATCACCTTTAGTACAATGCAGGGAAAGACAACATCGTGCTTCCATGCCATTTACGCTCCTTGGTGTCATTGAGCCAAAATGGGACTTTATATACAGTGTTCAGCGCTTTGATCCTTTAGAACTAGCCACTGGTGGACTGCCGAGGGTAATCAATCTCCTACTCCTGGGGCTTTCGAGGCCATGCCAGGCATGCCTGAGATTGTTCTGAGCACCGAACATACTGAGACGACGTGAGGAGGCCCTACAGTCACCATGTATGTAGTAAGGCGACCCCTGGATAGTGGTGATTTCATTCTATCGCTCATGCCATAGTCTTCTAGAATATGCCTAGAACTTTGGACTCTACAGATCTAGCCACTTGCAAGCCACCTCATAATTGAGAATGCCGGCAGCTAGAACCACCATCCCAGGCGAGGCTCGTGGGAGCTGGGATTAGAAGCGCGTTTGTGTCCCCTTGCCACGCCCTTCTCATGTGGCATCAATATGGGTGACGAAAAGGGAGTCCTCCCGGAATCGCCTGCTGTTACAATTGTGTGCCTCTATGTCTCGGCTTCTTGATGGCCACTGGCTATCGATGCTTGAACGCTCTGCGTGTGAAAGACCAGTAACCACGCAAACCCCACGTGTTCTATCATTCTCCGGATTAACCGTGAGAAAATGTGGCCCATGGGTTGGACAATGGCGGTCAATTATTGAAACCTGGTAGAGAAATCGTGCCATCCCCCCCGAGTCAGCAGAGGCAACAACACAAATGGCTCGTGGTGATTGGATTCCAGGAACGCGGTCGTGAACGGCATGGACATCGAGCCTAGTATGGATCACATTTTTGGTGTAAGGTAAAGCTGGGTGCAATCCATCATTGCAGGAGTCAGAAGGGCATGCTGTAACGTCGTGTATAAGAACGCCAATGCTGCTCTCCTACGCATCGTGAATTGCGACTCACAAGCATCATTCAATTCAACTCCAGTCACAGCAAGACAGTCTGAGCAGGGGGGGGTGTTGAGCATCATCGACCACTTCATACTCGCTTAACTCTCTGCACCGCATTGTCTTGCATGTGCAGGCGACTTCTGATGTTTGATTTCACCAGTCACATCTCCTCACGTACTGTTCCAAGTCGGCTTCTGGCGTCTCCAAGTTCGTTGACCCTAGTTCGCCAACAGGCCGCAAACCCCCAAAGTCCGGACTCTGTCGCGCTCGTAAGCGGCAACCTCCCGGAGCTCGCATCTCTGTCCTACCTCAACACTCGATCACCCAAGGAACTGGCTGCAGCTGAGATCGATCCCCGCTGTCTAACCAATTTGCTTCTGGACAGTGTTCTATACACACCCTTCAGGACAACCATTCAAGGGAAGGACTCCGTCATCCTGGAACTCGTCATTAACTCGGGTGTATTCTTCTCACAGAAGGCCAATATGTGCACCTATTCCTACTTGCACCACCATCACGTCCTGCCTTGCGCTCGTCCAATCGATTATGTTGTTCATTACGAGTTCTGCATGGACGCCGGAAAGGACTCGGACGGAGGGTTCCAGCTCCCTTGCGAGCGAGTCTTCTACGACCCGGTCCAGTCGATTGATTTCGATAACCCATGCGCAACAGGAGGCTGTCTCATCTCACCCGACTGTAGCTCCGGAAACTGTCGTCTGCGGGAACTGAATGGACAGTGGATTTGTTGTCAATGTAACCGGGGGAGCAACTCACTCCGATGGTGCCGACACAAGATGAAGAAGAGCCCGGACACCTTCTGCTACCACCGCGTCTGTCCAAACTGCACATCCGACACCACCACTTGACGGTCTTGCTACGACGAGACATTCCCACAGTCTATCTGAGTTCAGCTAGACTACTACCCAATCATCAAAGAACACGGACCGAAAGGAATACACAAGGAAGTTTCAACTAGTGATTTGGAATCGTTTCACGGAGCGGCAGCAGGATTTCTGGAGCGCGAGAACTCAGGATGCATCATCGCCCCCAAGTGAAGACTTCTATCGACAGCCACATCCAAGTCTTCGGCTTTTCCTGGGCTTGCGGCTCCACAGCTACTCGAGCCTGGACATGCAGCTTGCTCACCAAGGGGGTAAGTCAGACTACCCACTTTTCGGCACCCCCCCCATTTCGGCACCCCAAAAATGAAGCTATTCCCATCATACTCGTCGACTTCAATTAATCATTGACTTCTTCTAGATGCAACAACAATACAGCTTTCAGCTTCACTAGGGTATTCAGAGTCGCTGGATTCGGCTGCATCATCCTCTTTTTCCCCAGCCTTAAGTTGCGCCTGCTGGATGTCTTTGATGTTGGCGAACTTAGTGTTAGGATCCAGCTGGACTGCCCTTCTTTTCCTTACTGCAGTATTGGTGACTTGGGCCTGCAGAAGCTCCAGTTTCTGCTGGGTATTTGCCAGCTCATATGCCTGCTCGCTGAAGCCTTTTTTTACCTTCCTGAATAGAAGGCGTTGAGTAAAGGCATCATTCTCCAGCTCTGTGAATAGCTTCAACTGCCCAGCTAGATCCTTCATCTTCCTTGGCGTCGACCATGCCACTGCAGATGACGCAGATACCCATCCTTCAGCTTCCTTGCCTCCAGACTGCCCTTTGCTGACCTGATCAGATGATCCTGATGCTGCTGGTGTTGATGGGAGCAGTAGGGAGCTCATCAGAGGCTTCGCCATAGAGACAGGCCATAACCCTGTCCATTTCCAACCACTTCTAATGTTCTGCATCGTCATACCTGCAGTACGAGCCTTCTGATAACAGCCTATAAAGTTCCTCTTGCCTACAACAGTTGAATCATTCCACTGACCAAGGTATCCAAGCTCCTTCCTATAGGCTGCCTTGACAGGGCTGAAGACTGACTGATCAAGTGGCTGGAGGACATGGGAGGTATGTGGCGGTAAGAACAATAGATGGATGTTGTTTATATAGCATAACCACATAAAGTCAGTCGTTGTATGACTCCCATGTCCATCCATGATCAGCAGCCTGACCTCCTTGCCCTGAGGAAGAGTCTGAGGGATGAAGACCTTCTGCAGCCATTCAACTGCAGTGGCATCTGAAGTCCATCCATTCTCCGTTGCAGTGAATTGCCATCCTTCATAAGGGCCAAGGTCTAGAGGAAACCACTGCTGCTGGACTGCCTTGCCCTTATAGATAACGAGGGGATTCAGAACATGGCCCAGGGCAGAGATGCATTCGATGATGGATACCCATGCCCTTGATCCAGGCTGTTTCTTACGTACAGACTTCGTCTCAGACATGCCCAGCACCAGCCCATTAGATCCCTGGCCCTCAAGGATACCAGTCTCATCCATGTTGTATCTATTAGCTGGTTTGATGCTGGTGATCTCTGGTATGGCGAGTAGTTTGAACCAGTCCCTGATGACCTCAGTAGATGCCCCATTAACACGCCTAGAATCGATAGGGCGACTTCTCTGGACCTTGACTGATGGATTCCTCTTCAAGAAGGCTTGGATCCAGCCTTTTCCTATAGGCTCTGTATCCCCCATGGCATGGAGGATCCTTTCTGCGAATAGCCTCACTTGCAGATGGGTTGGGGCAACACCAAGGGCATGCTGAATGCGAACCCATTCAGCCAGTTTAGCCTCCTGACTAACAGAAAGTCTCTGCAGGTCAGAAAAGGCAATTGACCTTGGTTGAGTGCCCTTAATCCGATACTGAAGTGTTGATCTTGGGATGCCATACACCTGACCAGCCCTCTTAATGGGCATGCCGTTGGTTATTGCGTCAAGGGCCTGATTGACTTCATCTTCGGTATACTGGCCCATAAGGTCGAAAAGAAGCTCTGAGGAAAAAATGAGGTTATTCGCATAAGTATAGAAAATGTTGTTGATGTTGAAAGTTGAGGGGTATGTTCTGGTGATGAGGCATTTGAGGCATTTTTGGGGTGCCGAAATGGGGGGGGTGCCGAAAAGTGGGTAGTCTGACTTAAAGTAAAGTGGTACAAGAGTCGAAAGAAGAATCAGTCAGGGTCAAGATATCCCCTTCATAGGGACAATATTAGCATACGAAGGCGCTACGCTCGTGACTAGCCTGTCTGCTGGTTGATATCCGAGAGAGGCTGGAGGACGGAGGCGAAGAGGCGAGGAGGCTTGGTAGCCTTTGCAACACACCGAGCAATATAGGCCAATCGACACTTTCTTGATCCAACTGCATGTTTCACGCAACTGGTTCGCACGTTTGCCTTTCTCTGGATCTCTTTGCGATGTCGCTGCTGTTGACATCCAAACTGCGCTCGAAATCGAAATGTAACTTCCGAACTCGGCCCTTCATACATATCAGAGACCTGGCTGCCACGTTTTTGTCCCAATAAAGCCTCAGACTATTTGATTATTGGGACGATATTTGCGAGTCAGTTGCCTTTTTTCCTCGCGATTCAGCCGACCAGGTTTCTTTTGGGTGTCGACAATACGGATACTGGTCGTCAGGAGAGGCAGTTGACATCGTGGCCGCCCCCATACATTGTGGAGGATCGTGTTCTAGCACGTAATGTCAGGCCGCCGAGTCTGCCTTTTCCTTCATGTCTATAGAAACCCCGTTCTACTATATAGATGGACATTGATTCCCGGTCTTCCAGATGGATGTTGATGTAGCAAAACATCTTGCAGAATCATAACTCCAAGAACTTCCACTCGTTTTCTCCAACTCGCAAATCAAACTTCTACTCAGCACGTACCGCAGGGTTCTGGAGAACTTTCTAGTCATCAATTACATAAAATCCCACCCCAAAACGCCAGAGACTCAACACATCTCACGCAATGTGCAACATCGTCTCCTACAAACTGCCGTGTGAGCATGTACAGACCCAGGTCAGCCACTGCTCGAAGGCACAATCGCCCTCGAGGAAGGATTCCTTCAATCGAAAAACATGCAGAGACGTCACTCAGCAGAACATCCCCTATCCGCCTCCCCCGGGCTACCCGTTGCCCAAATGCCCCCTGGCAAACTGTCCTTATGAAGTACGCAACCGGTGCTGGAACTGTTGCTGGTGCGGCAAGGGCTGGAACGATGGCGGCAGGTGCAGCTGTGTCATGATCATTGACGGGAATGAGTACCGCTGCGAGCACATCTGCTGCGCGACCTGTACCGCGGCTGTTGATGGCTAGGCTGTACGAGAATCAACAGAGATGGCGAGATGGATCAAGAAAAGACCCAACCATAATTCTCTGTGGGTTGTAAGAGTTTGGAATGGTTCCGGTTTAGGCTCGACGGCTCATATCGACAACATTCGAATTGGGCGAAGGGTATTTTGATTTGTCTTACGACCGTCTCGCTGGCGTGGCCAGTTGTGAGGGTTCGTCGCAATTAAAAAAAGTCTTCGCCTTTTATGGACGTCGAAATTCATAGTCTCCGAAATTCTGTCGTTGACGATCTCCTCTGTTCAAGTTGCTATCTCAATAATATGACCATCACAACAATCTTTCTGTGGGCTACCCTAGCCACCATTACGAGCTCAGTGTGGTACTATCGTAGGCTGAAACTTTAGTACAGACCTGCAAGATGACAAATCGTGATCTTCAGATCGGGGTGCCTTTTCATAGGTGAAAGTACCAACGTTAGAGACCTGTCCATTTCGAGCCCCAGATCCTGCACTCTCGCATTCGATCCAGCCCCCATGCTTTCTTCTCATCACGCCACTATCCTCCCCGTCACCCAGATCCCAACCAATTGGCGATGCCAAGTCTCGGGACTAGTCTTAGCTCCGATGGAGTCTTGCTGGTTATCGTGAGACCATGACCTCTGCCAATGGAAAAGACTCCTTCCTGCCACATCGCAAGCGAGATCTGGACATCTAGGGCACCGGGACGTCGGATCGGTGCCCGCTACGTTTACTCACTCGTGGACTAAGTTTTCCCATGGATCCGGTCAAAGTCGGGTGACACCAGAAGGATCGTGGAGATCGCCAAGATCCAATACTGGGCGGATCTGTGTAGCACAAGCTGCAGCTATCCGCCGGGGACTTCAACTAGACTCGCACGCGATGCCGCTGGAACTCCTTGGCTACATCCCACGACGGTCTCATTGGTCGCCAACTTGTTGTTTTCCCTCCTCGTTGTAGGTTCAACGCATCATCCTCCCTTCATCTAATATACGGCCCCGAGACATTGGTTGCCCCAAGACAGTCCATCGGGGCCAAATCGAGGGTATGGTTTCACAGGCATCACTGTGATGAGGCGGCAGTAATTTCAGATAGGATGCAACGACGTGGTGATGCTCGGGATGGTTGGCGAGGATTGGATGTGTATCAGTGGACGTGGAAAATAGAAAAAAAGCAAGGCGTCTGTGGGTGGATGATCTGAATGGCGAAGCGATCATTGCAACGCTGGAATCAAGGATTAGTAGCATAATGTGCAGAGAATCGTGATCAAACAGCCCATGAGATGATGTATATAAGACGGAGATTGCTGTTTGGAACGATGCCACTCTCCATGATCTTATCACCTCAACAATTCGACCGCCATTGACTTTAGTAGACCGTCGCGACCAAAATCACTCTCGGATACCAAGCCATCATACAGTAGTTCCTCTACTCTGTCAGTCGTTACAATGTGTCATGGTCACCCTCGATGGCATCCGTGTTCTCACACCTCGATCAACTGGCATTACTGCCCTTCCGCCATGATCGACCTCGAAACGGGTGTCGAGACACCGTGCAGCCATGTCAGCTACGCAACGGCGCAACCCAGCAATACCGACTGTCCGCTTCTCAACTGCC
Organism: Colletotrichum higginsianum IMI 349063; assembly: GCF_001672515.1. Lineage (NCBI taxonomy): Eukaryota > Fungi > Ascomycota > Sordariomycetes > Glomerellales > Glomerellaceae > Colletotrichum > Colletotrichum higginsianum. Next base: position 3,919,336 of record NC_030961.1, on the reverse strand, counting down.
AGTTCAAGGCTATGGGTGGGACCTGGACATGCTGCCAGTGTGGCCAAGGACCCAATGACCAGGGTTGGTGTACGATGCCGAAGCGGATGCCGGACCAGAACTACGGTGGGATTGCCGCCGATGAGACCCGGACGTGTGACCACGGCTGCTGTGCGGAGTGCACACGCTACCGTAAGCCTCAAACGAGCCCGATTTCTACCGCTCGATGATGTAGCTAACCGAGCGACTCCAGTCCCGACTCGAGCAGCGACTCCTGACATGACATTCGGTGAGCTTCGCAAGGGAACGGCCAGCCGCAAGTTTGGGTACGGCTCGGCTACTCGCTCGCACCGCCGAGGCTCGGCCCTGTCCAAGATCAACGGCTTCCTTCCCGTTGACGAGGAGGTTGAGACTACTTCGCCTTCTACATCGGGCTCATCTTCGAGGAGCAGCGTTTCCCACAAGTCGTCTGTCTCGAGTAGCACGTCTTGTAGGTCCTCGGCCTCGGCTGGTCGCGGATCAGCACATCGAGCCGACTTGGAGTACAGTTCGAAGAGGCACAAGTCCTCTTCAGGCAAGTCGACCAAGAAGAGTCAGAAGTCACTGAGATCACATTGACTATAGCCAACACTACTTGGGACCACAGACAGAGGCAAGGTGGGGCGACGCCGGATGTGTATGAGTGTGTGGCTGATTGATTTGGGGTACGGTTATCTGCTTGAGATAATCCATAAACGAAACTTCTGCTTATCTCTGTTGTTCTAACACTGTTTTAAACAAGTTCAGATGGGTCATGGATATAATCGTGCGTTTTCTAGAACTTAAGACACTCGCTTCCTATCCCAACACAACTGATGATGGATGTATGGAAACTTGTAGCTGCCGCAATGCGTATGTGTAGGAAGTGAAGGATTTAAAGTGTCGTTTGATCTCTCAAAAAGAGACACAGGGCGAGGAGGGGGTTTTATGCCCTTCCTAATGCCATCTACGTCTCTGACCAACTTCCAGACCGGATCGGGGCATTCCTGCATCATGTCAGTATCGTGAATCCCACATGATATGTTCTCGTATCAAGTATTCTGTCATAGGCCGTGGCTCGACTCATGGACAAGGTAACATGAATGAGAAAGCTGTACGTACATAGTAGACGGCAGTGGCTTGTGTGTGCCTCAAATGTGGCTGATGCGGGAGGAGGATCAATCATCGGCCGAGCCGCTCCGAGAAAGTGGACACGGCCTAATCCATTCTGCCGACACGTGCTTCCGGGACCCACTCTGGGTTCCGGAAGCTGTCCTCATCTTCGCCAAGGTGCTATCGCATCTTCTTTGTCCTTCAAACCCATCAAACACCACACGCGGTAGCTGTTCACCGCCGACAAGAAATCCGACTGCAACGATTACGAGACTCCGCTGCAATGGCTTGCGGATCCGGATGCTGTGGTCCCTCCAAGGACCAATCCGTCGATTCCAATACTGGGCCCTCACCGACTCCAACTGAAACGCCGGCTGAAATCGAGATTGATAGCTGTTGTGACGACGCGGGTTCTTGCGCTGAGCCAGTCGAGGCGGATGACAGTCTCCAAGCTGACCAATCCTTGACTGACAAAAACCGCGATAATGACGATGATTGCCAAAAGGGCTGCTGCTCCTCGACCCCGGCTTCTGAAGCCGCCCAACTTGGATCCAGCCAGGCAGTCGTCAAAGACTGCTGTGGCCCGCCCGAAGAAGATGTTGTCACTTGCGCAAAGCCCTGTTGTGGCTCGGCGGATGAGACAACCATGGATACCACCGCCTCAAAGCCCAACAACGTTGAAGTGACAGCCGATGACGACAAGAAAGGATGTTGCAGCGCTCAGGAGGAGGTCGTCGTCGACAGCTGCTGCCCCCCCGAGCCCAAATCTGAGGACGATTACTCCCAAGCATGTTGTGGCCCAAACACTGATGCCAAAGCAATGGATGTCTGCGGGCCCCAGCCCACTGATGTCACGGATGACTGTTGCGCGCCGAGACTTCCAGTTGCGGTTGCCTGCAACGAGGGCTGCTGTGACACAAAAGCCGAGCCAAGGAAGAAAAAAGACTCGACCATCAAACGAGACATCGGCGCTGATTTCTGTACTCCGCAGCCCCAGCCAACTGATGACTGTAGCAAAGGATGCTGCTCGTCTTCGCCGTCTAACCAGGAGGTAAAGGTAACAGAGGACAAGGCACCCAGCTGTTGCGAGGGCAAGACATCCCCTTGTTGCGACTCAACCTGCATTGACCGACTCGCACTTCGCGAATGCACCGCCAAGAAGTCTTTCGCATCGCGCCGCTCGTCCAAAGGTACTATGCAAATCTATCCCGAAGACAACCATAGCCGTGCTCGCAGCTGACATACCCTGCAGCGACCGCTAGCGATAACAGCTGTACAGGCGGCGAGAACGGCAAGCCATGCCGTGATCACGCCCGCACCGTCCGCAGGACTTACCAGGCCAAGCTTGAAGCCTTGGGCTGCATCTGCCGGGCTCTGCTGGCCCTTGGACAAGAGTCTTGCTGTGCTCCTCGTGAACGACCCGTTCAGAAGCGCTCTTCCATCAGGTCGTCTCGCTCTCGCGTCTCTATCGATTCATGCTGCGTTAAAGGAGCACCAGTTACTGCCTGCGGCTCGACTGGACGCTCTGGCGACAAGAAAGCGTCCCGCTCCGCTGGCTATGGAGTCAAGGGCGACGGTTGTTCCAAGGGATGTTGTGCAAAGCCAAAGGCCCCAAGCGTTGCGGGTTCTTGTGCCGACTCCTGCTGCGATGCGACTGAAGCCACAGATGCCATCGTAGAGACATCCAAGCGAGTGGTCGGCGACGTGACCAACGACGTGACCAACGACGTCGAACGGGGGCTCTCCGGAAAGGAACATGTCGTTCTCAGCATCTCCGGCATGACTTGTACGGGCTGCGAGACCAAGCTCAGGCGAACACTCGCGACGGTTGGCGCGGTCAAGAATCTCAGGACCAGCCTGGTGCTGGCGCGCGCCGAGTTCGATTTGGATATGGGCGCTGGCTCGGTGGTCGAGGTCATCAAACATCTCGAGCGAACGACCGAGTTCAAGTGCGAGAAGATAACCAGCCAGGGCGCCAGCATCGACGTCCTCGCCCCCGGCAACACTGCGGCCTTCATCAGCCAGCCCTGGCCAGAGGGCGTCACGGACATTCGCGCAGTGGACAAGACGACCGTCCATGTCGAGTTTGACGCAGAGGTCGTTGGAGCTCGCGATCTGGTCGATAAGGGTTGGGACACGCCCGTGGAGCTGGCGCAGCTTCGCGCCGATCCGACCTTGGAGGCCGGCAGCAAGCATGTACGCAACATGGGGCTCATCACTCTGCTTTCGATCGCCTTGACCATTCCGGTCCTCGTCATGGCCTGGGCCCCTCTCCCCGAGAGGGAGCTGGCCTACGGTTCCGCATCCCTGGCACTGGCGACTATCGTACAGGTGGTCGTCGCAGGACCGTTCTACCCCAAAGCCTTGAAGAGCTTGATCTTCTCGAGAGTCATCGAGATGGACCTGCTCATTGTCCTGAGCACGAGTGCCGCGTACATCTTTTCCGTCGTATCATTCGGCTTCCTCGTCTCCCACAAGCCTCTTTCGACGGGCGAATTCTTCGAGACTAGCACGCTGCTTGTCACACTCATCATGGTCGGGCGATATGTTAGCGCCCTGGCGCGCCAGAAGGCCGTGGAATCCATCTCCATCCGATCGCTGCAGGCTTCTACGGCGTTGGTTGTTGACCGCTCAGGCGAGGAGAAGGAGATCGACGCGCGACTTCTCCAATACGGGGACGTCTTCAAAGTCGTACCAGAGTCCAGAGTCCCGACCGACGGGACGGTGATCTCGGGCTCCTCTGAGCTTGACGAGTCCATGATGACGGGAGAATCGAAGCCGGTCGAGAAATACGTCGGATCTTCACTGATTGCCGGATCCATCAACGGCTCAGGGACCCTCAACGTCCGTCTGACCCGTCTCCCGGGCGACAACACCATCAGCAACATCGCCGGCATGGTTGACGAGGCCAAGCTCTCCAAGCCCAAGATCCAGGATATCGCCGATCGGGTGGCGTCGTACTTTGTCCCGGTGGTGGTAGGCATAACAATCATCACGTTCTCGATCTGGATCGCCGTCGGCATTGCTGTTCGCAAGCAATCCGGCTCCGAGGCCACGATCCAGGCCGTCACGTACGCCATCACGGTCCTCATCGTGTCTTGCCCATGCGCCATCGGGCTCGCGGTACCGATGGTCATTGTTATTGCCAGCGGCGTTGCTGCGGAGAGAGGCGTCATCTTCAAGTCCGCCGACAGCATCGAGGTTGCCTACAAAACGTCACATGTGGTGTTTGACAAGACCGGGACCATCACGAACGGCAAATTGACGATTGCTCAGGAAGACTATGTTGCGGATGATGTCACATCAACCAAGGGCTTGATTCTAGGTCTCGTTGGCAGCATCAAGCATCCCGTTTCTGCCGCTGTCGCTGCCCATCTCAAGGCCCAAGGCATTTCCCCCTCCACCGTGTCGGACCCCAAGGCACTGACTGGCAAAGGCGTCGAGGCAACTGTTTCTGGGCGGAAACTCCGAGCGGGTAATTCGCGATGGCTCGGCTTCTCCACGGATCCTAGAGTCGAGCCGATCCTCACAAAGGGTTACACCGTTTTCTGCTTCACCATCGATGGCTCACTCGCCGCCGTGTTCGGTCTGGAAGACTCCATCCGACCCGATGCCCTCGAGACCATCGCGACGCTGCAAAAGTCCGGGATTGCGGTCCATGTGCTCTCTGGAGACGACGACGGCGCCGTTCGAGGAGTAGCCACTCAGCTGGGGATTCCCGACGGCCACGTCCGCTCCCGCTGCACGCCCGCAGACAAACAAGCTTACATCCAGACGCTGATGGCTCGGCGGCCGCACACGACAACCGAAACCCGCCGCGGTCCGCGGAAGAGTCTGAAGGAGCCAGTTGTCATATTCTGTGGCGACGGTACTAACGACGCGGTCGCGCTGGCCCAGGCCACGATCGGCGTGCACATGAACGAGGGTACCGATGTCGCAAAGTCGGCCGCCGACGTGGTGCTCATGCGGCCCAGCCTGGCCGGCATACTCACCGCCATCGCCATCAGCAGGAAGGCCATCCACAGGATCGCCTTCAACTTCGGCTGGAGCTTCGCTTACAACCTAGTGGCCATCCTCCTCGGGGCCGGCGCGTTTGTCCACGCGAGGATCCCGCCCGAGTTTGCCGGGCTGGGTGAGTTGGCAAGCGTGCTGCCAGTCATCGCGGCTGCAGTTCTCCTGCGTTGGAGCAAGGTTTAAGGGACCCTTTAGTCTGCCCAGCGGGGGAAAGGAAGGGGGGGGAGGGAACTGGACGGGCCGAACGGTTGTAACATGGGACGGCACGCTGCGCGGGAGAGGAAGAGGGCGGCGCGCGTGATCGCGTCCAAGGGAGCGGGTGCCCGAGGTTGTGCGCCGGTAGGCAGATTCAACATCTGCGGCATGCATGTTCTTGTTTTGCTTTTTCTTCTTCTTTCTTTCTTCAGAAACCTTCGTCATTGGCTCACGTTCTTTCGCCTGCTCTTTTAGTATGGCAATGTTCGGTCGATTGATTCCATCTGGTCTCAGTCTTGGTTGTGGCGTCCATCTGCTTTGCAGGTGGCTGTTTGTTGTCTCTGAGCACCCCGGATCGTGGTACCTCGGCTGCCGTCGAGTGATCGGACTCTGAGTCCGAATTGTTCTCTCTCCTGGTTTGTACTCAGGACGAGATGTTGTGCTGCTTTCCGCGCCGCGCCCACCATAGCTCAAATGGAACCTCCTACCAGCAGGAATCACGCCTCCAACATAGTACAATCAAGACAAAATTGCTTTACCTAGGAGGAGAAGACATCCAAACTAAACTCTCAAAAACCGGTCTTGATTCTCTCGGCGCACGCCATCACCTACCTGCCTAGGCAGAGCAGAGCCTCTTCTCTCCTCTCCCCTTTTCAAGGACAGGGTAAACATGGCACTAACAGACGATGTCATGCAGCAACAAGGTGCGTTATCCGACTTCCCCCGCATGCGTTTAAGCCCCAATCAATCATGACGGGGCGATGCCGCTGGGCAGGGTTCTGGCCCCTTTCCCAGCCCCATACCCTTGATCCTGATCCTCTGTCCGAGGCGTGTCCCCTCCCCCCATGTCGACCCCTATTCGACGGGCAATGGTGCTCTTGCGAGATCGGTCACGATGTACATTCATGGTCTGGCCCCCCTATCACCCACTGCCGGCAGCACAGTTCGTTGATCGGATGGTCGTAGCTTTGAGGCTTCCAAGCTACCGCGTTTTTTTGACTCCCATAGAAGCCATGCGTTGATCTCAGTGTCAGGCATGGGCACTTGCACGGTGTTTTCTATAACCGTGTTCTTTCACATCATGTACAGACTTTTGCGACCTCCAGAAGGACCGCCTCGGCTACGAGTCTCGATCCCCACGTCGACCACATACGACTGCCATCTGGTGCCCATTGAGTGATCGGAGGTACACAGCTTTTCTGCACATAAATTGACTTCTTCACCGGTGTGGGGGCTAGTCTATTGCCAAGTCGTACAATACGCAGCACACACTGTGGCTCGCTGGCTCGCTGAGGGTGATGGTGTGATCTGATAGATGCTCTTCACGACCGGCTTGTCCAATAATGCGCTGGATGTGACCGGAGGCTTTCCCGGCCTGGGCCCTGTTGCAAGGTGACCAACCGGGCAGGAATGCCCATCCCGCCTTTTCAAGGTGAACACAGCGTACGGCGAATGCTAGTTTGCCGTGTGCTGCGATCCGGTGCGATCCGGCGGGTGGGAGTCGAGCCCTCTTGGATCGGGTTTAATCGAGACGAAACATGTGCCGACCTATGTCTGAGCGACGTGGCAACCTACAGGTAGCATTTTCCGAGCTCTGTGCACTAGCACCGAACTGGTGGCTTGTGGCGCTGCCAGGGGAGTGTCCATCTGCACTCGCTTGGAGACAGCAGACTCCAAGGAAACCCAAACACCAAGAACACAGAGTCCGAGAGGGGGGTTCCAACTGGTGTCTAAGTGACAGTTCCGCGGGCCGTGTGCCAGGCGACACAGCGTAGGATTAGTATATCATCCTTGTTTCCGGCGTGCAGCAAAAGCATGGGCAGGGTGCAGTGGTGGGAAGAGCATCGATATTAAATGGAACCGGACACCAGGGCTTACCTTATCTATGACTGGCAATTCATCGATGGGCAAGGCACGCAAGCCGGTTAGTAACAAAAGAGGTGAGGCTACCCATAGTCGTTGTTGTCGAGAGGACGGACTAAGTGCGCCCCTTGATTCAGTCAGCAGTCTCTCGACGGCAAATCCCGTCTCATCTGAATAATGTAATAGATTGAGGCAAGCCCTGGTGGCGTTCAAAAATGTCTTGTTCCGAGCAAGACAAAGCCTTGATAACATGTAGTTTAGTCGTGCTCAACTGCTATACGGAAGGGCATCCTCATCATCGTGGGACCTTTTTTCATTTCATCGTCACCATCTCTCCGCCATCACAACCTGCAAACCGTTACGGCCGTTACAGCTATTCTATCGAGCACTAGGGCTGAATCCTCGCGTGGCACTTCCGGAAACAGAATGGCTCGAGTGGTGCATCTCTACAGTGGTGGTACGCAAGTTGGCAGAAGCATGTATTCAGATTCAAAGGAGGAATTCTCAGGCGTAGAATAGGCAGGTGGGAGGCAGGGGCTGACGCGTCTTCCAAAAGTCCGACAAACTCCTCCGCAACAAGATCCAATAAGCTTAGGAAGCGGCAATATCTCCGTTCCGCAAAGTGGGTTTCTCGTCAAAGAGATCAGGGTCCCGTGGCACATCGGCGACTGAACAAGCTAGTGTCGTGGGCGCGGCCGTGTCCAGATAAAAGAAGAGTATCAATCATGTTGCCAAAGCCTAAGGCAAAGTATGATGTATCTGAGTAGTGATCTACGCTTCGAATGCCATGGAGAAGAATCACAGTCTTGGGCGAAGTTCTCCCTGCCGTCGATCGGTATGTTCCAATGCAAAAGATCTCGTAGCCTTGCGGCCTAGACCACAGGTTAGAGGCTGCCAACCAACGCGGATGAGTCTTAGTAGGCGGTCTAGATGGTCGCTTTCTAAACGATATGGTGGAAAGGGCCTCGGTTGTTTAACTGCTCAACGCACGCCCGCAGAATAAAGGTCTAGGTCCAAGCAGACAAGTGAGATGCTGCTGTAGCAGGGACATTAGCGTCGGGAGAACGGAGAGAACAATGCAGGAATGAAACCAGGAACGCAAATGGTCACGGCATTCAACACCGTGATTCCAAGTCGGCCAAAATTAATTCCAGGGCTCGGTCCGCGGTCCGACAGGCCCTTGGTGCTTCTTAGTACCCCCCTTTGGTGCCCCTAGTTCAAGACTTGGCAGACGAAGAAGAAAGCAGCAAGACTGACTTAGACACAGCGACACCAGGCCCGCGCCGGGCCTTCATGCCTCTCCTCGGCTCCATTTCCATTCGCTGTCGGATAGTGAGAATGCAACGGCAAGGAGGGCGTGCGAAAAGAAGCTCGGCAGGGACAGCTGGCTGGGCTGCCCTCCCCGCCTTGTGTACGTCTATGGTCTGATTGCCCACGCTGGTCTCGCCGCTGCTGTTCCCCATGGGAAAGTGAAATGGCATTGCCTTGCCAATAGTCCAGACACCTCAGGTACTTCAAGCAGGTGCCCAGTTGAGGGTGTGAGGGAGGCCGAAAGGGTTTCTTGTCGGGCGTTGCCTCCTGCCAGCCTCTGCGAGAGGACAAGAAGCAGGCTAGATACGCGGCTAAGTGGCTGATACACTCACGCTTTACTGGATGATGTACACCTTTTGCAAGATCAGCGGCATCTATGTACCCCTGGAGAGACCCGGAATGCTCTTTTTCATCTGCGTAGCCAGTCGGCTCCTCTTGGTGTCCTCATCCCCGATGGGGTTCAGTCCCCATGCCGCCCGCTGGTCAGTAACTCATCTTGGCAAGTATCTAGGCTCAGAGACTCGCAGGCAGTAAGTTTAAAAATCTCAATGACTCGTATTGTTAACGAAAGACTCCGATTGGCGCTTTTTGGAAGCTTGTAGTTTGTTGTCGAAGTTGGGACCTTGCCTAACGAAGCAGCACCCACAGAGGGCTCATTTGATTCATCTTGATGACGTGCCCGACAATCGGCGCCAGCACCACATTCTGCCTCTGGGTGTCCACGAAGCACCCAGGTCCCTGTACTGCCAACAAGAACATGTGTCTGTTTACTACTTTCCGAACAACTCAGGCACCCTTGGCAGCATCATTGCGTGAGCTGTGAGTTTATCATCTCAAAAGGTGCTGCACAGAAGAAGCTACAATGAGGGTGTACCGTCCCCATGAAGCGCTAACGCTTTTTTGGTCAATCCAGTGTACGGGATACTTCGGAGACCGAAAGCCCACATCACGTACCCTGTATGTGAATCTGAAGGCCAGTAGAGAACCTCGACGCGGAGGCCCACTGCTTCAAGCATAGCTGCTCCTGTACGGCAAGAAACATTTACTCAGTCTAGCCAGCCCAGAACAAACAGTATAGGCAGAAGTCACTGGAAGGTAAAAATGCAAGAAGGCTTTGGTGGTGACAAAAGGTGTAGTCGCCATGACTTGAGCGGCCTGGCCGTGTTTCTTCCAACGATCCTCGGAGATAGGGCTTTTCGTAGCCTCTAGAGATCGCCCCCCCTGACGTTTCTGTCTCGCAATGTCGCAAAGAGATTTCCAATGGGCAGTGGGTGAGGCGTGTTCTCTCCTATGTTTCTCCCTAGCTTTTCTTGTCTCCTGTCTTACTTTTTGATCATTCCCTGCGACGAAACGGTTGATCAAGTGACTCATGAAAGTGTACAAAATCAGACGCCCTGCGGAGTGCCAAGTATTCGATCGACGCAATCAATCTCAACATCGATCCAGCCACCATCTCTCCAGTCTCCCAGCCCTTTGTGGAACCTAAAACTCCACATCATCACAGAGCTGAACAGGGAGGAAGAGAGCTATGTTGTGGAACTTTCGCCTTGATGACGGCGGAGACAGGGAGTGAGCGTGTCTCTGGGGAATGATGCTAGGGCATGAAACTGTTGAGGTAGAATAACTACCACCGACAGGCGGCCAATCCATGTGGCCAGACAGTGGTTGTTTCCTCTCTGCGGATTCCAGGAATGTGCTGTCTCAGGGCTTTGACCTCTGATCTCCTCAGCCCCTTTGCGGTCAGATGCTACCCATGGGGAGGGAGAGACAGGAGCGGAATCTAGCAAAGAACGTCGTAGCCCAGCTGAATCGACTGTTTCTGCTCGTGAGTGACACCCGTCTGCTCCATTTACTGTCGGCGCCGTATGCCCTGGAATGATGACCTTGTCCCAGTTCCGCTTCCTGTCCAAGCTAAGCTGAAACTGCCATCCAAGTCCGGCCCGCGACCACCATGGCGGGGAACATCTCGTGCTTTTCGAGCCAAATGTTCTCAGAATGTCTGATCACTGCTCTTCTTTTGAGAACAGCCCGCTAAAGAAACATGATTCTGTGAAAACCCCAGACCCGCTGAACCTTGTGTTCGGGTTGCTGTTCCTTGTCTCGTCACATGGGACGGAGGCGGAAGTCGATCAACGATTACAAACATTGAAACCCCACCGAGAGACGTGGAATCTCCGCTAACACATTGACCTGCATCGCTAATCTGACTAGACTCGGCCGTAGAAGCGAGCATCCACCAGAATTAGACATTGTCTTACGGCTACTCAGCCCCGATCCCAGGCTTTGTAGGAAAGAGACAACTACGCTAAGTCTTTGCGATGGCGAGAACTCGAGCATAGGCTTTTCGATTAGTTGTTCTGTCTCGGGGTTTGGTTTCGGGATCTGCTACTGGTTGAAGAATACCCTGCGGTGGCCACAAACCTGGCCAAGGTGGGCGGATGGCATGTGGCTGTCAAAGAGGCTTTGTGTTGTTGGTCTCACTCAAAGGTGGCCCAAGCCCCAAGTCCTATTCCACGTGGACGGAGATAAGCAAGTTGTAAGACAGCCCTTCCAGATGAGAGATCAAGGTACGGTGGATTTCAGATCGGCACCCAGCTCCCATGGCATTATCTCCAAACTCGTGGGGCCTGGAAAGCAGGGCAAACGCATGATGATGGCCAAGAGAACCCAACATCCACTGCCTTACCCCCCTTTCACCCTTAGTCCGTTGTGAAGTTCGTTCTCGACCCGGAAGAACCCGCTCTCGTCTGCTGACCCCGAATCATTTTCGACACCAGCATGGCCTCAAATCAACTTGTCGAATATTTTCAACCGTCTGCAGAGAAGAAGATGGAGGCATTCCTTCATGACAGTCGTATGTGAGTGAGGCACTACATAGCGATGGTACGATACATGGCTGTCTTCATTGTGTCAACTACCCAAGTTAAGCATACTATCTAAGCTACCCAAACTACCACGGTGCACCGGGACAACATCATGATGCATCTTGTAAAATAAACGTGTTGCGGACTTTGAATGGCGTTTTCTTTTTCCCTTGTAGCGTGAGTGGCAAACCTAGACGCCCCCTCCAGCTTCATCTTCTGGTCCGGTTGATTCCATCCGAAACCGAGAGACACTCTAAGATTGATGGCTACTCCGAAGTCCGAGCCAGTCAAGCCGATGAGCTGCACGCCATTATGGGTACGGACAGGGCACTAACCTCACATTCGCCAGCCTTCTTCGGCCCTGTCCAGTCATCCCTTGGCACGCCATGCCCATCCCGCATACAAACCGCCTGATCGTGCCAGGGTTCTTCAATAATCGGGAGCCAAAACGCACTTGTTCGTCTTGTGAAATGGATCCCCCCCCCCCCCCCAAGCTTGTCCCAGCCTGCCCCAGCATACGCGTTACACATACATTGGCATGGGCCAGTGTGAACCTGTGTTGTACTCAAGCAGCGCGTCATTCCGTGGACTGGGGCCCAAACAGTCATGCAGAGAAGCACTGCAGCATACAATGCTCGCCTCTCTTTTGTATTGGCACCCCATTGGTGCAGATGGGCAGACGGATGGGAGAGATATGGTCGGTCACTCACTGCCTACAGGGAGCCCGTGAGCTGGAGCTGGGCCGGGGAGCTGAAATAAGAAAACCTCCCTTGCGGCCGTGAGGGATCCAGACGAGAGTTCGGATTCTGTGGTTGGGTAGTGACGATGGTGCTCAACCTTTTCCACTGGGACGCCAAGGTGCCACCCGTTTTCTGTTAAAATAGACAGAGGGACATGCCAGAAAATAATAATTTCACTGTGCTTTCATAGAGCTGCTTTTGATGTTCTGATCAACTGATTATTCTGATCAACTGAATAACCTGGATTCCTGTAATATCAACGGCCGCTTGTGCGACCAAACTCTGCTGCTCACGTCAACATTTTCCAGTCACATCTTTTCGACCTGCAGCAACCTGCTCGCAAGATATCGTAGCTGACCAAATAGTGTCACAACCTGGGGGTGTCATATCCTTGTCTGTCCTTCCTTCCACCGGTAACGAGGTTCAAGGTTGGCAGTTGAGCGAGTTTGTCGTGTCCGCACCGTCCAAGCAGTCGCCACGGTCCACACACAGACAATTGGACACCGGACCACAGCAACTCCTGAGTACCAAGAAAGAGGTGCCCTCTGCCGGCCGGTTCGCCGAAGATGGAGATTTCGGAAACCCCGGAGACTTGGCCGAGCCATGCTGCCCCTATCTTTTCTGTGAGTTGTCTCTCTGGCGAGCCATGTCCTCTCAAAGCATCACAGCTGCATTCGAAACTTTTCCCTCCTTTGTATTGCTTTCGCGGCAACAACGTCTGGCTCGACCGAACCCTAAGAGGGATATGGGACTAACTGTTCTCAGGATACCAAGACTACGGGACATGGCCAAGCCCCCTTCTATCCAACCCACCTTGGCGCGTACGCAGACTCTCAGACGCAGCCGCACTGGGAAGAGTACGAAGGCCTCTCCGGAGCTCGAGTGGCCGCAGTTCCATTCCACGAGTACTACCATCCCATCAACGGCTTGTATCACTCGGTCGAAGAATTGTATCCTTCAGAGGCTCTGGGCTCTTCTGTTCACGCTGGGTGCCTCGATGAACCAACACTGCAACCGATGAATTCAGCGGTTGTTTCCCTAGGAAGCCAATATTCCAACTTTGCCAATCCCTCGCAACTGGCTGGCTGCTACAGGACTGGCCCTTATCCAACCGCACGTCAGGCAGGTGGTGGCACACTTGGCCCTGAACAAGTAGCGGATTGTTGTGGACAGCCGAGACACTGGGAAGTGTCGGCTGGGCTTGCGACATGCTCGACTTGGATATCGCCCCCGCCCAGCACAATGGCGTTGTCCAGCGGCTCGTGTAGTCCTAAGGACATGTGCATCGTGACCCCTCGCCGATGCCCCTTTCCTGAGCATCAACTCACGGCGCATGCCCAAGCATCTCCGCCCCATGCCATCGAGCCCGTAACGGCTAGACCGAGCCCCGAGGTTGAAATGCGTTCCAACTACGGCGCCGCCAGGAAGAGCAATGCCATCATCTCCGGACACGACAAGCCGGCGAGCTCCGAAAGAGCCAAGACAGGTGGTCGAAGAAAACGTACAATGACGGAGGAAGAACGCCGAGCTATAGCGGACACTAGGCAGATTGGTGCTTGCATCAGATGCCGCATGCAGCGCCTCAAGGTATGTCCAAAGCTGCACGGAACCACCCCCTTTGAACCAACCGAGCTCGTTTTGGAGGCTAATCGCAAACGCAGTGCGATGTCAACCCTGATGACCGCCAAGGGCCCTGCCTTACATGTTCCCGAGTCGACATGAGTTCCGCCAAAGTCGTCCACCGACAGCCTTGCATTCGAACCAAACTCTCCGACGTCGTCCTATACCGTGACCCCAACACGGCGAGTGGTGAAACCTGGGGGTCCCCTGCAAAAGTCCCCGGTCCCAGACTGTGGGATGGCGATAACACGTACAGGATCAACCTGGTGATGCGGGGACTCTGTTCGGTGCCCATGACCATCGAAGTGAGGCGGTTCGTGGAAAGCCCCGGGGATCAAGTCAACTATAGATGGCTGGACGAGGGAAGCGGCGAGGTTCGGAAGACTGCCCTCGAGCCATACGCCCTCGTCAGCGTCAACGAGACGCGCAAAGCCTTTGACGAATACGTCGAGGCCAACGCCGTCGGCAGCTGGGAGGAGAAGACTAAGAGGGGCGATGCCAACCAGCTCATCCTCGACCATTACAAGAACGCCCTGGAGCACTACAACAGAGTCAACGACGCCGAGAATGTTGTTGACCAAAGGCTTTTGTTGAATTTTTTCAAGCTGCGCTTTGCACTTCGTGGGTACCATCCGGCACTTTGGTTTCCATCCGACCCTATTTCCTGACTCTCTACTCTCCGTCTGGTCACCCCTTTGCATGCTGACGAGTTTCATCTTCAGACGTCAGCATGCACCCTTCGTGGGTCTACGACAGAAACACCAAAAGCGCCAGCTGTCTGGGCATGATGCCTGCCAAGGGTGATTTCCATCCTCTGCTCGATCGGGTCCCGACACCTCCGATGATCACCGAGCAGTTCAACTCGATCAGCCACATAGTAGTGCTCAAGTACCACGAGCAGGTGCTGGAAGACCTCGAGAAGATCTGCTGCAAGAAGATACGGACGTCCTTCTTCACGGTCTACGCCGTCGTGTTCCTGATGTTGCACGAGCTTGCCGTCATGACGGAACACCACCGTCTGGACGCCCTACTGTGCCAGGGCAAAGAGGTAATAGAGAGGACACCAGGGCTTAGGCTTGGCTATGAGATCCTTGTGCTAAATACCTTCATTTTTAGCAGCAACCGCGACAATACGCGTACCTATCGTACCTCGAAATGGTGAAGAAGAGCGCCAACATCCTGTTGCTCCATTGGCAGTACTACAGGAGAGCACCCGACTCCCTATGCCCGGCGGACAGCTGGATCGGCGACCATATCACAAAGTGGTTCTGGACGGGGCTCAGCAGCGAGC
Organism: Colletotrichum higginsianum IMI 349063; assembly: GCF_001672515.1. Lineage (NCBI taxonomy): Eukaryota > Fungi > Ascomycota > Sordariomycetes > Glomerellales > Glomerellaceae > Colletotrichum > Colletotrichum higginsianum. The sequence continues at coordinate 3,904,328 of NC_030961.1, read as the reverse complement.
ATGAGAAGTTTTGCCGAGAGAACTGGCAAAAGATGAGGGAGATGCGAGAGGACGGTGAGTCTCGAGCCCAACCACATCATCTCATCACGTGTGATTCCATCGTAGGCTTTCAGAGTCACTGACTGACTGACTGACTGACATGGTTGCCAGTCCGCTGCCCCGAGCAAAAGGACCTCGGCAGCCCCTTTTACTGGATCTCGCAGATGTTTGAGGATGATTGGTCTTTGGAGGACATCTGGCATCGCCAGGGACGCACGAAGGCGGCCAAGGACCCGGACGTGATGCCGGTCTCCAAGCCTCTCAGAGCAAAACGACGCAAGTGATTCCTTGGGGCGAATGTTTTTGGAGAAATGCGTAGAGAACAGGGCATGACCTGCTTTCAAAGTTTGGGAGAAGCTCGTATACATCAATCGTGTAGAATCCGTAATTGAAGTGCTACCCCCTTTCACGGCGCGGGAGGTATGCGGACCAAGTTGAATCACACACAGCCGAACTAATAAGAAGCGGACCTCGGGGTGTTTTGAACCTCCGACCGCGGCTTATCATCGTCCCTGAACTTCTGTGAACTGTGAAGGGCTCAGTCAAACTCACTGCCAAGATGATAGCGGAACCCCGGGACAAAAAAGAGTCGTGATACGCTTGGCTCCCACGTCATACATCTTCAGTTATCGGCAACCCACGCCCAATCTGCGTTCAATCAAGCGGAAGATGCTTCATTACCTACAGTGGTCGGAGGGGTGCGATGGTCCATGGGAGTGAGGGAGTGAGTATTCAGACGTTTCCGCGCCGCCCTTTTCTCATTCCGTGTCGTCACGCACTCAAAAGAATAGAGTTTTCAATGGGGACTGCCGCGCTGGAAAGCTAATCTTCATTGATCGCTGCGGGTGATGTCAACAGAGCTCGCCGGTTCATCCTAAGATTTAAGCTGCAGTTTTAAAGGCGTGGTGACTTTGTTGTTTACATCATATTGTTTCACTCAGCCAGCGACGTCACCATTCTTTCATCCACCCTTCAATCAATTACCTTTCACTCATCTTTCCTTCCCCCCAACTCACCGGCCCCAGCCAGACCAGGCGCTGTCGCAGTTGTGTGAGGCCCAAGTTGCTCCTTTGGCAGTACCCAGTGAGTCCGGCTCATCAGGAATGCTCGATAGTAGCATGTGGTCTCACTCTGCTCTCAGGACCGCTCATTCTCACACCCTCGGGCCGTTGAGGTTGTATAAACTTGTGTAGCGCGGCACCCTGGGAACCCTGAGTGGAAGACGTGGAGAAAGGGCCGACTCGGCTCCCTCGGGCCAAGTCGGCCCAGGGTTCGTTACGAAGACGCGAACGCGCAGTCGCGGTGCGACGATGTCGATCCTCTCCGCATGCAAACGGTAGAAACGGGCTGGATGGGCGGGCATGCATGGTGTTCGGGGCTTCTGCTCCCAAGAGAGGAGGAGTTGCCACTTGTTATCGATGCATCAGCAACTTTGCTTGATACACAATAACACATATCATGGACTAACAGTTTTGAAACCTTGTCACTCTGGGGATCCGTCCGTTACACGCTGTACCCCTCATTGTCGTCCCATCTCGGATCGCCACACGGACAAGGACGTTGATGGCCCGCTATTCCTCTCCACACGCTGCCAAAATTTTCTAAAAAAGGGGGCCGGGAAGAGAGACCTCGACTCACCGAAACTTCGACCTGTTCACCACCCCCTTCTCATCGACATCCTTCGCCAAAAGGGTTACAGTACGGCACGGCACGGTACGGTACGGTCACAGCAAACACCATGCATCCCGCCCCTACAGCGTCGCCGGGTGGTGGTGACCCGTCTGGCACCGACTTCACCTCCGAGAAGCGCGGCGGCATGCCCGAGAGCGACACGAGCGCCGGCGAGTTGCAAGTGGGCCACGCGCCTCTGTCGAAGGCTGATGAGATGGGAAAGTCGCCCGCCAAGGACGGCGATGCTACTGATGCCACCGCCGCCGCCGACGCCAGCGACTTGGAGGTCGGAACGAACCAGACGGACTCGATGCGCGACTCCAAGGGCAAGCGGACCAAATGGATGAGGTTCTACCGGAGGTACAGGCTTCCGGTCCACGTCGTTGTATGGATGCTGTTCACCGCGTAAGTTTCTCTCGAGATATGTACACACAAACACACACACACACACAAACATACATATATACATATATATATGTCGAACACATACATATACACACACATATATATATATGTATGTATATGTATATCGTTCTCGTGCAGATACCTTCTTCCTCTTCGGGGTTCGGGGCATCGGTTGACCAAAGACATTCTTGTCGCCCAAATACAGATGGTGGATCGTCGGCCTCGTCTTCCAGCGCGACAGGCTCGGCTGGCTGAAGCCATTCCTGGTCTACCTCGCCATCACCATCCGGATCGTCACCCTCTGGCTGCCGGCCGCGGCCGTCATGGTGCCGCTGCGCTTCGTCTGGGGCCACACCGTCGCCAGGGTCTACGACCTGACGCCCAAGAAGCTGCACCAGCCGCTCGCCGCCCTGCTGACCATCGGCGTCTTCCTCGTCGGCTCCATGATCCCCGACGACGTGGGCGAGAACACGCGCGCCAGCCGCGCCATCTCCCTCTTCGGCCTGCTCCTCATGATCGCCCTGCTGACCGCCACCTCGCGCGACTGGCGCAAGATCCCCTGGCACACCGTCATCGGCGGCATGCTGACCCAGTTCGTCATCGCCGTCTTCGTCCTCAAGACGAGCGTCGGCTACGACATCTTCGCCTTCATCTCCGAGATGGCCCGCACCCTGCTGGGCTTCGCAAAGGAAGGCCTCGAGTTTCTGACCGACGAGGAGGTGCCCACGCGCACCTGGTTCCTCATCTCCGTCATCCCGGCCATCATCTTCTTCATCTCGCTCGTCCAGCTGCTCTACCACTGCGGCTTCCTGCAGTGGTTCATCAAGAAGTTCGCCGTCTTCTTCTTCTGGTCCCTCCGCGTCTCCGGCGCCGAGGCCGTCGTGGCCACGGCGACCCCCTTCATCGGCCAGGGCGAGTCAGCCATGCTGATCAAGCCCTTCGTGCCGTATCTCACGCTCTCCGAGATCCACCAGGTCATGACCTGCGGCTTCGCCACCATCGCCGGGTCGGTGCTCGTGGGCTACATCAGCCTCGGCCTCGACGCCCAGGTGCTCGTCTCGTCGTGCGTCATGTCGATCCCGGCCAGCATCGCCGTGTCGAAGCTGCGGTACCCGGAGACCGAGGAGAGCCTCACCAAGGGCAGCATCACGGTGCCCGACGACGACGAGAAGGCGTCCAACGCCATCCACGCCTTCGCCAACGGCGCCTGGTTCGGCCTCAAGGTGGCCGGCATGATCCTGGCCACTCTCCTCTGCATCATCTCCTTCGTCGCCCTCATCAACGGCGTCCTGGGATGGGTCGGTAGGTATCTCGGCATCCACGACCCGCCCTTGACCCTTCAGCTCATCCTGGGCTACATCCTCTACCCGGTGGCCTGGTGTCTCGGAGTGCCGAACAAGGACCTGCTCGTCGTTGGCGAGCTCATTGGCATGAAGATCATCACCAACGAGTTTGTCGCCTTCAAGTCGCTCTCTAGCAATGTCGAGCCCTACGTGTCCATGTCTGCCCGATCCAAGCTCATCGCCACTTACGCTTGCTGCGTGAGTATCCCGTTCCTCACTCCTGGGGGAAACCCCCATCATCCCCGTAACATCGGGAGCCTTGCTGACTGCGTATACCCTAGGGTTTCGGCAACATCGGATCTCTCGGCACGCAGATTGGTGTCCTCTCCCAGATCGCCCCTGGCCGTGCTGGCGACGTCTCGCGCGTTGCACTGTCGGCCTTGTTTGCCGGCGTTCTGTCGACCCTGACCTCGGCCAGCGTTGCTGGCATGCTGTACACTGGGTAGCTCCGGGGTAAAGGCCAGAAAACAGAACCAAAGTCAATAGACCGAAACACGTGAACATATTACCGACGACAGTAGTAGACCCATAATGATGTGACATGTGCCCGGGGGGTTAGTTAGAAAAGGGTAGAAGATGCTCACTGCTTCTCGGTGGGTGTGTAACTCCAAGTTCTCTCATGTGAAGGTGTGAATTCAAGACGGCATCCCTTGCCGTCACCATTCGGACCCTGGGAGAAAAGTATGAGAGCTGCCGACGTGTCTTCTGACATCACGCGGGCCGGCAGGCAACTCCTCGTACCCATTAGCACGACTGTGCTGCTTTCTCGATGGCTGCTGGCAGCGAGGCATACTTGGACAGTAGGTGGCCGCAGCGAGAAAGCCGTACCTGTCTTACATAGCGGGCACGGTGAAACATTCTACAGGGCTGTGTGGCCGTTGGGCCGAGACAATCGCGCTCAGCCTGCGTAGCTCAGCCTCTCCCTTGCGAGGGGAGGGCAGACAGCGCCGGGTTCTCCCATGGCAGCCGAGGCTGATTCTCATTGGTAATGTCTTTGATCCAGATAGCTATTAAGAACGCTCGTCAAGAGGCATCAACTGCTAGTCCTGTCCAAGAGTCAGCGTCAATATCCTCAAACGGCCATTACGGCATCACTCATCTCGCATCTCTCAACAGAGGAGGGCTCCGCACTCGTCTCGAGGCCTCGTCAAGTGACAGCGACAACCTACGCCGGGCCCCTCCCCCATACCCCATACCCCAGAATGCTAAGACTTTTGTCAAAGTTTCCCTCCGCCATTTCACGTAATGAAAACGATCAAAAAGGCTCTCAAACACATGGCGCGGACAGTTTTGTGCCCAAGCGATGGTCCAGAGATGTCCAAGAGATGAACCGGGTCAGGATGGTTCAGCCGGGAATGCAAACCTCTTACGAGAGATTTACCCCATCGTTTCCATCCTTTACCCCATCCCCTTCCCCCCCTCCTTGCCCAACTGGCCGCTTGTCCACAGGCTCCGAGAGCGCCAACAAACAGCTAGAGAATGGCCTGGGCCTGCACATGGGTGCACATGGCAATACCATTGCGCATTTACACTGCCCTGGCTAGACGTTTCCATGGCGCGAGAGGGGGGAAACCTGGGGGCCGGCCGGGAAAGAATCTCCCCCGCGTGAAGCTGAAGCCCTGAACAAATTGCAAAAGACTAGGCAGGATCATGGGGAGAGACTAATTACGGGTATAACGGGAATTTTAAAGCAGCAGAGTTTGAGGCGGCGGCGGCGGTGGTCAGCTATGGAAACGCTAGAAAACGTATGGAAGGATGCCAACGCAGCTGACAAGCGCATGGTCGGGGGGGCTTCGTGATTTGGAGAGCGCTAAGATGCATCGAACATTATTGAGATTGCGCGCGAGATTCCAACGAGATATGGAGGGTAACACACGACCGTGGATAGCCGGAGATGGTGTCGACAGGGGGGCGAGGGGGGGGGAAACGGATAGGCAGGGTGGAATCTGGACGCTGGCGATGGCTTCAGACTGGCATTGAGCCTCGGTTGTTTGCGTCGACTGGAGCACGGGGGGGATTTGCGCCTGTGGGCAAGGAAGAATATCGGGACATTTGTCTGTCTCCTCACCTCACCGCCGTGGCGAACGAAAGTTGGCAACCAACAGACAGACCGGTTTCTGCTTGGACAGTATCGAACCAGGCGCGCGAGAGCGCGTATACGAGTCGTCAAAGTCCGTCCGACCTGGCAGCAAAAGCCTTGGCTTCTGATGGCTAAAATCCCTCATCTAGGGCCTCTTGGCGAGGTTGATCCGGCAGGATATTCGGTGTTAGGGTGGCGCGTTGGGAATGGCGCGGGTTTGATTACGGGGTGTGTGTGTGTGTTTGTGTTGGAGAAAACAGAACAGACCAATATCAATATGTTATGGGCAATATCAGACGCCCGCTCGCGTGTCAGTCGAATGCCGCCGCCCTGTCCCTGGTTGGACGGTTAGCAGTATCGATCGTGACTGAGTGGAATTCGTCATGAGAGGGCGAACCTCCACCAGCAGTCGACCCTTTCATACCATGTAATTTTCAATGATGGCTGGATCCAGGCGTAATCCCTGTGCGAACGGCTTCCTAGTTAGTGCCTAGATCCCAGATCTCGCAGGTAGCCCGAGGCGGCAGAAATTGTCAAGAGGCGTCGGGAATTATTGCTGATGGGTCCTTTTGGAGCCTTGGAGGGTAAATGCTAGTACGATGGAGTTGGCAGTCCGTTTTCCAATGGCCGTCAAGAGTCAGTCTCAAAGATTAGAGAGAGAGGCCACGGACACCAAAGACAGAGACAGATTACAGGTATGGATACTGGGATCCGTCAAAGACCCGGCCGGGATGGCTGGGCTGTGCACTTGTTCGGTGGGCTTCATAGTTCAATGGCGCATCTGGCCTTGTTTACTGGAGAGCAGCGCGTGGCACGCGGCGCGCGGGTGCCTCGTGTCGAACCGGGACGCCAACAGGATGATCCTGTTCGGTACAGATACAGGTACATGATCCAGGTTTGGTTCTGTTGACTTGCCACAGACGCAGCGCAGAGTACGATGTAATAAGTGCCACTGCCTTCCCGAAGAGGCTGATGGTGTAAGTACACATTGTCCTTTATTTAACTGAGCTTAACGTCTCCCTGCATCCCCCTGAGCAGTTGGAGACTGGCTCGAGTGCCGAGAACCGCAGGGTGGCACGATGGATTTGGACTGGACTGGATAATGTGTGGGAGACGCCGCAGACCCTTTGGGAATGGCTTCCCGCGGGGAGTGAGCTGCATCCTGCGAAGTGCCCGGCCGGAGTGTGGTTTTGCTGCTGGAAGAGAGTCGTCCACTAGTCATTTACTTTTGACTAGTTGACTCTAGTCTCTTGGTGCCGGTAGCCCAGACACACACAAAAAAAGTTAGAACAGCCAACTGACAGATTTTTCAAAAATCGAGATTCCGGGCCACTGGCGTTGGACGAGAAAAGGCAAAGTGCCCGGAGCCCGTCCCATGCCCATCCCATCCAAGGTGGTGACCCCCCGGCAATCTAGGCCACGAACGGTCAAGGGCGAGGATAAGCTCGGTCGAATCCATGGCAGACAGGGGCGTAAGTGGATGAGATAGCGACCTGCCTGTTTTGGCCAGAGATAAACGTCTTGGCGGGGAGAGGGATACGGGCTCTGAATGGGCGAGACGATGGCAGTGGTGACCGGGAGGATGGATGGAGGAGGGGAGTCGGCGTGGATATGACAGGATAGGACAGGATGGGGATAGGGATGGGGATGCACCGCACCGTCCGCAGACACGGATACAAGTAAGTCTACGGCTACAGATACACACACTAGTGTCTACAGAATGCGGGCTCGCTTCTAGAACGCCAGATTGAGACGCCCACGAGGACGATATTATCAATATGCGTTAGTATCGGCTTGGTGATTAGATTCGATGCTCGCCCCCCGCCGCCGGCCGGCTGGCCGAACACATAACCAGTACGTTACGCGATACTCCCCTGCTACGCCATGTACCTCAGGCTGTGTTGCAAGGCGGAAGAGTAGAAGGAGAAGGAGAAGGAGAAGGACTAGGGTTTCATTCTTCGGTGAGACAGACTTCCACGACGAGGCGTTCTGCCGCTGCTAAGCAACGCCTAGCCCGCGAACAAGAGATGCAAGAGATGGACAAGCCCTTGGGGCTTGGGGGGCGCTGGCGGGAAGCGTTGGTCCGATGTCTGAGTGGTCTGGTCTCGTCCATCCGTTCGAGCTGTCAGTGTCAGGGTGGGTGGGTGGGTGTTCCTGTCGCCGGCGCACACCCTCCAGATGATTGATTCTCTGCATCACTCATCACTGGGCGCTAGAACGCTGGGCACTGGGCAGACACGGGCACGCCGACTACCATCCATCACTGCATCGCTTGCCAAGTTGCCCACCGCTCACTAAGTTTGGCCCGGGTGGTCTCGGTGCCTCGCTGGGCTCTCCCAGCCATCGAATAGAGCAGACCAGAGGGAGCAGAGAGAGAGAAGGGGAGATCGGTCCAGCAAGCGAACAGCCTATCTAGGCACGAGATACCCTCCGGTGGTGATTGGCGAGAGGGAGAGGGAGAGGGAGAGGGAGAGGGAGAGGGAGAGAGGGTATGAATCGTGGCTTGCAAGTAAGCCGCCGCCCCCCCGCAGATGGCCCGAAAGCGAACGCCCATCGCGTGAGCGTTCTAGCTCTTGGCTCTCCCCGAGTTGGCTGGTGGTGACAAGTCTTGGTGTTGCAGTGGTTGTGCGCCTTATCCGGGCAAAACCCAACCCAACCCAATCCACCCACCAGCCGGCTGGACAGTCCATCCATTCCATTACATTCCATCCCACTCAGGGTCTGGCGGTAACTGTTGCTTGTGGGCTGTGCCGTTGTACGTACGTTGCATGTAAGACCAGAGACGACGGACACACTGCTTACCACACAACGTCCTGCCCTGCGCCGTTCGTTTGTTTCTCTCCTTATTACTCCATAGTCCGCACCCCTCGTGAGGTTGACTCGATGCCCCGTGTCTGACCACACGGACGGTTTGCGTGAAGCGCATGGCGCTGACAGACTCTGCAAATTTTCGCGATAAACAAGAGACGGGGGGGAGGGGAGGGGCGAAAGAAACGAAATCAACCTTGGCGACTCGCCCCAGAGATAAGCGTTGCATGGTTTAGAGAGAGAGACAGAGAGCCCCCCCCCCCGATACCGAATATCGTCTGTCTGAATGGAGAGAGGTTCGCGCCTCTTGATCGGTGGGCGCACCTTGCGGTTGCGGGCGTTGTTCCCAGAAGAAACCAGGAACCACAACCCAGAAGCTTCCCTACCCCCTTCCCTCTCCCTCCCCTTCCAGAGTCCCGAAGGAATTCCACGCATCTGGCCATTGTCTTGGTGTTTTCTTGGTACCACCCATCACGCCCCATCATGCCCATCATGTCCACCCACCACCCCCCGGGGGCAAGGGTCCTCTCGCTTCGTCAGGTACCTTGGTGCTTGTCCCTTTGCTTGTCCCATCTAAGCTTTCCTCAACTGTCCACAGCCAGCACGCCGACGGAGTCCTCAAGAGACTGGGCAGCTGGGCAACGCCTCTGGGCACCGTCGGGCCATAGAGAAACCATCCTGTTCCACGACTCGTGCTCGGCGGTTGACGATACTTGGCGTTAACGAGTGACTTTGGCCGCCAAGTATCTCCTTCATCTCATCTCTTCCCTTTCTTTCCCCCCCTTACCCCCCCCCCTTCTCCGATGATGATAGCTCTGGCTTCTCGTGAATGGTGACCCCCGCACATGCAAGTCTCTGCCGCCATGATGGATGATGATGATGATGCCCGCCAAGGCTGAACAAGGGCAGCGTTGGATTGCGCAGCCTCCCGGTGCCCAATCATGCCGTAGGATACTATCATAGTACAAACTGCAAAAGGGCAAGTCTCACCGTTTTGCTTTGCCACACCAAAGTCTCACCTTCTCTCCCCCCATTTTGGTCTCTGTCTCTGCCTTTGTTTCTGCCTCCAACCCCCCCGGCAGAGAAATTGTTCCTCCAAGCTCTCCCCCTCATCTAGACTCGCCCAGGGGCTTTGGTCCCCTCTTTCGGCCGGTGCTGAACCCTGGCAACTGCTCGCGAGACGCACAGATGCTCTCTTGCTTGCTTGCTTGCCTACAGAGTATACGCTGCGTAGAAAACCGTGATCCCGGTGCAGGTGGTCTCCGTAGTCCCCATATCGACTCCATATCGGACCTCATGTCACATACCATGCGCCGCGGAGTCGCATTCAGGAGGAGATACCAAGAGAAAACACGCGGCTAGGTATCCGTAATAGTAATTCCGTACTAGTAATACCCAGCTTGAAAGGCAATTCCAACAGCCGATACCATACAGTAAGTAGCAGCAGCAGCCCGACCTGCCTTTCCTACAAACCACCGCCCCCCCGGCGATGTCTGCAGGGATGCTGGATGTGCCTATCTTAGCGTGCGACGCCAGTCCCCAATCCGAAGGGCTCCCCCCTCCCCATCCCCAAGAAAGCTACAGGGTAGGCCGGGTCCAGCCCGCGAACCTGCGAGAGACAGGCAGGCAGACTGAGTGAGAGGCATGGGGGATGGGGTTATGTGACCGGCAGGCTGGCAGTCGAACGGAAGGCAAAGCTGATATCCGTACGATGGCCCGTTGCTAGTACACAAGCACACCACTTACCTCCGTCTCACATGCGGCACCCTCCAAGGCGTTCCCGTCCGTCAGACACCGGCGCCCGAATCTTAATTAAAGAACCTCCAACCCCCTCCTCCCTCCGCCTCTCCCAGTCGTGATCTCCCTTCCTCTCTCTCATCCCTTTCGCTCCCAGAGCTCCCTCTGTCTCCCTCATAGCGAAGGACACACCCCCCCTCCCTCTTCTCTCTCTCCCTGCTTGCCTCAACCACAACCAGACCGAGAGAGTCTCTGTTGCTACACCGTGTACGATCTCTAGCTGTCGTCACACACGCGAGCAACCATGAGCGACGGCCTCGTCAAGCGGACGTCCTCTTCGGAGGGCGCCCACGACATCGAGAAGACGGGCTATGACACCCAGACCTACGACAAGGAGAATGTCCAGATCCGCGGCCTCGAGACCAGCGCCGAGACGTCGCTGCATCGCGGCCTCAAGGCCCGCCACATCACCATGATTGCCATTGGCGGCGCCATCGGAACCGGTCTCATCATCGGAACCGGCAAGGCCCTCGCCCAGGCCGGCCCCGGCTCCGTCTTCATCTCGTACACTCTCGTCGGTTTCATCGTCTTCCTCGTCATGGCTGGTCTCGGTGAGATGGCCGCCTGGCTGCCCATCTCCTCTGGCTTCACCGGTTACGCCTCCAGATTCTGCGACCCTTCGCTTGGTTTTGCCCTCGGCTGGACGTGAGTCTTCTTCCCAGTTTCTCTCTCTCCCTCATCATCCGCTCTCGGGGTCTGGACAAGGTGCTGACAAAACTCGTTCCTTCAAACAGGTATTGGTTCAAGTATATCATCGTCACGCCCAACCAGCTTACAGCCGCCGCCCTCGTCATCCAGTTCTGGGTAGACCGTGAGAGGGTCAATCCCGGTGTCTTCATCGCCATCTTCCTCGTCGTCATCGTCTGCATCAACTACTTTGGCATCCGTTTCTTCGGCGAGTTCGAGTTCTGGCTGTCCAGTTTCAAGGTCATCACCATCGTTGGCATCATCCTCTTCTCCCTCATCCTCGCCCTCGGCGGCGGCCCCGACGGGGACCGCAAGGGCTTCCGCTACTGGAAAGAACCTGGGTAAGTGATTTAAGACTAGGAGCATCCTCCTTTTGTGTAAAAAAACCGTAGACGTTGACCCCCAGACTAACAACTTCACCCACCTTTACAGTGCCTTCAAAGAGTACATCGACACTGGCAACGCCGGCCGTTTCCTCGGCTTCTGGTCCTGCATGGTCAACGCCACCTTTGCCTACCTGGGCACTGAGCTCGTCGGTGTCACCGTCGCCGAGGCCCAGAACCCTCGCAAGACGATCCCCCGCGCCATCAAGCTGACCTTCTACCGCATCCTGTTCTTCTACTGCCTCAGCGTCCTCCTCGTCGGCATGCTGGTTCCCTACGACTCGAAGGAACTTGTCTTCGCCACCAAGGCTCAGACCGGTGCCTCCGCCTCGCCCTTCGTCGTCGCCGCCACGCTGGCCGGCGTCAAGGTCATCCCCCACATCATCAACGCCTGCATCTGTGTCTTTGTCTTCTCCGCGTCCAACTCGGATCTGTACATTGCCAGCCGTACCCTCTACGGCCTCGCCTCCGACGGCTCTGCCCCTGCCATCTTCAAGCGCACCGACAAGCGCGGCGTCCCCGTCTACGCCCTCGGCTTCTCCGCCCTCTTCGCTCTGCTGGCCTTCATGAACGTCTCCAACGACTCCAAGGCCGTCTTCGGCTACTTTGTCAACCTGACGACCATCTTCGGCCTGCTGACCTGGATCTCCATCCTCGTCACTCACATCTGGTGGTGCAAGGCCCGCAAGGCGCAGAACATCCCCAACGAGGTCCTGCCCTACGTCGCACCCCTCGGCATCTGGGGCTCCTACGGCGCGCTAGCCCTCTGCATCATCGTCGCCCTCACCAAGAACTACGATGTCTTCACGGGCGGCGACTTCGGCAAGGAGAAGTACAAGACCTTCATCACCGGTTACCTCGGCATCCCCCTCTACCTCATTCTCATCTTCGGCCACAAGTTCTACTACAAGACCCGTGGCGTCAAGCCCCACGAGGCCGACTTCTACACCGGCAAGGACATCATCGACCGCGAGGAGGAGGAGTTCCTCGCGCGCAAGGCCGCAGAGAAGGAGGCCAACGGTGGCAAGGGCGGAAAGGGCGGATGGTTCTACAAGACCTTCTTGTCCTGGCTGTTCTGAGAAAAAGCGAAGTGTGTATTATGAGAATCTGAGAAAGAGGAAGGACGGAGGCGAGTTGTTGCTATCGTTTCATGAGTATCATGTCCTGCGAATATACCACGGCGTGTTGGTCCGCCTTGTGTCGTTCCGTAGATATCCCAATCCAGACCAAAAAGGATGTTTATTATGCGCAACCTCTCTCTTCTCCTTAACAAGTGAATTGGTTTAACATTTGCTTTGGATTTGATTTTACTCACGTTGCTGACGTATTCTGGTCTGGCAGTAGTAACACACGGAAAACATCGGCTTTGAAAAGGCAGACTAAACGAGTTGGCTGAGTGGATTTGATGTGGCACATCACCCACTCGCGGTGACTCACACACAGAGCTAGCTTTATGGATCCATAGAATTTCGCTTCAGTCATCAAGCGACGCGTTCAAGCACAATAGCTCAGGGGTAGAGCGCTGGGCTCATAACCCAGAGGTCCTCGGATCGAAACCGAGTTGTGCTATCTTTTAATGTTTTTTTTGTCTTCTTGCTTTTTTCCCCTGGTCACAAGGGCTCTATGATTCAGGCGTTTACTACACGCAGTTTCAACATCTCTTTGCAAGTACGTGTTTGCAGATGTTGGCTATTTAGTATTGAGGCTAGAAAAAGACAGGCTTTGGGAGCGCGTTGAACCTGAGTTAGAACTCGTAATCTGAGTCTTGTTGCTGTCAATATTGCCATTTGTATCCATGGCCGTTTGAGTAATTTGTCAAATTACATGTACTAAAACCCAGTAAAGTCTCCAATCTCAATGCTGGGGACGATGTACGGCTGGACCTTTGACCTCGTCAACGTCCGCTGCTCGTATGCGTACGCCAAACCAATCAGCCGAGCCTCCTGAAACTTTGCTCCGAGAAAGCTAATGCCAAACCTGCGAATCGTCAGTCTATACGGCCATCAAGACATACGATATGCTAGGACAACTGGGAAGAAGCGATTACGTACGGCACATGAGGGCCGGTATCTACCAGGTTACCCCTCCTGTTCTTGATCACCGTGGCGTTTGCCGGATAGAATCCCAGCGGGACCGTCACCACGGGGGCCCCGATGATAGCGGCCCACGAACTCGAGAAGCTGGTCGGCAAGACGACGGCATCGAGATGGTGCCTCTCCAAAGTGCCCAACAGACCGCCCTCGCCGCCGAGATACGTGCTCTCCTGCCACGCGGCCCAGAACCGCGGGTCGGTGTTGTTGAACCCCTGCTCGTCGAGAGCGTCGTCCCACACGCCCGTGTTGCGATCAGGGTAGTCTTCGAGCTTCAAGGACTGCGTGAATCTACGGACGTCGGCCAGAGAGGTCAAGTTGTTGGGGTTGAAGCTCAGCTCGGCGAGGTAGGATGCCAGATTCGAGATAAAGTCGGCGTTGAGAACGACGGTCTCCGAGTTGGAGGTCACGAGCTGCTCGGCGGCGGTGAAGTTTGCGTTGTCTACGATTACGGCGCCTGCTGACCTGAAGACGTCGAGCGCTTTCTCGAAGGCGTCCGTCTCGGTGCCGGTCGTGTTGTCGGAGAAGATCTCGATGGCGTTGCGCGGGATGCCGATGCGTGCCCCGCGGAGAGCGTACATATCGCAGGCCGCTGGGTAATCGGGTATCTCGCCGTTGTTGGGGATCGCCGAGGTGTAGTTATCGCTAGGGTCCGCACCGGCGATGGCGTGCAAGATGTACGCCGCGTCCTTGACGGTCCGGGCCATTGGTCCGATAGTGTCCTGGTGCTCGCTGATGGGGATGACGAGGTGCCTGGAAGTGAGGCCCACGGTCGGCTTGATGCCGACCAGGTTATTCCGCTGAGAAGGCGATAGAATCGAACCGTCCGTCTGCAAAGATGTCAACACCAACGATCCCCTAACGCAGCTTCATCACCACGGTTCAGCACATACCTCGGTGCCCAACGCCGCGAGGGCGAGTCCCAGATCAGAGGCCACACCGCTGCCGCTGGAACTCCCACTCGGATCTTGTTGGGGATAGTAAGCAGCGTACACTTGACCGCCATACGCCGACCAGCCGTTGCTTGTGTTGTTGCTTCTAAAATTGGCCCACTGGCTGAGGTTCGTCTTGCCGAGGATGACGGCGCCCGCTTCGCGCAGTTTCGTGGCCATGAAGCTATCTCGGGGCACTTTGGCGCCGACAAGCGCCCAGGATCCCGCCGTGTTGTTCATACGGTCGGCGGTGGCGATGTTGTTTTTGATGAGGATAGGAATCCCGTGGAGTGGCCCTCTTATGGTGCCGTTGGCTCGCGAAGCGTCCAGGTCTGCAGCGATGGAGAGCGCGTCGGGGTTCACTTCGGTCACGACGTTCAGCGTGCTGTTCACCTGGGCGATACGGCCGAGATAGGCGTTGACCAAATCGACGCTAGTAAACAGGCCGTTCTCCAGGCCCTCTGCCAACTCATCGATTGTGACATCGATCAGGCTAGGAAACGGTACACCCTTAACTGCTCACAAAATTACTCGCTACCCTCACGAATAGCGGATGCACTGTCACGTACCACTTGAGCACGTCGCGACGCTAAAGACTCTCAACCAGAGGAGTGCTAGAGCCAAAAACAAACGCTGCATAGCCATGATGACGATGAAGGGCAAGAAACCGAGCTGACAAGAACTTCACAAAGTCGGAAAGTGTCTGACAGCCACGCAGGGTGATGCCACGGGTTGTGATGTTATATAGGCTGTATTGAGACCCAGAAAAAGACACCTCCACCTGCATGCTTAGCTCGATGCATCGCTACATCGCGTAGAACGTCCTGCCGGCACGTCGGCACGACCCAACAGGACGGCAACACGGATAAGAGACGCCTGGGATCATGAAGACTTAGTAGATGTCGTGTTGTGGCATCCTCTGCCCAGAGAGGCAGCTCGGCTTGATAAGAAGCAGCGGGGAGAAAGTCATGACGTAAAGATTAGAGACACTGGCCGATTACCCCATGCAAGACGACACACGGCTTGCTGTCGCTTACGGCTGGATGATGAGATCAACGAGAACGAGTACAGGGTAGGAAGTCTATCCAAGGCAATGGGCGAGGGGAATACAAAACAATGATAGCGAACGTGCGAGCCGCAATAAAGAGGGGATTCGGATGATCAAGGGAAGAAGAGAATGAGCAAACGCGCGCGCGAGGAACCAGTGACGCCGGGTCGGTCTCCGGGGAGATGCGGGGGAAACCCCGGTGGCGGAGACAGGTACGTACCTCCGGGACTCCGAGAAGTGCTTTCGCTTACCTCAGCACAATATGGCCCGGAAGATCTTCGGTTGAATCAGATCATATGGGCCGGAGGAACCTCAGCCCGATTTTCCCGAGACTCCCGGAACGGCTGTATCATGGGCCGCTTTTACGCATTATGTAATACCCATCCCGCTACTTTAAGTTTACCCAATCGGGACTCTAATGAGTTGGCGATGACTTCACTCCAGAACCATACATCTCTCCACGTCCCAACTCGGCCTACAACTCGCGACTCAGAGCCGCACGGCCGGGGTCTGTGCGAGGCTCAATATCCCACCGGTGATTCTGCCCAGTGACTGCTATCGAGTTGTTCCTCGATGACGAGCCATTTGCCATGGCCCCCGACCAGGGTCCAGCAGAAGGGGGGCCGAAGGCCGTTGGCTCCAATCACGGAGACTACCGATCCATTTTTGCCTTCAACTGATCAAAGGTAGGACCGTCTCAAATCATCTCGTTCGCTACCTTCTCTTGCAGAACCTGCGCCACGGGATACCATGCCGTGGGTTCCCTTGCGTTTATTTGTCGTTAGTCGTCTGTCAAGTAAGGCCTACGTGAACATTTCCGTGGCGTTGTTTGACTTGATGTATTCGATTTCAAGCTCACGCACCCTCTTTGCCACGACGTGCGATTCCTGATCATGAACAATTGCATGACTTCTGCGACAACTTGCAGAACTTTGTCTGTCAACGACGACGACGACGACGACCCTCCAACACCTCCCATCACGACGGCAACCCCACCACAAGATAATGCGGCGTGGGTCAGGACTTACCGAGCCAGCCATTGGTTGGAGCGCCCGTACCTGCATGTCCGCCCCTGGGGCATCCTGCTACTTGATACGTCCGCCCAGGCATGAATAAGTCCGTTCTTCTATCGGACGAAGCTAATCGAGGTTGGATATCCAGGCACCTCAACTCATATTCGTCCGTGGGTTTCCAGCACGTCCACGGGAAAGAGAGGCGCATGAAACGTTTCTCGCCAGACGTCGATCCTTGTAAACAATCCCACACTCGTGGGCCTCGAATCCGGGGGGATCCGCGCGGCGAACAGGGCGGCCAAACGCACACCACGTCTACGATGTAGGACCTGATGCCACGGCCTTCTGTGCGAGTGGATATCGTTTGGCCGTCGCTGCGTACCCGTCCAAACCGCTATCAGGCCCTCGCATGAGAACGCGCACAACGCCCGATCTTGTCATCTGACAAGTTCATAGCACATCGCGGTTCGCTACGAGATGCTGCTCAACAACGCCGTCTGAAGCGGGCTTTGCGTCGTTCCTCACGCCAGCTGTCACGGGCATCGTGTCATCCAGAGCAAAGAGAACGTCGACCTTGGCAGAGATGATATCAAAAAACCCGGACTGGACGTCGCTTTTGCCTATGTGGCTCGTGATGCCAGGACGCGATTGCGTGAACATGGCCAAAACTTTCGCGAAGAGCCGCAGAAATGCCCAACTATGATGACCTTAATTTTCACTTTCTCGGTCTTCGAGACAACGTGGAAAGCCTCTCCATCTCTCTATTGGACTGGGGTCGGCCGATACGCCGAAGATGATTACGCTGTTGTCAAGCATGCGCTGAGTAGTTGACTTTCTCGGCAGGAAATCGCTTGCTTCCCAGGTGATTTTCTGTACGATGTACAAGTATGTGGAGGGCCAGCCACGGGCCACGCACCTGGAGCGTCGCCAACTTCAAAACGCTTTTGAAATGGAACTAACGCAAACCTTCAGAGCCATCGTCAGAATCGAGGCATCGTACAGAGTGCAGATTTCACGAAGCTTCCAGCCTGCATTCGGGCAAAGTCGAACCGTCGAACCGCCGGTGTGGCTAGCCAGAACGTGGCAACCATTTCCTTGCTTCACGACCATGCTCTTCTTCCCCTTTTTGATTTTCGAATCGTTCGGTGACACTCACTTAGACTTAAGATCATGGGTACGGCTTGCCGAGGAAGCAACGAGATCGCCTCGAGGCACACCATGTCGGAGTTGCTGAAACCTCGCCAGATCGGACGGGCCCATTTTTCCGTCGTTTTGCTGACGAAGTTTCTTGAGATCTCCATCAGACGAGGGGAAGCCTTTCACTCACAAAACATCCCATCGCAACGCGTCTTCGCCCAATGCCGGGAGGGCACGGTGACAGTGTGGGAGAGAGGGGAAGGAGAGGCAGCAATGCAGGGATACGCCTTCAACCGAGAGGAACTTAGGGCAATCGAGTCGCAGGGCTGTATCCCTGGTTGAGCGTCGATCCGGCCGCCGCAAGCTGTTGTTGGGCTTCCGCGGGCGTGAGCAGCTTGAGGCCGTGAACTCTGGCATCTCAGAGATGCGATTGCTGGTTTCAGACGCTCGCGAGTCGCCCTTCCGGTGAATGTTAATCTGAAGTTGCCGCCGACTCATCGGCAGGTTCTCAGCGGTTGGCAGCGTGGACGACATCTCCAAGGTTTGGACGAGGACTTGGCATCCCTGACTGTGGACGAAGAGCCTTGGACGTTGAGCCATGGACGTTTGTCTTCTTTTTTGTTCAGCATCGGTATTAAAAGGAAGTCCTGCCGTCCATTCCGGAGTGTTGGAAAGGCCAGGCAGGCCCCTCAGTTTACGCCGACCCCCCAACGGCATACCCAAGATACGAGTATACTTCTCCTATCACGCACCAAGCTTGACTTGGTCACATTGCTTCCACCACTTCTCTTCACACTTTTGTTGTAAGGAAAAACACGACATCGATCACTATGAGATACTTCACGCCAGTCTTTTTGCTCGCCTCGGCCCTCCTGGTCGGCATCAACGGTGCCCCGGCCGGAAACGATGTCGCGCCCAGAGACCAAGGGTATGCTTTCCATAATCACACGTCAACCTCGTAGCACGAGATGATGATGCTAACAACACACCACAGCGAGCTTGGTCCGCAGGCAGACGCACCCCGCATCAACGCTCCGGTTGCTGTAGCCGCCGCTGGGCAGCCAAACGCCGCGCTGGCCGCGCGCGACGACCAACCGATTCAGCCCAGACTCCTCAAGACAATTCTCGCCAATCTTCTCCAGAAAAACAACAAAAACAAGAACAAGAACAAGAACCAAAACAAGAATCAAAACAAGAACAAGAAGGCCAAGGCTAAGGCCAAGAAGGCCGTGACGCCCTCACCGGCGAAGAGCTCTGCCCCGGCAAGGCCTTCTGGTACTCCGTCGGGCGCGCCAAGAGCGCCTGCGCCCGCGGCACCCCCGAGACCTCCGGCGGCGGCCGGGCCTGCGACGCCTGCTAAGAATGCCAACAATCCGAAGGCACCCGCCGCCGCCGCCCCCAAGAAGGCCGGAGCCGCCACTGGAGCTGGAGCCGCAGCGGCCGGCGGCGGTGCCGCCGATGCCACAAAAGGTAACAAGAACCCACCACCAGCACCAGCAAAGCCTGCCCCCGTCCCAGTCGGCGGTATTCCCGCAGCCTCAAAACCCAAACCCCAAACAGGGTCTACGACCAAGTCGAGCCAACCCAAAGCCACAACCCCGCCCAAAGCAGCACCGCCCAAAGCAGCCCCGCCCAAAGCAGCCCCGCCCAAAGCAGTCCCGCCCAAGGGAGCTAACCCGAACAACCCGGCACCTGCACCTGCGGCGGCTCTCTTGGCTGGTGCTCTCCTTGGAGGGGCACAAGGTGCTCCTCCGGGCGCGGCACCCCAGAACGCCCCCAAGCCGCAGGCACCGGTCCCGAAACCCCAAGCCCCTCCGCCCGCTGGTGGCACAAACGGCTTACCTCTCGCCGTTCCTGGGAGGAATGTTGAATGAGCTTATGTTGACGAGTGGTTTTTGTGCAGGGAAATAAGTCAGCATCCGTTCGGAGATAGCGAAATGCACACGGGACAGCTGAATCGACACATTCTTTTCTTCTTCTTCTTCCAATCTAGCTTCAATCCCATGCCTCGCCGGTGCATCGTAATTCCGTAATTCGATACCTCCACTCGGGGTCTGGAGCCTACCGGCTAGCAACAAAGGTTATTCCGTTGGTAAGGGGACACCCAGGGGGGCTTTTGTCCCAGCTATGACGGGGAGAGGATACGATGTACATAGTAACCACAACTATGAATGATGACTGATCGACGAGTTGGATTCTGTCGTCTTTCCTGTTTTATCGCCCCAGGGTTAATGCTTCTCGGTTACTTCCGGTCCCTGACTAACATCGTTTCTCCGCAAAGCTTGATGCCCCCCAAGCAACGTTCCCATGTGCAACTCTCCGGCTTGTAAAAATTAGCTGATTGCAGAACTCGAGACCTGGTTGGCTAGAAAAATATTAAAGTAAGCTAACTTTTCAGTCGCTGGATGGAGATGTTGAAGAGCGGTTTCAACCCCTGGTGGCACAGCTGTATAAGCTTTGCTCCCGTAGCAGCGCGCGCCCTTTGAGTATTCCATCATCACACGCGTCTGCGGCCGGCCGCGTGCACCAGCGAAACTAGTTCTGACCGAAACCGAAGACGAATTGGCGAATTTGACCTTTAGAGTCGTTTCATGATAGCTGGGCATTGTTTCTGGTCTGTGAATCGCTCTTCTGCTGTATAGTAATCCATCATCTGGAACGGAGAGAGTTCAACGGTGACAACAAGAAGAGATAGTATTGATCTTCCAATGCAACTATTGAACCAGATCATTTGAATGATTCCGCTTGAATGTGGCCACTTCCTTTTGATTCAGTTCTGCGATGGGCGTCGTCCAGGCTGCTCGAGTTCCAGGTCCAGGACCATGAGTCTTGTTGATACTCTGGGGTGAGAATCATTTGATTGGGATCCATGTCCACTTCTTCTCTTCCGGATATGCTATCCATCCACGGAACTAACTGGAGATGGGGCTCGATCTTGAAATGTGGCAAAGATGTGATGACGCGAGTTACCTGCTAGGACGCCGTCGAGCGACGAACGGTACTTCTGTCGAGTGTACGGAAGGGTGTTGTGGATGTCTCAGACAAAGTCAGCAACAAATGCCCTGCATGGATCGAAGTCTTATTGGTCTTTAACCGATTTTGCTGTTTGGCGGGGCGCTGCACTATTTGTGTCATCTGGGATATCGATGAGAAAGTGTTGGGCATGCCGCAATTGGCTCGGAGAAACGTTTGTGTTTCTCGGTACCCGAGGGTTTTCTCTATCAACGGCAAACTTACATCTATGCTCCATGGTTGATTCCCTTTGATGGTTACAAGAAGCCACTTGATTAGGGATAGGCAGTCGGGAACGGTGCTTGGGATCTTGGACTGTCCACCGAATGTCCTGCTGGATGCGATGGCTGTCGTGTCACAGTAGCCAGCCCCTTGCACGGTCACGGCACTGGACAAACAATGCGAAAACAGAGACACTTTTCTTTTGTCTAGTACTTTAGTACTCCGTAAGGCAATTGATGTATCACGCTTCTTCCTCGCAAGCCATCCATTTCCATCGGTGAACCATTGTCGCAGGCGGAGTGTTGGCAGGGCCGCGGAAACGACGTGCGATAGCGCAGACAAGATCTTCAATTTACAGTTTTGAAGGCAAAAGATCAAGGTTTTATGTATCAGGCCACTGAGAATCAAGACCCTATCGACATTTAGCTGCTATGTGTGTCAAGGCATGCCTTAGTCCAGACCATGTGTGTTTGTTGATTCCAGTTAGAGGATTTGGCGTAAGGGGCTAACCAGGGAGGCCTTGAGTTGGTGTATTGCAAGGCTGTTTGAACTAAGTCTTTGTATTAAAGATTGTAGCACAGTATCTTTCCAGAAACCTGTCAGCTTTGGTATGGCACGAAATATGATGTCTGAAGCAATACGCCAGTAGACAAATGGCCATGAATGCGAATGTAGTAAAACTCTTAGTGGGTCGAATGATCAACCCATACGGGAGGAGGCTGGCTACCTTGTCATTCCCATCTAACTCATTTTTCGCGGTAAATGTCTGTGAGACTCAGAAGAACCACAACCCCCTTCCTAGCCCCTCGCATGCCGCGCCTGGTTCTTCATTGATAGCCCTTGTCCAGGAAGGCTCAAGTGCTGCCAAATGCCACGTTGTTTACGAAATTATCAGGGTCCAAAAAGGAGTATAAGAAGCCGTTTTTTTGGCGATGGTGAGGTGCTTTTGAACTTATGAAGCACTCGCACGCTCTGCGGACGAGCCTCGTTTGTCACCAGTAGTCTAGGTCATTTCTTCTAGAACAGCTCAGGCAGCATCCCGACCCGTATCGAAAAGCTCAAAAAGGTCTACAGCTAGTTGAAAAGGTACCTGATTCTGCTGAAAGCTTGCCAAAATGGTAGCGGGGCGTCAGATTCTGGGCATTCTTGCCGGCTTCAGCAACAAGCTCTACAACGTTGAGTGGTCCTTCGACAACGGCATCCCCGAGAAACATGTTGATCACACTCTTGTCACGCTGATGCTTGGGGATGAGAGGGGCGCCAGTGGTGTCCAGCCCGTCATCGAGCTATATGACGACAACGGGAACATCATAGGATCCCGCATCACCAGCGAAAGCCACACCATCTCCAAGAACGACAACCTCGACGACCACGTCTACAAGATCAAGCACGACTTGCACTGGAACCCCATGGAGACGCCAAAGTACGCCGTCGTCAACCAGTGTAGTAAGGATGCGATCTGTATCTCGGCTATGCAGTTCTCCAACGGCAACCAGTCTGTCGTCTTCTTCGGCGATATGGGCGCCTTGTGTGGCCAGACCTGGTTTTTTAGTCGACGCCGCCTAAGCCCTTCACTGCCGCACCCAAAGTGCGTCTGGCTCGACTTGGACCACACCACGGGCTTCAACGCGCGGGCAATGAGCTTCCATCTCAACGATCTTCTAGGGACTCCGGACAAGGTCAAGATGTACCAGGAGAACCACGACTACATCTGCAAGAGCACGCCTCGGTTCTCGTACTGGTACAACCTCTGGCCCATGGCCCAACTTCCTGTTTTCAAACCCCCTCTGGAGTACGAACGCGACGAAATCACCGGGATGGAAGGCAGAGATACTCATCCGAACCAGGCTTTCGACACGGTCAAGTGGGACAAGATGGCCTACACGGATCCGCAGCCTGTCGATGAAGGTAATTTCAGACCGTCGTATACCTCCGACCAAAGGAAAGCCAAGAGGGCGAAGCTCGCGAAGAGATCAGGTACCAATATGGACGTCAGCCATCTCGTTGTCACCAGAGCAGAAGGGCATGAGGCTTCGTTGGTATGCAACAGCACATCGTCCTATGGATATGACGTCGTCTCACTCCGAGAGAGGACATATTGCGACATGACCGTCAAGCGACTCTACAGTCTCTGCGACGACATTCACAAGGAAAACTGCTTCGACGTGGAAAAGCGGACTCTTGTCGGCCGCGGCGGGATCAATGCTCGAGGGGAGGTGTCTGCAGTTGGTGTCCCCCAAAAGCGTTACGAATCAACAGACCGTTGGGAAGAGTGAGAATGGCAGCTCCAAGGACGGCTCAAACGCTCGAAAGAGTGGGTTGAAATGGCGGAAGACAACTCTGAAACGACGTGACAGGGAACCCTGAGAGAGTTTCTCAATTTGTGTGGTTTCCGATACTTAGCGATTCATTTCTCAATGATCTCAGAAATAAAACAACTTTCTTTGTTATGTATTTATTATATACCAACTTCCTAAATGGAGCCAGGACCGGGCTTTACTTACTCCCAACCTGTGCTTTATCAACAGTTCCCTCAACATTTGCCTGCACCCACTGGCTAACAATAGGCAAAACTCAGTGTGTGACTTGATGCGTATTCCAGAAATTATCAAAGGCAAGATATTTAACAACTACCGTGGCTCTATATCCGAGAGAGATTTGGCGTTGTACGAAGCCAGTGGTTTGCCTATATTTCATGATTTCTTGTTGCTTACTCCACCGTAGTAAAAGGTATTACTCACGGTGTCTTTAAAGGATAGCTAGTACCTGCAACTACTATCACTGCCTTAGACATAGGATGTAATTTGATTGTTACCTGGACGAAAACTGTGAGAATCATTCCAAGAACGCTAAGAGCATGGGGACAGAGCTACAAGGCCATGTCGATACAACCCATGACCACTACCCGTCTTTCCCGCTCCATTTAAAATTCCGGTAACTAATCGATCAGCGAAAGGGTGAACCCAGGGAAATTGTTTCGCGAGTATCCGTAGAGTCTACTAATACCCCCTATCCCGATACATCTACAATGTGAGTCATCGGCTGATGAGTTGTCTAGAGAAGAAAAAGGAAGTCTGTAAGTTCTCAAGAAAAGATTGGGACGAAAAACAAATGCGAATAAATACCAATCAGCAATCCAAAAAGATATCGGCAGAGCCAGGTCATTCAAGATTAGGAGACCGACAATGTCGTGTTTTCCAATAATTGGCCTTCTGTTGGTTTTAGACTGTCAAGTTCGCATTCACCCATAGGTTTAACACCGCATTCACCTAATCAACTTTGCCAAAGTGATTAAACATGTATAAAGTTGGGGTCAAGAGGGTAGTAGGTTTCACGGGGGTTATAACTACACTGGCAATTGAACGATTGAACGATTCATCGATGTAGCCCTTGAGCACGGCACTGGGCGTTGGGCCAGGTTTCATCTAAAACACGCACGACGCCATGCAAGACAGAAAGAGGTGGGCTGGATTTGGGAGGAAGAAAAGAGTGTTGTATGGACTCGACTTTGGTTGTAGATGCCGGACGCTTTCGAAGTTTACGAGGGCTGTTGGTTGTGCTAATGTTGCTACATGTGATAATTCTCTCGACGTGACCCCGTTTCCATTCAGCTCTCGAACGTATGAACGAGAGACACCTTAAGCTTCACTCGGGGCAGAGGCAGACAGTTCACTTATTTCTTACATGGCCCCGAGACCTAAATTAGTTACGACTGAAGTATTACCAACTCCAGTCCGCCTGGTTTCAAGTGTCAGAAAGTCGTCGTGAAGCCTCCAGATTAGACCCTGACGCCGTTCACCCTTATTAGGAGCATCTCAGTCCACATACACACAAGGAAAGACGGCATCCCACTGCTGTGTCGGTCGTACTTGTCAATACCCCCTCTTGAATGATCTCCTCATTTGCCAATCTTTCTTCATCTGTTCTTTCTTAGTTATCTCGACGATCCAGAGCTGGCCTTTGAAGTCAAAACGCCACAAGGATCCCTTGCTATGACGAGTGGCCTGACCACCAAGCGCCCACCGCGAGGTCAGTACTCTGAGTTTTTTTTTTGGAGAAACCCTTTGGAAGGAATTCCGCCTCATTTAGAGATTTTGAGCTTCAGGGCATTGTGGGGACAAATCTTTCAGTTACTCGCTAGCCATCAATCTGTGAAAAACGGGTTTCGTAATAGGTTTAATGACTAGATAAGCCACAATTATTGCACACGTTTTGTACCGACTTTAGAAACCGGGTTTGTGGATGCATCAACCAGACCGAGGTGGAAATGACAGCCAGAGAGACCGTCTCCTCACCCGGCCACTGGAACGCATCCCATTAACCATGCCCTGAAAAGACTGATATTATCCGTCACAACGTCACCCAACGTAGAGCCGAGATACCACGTGCAAATACTACGCTCAGCCGAAGAGTGGCGCAGCCTTTTTCTCTCTTCGGCAAGCTCTGCGACTTCCAGGCAGGGCGTCCGGATCACCGAAGTCGATTCGCAAAGGCGTACTCGCCACACAAACATCGAAATGGGATGTTCGCTGCCCACTCCCAAGGTTTCAGCACAGCGCAAACACCAGACGAGCTGCAACAGAAAAGATCGTCTCAAAGAAACTCTATACTTGTACAGGTAAGTGCCTCGGCTCACTTTGAGGAGGAGGGGGATCGATCGGCCCATGACAACTGATGAGCTGAAGGTAGGTTTGCCCCGAGGAAATGGCTCTGCTGAATCACAACTGTAGGCATGCAGTGGCTGGTAATGGCACTGGCAAGGTGTGAGGCGAAAGTCTGAGCCAGATCTGCGAGGTTCTCAGTCGTTGAACACGGAACACTAGGTGAGAAGCCGCTGTCAAATCCCATGCCGCTGCAAGTCTGACAGCAAAAGTTGCTGACTGGAAGAGGCCAAGTGCGGCGTGGTTGTGGTCAAAAGTAAAAAGCTCGTGTATTTGTCGTCGTGGGTCAAGACAACGATCCCCAAACTCCGGCTATGATGCCTATGCCACCGCCAAGCAAATAAATTCCCTTAAACCGAATACGCTTCGTGTGTGCGACCCTTAAACGCCTTGCTCGAGGATGCTAACAAAGAATGATGCCTGCCATTGATTTGTCCGGTTCAAAATCAAATAACTAAGCTTTCTGCCGATCTTGGTCCGTCACGCTCACCTTGGACCTCCTGCACTCCCTCTGTGCACGCCACTTGGGCCCCCAGAACTGGTTGACCACCTGGATCGGCGAGACGGCTATGACGGCCATCCCCAGGGCCAGGAAGGCCGTACCGGGACCGACGGCGTTGAGCATCTGCTCTGCAAACGCCACACCGAGAGCCGCCAGGCCGCAGCGGACCAGGTTGTTGACGGCTGTCGCGCTCGCTCCTTGTCCGGGACACAGATCCGATATAATGGTTTGGTTGAGGGCGAAGATGCCGTTGGCCGCAGCTGCGATGAGGAACTGCATGGTAAGAGGCAATGCGATCCACCCGGGCCGGGCCGTCATGGTGGGATACGCCAGCGAGAAGCCGTAGCCGGCGGTCGAGGCGACGAACAGGGCGACGAACCACGGCAGACGTTGCAGGCGGGCCTGCTCCAGCGGGAAGTCGGGTGGGATTTCCTTTGACGACAACTCCTCGTCGTAGGGTATGTTGTGTGTTTCCTTGAACTTGGTCTCGACGGCCTTGTAGTCTCGGGTCAAGATCTTCCCGGCAATGACTGAGCCGACAATCGTCCCGAGGCCTAGTCACACGGGATGTCAGTCGTCGTCCAGTCAGATCGAAACTGGGTCTCATCGGGTTGATAGTATGTATATGACCCTGACCTGAAAGCTCGGAATAGGACAATTTTACATACCATTGGGAATAAATGCCACGCCGAGGAGGAGCTCGCTGAGGCCAAAGCTTGCTTTAAACAATGGTGTTGTGCTAGTCGTGATCATGTTCCAGATGGCGTAAATGACTCCACCCCAGACGAGGTTGATGACGAGATCCTTTTCCTTGAACAGCCTAAACGGCCTCAAGAAGGTGAAGAAGGTGATTTTCTGCCGGTTGAGCGGGCCTTCCGGGTCCTGCATGTACTTGGGTTCCTTCGAAACGTATCGATAGAGCGGCTTGTAGATGCCCGTCAAGCGCAGCGAGCCGTTTCCGGCGATCGTTCGCATGGTCTCTGGCAGATAGACGAGAACGGCGATGAGGATGAGGGACGAGGCTATCAACAGGAAGACGAAGACTGATCGGAAGCCAAGAGAGTTGGCCAGGGCGCCGCCTAGGACTGGGCCGATTGCCGTGCTGAAGTTGCGAACTGCGTAGGGGGTCAACCATCCGTCTATCCTATACACACGACGAACGCTGTAGTGCCTTACTAGCTTGATAAAAGGCAATGAAAGCCCCCCTCTCCGAGTTTGGAGCTATGTCCTGCATGACACCGTTGCCTGTAGACGTTGGTCAGTTGACGTGTTGATGACTCGAAGGGTCGGGAGGGAATGGAAGCATACCGATGCTGACTGTTGAGGCGCTCCCTGCAGCTTGAACTCCCCGGAAGATGAGCAGCACGGCGTAGTTGGGAGAGAAGCTCAAGGCTACGTTCCCGACAATGTAGACTGCAAACGACGCAATGTACGTCGGCCGCCGGCCCAGGGTGTCTGACATGGGACCCCAGAACAGCGGCGTCACGGCCTGCATGATCAAGTATGAGGTTATGGTGAGAGAGACCTGCGATGCGGTGACTCCCAGCTCCTTGAGACGGGTTTGGTCAGCACATTTGGCAGCATATTGAGGAGTGCGAATGTGTGGGGGTTGTTGACTTACCCTCGAAATGGCATCTAGTGACGGGTTGTAAATGTTGGAGGACAGGCCGGAAAAGAGACCGGCCAGCCCGATGATGACGATGATGGACCACTTCTGATTCCTGGAGAAGACGGAGAAGGGTTCATCGTCCGCTTCCCTTTCCTGCTCAGGCTGATCCTCAACCGCGTTGGCGTCGTCGAACGGGTCTCTGTCGCGGCCTCCGCGGGCCTCATCGTACGGGTTGGAAAGGGACTCCTCCGAGAACTTGCTGGCGAGCGCGCCGTTGCCTTGCGTCTGCCACGTCCTCTTGCGGACAGGCGGTGGCCTGAGGGGGTAGTCGTTGCGGCCGCGCGCGTGTCCCAGCCGGATGCTGGAGCCGGCCCGAGATGACCGGGTGGGATGGGCCTTTTCGTCTAGATAGCGGTCCGGCACATATTCAAAGTCGTGGGCGAGAAAGTTGTAGGCTGCAGCTGATGCAGCCGTCAGACTCCCGAGAACCCCTCTCTTGAGATCTGGTCTGGGCGGCCTCTGGGATTGTTGCTGCGGTGGCAG
This sequence comes from Colletotrichum higginsianum IMI 349063, assembly GCF_001672515.1. Classification (NCBI taxonomy): domain Eukaryota; kingdom Fungi; phylum Ascomycota; class Sordariomycetes; order Glomerellales; family Glomerellaceae; genus Colletotrichum; species Colletotrichum higginsianum. The sequence goes on along the minus strand of NC_030961.1, from coordinate 3,876,346 downwards.
CCGGTTAGGATCCATATCTTACTTCCTCTGGACTGTGTTTTTCTTATTCTTCTTCTTCTCTCGGTCGTCAACGATCCAAAGAGACAAAAGAAGCTATGATAACCAACCCAATGTTAGAACCCCCCAGCCCGGTTTTGCGCTCGGTTTCCCGCCGCATATAAGGGCTTGCCGGCCATGGCCACCGGCAAGTCTGGAAGTCTAGATTCATCTCGCGCGGCCACCAAAGTGACGCAGCCTGCCACCTGTATGATGGCCATCATCGGACCTGACGTCAACTGGATCGCGAACAAGAGCTGAGGAGCCAAAATCGCATTAAGGCTGCCAGCTGGAAATGTCACTGCCCACTTGGAGACAAGAGAAGCGAGAAACAAGAGCCTCAGGTGCTGGGAAGTGGCCCGGGGTTGCCTGCGATGCCTGCGATGCCTGCGTATGCACGGCCTCTCGCACGCTCCCCCCCCTCTTGTTGATTCCCTTCCTCAAATATGCACGTCGGCACGGGAGACAAGCGTAAGGAGGCGGGAGAGGCTCAGGAGGGGAGAAGGGTTACAGAAAGATGGTTTCGCAAAACACAAAACTCATAAGGCATCCCATCTTCTCAGCCAACCCCGCCTCGCCCCATGAAACAACCAGGCGGCTTTTGATGTGTCGTCGGGGCCGCTGTGTGGTTATCTAAGACGCCTCGACGCATCGTCCCCTTCAAAGCCCCCTCCCCTCCACTCCCCTCTTCCTTACCCTCCTTCACCGTAAAATTCCCCGGGGGAGTGCGAACTTTGAGATAAAGGGTAGAAGAAACTAATGTGGACTGGAGAGCGAAGCAAGAAGAGGCGATCGGGGCGTGCACGTTCTCTCGGAACATACTCCAACCTAATACCTGCAGACTAGAACCGGCTCTCCCTCGTTTCCTCCCGTCTTCGGTCGTCAAGTCATGACACCCAGCGAGTGACCCCTGTGCTTGACCGATCGACCTTTCGACCTTTCGCCTGGAAACACGACACCCGCATGCCTCATTGGGGGATGCTTCCTCTACTTGTACGATGTACATCGTACTCCTCTCAACCCCGTAGACCAGCTCGAAAGAAAAAGGGTCCGAGTGGCCACCCGCCTCGGCGCCGCGTGAGTTTGACATGAGCCAGAAGTCAAATTGAAGGGCCTTAGAACAGAAGCTCGAAGGGAAGACCGAGCGAAACAGCATGGATAAGAAGTGCATGGGTTCCACCTCGTCCGCAACCCCCCCCTGCCTTCTCCTATTACACGCACGCAACACCACCCCAGGACTCTTCCATCGGTTACCCGCCGCCGATCCAGTTCAGCAAGATCGTCTTCTGTGATACGCTTGGAATCCAGCACTTCACGATCTCTCGGCTTGCTTGCCGACTAGGCGATATACATCAGATCAGACCCGAGGTTATTGAACAACTTAGATCAGAGTCGACGTCCAACAAGTTTTGTGTAGGAGAACAGGAAACCCGCACCGGACCATCATCAGAAACTCTCAGCAGCGCAGGCTGTTTGGAGGGTCATGGACATGGAAAAGGGCACCGTCGTTGACCGCGAGGGAGAGAGGCCAGAGGGGGTGAATCGACAAGTGAAGGATGCCGAGTCGGCCAACGCTGAAGCCGTCGCCGCCGGCGCGAGGCAGGTCGCCGGACTCAACGGAAATGCGCTTCCTCTGGACCCCAACCAGCTCCTCTCTGTCTTGGATCTGCTCAGCGGACAGCCACAGCCTCAAGCAACACCCGTGCCAGCACCGATTGTGTCTACCGGGAGTGTGCCGCCGAATAACAACGCCAATGTGCCGACCGTCACCATCTTCGTGACGGTGACGCCCCCGCCCGTGACGCAGACGGTCATGATCATGATCCCGACGACAGTCACGGTCACGGCGACCCCGAGAGCACCGCCGGGAAACGCCCCTGTTCCTGCTCCTCCTCCTCCCCCTTCTGTTACGCCTCCGGTGTCGTCGTCGCCGCCAAAGACATCACAGCCATCTCCGCCTCCACCACCTCCCAAGACTACGCCTCCTCCGCCGCCACCCCCGCCTCCAGTGATGCCGCCGCCGCCTCCTCCCGTGAGCGGCATAACGACGCCCCTCATGGGATCGGGCCCGATACCAGTGCCTCCCCCGGTGTCGGCCACTTCCATGTCTTCAGCATCGGCATCGGCATCAAGCGCACCCAAAGGCGCGGCCGGCACGCCTACTGCCGTCGTGTTGTTGGGTGTTTTCGGTGGTGTCGGTAAGCTCACTCATGTCCAAACTCTGTTGGAGGAACCTTACTCACGTTTTTCATAGCTGGCGTGTCGTTACTGGCAATGGGGGCGTTTATCTACGGCCTGATGAGAAAGAGGAGAAACAAAGCGTCGACAGAAGTGAGTTTGAAAGCGAGAATCCCATGGAAAACCCTGACTTGTTGCTAACTATGCCACAGAGGGACAGCGTTCAGAGCATGCAGATCGGGAGGCCAATGCCGAACTAGGCTCTTCAACAGAACTGGTCAGGCCATGGATTCTCGTCAGAAATGTCAAATGTCCTCAACGTAGTGTAGCGTCATTGCGTTGAGGCAAACTTATACGGACTGACGCAGGCATGTGGAGGGGATGCCCTTTTTGCAGCGGGTCTTGAGGGGAATTCCAGACCGGATCGATGCTGTTTCATCTTTTATTCTTCTCTATTATTCTCTTTTCCTGTGTACAAGACCACAAGCGTTTCAGATCTGGTTGAAGAAGAGAAATATCATATTATTCAACGTATTGTCTAATACGTTGTCTATACGAAACTCAGTGCCGAACTGCCTGCTGTACCGCCCAAGAAAGACTCGATGGCTCAATAGCCCCCCCGAGGTGTCATGATGGTGCCGCTGACTGTGCCATGGCGTCCCAAACCTCCTTGAGCCAGTCCGCCACCTTGCCGGCAATGACTTCGCTGTTCTTCTCGGTTGTGCAGAAGGCGTGGGGAAGCCCGATGTCGTCAATCTCGACACGTGCCCATCCGTTCTCGATGTGCTTCTCTCGGGCTCTGATGAAATGATCCCTGAAATGGTCGCCAACCCAGTGGTCCTTTTTGCCGAAGAAGAAAAAGAACCTCGGCGCGGCGGCCGCGGCCGCCCTCCTACCGCTGCTACTGCCGGCCGCCACGTCTTCCTCTTCGACCTCCCAGAGCTCCTTGTCCCACTTTTCCTCGGTGATGACCTTCATCTCATCTTTGCCCATGTGGATGGCCTGCCACACGCCGTCCCTGCTCTTGAGGAACCTGGTCGTGACGTCGGCGGCCTTGGCACCGAACCCGAGTACGGCGCCGACGAACCAGCGGAGCGCCCCCGCCGGACACAGGTCCAGAAACCGCTGGGCGATGACGTGCGCCGTGTTGTCGAGAAACGGCGTGGTGCGGATGAGCTCCAGTCGCTTCCCGCTCGGCGACTGGGCCATGTGCGTGACGGTTGGAAAGAGGAGCATGCCGGCCTGCAGCCTGAGGTGAGGTGCGCGCGACGGGTCCTTGATGTGGCGGTGAAAGATCTCGAGGGCGATGTAGCTGCCCACCGAGTGGCCCGCCAGCACGACGAAGTCATACGGCTCGCCCTTCTTGCCGGGCGCGTTCCGCGACGAGTCGGTCCGCCTCAGAGACGCCAGGTGGTCGAAGACGAGCTCGATCTGGCGCTCGACGTCGTAGGGCGGGTTGTCCTTGGTGAAGGGCTTGTGGCTGTCGTCGCGGAAGCCAAAGAGATCGCGGCCGTGGACGTGGATGTGGCCGTCGGCCCAGCCGATGCGGGCCTTGAGCGCGTCGAAGAAGTCGGTGTAGTAGTCGACGAGCCCTGGGTTGCCGGGGATGAAGAACAGGAGGCCGTGTCCGGGCATGTTTGCGTATCTGCAGCGCTTTGGTGAAGGGGGCGGAAGGGCCTTCCTTTCTTTGCAACACCAGCACGGCCCTGCACGGGTTTGATCGGCTCTGCAGTGCCCAGAGGGGTCTTGACGCCGTCCGAAGTTTTGAGTCGAGGGGGGGGGAGGGGGGGCTTGAGGATAATAGGGGTGAGAGTGAGAGTGAGAGTGAGATTGAGAGTGAGAGTGAGAGGTCGGTTGAATGAATGTTGAATGACTTAAGATCCACCCTGGGAATTATGCGCTTGTTGATCTGATTTAGCGTCACTTGGGTTCCCCGGAGATAAAGGAACATCTTCGGCTTTTAAAGAGACACGGTACGTACCTCGTACTGGGACACATGCCTGGCTCACTCTCCAAGTGATTGTACACATGTCAGACTGAAGGTTGGGAACTCGATGCGGCCTTGAAGGTGGTGAATGAAGGTTTTATGTCTAGTGGTAGAATGAAACCTGATGAGATACTCTGGGTTTCCTGTATTTCAAGCGGCAGAGGTGTGCCTTCGCCGCCTCACTCGGAACAATAACCGTGTAATTGCAGCAAGACAAGCTTGGCTTTTGAAAGAATGGAAATATTCAGATGAATGGCGTTTATTATATTACAGCAGAATTACTGTGCTAATTATCAACCATTTCAAAAAACTATTGCCGTATACTCTACTGCTCTCGACAGACAGCGACTCCAGGCTCGCAACCTAGACCTTGAATCGGAAACCCGGGTGCATCCACCCCAGCCGGAACTCGTGCTCTGCCGCCGAAAGGCCGTTCCTTTGGCTTTCCTCTAGTCTGTAATCTCGTCTGCCTTGCTCTCGCTGCCGATTCTCCCGCTTCATGTACAAAGGCAGCAAGATGCCGATGAGTAGAAGCCCCGCGAGGCACCCGAGATTGATGGAGTGTCCCTTCAAGTATCTGAGAGCATAATTGCGTCAGCCGGGTGCGGCATAACTATCGGTGAAGATCCCTTACCCCGGTGCCTCGGTCTTGATATACGTAAAAGAAGCAAGGAACGAAGCCGCGTTGCCGATCGACAGGAGGAACCCCAAAGCGATTGCGCGGACATAGTGCGGCGACGCGTTGATGCTCATCCAGGTAAGGGCCAATGGGGGTGTTGCGTTGACCGACATGGCGACCAGAAACGTCCCGGCATATTGGACGTCGGCATCCAAGAACAAGGGGCGCGGTCCTACCTTCGCACCGATGATGAGCAGCGTGTATCCCAGAATTCCCGTGAGGCTGCAGACGTTCAGCGGCAACGCCGTCTTCCCGGACCGCCGGCTCCAGAGACTTATGCTGATGGTGAAGACCAACGCCGCCAAGTTCGGCGGTGCTGTCATCAACGACGCCTTGAGAGACTTGTACCCCATCGTGGCGATGATGGTGGGCAGGAACATGGCGAAGCTGTAGATGGCTTGGATGGAGAAGAACGCGCCGACCGCCATGGTCATCGTGATGACGTTGAATATGGCCCTCTTTACCGTGACCCAGGTGAGCGGGTCCTTGTTAACGAAGGCTTCTTCACCGGCTCGTACGCCTCCTACTGCCTCTGGATCGACGTCGACGGGCCGAGGAGTGTCTAGGTAGTGCCATCGGTCTTGAGCCTGCGTGCGCTGGATAGCGAGTTCCCTCTCGGAAGGCGTCAAAAACTTCGCATCCGCGGGCGTGTGCGGTAGTATGAGCAGCAGGCCGAGTCCAAGGACGACCGTCAAGCTTCCTTCGATGAAGAAGATCCAAGGCCAGCCCATGTAGCCGGAGACCTTGATCTGCCCGAAGCCGGCGGCCATCAGGCCGCCCAAGAAGCCGGCGAGGGCGGTGCTCGAGTAGAAGAGCCCGACGCGGAGGATGAGCTCGTCGGCGGTATAGAAGAAGCCGAGGTAGATCAAGACGCCGCCCAGGAACGAGCTCTCGGTCAGGCCCAGGAGCGCGCGCGTGACGCAGAGCCCCGTGAAGCTCGTGATAAAGCCGCTAAAAGCCGTGACGAGACCCCACGCCGTGATCAGGGATGGGAGCCAGATGGCACCGCCGACGCGGCGAAGGGCCAGGTTGCCGGGGATGTTGAACAAGACGTTGAGGAGGAAGAACATGGCCAGGGCCGTGTTGAACTGGTTGCCGGACAGCCCGAGGTCTCGTTCGAGACCGTTGATGCGGGCGAGGGCGATGTTGCTCTTGTCGAGGAAGAAGAGCAGGTGGGCCAGGAACATGGCGGGGACGAGCCGGTGGTCGAACTTGCGGACGAGAGAGGCCCGGAGCTTCCCGTCGCTCTGGGGCCGCCCTACGTCGAGGGAGTCGGTGGTGTTGATGTCGCTGGCCGTGTTGCCGGTTCCGTCTTTGTGCTCTTCCGCAAAGGACTCGTCCGCGGTGGCATCACCACTATTAGCTTCGCGGACGAAAGACTTGACGTCAACCGACGGGGCGTGTCCGGCGCCGTTGGACTCGAGGGGACCGAACATGCTGGTTGTTGTCAGAGTCTCAGAATACAGATGGTGTAGACAAGAATGGCCACAGATTAGATCTTTTGCTCTCATAGGTGATCTTGATCCAGCTGGAATTCGTGAAAGCTGGCCACGGACAAGATCGAGGGAAGCGGAGGAGAATATCACAAAGAAGAGGTGCTGGAACGGAGAGCCTAATATTGACTGGAGTAGAATATTCCGAGCCGGGTGACATAATTCCCCTCGAGGCCATGGAGTCGCACCGTGACACCAGTCTCTATCTTCTCAGATCTGGGAGATGGCGGTCAGCTGCGTCTGGCGTTCCCAAAGCTGGGCAACCGGATATGGACTGCAGGACGCGCCGACGGGGCAAATTGTGGGAGTCAGCCATTTTCCTGTAGAGACATCTTGGCCTCGCGGACCGTGTTACAGCATGATGCACTCCTCTTGTATGAACATCAACAAGCTTGGCTTACTTGGTCTTGCCCGGCGAGAGAATGCGGAGGCAAACCAACTCAATCTGCAGGCAGACTCATCACTGTGGGCCACGACTGAGGGCGTGATGTTGTTTAACCTTCTCTCCCCTGAATGGGAAGGCAATTAAAAATTCTTGGCTGGCCTCCCAAAAGAACGCCACGGTTTCAAGACATTGATCTGGGGCCCTCGTACCGTCCGCCATGGTCGCACTGTTATTCCAGAGCCAGCGGGAAGACGGGTAGGCGCATGGCCGCTGTCGGGCATGGTTTTGGAACGAAATAGAGCCCAGGATTTGCACGACTGTGTTGGGGGAACACAATTGATACACAGCCTCAGCTTGTGTTACCTGATTCTTCGTGCCATAGGCAGGCAAGTGACGAGGCGGCCCCTGGCTGCAATTGGTCCCTTCTTGGTGCTCGAGAAGCAAAGATGGAGGGGGTTTCTCATCATGTCGATGGGCCGATTTGAGAAAGCTTGTTCTAGATAGAAACCAAAATCAACTGACAACTACCTGAAGGATGATTAGAGGTTACAGCCAGATGACACACCCATTGAAAGGAGCTTGTACTGGGCTCTGCATCATCCGTCAAGCTCTACAGCTGAAATCAAAGAGTCCAACTGGTGCGATATCCGAGACCTGCCGGGCTCCTCTCGCACTTCAACTGCCGCTGGTGTCGGGAAGACTCGCATACTTGGCGCACCACACGGTTGGTTCCCTGTTCCGAAGATTCTCTCCGGTGCCTGTTTCAATGTGTTTATGTATTTATTTAGGGAAGACAAATCCAATAAATGGTCGTCTTCACGCATGCTTCCAGGCGCTTCCACGATCCGAGACACGGTTTCGCGATGGCGATTGCGATCTGTTTATCGTGCAGCGCACATATCATCTCCGTACGATGATAACCTGAGAGCGGGCGTCCCGTGGGCGCATTCGGGTTGTGTGGATTGGGTCGCCGATGCGCAGATGGTTCCGCTTCTCGAACATCGTCGGCCAAATTCTCCCGATTCCACGGGACCCGTCAAGGGCCGGATGAATCGAGAAGAATTCATGAAGACTTCAGGAACAAGTCTGCTTTATAGCATGTCTCACGACTGGTTCATTGTTTTGATGAGGACTCTGGAGGAGAAAAGGGCCAGAGTGCCAAAGATGTCCAAGGTTTCAGCCCAACATCCGCGAATCTGTTCCCGGATGCTCATGCGTGTTCCCAAGGTGATTCATTTGGCTATTTTGGCGAGGTTCGTCTCCTCGCGGAGCTGCTTTAAGCAAAGATGAGGTCACTGCCCCTCGAGAAAATTTACAGCAGATGGCATCGTGTCTACAATCAATCTAGAGTCTCATTTTCGATCCAAGTTGCTGGACTAGCCATAGGCTGATTGGATTTCCCTGTGAAGTGACCTACGGTGGTGGTGTTTGTCAATACGACAACTCCCGGTAGTTAGCTCCTTGCGCGCCATGCTGCTTGAATGCATCCTCTCGCTCACGTTCGCAGCCTTACGAGGCTTCGGAATACATTTCGCTTCCTCAAAACGTGCCCCGATGAAATTACCTTCCCATCCTGGCCGCTCCTTCGCGTACCCCTTCCACATCCACTTTCTGGAGAGGGTTCGGGGGACTCGGTTCGCATCCGCTCTTTGTGGAAGATCTCTCCCGTCTTCGGCGAATCAAACGTGCAAGTTGAGGCGAAGCAGCCAAGCAGCCAAGCAGCGAATCATGTATCATGAAAACCGCCCTCTCGTCCGGGAACACGCGCGTTAGTCATGGACAACCAACCCATGGCCAATGTACTCCGCCAGTACTCCGCCAGTACTCCGGGTTAGTCTCTCAGAACTCTGAGTGAGAGGACGGCACTAACCTTAACTAGAGATACTGTCAACCAGTGGTATGGCCGGCGCAAATACCTGTGTTCCGGCCATGAGTGAGTGTTATTAGCGCGTACTGGTTGTCCCCCCGCTCCGCCCAGCCCACCGGCGCGAATCACCAGACCGCCGTACTTGAAGTCCTTTGTCGCCTTCTTCATCACCAGTGCCGATGCCTTTTATTGTATAAAAGATTCGCCATCAAACCATCGTCAACGGACGGCAACTGAAGGGACCTACCTACTCGTGAGCCCCCTCAATCGCAGCCATCATGTCGCAGACCGCCACCGAGACGCGTTCCGTGGCGCATCAGCAGCATACGCCGTTCGGGCCCGAGGCGTACGAGCTCGGCCGTCTGAGTTCCAGCCACGGCCGCTCGCTCGGCGACATCTCGCCGAAGCGGGACGGCCTCGAGGAACATCAGGCGTCGGACGTCCCGGACGACAGTCCGCCGCCGCACGCCCACGGGGCCCTCGAGCGATGGAACTCGCCCAAGGGCAACGTCGGCAGGCTGGGGTTCGCCTTCTTCTCCTTCATCATCGCCGGCATGAACGATGCCGCCGTCGGTGTAAGTAGCTCTTGGCCGCACCCGCTGCTCCATGACGACGAACATCTGCTAACGCTTCACACATAGGCCCTGATTCCATACGTAAGTTCATCCGCTGTGCCTCATCCGCTGAGCCTTACCCGCTGAGCCTTGTTCACCGTCCGTCATGCCTAACCGCTTCATCCAGCTCGAAACCTACTATGACCTCAGCTACACCGTCGTCTCGCTCATCTTCCTGACGCCCTTCGCCGGCTACTCGGTCGCCGCCTTCACCAACGCCAGGATCCACCAAAAGTTCGGCCAGCGGGGCGTCGCCATCATGGCGCCCCTGTGCCACATCATCACCTACGTCGTCCTCGCCCTGCACCCCCCTTACCCGGTGCTCGTCGTGGCCAACGCCATCAGCGGCTTCGGCAACGGCCTGACGGACGCCTGCTTCTGCGCCTGGATCGGCGCCATGGACCAGGCCAACACCATCCAGGGCTTCCTGCACTCCTCCTACTCCGTCGGCGCCCTCATTTCCCCGCTGATCGCCACGTCCATGGTGGTCACCGCCCAGCTTCCCTGGTACAACTACTACTATGTCATGGTGAGTTGAGGAGTCGCGACATCTTTGGGCACCCGGCACCGGTTTGCTGATCATCATCTCTTAGGTCGGCGCAGCTGTTCTCGAACTCGTCGGTCTGGTCATCACCTTCTGGCCAAAGACGGGCGCCGTGTACCGCGCCGAGCACGCCCACGAGAACGAGGGCCAGGGGGGCGCCGGCACCCGAGTCGCGCTCAAGTCCAAGGTCACCTGGCTTTGCTCTCTGTTCTTCTTCGCCTACATGGGTGTTGAAGGTATGTTTGGACACCCTTTCTCGAGGATTTTCTCATCTCTCTCATCTATCTTTCTCATTTGCCTGACATCGCCCTCTCTCTCCTCTTAGTCGGCCTCGGTGGCTGGATCGTCACTTTTATGCTTCGAGTCCGCAAAGCGTCCGCCTACGCTTCTGGTGTTTCCGCCACGGGCTTCTGGGCCGGACAAGCCCTCGGCCGCGCTTGTCTGGGCTTCGTGACCGAGAGGTTCGGCGAGAGGCTCTGCATCAGCATCTACCTCGTCATCTGCATCGCCCTCCAGCTCCTCTTCTGGCTCGTCCCGCAGTTCGTCGTCTCGGCCATCGCCGTTGCCTTCCTCGGCTTCTTCTTGGGCCCGTTGTTCCCCGGGGCTGTCATGATGACGGCCAAGCTTCTGCCGAAGCACATTCACGTCAGCGCAATCGGCTTCGCCATGGCCATTGGAGGTACGGGAGGAACCGTCTTCCCGTTCATCATCGGTGCCATTGCGACCAGCAGAGGTGTCAGCGTGCTCCAGCCCATCGTTTTGTCGCTCATTGCCGTGGTTATCATTGTCTGGCTCTGCTTCCCACGGATCCAAAAGAAGGACTAGATAGAACAATAGCATCTAATCTCTTGAAAAAACATCGCACTGTCATAGGTTCCTCGCTGTACTATCATAAGAGATGGGAAATTAGTTGGTACGCAGTCCGCTTGTGTTTCATCGCACCATCCCAATATATTGGTGTTACAGGTGGCTCGAGACGGTCGAGATTTTTCAGCTGATTGGTACAGAACCACTCCATTGATGTGACTGATGTTGCATGAAGGAGAACAAGAAAGAAGATGTCTGCAAGGTGCAGTGCAGGTCTGGAGGGGTTGCAATACTTGTCTTTGCCGGCCGAAGTCCGGGCTGGCGGCCGATGTGGCGGCCGGAGTGGCAGCCGAGATGCAACAGCTGGCGGCCAGCTGTCAGTCCTATTCCCACACAATCGCCCTGTCGTCGCAGCCACCTACAACATCACTTATCACGGTCTTGTATCCTCGCAATCATGGAAAGAAAAGAGAAAACATCATCAGATGGGAAGAAATCTTGTTCAGCCTACGAGGTAGACGGCAGATTTATATACAATGCTTCCATGATTCCAGCTCTGGCAAAACACTCGACCCCCGTAATATGTACACATTAAGGGGGTGTATATCAACAAGCCGTCGCCGCCACTCATAAATACTGAGTCAAGTATGTACAAAGAAATGTCGAGTTTCGTTCCTTCACTTTCAGATCAACCCTTTCCCTCTTTCCCTCAGCCTCGTTCGTGCCGTTTACAGCTTCTGGCCAGCGGTGCCGGGGATGGTGCTGGCGACCTTGCTGGAGCCGATGGCAGCAATCTTGTAGGGGAGCTTGTCCGCGGTAAGCGTTCCCTGAGGAGCAAGGTTCTTGGAGCCGCCAAGGTCGACATCGTCAGCAACAGCGTATCCAGTCTGCTTTGAGTCGGCAAAGAAGATGGCCTCAGCAGGGCAGTTGGCAAATGCGGAGCTCTGGACCAAAACCTGGGCGCCCATCCTCGTATTCACGCCTGTGAGCAAGAGTTTCGAGTAGTAGGAGTTGACGACGTGAACAGTTCCGAAGCGGACGAGGGGAGCGCGAGAGTTGATGTTGAACCAGTGGTTGTTGGCGTAGGTGACGTGGAGCTTGCCCGTGTCCTCCCCGGCGTTGCTGTCGGAGTGACCAACCAGAGAACCCTTCCACTAAAAGAAAAACTGCGTTAGTCATCCGTTTTCAATAAAGCAATCTTTGGAAAAACACTCACGTGGTCGTGGAAGTAGACGTTGGAGACAGTGATCCAGTCGGCACCGTGGGAAACGTCGAGGAGACCATCAAGGTCGTCCTTGCCGCCGCTCAGGTCACCGGACAGGTCGCAGTGGTCCACCCAGACGTTGGTGGACTCGTCGATGCCGATGGCGTCGCCGTTGGAGGCCTTGACACCGCCAATCTTGAGGTTGCGGATGATGACGTTCTTGACCCGGCGGACGTAGAGACCGACGTTAGTCAGGGCTATGGAAGGAATAGTCAGTGAAACATTCCTTGTAGCTGGGCAACAGCTTGTAGTGGGCATGGAAATTCTACTTACAGCTGCCCTTCTCTCCGATGATGGTCTTGTCGGAAGAGACGCGGACCTTGGCGCTGCCCGAGATGGCACCAGAGATGACAATGGTAAGGGGGCCCTCCTGCTTAGCAGCGGCGACGAGCTCCTCGACGGTCTTGACGGTGACGCTGGTACCGCCGGCACCACCGGTGGTGCCGCCGTTCTGGGTGCAGTAACCGATGTTGCAAGCCTCGGCAGCCTGGCGAAGGGCGAGCTCGTTGCGGGCGTTGATGGTGTTGGTGGGCGACGCCGCAGCCAGGGCGGCCATGAAGGAAACGGCGGAGAACTTCATCTTGACGTTCGGGCAAAGGTTGATGTGATGTATGTCGGTATGGGATAGTTCGGATGGAAGGAGAGGGAGGAGAGCAAGAGTTGGAAGCGGGTGACTAGCACAACCGAGATGTGAGGAATGGGACGAACAGAAGAGCGAACAAAAGACGGGTTGAAGAGGGCGCGATGAGGAGTGAGAAGAAGTGTTTGACCTGATGTGTCGATGGTCATGTCTTATATAGAAGAGGCAAGCTTCGAGTCTTGGCTTCCTGGGTTAGAGTAGAGATGGTGTCATTGGTGTCGTTTTCGTGATACTCGAAGCCACCCCACACCTGCCGGTCGTGAGCAGACTGTGCACTGCCGCCGTATACTACCAAACACTGACCACATACGGATACTGCCCTTGATGATTTCGCCATATGCGCGAGCCGGGATAACCTCAAAACATTCCAGGGTGCCGGCCGCTCATGGCTAAAATTCCGTGGACGGGGGCAGGCGGCCCACGACGAGGGTGATTGGTCCCTGAGCAGGACCGGCACATTAAGGTGACGGGGCCACGATTCAGGGAGGATCATTGTCTTGAACGATGCCAACTAGGTTCAACAAGGGTGCATGAACCAGGTCACTGGGCATGGCTTTACTTCCCAAAAGGGCGTGGGGAATGAGAGAAGGGGGGGTTATTTCCAGAGCAGCTTTGTTGTTGCGGAGCTGAGCTGACAGGTCGTCTACGGTGCTTCTCTGTAGAGACGACTCCGTACAGAGTAGACTGCGGCGGAGCACCGGAGTATGGCGGTGTTAGTTTGAGGACTAGAGGACTAGAGGACTGGTGGCATGATGCAGGGGTAGGGGTTGGGAATAGGCTCGCTCGGCTGTTGTAGATTCTTCATGGGGACTTGCTTAATCCATCCACTCACCTACCCACACCGCGCGCCCGGGCAGAAAGAATGAAGCAGTCTGTCTGCCCCCATATGCGGGCAGCCACGTTGCCAGCCAAAAATGTTGAGGGTGTGACCCTGTCGTGGGATTACTTCTTGTGATGTGTTTCAAGTCATGACTGCGCGCGAGTTTTTGCGCGCGGCACAACCCCAGAGATAGATGAGCGCCAAGACGCGATGCAAATGAACGAGGATCGGTCGTTGGAGGAATAACTCGAAGAGGGAACCGCGCCGGGCAGACTCTTTTTTTTTTAAGTAGATGCGCTGCTGATCAGACGCGGAGGGGGTTGGTCTTGGTCTTGGTGGGCGTGTGGGGATGATCCCTGGTTATTGATGACACTGAGACGGAGACAGCTGTCACTTCTTTGCGCGTGTCTCTCTCTCTCGCTCTGTGTGTGTGTGTGTGTGTATCTGACTCTATCTCAGTCATAGCCTTTCTAAGGCTCTTGCGCCGATCTGCAAGTCATGCTACAACAACCAAGTCTGACAACCTAGTTGTGTATGTAGTCTCCGATACGGAGAGTTCTCAACTAGAACGCTCCCGAAACGCAAAAACAACACGTCTACTACCACTCCCTTCCCTGCTGCTGGCGCCTTGAAAAGTTGGAACACGCCGAGCACTCAGTCCAACACAAAACTCTATCACCACAAGACACGATCGCCGCCATCGAGCGCAAAGTGAGAGGGGCGGCCGCTGACCTGTGCATCTACCCGCAACCTTGGCACGTTGCACTACGCAAAAGGGGGATTGACTGCCAAGGCTCTGAATATTGGCATCCTGCACTGCCAAACTCACCTTTCCAATCACGGTGCCAGTCTGTCTACCTTTACTCCACCGCTTTGCGTCTCTCTCTCTCTCTTTCTCTCCAGGCACGAGGGCATAAGGGCAGAAAAACAAGTACCGACTTCGCCCATCTGAACCCCCCCGCGGGTTCCGCTGGCAGTTTCGCAGTATAGACTCTCGCCCTCTCTCTCTCTCTCTCACCTGTGCCCCAACCGAAACGACTGCGCCAAGAGGTTTAAATCGATTCGACCTTGGCACGCTACAACGCAGGAGATTGCGGCCCTGAGCATCAAACATCTCGTATTCGACAAGCTGGACGAGCGGATTCCACAACCAGGGAGACGATACTGTATCCGTACCGACGGAGGGACAAGAAAACGACAGACAGGCAGGCAGGCATACAAACAGACAGACAGACAAACAAACAGAAAGACACACCACCCTGAAAAAGAAAAGGGGCCGAACAGGGCTCACGAGAAACTGCACGAATGAGGGCATTTCCAAACCCCGAACAAGAGCACGCGGACATGCGAAACGACCTGCTTCGCCTACAGACGTGCAGCAGGGCGTAGAGAGGGCCTCGTCATGACATAGCCTTGGCTGCAGTCAGCCAGTGAACCGAGTGAACCGACGACGCACCCCGTCTTATGCCCCCCCTCCCCATCTTTTCTCCTGCAAGCAGCTCCAAATTCCAGCCGGTACTGCGGAGTGCTACTGCACGATGTCTGCAGTCCGCAATACCGAACGAAGCGGCCCGCGAAAGGGAACGAAGCGGCCCTCCAATCCTTCGAAACCCTTCCCGAGAGTCGTGACCAGTCAACTGTCCCAAACCCCAGATGGCCTTGTCATGTGGCTGTTGTGCAGCCCTCTTCTCCCCCGCGATCCTGGATGAGGCCGATTCCCATCTCACCCATGACGCCTCACATCGCCCGAGCGAGCCGTGATCGTCACGGCGGGGGGATTTTGCACGAATGGGACAAATGGCCACCCCCCTCGGGGAGTCGAGAAACGGACCAGACGGAAAAGCCACCGAGACAACCTCAAACGAGAAGGTGGCTTAATAGCCGCCAGTTATTGCATACAAGGCACAGTTTATGTTTTTTTTCCCCTTGTTCCCACTCCCTCCCCTTACTTAGCACACGGTGGTATTGCCGGCTCGTTGGCCTACTCCATCCGAACTCATTCAGGTACCGGCCGATACCACGTCGATCCGGTTTGATTCGTGAAGGGATCATCGCGAACCCCAATACCACCAATAACCACGCCGCGTCTTTCCCCCGGACTTCTCGTCCTGCATCGCCGAGAGACATCAGATGACCGGTTATGCGCAACGTCTTGGAAAGCTTGGCTCGCCCGCGTAGCTTGTTTTCTCTCGAGTCAGTTGTCGACCTTTGAAAGGGAAGGGGGGTTCCTCGGCGTCATCTATTTCGCAAAGCAGATTTCTCCGTTGGACACACCGATATGCGGAGGGTCAAGACCGGCATAGTTCGATTCGATTCCCCATCGTTGGCGATTTTGGTCAGACCCTTTCGATTTCCGTTTAATTTCTCTGCCCTCCAAGTCGGTGTTTCCCCAGCAGAATGTCCGTCGGTGTTGAAGTTTGCAACCCAACCGTTGAATTCTTCCCTTACTCTTCCTCAACATACTCTATCCATCTATCAGATGACCAACTGTTTGACTGAGGCATTGTCCTAGTGAAACAGAGTGCCAAGGTCAGACATAGACCTGACCACTATGGACAGTCCAGCAATACAACCTTCTATCCATAGCATTCTCTAACAAGGAGAAGAGCGTCATGAGGCTTGCCCAAGGCCCAAAGATATCACCAAGTCCGGATCACCTTGTTCAAGGGCTCTTCGATCAAGGCTTTACAGACGAGCTGTCGATTTCTCGATAGACCACCGGCGCCATGTTCAGTACCTTGAACAGTTGGATGCTTAACGTGCAAGTGCCGCCAACTTGTTCCTCCTTCGTGCACTGATAGGCGCGTACCTATGAACCGGGAAGCATTCAGGACTGAACCAAGCGGATCGGCTATACGGTACGGGGAGGTTTCCGAGTGGAAATACTCATGCCCTGACTATGACTCCTCTCGTTCACCCTTGGTCATTCAACAGGATGAACAGGGTGACTCCTAAAACGCGACAGGCTATCAAGCTTCATGGTTTTCTTTCGGGGTTTCCTGCGCTGTGAGTGCTTCAGCACCTCGTTTTTCTGGACTTCCATCACTCAATACTTTCTTTGTTTTACACCAAAAAATGACGGGCCGGAGCCAGGCTTCTTTTTTTCTCTCTCTTTTCTTTTTCCTTATGCGATCGGACTATTGTGCACGTATAACAACATAGCATTATATGATCTCGGGAGAGAAAACAATTGGATAAGCTAGAGTTAAAAACTCAGTCGCGATTTTATTTTCCAGAAAAACCTTGAGAAAAGGTGGTGGACCCTTCTTGGAGAGATACAAACATCGGACCTGTGTCAGTGCTTGGTCGATAAGATGTCAACAAATCACAACTGCAATTGACAATACATGCGATAATGCTGCGAGCTGACTGCCTTTACTACAATATAAGCCTGACTTCTAACCCTGATAGAGTTCACACAGACAGAGGAACAAACGGAACCGCTAATACATGATAAGTACACTTGTCTTAGCTTATCAAACCCCCAGCTAAAGCCAACACGCCGCATCCCAAAGTGCGGGGTTCGGGACTCACGGCTTGGGTCGGCTCACACAAGCTTCCCCATGTGTGGCTGACAACAACATGTTGATGACGAAAGATAAGGCCTCTTCTTATCTTGTGGCTGACCGAGTTCTCCTCTTCTGCGGCTTGTTAACAGGTACAGGACTCCCGTCGTCGTCGTCGTCGTCGTGAGGACTCCTGATTCTTCTTCATCTCACAATCCTTGACACCCACCAGGCCATCGCGTTCTCGCCCGTCATGACCGATATCAAGAAGTTCGCGCTCGGCGACTTTAAGCTCCAGAACGGCGAAACCTTGTCCGGAGCATGGCTCGCCTACAAAACGTTCGGCGACCCTGCACTCCCGGCCGTCGTCTACCCGACGTGGTTCTCCGGTGCCATCGCGGACAATGAGTGGCTGGTTGGAGACGACAAGACCCTCAACCCGTCAAAGTACTTCATCGTCATCCCTGCGCTCTTCGGCAACGGAGAGTCCATCAGCCCGTCCAACTCGGACGTCAACCCGTTCCCCGATGTCTCCTTCTACGACAACGTGCGTGCCCAATACCAGTTGGTGACCAAGGAGCTCAAGATCAAGCACCTGAGGGCAGTTCTGGGGTGGTCGATGGGCGCGGCCCAGTCGTTCCAGTGGGCGACGCAGTATCCCGACTTCATGGACATCTGCGTCCCTTTCTGCGGCGCCGCCAAGTGCGCTCTGCACAACCAAGTCTTTCTGGAAGGCGTCAAGTCGGCGCTCCTCGCTGCGAAGAAGATCAGCTCGGCAGGGAGCACCAAGGGGCGAGCCACGGCGGCCGAAGACAAGTCCGTCCGAGTCTGGACCGACGAGGAGAAGCAGGTCGGCCTGAAGGCCTTTGGTCGCGGGTATGCCGGCTGGGGCTTCTCCCAGGCCTTCTACCGACACGAGGTCTACAAGGAGCACTACCAGGCCAAGGACCTCGAGGATTTCATGCAGAACTTCTGGGAGAAGTGGGCTCTGAGCAAGGACCCCGAGAACCTCCTCGTCATGCTCCACACGTGGCAGGACGCCGACGTGAGCAAGCAGGAGCCGTATAATGGCGACTTCAAGAAGGCCATGGCGAGCATCAAGGCCAAAACCTTGGTGTTGCCGTCCAAGACTGACCTCTACTTCCCGTAAGAGTCTCTCCTTAGCGCAAGCACTGCCACGTTCCTACTGACAACTGGCCATAGGCCCGAGGATTCCGAAATTGAGGTCGACTGTATGAGCGAGGGTGTCGGTGAACTGGCCGTCTTCCCGTCCATCTGGGGACACTGGGCCGGAGGTCCGCCGGGCAACTTTGACGATGTCAAGTGGCTGGACGACAAGCTAAAGGGGATCTTCTCAGCTGCACCCCACAGAGATGCCAAAGAGTTACCAATTCGCTGAAGAGCAGAGAAGGTATTGTTGGACTGCTTTGCATATGAATCTGTGGACGCTCATACAAATCATCATGTGTCACCTGGCCGAGCTTGTTATAGCATAACTTGGAAGCTAAGAAAAATAGAGATGGCAGCAATAACTCAGTAAACCCAGCCTTTTCTTACCCAGTCTTGTATCTTCCGCACACATTCACTGGCCTTGCCGAGGGGCTTAATAGCAACGTCAACGTCCAGGCTTCAGCCACACAAACATCGTGACGTTTCAGCCGCGGCAAGATACTCCGAAATTCCCTCGACCATAACAACTAGTCATTTGTAAACGAGACACCAGGCAGAAGTTAGGCTCGCTATACAAGGTAGCATAGCCTGCAACAGCACAAGCAAGTCCAACTTAATAGTGCATGCCTAGGTAGCGCTGGACAAGCTGCCCGTACCTCTTCTCACTCGCAACGTCAGGATACCAAATGCAGTAGGGCTTGACTGAAGCCTTGGGTATGTCAGGTACCGTGTTGCTCATGATCAGAAGGCGTTGCGAGCCCTGGCGTATGCTCCGCCCCCGTCCTATGAAGAGCAAAGCTCGGCCATTTCTGGTGATTTAGCGAAGTCTTCGTGACGCCGGATCCCGTGAACAACATAGTACACTTTCCGAGAGCGGAGATTGGCCTGGCACCTGGCACCGTCCTTCGTTGAAAGCGGCGATGAGCGGTTGGTTCCTCTCCTCATCCAAGGCGTAGTCGTCAGCAGAATCTCGTCTTCGTCGTTGGCTGGCAGGTTATGTCTGGGATCTCCAAAGCTGTTCTTTGCACCGGAATGCGCGTTCTTCGATGCGATGGCGCCATCGCGGACTGACTGGGATTATTCTGGGCGACTTTACCCGTTCGGGACTGCCGGCCGACATCCGGCGTGACACCTCGGAGTGCCGGCCGACTAAGTGGGACCGTGGTCCGGCCTATGCTTTCAAATCCCCTGGAGAAATCCTTCGAGGTGGAGCGGTTGCCCAAGCTCCTGGTAGAGCGTGGGCCGGATAGCAATGACGTGCTCTCGTCTTGATAGTTATAAGTTCTGTCTTGGAACGGTGACATGACAGAGCGCTTTGGTTAATCGCCCCCCATCAGCTGTCTCATCCGCCAATAAGTCAGACTACCCACTTTTCGGCACCCCCCCCATTTCGGCACCCCAAAAATGCCTCAAATGCCTCATCACCAGAACATACCCCTCAACTTTCAACATCAACAACATTTTCTATACTTATGCGAATAACCTCATTTTTTCCTCAGAGCTTCTTTTCGACCTTATGGGCCAGTATACCGAAGATGAAGTCAATCAGGCCCTTGACGCAATAACCAACGGCATGCCCATTAAGAGGGCTGGTCAGGTGTATGGCATCCCAAGATCAACACTTCAGTATCGGATTAAGGGCACTCAACCAAGGTCAATTGCCTTTTCTGACCTGCAGAGACTTTCTGTTAGTCAGGAGGCTAAACTGGCTGAATGGGTTCGCATTCAGCATGCCCTTGGTGTTGCCCCAACCCATCTGCAAGTGAGGCTATTCGCAGAAAGGATCCTCCATGCCATGGGGGATACAGAGCCTATAGGAAAAGGCTGGATCCAAGCCTTCTTGAAGAGGAATCCATCAGTCAAGGTCCAGAGAAGTCGCCCTATCGATTCTAGGCGTGTTAATGGGGCATCTACTGAGGTCATCAGGGACTGGTTCAAACTACTCGCCATACCAGAGATCACCAGCATCAAACCAGCTAATAGATACAACATGGATGAGACTGGTATCCTTGAGGGCCAGGGATCTAATGGGCTGGTGCTGGGCATGTCTGAGACGAAGTCTGTACGTAAGAAACAGCCTGGATCAAGGGCATGGGTATCCATCATCGAATGCATCTCTGCCCTGGGCCATGTTCTGAATCCCCTCGTTATCTATAAGGGCAAGGCAGTCCAGCAGCAGTGGTTTCCTCTAGACCTTGGCCCTTATGAAGGATGGCAATTCACTGCAACGGAGAATGGATGGACTTCAGATGCCACTGCAGTTGAATGGCTGCAGAAGGTCTTCATCCCTCAGACTCTTCCTCAGGGCAAGGAGGTCAGGCTGCTGATCATGGATGGACATGGGAGTCATACAACGACTGACTTTATGTGGTTATGCTATATAAACAACATCCATCTATTGTTCTTACCGCCACATACCTCCCATGTCCTCCAGCCACTTGATCAGTCAGTCTTCAGCCCTGTCAAGGCAGCCTATAGGAAGGAGCTTGGATACCTTGGTCAGTGGAATGATTCAACTGTTGTAGGCAAGAGGAACTTTATAGGCTGTTATCAGAAGGCTCGTACTGCAGGTATGACGATGCAGAACATTAGAAGTGGTTGGAAATGGACAGGGTTATGGCCTGTCTCTATGGCGAAGCCTCTGATGAGCTCCCTACTGCTCCCATCAACACCAGCAGCATCAGGATCATCTGATCAGGTCAGCAAAGGGCAGTCTGGAGGCAAGGAAGCTGAAGGATGGGTATCTGCGTCATCTGCAGTGGCATGGTCGACGCCAAGGAAGATGAAGGATCTAGCTGGGCAGTTGAAGCTATTCACAGAGCTGGAGAATGATGCCTTTACTCAACGCCTTCTATTCAGGAAGGTAAAAAAAGGCTTCAGCGAGCAGGCATATGAGCTGGCAAATACCCAGCAGAAACTGGAGCTTCTGCAGGCCCAAGTCACCAATACTGCAGTAAGGAAAAGAAGGGCAGTCCAGCTGGATCCTAACACTAAGTTCGCCAACATCAAAGACATCCAGCAGGCGCAACTTAAGGCTGGGGAAAAAGAGGATGATGCAGCCGAATCCAGCGACTCTGAATACCCTAGTGAAGCTGAAAGCTGTATTGTTGTTGCATCTAGAAGAAGTCAATGATTAATTGAAGTCGACGAGTATGATGGGAATAGCTTCATTTTTGGGGTGCCGAAATGGGGGGGTGCCGAAAAGTGGGTAGTCTGACTTACTCTCTCGGTGAACTCCAGAGGAGGTTGCAGTCAGAATGGTCAAAGCAGCGGTATCGACATTCGTCGCGGCCCTCTGTCCGCTAGCCAGCCTCGCCGCTGCGGTATCTCCGTCCAATGGCTCGGCGCACCTAGACTCATCCCTCACTCCCGCGGAACGAGCCGACAGCCTTCTCCGGCTCATGACATGGGAGGAGAAAGTAGGCCAGCTTGGTGGCATTCGGAGACTCGCTGAGACGGTGGGCGGAAAGGTATCGTACAACGAGACGTCGTTCGAGGAAATTCGAAAGACGCAGAATGGACAGATCGGTAATTAGAGTCGCAACTTTCTCCCTGCCTACTTCTACCACAGCCCGAGAACTGTCGACTAAGTCATCTTAGGATTCGGGGCACCCCAAAACTATGCCCATGACCTGCTGCCCATCGCCAACCGTGTGCGGTCCGAGCAAATCAACAACACGAGACTCGGGATCCCATACATCACCATTGCAGACTCGGTCAATGGACTGATGATTTCGGGCGGAACCATGTTTCCGGGAGCCATCTCCATGGGCTCCACGTGGAACATCCCGCTCTACGAGCAAGCCATCGCCGCCATCCGCGAGGAGAACATCGCCATGGGCACCCACTGGGTTCTGTCACCCGAGGTCGACCTCGCCAAGGACCCCAGGAATGGACGAAACGGCGAGATGTAAGCATGCCTAATTTGTCAACCGACCTTTTGGCTGACTAGGTCGATTCAGGTTCGGCGAGGATGCGTATCTAGTCGGCGAGTTTGCTGCGCACTACATCAACACGATGCAAGAGAAAGACGCGAACGGGTTTGTCAAGGTGGCCACGACCATCAAGCACTGGGTCTATGGGTCCAGCAGCGGCGGTGTCAACACAGCCAGCATCCAGGGCGGCCTGAACCATATTCTCAACGACATGGGCGCTCCATATGTCAAGGCCATCAGGGAGTCGAACCCGTTGTCGCTCATGGTCTCCTACGCCAGCGTGGACCAAGTCCCCATGTCCATGAACAGATATCTCAACAAGAAGATACTCCGAGACCTGCTCGGCTTCAAAGGGCTAATCATGTCCGATGCCGGCTCCATCCGGAACATGTACACGCAGGCCAAGGTTGCCACGTCCTTTCAAGACGCCGGGTTGAAGGCCATCCGTGGCGGATTGGAACACGAGCTGTCCCCTCGGCCGCCATCCGTTTATCCGACGCTTATCAACTCCGTCAACGACTCGGAAGTCGCCAGACTCATCGACGACTCGGTCAGAGCGATCCTCGCGATCAAGTTCGCCACCGGCATGTTTGACTTGCCGCTCCCTTCGGTCGAGAACCTCAACGCGACTCTCCGCAACGAGAAGCATCTGGAAGTCAACCGGAACATCTCGCGCGAAGCGATCGTGCTTCTGCAAAACGACGGCACGCTGCCCCTTCGGCAGAGCAGCGCATCCCGGGTCGCGCTGCTTGGGCCCTATGCCGACGTTCTCAACACCGGACAATACGCCGCAAACAACGCATCTGACCCGTCTTACGGCAGCACGTTCCGCCGCAGCCTCGAGCGACAGCTTGGTGCCGAGAACGTGAAGTTCGTCGCGGGCGTAGACATCCTGAGCTCGAACGACAGCTCGGGCATCGATGAGGCCGTTTCCGTGGCCAAGGAGGTCGGCCTCGCCGTCGTGGTCCTCGGTTCCGGCTGGGGGTCGTTTGACAACTCGTACGAGTCCCTGCATCGTACGGATGGAGAGGGCTTCAGTCATCCCGACTTGGGGTTCCCGGGTCTGCAGCAACGGCTTCTCGACGCCGTCCTCGACGCCGGCGTGCCGTCCATCCTCGTCCTCAGCGGCGGCCAGACCTTTCTGCTCAACGAATCGACCAAGCGCTCCAAGGCGATCCTTCTACACGTGGCTCGCGGGAGAGTTCACGGCCGACTCCCTCGTCGAGATCCTGTTCGGCGCCGTCAACCCCAGCGGCAAGCTGACCATGACGTTCCCCGAAGCCGAGGGCGCCTTTCCCGTTGCCTACGACTACTTCCCCTCGGACGACGAGGGTGGCTTCGGCGCCGCGACTGAGTACGACTGGCACCTGCCGGAGCTCACCCGCTATGCGCCCATCAGATTCGGCTTCGGTCTGAGCTACACGACTTTCGACATCTCCTCGACGTCGTTGCGGTGCCGCACGAACAGCAACAGCAACAACAGCAGCAGCAGCACCGCCGATGCTTGCAGCGAGGATGGCCAGGTGACCGTCACGGCTACGGTGACGAACACGGGCAGCGTCGCCGGCAAGGAGGTGGTGCAGCTCTACTTCCGCCCAGAGTACACGCAGATTGAGTTTCCTGTCATGAAGCTTATCCGCTTCGAGAAGATTGACGTCGCGGCCGGAGAGTCTAAGCAGGTGGACTTGACCGTTCCTTTCCAGGAGCTGGGATACTTCATCGACGGAGAGTGGACGGTCGAGAAGGGTCTCTACAACTTTTGGGTCGGGAGCAGTTCCAGGGACGAAGATCTTCAAAGTCTGAACGCCACGCTGGCTTGATTTCCCGTGCCAACTGTGGTGGCTGGCTGCTGCTTCTACAAATATAGAGTCGACGCATTTCATCAGGGGACCTTGCAAGATCAGTAATACGAGCCTCAAGCTTAAGCATGAAGGGAGTCAGCAACGGTATAATGTAAAATAAACTTTCGATGTCAAAGTCTATACTATAAAAAGATGACGCGCCCGCTCTTTGTGAACACACTTAAATGTAACCAACTTCCTTCTCCATAAACGTGCTGTCTGCCAATGAATCCTGGTGGATATAGTATGCGTTACTTGCTAACACGAACTACAGCTGCTGCTGCTGTTGGTTAACGTCACATGTAGATGGGGATAGCATGGTACACACATGATGGTTGTCCTTTTTTTTTTTTTTTACGGCAACCAAAGCCGACTCCGTGATCTAATTCTTGCAACATCCGTCCAGCTCACACTCAACGTTGTTGTTGGGCTTGCCGGGGCAGAAGTTCAGCCGGTCACAGGCGCCGCAGTCGACGCCGCGGCGGCCGGGCTGGCTGAGGGCGGCAGGGACATCGGTGTCGAGAGCGACAGCGGCGACGGAGGCGACGAAGAGGAGGACAGCGGAGAACTTCATTTTGACAGGAGGGGACTTTAACCAGAAAGCCTGTTTAAAAGATAGTAAGAAAAGTAATTGGTAATTGTAGAAGTAAAAAGCGATGGATGGCGTGATGAGTTGAGCTGATGTTGTGTTAGATCTGGCGGACCTTCAGTCCGTATTTATTCCCCTTGGCGTCGTCCGGATGGATGCCTTCCACTTACACGTATAGACAGACCAGCGTCCAACTATCACGACAGTGACACTTCGTAGGTTGAGTCATGACGACCAAGGGACCTGAGACGGCGCCTGATAAGCTTTCCCTGACCCAGGAAACCGGAACGTCGTTGAGCATGCTGAAACTCAGATTCGTCACAGACAAGAGGGGCCTCGAAGAGGGATATACAATAGGCCGGTTGAATACGATGTACGAAAAGAGAAATAAGTGATCGGGAGGAATGCGAAAGTCTAAATCCAGCTCATGAACCACTGCGTTCTTGGTGGCCTAGATGGGATGGGATGGTGTGGTTCTCATACCACGCCGACCAAGCGTACAGTAGACTCACTGCATGACATCTTATGTCGTGACATCCGCGTGTTTGCCACCACACGTCTCCAGGAGTCCAGGACCCCCCCTCCTCTTACGCGCTTACTGATCTGTGTTGGTGTAATGGCTGTGGTCTACATCGTACTGTACTGTGCTGCAACCCTGTCATGGGGCACCGCAGACAAACTTAAACCAGTGTCAGGGGGGCCTGCTTTGATCTACAAGTACGCCGGAAAGTATTTCCTTTTTTTCCTTCTCATATTCCTCTTCGCCAAAAAAAAAACCATAAAAAAAAACCAAAAAAACCCCTACGGCGTCCGTCTCGTCATGACAGGGGACATACCGGTAGTCGACATGGAGGACGAGTACCCGTCCCCGTCGTCCTCGTCGGTAAAGTCCGCCTGCCTGAGCAGACTGTGGATGGCCAGCCTCTGCCTCGCTTTCGCGGCGTCCGAGAGCTGCTGCTCCAGGTTCCTCCTGCCCTCCTGGAACTCGGGCGAGGACAGGCCGCCGATGCCGCCCTCCTGCGGCGCGTGGCCCCTCGTCAGGCGCTCCATGTCGTCGATGATGGGCTTGACCAGCGCCGACGAGGGGAAGAAGCGCTTCAGCGCGGCCAGGCACAGCGCGGCGCGGCTCGCGGCGAACTCGGGCGAGGGGCAGCCCGGGACCCTCGCGGCGCGCGAGATGAAGAGCAGGAGCCGGGTGGCGTGGTACGCGCAGATGGCCGTGTCGAACTCGAGCAGGAGGGGTCTCGTGCTGAGCTGGTTCAGGTTCGTGAGGATCTGGATGATGGCGACGGCATGCCTGAGACAGCCCTGCTCGGCCGACGTGACGTAGGCGCCGTCGTCGACCGCCTCGAGGACTACGCGCGGCGCCGCCTCCGGGTAGTTCAGGAGCAGGATGCGGTACAGGTCGCAGTGCGCCTGGTGAAACGAGATGTGCATGAACAGCCGTCTCCTGAGCCACCGGCCATGGTAGTGCGCCTGGAGTCTGGAGAAGGAGAAGTCGGCGGTGCCGTCCGGCATCAGGGATCCGATCTCGGCCAGGTCTCTCTCGACATCGCCAATGAGCTTCGTGAGGGGCGGGAACGGCTGGTCGCAGAGCGCAACGCCCCTCGTCAGCTTCATGATGTCTCGCCGTATAATCTCCAGCCGGACGTAGAGCCTGTAGCAACCGCCGTCGCACGGCCCGCCGTCGTTGCTGAACTCGCCCTCGGCCGAGGGGAACTGCAGGTATATCGTCTCGATGGGACACGCCTCGAACTCGGGCAGCCCGACCGAGAAGTACCGCTCCGTGATCTTGAGGGACCACATGATCCTGCGGCGCACCTCCTGGGCGACGGGATCCAGGTCGGGCCGCTCGTGGTTCAGACGCAGGGCCGCCGCGAAGCGAGCCGCGGTGGCCGTGAGCATGAAGGCCCTCTGGAACTTGCCCGTCTCCATCTGGTAGTGGACGACGAGCAGCAGGGCCTGCAGCCGCGGGATGGTCGGGCTCTCGAGGTGCTGCCATATCCTCTGCTCGGCCGTCTGAACCCAGGCCGTCGCCCTGTCGCGGGTCTGTAGATCGGGACCGGAGTGGAGGGTCGCCAGGGCGCAGATGGCATACCCCAAGGCCGGGTCGACCTTCCCCTCGCGGCAGCGTTCCCTGGTCGTCTCGGGGTGTAGGAACGCGTGGGATGGCAGCGGATAGACGTGCTCGAAGAAGCTTTCGACTGAGACGGGGAGATACTGGCCAATCTCGACCCCGCATGTCTCGTCTCCGTCCGTTGTTGTAGTAATACCTGTAGTACCTGTACTTGTAGACGTGCTCTGCGGAGAGGGGGCTCGCATCACCACCGCCCGCGCCGGAGTTGGATACAGGCATTCCCGGCCGTGGCGTTTGCAGTTGCTGCACTGCGGCGAGGTCCCGGAGCACCGGACTTTCTTGTCTCGACAGGCTCTGCAGGCTCGCGTGCCTCTCAGACGTCGAGGACGGGCCGAAGCCGCCGCCTGGTGGCCATTACCCGAGAAGGGGATGTTCTCGGCCTCTTCGGATGATGTTGCTGTTATTGATGTTGTTGTTCTTGCTGCTGCCGATGTTACTGTTGCTGAATAAGAACATTGGAGAGCGAGTCGGGCACACGTCCCGCACGACTGAGCAGTGCCGCCATCGCATCGGACCTTGAGTCAAAAGTTAACTCGGACTCGTTCGCTCTCCTCGGCAACGGAAACACACGACGGTGCGCTTCTTGGACCGTGGTGGACGGGCATCCCTCACCTTGCGCCATCGGCACTGGGAACACGTCTGACGCGTCGTGCCTGGGCCGGCCTCGAAGCAGCCCACGAATGAATCCATCATGCCGCTGTTGAAACGATGATATCCCGGCGCATCATCTTCCCCTGTCGTCTCATGTTGAAGCCCCCCCTGCCGCAACTCAGCCAATCTTTGGGTTCCGGGTGATGGTCGAGTAGACTCCTTTTGCGACGAAAGTCTATGGCAATGTTGGACGGGTTGCTCGCATGGTTCGGTGAGTCGCGGGACATGTTGTAAAGTCAAAAGACAACCTCTCTTGCGTCTTCCCCCATGACGTCCTTCCCTCCCTGTCTCTCTCTCTCTCTCTTTCTCTCTCTCTATCCCTCCGTCCCGGACCTTTGGCCGAGTGTGGGTTTCTTGCAGAAGAAAACGCGGAGGAAGACGGCGCCTTGCCAACTCTAGTTAGGTTGCCATGACGCGAGCAGTGGAGAGGTTAACGACATCCAAAATGGATCTCTCCGGGCCATAATTGGCCAATGGCGGCGATGATGAGGAGTGGTTTAGTTCTCCACGACCAGGCATAGGTAGGTGTGTGTTGCTTCTCTTGATGCTCTCAACTCGGCATTGGCAAAGCTCGAAGACAACGCAGTGCAATTCATCATTATCGAGTCTCATGCAACTTGCTCTAGGAAGAAATCACAGCTAACTCAACAAACACACTGTCCCATTCGTCAATAGTATACATGGGAAGTCGTGTTCCAGTTAACTTTGAAGCACAAGTCTCTCCCACATCACACCACGGATACTGACGTTGTTGCAAACGTTTGGTAGCTGAAAACTCGCAGTTTCCATGACTTTTAACTGTATTTCAGAACAGTCTGGGGTACTGCGCAAGATATGCATTCCTCGATATATACCCACAACAGTCTGGACAAGTCGTTTCATAACTTACTCGCCAGCTCGACCGGCTCTTTCGCAGGACCACCACCCCTGGACCCCCTCGGATGAATCGGCACGTCCCCGATCTGCTCCATCTTCAGCTCGAGCAACTCTGTCATGTACTTCACGACCTCCCCGTACGCCTGGTCGTCGTAGACGTTGAACAGCTCCAACGGGTCCTTCTCGCAGTCGAACAGCTCCCACTCCTTGTCCTCCTCGCCGCCCGGCCTGGCGCCCTCGATCTCCAGCGGCTCGTTGTACCAGTAGATCAGCTTGTACCTCTGGTCCCTGACGCCGTAGTGCGCGTAGGCGTGGTGGATGATGTCGTTGTGCATCCAGTAGCGGTGGTAGGCGACCTGCTGCCAGTCCGCCGGCGTGTCGCCCTGGAGCAGCCGTCGGAAGGACACGCCCTGCATGTAGCTCGGCACCGTCAGGCTCGCGAGGTCGAGAAAGGTCGGCGCGAAGTCAACGTTGCAGATGATGCCGTCGCACACCGAGCCCTTGGCGATGGCCGCCGGGTACCGGACGAGGAACGGCATCTGGAACGACTCCTCGTACATGAAGCGCTTGTCGAACCAGCCGTGCTCGCCGAGGAAGAAGCCCTGGTCCGAGGTGTAGATGACCATCGTGTTCTCCGCCAGCCCGTTGTCCTCGAGGTAGTCCAGCATGCGCCCGACGTTGTCGTCGACGGACTGGATGACGCGCAGGTAACGCTGCATGTACCGCTGAAACTTAAAGTGCGCGAGGTCTTCTTCGCTCTTGAACGTGAAGACCGTCCCGTCCTCCTTGTCGATCAGCCTCTTCGCGTCAACCGGGACCTTGCGCTGCGCCGACCCGGACTCCTGCACCACCCGCTCGCCGACCGCGTTGCCGCCGTCCGGCTGCACGAGTCCCAGGTCCTGGTAGGTCATGTCCTCGGCCACGCGCATCTTGGCGACCTTGGCCGCCTTAGCCCGGTTCTTGTAGTCGTCGTCGTATGTCTCGGGGACGCGGATCGGGTCGGTGTAGAGCTTCTTGTGTTTCTCGTCGTATTCCCACGAGCGGTGTGGCGCTTTGTGGTGGCACATGAGGAAGAAGGGCTTCTCCGTGTCCCTCGTCGTCTCCGATATCCATTTCAGGCTCTTGTCGATGATGACGTCCGTAACGTAGCCGTTCTCGACCCTCTCCCCCGTCTCCTCGATGAACTTCGGGTCCCAGTAGTCTCCCTGGCCCGGGAGGACTGACCAGTAGTCGAAGCCCGTTGGCTCATGTGCTCTGCCCTCGCCCAGGTGCCACTTGCCAACCATTGCCGTCCTGTACCCGCCAGTTCGGAGATGCTTTGCGACGTTCGGGATGTGCTTGTTGATGTTGTCGTTGAGTGTCATGACGCCATTGACGTGGTTATGGGTCCCGGTGAGGATGGCCGCCCGCGACGGCGTGCAGATCGAGTTGGTGACATAACAGTGGTTGAACTTCATGCCCTCCTCCGCGAGCCGGTCGATGTTGGGGGTATGGTTGATGCCCGCCCCGTAAGCACTGATGGCTTTGGAGGCATGGTCATCAGCCATGATGAAGATGATGTTGGGTCTAGCGCTCGTCATGCTGGGCGGTTGTTTTCACTGACAAAACACTGCCAATACACCGGAAGGGAGGAACTCGATGGCGGAAGATGACAGGAAAAACACGTAACACGGGCAGAGGACGCGCCGAGCTCCTTTATTAGAGCTACCGGGGGGGATGAGAAGGGGCATTCAGTCAAGCTGGCTAGCTGAGTCTAGCTCGGGGCGGACTCCGAATCTGCCGCGGGTCCTCTTCCAAAGCTGCATCTCATCGGCTCATGGTAACCTTGCTCGGTGGAGATATATCTGGTGATGGATCCGTAAAGGGATTTCTTCACGATATCCGGCATGAACCTCTCCAAAGAAGCTCCATCGTGGAAGAGGAGCCGACGGGGTCGGATACGCAGCGCCATGGAATCTCGCCGGGGGGGTCGTGCTCCACACCGGCTTATACCCTTCGGTAGTCGGTCCGGCATCCTAAACGGGTATGTGGAGGTGTCTCCGGTGTGTTGGGACCAAGCCAGATCCAGCCAACTGACCGACTACCGGCAGCTGTTTTATTGATGAAAAGAGAAAACAATGGGTCGTGTTAGTCTCGCGGGCATGGCCCAATGCCAGCTTCTCGGAACAGGGCTAGAATTGCGTGCTTGGGAGAATCGAGGCAATGGCCCCGAGGAGTTGCGGTTCTTGAGCGAACCGCTGGATCCTATGATGCTTCACCATTGGATGTTTTTGATATGGCGTGCTGAGCCGTTGGGAACATAACTAGTTTAGAGATTTTTATTCCAGAGTGAATATTTACTTCATGGCCCCTTTGACCAACGTTGAATGTTTTCACGTCCAGTTAGTAGTAGTTCCCACCCACGCAGCATTCCAACCCGTCACTGAGCTATTGTCTTTCCGAAGCAACTCACTCTTCACAAGAGACTCGAATCTACTGCATTGCACAAACCATGTCACGGCTAGGCACGTTCCGAGCCGTCTACCTCGTAGCGCTCTGCTGCGTCGGGTCGTTCCTGTTTGCCTATGACACGGGCATCATTGGCGGCATCCTCACATTCGAGGGCTTCCAGCAAGACTTCCGATACGGCCCAGCTCAGAAAGCCAGCGTCGGCTCCAACTCGACGAGTCTGCTGCAGGCGGGCGGTACGTTTTTTGTCACAACTCGATTCGTTGTTCCATAAGACGGGCAGCTAACACCTAGTCCCGGCAAACGCCAGCCTTCTTCTCCTGCTTCTTCATCTGGCCCTTCACGGCAAAGTACGGCCGCCGGTGGTCCATTATCCTCGCCTCCGTCATCTTCTGCGCCGGCGCCGTCGTCCAGACCATCAACACGCACTCCCTCGCCGCCTTCTACGTCGCCCGCGTCGTCAGCGGCGTCGGCGTCGGCATGGCCACCGTCGTCATCCCCATGTACTCGGCCGAGATGGCGCCCAAGAACATCCGCGGCACCCTCGGCAGCATGTTCCAGTTCTTCTTCACCATGGGCGTCATGACCTCGTACTTTGTCGACTACGGTGTCAGCAAGCACGTCAAGGCCTCGACCATGCAGTGGCAGATCCCCGTCGGCCTGCAGCTCGTTCCCGGTGCGATCCTCGGCCTGGGCATGTTGCTCTGCAAAGAGAGCACCCGGTGGTTGGCCAAGAAGGGTCGCCGAGAGGAAGCGCTGCAGTCGCTAATCTGGGTCCGCGGCGGCGAGCACACCCCCGAGGTGGAAGAAGAGTATGTTGGCTACATTAACACCAACATGACCGTATCGTACTACTACTGACCTTTTCCTCAGGTTTGCCGAGATTATCTCCAGCATAGAGGAAGAGCAGCACCAGAAGGAAGGGCTTACGTGGAAAGAGCTGAATGAGCCCGTCAACCGATACCGCATCTTCCTCATCATTGCCCTCCAGATTGGTAAGTCTCTGTCCATCATAGATAATGCTTTCCAATCAATGTACTAAACACAATGCTCAGGTGTCCAACTTACCGGCAACACTTCCTTGGCGTACTGTAAGAACTGTGACCCAAACACATACACACAGACATAAAATCTCTCTCTTGGACCCTCTACTGACTCTACTTTGAAGATGCCCCCCAGGTCTTCGCGGCGGTGGGCGCAGGACAGAACAACCTACTGATCACAGGGTTCTTCGGCCTCGTCAAGGTCATCTCGTGCCTCTTCTACCTCTTGTTCCTCGTTGAGCGTATCGGCCGACGCGGCTCGCTCCTCGGCGGAGCGTTCCTGATGGGCACTTACATGCTTATCATCGCCTGCCTGACCGCCACCCACCCGCCCAAGTCCATCGACCAGGGCTTGACTTCGACGGCCATTGCCTCGATGACGATGATTTATCTCGAGGCCATGTCGTACAACATATCGTGGGGCCCTGCCCCCTGGGTAAGTCTTGCCATTTCTTTTTTTTTATTGTTTCACGCCGAGAACCCTGGCTCACCGTGGAATAGGTGTACATGGGCGAGATCTTTCCGACCCGCATCCGCGAGGCCGGTATTGCTATCGGCACCTCGACGCAGTGGCTCTTCAACTTCGTATTCTCTCAGGTCACGCCTCATGCAGTGCAGAACCTCGGCTGGAGGACGTTCCTCATGTTCTGCATCTTCAACTGGGCCCTCGTCGTGTTCGTCTGGTTCTTCATCAAGGAGACGAAGGGCAAATCCCTCGAGGAGATGGACGAACGTAAGTGATAATCCATAACTGCAACAGAGCAATCATGTGTCAATACTAATGAAAAAAAAAATTTGCAGTGTTCTCCAGAAAGATCCTTGGAAGTGACGCCGAAAACTCCCAAGAGAAGCGTAGCGAGGACCAGGATGCCACTCGAGTTCCGCAGAACATTGACCGAAAGGAGTAGCAAATGAGCATGGCCATAGCAAGACGCTAGGTCATATACCATGCTGGATCATGCATAGTCAGTGACAGGTAGCTCAATGAAGAATTCTCTATTTGTTAGCTTTCGGGGTTGGGTTGTGACCATTCACACAAGCAAACACAAGAAGTAATGCCATTTATGCCGTCACCAAAATGAGTGAAGACTCAATATGAAGCTTGGTTCAACTTCATGATTCTCTTCTAGTCTCTATTCAGTTGCTCTTTTCCGCTACTGGCGCCCCAGCAAACACCTGGTGTGCCCGCTCATTGTGTAAAAAACAAAAACCCTCACCGACGACTACTTCATCGACCATTCTGTCCAATTTGAACGAAACCCATCCAGCGACCTTTTCACCACCATACTGTTCTCTCTTTTTGTTTTCCAAGCCTCTTATCTGAGATTGCTTCTTGTTCCTCCATCGTCATACTCTGTCTCAGTGGATGCGCCGTTCTTTGCCCTCTCCTCCGTCGGTAGTTCTCTATGCACTGCTTTCTGGCCTGTTCGAAATCTTCTTCCTGGTTCTCCAAGACATTGAACACGGATAGCAAGCTAACAAGTTCATCCCGTAGTCGAAAAAAGTGCCTCATTCGACGGACTTTGGATCCTTCTGGCCGGATCTGGGTGACGATACCATGCGCCACATCTGCGGATGCCGAAGCTGATGCCGAAGCTGATACCGAAACTGATGTCGACGCGGAGGCCGACGAAGATGCCGATGCGGATGTCGGTGGCTGAAGATGAACCGACGTGGATTGAAGTGTAGCCGTGGTCGAAAAAGCCGTCAAAGCCGTTGTTGCCGAAGCCTTTAATCCACTTGGTGATCCGTTGCTCGACTGGCCCAAGTACTGCATGGCGCTCGGTTGTCCATCCCCATCGTCCCTTTTAATGCGCTTCGGCCTGTATATAAACTTTTGAACAAGTATTGCGAGAGTACTGGCGTCAGATTGTGTATCTTTGAGGTTTGACTTGTCGAGTCGCTCGTTACTGAGAGGAGACGAGGTGGCGGCGGCGGCGGCGGCGTTCGAACTCTCCGGAGAGGAGACGGTATGTGATTCCAATGTCGCGTCTTCCCATGCTGCCCAGGCATTGCAGACGTCATTTGACAGGCTATCTTCAACATCCCAATCAGGATCGTTCGAGACGGGTATCTGGGCGACGAAGGCGGCGAAATCGGCTGGTTCGCTGTCGTGGATTCGGTTGATTTCCTCGCGGAGACTCTCGATTCGCCCCAAAAGGGCGCCAAAACGTATGGCACGCTCGAGTTCGGTAAGCATGATTTCGATTGCAAGGATCAACCGGTGGTGATTGCGGGCTGTCGTAATGATATTCGCACGGGGGCTGTCGAAGGGGGTGTTGAGATGTTGCAGGCAGCATTTAGAGAGAAAATGCATGGCGGATGGTCTGCCGCTGGCCATGTCACTCTGGGTTCGATGCAGCGGACGAGTACATGGAAAGCGAAATGATGAAGCTGATGTTTCCCAGATGGAAGAGAAACATAAAACGAGAAACAATGCCTCAAGGCTGTCTTTCCTCCATCATTGTCTCGGTCGTCTCGAAGGCGGCCTCTTTCCTGGCGCCTGTTGGAGGAACAATGCCTTCCCCCAATGCCTGAAGCGTCTTTGAACAAGGTAGTAAGTGGTGCAATATTCGCGGATCTTGCTTGCCTGATTGACATACATAAACACCAGAAGGTCCTTCTGGTCAGAAACTCAATGAAAAAGACGGAAGGAAATGGAAGGAAAGCTCATGATCCATGATCATTCACGTCTACACTTGTTTCATCAGCCATGAATCACATCATGACATTCGTTTGATTTGGCGAGACGGGTATATATCATCCCAGAATACCTAAACCTTTTTCTATATATTTGAAAACATCTTGAGAGTATTGCTGCTTCAAACCGAAGCTCGGCCTAAGTGATGTGTGTTTGGTGGCGGATGGGTACACTTGACCGATGTTTGCATTGCAACGTTCGGAGCCATACATATCCCAGGTTAACGTGGTCCAATGCAAACATTTCAAGACACGTTGAGCAATCAGATTATGAATCGGTGGCTTCAATCGTTACGGGCTTCGAGAGTAAGAGATAGCCTTCGACGCAAGATACCTGCAGGTAGGAGGATGCTTGACGAATGACGCAGACGCTGCCGAACATATATATTTATGCCCAGGAAATCATCGAATCAGATGTGAACAGAAATAGAGACAAGCAATCACTAAAATCCCTGATCTTGCATGACACTCGAGTTCCTCCGTACCAATACCGCGACCGAGTCTTCCCGATGATCAGCTGATTCAGGCGTTTGGCCCTCCCGGGGTTTGAACCGAATCAAACTCCAGACCCCGGGATCCACCTCCGGCGATGGCCCCGGGAGCTGTACCTCGAATCCCCCGCCGGGAAGACGGGAACTAATCAAGGATATCCACAGGATCTCGCCTGATCGGTCCGGACAATCACGGCAGTCGGTGGATGTTTACGTCACTCACATCATGCCACTTTTTGGGCGCGGCTTTTGCGACGTGTTCGTGTGACTCCGGACAAAGCTCGCAAGTCTCGGAATTGCGCTCGTGGAGAGCCATCCATCCCCATCCCGGTGTGGTTTCCAAGGGTTTTGACATTGACAATGTCCGCAACAACTGACTCACTTGTAGCTGTTTCTTTCCTTACTGGTTACCCTCTCGGAACTTTGCAGGCCTTTGACTTTTGGTCACGCCACAAAGACAAGGACGAGCCACACGACCCGAGTTCGGCACAGAAAAACTTGCTCGTTTGGAGCTCGAATGCCTTGCCTGTATCACCAGCTACCACACAGACGGCATTTGAAGTTTTCGCCAACAACCTTAGTCCCAACCAACCTTCCTCGAGTGCCAGCAGCTGGCCAATGGATAGAACGTTTCCCAAAGCCCGAAGACATCACCTTGGTCGTTTGATGCCAGCAACAATGGAGATGGAAGAAAGCATAAAAGGACGTGAAGAGCTTCGGCAAACTCGAACTATTTCTCTTCACATCATCACAGTCACTCTTGGTACATCAGCAAGATTCAAGTTTTAACTAAACAACTTACTTCCTTTGAAATTTTCCGAAACCATCACCGCCAATATGCCCATCACCAAGTACAAGGCCGCCGCCGTCACCTCCGAGCCCGGTGTAAGCTTTCTATACGCATCAAGACTCAGATGCGAGCATTGCTGACTTTCCCAGTGGTTCGACCTTGAGGCCGGTGTCCAGAAGACCATCAACTTCATCAACGAGGCTGGTCAAGCCGGCTGCAAGCTGGTCGCCTTCCCCGAAGTCTGTAAGTTGTTTCGTCTCTCTCTCTCATCCCCATAATACCACTCGCTCGGCATGAACTAACACTTCTCAGGGGTCCCCGGCTACCCCTACTGGATGTGGAAGGTCACCTACATGCAGTCTCTCCCCATGCTCAAGAAGTACCGCGAGAACTCGCTGCGCGTCGACTCGGAGGAGATGCGCCGCATCCGCCGCGCTGCCCGCGACAACCAGATCTTTGTCTCCATGGGCTTCTCCGAGCTTGACCACGCCACCCTTTACCTCTCCCAGGTCCTCATTGACCCGACCGGCACCGTCATCAACCACCGCCGCAAGATCAAGCCCACCCACGTCGAGAAGCTCGTCTACGGCGACGGCTCCGGCGACACCTTCATGTCCGTCACCGAGACGGGTATCGGCCGCGTCGGCCAGCTCAACTGCTGGGAGAACATGAACCCCTTCCTCAAGTCCCTCAACGTCTCCCAGGGCGAGCAGGTCCACATCGCCGGCTGGCCCGTCTACCCCGGCAAGGAGCGCCAGGTTTCCCCCGACCCGGCCACCAACTACGCCGACCCTGCGTCCGACCTCGTCACCCCTGCCTACGCCATCGAGACAGGCACATGGGTTCTGGCTCCTTTCCAGCGCCTCTCGGTCGAGGGACTGAAGAAGAACACCCCAGAGGGAGTCGAGCCCGAGACTGACCCCTCCGTCTACAACGGCCACGCTCGCATTTACAAGCCCGACGGCAGCTTGGTCGCCAAGCCGGACAAGGACTTTGACGGCCTGATGTTCGTCGACATTGACCTCAACGAGAACCACCTCACCAAGGTTCTCGCCGACTTCGCCGGCCACTACATGCGCCCCGACCTCATCCGTCTGCTGGTCGACACCCGCCGCAAGGAGCTCGTCACCGAGGCCGACCCCGAGGGCGGCATTGCTTCGTACAGCACCTACCACCGCCTCGGGCTTGACCGCCCCTTGGACTCCAAACCTGAACTGCACGAGCACGAGGCCACCGGCAAGCGGGTTGCTAAGGAGCCTGCCGCGAAGCCCGCCACGAACCTTTGAAATCCGTGCTCCGAACCTGTCTGGAGGATCTTATCGAGTAACCTTGGCTGTGTAACATTCACGCTTTTTGTAAATAGAAAACCCATGTACATATAGAATCTCATCTCAGGCCCTTTTGGCCCATTTCCCCATAGGGTCGCCAATAATTTGGACAAATTTCATTCACTGCTAAAGCTTTTCTTTATTCCTTTTCTTCAAGATATAAACTCTCAGCCTGCTCGTTCGCCTCGCCTCCACAAGACTTTAGGAACGAGGATATTAACCCAAGCTCACACTCCTTTCCAGTCAACCTACACATACCACTCATCGCCATGAAGAACCAACACATCTCCCTGCACCGTCTCCAAGCCGCAGCTGTTGCCTTCCTGTCCCTCCGTGGCGCGGCAGCCGCGAAGGTCTTCTGCGCCGACGCAAACAACAAAGTCGTCGCCATCCCCAGCTGCGATGACGCAGCCCCTGGCATCTTTTTCACGTTCGTCAGCGACGAAGACCATCCCGTTGGCAGCACCGTCGACCCAAAGACCGTCGACCTACACGACAGCGCTGGCTTTACCGACCGCATTCAAGCCAGACTTCAGCGCGAAGTCGGATCGCGGGAACTGAAATCCGGCGGCTTCGGCAAGCGAGCATGCGATAGTACCGGCGGTAGTACCGGTAGTGGCTACGGCTCATGAGCCGAAGCCCCCGGTCGTTGCGTTAGCTGTGGGAAGAATACATCATGGGCACGATGTGGTTTAACGTTCAACTTTGGTAGCTTCATAAGACAGAGCCAGTGGAATTGCCATAAGACGGTCCTTTCGCCGTCGTAGTTTTGCATCAGTACCAACAAACCGGCTAAACCCGTGCACATACAATGGGATTTCTTGACTGTTAAAATTCTATTCATAGTGCGGCCTGATGTTGGTAAACAATGACATCAGATAGTGAGACTTGAGCTGAACTGAACCGTCGATCTGGGGTATCTGAACGCCTGGTTCACACACAACAACAGAATTCGGCGGGAAATGAGAAATGGGACAGCTGGCCAAGACTCTTACACATTTTGTGCCATGTTGATCCGATTAGACGGCGATACCTCACTCGGCTTAGGATTTACGAAACCACTGGGTAGCCTGGTAAGAGTCGCGATCACTTTCCATTCACACAGCAACATCATCATGTGTTTGTTTTTGTTAATTTCGAGACCTCGAAGATCTATCAGGAGATCATGTCCATATTTACTTTATGCTTTGTAGGTACATGGAGTCCACATTAATGAGCGGCGTCGCTGGCTAGTCGATCAGGTCACTGAGGAGACAAGGCCAAGTTCCTCGCGAGGCCTCCCGCCACACCCCTTGATAAGTGCGCGCAGAGGTAGTGGTGAAATCACGAGTGGCCGACAATCACACAGCAATCGCCTCAGATTCTCGCCTCTGTTGCAGTGATAGTCCACATGTTTCTAGCAAACGTACTGCCTCAAGTCCGTCCCTCCTTTTTTTTGGTATCGGCCCTCCGCATTCCTCTCTTCAAACTTTTGCCGCATTCTCATCGTAAGTCATGTGGAACGCCATCGTCTTCCTAATGGCCCTTCGGTCCTCCGCTTCCTCGCTCGGGGTTCTCACATGCCTCGCGTCCGTCGTCGTCGCCGCCGGCAAGATGTACTCCTCGCTCGTGTCGTCCCCGGCCTTGGGCTTGGCTTGCACGCTCGTCAGGTGGATGCCGGTCTTCTCCTCGCGGCCCTGGTACGGGTGCCAGTCGTTGCGGCTTGTGCCGGCGTGGATGAAGGCGCTGCTGTTCGTGCGCGGGGCGGACTTGATGTTGTAGCTCCCGGCGCTCGAGCCCTGCTTGGAGGCGAAATAGGACGGGAAGATGTAGGTCAGGGGGAGGCGGCACATGGGCAGACAGGCGCAGATGATGGCGACGTTGTCTTCGACGAGGGTCCAGAGGGTAGAGGCGATGTCGACTATAGCAAGGCGTGGTCAGCATCTTGCTCCAAGGGACGGACGGATGCGAGGAGTCTTATGTGCGACTTACATGTGGTGTCTGGGCTAGTGGTAGAGAAGTCCAGTGTCGTCATTCGCAGGATGCTCGTGATGGTGACGAACAAACCCAGGGCAAAGACAACCATGAGGGCTCTCTTTTGGTTGATGGGAAGCTTCGACTTCCACAAGACGTGCTGGGGCAGCGCCATGATGAGGATGTCGGTGGCGATGGAAAACCCAGCATTGGCGTACCAGTTCATTGTCAAGCTGATGCAGGTGCCGGGAATGGACTTGTCCCATGCGCGGGGGATGGGAGTGCATTGCCAGATGGACGAGGCCGACGTCGCCACCATGTACGCCAGGATGATGCTGAGGAGGATGTAGCATAGGATTCTAAAGTACCGTTGCACGAAGATGCGCAGGTAGAGCAGCAGGATCGAGGCTTTGGTAAGGTTGATGGTGATCTTGTAGAAGATCTGGGCCACATAGAAGAGCTGACTGATGGTTAGGTGGTACTCTAAAGGGGAGATGAAATGTCTTAGAAACAGGTCGGACTCACCTTGAGTGTCATCAGCCTATTCGGCTTGGAAAGATTCTTAATATGCTGGCCGAAACCAAACTCGCAAGAAATCATCATCAGGACTGACACGGTCAGGCAGCAGAACTGAGAGGCTGTTGTCAGTGGACATGTCTAAGTTTACGAAGCCAGGTCTAGAACTTACGAATGAGAACAGGATTGTCCAGTCATCCCAGCCCAAGCCAGATCTCATCTTGATCCGTGACCAGAACCGGATGCCCACAAAGATGGGCGTCAGGACAAAGAAGACGATGGCGGGCACCCGGACCATGAGCGCGTTGCTCTCGCCAGGTAGGTTTCCCTCGACCATGGCGAAGGGCGTGGCTGATCGAAACACACACACACACACACAGACGTCTGGCTGGTCTAAGGAGGTCGTAGACCTCGAGGGGTCAAAGGTCCCGTGGACGAGACACACTGGAGATTACAATGGAGGTAAGACGGCGATCAAGGGAGAATCCGACAGACCGGGACGGCGGGACGGAGGGGAGGGCCCCACGAATGGTTATATGTTCATGTCCTAGGCTTTTGGGTTTCCCTCAAGCAACCCTTTCCCACTCGGTGGCTTATGGAAAGGGAGAACCCGCCCGTCAGCCCGAAATGCTCGGCAGTGTCAAGATGGTGCAATTTTCATTGGACGGCATAAAAAGTGTGCGTAAGTACCTACAGAGAGAGAAGAGAAGAGACCATCCGGCCGCCCACCCACCCACACCCTCCTCTTCCTTCTGCCAGGCACCCGGCCTGTAACGTTCTTCTTCCCACTTCTGTAGCGGAAAACCGAGAGTGCGGGTGGCGTGGAACGGACGTGACAGTGTGCAGACTGCTGCAGAGATGGCGGAAGGGGGGCCGGGTTCCCTGCATCAGCGCCACAGGAGGGAGAGGGTGAGAGAGAACTTGAAGAAAGGGAGTGAGTGAGAGACAGGAGGGTGGACCTCACATACATGGGCCATCGAGGGACGAACGGGGGTCCAGATGGGGGCCAGATGGAGGGTAGGGTGGGTAGGGCTGCGACCAAGTTAGGAAACGGCCGTGGAACAAGATTGCGGACCGCGAGACGTGTGAGGAAACATGCTCCGGGTCGTTGTTTTGGCAACCAAGGAGGAGGTGGTGGAAGAGGAGGATTCTACGATGGTGGTCACCGCGGAGATGGTGAGCAAGAAGAGACGGGCATGCTTCACCCATCGATGTGCCCGCCGGGACCAAGTTCTGGGCCGTCCTCTACATCCTCCACTGTACAACGTTCGACTCTGGCGCATCAAAAGTTTCGGCGTCATTCTTGGCGACTACAGGGAACAACAGGTATGGACGGCAAGGCAATGTGAAGGCTTATACTGTCGGGTACAGTGTGTAGGGACAGAGAGAGACTGGGAGAGTACATACAACAGTAGACAGAACCTTCTCGGGAGTTCGCCTGGAGCTGCTTGCGTATGCAAACCCGTTGAGGCGGAAGTTTCAAAGAGGAGGGCGGTTGACTTTTCGACCAGCAAGGGCAAAAGCGCATGGAGGTTGTAGAGTACGACACCCAAAAGCAGACGTGCGACGAACGTGTTCCTGGCGAGGGTGATCCAGGCACAAGTGCTCTCTGCATCATGTATTGCCTTGCTGTCCAGGGTACTCGTGCGCCTGCATCTCGACCTACCGCAGACGATCTGGGCATCGGGCTGCGGTACCAGACGGGTTAGTTCTTGTTTCCCCCCCCTCAGGGATTTGGCCATCACCATTCTCACAAGAGAAATGAGGCGCAGAGCATCCCGAGGAATCGATCCATAACGGGCCCGATTTCACTAACCTCGCGGACGGCGGACGCTGTCTTGTTCTCCCCCATCGTCTGTTTCTCCTCCCAGGCTCTCCCCCAGGGCTGACGACTGCAAAGTGGTCCAGGCTTATCGGCTCATCAGATGGGCGGGGAGAGGGGCCCATGGGGGGTTGTGTTAGTTGTGTGGACTGAAGCGGAGTTCCAACTTGGGGGGGAACTCCCTCATCTGCTGATGAGAGCCCCAATCCCGCCTGTGGCTCTTTTTGCAGAAGCCAAGGACAAACTCCCCTGTCTGCTCGGGACGGAATCATCTCGTTCATGAATCCATGACACACACAGAATGCCAGGAGTCATTTCTGCTGCGGGGGGTGCGTGCTGTGGCCGCCTCGATATTGCGCCACTATTGAATATGATGGTCCAGTGCAACACACCAGAGGGGGGGATCTCGTCCAGCTGTTGAAGGCCCCAACCCCCCTTCTCGAGACATGCCGTGTGTTGCTTGTAACCCGCCATCGAAGTTCTTGCCGAAAGTCTGCAGTTCATTTTGGGTAAACTGGAGGTGCATACAACCATCGGACAGGTTCGTTTAAAGTTCCAGTAGCATCCGGAGGCCCGTCTTGTCTGTGCTCGACGATGGGCCCCGTCTCTGTTTGTGATTAGGGCCCCAAATATCACCATAATGAAATTCAATTCATTCCGCCTTGTGGGCCGTGGCGTGGTCCCTTTGTGGGCGGGCGGGATGTAGGCCGGACATGGATAAGGGCTGGAGGGAGGGTGGGTGATGGTGCCAACGTTTGATTCCTCCTGGTACCCGCTCCCTCCCGGCCACATCTTGCTTCCCTTTGGCGGAAGAGGCGTCCGTTCTCGTAGGCGATATAGATCTTACATCCGAAGCTAGCTCAGTTTCGATAGTTAGAAGCGTGGCGTGGTGGTATTTCGACTGGACTTGGCGAGCAGAAGGTTCACCTACGCGTAATATGGTTGTGCTCATCTCTGGCTTGGCCACCGAGATTCGTCCATGAAGTCACCTCGATGAAGCTCTCGGTCAGTGGCATCGAGCTTCCTCTCTGGGCAGCGATGGGGATGGTCGCCGGGTGGTGTGCGCGGATTGCCTCCTCCCCCCCAGGTGATGGAGCTTGGCATTACACGTTCTTTCAGCCCTTTTCCCTGTGGAAAATATGCGGCATTCAGGGCTTCAAGGTCTGGACCCGTCGTCTTCGTTGGGGGTTATCCTCCAACAGACAGCAGTTCTTTACCGTCAGTATGAGACAGATAACGAGCCTGAGGTGAGAAGACCCTAGTCAACACTAACACAAGAGCAAGCAACGAGTCCTCCCATCATCGATCTGCTGTCTAAACCAGTATATAGAATACGCCACAGACATCACTGTCCCCGGCGGCACGGCTGCGCTGTTCCTCAACCCCCGACAAGCACCTCGTAGGGCACCATCGCATCGGCCAGACGCGTCCCATCTGAGGCATTTTCCCATCTTCTCTCTCCCCTCCTCCCCCATCATCCGTTGGAGAAGCAGAACGGTGGCCCGGCCTCGGGTAGCCGGGATGAAGCGCTAAAGATGCGGGAACCCTGGTCGTCTGCCCCGGCTTGGAAATGAGCTTTCTGCAGTCTAAATCGAAAAAGGCTGCTGGTCGTCCGCGCGATGTCACGATGGCCTGGGAGAATTTTGCCCATCAGGAAAAAGAAGAGAAGAAAAAAAGGGCCCCTCTCTCCCAAAAACAGCCCGGCCCCGAGCGGATGAGGAGCCGAAGGAATACGAGCAATGGTTCCTGATGACTCCCGGGCTGGTTAACAGCAGGGGCAATTCCCCGTTACCACACGTTGACCACCTACTTACTGACTGGCATCCAGATGTCTGCCTCGTAGGCAAACGATAGGGGGCTTCTGATCCAGTTCGTCGTACGGGTAAAGGCAACGTCGTCGGACTTTGCAGTCTTGCATTAGTTGCTGCAACCTTCATCTGCAACATGCACCAAGTGTGATGAAGAAATCCGTTGGTGGGGGATTCAAGACTTGTGTAACACTCTCTCTCTATCTTTCTTTCCATGCTCGCCCCCCGAGTCTTCCTCTGTCCTCTGTCTCGACCGTCCAACGCACGTCAATAAGAAGACACAGCGCCCCCCTCCTCGAAGCTGCTTAGGGTACTTACAGACTGTGTTCTCGCCAAGAACATGGATTACCAGAGACCTGCCTCTTTGTACAAAACATCCCAGCAGTGTGCGCTCTCATGCCCTCTCCTTCTGTCACCAACACCGAAAACGCTCTTGGCCCCCCCTGCAGCCTTCCCTCACGTCCCGTTATTCCCGGCCGACGCGCTCTGTTGCCAGCCATTAGTGCCTTTCAGACTCTCAGTCAATGATCTCAACATGCTTCCCCAGACCGGGGCTTGGCCGGGGGTCGCGCGCACATCAAGTCCCTGTTGAACCAACAGAGTCGGAAGCGATGCTACGCTGCTCAGTCCTCCTTCGCGTGTTCGCCATGTGAAGCGTGGGCATACGCTAGTGTGCTTCGAGCAACCAGTGGCCAACTATGTTGTCATGCACAGGCCGACTGGGTGGCAGAGAGGCAGACGTATTAACAGAGGTGGCACAACTCATCTGGAGCCCTCTCATCTGAGGAAAACCCCCCGCCGAAGAAAGCCGAGCGAGGCCGGGCCGGGTCCGTATCCTCAAGTAATCTTCGGCTCGGACGGCGCAGCATCCAACACGAACCATCGACGAGGGTGGGGGGGAAGCGAGCATTCTTCCCCAGCGGAGCAGAGAAGCTGCCCGACCCACTGGAGCGGAAATTAGAACGATGGAACGGGCCACTGAAGACGAAGCTATTTGGTATGGATCTCGCCTTGCTGCGGCCAAAAAGAGGCACGGCGTCATGACCTGCTTCTGTCTTACTCCTTAGTCCTATGGGCCTTGACCTTGTTCTCCCTCCCTGTGAGGCGCTCCCCTCCTCGCCTCCCCCTTCTCCATTTCCCGTGCAGCTATGCCATGC
Source organism: Colletotrichum higginsianum IMI 349063 (assembly GCF_001672515.1). NCBI lineage: Eukaryota > Fungi > Ascomycota > Sordariomycetes > Glomerellales > Glomerellaceae > Colletotrichum > Colletotrichum higginsianum. The sequence goes on along the minus strand of NC_030961.1, from coordinate 3,832,271 downwards.
ATACCCACCATGGGCTCCAACACCGCAGGTGGTTATTGTTGTTGGTGTGGTGTTGGTGTTGGTTCCCGGCTAACCCATCGGTTTTCTCGGTGTTGTGATATAAACAAGAGGCGCCCAATCCCATCCTAGGCCCAAAGTCTAATACATCATGTCCCCTCGCACGCACCAGAAGCTGGCCCTTTGCTCGTAAACGTCTACGGGGTTCTCTTGTCTAACTCTCGGCTGTGTGTTTGTCATCAAAGGTACGGATAGGCAATCTCTCCTTCATGTCATGTTCATCTCAATCCTTCTTCGTCTGAAGCTCCCTCCTGCGTGGTGGGGAGCACCACTTCAGCATCCAGAGGCTTTTGTCTTACTCTCATTCCATCATGAAATGCCCAGCATCTCAACAGAGATTGGGGCTACTCACCTCCATCGTCTTGTCGATTATGATGCACAAACACTTCATCACAATGCCTCATCTCTCACCTCTCACGCATAGCTAACCCTTCTCCCAAAGGGGTCCGTCAGTCACAATGAAGGTCCTCTCCCTCCTCACCACCCTCGCCGCGGCGGGCGTCGCGTTCGTGTCCGCCCAGGGCGTCATCGACGACAACTCCGAGTCGTTCCCCGAAGACCTCAACGGCTCCAACTTCACGTACCCGTGGCCCGTGAAGCTGTACAGGTTCACCTCGCAGCTGCAGCAGCTCGAGATGGCCTTCATGGACGTCGAGCCCAAGTGCAAGCCCAACGGCAAGACGGCCGTCCTCTTCCACGGCAAGAACTTCTGCGGCCCGACCTGGGAGACCACCATCCGCGTCCTCGCCCAGTCCGGCTACCGCGTCATCGCCCCGGACCAGGTCGGCTTCTGCAAGTCGTCCAAGCCCGAGCGCTACCAGTTCTCGCTGCAGCAGTTCGCCACCAACACCAACGGCCTGCTCCGGACCCTCGGCATCGAGAGCGCCACCGTCATGGGCCACTCGCTCGGCGGCATGCTCACCACCCGCTACGGCCTCATGTTCCCCGACCAGGTCGACGAGATGGTCCTCGTCAACCCCGTCGGCCTCGAGGACTACAAGGCCCTCGGCGTCCCCTACCTCCCCATCGACGACAACTACAAGTCGGAGCTCGCCAGCTCCTACGCCTCCATCAAGGGCTACGAGCAGGCCACCTACTACGTCGGCGAGTGGAAGGACGAGTACGACACCTGGGTCAACATGCTCGTCAACGTCTACAAGGGCTCCAAGGCCGACACCTACGCCCTCAACCAGGCCCAGATCGTCGACCTCGTCCTCACCCAGCCCGTCAGCTGGGAGTTCCCCCTCGTCAAGCCGCGCACCCTGCTCCTCATCGGCGAGAAGGACAACACCGCCATCGGCAAGCAGTGGTCGCCCCCGGACGTCGCCGCCAAGCTGGGCAACTTCGCCGCCCTCGGCCCGGCCGTCGCCGCTCAGATCCCCAACGCGACGCTGCACACCTTCCCCGCCCTGGGCCACGCGCCCCAGATCTCCCACCCCGAGGAGTTCCACGACGCTCTCGTCGCCTGGTTGTCGAAATAGGTTGTAAGAAGAGAGGCGGTAGTGTGCGGGTGATGTATTGTACACACGACAGGGGAGACACTGTTCGGGAAACCATGATATGACCTTGTAATGGCTGTACATACTCAAAATGACTTCTTCCACGTCGTGGACACTAGACTCAAATACATTCCCTTTCCACTTGTTGTTCCAAATCTGACTTTCTACTTGTGCCCAAGCGAACAATGTATTCGTATGCGTGATTGAGCCCGTGTATCCCAAACATAAGGCGAACCAGTCAATGTCATTAGAGGCATTCTGACAAGCCTCACTCAGCCTGCATGGAGGAGGCGTCGGTAAGCATTAGCTTGCATACCAGCAATGGATATTACTCGCAGACCGAAGCTATTGCAGACCAGATTCTGGCAGTGGCCAATCGCAAACCACCAAGTCACCGCCTTCACTTAAGTGCGCAAATGCCCAGGATCACAGGCAACCAGCAGCATGAGATTCTGGCATGATCCAATCAGACGAGTCATCAGAAACGAGTGTGCTGAAGGTTACATATACGACAATCACCCGCACCAACACAGCCTGATGCAAACGATTCATCATCCGCCCCAGCTTCCTGACTGATCCCTCGATATAGTACTTTTCAAGGCTTGTCCTTCGGCCAAGTGAAACCCTTTTTGCTTTTCTTTTGGGGTCAACGTACAGTCTGCAAGTCTTCTCTGCCTATCTCGGACCAACACCTACCAACATGTCTTCCCGCCGCAGCGCCATGTTCAAGGAGGAGGAATGGGCGCGTGTCCAGCCGATCATCCGCAAGCTTTACCTCCTCGAGGACAAGAGTCTCAAGGATGTCGTCACCATACTGAGCACCTTTCACAACTTTCGTCCAAGGTTAGTTTGTTCCTCCGGGGGCCTCGAGCTTTCCAAAGTCGCATGCGACAGCCGGGTTGACATGATGATTGCAGCAAGGCCCAATTAGAGTCGAAACTCCGGCAATGGCACATGGCCAAGAACATGACGAGCATGGAGTGGAAGCACGTCGACATGAGGATACGCAAGCGACGCCTCCAGAGCAAAGAGAGCAAGGTCTATCTGTCGGGCATTCCACTGCGTTGTGCGACTGTTGAGAAGGCGAGAGGCCGCCATTCCATCGAGTCTACCCTCGACAGATTCACGGGAAGTAAGCTGCTTGTACCCCTCTCAGGAGTTTTTCTGCGAGATAAATCAAGGGCTAACTGTCTCTATCACTCACACCAGAGGCACCACCTTCACCAGAAGATTTGTCCTTGATCATCTGCACGCCGTCCCCGCCAGCAGAGGTACAAGTTTGGGAAACACAAAACATTCCCTGGCTACTCGCAACAAACTTCCTCAGAGGTATGCGCAATATTTGTAGATTCTGTTGTCTTACCTTGCTTGATGCTAATTGCATCATCACCTAGAGTTCAACCTTGGAATGCTCCCCCAATCCCGCCACGACATTCGTTTACCAGTTGAAGAGTTGCTTTCTCTTGCTTTCGAAGATCATCCCAAGCTCTTCAGTCACACAAGCAAGCTTCAGTACACAATGCAATCGCTTGCATTGATTATGCCCGCAATGCACCAGGAACATCACGTATTTCGTGCTGAAAGCCTTCTTCTATCCCCGCTGTCAGCTAGCATAACTTCAGAGTCATTCGAGCTTCTCTTGTTCCTTCTAACCAACAATTTTCTCACCAATGCAACCTCAGTCGAAGACGAGGATCAGCAGTCCGCAATTACTGGATTACTGCTAGACATGATGCAAAGATCTCGCGTACTGGATTTATTCACAACGCAACCGTTCGCAACGCTTCCATTAAGCCTGCAATCAGCCTTGAACCGTATTTTCAAAGAAGCTGTTCAGAGATCAAAGCTCAAATTGACACGGCAATTGCTTCAATTAGGTGTTGATGTCAATCAACTCCTACCTGATACACTTTATGACTTGTGGTACATCGGTCCGCACAGAGCATTCGAATACGCGGTAATGGTGCACGACACAGAGTTAATGGATATCCTTAGCGAATTCCGAGCCGATTCCCGGGTTGAAAATATAGGGATGGTTTCATCGGCATTGCGAAGGTGGAAGAGACAAGCCTCGGCTTCGGAACGTTCTATTGTCTATCTTCTGTCGAACTGCGACTTGCGCACGGAGGATCACGAAGACTCCTGTTGGATCGATCAGATATGTCAAGAATTTGGGTCAGATATGGCTTGCCCAGTTTCCGAGCATATCATTGGGCTCCTCCGGAACTACCTCCGAATCCCGGCATCGGTATCGGGATTATTAGTCACAGCGATCAAATCGAACAGCGCGTTTACGTATGAGTTATTATCGGAAAAGCGCCATCTCCTCAACATCTCAAACAGACAGGGAGAGACGCCTTTAACTGCAGCTGTGTGCATGGGTTCTCGTCGAGTAGTCAACCACTTGCTAGAGTTAGGGGTCGACCTCAATCCGCCACCAATACTGGCTGATGAGAATCTGATCTTCGCCTCTCCCCTCCAATGCGCTGCTTTCATTGCCGACATCAATGGCATTCGTCAGCTTTTAGATGCAGGAGCTGACATCAACTTGTGTCACTCTTCCACTGCAATCTACAACCTCCCCGCATCAGTGGAAGTCGAGGAATCGGTTTTAGTTCGCGGAAACACGATGGATTGCCTAGGTAAGACCGCATTACAAGCGGCCATACTTGGCAGAAACACGGATTCAGTGTTGTTTCTGCTGGCTGCTGGTGCGAGGCTGGTAGGCGGGGAGTTGGCTATGGCTATCCGGTCTCGCCAGCAAAGTATAATCGATGCGGTTCTAACAAAGGGACCTCTATTAGGAGATGCCACAGGCACTGAATATGGTTCAGTTCTTGAGGCAGCTATTCTGACAGAAGATGTCGATTTGATTTCATGGATCATCGAAGCCAACCCTCAAGCCGTCGATGAGCCTGCTTTGTCGGCTGCTATTTTTGTTGCAAGGACTACTTCGAACTTCACCATCATCCACCACATAATGGAAGAGTATGCGAAGAAACCAGTGATTAACGACACATGGCTTGGGACAGCCATGAACCTGGCAGCGCAGCTAGATTTACTTGAGGTTTCGGAGCTTATGTTGACTTCCGGTCTGCATCCAACAACTTGTTGCCGTTCGGACTCACTTTCCTACTCACTTCGACTTTGGGCGTCTCAGCGTCAATTAAACATGCCTGATGATTACCTCAATTGGCGTAGGAGCGTCCAATTGAATCTTGTCCCTTATCTGTCGCTGTTTACAGACGCAATAGGTATCGGACAGTTGGAGTATCTCAAACTTCTACTGCGACATGATTATCAAGCGCCCTCTTTCGTGAATACGGAAATTTCAAGCTTCGAAAGCCTTGAAATTCCCCAAAGCCTTGAAATTCTCCAAACCCTACACAGACATGGAACAAGGATGACTTCTCGAGTTCTCTCAAGGTCTATATTAGCCAAGCAACATAAGATCACTCAGTGGATGTTGTCTCTGGATCTAGATCTCGCTGAAACCATACCCGACGACGAACTGCGGACGGTGTGTTCACTGAGAACACCGTTGCAGGCCGCAGCAGAACGAGGAGACAACACTTTGCTCGAGAAACTCAGGACACTCGGAGCCAACATCAACGAACCCCCAGGTAAAAATGCCGGGGTCACCGCACTTCAAGCTGCTTCTATCAAGGGGTACTACGGTCTTGTCAAAAGGTTGCTGGATTTGCAAGCAGATCCTAACGCACCGGGAGCAGCCGTCTCTGGTCGAACAGCGCTAGAAGGAGCGGCCGAACATGGGAGGTTGGACGTGGTGCAATTGCTTCTCAACTCGGGGGTCGAAACCTGCGGCAGCGGCCGTCGTCAATATGTTCGAGCCATCGAGTTTGCTCGTAAAGAGTGTCACCATATTGTTGTGAAGCTTCTCAGGTCCCACCGGCCTTGGACCGAAGCTGACCAGGAGCTTCTCAAGGACGAAACTCTTCTGCAATGGGACCAAACCCCAGAAGGCATCGCAAAGCGGCGTGAGGAGCTTGAGGGACATACGGCTCAGGCAATAGATGATGACGAGACTACCGAGTACGAAACTAGCGAGTACGAAGACTGTGACGACGAATATAGTGACAACGAAACCAGCGATGACGAAGCCAGCAAGGATGACGCGGAAGAGGCGAGCCTCAATCGCCTTCCAGCTTCGACTCTTGAGGAAACCAGAGAGGTACTACGGATCGATGACGAGACCCCCGGTCTACCCGGGGACGCCATCTGGGCAGAAGCATACGAGAATTGGTCTTCGGAGTTCCCTTGGTCAATGGAGTAGGGTCGGCGTATCGGCGATTGTATTTTCTCAATTTACTTTTGTCTTTGTCCTCCTTCAGTTAAATCCCATCACGAGGAGCCCATCAATCCTTCGGCCCGACGCCGAACTCGCCCGTCTCGTACAGACTCCCGACCGTGACGCCCCTCTTCTCGGCCACCATGCCCATCAGCTGCTGCGCGGCGTCCTTCATCTCGTTGTACTCGCGCAGCAGCTTGACGTGCCGCGCGACGACTGCTGAGGCCTCCTCGAAATCTCTGCGCGAGGATATGGGTCAGAAAAAAAAGTCATTGGCTAGTAGTCTGAGGCCTCAGATAACTCATTTCCATCAAAACCAGAGCTGTAAACAATGTTGTTGACTTACTTTTCTTTTTTCTCTCTCATTTTTGCATCGTTTTCATTTCCATTTGTATGCTGAGTGACTTGATGCAAAGATGCGGTGCGTCCGTCATCGCCAGTCTCCTGAACATTACAACGGACGGCAGTGGAATCCATGGCAACAACCGAATGAATATCATGTGTTGCTGTACTAATTGAGGGCAAAGACATGTTATTTCTTAATCCTCATCGCTCTTGAGGCTGTCATCGGACATGAGTGTGAAGTCAAAGCACAGACCACCCGCCTTCCGTCAACAAACAGCACAGAGAGAGGAAGGATTCATGAAGGCTTAAACCGCAGCAGGAATTGCCGGGCCTAAGAAACCTAAACTGAAAAAGAAAACCTTAGGTGCGGCGAGAACCGTGCGACAATACCACCAGAGCGAACGGCCACTTATGCTATAATCCAAGCCACTGAGGGGAAAAAGAATTCTAGACCTATTTGTGGGAGACAAAAGATTTGGACGATCAGGGAATCGAACCCTGGACCTACCGCATGCTAAGCGGTCATTATACCACTAAACCAATCGCCCATTGTTAAAATAGACGACTTTTGGTGGGTTTATATAGCGCCTATGCCAAATCCGCGCACGATGCAATGGGGCTGACTCCGAGCTGCAAAATGAGCCTCCCCTTCCTTCTCTGCCGCGACAGCCAGACGGTGACATGCTCCAGCCGGGGGCGTATCACATGAAAGATGCGGCGCAGCACCATCCTCAGCGAAGCGCTGCTGCACCATAGCGACGTTCTGTCACGACTTGGTGCACCAACCTACGTCTTAGGAAGCACCCGCCTCAGTAATTCCGCATTCCATTAACGGCCGCCATTGCGCAGCTGGTCGTGCATTCGTACCGGGAAGCCGACGAGCCCCCCAGCGGCGTCTCCCCCCGACGGGCGAGTTCACGTAAGATAGGGCGCACGAAACGCGTCGGGTCGCGAACTTGTCACGTCGCCCCGGCGAGCCGGCGTGGAGTGGACAGCCCGGGGGTTTCGGTCTCGTGAGCGAGATGATTTGATGGCCAGCCGGAGGAAGACCGCACAATATGCTCCGCTACTACGACGTTCATGCCCACATCCTCTCTCTACACTGTCACACGCTGCATCTCGCATAGCGTCATCCATCGTCACTCGTCACCATTGGTGCCATCATCACTGCTTCGCCCTCATCTTCACGTAGCTCATCCGCGCACACAAGCATCTTTGTGAATGCAATGCAATTTCTTCTCTAGACACAAGACGCCTCGCCAAGGTTCCCTCCCAAATGCCGTGGTATACTCCTTTTTTTCTTTTGTCTTCATACTCTTCTTCTCTTCCTGTCCTTCTCTTCGAAGATCGCCTCATCTGGGAGTAATGGCTGTTCTACTAGGGAGACGCGGGTTTTGGCAAGGGGAAAACAAAAAAAGATAATAGAGACCAAGAGGAGGGGAACAGAATCGGTCGGGTTTTGTGTTGTTGAAGTGATATCAATTCCCATAATAATCAGAAGCCAGAGAACCCCATTTTTGCAGTAAAACCACCATCATTACAAGTAAGCCCATTGGACATGAATCATCTTTTGATTGTGTGTTGTTGTTGGTGACTTATTGCGAGTAGAAGGGGGTGGTTGAACCGGACCGAAAACACCGAGTACGGCGGCGCGGGGGGCGGGCGGGTAGGTGAACAGGACGAAGGCTTTCCGTAGAATAATGTCTCTCGACTCACTCGGGAGAAAACCAACACTGTCCTCCTCTCCGGTTCCCCCCCGAAATCATCTTTTGTTTTCCCCTTCCAATGACCAGCCCATTGTGTGCCATCAGCAAATGAAGAAATTTCCCTTATGAACCGCCCACGCCAATCTAATGAGGAAACGCGAGGAAGAGGACAGAAATGCGCGAGAAATCACCCTCCGGGTCTTTTGTAACAAAACTTCAGACTACCGCGGGGGATGGTGGTGGGGGTGGCGTGGCGGCCAACGGGGAATAAAGCCCTCCTCGTTCCTCCTCCTCCTCCGTCCACCCGCAGCAACCCAAATTACAAATCGAAGGGGACTTGTCGGCCACGTTTAGTAGCCGAAGGCCTCGAGGGCCTGCGCCGTCTTCTGGTCGACCTTGGCGTTCTTCTTCGCGTCGGTGAGCTGGCGCTGAGCGACCTTCTTGCGCTCGTAGTAGGCGGCACCCTTCGCCTTGCGGCGCTCCTCGAGTCTGTATGTATGTCAGTACATAACAACGCTGATGGTCCAAGAGCCACAGTATGGTGACCCGTGGAGAAAACCCACCTGGCAACGACGTCCTGGTACTTCCAGCCGACCTCGTGGGAGAGACGGCCAACGGTGCAGTACTTGCGGCCGGGCTGCAGTCTCAGGACACGGAGGGCCTGGGGAACGACCATCTTCTTCTGCTTGTCGTAGGGAGGGGGAACACCCTCGAAGACCTTGAGGCGCTCAAGGGCGGCGGCACCACGAGCGGTCTTGTGGGGGATCATGCCACGGACGGTCTTGTAGAAGATTCTCGACGGGGCGCGGAAGTGGAAGGGACCTAGTGCGTAAGGTCAGACATTTGAATGTCCTCGAGTTGATATCTCATCTAGGAGACAGAGCAGAGCCCGGATTTATATGTTTGTGTGTTGGCTTACCACCGCGAGTCGGGTTGTAACGGGTCATCTTGCGCAGGTAGGCGTGGTACTTGACTATAGCCATTCATCAGTATTGGTTCGATTCGGTTCGGCAGTGCCCCCAGTCTCATCGGTTCCGCCATCGTGTTCTCGATGTGTATAGCTTCCTCCTCTTGATGGACTGGGTGCGATGGTTGTGGATGGGAATCGACATACGCTTGGCGCGGAAGAACTCGCCAGAGATGTTGAGGGCCTCGGTGCGGACAACGACGATCTTCTGGCCGTTGAGAAGCTGCTTGGCCACGATGGAGGCAAGACGACCAAGGAGATGGCCCTTGCCGTCAATGACGACCTGCGAAGAGAATCCGAGTCAGCGATCTGTGTGTCCATGTTCATGATCCCGCGGTCGGCGATGGGCGAGCTGATTCGGATGCATGTCGAGGCAGGCGGTCGAGTCGGAACGAGCGACAGCGACAGGCAGGACGGTCGTGGTCGAGTGTATCGCAGTCCATCGCACATCGCGGGTTCCCAGCTCGACTGCCCGCCGGCACACAAACACACCGGATATCGAAATCCACCATCGTCGAACGCCCGCGGGTTTCCGTCCAAAACCGCCCGACGGAATGGAATTGCACGCTGCAAGAACTCACCACCGACTCGAAAGACGACATCGTTCCTGTTCCTTGAAATCTGAAAAGAAGGAAAAGGGTGAGGGGGTATCAAATCTCTGAGCGAAGGTCGGGTGCCTCTGTAGAGATCTGGAGTGCTGCCGTTGGGGTTAGTATTGTCGGAGGGTGAGTTTTGCAAAGAGGTCGTCGCGACAATCTTGAAATTCGGGGGGCACACTGGGCTGGGTTTCCGGGCAGGAATTTAGACGGCGCACACACAAAATGCCCCAATGGCACGGCTGGAACGACAAATGCGCTAGCCATGTTGGGCAAGGCGCTTTCTGCCACAAGCGAGGGTTCGATGTGGGGCCTCAGGCAGCTTAGGGCTGGAAAGACCTACCTACCAGAATCGACGCTGGCGGGCTGTCTTCACCTTGCTGACTCACCTCGGTCTGTCTGCATTGAACGGACTGACTGGCGGGGCACCATGTCGGTACCGCGGCCGGCCAAACCCCGATCGGCGGGTTTCACCTTGACGGTCAACAGAATCGACACGGAAAAGTCACAGCCACAACAGACACGCCGATAAACTTGTTGACTAAGCCGACGACGTCAAAGTCCACTGCGCGCCAAACTGGGATCATCCCCACGGGCCAGGCCACGCCGCGCAAACGTCACTCACTCTGCAGCCCTGCTTGGACGGCGACTGGCGACGAAGCTATCCCAGGCCGCCTCGGATGTACGGGTGTCATGTGCGCATTGCTTGGAGTGAAGATCCCAGAAACTTGGGGCTGCTTTTGCCATTCCTGTCTACGACGCCTCTCTCGGTCTGTCCCCCTACTTCCTGGGATCTTTACCCAATGCAGTACGTCTCTCTCGCTGCTCAGATCCCCGGCATATCGTAGCAAACACAAATTCCCTAGCCCGACTACCATTCTCAACGCATCCGCTTTCTGCGGCATGCCTCTAGATGCAAGTTTCGCTGTGATTAAAAAAAAAAGTGCAATCCAACTGGAACAAAATCCTCCGCATATGCTCTCATCTAGAAAAGAAGTTGGCCGATCCTTGCAACCAAGTCATGTCGTAGAAAACGTGGGCACGCGATGTCAGATATCCTCTTCAGTTGTGAAGTCTTGCGTCGAGACGCCTCAGCACATCCTGCACATCTTGGACCAGTGCCTTCCTCTTGGCTCTGGCATCCGGGTCACCTTCTGTCTCGACTTCGTCGAGTTTCAAGAGCACGTGTTGCATCGTCGTCTCGGATAACTTGCGGTGTTCGTCGACTCTCTTCTTGGAGTCCGTAGGGGGCGAGGCAATGTAGTCCTCGCAAGGCTTGCGCAGGTCCGCGTCGAACTTGGCAGCGATGGCATCGAGCTTCGCGTGAGGGCCGGTGGCCTGGCCGCTCGGGGACGACGGTCGCTGGCCGTCCTGGGCGGGCACGCCAAGATTTGAGGCGCTGTCGCGCGGGCTCGTGTTGCTGCTGCGCTTCTTGGACTTGCGGCCCTTCTTCTTACTGCGGCGCTTCTTTCCGTCGTCGGTGCCGCCAGTGCTGCCCACGGCGCTGGCGCCGTCGCCGGCCACGACGACCATCTCCTCGTCCGAGTCATCGCTGCTGTCGGCGTCGACCTCGCCGTCCGGCAGCACCACCATGACTTCGCTATTGTTCTTGACCCCGTAGTCGCGAACTGGCGCGGCGGGCTCCTTCAGCTGGCGGCCCTTGTAGAGAAGCTTGGTACGGCGCACGCGGCGATCCGACAGCTCGAGCATGACACCGACGCGGTCTCGGACGTCGCGAACGCGCAGCTTGCCGTCGCCAATGGCGTACGCGGGGAAGTGGGCGGGATAGGTGACTCCCTTGTTCTTGATGAGCAGCACATCGTCTTCGGGGACGGCACTGCCGCGGGATCGGGGCTGGTGGGCGTATGATCTCGTGGGGACGGAGCTTCCCAAGGGGGCGGACTGGAGGTCTTCGGTGGTGATGTAGCTAAAGTCTTCGTCGGTGACGTCGGGCACGCCGCTCAGGGTGGACGAGTAGGGGGATACCTGATCCCGATTCGTGGACCAGCCGTATCGAGACATGGTGAAGGGCACGGCTAGTAGAATGCAGGCGATGGTGGTGTAGAGGATGAGGTTCGGGTCGATACCGGTGGTGTCGGAAACGTACTGGGAGTAGTTGGCGATAACGTTGGCCAGGCTGGCAATGGACTTGTCGAGATAGACTTGGAAGGTGGTGGGCAATAGTGCGGTGATGTTGGAAAGGGCACCAGAAGATGCCAGAAAAGGCTGACTGGAAGCCACCTTGGCGGAAGTAGGCGGTCCTTAAAGCTAAGGACGCTGTACCGGGGGAAAGAAAAAGTGGGAAGGGAAAGGAAGGGGGTGGAGGGGGAGAGGAGGAGAAGGTGAGGCAAAGGCGACGACGACGATGGTAGCGATTCGTATCGTGCGTCACGGGTGGTGGTTTGGCGGGACGGGGAGAGAGGGGTGGGATGAACGTGGGGATGCCCTCGTCTGGATTTTTTTCCCGACTCGCGGGGTTGGAAGATCAGGCCGTTCTGCAGTAACGCAACGACGCACAAGCGCAAGCTCTGCTCAGGTCCTTTAGGTCCTTTGGAGGGCTCGATTTGACTGATCTGATGCAGTAAAGCGGGTTGGGGGCCTGGTGTCGGCGAGACTGGCGTGGACGATCACTGGCCTGGGTCAAGGATACAGGTGGTGGCGTATGTGAGGCTTTCGAAAGAGGACTGAAAAGAATGGCAATGCGCTGTCGAGCTTCTTGGGGGATGGGAAGTAAGGGTGAGCAGGCGGCGGGCAGGCAGGGATGCGGCTGTCTGCGCGTGGTGTATGTGTGTGTGTCACTGTGTGTGTGTTTGTGTGTGTGGTGTTTGGTGGGCAGAGCTGCAGTTGCAAGAGACGAGAGAGGTGGCCCTATGGGACGGGAATCGGGAGGATGACGGCAGAAAGTCGGGGACGATGGCGCGTCGTGAGTGGCCACTGGTGGTGTCGACAAGGCGAAATGGAGTATGGATGTGGGATGTGGAGGGAGGAAGATGTTCTGGAAAACCGGGAAAGGCAGCGGAGGCCGTAGTCATTACCCGGGCCGATGGACGGCGGCTTATTTTTATTTGTACGTGGCCTCGACTCGACACAAGATCAGGATCAACAATCTCACCCGGCTGACGGCAGCAAGCTATTGACATGCATTTAACAAAGGCCAGAGAGCTTGTGAAAACCGACTTGGTGAAAACAACACAAGAATCAGTCCCCGCTATTATTACTTCTAGACGATTCCATCTTCCAACGCGTATTCAACTGGTTGAAGGCATCCTGCTGTTAGGTAATTCTCAGCATATACTTTTTGTACATGATACGACAGCGACTCGGGGTAAGCCAGCGTGGCAAACGGCAGCAGGAACTGGGGGTAAAGAAAGTCCTTTAGGTGTCCTAAGGGTTAGGCGAGCAACCGAGGCAGGGCGGTTGGGAGCATTAGAACCATGATTACAGGCGCAGGGGGGGCACTGGAACCAACCCAAACCCAGCTGCTGCTGCTGCTGCTGCGCGCAGCCTGCATCGTGAACCTCTCGCAACGTGCAACATGCGCTACGCCGCGTGGATGATGCCCGAGGACGGACCCGTCGGGCGCTAGGCGCGGGTATCTGGAGACTGCGAGTGATTCGGATAGATCGGTCCCTCCTCGCCCTGTGCAGCCGCAACACCCAGTCACATGATACAGCGATCGTGCGTTTTGTCTGTAGGCATTGGGCGAGGAGAGGAGAGGAACCTGAGGGAGATCCCATGATCACCAAGGATGGGAGGTACTGCACTGGACCTAGGCATCTGTATCTGTGTTGTACATCTGTTCCAGGCTGTTCCAGGGTCCAGTCCCTCCTTATCTTATCGTTGCCTACGTTGCTTATCTCATCCCATCACATCCAAGCTTGCCCGAACCTTGCCGCCGTCAACATGAGCTTATTCGCCTGTCTAGTCCCTTCCACACCAGGTACAGACAGTTTTGTAGTCACTCTCTGTTGATTCTCAGTCCGCAGTTTGTTAGGTGTTTGCAACAGCAGAGACGTGTCGCGGGGCATTGGTCAGAGTTGCCTTTCCAGCTGACAAACAGCAGTCGTCCTTCTGATGTAAACCTGTGTCTTCCATAAACCAGCGCCACAGGCTCACTCAGCCCATCCCAGCTCACCTCGGTCTCACACTGACCGCCTGCTTATCAAATCACCCAGGCTTTCCCATTCCATAGAAAAAAAACCCGCCCCCGTCTCAGACAGGTTAGAGGGCGGCGTTCTGCCGTACGTTTTCCAGAAAAATCGTCCATTTTCAATCCCCGATTGCATCATCCACTCGGCGCCGAACTCGCCCACCGCAATCGTCTGTCTCTGTAGCAAGTCCCCGTCCTGCGCATCTGAACAACCCCCCGCGGTGCACTGTACCCAATTCGTCCACCTACCTAAATAGCCTACACAAGCACTGGGTACCTCCTCCCACTGACAAATACCCCACCACTCTCTCCCCTTATCCGTCCCTGTCCCCGTCGCTGGCTGTGCCGTATTTATATCATCACCACCCCTCCACCCCTCCTTCGCCGTCTCTCCCCTCCCCGAAATGGCATTCCTCTTCAGACGCCTCTTCTCCTCCGCCCAGACATCACCCGCAAACATGGCCGCCACCAAGCAGAAAGTCCAGCAGCTCATCGACGACAACAAGGTCGTCATCTTCTCCAAGTCGTACTGCCCCTACTGTCGCCAGACAAAGTCCACCCTCGACGAGCTCAACACCGACTACACCGTCCTCGAGCTCGACCAGATTGGTGAGTTGCCCCTTTCGCCCTTTCTTTCCCCTTGCCTACTCTCCCTCCCCGTCACCGCAAGGGCGCGCGCATCATATCACCTTTTAAATCGCATACTAACCGGTTGCAGACGACGGCAGCGCCATCCAGGATGCCCTCCAGGAGATCACCGGCCAGCGCTCCGTCCCCAACTCCTTCATCGCCCAGAAGCACATTGGCGGCAACTCGGACCTGCAGAACCTGCTCAAGGGCGGCAAGCTCGAGAACCTCCTCAAGGAGGCCGGCGCCCTCAAGGCGTAAGGCAAAAACACCTTCCCGCCCTTGTCGTTGTTGTTCGATGGGATAGAAGGCATTCGCACAGCAGATAATGAGAGGCTGACTGACGGGCGCGTCGCCACCAAAAAAGAAGGCCGTCCAAGCTGTAGCTCAACGATGCTGTAAGCCGTATTGGATTGGGAGGAGCGTGGGCATGTCGAGATACCACCGCAGGTCATGGAATAGAGGCCTGCGGCGCCTAGAACGTCTCCAATACAAAAGATATCTATTAAACTTGTGACAACAACCGCCTTGACTTGGTCGTCCTTATTCAGGCGTCGCCCCGTGAGGTTCGGTAGCTGTCTGCGACTGCTCAGACAGCCGCCATCATTGAGGATTATAGAGTGAGATAACTGCTCAAGAATGGCAGTTGGGGCCTGACCGAGAGCGGGTGCAAGTTCAATGTGGTCATGGTTGAGGAAACTTCTCGATTACCCATGTTTGACAGAATGTTCTGACGTGGCTGCTCTGGTGTTGTGTGCAGCTAAGATGTGGTTTTGTCTGGATTGCAAGCTAGAGGCTGTAGAACAGTATGGATTGGACCCCTTATATGTCAAAAGGCCTACCTACACCCTGAGGTTCATTGCCTTTATGATCGAGAGTTCTCTTGCTGCAGACTTTAGTGGTATTTGATGATTCCCTTCTTGAGCTTTTTATCGTGAATGTGTAACTGATCTTGACTGCTGGATCCAGTCTGGTCCTATGCAAGTAGAATCAGCGTTCAAAATGGTTTTTACAGAGTCGCCTCCCCTCCTGGCAACTCTCTGCTAGTTGGTACACAAGATCCAGTAATCTTTTACAGTTATTTTTACAGCCTCTACCACGGTATCATTTTTCTTTTCAGTTTTTTCCCCCTCTTTGTTTACACGACCTGCGTGGCGACGGTCCCGACGGGCCTCTCGACGAACTCCATGACGCCGTCGATGATGCTCTGCCGCGCGGGCTCCGACGCGACGCTGCGGCCGGCCAGCCAGTTGAGCCACAGCAGCCTCGACACGCGCTCGTCCTGCACCTTGCCGATCGTCTGCCGGCCGAAGCTCCTGCCGTCGTCAAAGACGACCTCGAGCGCGCCCTTCTCGTCGCGACACAGCAGCAGCTCCTTCTCCTTCTGCACCTTGCCCCTGCTGAACAGCCTCTTGAACTCCTTCATGGCCTGGCCAAACGCCTCGTCGCCGTAGGCGTCCTTGTCGGCCGACGAGCGCGCCGCGATGGCGCGCACGAAGCCGTCGCGCAGGTGGGGAAAGTCGGTGTCGCGGACGGGCACGATGCGGAAGGCACTGCGGCAGCCGACCTCCTGCAGGAGCGCCGACCACGTCTCCTCGCCCTCGACCGGGTCCAGCAGCTTCGCCTTGAGGCTGTCGCGCTCCGAGGGCACGAGCGTCGTCGCGATCGGGTTGATCTTCTTGGTGAGGTAGTGCTGTAGCTTGGCGACGTCGGCCGTTGCGACATAGTGGCCCACCATGTAGACCTGGATGCCCAGGAAGGTGACGGTGCGGATGCCGAGGCCGACGAGGGTATACTCGACGCCGTCCGCGTCAAGGACCGAGGCGGCGATGGGCGCGGCCGGGTCACGGTGCGTCTGGCTCAGGGACAGATCAATGGTCCGGGGGAAGCTGGGTACTGTCTTGTTGCCCGTGGGCACCACCTCCCTGCCCTCGTCGTCGTGCAGGACGACCTTGCGCTTGGAGCCGGCCTCGGTCGTGAAGGTTTCGGTCGGCACCGACGAATCGAGCTGGTAGCCGCCGGAGTTTCCGGTTCCGTTGGCGTTGGCGTTGCGCTTCTTCTCGGCGGCGAGGGCGTTGAGCAGCTTGTTGCCCGTGTATATGAAGGAGATGACGCCCGCGATGGCGCCGGCGGCGAGGAAGTAGGTGCGGTCGCGGTCGTAGTTCATGCGTTCCTCGCCGATCTGCCTGATGTTCATTCGTTCGACGGGGCGGGACGCCGAGTTGCGCTGGCGGGAGAACAAGGTGCGCCGCGATGTTCGGACGGCGGGTTGCTGCAGACCCCTGGGCAAAGCCCGGAGGGTGCGTGGGCGGAACATCAAGGGCCGAGGTAAAGAAAAATTAGAAAAATAAAGAAGAGGAGAGGGCGTCGAGTGGGTGCGTGTGGGCGCGCGTGTTTGTTTCGTGGAGGTAGGTGGTTGCGGCGGGTGGTGGTCGTGATTTGCGTGTGGAGGGAGATGCGGAGGAGTAGCGTGGGCGTGGGCTGATGGATCGAGATTGATTCTTCAGACGGCGGCGCGGATGTTCGGGCGGGGACAGCCGTCCCACTGTCCAGTGACGGGCTTGCTATTCGGAGTTCGGTGCCGGACGGGTATGACGATTATTTTGCTGGTCATGTGGCAGGCTACTCGGCCGTGCGGATGCTGCAGTGCACAGGCAGACTGGCCAGTCGCAAGGGACGTCCGTTCGCTCGAACAGCAGCAGCAACGAGAACAACAACCTATCTGGTGAGGCTGAGAAGTGTCAGTGGTGCAGATGGCATGGCGAGGCATGGGAAAGTTGCAATTGGCGATGGTGTGCGGCAAATCGGTACAGGCAGGGGACGGATACGTTCTCCGCACCTGTGCCAGGGACACCTAGGTACCTAAGAATGTCTATGCACCCCAAAGACGGGCCCCGAATGACGTCGCGTCCGCTACGTTTCGGGATCTTCCGCCAAACCCAGGTATCTAGCTCCATGTATCTGTACGTAATCCAGGTAGGTGGCTGGTGATGGTCCGTGCTGCTTCCACAGTCTGAGTGAGAGTCTCGGCTCGGCTCTTACTCCGCCTCACCACAGATCTCACCCTTCTACATGTAGAGGTTCCCTGGACATCTGGAGACAACAAGACGGACAACGTAGGGAGAGTGAGAGTGAGAGTGAGAGTGAGCTGCAAGCTGTACGCTGCAAGTTGCTACGCCTCAACGGCGACGCTGGTTTGCTGTAGCTCATGGGACTGGGCTGGTCTATAACCAAATCGGCACTCCCCTCTCTCCCCTTGTTCTTCTTTCATCCGCCAAGGCCCGTGCAAGCGGCCCGGGAGGAAATGCCCGGAGTCGGATCGAATGCAGAAGGTTACGAACTTGGCATTGGCTACTGCTTCCTTGCGACGGTCTGGATGAGTGTCCCGTCCAAGTCGACGTGGGGGACTTGCAGCCAACAAAACAATCTCACCTATTCATCACAAGCTGACAGACCAGACTGGGCGGGGGTGGGGATTCGTCACCTGCGACATCTACAAATGAATACGTCTCCTACTAATGGCGGTTGGCCAAAAGGAAACCGTCATGTCTGTGATGCCAGGTGTGATGGGCGATGCTGAGTGGTCGGTCGTCCGTGGCCATCTAAGCGCCCACGCGTGAGGGCACCCCATGTTCGTGATGATATCGCGCTGAGCCACAAGCCACCGCTGACCCTCATACGCCGCTCCATTGGGTTCGTCGTGCTGGGGGTGCGACTTTGCATGCATACGTCGACCGTCACCCCGGATCACGTCGCACAAGGGCACACCTCCCATTGGATCCTGGCAAGAGGACGAGGACGATTGCGCGTTATGCTCGACATGTCGAATGTGGCTTCCCCGCCGCTGCCAACCAGGAGAAACCAATTCCACATGCTATCTATCCACTGCGATTAACACCTCGTCTGCGGCCGCCTCATTGACGAACGAAAGTGAGACCTGGCCCGTTGGTCGACCTCCTCTCCCCGCAGACCTTACCCACGTTCGGTAGCAAGGGTACCGCTCTTGACATCACTCAGGCTTTGCTTCTTTTCAACTCAATCGGCGTTGCCCACAGCGAACGTGTCCATGGCGATTGGACCCGAAAGACCGTGGGCATGTGTCATCGGGGTCACCCACCTACGTAGTTAGCTGCCCGTACAGCTGGGAAAGGCGACTGCGGTTGCGGCTGTGTCCGGGGAGTCTGGCCGCCGCCTTCCTTGATCGAATCGTCGACAAGAAGAAAACGAGGAGCGAGAGCCAGAAAGCATGCATATGCTTCTCGATGCCGGCTTGGCACTCGGTCAGAGTTGTTGCAGGGCACACACACACACACACACACACACCACGGACGAGATTGCAGCAGGAGACTGATCATGGCTACGACACCGAAGACGCGAGCCGGCACTCGTAACCGCCGACCACCGACGTCCGACGTCGTCACCCTGAGCCTCTGGCACACGGGACATGCCGTTTGGTTCGAGCGTCGGAGGAACAAGTGGTCTTGCGTCGTTATGCCATTGAAAGGGACGCGAGACTCAAGACGGGTGACATGGGTGATCCAGGACGAGGGGCTGACAAGCTGGGCCGGGACGGCGGGAGTGAAACAGTATTGGCGCAGGACATGCCATGATCAACGAACTTTT
Source organism: Colletotrichum higginsianum IMI 349063 (assembly GCF_001672515.1). Taxonomy (NCBI): domain Eukaryota; kingdom Fungi; phylum Ascomycota; class Sordariomycetes; order Glomerellales; family Glomerellaceae; genus Colletotrichum; species Colletotrichum higginsianum. The sequence goes on along the minus strand of NC_030961.1, from coordinate 3,813,392 downwards.
AACAAAGTCCCAACAAACCTCCCCAGCAGGGCTTCAGGCCGCGACGACGGAAGTGCAATCCGGCAAGGAGATCGCGAAACAGCACTTGACGGAGGGTTCATGGAGACGTCTAGGCTCTTTGGAGGCGGACCGCATTGGACGCGAGCATCCGAGACCCTGACATCCCGTCTCGTAAGGCAGAAGGATTCATGAGACCGTCGCCAACCGACCCCGTCTGTGACTTGGCCGTAATCTCGAACGAGATGGGGTGGGAGGCTGTCTGTGCCCGAGATGCAGAATCACGCCGTCCTGAAGCAACTGAGGCAGCAATGTCCGAGCGCGCAGGCAGAGAGGGAGGGACGGAGACGGAGACCGGGTATCTAGTGCGGCTCTCGTCTCCGAGAGGCGAAGAGGCGAAGTCATCATTTGCTGCACTGACTACTTGTCGTTCGTAATGAGAATGCCCCTTTTCTGTCGATATCGGCGACACCAACGAAAAGCGAACAAGGTTGGTTGGTGTTGGCCATACGTTCCGGGCAGCCAGCACGCGGCGGATGGTCCGGGTTACCGACGCCGCCGCCGACGCGGGAGCCATGTGCAAATCGAGAAGACGTCGAGGACCTGTCGTCTCACTCGAGAGTACAGACAGAGGGACTCGGAGTGTAAAGGAGGCATGCCGGGAAACAAAGGGGACGTCAAAGGAATGGCAGCAATTTGAGGCCCCCCGAGTCTTGACGAGGACACGAAGGGACATACCGGAGGCTGGCAACCATGCCGATTTGCAGGTAGCGTCAGGTACAAGCGGCGCATCTCCCTTTGATGAGGTGGGAATGGCATTGGAATCTGTCGAATTCCCATCGAATTTTGGCGTGGAACAAGTCAGTTAGTTAGTTCCCACTTTCGCCCTTTCTTACAAGAACAGTGACGTTGTTCTCTTTTGCCGGCGTGTGTCAGGTGTCAAGTGTCAGGTGTCAGGGAGGGAGGTGCAGTAGGTACTGTCAGGTGAAGGTGCCTAGGTACCTAGGCAGGCAGGGAGGTACTCTTTTGCGGGCCATAGCGGCCGTGAGTACACACAAGCGCTGAGAGATCGTTTCCTGGCCGCTTGTCACGCTCATTTACAGGAGTCATTTACAGGAGTTACTTGCTCATTTGGAGAAGTGACCTTTTCTGCATGGTTATTTGACTAGTGCATCGACGCATTGCATTTCGGGCATGGAAGGCTAGAGTTGTGGCCGGTGGCCGGCCGCCGCACGCGCTTTAACATTGGGGGCCGTCTAATTTTGTAGCGGAGCAAATGCAGCGAGGAATGAAATGAGTGTGTGTATGGTGTGTAATAAGAAAATGGCATGGAAAAAGTGAATCTTGGAATAAGCAAGTAAGCAAGCAACTGTTGAATGACGAAGGGAAAGAGAAGCCGTCTCGCCTCGTCTCGTCTTTCGCACCCGAGGGAGGCCCTGGGGAAGGAGAAAGAGGTACGTATTACGGTGGCCTTGTGTATCTCCACGTCTTTAATGTACCTACCTGCTCAGGTATTCATACAGTGCGCACCCACCTACCCACTCAAGAGAATGAGTCAGCCCATAAGTATACGTCCCGCCTCTCATGGCGTAGAGTTACTTCTGGCCGACAGCATCCCGATTGTTTATTGTCCCGTCCCGTCCCGTCCTCCCCCTTCGCTACTCCCGCGCGGCGGTTTTCCACCCGCCTTTCCTCATTGCCCGTCCCAATCTCGACTTTCTGAGCCTGTTTCCTTTTTTCTTTCATGATACCTATCGCTGTCTTCCGAATTGATCGCACCTTGCTTAAACCGGGCTCTGCACCCTGATAAGCCTTGATAGAAGGGGCGGCTATAAAAATCAATCTAAAACAAAGAAGGAAAGATAGGAAGGGAAAGAGGAAAAGAGCGGCGGACGGAGAAGTCACACTGAAATCGCGCGTGTACTACCTACCTACCAGCTACCTACCAGCCAGCCAGCCTTTCTTTACCTTTTGACGCCGCCTCGAAAGTAGAGCTGAGGTGCCTCAGCGGCCAAGGCAGTACTGTATTCTCGCTAAAGTATACATCTACGCTACATCCACATCAACCTCGACCTGGCTGTGGCATCGCATCGCATCGCATTGCACCGCAGGACACCCGCAACTTCGCAGGACTCAGCAGGAGTGTTGCCCCTCGCCTCGTCTTGTCAAACGGTTACTTTTTTACCCGGTACGGAGGCTCCAAGCCGTCCTTTACCTCGCAACTCTCAGGTCAGGTCCTAGCACTTGGGCGTCCCTGGTTTCCACTTCCAGCCCAGTTTGGATGACTCAGGGAGGGAGGGAATTTCCCCGGTCCGGAGGGGTGCCACCTCCCTTTCCACGCTGATCCCTCTCTCTCAGCACCAAAACTACCCCTCCCTCCCTACTTACCCTCCAAACTAGGCTTTAGCCTTGACCCGTCGTCATTCGCCGTTTGTTTGGTGGCGTTGGTGTTGACTGCTGTTGTTTCTGCGCTGTACGAATGCTGGCTGCCCTTTGCACACCTCTCACCTCTTTTCTTCAGGCTTCTTGCGACACGACACACACACACACACACACGCGCGCGGAGAACAAGACACAGACTGTGCTGCGATTGCAAAACCTGCGACTGCATACACGCCCATCACACACGCCGCCCGACGACCCTGGCTGCGTCTCACGACACGGACGAATACTCAATTCTCTGTCTCCCGCCAACTCGTCCCCGGTCTTCCGTTTCTTGTCTCTCGTCCTCTCTGTCTCTGGTCTTTCGCTGATCTCATTCTCTGCTTCCATCGACACTTCGGATCAGTTTCACCCATCACATCACATCACATCACCATCCACTCTAACAAGAAGGATAACAAAAACACATTGTACCTCCCTACAGAACCCTCATTTGCTCCCTCTCTCTCTAACTGGCGTCCTTCTGTCGCCTCGCTCCGCCTCGCTTCGCCTCGCGCTCCGTCGTCCGTCGCACAAAACCCTCCCGCGCCCTGCCCTTGCTCTGCATCTCCAAAGCCACAGCACGGGTACTTCCTGTACTGAAAACTGTACTTTGCACACTGCGCCCGCCATATTCCTCCTAGTCCTGTGCTAAGCCGGCTCCTGCCTGTCTGTCTGTCTGTCTGTCTACCTTACACAGGCACCCACCTACTACTTTACCTCGAGGTACCTTTTTCACCAACCAGCCTACCCAGTCTCAGCGCCAGCGTCAGCAGCGTCCGCCTGTGCCTTTCCCCTCTCCTCCACTGTCGGAGCCTTTCCATTTCCACCTTCCGTGGGTCAGGCGTCGCTGTCAAGTACCTACTGATTCAGCGTCGACGTCGGCCTCGTGGCTCGTGGCACTGGTCCGCCTTTACCAACCCTCGCCAGTCCGCCCGCCCGCCCTGGTGACAAATCCCCGCCATTTACCTCGTCGATTCCAACCTATCTAGTCCCCTCCGACACCTTCCATTCACACAAAACACGACAAACCGAGAAGACGACGACGACGACGACGAGAATAAACCCCGACGACGACGAGGACCCCTTCGACTCGCCGTCGCTGCTGTCCAAACCGTCTATTCTCCCACCGGGGACTCGGCTCCTCCCTCCCCTCCCCCTTGACCGAAGAAACCTACGAGTCCCTCGACCCGCCGACCGCTTGCTCGCCCTTCTCGCACATCGTCGCCCGTCATGAGGCCTGCCGCCCCCTCGATAGAGATCATGGCTGCCCAGTCAGTCACCCCCGACTCCCGCTCGTCGTCGTCGACAAACTCGCCTCTCCCAGCCGACAACGAGGAGTCGGACTTTTTTATCGCCGGCAACGACTCGCAGTCATCGCTCGGCGTCCCTAACATCGAGGACATGCAGGTTAACGACGACCCGTGTCAGCCCGCCGTCAACCGCCTACCCAGCGAGATCCTCATCTCCATCTTCGCCAAGCTCAACAGCACCTCCGACCTCTTCCACTGCATGCTGACCTGCAAGCGCTGGGCAAAGAACTCGGTCGATCTTCTATGGCATCGTCCCGCGTGCACAAACTGGAGGAACCACTCGTCCATCTGCCAGACGTTGCAGCTTCCCACCCCCTTCTTCGCCTACCGCGACTTCATCAAGCGCCTCAACTTGGCCGCCACCCCTCTCGCCGATAAGATCAGCGACGGCAGTGTCATGCCCCTCGCCGTCTGCACTCGCGTCGAACGACTCACCCTGACGCACTGCCGGAACCTCACCGACCAGGGCTTGACCAAGCTAGTGGAAAACAGCTCGTCCCTTCTCGCCCTCGACATCTCGGGCGACGAGAACATCACTGACGTGTCCATCATGACCATCGCCGAACACTGCAAGAGACTGCAGGGCCTGAACATCTCCGGTTGCCGCCTCATTACCAACGACAGTATGATCAAGCTGGCCGAGAACTGCCGCTACATCAAGAGGGTATGTACCATTTCTTGTTTCCTTTTGCTCTTTTACCGCTACCCCTGTCGCGTTGGAATCACTCGTCCCCCCCTTAGTCTGACGTCTCTGCGGTGGTAACTTTGCACGCCCCGCCACTTTGCTACATTTTGGGCCATGGGCCTTTGGCTGACATGACTCTGTCCGCCAGCTCAAACTCAACGACTGCCACCAACTGCGAGACAATGCAATCCTGGCCTTTGCCGACAATTGCCCGAACATCCTCGAAATCGACCTGCACCAGTGCGCACAGATCGGAAACGAGCCCATTACAGCCCTCGTTGCCAAGGGCCAGTCCCTCCGGGAACTCCGGCTGGCTGGCTGCGAACTCATCGACGACCTGGCCTTCCTGAACCTGCCTTTGGGGAAGACCTACGACCATCTCCGCATCCTTGACTTGACCTCGTGCGCCAGACTGACCGACCAGGCCGTGCAAAAAATAATCGACGCCGCCCCGCGTCTCCGGAACCTAGTCCTGGCCAAGTGTCGCAACATCACCGACGTCGCCGTCAACGCCATTGCGAAGCTCGGTAAGAACCTGCACTATCTGCACCTGGGTCATTGCGGCCACATCACAGACGAGGCCGTCAAGCGGCTCGTCCAGGCCTGCAATCGTATAAGGTACATTGATCTTGGATGCTGCACGAACCTCACCGACGACTCGGTCACGAAGCTGGCACACCTTCCCAAGCTCAAGAGAATCGGCCTCGTCAAGTGCAGCAACATCACCGACGAGTCTGTGTTCGCCCTTGCCCATGCCAACCGCCGGCCTCGCGCACGCCGGGATGCGAATGGCAACATTGACGAGTACTACTCTTCCAGCCTCGAGAGGGTTCATCTCAGTTACTGCACCAATCTTACGCTCAAGGCATGTACATCCCGCATCGAGAACCCACTGCATCTCTCTTGCTAACAGAGCCGCCAACAGAGCATCATCAAGTTGTTAAATTGCTGCCCGCGTCTCACCCACCTCAGCCTGACGGGAGTTACCGCCTTCCTCAGAGAAGAGTTTAATGAGTTTTGTCGACCACCCCCACCTGGTACGTCGGTGCAAACGCCATTGCCTTGCTACTAAATGCTAATGTCACATTGTTCAGAATTCACGGATCACCAGCGCGGCGTGTTTTGCGTCTTCTCCGGAGCCGGCGTTTCGAGACTCCGCGAATACCTCAACTCATCCGCCGAATATGAGGGCTTGCGCGACTCTCCCTCGCGGTTCCCCGGCCTGCCGGCATTTGGCGCTCGGCGTCCGGCGGACCCTCGTAATGCCGTCGCTGGAAGTGCCGAACAAGCCAATGGAGATGCCGAAGTTGACGACGCCGAGGCGCTGGAGGATGACGAGTTCGAGGGTCTGGACGGCAGCGAGATGGCAGTAGACGGCCAGCCTCTCTTGGCTCAGAACCTGGTCAATGGCAACGCCCAAAACGGCGTCCCCCCGCCTCCGCCGAACCACGTGCCTCCGGCCGGCGCCGTGCCCATGTTCGCGCAACCTCTGGGACAGGCCCCGTTATTGTTCAGCCCCATCAGTCCGGCCTTCCCTCAGTCGGCTCACTCCCCCACCACGGGTGGCCCGTCCGGCCATGCGCCACCTCTGGTTGTGTCTAGCCACTACTCCCCGACGAGTCCAGGGCCGAGTACATCGACAGCGAACGCTCTCTCGCCTCAAGGAACGAATCTTGGCTTCCCGGCATACACAAGCAGAAGGCCTGCATCCCTAGGTGCCAGCACTGCGTCGATGGAGGCTTCAATGCTTAGTCCGGCTACCCATCGCAGTCGCCGAGCAAGCGTCATCTCGATGGAGGCGTCGATGCTGGGGCCCGCTGATCCGGAGATGAATGAGCAGTCGACGCCGAATGGACAGCAACAGCACTCGTAAACCTGAAGATGGAAAATGGGAGGCTCAACCCCACCCAGAGAGTTGTTGGGGATTATGATACGCTTGGCATGAGATACGCAACTACAATATACCCAGGAGCGCGCGGGAAACACGGGGGGAAGGGGGGAAGGATTGGTACAGGCAAATGGATCGCTTGCCACGCGTAAACCTTTTGCTGGGCCACTTGGCCAGATGGAGCCCTTTTCGACATGGTTTGGCATTGGAAGATACGGGAGAGAATGAGTGCAGCAAAGCATATCTTGGAGGCGTTGACGACTTTGCTTGGTTTTGGCCGTTGGACTGTTTTCATTTGGCTTCTTTCGATTCTTGACACGGCATAGGCCAACCCGGCCCTTTCTAGGTCTTCACTTTTCTCTACTTTTATCTTCTTCTCGTCATTATGCGGCGGTAGACTTGAGGGTTTATTACTTTGCCTCGACAATGATTTCGAGTTTGGTAGCTCGGATGTAGCATCAGCAGAAGGTCACGGTATCAGATAACAATCAGGCATTGATGAGGAAACATGATGACTGGCATCGGCCATGGTGAGTGTTGGCAGTAGAGACGGCGCGGGCTCGTACGGAACACTGGGCAGCTGCGGTGACGGAAAGCGTATGTGATTGTTCATGACCTTCCCTGTAGGCCTTGTTAAAGGCTCTTGTATTATCTGATCTAATCATCATTCATTCCAGCCTTGTTGGATGCGTTGTGTGTATGTGTGCGTGTGTGATGGATGCACTGGGCGGGCCAAGCCAGCAACTCTCTAGGGCTTTGCGATGCTTGCTTGCTAGTCTAGTACCCAGGTAGTCCTACTACTCGTTAGTTGGCATCGAGATACCACTGGTTCCTCCAAGATGCTCATGTGACCCTAATCAACATCACCCCCTCACGGTGGTGTCACCAGAAGCCTGGGGCGACGGGAACCCCCTGGTCCTGTGACTGCATTTCGGCGGACCTCTGCATGACAAACCAATGCACGATGTCTCTGGCGGCCAAGGCATCCTCCAGGCTGTCGTGGCCCGTCCTGCCCTTTTGGATCTGGCGGTCGAACATTTCGGCCGTCAGCGCCTTGAGGGAGAGACCACCGGGCTTACGCTTGCCCTTGATCTTCTCCTTGGCGACGTCCTGGGCCGAGGTCTTTTCCCGATCCTCTCGAGAGGCGATGTCAAGCCTAGCGAAGGAAATGAGGTCCTCGTCAACACCACCCTTGCAGGCGGCGGCGGCAGCAGCAGCCTCATTACGGGCCTCTTCCTCCTCCTGCTCGCGCTTCTCCCGCTCGGCGCGGGCGGCGGTGGCGAGGAGCAGGGAGTCGACGACGAGGGGGTGGATCCAGCGCAGCGAGGCGAGGTCGTTGTGGACGGCGTGGCCGACAACGACGGTGTCCGGGCCGACCCAGCGCCAGACGGCGGCGCGGACGGCGTCCAGGCCGCCAGTGATGCACTTTCCCTTTGCGCGGGCGTCGTTCATCTGCTGGCGCGAGACGCCGGACCACTTGGTGTTGTAGTGCTGCATCGCGACCTGGGGATAGACGAGGCTGTCGAGGAGGATCTCGGAGGAGAAGTAGTCGACGAGGGTGACGCGGATGAGCTCCGACTCGCCGTCGTAGGCGGTGCCCATCTCGCAGTCGATGGCGACGGCGGGGCGTGGCGTGGGGGACGGCGGCGAGGAGGGGGAGGTGGAAGGAAACAGGCCGAGAAGGGGACGGGCCGTGGTGTGGTGGTGCTGGTAGCGGGTGATGAGGTCGCCGGGGTCGTAGGACCGGGTTTGGTGCTCCGGGGCCCAGGTGCAGCCCGGAGCAGAAATGTGGGCGCGGCAGCAGGTGTAGTACTGTGATCACGGTCAGTGTAAGCGAGGCCGAAGAAGGTGGGAGGGTGAGGTAGAGTAGGGAGTGAAGGAGGGAGGGAGGGAGGGATACCATGCGGACGGCGCAGCCCGTGTGGTATTGGCACTTGAGGACCGGCTTCGGGGGCTTCTCGGGCTCCTCTTCGCCATCAGAGTGTGTGAGGACGGCGGAGGCCAGGTTGAATCGGGGCCGAGACGCGGGCCCGGAGCCGACAGGGAGCTTGTTGGAGCTTCCCTTCTTGGCGTCGTTGGCATTGGGCTTGGACTTGTTCCTCTTGTTGGAGCCTACAAGGGTGAAGTCAGCAGATGATACCGTCAAAGCAGATGAGGGTGTTGTTGCTGGTCAAGGGAGAAAGAGAGACGAGGAGGTGGACAACTAACAGCGCATGTTACACCTGCTGCAACGTCTCTTGTCGTCAATGTCGGCCTCGGAGAGCGGCTTGACGACGAAGCCGTTCTTGACAAGGACGTCTCTGCGGTGGGCCATGGAGCGCAGCAGCCGGAGGTAGCCCTCGGTCGGCTCGATGGTTGTGGAGGGAATGCCGTACGGGTTCTGTGGCAGCTGGGCCGGCGCGGTTTGTTGGTAAAAGGCCATGGCGGTCGGGTGGTTGCTCGAATGAGCGAGATTGGATTCAGAAGGATAACGATGGATGCTGTGGTTGACGGGGGCCCTTCAAAAGTCGTGATGTTGCTGTGGTCGGGTGGGAGACGGTGTCGTGAGCGATGTGCTGGGGGTGCGATGGAGTGGGATTGGGTTGGGTGAGCGCAATGAGCTGGTGGCAGAGCAGATATCGTGATGAACAGCACGGGCTAGCGGATCAAGAAAACGATATGTTTTCGTGAGGTTGAGTGGTGAGTAGAAGCCGGATTTGGATTGAAGAAGAACGAGGAGGTAAGATGAAGCAGGAGGAACAGGGAGGAAGTGACAAGACGTTGGTGGGCTCTGTGTGTGGAAGTCGCGAGAGGAGAGCGATGAGTGAGATGAGCGCGACGGGTGAGAGTGAGAGTAAGACTGGGTGAGACGAGTGAATATATGAAAGCGCCGAGGACAAAGGAGGGCTCGGGAGGTTCTTCAAGTAGCTGGACCCCAGTCGCTGTCGTTTGTTCTATCGTCCTCGCCCAACAAGTGCTTGGTGCAGGAGTTTTTCCACTTTCAATCCATGTATCGTCGTCGATGATGTGCGGTGTTGTGTTGTTGGAGGGAAAGTTGGCGAGACGCCACACATTCCCCCACTTTTGGATGGCGATGAAAGAGTCCAACTGCCTGCCGTCTTGCAAAAACTCAAGCCAACCAAGGTGCTCAGCTCAGCTCAGCCTCGCAGGCCGCCGGCCGTTTACGAGGCCCGTCTACAAAGAAGCCTTATCAGGCCCCAATAACATCTCACTTCGAAGGGCAGTTGTGTTTGCTGAAATGGAGAAACAAGTGAGCGTGTTGCTGCCGCGAGTGGCGACAGCGCGTGTTGTTTGGCGTCTGGCGACTGTTTGTGCGTGTCCAACCAACGCCTGTAGTGGCCGGAGAGTCTCTTGGACCCAGAACCACGAGCACAGCGCAGCTCAAGACCAGGACTAACTTTGGCGAAATGCCACATGATCTAGATGTTGAGCTCGACTGACTCTTGATTCATGGTGCCGCGCTGTGATTACGGAGGCTGCGGCTCTCTTGAGTCGTGACCGGGTATTACAGTTGCATATCAAAAAAGATGGGATAAATCGACTGGCACCCCCAGAGTACTCAAGACCATCCCCTTCTATCCGAATAGACAAATGAACTTGCTCTCGACAGCTGATAAGTCAAAGAAAGACATCATCATGCGTATTTCTGGAGTGGCATGGTCGGATCCGAGTGTCTTGCGTGCCCTTAGAGTTCAGAACTGTCATCGATGGCCCGGAGCACGCCATCGCCCGTCTGCCCATACCGAGATAAGTAGCTTCCTGTATGTTCATGCGGAAATCTACGCCGTCGTGATTGGAAAAAGTAAAAGAAGGAGGGGCTTCCCTACCAGCCTTGGCCAGGGTTGTCGACTTGTAGGCCCCCAACTATGTTTGTAGGTGGGAGAGGAGACACCCCGGAGACAGACACCGGCAAGCTCCGTCAACCAACCAGATCGGTGTGCGGGAGAAGAAAGGAGTGTTCCAAGGGTTACTGTGAGCTCGTACAGGTACTCTGCCCTTCATATCATGCGCGTTCCAACGAGAACCTGGAAGGCATGGTGAAGGGGTCGGTGAGAGACCATCTTACCGAGACCGACTGACTGACGTAATCACCAAATTCCCGCCCCACGTACTCCGAAAGTCGGTATACTGGCCAATGAGAGACACATAGTCGGGCTGCTTCCTTACGTCATCATCCACATGGGGCCGACCTTCTTTTGCCTGGGCGCGTCGCGTCTTTTCCTCTCCACAACATTGAAGCCATCGCCATCCTGGTCCTGTGACCCCGGCCTCAGAAGCACCAAGGCCTCACGACACTTGAAGCTTGGGAAGCAAAATGCATTGCTATCTTATCTAACCGAATCGTCTGGCTAACAATACAATCCCCCAATTGCACCCGTCAGCGCCTCAGTACGTGCATCTTCCGCAGTAGGAACACTTTTCCGAGCACGCCGTGTAGTCGCCGTCGCCTTCGCCCCATGCCAGATTGCCGTCGTCGCTGTCATCATTGTCGTTTGAATCCCCCTCACTATTGCTGTCCTCATCGTTGCCCGCCTCGCTTGCGGCATCCGCAGCCAGCCACGCTTTCCACTTGGCCATCATATCGGCCGAGAACACCGGAGACACCCCGGCGCACTGCTTGCGAACTTCGAGCGTCGTGAGCGCCTGGCGGCTGACTTCGAGCTTTCCGTCCTGGCTCGCCCGGGCTAGGCCGACGATGCGGTGTAAGAGCGCCGCCAGCTGCGAGAGCTCTCGGTTCATCGACGCCTCCCACGTCTTGACCTTGTCCGACACGTCCATGACGTCAATCTCGGTGAAGCTGCCTCGCTCGTGGTACGCCAGGATGAAGTTGGGGATCTGCGCTACCCACAGCCGGGGAAGCTCCTCTCCCAGGAAATCTTTGTCTCGGCGGAGCATGGACCGCGTCTTGAGGTCGAACACGGCTGTCTGAGGCACCGGGAAGCCGCCCGACAGCAGATGCAGCTTGGACGAATGAATGTGAGTCTTGGAGGTTATGCCACTGGCGTCCAGATCCTTGGCCAGCGCGTCAATGGAATCCTTCTCGTCGTCTGAGGAGGGAGCTCTGTTTGACGACAGCCCAAGCCTGTCCTCGAAGTAGCCGTCACCCTCGTGCCGGACGATGCAGCCGAGGCCAGCAAAGTCGTACCGAAGGACACGCTGATGGGACGTTGACTGCCGGACGCTGGCGTCCCAGGTCGTGTAGGTCTCGGGGAACGTGCGGCCGAATCCCTTGACGTTTGGGATCGTCTCGGTCGGCGAGTTCTCCCGGCGGATCAGGTGCACGACGCCGCCGACCACCTCGACGAGCATGCGGAACGGTCGCTCATTGCCGCGCACGAAGCGGAGAAGACTCCCGATGGTGCTTCCGCACGCGACAACGTCCACCGGCTTCGTCAAAGGTTCCGGGTGCATCATCAGAACGGCCCGGGCGCCGGGCTCCATCGGGTGAGCCGGGTATCTGGCAGCGTTCTTGTCGCGATAGTAGACGCCGTCGTCTTCCTTGAGTTCCTGGGGCTCGGCGAGCGGCGTCCATCTGGGCGGTGCGCCTGAGTCGAGCGTTAGCAGGATGAAGAGCGAAGCCGGTCGACCAGCAAGACCGGATCACGTACCTGGGATCATGACCGTTGGCTGCTTTTTGTCCAGCCAGTTGTACGACGCAACGAGCTCGCAGTTGGTCACCTGGGCAGAAGATCTGTAGCGCTTAGCCGGCTTGGCCAACTCGGCGACGTCGACCTTCTCAACCAAGAGCCCCAACGGCGGCCCCCGCTGCCGCCACCGATGGTTGCGTTGGGCCAGGCTGTATCCGACCTTTTGCTTTTGGTACATTGCGTCGTTGCTGAAGGATGAAGACCGAGGTGAGTAGGTGTTGTGATAAAGAGAGAAGACCACAACACAAGAGGGACTGCGCGTCGACGCGAGAGTCGTTGCTATGTTTGTATTCACCCTACCCTGTCTCTGTTTGCTCTGCGGGCGTCCAGCCAGCCACTCAGGAGCTCAGCCAGGTGCAGCTTTTTCATGCAACCTTCATGCTGGAGGCCAACCTCACTGTGTATTCACAGGCAAACTAAGTCTAACCTTGTCTTCCTCGGAGTGGGCGGAGGGGAGGTGAAGCTCGGCACGTGATGGAATACGCGCCGTCCCTCCCATGAGGCAGTTGGTCCGTCTCTCACTTCCAACCTCCCACCTCCCACCTCTCTCCTTTTCACTTCTGACGTCAACCATTGACTGTTTGTCTGCCTACCTATTCTACTCATCTCGGTATAGCAGACCGGCCAGGCAGAACTCGTCCTTTTGCCAGCCAGTTTGGAATACCAAGGAATCTTCTCAACTCATCAACTCCCATCCCCATCGACTCTGGTCTCTACCACCAGACAGAAACAAACCGGTTTGGATGACCAGCTTCATCTCAGTTGGTAGAACCGGATATCCTCTGAACCCATCAACTACCATTTCCATCACCTGAACACCTAGTCCTACACCATCACCTTGTACCATCACCTTATACCACCATCTCGGAGCGCACCATGACGTCTTCCACCTCGGACCCTCGTCGTGCTGCCCGCCTGCTGAAGGTGTTTCGGGATGTCACCAAAGGGGGCAAAGCAATCACCACAGCTGCAGATGCCCGTCTGTTTCTCGAGGCCGTCCGGACAAACCCTTCGCCCGCTGCTTGCTTGGAAATCATTACGGCTAGCGAAATTGCCAAGAACGCCATCCGACACAGCATCCGGATCGACTTGTCGACCACCTTCGTTCGGGCCCACGTCATCCCGTTCATGGCGTACTTGACCGATCCCGCGGTGAAGATGATGTACGACGGCGAGCTCCTTCGTCAGCTGTTGCTTATCATCGCCCAGCCGCCCGTTCTCTGGGACAACCTCTTGCACGTCTATCGGGACTCCCGGCTGGCCGAAGAAGAGCTCTACGTGTTTGCCTGGCTCTGTCTCGAACTAGCGAGCCTCTCCGACAGCGAGCTCAACGGCATTGTAGATGACATCTCCATCGCTTTGGAGCAGTCGCCATTGCAGAACGCTTCAGATCACAGAACCCGCGATCTCACGTACAAAATCAAGAAAGTCCTCGAGCTCAGATCGTCCATCTCTCCCGACACAGGCTGCGAAGCAGCCGGTGGCCGTCATGACAACGACTTCGTCAACTTCCGGGACATCTCCGTCTTTCCCACAAGCGACGAGTTCTACTCGAGCGCGCCGCCATTCTACCGACAAGCAGCCGAAGTCGCTGGCATTGGCTTCGCACAACGACCACGGGCCCATCTCGACAACCAGTTCCGACTCCTCCGCGAGGACATGCTTGGAGAGCTTCGAGACGACCTGAAGGTAGCCACAGGGAGAAAGAAGAGCAAGAAGATGGCCCAGATCCTCACCGACTTGGCGTTCACGGGCATCGATACCGGCGATGATAAAAGAGGCCACTTCTGTGCCGTGCTTGTTGCGTGTAAGCAGGGATTAGAGGCCCTGACGAGAGTGCCACTACCCAGGCGCCAGGCCTTTCTCAATGATTGCAGGAGCTTCCTTCGTCACCAGTCGTTCGGTGCCTTGTGTCGAGACGACAACATCGTCGCCTTTGCCTTTCTACTCCGCGATGTCGACGAGCTGCGCAAGGAGCCGCCGGTGCTCTCCCTGCAGTTTACCAGCAGCGATGCCACTGGCAGAGCTCTGCTGGCCCTTCGTGCGCCCAAAGATCTCAAGTTCATTTTGGTCGATACTCCGGTCTTTGCCTACCAGCCTGTCCTAGAACGCCTGCAAGACATGGTCGAGATGCCTCTCGGAGGGGAACTCCTTCGGCTCGATGCCGACGACGAGGACGACCAGTCACTCGATTCGTTGCAATACGGTACTCTCGTACAGGTCCAGATAGGACGGCTACGGCAGCTGCTGAATGGCGAGTCGCGCAAGCTTGATCTGTGTGACCGACGCCTTGATCTCGACCATTCTCAGATCCGGGCTCTGCTACACACGTTGGAGAGCCCAGTGGCCCTCATTCAAGGCCCTCCTGGTAAGTTGTCGTGGCTCTTATCCCGTCAAGTCACGTCACACGATCTTGAAACTGATCTTCCACGCTCTAGGAACCGGCAAGTCGTTTGTGGGCGCCCTGGCAGCCAAGGTGCTTCTGATGGACCCCTCAACGCGCATCCTGGTACTCAGCTATACCAACCATGCCCTCGACCAGTTCCTCGAGGATCTCATGAAAATCGGCATCTCGTCCAGTGATATGGTGCGGCTCGGCTCCAAGTCGACAGCAGAAACCGCCTTGTTGTCACTGGACGTGCAGCTGCGTGCAAGTATCGACCGACGGAGTCCAGAGGCATGGGAACTCATCAACAACACGAAAGAAGAACTAACCAACATCAGAGAAAAGATCAACAGTGAATGCAGCAGCCTCGTCCACGGAAGGGTAAGCTCGATGGAGATGCTGAGCTCTCTCGAGTTCTCCGACGAGGACGCGGCGTTCTACGAGGCTTTTCTTCTACCCGAACAAGACGAGGGCTTCGCGCTCGCGGGCAAAGACAATAAAGCCATGAAGCCCGACTACCTTCTCGAACGGTGGATTCAGGGCCTTGATGCCGGCGAGCTGCATCAATTCGTTCCAGCTAGAAGCAAGAGCATCTGGGAGATGCCCGAAGATGAAAGGCGCAAGCACGCCCAAGGCTGGGCCGAGTCTCTGCAGAAAGAACGAATCGAAGCGGCCGAGGGCCTGGTCAAGCGTTTCAATGAGGCCCAAGAGAAGGTGAACACCCTGTACAACGAGAGGAAGTGTGCGTTCATCAAGAAGAAGAAACTCATCGGATGTACCACCACCGCGGCCGCCAAGTACAAGTCGCTCATCAAGGCCGCCCAGCCGGACGTCGTCCTCGTCGAGGAGGCCGGCGAGATCCTCGAGGCTCACGTGCTGACTGCGCTGCACAGCATGACCAGCCAGCTAATCTTGATCGGAGACCACAAGCAACTCCGGCCCAAGATCAACAATTTCGCACTGAGTGTGGAGAAGGGGGATGGGTTCGATCTCAACCGCTCGCTCTTTGAACGTATGATTCTCCAGGGCCATCGACATGTCACGCTCCAGAAGCAACATCGCATGCACCCCGAAATCTCGGACCTTGTCCGACATATGACGTACCCTGACTTGCTGGACGATCCCAAGACCGAGGCACGAAAGGCGCCCAAGGGACTGCAGAGCCGAGTCAGCTTCATCAACCACAGTCACCCGGAGGAGGCAGCCAGCGAGATCGCCGAACGCCGCGACGGCGGCCTTCCCGCAAGCAAACGGAACCACTTCGAGGCGGGGATGGTCCTGAAGCTGGTCAAGTACCTGGGGCAGCAGGGCTATGGCACGGAGAATCTCGTCGTCCTCACGCCATATCTGGACCAGCTTCGACTGCTCCGGGACATGCTGAGCCACGAGAACGACCCCTGGCTCAACGACCTGGACTCGTTCGAGCTCATCCGTGCGGGGCTGATGACGGCGGCGGCGGGCAAGGTGAAGCCTGATTCGAGAGGGATTCGGCTGTCGACCATTGGTAAGACCACCATTGTCAATCTGCTCTTCGGCACGGGAGTCTTGAGCTAACTGCAATAGACAACTACCAGGGCGAAGAGAGCGATATCGTCATCGTTTCACTGACACGAAGCAATAATAGCGGCGACATTGGCTTCATGAAGGCGCCAGAACGCCTGAACGTGCTGTGTTCCCGAGCAAGAGAGTGCCTCATCCTGATAGGGAACATGGAGACCTTCATGGCGTCTTCGCAGGGCCAGGCGATCTGGCTGCCATTCTTTAGCCTGCTCAAAGAAAAGGAGTACCTGCAAGATGGCGTTGCCATTCGCTGCCAACAGCATCCCGAGAAGACGGCTTTGTTAACCAAACCCGAAGACTTCAACATAAAATGTCCCGAGGGAGGCTGCGACGAGATCTGGTGAGTCAGGAAAGACTGATGACCGAGAGAGAGACCACCTAGTGGAGGAGATGATGATGATGCTAATTACGTTGAAATTTACAGCAACGCCTCCTTGTCATGCGGTAAACACACGTGCCAGATGAGATGCCATCGAATTGCAGACCACCGCAAGGTCCCGTGCATGGAGCGCATCGGGAAGACGTGCGATCGAGGCCACAACTTCACCGTCCGATGCACCGACCAAGACGCCGCTTGCCGTGATTGTCGCCTGGAAGACGAGGATACTCGCAGAAGACTGCAGCGAGATCTCCAGATGGAAAAGGATCGCGAAGCGTTACGCCAAGGAGCTCCAGGAGATGCAGGACGAGCTCGACCACGAACGACGCCTGATCAAGTACGCCCAAGAGGACAGTGAGCACAAGAAAATGCTTGAGAAGACTCGCGCGGAGCTCACCGACTTGAAAGCGACGAGGGATCGGGCACAGAAGATGCAGGCTGATGAGCAGGCCCGAAAGTCAGAAACTTCAGCAGCCAAAGTTCAGCGAGGTGATGCGCCGGATCCATGGCAGCCACCGGCGCCTGTCGAGAGTGCTCAAGCAGAATGGAATGCCATGAAGAATGATGGGGCAAGCAGCGCTGCTCTGGACGGGCTGATGGGCATGATCGGCATAGAGAGTGTCAAGAAGGAGTTCCTGTCCATCAAGAACAAGGTCGACATCGCGGTCCGGCAAGGCATCTCACTGTCGACGGAGAGATTTGGCTGTACGCTTTTGGGAAACCCGGGCACTGGTAAGCCAATCAGAGCCCCCTAGTGATCTATGGCTCTGGATGAGACTAAAGGTACAATAGGCAAGACAACTGTAGCACGGATCTACAGCAACTTTGTGACATCGGTCGGTGTCATCGCCGGCAGCTGCTTCAAGGAGACGTCCGGCTCGAAGCTTGCGGCGATGGGAGTCCCGGGCTGCCAGCAGATGTTGGACGACATGCTCAACGACGGCGGTGGTGTCCTCTTCATTGACGAGGCCTACCAACTCTCGTCCGGTAATAGCCCCGGAGGGCGCGGGGTGCTTGACTTCCTGCTCGCCGAGGTGGAGAATCTCACGGGCAAGATCATCTTCCTCCTGGCCGGCTACAGCAAGCAGATGGAATCATTCTTCGCTCACAATCCGGGCTTCCCCAGCCGGTTCCCGACGGAGATGAAGTTTGACGACTTTGACGATGACGAGCTCCTGCGGATCCTTCAGTATCAAATTCAGAAGAAGTACAATGGCCGCATGAAGTGGGAGGATGACCTATACCTCCGCGTCGTCACCCGGAGACTCGGCCGGGGGCGCGGTAAAGTGGGATTCGGCAACGCGAGAGCGGTCGAGAATCTCCTCGCCAACATCTCCAAGAGACAGGCCAACAGACTCCGAAAGGAGCGCCGTGCTGGAGCCAAGACCAATGACCTGCTCTTTACCAAGGAGGACCTGGTCGGGCCGGAACCGTCAAGCGCCCTCTCCAGTTGCAAGGCCTGGAAGAAGATGCAATGTCTCATCGGCCTCTCATCGGTCAAAGAGTCGGTCAAAGCCCTGGTCGACAGCATTCAGTCGAACTATCTCCGTGAGCTCGCCGAGGAGCCCGTCATCGAGTATTCCCTCAACAGGGTCTTCCTCGGGTCACCCGGGACTGGCAAGACCACCGTCGCGAAGCTTTACGGCCAGATCCTGGTGGACATCGGACTGCTGTCAAACGGAGAAGGTAAGTGTAGCCTCCGAGGGACTTATGACTGTCTATCTACCTAGCCACCCTCTCTTTCACATCTAACTCTTAGTAGTGGTTGTCAAGAACCCGTCCGACTTCATAGGTACGGTTCTGGGTGCCTCTGAGGCCCAGACCAAAGGCATTCTCGCAGCGACAGAGGGCAAGGTTCTCGTCATCGACGAAGCGTACGGCTTATACGGTGGCAGCAGCGGCAGCAGTGGATCAGTCGGGAAATTCTCCGACCCTTACAAGACCGCAGTGGTCGACACCATTGTGGCCGAAGTCCAAGGCGCCCCGGGAGAAGACCGCTGCGTGCTGCTTCTCGGCTACAAGGACCAAATGGAGGAAATGTTACAAAACGCGAACCCAGGCCTTAGTCGCCGATTCCCCCTCTCCTCGGCTTTCACTTTCGAAGACTTTGACAGCTCCGAACTGGCAAAGATCCTCGATCTCAAGCTCGAGCAACAAGGTTTCTCGGCCACTGACCAGGCCAAGCGAGTTGCCTTGGAGATGTTGGAACGCGCGCGCAACCGGCCGAACTTTGGCAACGCCGGCGAGGTGGACATCCTCCTCAACGAAGCCAAGGCCCGCCACCAGCGCCGCCTTTCGTCCAAGGAGACGGACAAACTCTCGACCCTCGAGGCACTCGACTTGGACGAAAACTTTGACCGGGCGGAACGCACCGATACCAACGTGGCCAAGCTGTTCGAGGGCACCGTCGGCTGCGAGAAGATCGTCGCCACGCTGGAAGGGTTCCAGGAGAGCGTACGGTCCATGAAGTCTTTTGGGATGGACCCCAAGGAGAACATCCCCTTTAACTTCCTCTTCCGCGGCCCCCCCGGGACGGGCAAGACGTCCACGGCGAGGAAGATGGGAAAGGTCTTTTACGATATGGGATTCCTGGCCACCGCCGAGGTACTCGACCGTTCTGCGTCCGATCTCGTTGGGCAGTATGTTGGGCAGACGGGTCCCAAGGTCCGGGAACTCCTCGACAAGGCTCTTGGCCGGGTGCTGTTCATCGACGAGGCGTACCGCTTGGCCGAGGGTCACTTCGCCCAGGAAGCCGTCGACGAGCTCGTCGATTCCGTCACCAAGGACAAGTACAAGGGCCGTATGGTCATCATCTTGGCGGGCTACGACGACGACATCAACCGGCTGATCTCGGTCAACCCGGGCATGTCCAGCCGCTTCCCCGAGGTTATCGACTTCTACAGCCTCAGCGCCGAGGATTGTTTCGACCTCTTGCTTCAGCTCCTCACGAAGCAGAAGCGCATGCTCGAGAGCAAGAAGCCGTTCAACCGCCTTGTGCTGAACTGCCTCGAGCACCCCACGACAGACTTCAAGGACGACGTCGTCAGCAACTTCCGCGCGCTCTCGGCGCAACCCAGCTGGGCCAGCGCCCGCGACGTCGAGACTCTGGCCAAGTCCATCTTCTCGGTGGCCATGAAGTCCCGCCAGGGCACGTGTGTCACGGTCACGGAAGCCATGGTTGAGGCGGAGCTCGACAAGATGTTTGACGAGCGGGAGATCCGCGGCAAGCAAGCCGAAACCACACGCAAGAGGGTCAGGTTGCAGGATTTGTTCATGGCACCTCCACCCGCTCAGACGCCGCACAAGATCAGCTCGCAGTATCAGGCATCTACCAAGGAAGACGAGGCGAGTTGCACGCCGCCCGAGAGCCCGACCGCAGAGGTCGACAACGGCAAGCGCAAGTCTGTCCGGGACGCCGGCGTCAGCGACGAGGTCTGGGAGCAGCTGGAGAGTGACAAGAAGGCACAGGAGGAGAGAGACGCCAAGTACCGGGCTATGCTCGAGACGAAGCGCAAGGCGGTCGGTGCCGCGCGCGAAGCCATCCTCAAGGAATTGATCGAGGAGGAAGAGCGGCTCAAGAAGGAAGAAGAGCAACGGAAGAAGGCCGCGAAGATGGGAAGATGCCCGGTGGGATACGATTGGATCAAGCAGGCTCAGGGGGGGTTTCGGTGCGCGGGAGGGTCGCATTACATCTCTGATGAGGAGCTTGCCTCGTCTTAAGACGAGTGAAGTTGATGGGGTTGCTTGTCTCTGAGGGGTCGATACACATCTCTGTGTTTTGTTTGTATCGCTATAGAAGGTCTGCTAGGAGTTAATACTCATGTTGCTGAACGCCCTTCCAGGTTTGAAGTCTGCTTTGTGAACTTGACGGCCTGTACTGATCTCCGCTGGGGTCAACAGCGACCAACATTGTAGCGGTGGACATCATTTCCATGGGCAAAGTCTTGAATATTCCCGATTAAGCCCATTCCAGCCCCCTCACCGCAGGATTGGATCTACGAAACAGCAAATCCTCGTCTGATGGGCCGGAGTCCAACACGCTGCTGATCGTAAAAAGAAAAAGGAGGATCAAACGGGCATACGACGGCAAACGCACCTCGGATCGAAATGCGATTGGCGCAACAGATCAGTGGCCTCCGTCTCGCTCTGGATGACCGGGGACCCCCCGGGGCGGCCTCCCTCACCCTGTCAGCTTTTCTGCTCCAAGGAAGCCCCATGCAGGTACTGACTGGCCTGCCAGAGATCGCCCGGGATAGGTCGCTAATTCCCCGAGACGCGGGGGTCAAAAGAGACGTGAGCGAGACGCCAGTGTCCCCCTCCTCGGCTCCTTGGCAGCTCGCGGTGGCACGTGGGCGGCCGACGACGACGACGGCGGTGATGGGCGCGTCGGCGGAGGAGGAGGGTCAATATGACGGAGGGTTCTCTGGTCTGCACAAGTAGAGTTGCGGGGTGCGGCGTGTGAACTGACATATCATGGTGACACCGGCATACAAGTACATACTTACCCTTGTTACATTGGCAGTGATGCGGGACGTCATTCTTCTAGGCAATCGTCATCTAGAGGCGAGCCTCATGGATGTAGTCGACTGGGCTCTCCACGTTCCGTTGCCGCGGCATCACGAGACGGGAAGCGAGGGATGACATATGCGTCTCGGTGCCGGGCCTCAGCCGACGACGTTACGATGTATGCGGTAGACGATCTATACTTCGAAACCCCCTCGTGAGATCGACCGTTGTTGGTTCGCCATCACACGTAATATGTGCTTCAAGGGGGTCCGAGAAGCCGTACAAACCCCATGGGGGGGGAAAGGTCAAAAGACTAATACAAGGTTCAAGAAAGTTAGATCAAGATTCACACTAGGCACCACGAGGAGGGCAGCAGGCACGGTGATCAAGCGTGAAGAGAGATAGAAAAGCCACAATGATGATTTGCTACAGGCTAAACAAGCCGCAAGGAGTATCCCGGATGTGTTTGTGTGTGTGTGTGTGCGCGATCTGTGAGTAAGTACACCTTCATTCCTCGTCCTCCTCCGCCGCCGCGTCTTCTGCGAAATCCGCCACATTTCCCCTCGCCTCCACGACGTTCGCTTTCGCTCCACCGAGACCTCCAAGACCTCCGAGAATGTTTCCGAGTCCACCAGCTCCGGCACCACCGCCGGCGCCGCCGCCGAGAGCCCCGAGGGCGTCGGCGATTCCACCGGCTCCACCAGCTCCGCCGAGAGCCCCGAGGGCGTCAGCAATTCCACCAGCTCCACCGGCTCCACCGGCTCCTCCGCCGAGAGCCCCGAGAGCCCCGAGGGCGTCGCCAATTCCCGCTCCACCGGCACCGCCAGCTGCACCTCCCGTAAGAGCTGGGAGAAGGCCACCCAATCCGGCACCGGCGCCACCGGCACCAGCGCCGCCCGCCCCACCCAAACCGCCGAGAAGACCGAGCAACCCCTGGAGACCCCCGGCGGGGGCAGCAGGAGCAGCAGCGGGCTTCTTGGGTGCGGCAGGGGCGGCGGCGGGAGTCTTGGGTTTAGCGGGAGCAGCAGCAGGGGGAGCAGCGGTGTTGTTGCCAGGTTTAGCTGGAATAAAAGAGAGGTGCAATGGTTAGTAAACGTGGATGTGATCATATAGACATAACCAAGAGACAATCTCGCTAGTAGATACAGTCGGACGAGCGGACAGATGCTGATGATGAGGGGGGGGGAAGGGGGAAGGAAAACGACGAAGAGAAAGGAAAACGGCGCGCGCGACGAAGGGGATTATTATGTGCTTTTACGCACCCACTGGCTGCGCGGCAGCGCCGCCCCCTGCAGGGGGAGCGGCACCACCGCCGGCAGAGTAGGCCTGGATGCCCTTGTCGAGGACGGCGGAAATCTGGTCGATGGCCTGCTGGGCGATGCCCTGACCGATGGCGGGGACCTTGGAGATGAGGGCCTGGCCGAGGCTCGTGGTGGTGCTCTTCTGCTCCTGGAGGTTCTGGAGCACGACGCTCGAGACGCCGAGCTTGTCAAAGTTGGGCTTCTTGGAGATGATGGTGTCGATCAGGCCGGTCGCCGACGTCTGGAGGTCGCCGGCGAGCTGCTGGAGGCCGAGGGCCTCCGTGAGCTGCAGGGGCTGGGCGCCCTGGATGTCGTTGCCGGCCTTGGTGATGACGGCCTTGACGTCGGTGGCGGCGGCCAGGACGGGCTGCGCGGAGGCAATGTCGTCGCCAACGCCCTGTAGAGTTGCATGTGTTAGCTTATTGAGATTGATTGATAGACATTTTAAACCACTGCCTTGGGATGTCACCCGCATCCCCACACCCACACCCACACCCACGCCCCTCCCCTCGTGGGATTCGGAAAGCCCCTTAGATTCCTCTCTTCAACGGGCCCCCGTCTCCCGTCCCTCCTCTCCACCTCCCGCTATGCCCGATGTTCGGACCGACGTACCTTTACTGCGGTATCGAGCTTCGTGATGGCGCCCTGGACTTCGGTGACGGCCTGCTGGATGATGGCGACTTGGCGCTTCTCAATAGGAGATGCAAAAGCCGTGCCGACGAGGGCGAAGAGAAGAGTCTTGGTCAGCTGCATGTTGACGGTTCACTAGCCAGAGTGATTTCGAAAGGGTTGGTATCAAAAACAAAAGAGACGGAGAGAGAAAGAGAAAAAGAGAGAGAGGTCGATTAGGTGAATACAATTGGACCGGTCTCTGCTCCAACCTGGGAGGATATATGTATGAGCGTTGGGAGTGTCTGTGCAGACTTGAGTTTGTTTTGGTGATGGATGCTTTTCTCTCTCTTCCATCCCCGAAGGTGAGCCGGGCACCATCAGCTTGATATACATTTTCGAACGAATGGCTGCGTGCTGGTCTCATGTGCCGCCGCATCCTCTCCAGAGTTCGCTTCGGCGGCAACTTTCCTCTATCCCCTCACCACCACCCACTCCTCCCCCCCCCCCCCCCCCCCCCCCATCAAGGCAAGGAAGCGCACAGCCCACCCTGCCCCCCGGAGTCTGAGACGATGGAAACAATCAAGTGTGGATATTATTAGCCCACTGGACCAACAGCACGATGTCTTGCGATGCAGTCTCTTCCGGACGTCGTTCGGCAGTCCTTCCCTGTTTGCCGCGAATGGTCGAGGGTATGGATGGAGTGTGTGTGTGCCAAGTTGGGACGCGGTTGATTGGTGTCCAAGTGGTGAGAAGCGGTCTCGACTTCAGTCCCTTTTGGTTGAGGAGAGCCGCAGACGCTTTCTCCCCCCACCATCCTTCACGGTACGTCTTGACGAATCGAACAATGCGACATGTCGAAGAGAGAGTGTGTGAATTTGTCTTGCATGCATGGTGCTAGTGTGGGCAGCCAATATGGTTGATAGTGCGCGCTTCGAGCATTGGGAGTTCAGATGAAACGAAACTCGGCCGTTAAAGTCGTCTCAGAAAGGTCGAGTGCAGCCAGCATTCTCGACAATCACCAGGGACTCCCATGTCCTGGACACAGGGCCTTTCTGACCAACGTCGTGAGACGTTTGGAGGAAGACAACTCGCTTGCCCAGGATCTCCTTGCGGGCAGTGGGTGGCAATGGGGGAAGAGGACGGACGCAGGGTTGAGGCTCTCACACACAGTCACTCTCTCACTCCCACTCACACACTCTCTCTTGACTCTTCAAGACTTTGCCTTTATAAGGCTGTATGCGCAAGCACACCCTTCTGAGATCACCTCGAGTCAGAAAGTCAAAGAGCTTCAGGCACGACGACATCTGTCATTCGTCGACGGATTGCAGGGATTCGCCCGCGATGTAGGCGATCCAACACACCAAACGGCCGGGGCTGCCAGAATCCTCAACCCAACCTACGACGCATAAGCTGAGGGACGCTTGACGTTTGGACTGCCTAAATAGGTAATCTCGGGGAGAAAACCTTCTTTGGGAAAGGCGGACGTCACTCAGTCAGGGATGGCCTCCAAACAGTGCCAAACGAGTTGAGCCTCTCGATCGCCGCAAGGGGCCGGCTGCGCAGAGACCAGGCAACGGCCAGCGGCTCACGGCACACGGCTGTGCTCCAAGACGGCACCATAATTAACCTTAGCAGTAGGGAAAATGGGTCGGAATGAATGCAGGTAAGTACGGAGCAATACGCGATCCCCACGATGGCGAGAGACATGGCAAACAAGACAGGGTCTCCGCACCATGCCTTACTTTCCTTGGCGGCAACTACGGCACGGCCGCTTCAGTCGGGGGGACACGCGGTGCTGTCTTGGCTGATGCTAGGGAGGGGAAGCCATGATGTCGTTGCCGATTTGGGCGTGTCATAGTCACGGAGGCCCGAATCGAATGACACGTCGTGACGGCTAATCGCCTGCCACACACCCCTATGTCGCGAACGCAGGGCCCTTCGGTTCATCGGCCGGCGTCGAACCGGAACAATGCAAGAGATCCGGAAGACGAGAGAAAAAAATGAGACAGTCAAGCCAGAAACAGATTGGTCCCGTCGGTCTTTGTCACCCATGGGCTATGCGTCGGCCCCAGGTTTCCCTCTTCAGGCAACCTTTGTGTCAACTGGAGACGGAGACAGGAGGCAAAAGGACGTTTTGAAAAATGGGCAAACGCGGCTTTGCTGTTTGGTGTAGAGTTGCAGAGTTGCGCGGAATCTCGTCTGTTCCGTTGCCCTCAGGGGTCGTTCTGCCAGAGGAGACACGGGATTTGTTCGAGAATTCTGTCAGACACCGTCGGGGTCGTGCCGCTCTGTGGTCAAGTCGTTCTAGGCTCCTCAAGTCGAGAGAATGCAACCGATGCGAGTGCGGTTATTCGCCGCATCAGGGGGGCGGGGATTGGGAAGGGCGGCAAATAGGGAGACTGGACGACAACGACGACGAATGGCGCGAGGACGTGTGACATCTGACAGCGGAAATGCGATTCGTGCGTCAAGTCGCTGGGGCTCTTTCGAGGCTGGGCCGTTTTGATTGTCAGAAACGAGCGGATATGTCCGGATCGCCCTATCGGTTCCGACGGGGTCTTGGCCGGTTGTTTCTCAAATAACCAGAGGCAGTGGGATCCATGTCAAAAGGACCGAAGGATTCGGCCCCACCATCGGCGCGGGGATATCGGGAAAGCGGATCCACCGTCGGCCATTCGAGCTCCACACGGCCTCGGTGAATTCGGTCGGGTTATCGAGAGCTCGGCCGTAAGTCTCGGTATCAACTCAGTCGTTGGAGTATACCTGACGATAGCTGAACACCATGTAGTATATAAATCACCAAACACATTCCTTAAGAGTTTGCAATCAGAGATTTGTATATAAATCATCACATTCGAGTTGAATTATTTTAGCATACCAAAGCCCCTACCTGACCAGAAGCCACGATACGCACGTTGTCATTCGCAACAGCAACGATGAGCAACTCTTCCGAAATTCTTTTCGGACTGGCATCGCAGCTTTCGCAGCTGGCGACGTTATCATCCAGTGACGCCGAGAAGAATGACGCGGCCATTGTCATTGGCCAGAAGGTCCTCGACGCAGCCAGAGGGCCGATGCCCGACTGGATGGACAGGGCGATCCACGCCATGGACTTTGTCAGTTTGAAGCTCTTTTTGGACTGGAAGGCCTTCGATATGATTCCTTTGGATGGTTCGATATCGCACACCCATCTGGCCGAGAAGCTGGAGGCGGATGTCTCTCTGATCAGTGAGTCGTCGTCAGCAGTCTCATTCCTCATCCCTGTGATGGGTGCTGACAACATCCCAAGGGCGTCTTTCTTGGGTTCTCATATCTGGCGGGATCTTGACACAGATTGGCGACGACAAAGTTGCGCACAATGAGAAGTCAAAGTTGTATCTCTCGGGGACACCCGACGAGGTACTGTTCCACATGATGCAAGTCTTTACATCACTGGCTCCCCGGCCCATGGCGTCTATCCACTAACACGTTACAAAAAAAAGTTTCGAAGAGCACATCATCACAGCTCTAAAGCTCCCGGAGTACTTCGCGAAGTATGGCCGTCGCGAGCCTGCAACGCGGGCCCATACGCCCTACTCTTTCGCCCGCGGACGGCCGGAGAAGGAGGTCTGGGAGCTCCATCGGGAGAACCCCGAGCAGGTGAAAAGATTCATGAAGGGAATGGAGATGGCGCAGAAATTCGTTCCCCTCGAGGGAATCTACGATTTCGGCTGGGTTGAGTCAAAGCTGTCAGAAGGAAGCGACAGGCCTATTTTTGTCGACGTGGGCGGCAGTAAGGGACATGCAATCAAGGCCATATTAGAGGAGAACCCTTTTCTCCCTGCAGAACGCGTAATTCTGCAGGACCGAGACGAGGTCATTGAGCAAGTGGCCGCACTCAAGGACCCTGGGCTAGAACATGTCAAGCTGCAGGTGCACGACTTCCACGCTGAGCAGCCCGTCAAGAGTAAGTTCGCAAACCACACTCCCCTTTTCTTCATCATCTCCGCACATGAGTTGACGCATGCAGACGCACTGATCTATTGGATCCGCCGGTGTCTGCACGACTACGGAGACGATGACAGCGTCAAGATCCTGTCCCAGCTTTCGGACGCCATGGGCTCGGACAGCAAGGTCTTGGTCGTCGAATACGTCCTCCAGAATCCTCCTCCGCCCGTTGGCGCCATGACGGACTTTGGCATGATGACCATTGGCGGAAAGGAGCGAACGGCCGCGGACTGGGAGTCCGTGGCGGCCCGCGCGGGCTTGAAGATTGAAAGGATTCATGGCTTGGAAAAGAAGATGCAAGTCATTGAATGTGCCAAGGCCTGATTCGAGACGTAGGCCACTGAGAATAGTACTGACGATACATCCCATCGTCTAAGACGGCACGTTTTAACTAGAGTTTTGCAAATAGCGGTAATGCTGACACGCCTCTCATCGAATGTAATTGGCCAAATTGTTGACAGAGAGTGTTCAGTGAAGTTTGATTGAAGTTCTCCTTTGACTTTTTAAACCCAAAACCAGGGGCGGCGGATTGAGTTCCGCTGCTTGTAAATCCACATCATCAGTTTAATATTCAGCCCTCGAGGCTTTGCAGGGTGAGGCAACCCGTTCTTCACCCTCCCCCCACCCGGAAGTTTACCCATCTCCATTTCAACCTGGAACAGACCTTGAAACAACCTTAACCGGCTTGACAAACATCACTGCTGTAGACACATGCCAAAAACGCTGCCCGAAGGCGGCTGAATCTGACCGTCCAATCTCCAGGTTTGAAACATAGGATGACCAAAAAGCATGACGAGCAAGAAACTTGGCGATAGGTCTTTGTTGCTCGAGTTCACGAACGCTACCGATCAATAAGCGTTCAGGTATCCCTTTCAGACCCTCAAACATAGTATTGTCTACGAGGTGGCACTAGACGGTGTATCCAGCCGTGCAATCAAGAACCAGGACACAGGGTCCGAACCAACACTTTTGGTCTGCGATTCTGTTCATGAACCAATATTTGATACTTCTTGCTGGAGGGCTGGATGCATGCCAAACAGCTTCAGAAATCAGACCAGGTCACACATGTGTTGAACCCGTTTGGAGCAGATGGTTGATCACAATACGCGCCCGCGCACACACATATCTGCTGACGGGATGTCTTAATTCATTCTTGGCGTAGGTGAGAGAGTAATTGACTATGTCGTGTTTCGAAAAACATCAAAAGTAGTTATCTTGGATGTATTTGGGCATATGGGCCTTCTGCCGTCTATGTAGAGGGAAATTGAGCCGACGTCAAACTGGGGGCACAGGATTGACGGATGGTGACAAAGGCCAGAGAACAAACCTCATTAGCAATCTCCCCGAAGAAAAATATCTTACAACCTGAGCCAATCAGGAAATCGAAATAGTGAAGTGGTTGCCCGGCTCATTTGAATGTTCCAGTGCAAGTTATTGGAGACCCATGGCTTCCCGGAACTGCTGCGGCTGAACATCCTGTCCTTCGTTCATGTCTTCGACAAATCTCTCTTTGAGCGTACTTTACGACTCGAAACGAACCCCATCGAATTGTTTGCATAAAAATTGAGGGTCGTGTTTACTCTTTTAGCGAAAGATATCATCCTGTGACGACCAAGATGTATTTCGGGTATCCATAGAGCCATGTTAGTGACGGCTGAATGGTGACGACAACCGGCCTGGATTACAACACTGTCTTCCACTTGAATGCTAGGACTGAGGCAAATCGGGCTGAAAGAAAGTCTAAGATACGAGCATCGGTGATGTGCTGGAGTTTCTCCTGCGTGTAATCCATTCACATGATGCTTCCATCAGAATTTGGACCTTTATGGCTGTCAATCTGGGTGTTTGGCGTGACAGCCTTGTAATCACCTAGTTGATGCTTTTCTGACGTTAACCAGCAGATATGGTAGTTCTGAGGCCGGCGTCGTAGCAAGTGATGAGAACCACACCGCTCACGGCCGATGTCGACGCATCGATCAAGGATGATCACCGATGAGCAGTCAGGCTGAGTCAAGCTATAAGTGTGAGACGGAAACTTTTAAACTCGGATTTGAATATATTTGATGAGCTTTGACGGATCTCTGTTATCTCCGTTGCCAATATAGGCAACTTTGATTGTTTTCACCTTACCACCGTCCTACATGGAAGCTGATGGAGACAAACCATTGAGCCTTGCCGGCTAGCTGGACAACAAACTGCGTATGTAAGCTTTCCAATCACTAGACAAGGCATAAGAAACGTGATATATGCGTTCAACATGGACTTACTGGTTTACTGACCGGGTTTGCTGCTAGAAAAATGGAAGATAACCTAGACCACAGTGGTTATCTACCCACCTGTATCACAAGACGCAGCTTGTTTAAATTGCAAAAGGTATTCCACAGTTTGTAAGAAATGAACAGGCGGCGAATGGTTTCTCTTGCAATAGCACGGGGTCGGTAAGAGTAGTCGTCACTCTTCCAGCCAATGGACAGCTATGTGATTTCATCCCGAGGACAAGTTGTCAAATTTCGACAATCGCCTTACGCATATCGCATATTATCGCATATCCAGGTTTGGGAAGGATATCAACCTAAGACTTCTAACTGCACATATCGCAGCAAACATGTCGTTCAGTCCGCGCTGCTGCGGCGACAGACAGACTGAATCACCGCTCGGCCGACCGATGCTCTCCTGCGCCCAAGTCCCTGCCCTTCTAGAGAACGCGAACTCACCTGGAAGACCGAAACACCTGAGATGGAATTCGTGTTTCAGTTTGGTAAAACTACAGACTAATACCAGTAACTGATGGGGCATCCCGTACATGGGCGTTCGTGAAGAAGAAATGGCAGCACGGCTTTGACAAACTGCCTGTCTCTCGGTCTTTCAGGGTACGATCAGTTCAGTATCATCGATTGAGCGGTGAAAGCTACCTAGGAGCGAACTAGACGTTAATTGAACATGATGGATCTGCGTCAATTACCTTGAGTTCTATTGCAGCGAGCTGATATGTATCTTCAGGTGTATCACTCGATGCTCTAAGCCCCTAGATCTTACTACATTTGTCCAAATTCATTGGATACCATGAGAGACAAGACCAAGTTTACTCTCCCTGTCTTTTGAATGATTACCGAGGCTGCTTGGACTATCCGCCAATTCACAGCATTGTCTGTCGACTCACGATCTCCAACAGTCGTCGATGGCCGACGTCGGACTCGGGTTCTCAGCTCCTCCGAGCCCCTCTTGTGTCTTATCGTGATCAGCGGGGTCGGATGATAAATCTTCATTGTCACCGACTCGGAGTCAGTTCTATCACGAGTAGCTCTCGATGAAGCGATATCGCGGGGCTCGTTGTCTGATGACGCCATCCGTCAACCGATAACGTGACGTTCCACCGGGATGGTGCCAACCGCACGTCGAGCTACCCAATGAGGCAACATTAAGGGGAAACCCCTCAACCCCAGAGTGTCACGACATCCCAAAGCCACTCAAGGACGCTAGATCTTCGCGAGATCTGGGGCGTTCCTGGCGGTCACCGCCTGTTGTGAGATTGACTCGCATATACGGCACCATGAGGCTTACCAAGCACGCAATTCCCGGGCGTCTTACAAATCGTCGCGGTATCGCTTCGAACGGCTCGAGAAACCAACTATAAAGCCGACGGGCGCGCTGATAGCATCTGGTAGAAGTCGGTTCGGAGTTCGGCACACAAGCATCAAACTTTATTACCAGTTCATATAAGCAACACCACCCGACCTTTCCGACAATTACGAGTCAACGATTCTCTCACTCGCCAACTTATAATTACCAGAGCCGCAAGGATGTCCTCAGTCACCACTTACGACTTTGTCATTCCCATCTTCGTCAAGGGTCTCAAGACCTTTGACCACATCCTGAGCAAAGCCGAGGAGCACGCCAAGGCCAACAACATCGATGTCAACACGTATCCCGAGGCACGCCTCATTCCGGACCAGCTGCCCCTCCTCTTCCAGGTACAGAACGCCACCAAGACCGTCAAGACCAACATCGCCCGCCTGACGGGCGAGGAGTTGGAGCCCTTCGAGAACAAGGAGAAGACAATCGAGGACCTGCACAAGCGCATCCAGGAAGCGCTCGACCTGCTCAGCAAGGTTGACGCCGCCACCGTCAACGCCAAAGCGGATAACGAGGTTGACGTGTAAGTACTTCTCGGAAGCGCGTAAAGAGAGGTCGATTTCTAACATGGTTGGCCAGGCCCATTTTTGGTGGAAAGGTCCTGAAGGTCACGGCCAAGGAGGCGGCATTGAGCCACGGCGTCCCCAACTTTTTCTTCCACTTGAACGCTGGATACGCCATTCTGCGGGCAAAGGGTGTGCCTGTTGGCAAGGCGGACTACCTTGGCGGCTTCTTGGGACAGTAAATTAGACTGATTAGTAGAAAATCAACGACAATTAATCCAGAGTGAGGCTATTAATGCATGCGACATGGATGTTCCAGTTATAACGCTCTTTGTTAAGGATACACACATGCACACACACACACACTCTCTCTCTCTCTCTTTTCTTTTTCTCTCCCCATCAATGTCGATGCAGGTTTCATTTAGCCACGACGTTTGTGATGGCGATAATCTAGAAACAACTTGACGGACTTACGCATGTCCTTTGGAGCAAAAAGTCGACCAACCTGGGACTCGAACCCAGAATCTTCGGATTGCTACCATGATAGGAGTCCGACGCCTTACCATTTGGCCAGCCAGCCTCGAGACCGCATTGAGGGTATCTACGGTGTGGTGGCGGGGAAGAATTACGAAATCTAATGGGATTCGGACATGGGTGGAGAGTTTGTTGTGCGTTTGTCTTGTTAGCAAGCTGGGGCATATCGTGACGGAGTGGGTCCGGCCGGCTTCAGTGGATGGACGCAACGAGGATGCCGAGCGCATGGAGAGAGTGCTTGGAATGTTGAACTTGTAAAAGATGGCCGTCGGTGGGCTGTCCTTCTATTTACTTGAATGTGTAAACTTCCCCTGGCAGGTTTGGCGTCAGAACGATTATGCCTACCGCGTCTTTCGAGTAGGTGTCTGTCTCTGCTGATAAGGCATTTGGAAACGCCATGGAATGCCTTAGTTGGAGCAAGGTTTCGTGGCATATTAAGGCGGAATTCATTCAGAAGCCAGCCACAAAGAGTGAGGGGCTCCCCATTGGAGGCATTGCCCTGATTCTGCCGCCCACAGCCACCAACATGTTGTCGGGTGCAGCGCCCGTAAGCAGCTCGACAGGACGTGAGATGTCAGGGGCACCAACGCTCTATGCTAAGCTAAGCTAAGCTCATTTCGTGACCAGCAGGGAATGAGCAGGTCTCACAGGCCCCAACCGGTCAGCTGCTTCCCTGGAGGCTGGAGGGGAAGGACTTCCAACGTCTGGCCTCGATAGTGCTTTACGAGTCATGAAACAGGGTTTGTCTTCCTAACTCTTTAAATCCGGGAAACGCAAAGGCGACCATGGGCTGAGCAAGCACCGTCATACAACCGGCGCATAAGGGCTGTAGAGATGATCTTTACCTATGTTCGGCTCTGATTTGCCATTGGTCGTTGCTACCGTTAAGTATGCCATCGGTGGGTGCGGATGCCTTATCTATTCATGGAAACACGAACCTTAAGAGAGGACTGCCGCTGCTCACACAGTTAGAGGCTATTTGGGGTATTTTCGTACAGATGCAAGGCCAAAGTAGCCACTGGAATACGACACCGCATTGGGATCGAACACGCAACACCACACGTGCTGTAAGTCGAAAGGCTTACGAAGGCTTGGAAGCGGATGTAATTCACCGGAGACTCGGTACACCCCCCCTAGAATGCTTGCCGAGCACATGAAACGATTGCGAATCGGGACATCTCCTGTGATGATGCTGCTGTATCCTGTCACTCACCAGAGGGGTTACATCTCGGTCCAAATGCCTTCTCGATAGTTCGGTCAATGGGCTTACCTGTAGTGGAGGCCTGCAGAGGGGGGAGGGGAACGACTCCATTCTCGATACGCCACACGGGGAAAACATCAGCAGATAATCGACTTGGATAGTAATCACGGCCCCCTGCCAAGATCGATCCGCAGGCGATGAAGCAGTGGCGCACTTGGAGAACAGCTCTAGTTCCTGCGTGGTAGATTGGCCAAGTGTCTCTCGGAAAGAGTTTTGACTCGTCATTGACGACGCCTGTGGTAACGGAGCTGCTGCTCCAGAAACTCTCACATGCCCGGCGTTCCGGGATGGTCCACGGAGGAGGAGAGGCCATTCATGAACTTAAAACATAGCCTCACCTCTGTTGCGGAGCCCGTCCTGCATCGTAGGTCGCGCTTCCTGGCGTCCGCCCCGGCACTCGGCACAACCTTCTGAGGCAACCTGGAGCTTCCAGTCAGACCTGACGGAGATGACAGCCTTGGAACCGCTCGACGCGCGCTTGTTGAGGTTGTCGGCAACATCCATCCACCCGCATGGGAATCATGCCCCTCAACTGTCCGCCTTTGATAGCCCCTCCCCGCGCGTCTCCAACGCGGCCACGGCTCCCGCGGCCCGGCAACTACGTAAACCAACCCGGATGGAGTCCGTCCTCGGTAGGATCCAGTTTGCCCACAGTAGGCACCTCAGCGGATCTCACGAGACGAACCTTTTCTGGTGGGCATTTACGCACCGACAATATGCCCCCCCTCACTCCCCCTCCACGGAACCCACAAACAACATGGCAGTTAACACGCATCCCGAGAGAAGCACTCCTCTCTTCACCTTCACCAGAGTGACGATACCTGCAGCGATGATCGACTCACGGACCTCTCTAACCGTCACGTTCACGTCAGTGGCGGGCGCGGAACCGCGCAATGCTTTGCCGAATGGAACGTCAAGGCGTGATGTGATGGCAGGCCACGAGCGTGTCGACTGCGCTGAGGGGAGGGGAAGGGGGTATCGAATGTGTCTGTATCCCTCCTCGGAAATTTGTCAACCAGAGCCATGTGACAAGAGGGGCAAGCCTCGGTTTCGGGACGTCTCTCAGCCTCTCTCATCTAATCAACCATTACATGTGTCTATCTGCAGTGGGCAGAAGAGCCCCTGAGTCATCTCAACCGTCAAGCCATACTCTAATTCCCCGAAAGAAAAACGCCGTTGAAGAAAAACGGCCACTCCCCCCGGGTCGTCCCTCCGACGGCGTGGTCATCATCCGCGCCCTAAGACGTGACCGTCCGCTTATCTGGGTTGATTCGGGAGCTGTCCAAGAGATCGCCAAGTTGTAAGCATCCAACGTCTCATACCCCCCGTGACGCAAACACCGTCAACACATTCTGTCCAATTGTTCGAGGGAGATCTGAACCGTCTTTGTTTCACCCAATGTTCTGTCAGTGAAAGCCAGTCTTCCGATCAGAATCATCAGATGAACAACGCTTCCCTCCCGCCCATCATCGGTTTCAAACGCTTGCTTTCCTCACACTCGCAGCCAACACTTCCGGTTCCAACCCTCTTCCCCATCCCCCCTGGTCTATGGTGGTGACCAGATTCTTCTGCTTTACCGGAACCTAATCACATTTGCTGATTGATCGTCGATGCCCGGCGATTGCGACAAAACTTATCGCCCAGTACATGCGAGTCAGCCATGAACCCTGTATACGCCCTACCCTGGCTTGATAGTCGCCTCCTGTCCCGATGAAGGCTGGAATGGACTCAACCCCCTGTCTGTCCTCTCGGAGAGGCTAGCAAGGGCGGCATCCTACTTTGGGCTCCCCCGCGGTCCAAACTTGAAAGCCATCACCGTCCTTGGAGAGCATCATTGGCTCACTCGCCCAACACACAGACGCCGTCTTCAACTCGGAGGAGCTAGGACGGCTTCTCAAATCGTCCAGCTCCATATCTTTGCACATGACAGGAGGTGGGTGGCCTGAGACACTGCAAGTGCACCTCTCTACTTCACCCGGGATAAGTCGCGCCATCTCTAAGATAGTGTACAAGGTCCAGACCGCCTTGGCTTAGACCGTGGCGCTGGTGTCGTTGACTCGTCAGCATACCAGGGTGACAACAAAGCCGGGATAACTCTGTATGGACCTCTCTGCGCACCCTCTCTCTTTCTTTCTCTCCCACACAATGCCCCCTCCCCCCTTTCAGCCTGGCGGCAGAGCACCACCGGCCGGCAGGCATCAGAGACCGTTTCCCACATATGCCGACTGTGTTGATAAGCCGAACGTTTGCTAGTTCATCCCAACGTCGCCAACAACACCAGGCGGAGCCGTCCCGAGCCTACGCCGCGAACTACGGGCCCGCCGAGGCGGCACTTCTTATTTCCCAAATGCCTTGGGTCGTCATGCAGGCGTCCAAGAACGCAAAAAGGGTATCATCGTCCTCTCGTTGGTGTGTGCGGACTGGCTCTCGACTCCACGAGTCACCTCCCGCGCGCACGGTTCCTGACTTCTATATGCCCAAATGCAAATGGCCCAACATCCTTGGAAATAGAGGCGTCGATCCCTCCAGACTGTCTCCACGTCTCTCCATATGAGACATGAAGTATCTTAAGAAGGAGGGTCTTTCAAGTCCGCAAGGCGTGCTAGGGTATCACTCAATGCGGGCTGTCCCCTTCTCATGGGGTGTCTCACGCCCTCTCTCCCCTTTCCTCTCTCCACAGTTCCCGGATCATGCTGGCCCAAACAAGAGCATTCCCCTTGATCCAAGACCTAGGAAAGAGTCCCACGGTCAATTTTCGTCGATATAGTTAGGTGACGTCCCGCTGTCGTCCAAGGCCTACCGTTTCTTGTCTAATGTCCCATCATCTACCCATCGCACTCGGCACCTCGAAAGGACTTGGACCGCATACCGCCGTATGCCAGCCATTCGCAGACCGCCATAGTTCAGAGCAGACTTCCAAGGGAAGCACAGTGTTGTCCAAGGCAGACTTCTGGTAGCGTCCTGCAAAGATTATGGAAGTGCCTCCGGGAATCGACCCGACCGATTCGCGGGGACCGCTGCTGGTTGGCGTCACCAGCTTCGTTCTTTCAGTAGCCTTTGTCGCCGTTTCATTACGAATATATGTAAGGAGTTGTCTCATAAGACAGATAGGGATGGACGACTGGGCTTCCATTATTGCTTTTGTGAGTCTGCTGGCTGAGTGTTCCACCGGCGAACATCAAACTTATATGCTGGCTTCTTAGCTACTAGTATTTGCTTGCGGTTTCGCAGTCGCTTGGAGTGAGTAACCCATCCTCTCCATTGAACCTCACTGGTAATAACAACTGACAACTTCCCAAGACGTTAAAAATGGCCTCGGCCGTCACGTTTACTTTCTTACCCCTGAACAAATCAAGAACTACATGAGGGTATGCTAAACGGAAGGAGAGGCAGTGAATGGTGAAGCGTTCGTTCCACTGACACGCCCGCCACAGACATTCTACGTAACGATTGTCTTTTACAACGCCGCCCTGGCTGGCATCAAGATGACGTTCCTCTTCCAATACTACCGTGTCCTGGCCGTGCAAAGGATGAAGAAGGTCTTCATAGCCGCCATGATCATCGTCGGGGCGTGGAGCGTCTCACAGATTCTCATCGCCATTTTCAACTGTTCCCCCATCCCCGCCTTCTGGGACAAGTCCATCGACGGCTCGTGCATCCCCAACTATCCGTACTTTTACATCAACGCCGCCGGAAACATCGCCACCGACATCATTGTGTTTGTCTTGCCGTTGCCGGTGATCAACAAACTCAGCCTGGCCCGTGGGCAGAAATACGTTCTGCTCGGCATCTTCTGCCTGGGCTTCTTGTACGTCGGAACACTCTTCCGAGCGAGCTGGACTTCATACACTGACGCAGGTTTCCAACAGCACATGCACTATTTCCTTCATCCGGATCAGCTTCCTCAAGCTCCACGAGGACTTTACGTGGTCGAACGTCGAGACGGCCGGGTGGTCTGTCGGCGAACTATGCAGCGGCCTGTTGTGCGCCTGTCTCCCGACCTTCCGCCCACTCACCTCTCGCTTTATTCCCGCCCTCGCGAGCCGCTCCGCCAAGTCTTCGAGACAACGTCAGCACGACGGCTACTCCCACAACACAGGGAGCACCTCGAAACATCGCGACCTCGAGGTCGGAGGCGCGCCAGGGAAGCCGGGCCGCTACTCGATTCCCCACTCGAAACGCCGCACCGGATCTACAGACAGTAAGGCCGACCTGTACGACATGACGACTTACGACCTTAGCCACACGAGCTCGGATCGCGAAGGAGAGAGGACCACCCAGGGACCGGCAGTAATTGAGCGTCAAGATAGTCAGGGGAAGGGCTCGCCCTCGCCAACGCGGCGGCAGAAGCCCATCGAGATGAGAAGATTTAAAAGTCACAACGACGCCGTCGTGGAAACGCATATCGAGGCCGGACCGCGGGTCTCTGATGATAAAGTCAAGTTGAAACCAGGAGCGCCAATCGAAGTCACCTGCGATATTGTGCAAATATCTTCGCAAAAGGTAGAGGAGAGGATATTTACATGACAGCGGAAGAGGTACACATAATATTAGTCAGTCAGTTACGACCTCTAATTATGAGCATTTTGCCCTGAGATATCTGGGTAACTTGAAGCAAACTCTGTGTGGAATGTCTCACGTGAGAAAAATAGCACGAGACAAAAACTAATCAGCTTGAATAATAGTCATTAATCAATGGCGGTGACTATTTAAAAGGGAGTGGTGATTTGCTTCAACTCCGCAGCTATTGATGGTCTTTTTCGCCTTTTCTTCTTTTCTCTGTTTTCCATTTCTCCATCAACTGCAGGCAGTCCCTCACAAGAACCTTGTGAGCAGTTCAGAGCCAGACAGAAAGTCCCGCCTGATTATGCATAGCACACTGCAACCCGTTTCATGCCTGCTTGCCCGTGGTTTCATCATCAGCGTCCTCTTCATGAGACTTCTTGGTACTTCGCCATTCCAGACTCAAGGCACCAAGCATGGCCAGGCACACAAGAACCAGGGCCAACAGAAAAATGTGTCGAATCGCCTCGTTGTACGCGACCAAAACAGGCATTCTGACCGATGTGGAGAGTTTCGTCAGCGAGGTAACGCCGTTGTCCAGGATCGACTCCGGGTCGATGCCGGCAATGGGCGACAGGCGATGTAGCAGCTGGTTGTTGAAAATGTTCTGAGCAACCGAGAGGAAAATGGCGCTGCTCACGAAGTTGCCAAAGTACATGAGAGAAACACCGACGGGGACGTCGCGTTTTGGCAAGACGGTCTGCGCAGCGATGTTTGGGGCTTGGGTCGCGGATCCGGCGCCGAGGCCGTAGACGATCTGATAGCCGATCCATTGGGGGCTGCTCGCGTCGACTTGCAAGGTGTACATCAGCCCAGCACCGATGGACATCAGACAGACGCCAAAGATCATCACGGGAGTGTAATAGCCTATGTGGCGAACGAGAGCGCCGGCCGATAACATGGCGACGACCATGGAGAGGACCAGGGGGAGTAGACGGACACCGGACTCGACCGCCGAGACTGCTTGGATGGCCTGGAACCAGATCGGGAGGTAGTAAGCTGAGCGAGAGTCAGCCTAGTTGAGAGACGAAGTTTTGGGAAATGAGAAATTACCAAAGATGGTCAGTTGTGATCCCATGCAAATTGTCGAAAAGAAGCCGGCGATGATACTGCGCTGCTTGAAGATTCGGGGTGGAATTGTGGCGGTCTTGGGCAGAAAGATCTGGACGAGAATAAATCCAGAGAACAACAGACCAGCCATAACGAACAGAACAATGATGCGTTTGTCGTTCCACTACGAGATCGTTAGCCAAAAGCCATCCATGACAGTCACAATCTGCCGGCTCACCGTGTAGATGGAACCTCCCCACTGCAACGCCAGTATCAGAGAGACTGTGGCAGGGATAATAAGCGCAGTGCCGTAGAAGTCTAGCTGCTTCAACTTGGTCTTGGTGTCCAGTTTTGTCGTGTCTCGAGCGGGGAGCTTGAGGATCCAGAATATCACGACAGCGGCCACGCCCCCGAGAGGAAGATTGATGTAGAAGCACCATCTCCAAGTGACCTTTGACGTGAAAGCTCCTCCCAGCAACGGCCCGGTCACGGAGGAAACTCCGAAGACGGCGCCGAACATACCCTGGTATAGTGGACGCTTGTGGAGAGGTATCGTGTGCACAAAGATGGCGATCTGGACGTCGATATCGGTCAGCAACCATCATGTTCGGGGGGTTGTTATAACCGAGCACGACACTTACCACACCACACAACATCCCAGCTCCACCAAGCCCCGCGATAGCGCGACCAACAATGAAGACTATCGAACTGGGAGCCGCGCCGCAGACAGCAGACCCGACTTCGAAGAGGAGAAGGGAGAGCAAGAACGTGGCCTTGATGTTGAATAAGGAGTAGATCTTCCCAAACAGGAGCTGGGACGCGCACTGGGTCAGCAGGTAGGCAGCGCCATACCAGGCAATGTCGGTGACGGATTTGAACTCTTCTGTGATCTGTGGAATGGCCGTCGTGATAATCAGGCGGTCCTACCCGGGCATCAGTAGCTGCACTCTTGGATTCAGGTTTTCCTGGACCGAGACAAGGGGGCGACATGCCAGAGACGTAAGGAACATGCACAAGAAGCAGGATGTCAAGATCAGGGCCAAGCTCAACCCAGATGGGTACTGTTTTTCGTCATCGTCTCTCTGAGCAATGTCGTGAGGGGATGTCTGATCGGGCGATTCCTTCTGGGGTTGTAAACCATCGATGATCGATGGCTGTTTGGCTGTACTCGAAGTGTCTGGGCCAGGCTTTTCCGGGTCTGAGGACCCTGGTCCGGTATCATCTCGGGATGACATGCCTAAGGAAATTCGATAATCCGTACTGAAGAACAGGCTTGAGTATCCGTTCAAGTTCCTGATTCGCACTGGAGAGCGGTATCTGGACTGGCGAGGGACCGAAAGTC
Organism: Colletotrichum higginsianum IMI 349063; assembly: GCF_001672515.1. NCBI lineage: Eukaryota > Fungi > Ascomycota > Sordariomycetes > Glomerellales > Glomerellaceae > Colletotrichum > Colletotrichum higginsianum. Next base: position 3,773,823 of record NC_030961.1, on the reverse strand, counting down.
GAGGGAGGAACTCCTGTTAGTCGTTGGCAAACAAAGAGTAAAGAAGAGATGTAAATTGAGGGAAAACATCAATTTGATAGAAGTACACTGATTAGAAAGCAGATAGAAGGGCAGTTGACAGGGCCAAAGACTTATACGTGTACCAGTTTGAGGATTTGTTTGGTGCTTCCTCTTACAAGACTCGGGGCCGAAGAATCCAAATCCAGTTAGACCAGGATAATCTCCCCTCGGTTGGATGGAGCACGTTTACGGCGAGTGTCTGCACAGCCAACAAGATCACTGAGAAGCCGGGAGCCGAGAAGGATGACGCTAGCCCGCTTTTGAACCCGAGATATCCGAGGATTTCCTCCCGCTAGGCGACCCCGATGCCCTTCTTTCCGGGAAACAACTCTCTCCTTATCACCTTGGGCAAGTATCCAAAGGCCGAGTCCGAGTTGCTGAGCTTGCAGCGAAACCTGTGTGTCCAGACAGGGCTCGAACGACCTCAAGATGACGAGCCCGCAGTCAACATCCCCTCCGTCGTGCCAACACAAACATGCCTGCTCGCTGTGCGCGCGGCGGAAGGTCAAATGTGACAAAGCCGAACCCTGTTCGAACTGCGTCAAGTCGAAGGCGCAGTGTCTCTACGAAGTCCCTATCCAGCCTCGGCCGCGCAAGAGGGCCGCCGACGAAGAACTGCTCGCTCGGTTGAGGACTTACGAGGATCTGATGCGGAAGCACGGCGTCGACTTCGCCAACTATGCCCATACATGGATCACTACGGGGCCGCAAGGCCAGGTGAAGCAGTGTGACTCTCCCGGCCCGGTCTCTGCGCCGACTGCGGCCGGGGATGGTAGCCTACGGATCCAGATCGAGGACGATTCTCCTGCAGAGACAGAACGGTCAGTCCTGTTATTCCATGCTCAACGTCAACGAACAGGGCACGCGTCTCCGTTTCCCATGGATCTGACGTGAAATGCAGATGTCTTTGGGCAACTCTTCCTCCAGAGGTGTGTCCCATCTCTGGGTACCCGTGATGTCTTTTCGATCGAGCTGACACTCATGTTCTCCAAAGCTCAAGTACCCCCCCTTCCAGACGCTGAGCCGCAAGGAAGACGTCGCTCTGCATCCCACGACGCCGATGCATCTGCTGTTCTCGGCCAGCCAACCCGAGTTGTCCCAGTTGCACCCGGAGCCACGGCAGATCTACAAACTCTGGCAGATATTCGTCGAGGCGGCGAACCCGCTCCTGAAGATAGTCCACGTGCCGACGCTGCAACAGCGGGTTCTGGACGCCAGCTGGAACCCTTCCGGTGCATCGAAGCCTCTCACGGCCCTCTTGTTCGCCATCTACACTCTGGCAGCCACGTCGACGTCGGAAGAGGACTGCTTAGCCGTCTTTGGCGAGACCAGGGCCGCCTTGTCGGCCCGGTACAGGGACGCCGCCTTTCGAGCCCTCGCCGAGGCCGAGTTCCTGACGACGCCAGACTTTGAGGTCCTGCAGGCGTTCGTGCTGTTCCTCTTCGCGGATCCCGACTCGGAGCTTACGTCCACCCTCACCGGGGCCGCCATCCGGATCGGCCAGAAGCTCGGCCTGCACCGAGCCAAGCCGGACCCCAAGATCTCCGTCTTTGACGGCGAGATGCGCGTGCGGCTCTGGTGGCAGCTGCACGGCCTCGACGCCCGGGTGCGCGCCGCGGGCAAGCGGACGGCGCCGTCCGAAAGCGAGTTCGGCGACGTCCGGCTGCCGCTCAACGTCAACGACGCGGACCTGCACCCGGAGATGACGGAGCTCCCCGTCGAGCACACGGGCCCGACGGAGATGGTGTGCGTGCTGATGAAGTTCGAGGTCTTCAACTGGGCCCGGACGTCCGCCACGGCCGTCAAGGTCTACGACTTGCTGGGCCACGGCGGCCCGGAAAAGGGAATGAAGAGGAGGTCGACGGAGGGAGTGGAGGACGGGGCCATCGACGAGCTCGAGGCGCGGTATCACGAGAAGTTCCTGCGCCATCTGGACAAGAACATCCCCCTCCACGCGCTGACGTACGCCCTGACGAAGCTCGCCATCGCGCGCATGCGCTGCAAGGTCCTCAAGCGTAGACGAATAGGCGGAGGCGTCGGCGGAGGCGTCAGCGGGGGCGGAGGGGAGCTGCTCATGCCGCGGGCCGAGAACGACGTGCTCTTCCACTCCATCGTCACCTGGCTCGAGTCGAGGGACGCGGCCATGCGCAGCGCCTTTTCGCCGCACCTCATCGCGCACATGACGACAAAGTACACCGTGGACGCCTACGTCTACATGATCAGCGACCTCCGCCGGCGGTGCTCCGGGGAGCGCGTGGCGCTGGCCTGGAAGCTGGTCGAGAAGCTCTACGAGGAGCACCCGGAGCTGACGACGGAGGACGGGCGGCGGACCCCGTTCTTCGCCGCGCTGGGCGACATGACGCTCGATGCCTGGGAGGCGCGCAGGAAGGAGTTGGTCGACACGCAGGAGACCCGCGTGAGCGGCGCGTGGCCCCGGTTCATCCACCTGCTATGGGACCAGCGGAGGAACAAGGCGGTGTCTCAGGCTTCCCAGCAGCAGCAGCAGCAGCAGCAACAGCTGGCGGTTCCGGACTTCCAGAACCTTGGCACGATGGGGCTGACGGACGACGGGGACCTGGACTGGGAGTATTGGAATGACTTTCTGCGGCTGTAGTCAAGTGACGGCATGCCTGGAGACTTCCGATCGATGCCGCAGGGGGACTTTCTTTCGAACAGTGGAGTTGCCGGGACTCAAGCTCAGAGACAAGAGACGAGAGTTGTACTGCATGACTGCTGTTGGTTGCATGCATGCATGCATGTCAGCAAAGTGCCGTATTGAGTGTTCCACAGTAGAAACATAACATGATTGCTCTTCTCTCTGTCTTTTTTGTAGTAATAGGTAGTTATCAGCAACAAATGAGTCCTACGACTACAGTCTTTGCGTCCAATCATCAAGCGGTCCTTACTAAGAACCAACCCATCGTCGTTACATCAACCAGGGGAAACAGAAATTCAGCCGAAGCAACACCTCACGCGGCTTAACCCCATCGGGAACACGAACCGCGGCACGCACTTCAGTCAGCAACCTCCCTTCTTGTCGAGTTGTCTGTCCCATTCCCATCTTTCACACTCCCCTCCCGCAAGTCCGGCAAACCGGCGGGTGAGGAGACGTCACTCATGACTCTCGTGTCCAACTCACCGATGCACCGGCATTAATCTCGGGAGCAAAGTACAGATAGATGGACAAACGAAAAACGCTCGTAACAAGTACCCAAAGTCCCAAGTCTCTCTCCATTCAAGAGAGGCTTAGAGAGGCTTAGTGTAGTGGCCCTCCCCCCGCATGCCCCCTCTTCGTCCGGTCCTCTTTTCCCCCACGATCGTCGACGTCCAGCTGTGCCGTGACACATTTAGCCCCAGATGCCCAGCAAACCCAAAACGAGTCGAGTCAGAAGACTCCACAGGTTGCTGTTCGGCTCGACTTCTCCAACGCGCCTTCGTCTCCAAAGTCAGTCAGCCAGCCAGCTCCCTTGGGTTTGGGGTCTTGGGATGCTTTCTATCGAAAGTCAATGAAGAGCCAGCTGAGGATCAAACAAGGCCGAACCCCCTCCTCCCCGAACCCACTTGGGGAGAGAGAAACCAGCGTTAGCCACAGTCCTTGCATGGGCTGCGTATGTCCGTCGCTCAACTAGTTAGCAACCCCAACAAAAGTCCATTGGCCAACCATATCCCGTATGATATATCCCAGACGCAGACCATCATAGCCCGCTCGCTTCATGGATGGCAGCAAGACAAGGACGCACACTTTCTTGACCATCACTGCCCTCTTCCCCGCATCCGATGCTTCAACCCCACCGTGTTCGACCCTCCCCCAGCGTCAGTCCCTGGTCGTCCGCTCTCGCGACGAGTTCGCCGCCATCCGTGCGGCCATGTGGTCTCCCTCCTCGCCGCCCCCCGAGTTCGAATTCGTTACCCTTTACATACATAGTGCAGATACAAGGGCGGAATCACGCGCGTACCATTCCGCTGAGGCGAGGTTGGCCCCCCCTCCCTTTATCCCCCGTATTCCCCCCGCCCTCTTCCAAGCTGCGGTGCTTGGGTTACACTGCGAAAGAAAGAGGATATATATAACACGAATCCTCGGTTGTCTGCTTTTTAATTCCGACTTCCCTTGTGTTTTCTCTAGCTGGTGTCACTTATCGTTCTCCCCTTAATCATACACACACACACACATACATACATACATACATACATACATACATACATACATACATACATACATACATACATACAGCACAAGGACCGGGATTGACCGCGAACCATGGGTATATACAACAAGCTGGCGGATGGCATCGACGAGGTGGACGTAATCATCGCGGGAGGTATGTACCAACTAAGCAAGCACTCAAACCTTCAAACCCCTTTTCCCATCATCTCCAAAGATACTGACGATTTCCAATCCCAGGCGGCACCGCAGCATGCGTCGTCGCCGGGCGTCTCGCGGCCTCGGACCCGGACCTCTCGATCCTCGTCATCGAGGGCGGCACCAACAACCGCGACGTGCCCAACGTCGTCCACCCGGCCTTCTTCCTCGAGCACCTCGCCCCCGAGAGCAAGACGGCCATCTTCTACCAGGGCAACAAGTCCGACAAGCTCGCCGGCCGCAGTCCCATCGTCCCGGCCGGGGGGATCCTCGGCGGCGGTTCCTCGATTAACTTTATGCTGTGAGCTTCCCCCTCTCCCGAGAGTCTCAGCCCTCGCAAACTCTCTTTCTCCTCCAGTTCACGGCTTCCCCAACCCTGTACCCGAAACTTCCTTCATCTGACTTGGCCTCTATTTTGCCCCCTCTCCCCTCCCCTCCCTCCCAACATCCGTACAAGCCGCCGTTCATGCTTCATCCCGTTCCAAACCCGTTTCCCAGATCTTCCTCGCCTCATCTCCCAAAGCCCAAAGCTTACGAGTCATTGCCTCTCAAAAGCTACACCCGCGCCCAAAAGTCCGACTTCGACTCCTGGCGCACGCCGGGTTGGTCCGCCGCCGACCTGCGGCCGTACCTCAACCGCTTCGAGACGTACCACGGCAACGGCGACGCCGCGCACCACGGCTCCTCCGGCCCCGTCCACATCTCGTCCGGCGGCTTCCGCGTCACCGCCGCCGAGGACGACATCCTCGCCGCCGCGAGACAGACGGGCTACCCCGAGATCCGCGACCTGCAGAACCTCGAGGCCAACAACGGCTACGAGCGCTGGATGCGCTACGTCTCGCCCGACGGCCGCCGCCAGGACGCCGCGCACACCTTCCTGCACCCGCTGCTCGAGGACGGCCGGCACCCCAACCTCCACGTGCTCGTCGAGTCCAAGGTCATCCGCGTGCTGTTCGACGACCGGAAGCGCGCCGTCGGCGTCGAGTACACCCCCAACCCGGACTACCAGGCCGTCCTGAACACGACCAAGCAGCCCGTCCGCCGCGTGCGCGCCAGGAAGATGGTCGTCGTCTCGTGCGGCGCCTGCGGCACCCCCGGCGTGCTCGAGCGGTCCGGCCTCGGCGACAAGAGAGTCCTCGACAAGGCCGGCGTGCCCGTCGTCGCGGACCTGCCCGGCGTCGGACACGGCTACCAGGACCACAACCTCGTGCTCATACCCTACAAGACGGCCCTCAAGCCGAACGAGACGCTCGACGACATCTTTAGCGGGCGCATCAGCCGCGAGGACGCCATCGCCGGCAAACACGAGATGCTCGGCTGGAACGGCGTCGACATCGTCAGCAAGATCCGCCCGTCGGACGAGGAAGTCAAGGCTCTGGGTCCCGAGTTCCAGAAGGCGTGGGACAGGGACTTCAAGAACGACCCAAACAGGCCCGTCATGCTCAGCGGGTTCCTACACGCGTGAGATTATCCATCTCTCATTTTCACAGCCCCTCACCCCCCTCCCCCCTTTCAGATGATGATGATGTTGGAGTAGAAGAACATTCAAGGACAACAAGAACTGACATCCAGCCCCAGATACCTCGGAGACCACGCCGCCATCCCCCAGGGCCAGTACACCACCGTCGCCAACTACACGGCCTACCCCTACTCCCGCGGCAGCATCCACATCACCGGCCCCTCGCTCGCGGACCCTCTCGACTTCGAGACGGGCTTCTTCAGCGACCCGCACGACCTCGACCTCAAGAAGCAGGTCTGGGCCTACAAGCACTCGCGCGAGGTCGCCCGCCGCACCGCCCTCTACCGCGGCGAGGTCGCCGGCGGCCACCCGTCCTTCCCCGCGGGCTCCAAGGCCGCGCTCGTCGAGCATGTCGCGCCCGGCGCGCACAGGAGCGTGACGGCGCCGCTCGAGTACTCCAGGGAGGACGACGAGGCCATCGAGCAGTTCCTGCGCGAGAACATCAACACGACGTGGCACTCCCTCGGGACCGCCAAGATGGCGCCGCGCGCCGACCTGGGCGTCGTCGACTCGTCGCTCAGCGTCTACGGCGTCGAGGGGCTCAAGGTCGTCGACCTGAGCATCGTGCCGGAGAACGTGGGCGCCAACACCAACAACACGGCCTTCGTGGTGGGCGAGAAGGCGGCGGATATCATTGCCAAGGATTTGGGCATCAACATTCCCCCGAAGCTGTAGATATGTCAGATGGTTCCCTTGTATTTTAGTATCCTTGTTCGGGAGAGAGCCGGCGTCGGAGGACATAGCATGCATCATGGGAGTAGATAGCCCTCTTGGGAGTCACGACATTTAACGACGAGACGCACCTATATTTTACAGCAAGACTCGCATTGGAGATGGAACAAGGCTGCTTGTGACGAGATCATCTTAGTCAGTAACTACACACAAGACGTCCCGTGGAGACTACCATGATGTTCCGTTTCTAGCCATCTCATCGCTGGTCGTCCCGCAATCTCCGCCCTTCTCCAGCGTATCACGGCCCTGGCGCCGTCTTGTCCCCGCCACATCCCCCGGACGGGGCCGAGGGCCGGTTTTCCGGTCCGTGTGTGCCGGGCGACAAGATTGGGAATCAGACGTGGGACAACTGAGAGAGCAGAAACCGCTCTTTTGGTGGACTTTACAGATGTTCAGCATGAAACACACGCGGGGCAGAGCAAAAGAACTTGAATAAATTCGGAACCCCCTTCTCGGATTCCCGTCAACATTGTTCTGCGTTGACTACTTCCTGAAGCTGGCCTGGTATCGGTATTGGCATCGGAGTCCGTAACAAGCCAAGCTGTTTTCCATCTCATGGGGGAGGCTTTAGGCAGACTCATGGTGTGTCTCGCTGAGACCCTTCTTCTCGGCGTGAATGGCGCTATCCTCCAGGTCCTCCGTCAGGCCAACATCCCGTCTCGCCTGCGCCAGCAGGATGCCGTCCTCGGCGCCCGTGTTGCTGCCAAACACGCGGTCCATCTCCTCGAGGGTGGCGCCCTTGGTCTCGGGAAGGCAAAAGTGAACCCACACGATGCTGGCGGCGAGGAACACGGCGAAGAAGATGTAAGTACCCCACTCCCAGTTCTTGAGCATCGAGGGCACGTAGAAGGCGACGGCGAAGTTGTTAAGCTGGCGGCTACGTCAGAATACTGCTCTCTCCAAAGACGGCCATCTCACAGATACTTACCCAGTTGCTGGATGCGCCGATAGAAGCACCCTTGGCACGGATGGAAAGGGGGAAAATCTCGGAGATCAACGTCCAAGAAACCGGACCCCACGCTGATGTCTGTCAGTAATCGGGAGCCAGTACAGGATTCAAGATCGCGCTTACAAGCACCGAATGCCCCAATGTAGACCCAGATGAACGCAACAGCGACCCAACCCTCAACAGGATGGCCCGGCCAGTCGTGGCTAAACTTGGCCACAATGATTCCAGGAATGACCATGGAAACCAGCATAACCAGAGAACCCACAATCAGAATGGGCTTGCGGCCAACCTTGTCGATGAAAGCCATGGCGGGCAAAGTGCTGATGAAGAAAACGACTCCAGTGACGCCGGTAGCGAGAAGAGCAGTCGTTCCGCCGGTGAGACCGAGGCTCTGGAACACGTTACTCGCATAGTATATAATAGCATCGATGCCGCTCCATTGTTGCCAGAACATTATTAACCAACTAGGGTTAGGGTTAGGGTTAGTATAGGTATATAACGCTGTTAATTATATAGTGTTTGGAGAAGTATTGATGGAGTGGCGATGTTTTGATGTGGTGGTGTTGTGGTGTTGTAGTGTGGTGATGTTAAGGTGAAAGAAAGTGGAGACTTACGCGGTTGCAACTCGCTTAAAATGGGCCCATTCGCGGACAATGCGCCAATACTGTGCCACTTCGCGCATCCAGACGCTGGTCTTCTCCTTCTCGGCCAGCTGGGGGAACGCCTTTTGGAACGCACGCTGCTCGAAGAGGGCCTCGGCCTTGATCTCCTTGAACTCGACCTGGACGAGGTCGCTGTCCTCAGGAAGTTTGCGGAGGTAGGCGATGGTCTTGACGGCCTCCTCGTCACGGCCTTGCTTCACAAGCCAGCGGGGCGAGAAGGGCAACCACCAGATACCGAGCGCGAGGAGGACGGCCGGCACACCCTGGATGTATGATGGAAGCCTCCATGCGAGCTCCGACTGGCCCTCGCCGATGCCGCCGATGTAGTTGCTGCCGTAGCCGATCCAGAAGCTTAGCATGATACCCAGAATGGTCGCGAATTGGTAAAAGGAGACAATGAAGCCGCGCATCTCGGGCGCGGCGAGTTCGGCGTTGTATAGAGGGCTGCGAGCGTATGAGTGTCAGCATCCTGCGGCTCGAGTCGGAAACATTCCAATGCGTCCGAGATGGACACGAGCTTGTTGAAAGAACCTACCCAACACCGCTGAAGGTGCCGACACCGAGCCCGGTGAAGAACCGGCCGGCGTAAAGAAGCTCCGGCTTGTGGTAGCTCGCTCCCGTGTACAGATAGCTTCCAAGGATGACCCAGAGGCAAGCCGAGAACATGGTGTACTTGCGGGAGTAAACCTCGCCAAAGACACCAGCGGTAACGGAGCCAAGGATACCCCCGAGCTGTAGGATGGACGTCAACCAGCCGGTTGCGCTGGACGACCCGACGACGGATGGGAAGTTATCGATGAAGCGTGTCATGACGAGCGACTGGCCCAAGACTCCTTGCTGGTAACCTGACGTTGGACGATTTAGCCACCGTCGCAGAGACACATGGCACAACGCAGGACGAGGTAGCTTCTATGTGTATGTGTACTCACCATACTCGAAACCACCAAACCTGCAGCCGGACGTGTCAGTTTGCAATCGAAGAACGAGGGTACTGACTGGGTCCAACTTACGAAGCGAAGAGAGCAATGACAACGATTTTAGGGTTGTTCGCGAGTGTCTTCCATCGGTTCTGGTACGCCAGCTTCGTGCGCGCCTCGGCGGCGGTCTCCGCTGCAATGGCCATGGTGGTGGAGGAGAGAGTCGGTCCGCTTGGCAACGGGAGGTATGAGCTCACTCCTTGGCGATGAAACAATGTACTTCTCCAGAAATGAAGGCCGGAAATGCAAAGACGATCACCTCCTTCGCTGGCCCTGGGGGCTTCGTCTGTACTTATTGATCACCAAGGTTGACGCTAAGGACTGCTAACTTGGGATGGCCGGCCAAGGAAGACAGAGAGACGTCCTTCATGTGGTGGGGTCGTTTGTTTTGCCTGACATGGGGACAGGATGTGTCAAGCTTTGATGCGACTCGGGCTGGAGTCTTCGACTTCTTGACGTCGGAAGAGATGGGACCCATGTCCCTGGTTCGTGGACTATTCAAGGTGCACACTTCTGCTAGCTCAGGCGGGGTTCGTCCAAGGGTTTGAGCCAGTCCGTCATCGTTTTCGTCGGCTCCGTAACTGTTTTGTTCCCTCGACATCGCATCGCAGAGGCTGCATCGTTGTTGTGCCGCGAACCGGTCCTTGGGACTGTCAGATCATAAACTGACCGCACCTACCGGCGGTTGCTGTGACCAGATTCGGCTACCGGTGTTAGGCGGTTTGGCATAAGACCGTTTCCTCAAGTGCCTAGGCCGGGGGGTTGGAATCCTTTGTCATTGGCCCTGTGAAAGCTCAAGTACGTCTGCGGCAGGCTCAGACACCGACCATCTTCAACCAACACCCTCCAGAGAGAGAGTTGGGCTCCGACACAGGGCAAGACTGCGGTGTAGCAGCGGAGTTCTCCGTAGTTCCCCATCTGCCTATAAGGACATACATGCCCCGCTGCCACCATACCCGTGCCGCGCTATGTTCGGATAGGGTGTAGTTGGGCCATGGCACGATTTGGTCCACCCCCGCGGCGGGCAGCAGTGAAAATTTCATGGAGCCGGTCTGCTAGGAGCGCCACCCCCATTTTTATTTCATTCGGGGAGCGTCTCGTAAGGTCGTGTAACGTCGGAAAAGCACCCGGGGCTAGAGCTCAAAGCGGAAGTTGGCCGAGCTGTGGATCAATGCAGAAGTCCTAACCACTCCACCGAGGGCGCGCCAGTCTGTGGCAGACGAACCCGTCCTTGACGAATCGATCTCCCCGCTGGTATGCCCATGGGGGAGAGGTTTGGACCATGGGGATGTTGGCGTCTTTGCTTTGGGAGTCTGGGGATCCCGCTGGGCCAGGCTTGACAAAAGAAACTCGTGAGGGGAAACACCCCCATCCACCGACAATGGCACCGAAGAGAGGCCGTCAGCGACTGTCTGCTCGCCCGTAGATGATCAGCAAACAGCTCCTCTGCGCGTGTGAGGCGTTTCTCGAGCTCGATCGAGTTGAAGCGGGTCGAAATCTCGCGTCAACCTGGCCGCCACGTTGTTTTGATGGTATTCCGGATGAGCAAACACCCAAAGTACCAGGATTTCCGTGGACCGCCACAGACTGGAAAAGCTCCGATGAAAAAGTTAAACTGAGCCGCCTTTCGTCGACCTGAAGAGGGACTGGACCCCCTTGAACTGCTCTTGTCACTTGAGGTCGAGCGAATCGACGACGGCGCTATTACCAAATCTTCGCCCACCGACCGATTCTTCCAGACTCTGGCCGACGAGTATTGAGCCTGGACACCTGGAAACGAGGAGTCATGCCACCCCCGGAATCCATATTGATGCTTGACTAATAGTCCCACACTCGACTTGTGTTCGACCTCGTTTCCGCAGAGTAGGTATCCGCCAGCCCCTGCAAGTGAAAAAAATAAGCAAAGAAAAAAAGATTTTTTTTTTTTGGCGCGTGAATCCTGGTGCCGGAATACCATTGGCAAGGTGAATTCACGTCGGCAGGGACCGCCCGACAGATTTTGAAACATCTGCAAGTGTCAAATCTCGGAGGCTGTGTTGTTTGCTTGACGCCAAATCTGTGATGATGCGCCAACGCGGAGTTCTCTCCGTTCTACTGGCGGCTGGTCACCCGCTAAGAAGACGCACCCCGTCCCGCCGTGAGAATTCGGCTGTACTCGTGATGCGTTCGATTTCGGTCCTTGAGCCTCGGGAATCCTAGGACTCTGACACCACTTGGTGCCATCGAAACTGGATCTCATTCGGCATTCAATCCTGGAGTCGTCTCGTGAGCAGGGGGGATGATGGGACTGCCGCCCACCTGCGGGCAATATCGGAAAGGCGAACGACAATGGGTCCACGACATCGTCTTCCGAGTTTTGGTGACCTCCGACCGACAACTAGTCTTGCCGACCGTATCGACTCAAAGGGAAAGACCGGGGGTTAGAGCCGGCGTTGGGAGGCATGTCCGATGTCCTCTTTCAGGCTGCATATAAGGCCTGAACTGGAAAGGTCAAGTTCTTTTGCTAGAAATGAAAGCTCTCCCTACATTGTTTTTGCCTCGTCTCAGGCGGTAGATGCGTGTAGCGGTAGGTTGAAGTATCGTAAAAGAAAACCGAAGTTTGAATTTGTGATTAAGTACGGCTTGTCGAGATTAAATTGTATCTGCTGGTGGCTTTCAAAGTTCATGCCATCCACTTCCGATCTTGCAGGGCAGGTCAGTGGTTGTTCTCGAACAATGGCTCAATTTGTCGTTGCCTAGTCGAGGACTCAAAGCTCGGTCGCGCGGACAAGATCCGTGTTTTCTCACAAGTTGGAACGTGTCGGTGGCCGCGTCACGATTGGCGATACGATGCTAATCGAGATGCCAGAATCATAGGCAAATGACGACGAGCCGGTGGGATGCCAGACAAAGCATAGGCGTAATCAAGCTGCTGAAGCTGCTTCTCGGCTTGCTTTAACCTGTCCTCCAGCTTCTTATTTTGTGGCCGTGGAGCAGAGGTAAGTGTGAACCGTCATTGGCGTCAAAGAAGGTCAGCTCTGGCCCCTGCCTGGGCTGATGGTGGCATGGGAGTGGACCTCCACGATCGACAGGCATGCCGAAGTTATACAGGGTACCTTTGACAGATTAGGAAGATCATGAAGATGTTTTTAGAAACAGACGAACCAATCGGCACATACTCTGTTAGTGGCCAGAAGCGCTCCGCATGCAAGAGAGAAGCACTTATTCGGACACTCCCTCTGGGAGAAGGATCGGTTGTTGGTAGCGCGAGTGTTGCTTTGGGGCGCTGCATGCATGGGACATATTCCACGTGTCGGTCATGAGACTCCCCTGCAAACAGCCTCGCGAGCGGAATAAATATCCGGAAGAGCCGGGTAGATCGTGGAGTCCCGTAGGCCACAGTCTGAGAGAAGAAGACCACCCGAAGGCTGATGTGATGTTGGCTTCCAACAGGGCCAGCATTGCGCCAAGTGTGTCTCCTGAAATCGTTCCGAAAAACTGCGCTTCTAAAAAGACGTCGCCAGCGAGCTCCTGTCAAGGGCGGCTTGCCACATCGCCAGAAGGTCCGCAGATGTTGGCGAGCTTGCTATGTTCGGGTTGATCAGTTCGTGGAACCATGGGAAGAAAAAGATGCGTTCATACCAGTGTTTTCAGGTCTGTAGCTGTGCAAAAGCCTCGTGGAAGACCCATCTTCGCGCTATCAGTATCGTGTCATGAAACTCAAACGGCCCGAAATATCGTCTTTCGGCATGTTACACGAGCCCAGCGTTGGCACGTGTGGTGGGAGCGTTTTGAATCGATTCGAGAGTTGTTGTCATAATTGCCACGTACCGCAACATGATGGTTCGGCATAAAAATGTGGCAGTTGACAAAAGTTGGTGCAGATGAGAGGTAGAGAAAGAAAGGAAGGTGACGGAGGTGAGGCCGAAGAAGGTAAAGGTTAAGGTGAGGAAGGTGAAGGTTAAGGTGAAGGGCAAGGGAAGGTGATTGATTGGCCAATGCCAGATTGCCGTCACTCCTTTCCTGTACATGCATATCTCTATCCGAAACAATGTCGCTTACGTCACTTGGTCTGACATGCCTCTATCGAGGATATGCCCCGCGCCTTGGAGCGCCCCTGCCCCACCATGGTAGCGGGGTTGTCTGCGGCAGCTGGTAATGGTTTGTGGCAGAAACGCTGAACGTGGTCCCCTGGAGCCACCTGAAGCCCCCCTTAGGAGCTGTTGTGTTTGGCTCGAAACTGCGGTCTGAGACACCACTGACCAGCTTGCGAAAAGAAAAAAAAAAACCACTTCTGCTGCTGGTGCTGTCTTATCTCTCTCTGGATACCTTTCTTCGTCCTCTTCCTCCTCGTCTTCGACCTCCTCCTGCTCATCAACCCGATCCTACCCAGTGACTTTCACACCGACACATTCAAGATGCCTGGTACTGAAAGATTGAAGTCCCCCAGCAAACGCCGCAAGCTGCAAGGAAGCTAACCAGCGACGGGCAGCTCCTTACTCTACCGGCGACAAGACGTCCTTTGGCTGGGTCACCGCCCGCGAGCGCTGGCCTGTCATCATTGTTTGTCTCCTAACTTTTCCCCCCGATGTGCTCGAGGAACTCTCCACTGACTGCCACGATTCAGACCCAGGCCATCGACGACCTCTACCGATCCGTCACGCAGACCAAAGACGCCGAGAAGGAAGCCGAGGGCAAGGCGATTATTGAGCAGATTGCCCGCCTCAAATACGAGGTCCAACACGACCGGCCGTTGACGTACGAACCCCCCACTGCCCCTACCGAGTCCCCTCCAGCACTAATCCTGCTGACCGTGTCAGGCCGATCGACGACGACGGATACCCCGATGTCAGCATCTACAATGAGGAGCTGAAGAAGCTCGGCTCGCCCACATGGCTCAATGTGCCCTGGCTGTACTGCGAGTGCTACCTGTTCAGGTGAGTTCTTGCCCGGTGCCAAATCCACCCCAACGATGATTGCCCAGCGCAATGCTGACGGGGCCGAAACAGACGTATCAGCACGCACTTTGCCAAGTCCACACACTGGAAGAACTACGACGTCTTTGCGCGCCAGAAGATCAGCACATTCCGCTCTTCCCGCCCCGCCGTGCTCGAGCTGGCCTCCAAGTACAAGGAGCTGGTGGAGCAGCTCCAAAAGAACAAGGGCGGCGCCGCTCAGGACGACGAGGCCGAGAAGCTCCTCTTCACCGAGATGTGCGAGATCTGCCTGTGGGGTAACGCGACGGACCTGTCGCTGCTGACGAGCTTGACGTATGAGGATATCCAGAAGCTGCAGGGATCCGAGGCCCGCAAGGCTTCCGAGAAGAACATCATCGCCAACGACCTGCCCGCCGTCTACGACCTGCTGAAGAAGGCCAAGGCCGAAGGCAAGAAGGAGCGCCGCATCGACATCGTCCTCGACAACGCCGGCTTCGAGCTCTACGTCGATCTGATCCTCGCCGGATACCTCTTGTCGGCCGGTCTGGCGACAAACGTCGTCCTGCACCCCAAGTCGATCCCGTGGTTCGTTTCCGACGTGCTGCCCGGCGACTTTGCGCAACTGCTCAGCGCCATCGCGAACCCCAAGCCCTTTTACGAGACGCCCTCGGAAGACGAGGAGCTTCAGAACAAGAAGCCGGAGCCCCTCTCGGACTCGGACGCCGGCAACCTGTCGTTCCTGTTCCAGGAATGGAGCCAGTTCCACGCCGAGGGACAGCTCATCCTCCGGCCCAACCGGTTCTGGACGCACCCCGGCCCCTTTTGGCAGCTGCCCGAAGAGGCCAAGGACCTCTACGAGGACCTCAAGGCCAGCGAGGTCGTCATCTTCAAGGGCGATCTCAACTACCGCAAGCTGACGGGTGATGTACGTCGAAAAACTGTCCCCCCTCCAACATGTTTGCTGCAAGCTTTTACTGACAAACGAGTCCAGGCGAAATGGGACGCCGCGACGCCATTCACCGAAGCCCTCCAGAACCTCGGCCCCGGGTCCGGCCTCAACATCCTGGCCCTCCGCACCTGTAAGGCGGACGTGGTCGTCGGTCTCCAGCCCGGCGAAGACGAGAGGCTGCTTGCCACCGAGGGCGGCGGTGGTGACTCTGGCTCGCGTAAGTGGGCGTGGAGCGGCAAGTGGGCTGTCGTGTCCTTCTCAGGCGGCAAATAATATGGATTTTGTCCATTTCCCTGTGGCTGTTTCTTGTTTCTTCTTTCTATTCTACAGTTTTTATAGAGCCCCATGCAGATAGACCGACTTTGGGAGAAACTTTGATACAGGATTACAAGGCTGGTTATTTTGGTCCATATCGGTCTAATGCTGGTGTCCTTCAGTCTCCACAAGCCAGTCGCTCCTACAAAATGCCCTTCACGAAAGTACAAGGCTGATTAGTTGCTGTCCATACCAGTCTGATGAGCCTGTCTTTAACTCCTATAATGACTCCAGTTGCAACAGCAATATGCCGCTATCCTTTATCCGGTACATTCCCTCAATGTTGAACCTCTTTTTGTTTTTGATTTGCTGTCTTCAAACCCAGTCTCCAATGGAAGGGTTGAAGACTGGGACTCTAAGTAGGGACTGAGGGTTGTGTTGCTTCTTCTTCCTAGGGGTAGGCTTGTCCTTCTGGGTCCATTTGGTGTTCTTTATGGCGCTGTAGACTCCGTGCTTCTTCTTCTTCTTGGGGGGTTGTGATTTCACTTGGCCTTGTTAGCTTGCTAGTCTTCCACCTCCCACCCTCCTTGTCTTGGAAATGATGAGCTGACTTACGACAACTGCAGCGACGGCAGACGACATGCCCGCAAATGCATCGCGGGCTGCGCTGAGTGGGCCGCTTGCACTTGTGGCAGGCCCAGCCCCGTCTCCAGTTTCTGTAGAGGCAGTAGCCCCAGGGGCTGTCCCAGTTGCAGTAGTCCAGGACGTCGACATTCTTCTTCTTCAGCTTCTTGCAGAGCCTGCCTCCTCTCTTCATGGATTTGGAGCAGTGGCCGTTTTCGATTGTGGTGTGGGCACAGATGTGCCTTACCACCCTGGTGACGCACATTGTTGATGATGGGTTGAGGTTGAGGGTGGCTGGCTTCAGTAGAACATGCTTGATCCTCAAGGCCTAGAAGCCAGGAGAAATGAAAACGATTCAAAGAGAAGGATTGAGAATTAAATGGCTTCCAAGTTTGATGCTTTTGAGGATCGTTGAGCTGGAAAGGTTGCAAGTGAATTTGAAATGCGTGTTGTGTGTTGTATAAAGGGGCGATTAAGTAGGTGAACCTGAAAGATGGTGCTTTAATTTAAGGCTTGTGCTGGAAGTGAGTGAGTGATTAAGAAAGTTGGAAACGATGAAGAGGGGAAAGTTATTACATTAGGTAGCTAGCTGCTTTGATACAGCAGGAAGGAACACACCTTGCTGCTCCTGCCTTCGTTCCAGAACTCATCCTCACCCTTCACCTTGCTTCACCTTGCTTCACCTTGCTTCGCATTCACCTTCACCTTGGCTCACTGTCCCTCCCCGTTCTTTACCTCCCTCACATCAAGCCTCGTACAAACAAACAGCAAAAGGGCATATGTCCCAGAGCTTGCCCCCTCCGGAAACCTACAGCATTAGAACAAGGGGTTGACCCAGAAACAAGTTACAAAAGAAAATACTCCACAAAAGAAACAAGTTGTATACAACCACCAGTCTCTCTTTACTCTCTTCTTACCAGGATCATCTTCCTCCTCCTCCTCCTTCCCCTCCTAACCCTCCTCTTCCTCCGTCATGTCACTGACCCGCACTACATCGCCTTCAGATGCAGAGCCCAGCGCAGTCCGCGCCGCCCTTCAGGGGGTGACAATCGTCCCTCGGGTCGTCCACGCAGAACTTCCCCTCCGGGCACTTGATGGCCGCGATGCCGCCGCACATGATGGGCACGACGCAGATACCCAGTTGGTCGCACGCCAGCCCGCACCCCGGGACGAAGGGGTCATTGATGCACTCGAAGCTCGCCGGGCACGGCTTCGGCGTCGCCCGGAGCCCGCCGCAGGCCTCGTACGAGTTGGTCTTGGCCGGCCGCAGCGAGATTGTGCGCGTGACGGCGGGGCGCGACGTCACTGTGGAAGGGAGCGCCGACGATGCGGACGACGTAGAGGATACCGACGGCGCTGAAGTCGCTGAGGATTCTGAAGACGTTGGAGATGCCGGGGAAGCTGAAGACGAAGGGGACGAAGAGGCCGGCTGCGTGATGGAGATGAGCGTCGTCGGTACGGTGTCAGGGATTGAGAGAAAGGACGTGACGGCAGGTTCTGCAGAGGTCGCGGCGGCGAGGGTCGACGCGCCGAGGACGGCGAGAATACTAGAGACGAGCATTGCGAACTGCTGGTTCTTGACTCTGGCGGATCCTGGTTCCTGGAGTATGAATCCTAGGTGACCAAAGCTGGGGGAAGATGGCAGAAAGAAGCTGAAGGAGAGGGGGGAAAACCGTGGGCCTGCGCGCTGTTGATAAACGGGATGGTCTTGGCCGTAGTGTGGCATGCAGTGTGATGGGCCTCATCTGTCCCCCATTCCAGCCCATGGTAAGGCCGCGTACAACCTGCCACCTTACCCAAGGGGACACAAAAGCATGGGGGGGGGGGGGCAAGGTCATTCTCTCGTACACTGCGTCAATCGTTGTCTCTTGTCTCACTTTGTCGGAGGACGAACATGTCACTTCTATTCCTGGAACCCACTTCTACCCGAAAGGGATGAACGCCGTTTGGGTGCCACGATTGTCCATCACAGCTCACTCCAGCGGACGAATCGTCTTCCATCCGGATTGGATCTCCCCATCGCGGGGGGGAGGGGGTCTGACCGGCTTTTCACGGAAGATCGCACTCCTTGCGGGGGGGTTGGCGACTCAGCTGGTGATGTTTCCGGAGAGCCATCGTCGCTTACGAGAAGATCTGCGGAGCACCGCCTTGATGAAGAAAAGACAACAGTCGAGGGCCGCTGTGAAACTTTACTGATCTGCAAATGCGGTTCTGAGGCTGGGTACCCGTCACCTTTGAGTGTGGCCGGTCTCTTGCTTGGTGGACATGTCGGACGGCTCGGTTCATGCTAGAACGAAGCCAAGGGCCCGAAGGAGGCTGGTAGATGACTGGCGTCCTCAGGTAACGCGGGAGAGTCTTCGCATTTTTGAACCCGAGGTAACAACTGCCAGAACTGTTACCGCCTATCCCGTCGTGAAGTATCGTTGTCATCGCGTTTTAACCCAAAGGTTATGTAGAAGCAATACTATCATGTCTGAATTGCCCAGTAGGTGGAAGTCATTTTGTATCGGCATTACCATGCCCAGGTCACCGACCTTATTCCTCTGCAACTGGAAATTATGTCAAAACATTGTGGTGGGACTATCTAAGCAGCCTGAAAGCCATGGCCATAAAACAAAACAGTGAGTGCCTGACATAGATATACCCATGCTGATACGCCCAAAACTCCGTGCTCTGCTCCATGACGTCTAATCCAGCACCATTAGTCGTAAGGCGTCCTCGGGAGCGCCTTGTCCCTTGCATCAGGCCTTCCATAAATCGAGAACTTGGAGTGCAAACTCGGACTGACCCCAGGGCTCATAGCCCGAGGACTAGGCGCGACCAGCCCTGGACTCAAGTGACCCGATGGAGTGTGGGAGTCAGCGGGTGGAAACCTCGGCGTGCCGAGCCTCGACGCGGGATTCGACTGCGGGCCGTGGGGGAACCTCGGGCTCAAGTTCCCGTCGGGGGCGAATCGAGGGCTGTAGCTGCCGCTCTGAGTGAACCTGGGGCTCAAGTCGGCCAGAGAAAACTCGTCCGCGGGGCGAGGTGGCCGGACCGGCCGCTGCGGCGGGGAGGGTGCCGAGTTCCCAAAGGAGATGGACAGGTTCCGCTTCAGCTGTCGGTGCTTCCGCCGGAACCGTTTCGGGACGAAGGCGTCGTAGATCTTGCGCTGGAACGTCTTGGTCGTCCCGAAGACGAGAAAGGCGACCAGGCTCGGGGTGACGCCGGGCACGTAGCCCCGGACGCTCGATCGTGCTCGCTTGAGGCTGAGGTCGGGCTGCAGGTTGTCGGCTGTATCGATGGTGTGGCTGGCTGCCGCGATGCGCGGGATGACGTTTGTGTATTCGAAGACGCTGGGTGCGAATGTCAGCCTCTACTCATTCGTCTCGGGCGGACGGCCTTCGACATTCGACACGGGCGGGAGGGGCTGGGCATGAGTTACCAGAGGACCGCAAAGGCGATGGAAAGCCGCATCACGAGCCAGCTATCATATGTCTTGTTGGCACCAGCTCCGCTGTAGGCCCGACTCCGTCCACCTCGGCTCGAGCCGCTGCCGAGCCAGACGGACCGCGCCTTGCTTCCGCCGTCGTCATTGCTGCTCGGCAGCGACGAGTCGGCGTTTCCGTAAAGAATGTTCCACGTAGTGAGAGTCCTTCGCGAGTGGACGTATCTGATCAAAATCATGAGAAGCAGAATGGCGCTTCCAAAGAGACTGAGGACGACTGTGTGTGCTTCCGTCAGCGGCAAGGCTCGCGTATGTGTCGGTGTTTACTCCAGGCAGGCTTTCCATAGTATGACTGACATTGGGTATTGGCAACAAACATGTACACGAGAAACGAGTTTTGAGCAGGGGTTGAAAGCATCAGGCCGACGGTTATGCTCGTGAGAATAACGGGCAGAGTTCTTCCGATGATGGAGATGGTGTGCGTCGTCCTCGGCGTCGTGGCAAACCAGCCATAAACACTCGCAGCTAGGGACAAAGCACTACCTCGAGTCAGCAACCGAGAGTTACGGCTCGCTCAGCCAAGCAAAACAGATGGACCTACAAGAAGAAGACAAAGGTGGACGCGATTGTGAAACCAAAGATGCCTAACACCAGCCAAGGAGTTGAATTAGAACATGCCACCTTCCCAGATGAGACAGACAACTGTGCCGAGAACCGCCGGCCACGAGGCTCGACTTGGAACTTACGGACATAGCTCAAGACGAGCTTGATACCCCGTGATCCCTTGTGGTATTGAACTTCGGCATTGTCGGCGTTCTCTCTCGCGTAGTAGAACTGGTCCGTCAAAATGTCCACCCAGAAAGCGTAATCGTAGAACTGCTGGCAGATGCTGGTTGTGGTGATGACGAGGGTGGCGTACGAGATGCAGGCAATGTCTGGCGTACCGTCCGATGTTAGTTCGTCCGATAGTCTGTGGAGAAAAGATTGAACGGCCGGAGTCGGAGAGAGAGCGAGAGAGAGAGAGAGAGAGAGAGAGAACAGATGACAAACTCACAGCTTGTCCTGTCGTTGTGCGTCCAGAGCAGCCACAGCAGCAAGACGTTGGAGAAGAAGCAGATGAAGGAGTAGCAGATCACCGCGATGGCTTCTGCATCAACAGCCGACGGGAGCTGGAAAACCATTTGGGACTGCCGTGGACGCCGCGACGTCACCCGTACATGGCGGAAGCCTCAAAAGATGCGCTTGTGGAGGGCCAAGCTCGTTTTTGCTCTCCCGAGACTTTCACTCGAGCCCCTCTGACGGGGAACACTGCGCTTTTGATGTGATGTTGCAGCGAGCACGCACGTAGGGCCTGGGAGCTCATCCTTCTCCCCCCCTTCCCACCAGACCAGGGGAATCGGGTGATCCTGGGCATCTCAGCCCCGTGTGGGGGGGTTAAACTCTGGAGCTTGTTGGGTTGTTCCTTTGGTTGTTCCTGTTCGTCATTCGATGCGGATCCCGGATTCAACGTGCTATCTCGCACGGGAGGATGACTCGCCAGCATCGCGGGTCCCGTTTTGGGATCGATTCCCCATCCTCCCGAAACGAACCCCTGGTCATGGCCTCTGGCTCCGGCGGCGTGGAGTCTGTTGGAGCCAGTCTTAGAACCTCCCGGGTCGCGAGACTAGCCGGAAAGGTAGCCGAGCTCGCGGGCCTGACTCGTCGGTCAACCAATATTGCAACCACATTGGAACCTCTGCATATTAAAATAGCCTCTGGTAGAGTGGCCGGCGTTTCGACGTGTGGTGACCACGTGGTGCCGGGGTGTGTCCCTGATACGCTTTGCTATGGTTCTGATTTAAGTACCACTGTCTCGGCGGTCCAAGCCGCACGCAACTTGAGACTCCCGGCTCGAACTTTCTCGTAGCCGCGAGACGGCCATCAGGGACTTCAGCTCCAGATCCTTCATGCAAGTAGGCTTGTTGCGCACTCGACGTACTATCTAGGGTCTTGCAAAGAATCGCCCGGGAGGTGGGTAATCTCCACACATGGAGGGGGGAAGGGGGATCACATCAATCTATCTAAGTATTCCGTCTGACATCCAGCAGGCCAAATGGATCCGGGGATAAACTTGATTTGTTAACTTCCGAGAGTTCATCTATACCCCAGCTGGCGTGACCCAGCGATTAACCGATGTGGATGGCGCACCATTTGGGCTTTTGGATTATGGTCTATGACAAATTGTCTTCGGGCAGTCCTTCCTTGCAGCACGTGCAGAGACAAGTGGCATTTCTGAACGACTTCAAATCAACTACACTATTCGCGTTAGCATTTTGACAAGCCTGCTCTCTCCAACCGTTCTGTTTCTCATTTCGTCGTCAGGAAGCAGTTTGCCATGGGAATGATGGGGAAAATGGCTGTCGGGAAACGCGCCTTGGGGCTGGACCCTAGCCATTGCAGCCGAGAAACAACAAAGGCGATTGAGAACTTGAGAACTTGAGAACTTGAAACCCTTCCAGACAAGATTGGGCAACGATACTTTTCAGGCCTATGGGACTGCAAGATGATGGATTTTACGTGATGTAATGCTAGGCTATGAAAGTAGGCTTTCGATTCTTCATCAGTTGTCTTTCTGTGTATGGCACTTGACAGAATGGAAATAGCAAGTCACAACGAACTTTTAGATGCATTCTCCGAGACAACAGAAAGGCAGAGTGTCGATAGTTCATGAATGAGCTTTTACCGACACGGTCAGGTCAGTTCGTACAGAACGCATTTGTGGCTAGCACGAAATAGTACAATCATCCACCGGAGGCTAAGCCATTTTTGATAGTTGACTCCATTCAGAATCCGAGAATTAGGCAGCAGTCATTGGGCGGTATTCCATAGTTGCCTGGGTATTCAACACAACACCAGAGTTCACCAGACTTTGACCTTCAGTTAAGCTTCACCTCGTCAAGCCAAAGACTAGTACTTCACCTTGATACCGTCACCGGTTTCTTTCCAAAGCGCCTTCGCATAGCAGACAAAATATGTCTTCGCGACCTCGTCCGCCACCCGGACCCAAAACTTGCATACACCTCGAACACGGGTGGTTCGATCCCAAAGTCGGCTTGCCGCCGAGGCCGTTGCGGGAGCCGCAGGATGTTTTGGAAGAGCTTCTCCGCAACCTCATAGCCAGCGGAAACGCAAACGACGATGCAACGTTCTTGTCGGGACTCCTCGAGAGCGCCAGCAAGCACCGAGCAACAACGAAGACGGAGGATCCGCCACAGTTCCACCAGTTCTCGCGCCTGCCCCTCAGAATACGCAACCAAATATGGCTGTTCGCGATTCCAAGCCGTACAGTCCACGTAAGCGTCGACGCCCAGGAGAAAGCATGTTGGAACCGCCGTCTCCCTATTCCTGCGCCCGCGTTGGCTTGCCGTGAAGCCTGGCTCGTCATCATGCCGCTGGTGCACGATGTTACTAAATGCCTGTACATATCAAGAGGACCGGGCGGTTGCACCATTGAAGATTCTTGGCCAGTGGTGAAGGAAGAGAGGAGAGTATCCTGGTTCACGTCGGCCGACACGCTGAGTGTTGGCGGTGCTTACTACACATGCGAGACGCTGGACTGGTTTTACGGGCGAAACGTGCCCATCACCGCTGATACTGCCATTCCCTTGCGGACTTTGCAGGAACAAGTCAACATTACGACGTTCTTCCAAAGCCACAACTGTGTCAAGGTCGTCCTCCAGACCATCGATATTGTCGTCGCGAAAACGACCAAGACCTCTGGCAAGTTTTCTCGCGTCAAGGACGGTGTGATGGCCTTCAGAAACCCCGTCACTTTTGTCAACGTCAAGGCGGTCAAAGATTGGTCCCGCCACGAGAGAGACCCCGTCGACAGGGACGTCGCCTTTGGACCTCCTCCCAACTTTGGGTTTCATGTCGCCCATAACGTCGAGCTACACGACCGAGCCCGCTTGGAGGAACTTCTCAGTCTGGTATCGGCCATGGGTGGATCTAGTTGGGATGCCTGTGCCGGTAAGCACCGGCTTGATGCCATGGAAGACTGGACCAGGGCCTTTTGCTTCGATTGCCTGATGACGTGGTGGGAGAAACGCGGGCGCGACCTGACTGAGGAGACCTTTGTCAAGCATCGACGACAGGGTATGGGAACAAAGAACACAATTGGCGACAAGCCCAAAGAAGCTGACGAGGTTGATGCCCGGATGTCTCGGCTCATTCCGACCGTGAGGTTCCTCGTAAGATTTCAAGACATAGTGCCACCTGGTACTCCGTTAGAAGAGCCCCAGGTGCGGATGCTCGCTCCACATCTGGACTTTGAGACGCATGGTCACCTTCCTGACTGGATGATCAATGATTTTGAAGATGATCTCTGATTCGTCTTTAAGAAGTTGGTGTTATTCGAACCTCGTTGAGGATGGAAAGATCTTCCAGCTCTCATTGATACAGTCGCATATGCATTGACTTCGATTTGAGTTACCTGGAGCATGACCAGCTAAACTTTACCCTCGTTGATGACATATTGGATGGAAGCATGTGTATGCCTTAGTGAACGAACCTAGCTCTAAACCTCCCTTTGCTTAGCTGCTGCGAAGTAGATCCGTTTGGTAGATGGGTAGATATTAACAAGCTAGAACTGAGAAACCCCTAGGAGACTTCTACTCATGAAGGCTGTATCTTAGGACCATAGAAGCTTCAGATACGCGAAGACAATCTGAGTCACGGCACATTTACATCACCTGCAACATCAAGAAGAAAGGTTACAGCATATTTGCCAACTGACCACGGAAATGTATTTAGTCAGGTCCCGTTGAGCTAGTAAGGCAATTCTGGGTTAATGTTACAGGCTGACATTGCATAGAGTGATAGAGATGCATAGAGCTGGACAGGAGTTAGTGCATGGTATTGAATTCTAACCCGTCTTCCCCTTATTCCTAGACAGCAGTGCTTCTTTCCATCTAGCTGTTCGTCTGATAGATTAATAATCTTCTAAGAGTCTTTATTAAAGCACTAGTACCCCTCTAAAACCCCTCTAGTACCCCTCTAGTACCCCTCTAGTAGGTTTGCTTTCTTACTATATGCCTCTTATCCTATCCTCGAGTAACTTTGTACAGCGCCGAAGCCACCTGGCCCTAACACTTGAATGTTGTCGTCAAAGGTCGCCAAGATGTAGTGTCACGTGTTGAAAATGTGAACAAATCTAGGAAACAGGGCTCTGGGATACAGATGAGGTGGGAGAGGAAGATGAGGGAAGAAGCGGAAGGGCGAGGGGGTTCTAATAGTCCTTCCTAGTGCCACGTATTCTGTCAACTAAGAATTGAGGCCATCCAGCTTGCTGAGGTGAGACAATTTCACTGTAGATAATCCTTCACATGTTCTCAATAGATGCTTTTGGGAGGTTTGAAAAATGACCATAGTATTAACCTCCAGCTTTCTAGGGAAATTGATCTTCTCAGAGACGGCTTCCGTCACCATACGCAAGGTCAGTAGTACGGCATGAGACCGGGACTCTACTGGCTTTGGAAAGGCATCAACTAAACAATAACCACATGGGAACAAATTCACGTTTTCTCTATTTGTACTGTCGTCGTGAAGAGGTCTCACAGCCATAGTATCAGTGGAGATCTGGACGGCATCTGGCAAATGAGCCTACAACATGAACTTTCACGACAGACAAATCAAGACAGGGGCCCTCGTTCATAAACACGGCTTGCCTGACCTGCCCGAGGTTATAGATTTCCGAGAATTGGAAAACTTTTGCTACATTTGGTTTGGATCTTGCCACTCTGTTGGGGTCTACTATGACCTTTCAATGAACCATAGAGACGTTGAAATGTTGCAGTACAGTTCCTTCCATACCAAGACACTTATCAGGGTGCTACGGAGGGTCAAGAAAATCAGACTGGGGCCGCTGAGGTGTAGAGAAAAGGAGAAGGCAAAGCACGGAAAAAGAAAGTATCAAGGGAACCGGAAGACCGAGAGGTGATTCGACCATGATCAGCTTGGTGTCCATGAGATTGCCTAGCTTCCGAGAGGGTTGGAAAGCAAGAATGTTTCTGTACTTACAGATTTCCACCCGACCAATGCCAAAGACCAGAGAAGGGCTGCCAACTTGCAAAATATGCTGCTCCGCATCACTTCGTAGTCGGCATACTCTTAGTCTTCCGTGACGAAAATAATCACAAATAATGACACAGCCGGTCTTGCAAGACATGACAAAGAGGCACAGAAACCCGTGACGCGTCCAAAGTATCCGTACCCGGAGCTCCAAGTCCAACGATATCCGCCTTGAGCGGAACATGTCGGGAGAAGACGGGAAACCGAAGCGCTCCCAAGGTTTGAACCCCTGCCCGATACCAGCTTGGCGCAAGGGACAAGACTTGGCCCGCAGAGCCAACCCCTCAAGGAGGAGCGAGGAGATTTCCGGTCGGAAACTCTGCTTGGACTAGCGGCGAGAACGCGAGTGTATCTACGATAGCGCAGCTCTTGGCTTCTTGGAATGGACACCAGTAGCGACAAGGCGTTTGAGAGGTTGCAAGTCTGTTGGCGTATTGTAGCCCCTGAGTCTGGGAAGGACAAAGACGTGATAGGAAGGTTTTGAGTAATAACGATGCAGCCTTTGGGTCTATCTATGGAAGTAATCACTGCTGGGTGCCTCGGATCCTTGGTATCCAAAGATAACTCTTCGGGCCGGTCTAAACTAAAGATATCATCTCAACATCATCACGGGGATATGGCTGATCTGAACCATCCATACATTTGCCCCAAAGAAGATCCATCCGTGCCTGGGCAAACGCAGCAAGACGTAAGCTAGGATGCATCCAACAGCAAATGCTTGGGTCTGATATGAGGCTCGGCGCCAACACGGCAATCCGCCAAAATAGAAGAAACCTGGAACGACAACACTAGGCTTTGACCTGGATCGAACGTTGAGGATTGCGTTTCAAGGCATCGACTGGCCCTTGCCTGAGAAACTCCATGGGTTGCTGGCGTTTGTTCCTCCAACTTGAAGCTCTTTTCGTTTCTTCCAATCTTCCCGGTGCAAATAATAACAACTTCTGCCGTTTCTGACACACCTTGGCCGCCGGTGGCCTCTCTCTCGTTCCTGGGCAGAGGAGAACGGATGCAACATGGCCTGACAGCCCCCACGGTCACGAGGCTTGTATGTGGGGCGTTAGGTCTTGTTGAAGGCGCATTCCATTTTTTCATACTGGTCCAGGCTGGAAGAACTGTCTTGTATCGGACGACCTGCGGAAAGCCGGTTTTGATTTCGTCCCCCCCCCCGGGTTGTGGGGGGGATGCAGAACGTGAAGGAGTATCAGGTTGGACTCCTCAGTGGCCGACGGCGACGATCCAATGGCTTACACCGTTTGCTCATCACATGCAACCACAACCCGGAGTGGTCAAGCCAGAATCTGACCGAGGGATACTGCCCCACTGCCGCTGATGGGAAGAATATCGAATTTCGCCTCGTACGGTTGCCGACAGCTGAATCATACACCCCTCGAAGCACAGAACGCGGTTGCGGGCTGAGGGCAGCGGGACCCTGCGACTCCGGGGCAAGGGGAAGATGAGAGGCACCTGGTGGCGCGAACGGGGTGCGACAAGGGAGGAGAGGCAGACAAAAAGTCAGTCTTGGGGGCGGCCGGCTGCACTGCACAGACAAGGTGACATCAAGGCCGGCCTCCGCTGCAGCATGGCTACCGACGTGGCGGTCAACGAATTGTGTTTGGATCTCGTGTCACTGGAGCAGAAGAAGTAGTGCGATGTGTGGAGATTCACATATCGACAGAATGCATCCAGCCCCCCCGTCACTGTCCATGTCACCATGGACCTCCCCTCATCAAAGGCGGCCACACTGGTCGAAAGATGGTCCCGACTGCTTTTCGTGCCTCCTCCACGCCCAGAGCCACGCGACTTTCCCCATGGGGGGGGACTCGCAATCTTACTTGGGTTGAACTATCTGGGTCATGCATCTCATCTTGCCTGGATCTCGTACTTGTCCTCGCCAGGCTCTCGCACTCTCGCTCTCCGCTAAACAAAGAGCTGTCGGTGATTGTCCGACTGTCGTCCATAGAGCCAAGCCGTCCAAGTGTTTTTTGGTACGGTGTTTGCCCCGATGCCACGGACGGAGTTCAGCCCGTAGTCAACTCTGGCAGGCCCTGGACACGGGACCCAAGGCCAACCTAACTTAGTTGGGACCAGTTAGGCGCTGGGCATTGTGGGGGGTCGGGGAAGAAGTTGGATCGGGTTTGGGGTAAAGTTGGGGAAGAGGAGAAGAGGAGGGGAGAGGAGGGTACGATGACGGGGTTCACACAAGCCGCCCACATCACTCTCATGCGCTTATCACCGTGAAGGAAATGTCAGCGGAGGAGGGTGTCTGTACTCCGAGAAGTGGCTCCCACATCGTCGGACAAGTTATCCGTACAACAGACAGACAGACAGGAGTCAGGGGTGGCGCGGCATCTGAGGGGACGATCCGGTCCATCTGACGGGTTCCCCGCGCATAGATCTGTGTCTCTGCAGGACGGGAGAGGGAAAACGTTTATCGAACTACCGTAGCCCGCGACATCTTTTTGCCTACCCTCAAATAATTCTCCTAGTTTCTGTGCCGCGGGTGATAGTTGCGGCATCAACGCCGGGCTGGATATTGGTTTACCGCCGCTGAACACACCGTGTTGGTGCCCCCCCTCCCCCTCAACTGCCACTCCATCATTCCCCCCTCCATCTTCCATGTAAATTTTCCCCCTCTCGCCAAGACACCGAGAACAGGCCTTGAGCTTGCATGCCCAGCTTCGCCTTCTGACGCTCGGCACTCTTGGCTTTCCACTGGGCGCTCAAGGTCTCAACCCATTCCACACCAAGTTCAGTCTTGGCCACGGGGGGCGATCGAATCCAGCGTCGACGCGGGGCTGCACGAGAAGGAGGAGGAGGAGGAGGAGCGGATGCATGAAATATGCCTCATAGCTGCCGAGCGGCTCGCTCGCCGAGAAGAGAGGAACCTGGGGTTGGGTGGGAACAGACAACCCGGCTCGACCCAGAAGAAGGGTCCGAGATGGGCCACCATGGGGCTCGAGATCCGGGGAATCATCGTCGCCTCGCTTCTGTCAACTGTCACACTGGCTCTGACATTTCCGGGGAACACGCCCACGGGGAAAACCCCGCAAGAGGCGGCAGACAGACTACAGAACTTTCACTCTCGCCTAGGGCGTTCGTCCAGTCTGCTAGTCTCATTTCCTTAATGGGCTCTGCTCCGCTGGCCCACTCGGGGGGGGCGGCGGCTTGGGGAAGGGGAGATGAGACTGAAGCGGTTGTGATGAGAGGTCTGTCATGCTCAGAAGGGATGCGCAGCTCAGACTGTCTATCTTGGATGGCCATCTGCGATCCTACATCATCATCATCGTCCATCGTCAGACGGGACCAACCAGGCTTGCATGTCTACCGTGAGCCGCATGATTGGTCGGTCTGTGGCCGACGTGCTTCGGGGGGCGAAGGTCAATATCGACGACTGCCGCTACGAATGAGCAATGGCGGCAAGGGATCTTCCGCGGGGCGGCAGGATGAGTATGGTCAAGTTGGACCCCGTGTGGAGAGCTTTCATCACGCTTGTTCACACTACTGACCCATCGCCATGGTACAGTCCGTGTGGCCCTCCAGGAGCTGTTTAGACTGACTCTAGGAAGACTGAACGTCCGTGTCGTGCCCCAACACAACTCAAATACAGATACTAGATAGAGCCTGTTGGAGGGGTTAATTGAGACTATACCATTACCAAAAGCTTCGCCTCAGCCGCCGTTGGTCTTCCAGCCTCAATGGAAGCATTCTAGCGCGCCGCGCCAGAACGAAGCTTTCCCCCCCAAGTTCCCCCCGGCGCGCCGCGCAACTGCCGAGGAGAAGCCAAAGGGACCAAAGCGAACCAAACTACTCCGCCAAGAGTTAGGGCTTGACCACGTCTGAAAATGGCGTATTTGCTGTTCGGTTGAGAGGGGGCGGGCGGGCAGGGAGGGAGGGAGGGAGGGCAAGGAGGGCTACGCTACACGAGCACACGACTGTACTGCATCTTACACTACACAACCAACCAAACCACGTAGCTCACAAAACACACAGACGCTTCCCTCCATCAGTCGTCAAGGTAAGGAATGCCTGGGTAATTTATTGGCCACGCCGTTCAGAGCGTTGTTGGCTAAGCTCGAGAGACAAGGTTGACGCTGGTTGGGGCCGCTTGGCGCTACGCCATTTTCTTGGAACCCGCATGGCACCTCGCCCTCGGCGGCCCTTGCTGGTGTTTGACGGATCTAGACCGGCATGGAACCCTTTGCTCCCAGTTACTCTGTTCAAGATACGTATGTTTTGTTCAAAGAGGAACAACGTCTCCACGGCAAGGAGGCCGAGCGAGGGAGCAACGCGGGGAACACTGCGGGACGTTGTCCTTTCTCGAGTCTTTGGTCAGCGTCTAAGTGAATCGTCCCGTCCGTCCATCTCCACCGACTGGCTTCCCCCCCCTCTTTACCCCGGATGGGGAACGACAGACATGCACTGCACAGCCCACGGCACTACGCGACCCCCGGTCTTGACTCAACGTGATGCGGGCGTTCCCCCAGATGTAGAGATGTGGCGCCCTCGGAAAATGGGGACTGGAACGGGCGTCCTCTATCCAAGTCCCTCTCCAACATTCATCACTGCTCTACTGGACTAACGACATGAGGGTTTTCCAACACTTTGATCCCCGGGCGAGTCATCAGGCCGCAGGGCCAAGAAAGGTCTTCGTGCCACTCCATCTTTTTCCTCCCAGGAGTCACCCATCCCCACCGGGGAATTTGATATACCCTCGTCCGGCAGTCCACACACCAGCCACTGCCCATCCAATAAATCATGTATGACGAAAAGGTGAGGAGAGCAACGTCTTGGATCGACACCAACTCTCCTTTCTGCCAAGGAGCCAGGGAAAGGGGGGCACGCACCAGGCTGGCAACAAGAAAGCAAGGTAGGTAGCATCGCCCGAGCTTGGGTTCTCTTGGTGGCCATCTTTTGTTGCACGACCTGACAAGCGGATCGTTTCGTCCATCCTGGCGGCTGCCGACCGCCGTGAATAGCAGCTAGCCGACGTGCATGCCCTTCCCAGGATCCTCCTCCGCCATCCGCCTGGGCAAGCTTTTACTTGGGGGTATCCGGTTAGCTCTCATGGATGTTCGGAACATGTCGGACGTGACTTGGCGAACAATGAACCAAGTTTAACGTTTGTGAGTGGTAGCATGTCACCATGTTGTGTGTGTTTGTGTATGTGTGTAGCTATCACAGAGAACAACCACACCCATGTCCCCGGTCGATCGAGGGGCACGACTCTCGAGGCCGTCACACGAGGTCTCGAGCCTGGGTTTCCCCCCCCCCCCCCCCCCCCCCACCATGACCGAGTACATAACATCCTCCATCCCCGTGGGGAGAGGGAGAGACGAGACTTACTCTTCATGGTGCTCTGAGCTCAGCGACGCCCAGTTGTCACCCGTCTAGTTCATTTACACACTTCCACTTCAAGACTTCTGTGTAAAAGGCTTAAACCAGACTACTTTCACACCAGATTGGTTTCAAGCATCGGATTCTTGCCCAAAATCAGATTGTCGTCCACAACCATGGCTCCCAACATCAACGACGCCGACAGGGTCAAGGACGCCGAGCCTCAGATCTTTGAGGACGAGAACCCCGAAAAGCCCATCCCCCGCAACACGGGCAAAGTCGACTACTCTGGTGCTCAGGAGAAGACTGATCCCAAGGAGATCGCCCTCGTGAAGAAGCTGGACAGATGGATGATGGTGAGTTCCATTCGCTATGCGTCTTCATCATCCGGTGACTAACAGCTTTGTGTGTAGCCGATGCTCTGGTCTATGTACTGGTTGAACGTCAGTAGTAATCTCCACATGCTTTGCCTCTAAATGATTAAACTGACCCGAGAAACAGTATCTCGATCGCAATGCCATCGCGCTGGCGCGTCTCAACAACCTTGAGGAAGACCTCAACCTCACCGGGTCCCGTACGTCGTCACACAGTTCTCATCCGGAATCCCAGCCAGCTTACTAACCCTTTGTAATATTGCAGAGTACCAGACCTGCGTGTCGATTCTTTTTGTCGGTTACATCTTGTACGTATCGCACCCCTCCAATCACGGCTGCTTGCATCCAGAGCTAACTCTAGCTTCTCCAGGGGTCAGATTCCATCCAACATGTTCCTCACCCGAACCCGTCCCAGTCGTTACATGGTATGTGTTGCATAGGATCCTGGGAATGATTTGATAGGAAGGAACACAAGGACGCAAAGCTGACTCGGGGCTAGGGCACGATGATGATGTTGTGGGCCGTTGTCAGCGCCCTGACGGCCGTCTCCAAGGACTTCACCGGCCTCTTGCTGACCCGATTCTTCCTCGGTGTCACAGAGGCCCCCTACTACCCCGGAGCCGTCTACCTGCTGTCCATCTTCTACACCCGTAAGGAGGTCGCCACCCGCATCGCCATCCTGTACACCGGCAACATCCTCGCCACCGCCTTCGCCGGCCTCATCGCCGCCGGCATCTTCCACGGCATGGACGGCCTCGGAGGCCTCGCCGGCTGGAAGTGGCTGTTCATCTTGCAAGGCGCCGTGACGTTTGTCATTGCCGTCGTGGGGTTCTTCCTGCTGCCGGACTTCCCTCAGAACACGAAGTGGTTGACGCAGGAGGAGCGCGACCTCGCACACAACCGGATGGAGCTCGACACCGTCGGCAACCAGGGAGCTTCCGGCACCATGAAGGGTTTGCGCGAGGCGTTGAAGGACCCTCTGGTGTGGATCTTTTGTGCGATGGCTCACATGCATCTGGCTGCCAACGGCTTCAAGAACTTTGTAAGCTGGAATCACCGCCACGTGAGAACCATCATGGCGAGAGACTGACACATTGCAGTTCCCCACCGTCGTCGAGACCCTCGGCTTCAACACCACCATCACTCTTGTCCTCACTTGCCCCCCCTATTTGATTGCTGGGGCGATCACCATTGCTGTGTCGTGGTCTTCTGGCAAGTTTAACGAGCGCACATGGCACATTACTGCTTCCAAGGCCGTTGCTGTCGTCGGTTTCGTGTCGGCTGCCGCAACTTTGAACCTGGCCGGAAGATACATTTCGATGGTTATCTTCACCATCGGAACATATGGTGTAAACAGTCTGATCGTAAGTGAACACAAGCTTTTTGTCTCATTATCTACAGTTGACAGGTCAGCTAACACATGACCTCCCAGCTCGGATGGTGCGGTAGTGTCTGCGGACAGACCAAGGAGAAGAAGGCCGCCGCCTTGGCTGCCGTTACAACGATCATGAACATCAGCTTCATCTGGACGCCTTATCTCTGGCCCAGCAGCGACGAGCCGCGTTACGCCATAGCTATGGGAAGCTCTGCCGGGTTCAGCATCGCGACTGCGGCGCTTGCGTGGCTGGTCAAGATCATCCTGAAGAAGCGCAATGCGAAGCTCAGGGCCTCGCACGACGAGACGGGCGTCTTCTATGTCTACTAAATGGATGCAGAGGAATTGTGTGTGCTGCTGTTGTTCATTGACATGGCGAGGTTAGCGATGCCTCAAGGAAGAAAAAGGCCAGGCCTGGGATTAAACCAGAGCTATGATTTACGCTATCGATGATAGATCTCAGATGTTGCAAATACCAGGATTTGGTCTTACTGCATATTCCAATGCCCCAGGGAACAAAGCTTTCTAGAAAGTCGTGATCTTCAGCAAAATCTGTCGCCATTGCAAACATGTCGAAAAACGCCATTCTCTGAAGCTCATTTCTTGGACAATGATCACTGTTCCTCTTCTGACTAGGGGCTAACTTCTGAGTCTTAGCCTTTATGGATGCAGGCCGTGGGGTTCCGTCAGCTTTTCTTAATGCCATCATTATCAAAGATGCATCTGGGCCAGAGGTGTCTGAGAGAGAGGAACATGACATCATGGCGTATCAAGGGTACGGATTGCTCGATTTGTTCAAACTGAACGAACCCCTGACACCGCTGATCATAGGAACGCGAATCAGAGCGGCGGATGGATGGATGGAGGGAAGGATTCTTTGGGGATTGGACGAATCTCGCTGGCCGGATGAAGCGAGGTTGCGTTTGCGCTATTAATATTCCAACTAATCCCTTTTCGACAATGGACATCGGATATTATTCATGATTGAAAATCGTAGCCTGCAGTTCGACTTTAAACACCTATGTCGTAGATTGCCGCGAATCCCTAAAACCATAAGCAACATCAAAGTCGCACAGCGGAAGTGTAGAACAGGACAGTCTACTTGAAATGTCGGATGTTGTATCTCTCACTGGGGCCGTAGGACGCCTACCGGAAGCGGCCCCTAATGTGGTCACATTCGCCCTCACCGAGCGGCCCAAGGCCAACCGGAGACACGCTCCCAAATCCCGGGCTGGGTGTGTTACATGCAAGTGAGTGATGCTGATGGCAACAGTGAGATTCAAGAAGATCCCCAGACTCACAACCCTCACCATCACAGGAAGCGGCGTGTGCGCTGTGATGAAGCGAAGCCGACATGTCTGAACTGCGCAAAATCCAAACGAGCGTGTGAAGGATACGTCCAGAAGCCGGCGGCCACAGAAGCCAAGTTGCGAGAGCATCGGCCAATTCTCATCAAGCCAAACTACGAGACCCAGGTCTTCACCAGCCAGCTCGAAAGGGACCAATTCGAGTACTGGATGACATTCAGCAAAGAGTTCACCCTGTTTCCCTCGGACCTCGTGACGCAGCTGATCCCCCAGATCGCCCGCGAGGAACCCGCCATCCGCCACGCCGCCTTCGCCATCGGCGCCGCCACCCTCGGCAGCGATAGCCGCGGGCAACGGACCTCCGGCGCCGGCCCGTACATGAAAGACGCCTTCCGGCACTACGGCCGGGCGATCCATCTCATCCGGTCTAGCGAGTCGGACCCTAGGAGCATGCCGCGTGCCCTTCTCTCGTGCCTGCTGTTCGTCACGTTCGAGGCGATCCAGGGAAACTACAGGGCCGCCCTGACGCACATCAACCACGGCTGCAGCATGCTCGACCAGCTCCTGCGGCAGGGCGTCAGTGGGGCGTGCCCCCCGAAGCTCGTCGACGAGGTCATGTCGGGCTTCCAGCGCTTTACGCTCCAGTCGTGGACCGTCAACGGGTACCATCCGCCCGAGACGGAGACGTGGGTGCCGTGGTGCTGCCGCGGCAAACGGAGCCGATACGCCGTCGACGAGCTGCCGGCCCTGTTCGGCGACCTTTCCGAGGCCCATCGGTGGTGGGAAGTCGTGCAGCATCACATCGTGTACCGTACGCAGATGTCCTCGTCTCTGCGATTCGAGGACCCCTCGGCGCCTGCGGCAGGATTGAAACAGCTGTCCCAAGATCAGATCAAAGAGTACTGTGGTATCCTTACCCGGTGGAGGTCCAGCTTCCAGCACCTGGATGAAAAAGGCAGTGAAAAAACCGATGAGAATACCCATGGAAACACCGCGCCAGATCTGAATCGGGACAAGATGCCACGACTTCAGATGCTTAGTCTCAAGCTGTTGCACCTCTCATTCGAGATATACGTCAAGACATCTCAATACACCAACAAGGAAGTCTTGACGAAGATGACGCCTAGCTTCAAAGAGGTGGTGTCGATGAGCAAAACGGTCCTCGAAGGGCAGTCGCCCTCAGACCAATCCAAAGAGGTGTTCACCATGGACACCAGCCCGAGCTGGTCGCTCCTCTCGGCCAGCACCTTTTGCATGGACCCGGCCGTGAGGGAGGAGGCTCACTTCTTGCTGCGGGACTATCCCCGGCGAGACGGCATCTGGGACACGAGGCTGTTCACAGCCATATCCAAAGCGAGCCAAGACCCGCGGACACAGGAAAGCTGGGCGTGTGGCGATCACTTCGACGCGGTGTTGCTCAACAAAGAGATGGTGATGTACAGAGACGAGGCCTGGCGGCGGAAATTTGCCCTCGCAGAAGGAAGATGGCGAATTGTAGACGAGCAGAAGTTGCCGGTCGCGTCTTCCAAACGAACCACGTTACGATGAGCAGAGTAACATGGATAAGCATACAAAGGTCTTGTTCACCTGGTGGTCAATATGGGAGGAGAGATTGATGATGGAATAGATAGTCAAGGTGGAAAACAACTGCCAGAGTGTGTGATGATACTAGAGATCTCAGCCAAGCATCCCGTTCAACCAATCAGGGACGAGTCCTCAGTCCCATATAGTCCAGTGGTTAGGATACTCCGCTTTCAGTCCCATGGAAGCGTTCCGGAGAGACCCGAGTTCGAACCTCGGTGTGGGAACTTGCTTTTTGAAATTCTTCAAATTTGGGGCATTGCGGCTTTCGTACAGCTTTCTTTTTCTCCTTCTGGAGAGGAGGAAGCTTCTGGATGTTATTACAGTCAGCATAACAGGAGTTGCTGGTATGCTTGCTTGCAGTCTGTATTTCAAGTACACTAGCTAGGATCGGCACGCTTCTCAAGATTTATCAACCAAGGTATGTTCTAGGCGATAAACTACAATAGGCAGTCTGGTCTCACTAAGCCGGTCGGCCGTGGACAAAAGAGATCGGCTGCCGGACACGATCCAGGTCGGCGGAAGTGCCACGTCAGAACTCGGACGTTGCCCGGGTCTCCCGGGAAAGAAACGAATCTCGCATGCAAGCAAGATAATGCGCAGCAACTGTAGGATGATGGGCCCCGAGCTGGCCTGAACGTCCGAGGGGGAGGGAAAAGCAAAATTTTGCAATAGCTTCAGTGATAGCTGACGGATAAGGAAAAAGAAAGAATGGGAAAACGGGCGAGGAGCGGGACTCCTGCACATCGAACCGACATCGGGCGCGAAAACCCTCCAGAAGGAACCCCAAAGGACGGTTGTGAATCCAAAAGCTTCTTGGTCGCAATCAGTTATGATTGGTTCAACATCATCAAGGCAATAATATTCTGGCCATAAGGGTCCCAACGTCTGACACGATAAAGACGGCAATCCCAGCAGCCTCCCCACAAGGTTGTGCCGTCAGTCCCGCGAGGCGAGATTAAGAGAGATGGCCCCTGGACATTTGATGCCGTCTCGCTGACAGACAGACTGACAAGCCGGATGGATGCCAGAATCACAGATTCAACAACGCCTCCCAATATTTTGTGATTGTAGCCTTAGTTAAACACCACACAAGCCCTGGCCGCGTGGGGCAACATGCATCGATCTCTGCCCCATGCCACCACATTGCGGGTGGCAACTGGGGCGAGAGCAGCTATTCCCATCAGCGAGGCAGTTAGAGCAGCCGTCTGGTCCAGTCCCGGGGTTAGAAGAGAGAAACGGGCCCAAGAGGAAGAAGACACTACTGGGTGAGCGAAAGATGGAAAAGGGTGGCCAGCTCGGCCGATTCGTCGAGGGGCCATCGCCGACGCATCCCTGCACCGCCCCAGCAGAAGGACCGGACTGGGGTTTCCTCGAGTCTCGACCAGCAGGGGCTCAGCTACCAAGTAGTTACTGCTCGGGTTGTTGTTCTGGTCTGGTCTAGTCTGGCCTGACCCGTCATTGGCTCTGGCTTTGAATGAAATCAGTCGTTGGGGGATTTCGGCTTTCAGCTTCAGCCAGTCTGAGTGAGTCTCGTCCTGCAAGGATTTTTCACTGCCGGACGAGAAAAGAGATGGGCGGTGGCTGATTTGCTTCCCCCCCTTTCCAGAGCTGTCAGTGTCATGGCGTACATGTGACAGAAGCAAGAATGCGCCCGAAATCAGATGCTTTTTTCTTTTCTCAACATTCCTCACGCCCCTCTGTTTCTGCAGGAGGAAAGCAAAAAGGAAGCATATTCGCCTCGGCAGGCCTGCATCCATCGACCAGGGGGGGGTCTCATCATGTCTTCACCAAAACGGAATGGCGTCGTGCGGGGGAGATTGGCATCCCCCCTAGAGGAAAACATGGATGCTCCCCCCCCTCTTCGGTGCCATCCCCAAAGGAGCGTGAAGTGAGTGTGAGAGTCCGGTTCTAGCGGAAGTGATGATGTTGTCTGCCCAATCAAGGCGAATAGTGACCATTCAATGTCACCTCGACGGGACACTGATGGAGGTGTAGGGAGCATGATGTTCCTGCATCCGCCCGCCTCTTTTTTCTCTCTTTCGGTTTGGTGTGTCTACTCTCCTGTTCTTGTCCCTCCTTGAGTAGTCTCTCCGTTCGCCTTCTCTCCACGTATGGCACCGGGGCCGTTGTAGCTGGTTCTTCTCTCGTAATACGAGGAGACCATCTTCTCGGCAACGTCTCTGCCCTGGTTCTCGACTCCAGATGTATCGAGTTGGCTCCAAGGCCGCGGCCATCAAAGGTGTTCGTTCGGTCACCTGTTGGATTAAACCTGCAGAGTGAGTCGAGGCTTCGGAAGCCACCACAACCTTGTGCGCCGTGATTGACTGGCCATGACCCAAAGGTTCGTCTGACTGTGGGGTTCATCGATGTTCAAGGTTCTTGTGGAACAACCGCGTTGGACATCAAGGCTATTATTATTATGGTCGAGGCCAAGCAATGCTCCCGCTGTCTCGTCCCCCAGTCATCGCAGAGCTTCTGTTTGGAGTCGGTAGACGGCAGCAGGAGGAGAAAAACAGCACGGCCTTGGCGGGAAACAACAATGACACCGGAGATTGATCAACATGTTGCCAACCAATATCATCAGTCTTTGACTTACAGGCAATTACTCATAATATGGCACCCAGTATCAGTCACATGGCTCAGAGATTGCACCTGATCCAACACAAGACACACAGCTTCCCAACCTTGCAACCCCTCCCCCCGGACCAATTTGCATCATGCCGCATCCCTTCAAGGCATTCATCTCCTCCTTCTTCACATGTCCAACAAGGTGAGATGCCGAACTTGACGAACCGTCCAACCCTTCCAAACACGCCACCAGAGTCCCGCTAAGAAAGTTCCTGCAATACGCGCCGCGGTCGGTAGGAGAGGGAGGCCCCGGCATCAAGATGATCCCCGTCCCCATCGGAGGTAACTATCCAATCCGGTATCCCATCCCCGTCCAACCCCCCCTGGCTCTGCAACCCTCCATGTTAGCCCGCACGATCACCGGCGCAGCCCTGAGGCCCGCAGACCACTTTTGGACCGGGGATGACGCGGGGAAGCAACGACGAGGTGCCATCTTCAAGGCCGCCTCTGGTGACAGTTGATGCTTTTCTTTTGCCATCAATATCGTTGCAACGCGCGCATGCATATGCACACATGCAACGAAATCCACCCGGGCCCAGCTATCCGCTCCCCTCCCCCAGATTTCCTTCTTTCGCCTTGCCAAGGTACGTGGCCAAGGCAGTCCCCCTTGAGATATTCTTTCACCCTGCCTCGCCTGTTCTCACCCGTCCAGGTTCTTCCTTGACTAGCCCAGATGTTTGTGTGTGTGTGTGTGGTTAGTGACTGATGTAATGGACGGAACTGGACATACACGTTTGGAGTCCACCTTGGCCCCTTAAGTTTGTCCGCCTCTTCCCAGCTCTCGTCAGACCACCCAACCAGGTCCCTTGATCCAACACTCCCGATTTGCCATGCAGCAAACTCAGTCTGTACCCAAACGGACAAGAGGCATCGGGGTGCAGCTGTCTTGTCCATCATCTGCATAAAAGGGCCGCTCTCTTCCCTCAGACTCATCCTGTCTCTTCCCGGTCTCCTGCCTCTCATCTACATTCGCTATCCTCGATCAACCTCACCAACCATTCCCCTCACTTATACCACCACCCACCACTACCAACTCCCAACAGAGACATCCAAAATGAAGTACTCCTTCGTCATCGCCGCCCTCGTGGCCGCCGTTGCCGCCCAGGTCGACCCTACCATCATCCCCGAGTGTGCTCGCCAGTGCCTTCTGGATGCCACCGCCTCGGCCACCTCCTGCAAGGCGGGTGACTACACCTGCACCTGCACGGCCGAGAACAAGGCCGCCATCCAGAGCGCCGCCACCGGCTGCGTCGTCGCGGCC
Organism: Colletotrichum higginsianum IMI 349063; assembly: GCF_001672515.1. NCBI lineage: Eukaryota > Fungi > Ascomycota > Sordariomycetes > Glomerellales > Glomerellaceae > Colletotrichum > Colletotrichum higginsianum. The sequence continues at coordinate 3,734,422 of NC_030961.1, read as the reverse complement.
TGTGGCCTCGACGTGGCTCTGCGTACGTTCATGGCCCTTCCCCCCCCATCTTCTTCAACCCCGTCGATGAGTGAGAACCAACAAGCAACTAACCGTTCTTCTTCCCAACCGCAGAGCAAGTCGTCCCCGCCTCTAACCAGCTCTGTGAGGCCGCCGCCGCCGGTGGTGGCGCCCTGAGCTCCGCTGTCGAGACCGCATCGTCGGCAGCGTCCGTCGCCTCCTCGGTCGCCTCGGCCGCCTCCTCGGCCGCCTCCTCCGTGAGCATCCCCACCTCGGCCACGGGCTCCATGTCCCTGCCCTACACCACCGGCGTCACCGTCACCCCTACCGCCACCGGCCTCGTCACGGTCACCAGCAGCCGCCCGACCACCACCGCCGTCCAGGCCGGCGCCGCTGGCATTGCCCCCATCGGAGGCCTCGCCATGGTTCTCCTCGGTGCCCTTGCTCTCTAAGGGGAGTCCGAGTACTTGCAGAGGGTGCGATGATGAGCCGTGGGGACTTTTATGTTTATCTATGAAAAGTTGAAATGAAATGAATCATAATTCATGTTGGTACGGGAAAAACATGGGGGCTTTACAACGTCTTCTTGTGTGGGATCGGAAGCGTAGTAGTTGTGAAAAGCAACAGAATCTACCTCGTAGTAGATAATTTTAATGAGTTCTTTTTGGCTTATTCTCTCCTCTGATTTGCGACCGTCATCTGTTCATGTCTTTGATGGAGCGTCTTTTGAGGGAGTTCATAAGATGATTCACAACTACAGACCGGGTCTGACTCACACCTATCAGGATCAGGGCCCAGGTATCCTATCGTTGCCCTCCCCATATGGAACTACACACTCAGAAGAACGTCATCAAGACCCACGGTGCCGCCAAACCAGCCCCGAGCTTGCTCCAAGAACGCTCGACCGTGGCCGCCGGGCTGTGCGGCGTGTTCATCAGGATGTTGGCTTGCTTGTCGACGTCTGGACACTTGCCCTCCAGGAGATCCTGCATGCTGGACCGCTTCTTCACGGCAGCCGTCCCGTCCGGCATGCATTCGCCCGTCCCGTACCCGCGGCGGAACTGGAGGGCGTTCGCAAACATGCGCGCCTTCTGGTCCGTGGTGAAGCCGTCCCGTGGCGTCTTGCCGCGACAGGAGGAGTACTGTTTGGCAGAAGCAAAGCCGCCTCCGTCAGCAACCGTCGCACGCCCAGGATGAGTAGAGAGGAAGAGGATGATGGGTGACTCACGCTCATGTAATTATTGATCTCGACGGCTGGTCCGCCGGCACAGGTCACCTGCGAGCACTGGTACAGAACGTCGCGGTTGCCCGAGGTCTGCGTGGCGTTGGTCAAGCCGTCCTGGACGACGCACTCCTGGTTGGCGACGTCAAAGGTGTGGCCCAGGCCGAGCCAGTGGCCGACATCGTGGATGAGCGTCGTGGCATCGCCGCCCTGGACGCGAGCCTCTTCGATAACAATGCCGTCGGCCTCGTCGAGCTCTTCGTTGGGGAACGTGGCATACTAGGTCATTGGGTCAGTTTGCTGTCTCCATCGGCCGTGTTTGTCCAGTTATAAGGGGGGTAGCATGCGCGAGTGAGTGAGTGATTGAGAGGGGTGGGTAAGAAGTGAGTGAGTATGTGGAAATGAGAGTGAGAATAAGAGTGAAAATGAGAGTGAGAATAAGAGTGAGAGTGATGGAGAGACCGAGTCAAAGCTTACACTGTTCAGCTCCTGGTTGTCTTTCTGACTAGTGCGGAGTCCGTTCACGATCCAGACGGTGAGCACCAGCTTGCCCGGGGCGCGAGTGCGACGCTGCCATTCCTCCAACTTGGCTTCGTGCCGCGTGACCTTCGACCAGTCCTCGTTTGCCTTTGGCTCCCACCAGTTGAGCGCCATGAAGCGGAAGTTGATCTTGACCGCGCCCAACGCCTCGTTGAGGGTGTCAACCTGCTCGACGTCAGCTCCGAGAAAACCGGTGATCCGTCGACGGAGAGAGACAACTCGCCTGTGCTTTGACCCTGGACTCCAGCTCGTTGGGTCGCTCAGCCGTGCCGGAAGCCCTCATGTAGTGGAAGTAGACGCCGACCTCCAGCGAGTCGACGGCCCTGCAGTTCTGGAAGCCCCGCAGGTCCCTCGACAGGAGCGGCACCCAGTCCAGCACCTCATCGACGAGGCCCTTGCGCCTGGTCAGCTTCTCCGAGTACTTGTTCTGGCACTGCGAGATGCTGTCGGGGATGGAGATCTTGCCCTTGTCGACGGGCGCCGGGTCTTTGTTGACGAAGTACTCGAAGTAGGCCGTCTCGAGCACGGCGATGGCCTTGGCGTTCTTCTCGTTGATGGCCTTCTCGGGGATGTTGACGGTGAGCTCGGCGTGGAACTGGTCGGGGCTCGACACATCGGGCGGCGTAGGCTCGGTGGACTCGGGCATGGCCTCGACGGCTGTCTCGTTGACAGCACGGAAGGCGTCCGATGGCTGGGCGGCGAAGGCGACTGTCGTGGCGAGCTCAGGCGACAAGCCAGTGTTCGTGGCTCCATCGGCCCCGGGCGAGCCGGCTCCGGATCTTTTCCTTTGCTTAGCGAAGGGTTTCCGTCGTGGACGAGCAAGGAGCAACGAGCCACGAGATTGATGATGTGTGACTTACGACCTGGCGGATGCGGTTCCGATGGTGCCGTTTACCCCACGAACCCCGGAAACCTGGGGTCCAACAGTGGTGGCAGCAATTGAGGGCTGTTCCTGGCCAGAGGCTACGCTGCCGGAAGGTTCTTGAGGCGAGTTAGACTGCACCCGAGTGCCCTGTATGGTGTTAGATATGGGGATGTTCGACGATGGTTCGGGAGCTCGGTCGCCTCCTCTCGAAGACACAGCGGGCTCTCTCGAGGACACAGCGGGCTCTCTCGAAGACACGGCGGGCTCTCTCGAGGACACGGCTGGCACTCCTGCGGGCGTCGTCGGCCCTCCTTGGATCCTTGCTCCGTCGGATGAGTTCGGCGGTGTAGATCCCTGCGGTTCCTGCCGGGAAATCGGCGACGGGTTGTCGCTGATCTGCGCCGATGCAGATTCGGCCGGTCTCGGTCTGCTCACGGAGGGGGAATCGGGTCTTACGGAAGGCTGAGCGGTGCTCAAGGGACCATCTGTTCCGGCTGGCGCAGAGGTTGGCAGGACTTGTTGGCTGGTGGGCTGGATGCTGGGAGGAGGAGCGGCCGCTGTGTACGGGCGACTGTTGTTAGATTGATACTGGTCTCGACATATGGGCTTGAATCCTTGTTAATACCTTGAGAGCTCTGAGATGCCGATGGCGCCGCGACAATTGTTGACGGCGCATCAGGGGTTGGCGGTGAGCTGGAGTCCTGCGCACATGCTCCGGCGGCCAACGCCAGAACGGCGACAACGAGCTGCGGAATCCTCATGATGGATGGAGAAGCAACAGGAGTGACGAGAAAGATGTCTCGCAAGTCGTCAGTGGCACCAAAGGAACGTGAACAAACCAGCGAGGGGGACGTGAGACGCCGCGGCGAGCTCGCCGACTGATATTATATGTTGAGGCATCAGCCATCATGCTCCCAGGAACTTTCCTTGGCAGAAGAAAAATGCCACAACGACCGGCGGCGAGAGGTACCATGGACGCATCCAGCAAGTCCCCCTTGCGGAGTCCCAATGCGATGTGGTCTAACTTGGGGGAAGGATGTGGCTTGTGTACCAAGCCCCTTGAGTCCTGGTGCGGACTAGAGTCGAACTCCCAAGGCACTTGAGAGCTGGCATGACTTCAGCCGCAACAGCCCTTGGGGCCATCTCCGAAGTTTTGCGCTGACTGGTGAGCTCTTGGCAGGTATCTAGTCGCTAGTCCTAGGGCGAAGCAGCTTGATCATGACTGGACGGGTGTATGACTGGACAGGTGTGTTGATGGGGATGGTATTCGCTAAAGAACATAGCTGAACAATAACCTTGTCCAGCCTGCTGGCTGTGGCGTCTGGTTTATCCCTTGCTCCCCTCCCCTTGCCCGGTGATCAGGAGCGCTAGACGGAGATGCATCTTATCCCTCCAGTCGTTGCCACGCATGCCACGCCACTTGCTAGGCGGGGTATAAAGCGAAAATTGAGAGCTCTGGAGATGCCCGGACCTACACGTTCGCTCACGCGACTGATGATAAGTCAGACTACCCACTTTTCGGCACCCCCCCCATTTCGGCACCCCAAAAATGAAGCTATTCCCATCATACTCGTCGACTTCAATTAATCATTGACTTCTTCTAGATGCAACAACAATACAGCTTTCAGCTTCACTAGGGTATTCAGAGTCGCTGGATTCGGCTGCATCATCCTCTTTTTCCCCAGCCTTAAGTTGCGCCTGCTGGATGTCTTTGATGTTGGCGAACTTAGTGTTAGGATCCAGCTGGACTGCCCTTCTTTTCCTTACTGCAGTATTGGTGACTTGGGCCTGCAGAAGCTCCAGTTTCTGCTGGGTATTTGCCAGCTCATATGCCTGCTCGCTGAAGCCTTTTTTTACCTTCCTGAATAGAAGGCGTTGAGTAAAGGCATCATTCTCCAGCTCTGTGAATAGCTTCAACTGCCCAGCTAGATCCTTCATCTTCCTTGGCGTCGACCATGCCACTGCAGATGACGCAGATACCCATCCTTCAGCTTCCTTGCCTCCAGACTGCCCTTTGCTGACCTGATCAGATGATCCTGATGCTGCTGGTGTTGATGGGAGCAGTAGGGAGCTCATCAGAGGCTTCGCCATAGAGACAGGCCATAACCCTGTCCATTTCCAACCACTTCTAATGTTCTGCATCGTCATACCTGCAGTACGAGCCTTCTGATAACAGCCTATAAAGTTCCTCTTGCCTACAACAGTTGAATCATTCCACTGACCAAGGTATCCAAGCTCCTTCCTATAGGCTGCCTTGACAGGGCTGAAGACTGACTGATCAAGTGGCTGGAGGACATGGGAGGTATGTGGCGGTAAGAACAATAGATGGATGTTGTTTATATAGCATAACCACATAAAGTCAGTCGTTGTATGACTCCCATGTCCATCCATGATCAGCAGCCTGACCTCCTTGCCCTGAGGAAGAGTCTGAGGGATGAAGACCTTCTGCAGCCATTCAACTGCAGTGGCATCTGAAGTCCATCCATTCTCCGTTGCAGTGAATTGCCATCCTTCATAAGGGCCAAGGTCTAGAGGAAACCACTGCTGCTGGACTGCCTTGCCCTTATAGATAACGAGGGGATTCAGAACATGGCCCAGGGCAGAGATGCATTCGATGATGGATACCCATGCCCTTGATCCAGGCTGTTTCTTACGTACAGACTTCGTCTCAGACATGCCCAGCACCAGCCCATTAGATCCCTGGCCCTCAAGGATACCAGTCTCATCCATGTTGTATCTATTAGCTGGTTTGATGCTGGTGATCTCTGGTATGGCGAGTAGTTTGAACCAGTCCCTGATGACCTCAGTAGATGCCCCATTAACACGCCTAGAATCGATAGGGCGACTTCTCTGGACCTTGACTGATGGATTCCTCTTCAAGAAGGCTTGGATCCAGCCTTTTCCTATAGGCTCTGTATCCCCCATGGCATGGAGGATCCTTTCTGCGAATAGCCTCACTTGCAGATGGGTTGGGGCAACACCAAGGGCATGCTGAATGCGAACCCATTCAGCCAGTTTAGCCTCCTGACTAACAGAAAGTCTCTGCAGGTCAGAAAAGGCAATTGACCTTGGTTGAGTGCCCTTAATCCGATACTGAAGTGTTGATCTTGGGATGCCATACACCTGACCAGCCCTCTTAATGGGCATGCCGTTGGTTATTGCGTCAAGGGCCTGATTGACTTCATCTTCGGTATACTGGCCCATAAGGTTGAAAAGAAGCTCTGAGGAAAAAATGAGGTTATTCGCATAAGTATAGAAAATGTTGTTGATGTTGAAAGTTGAGGGGTATGTTCTGGTGATGAGGCATTTGAGGCATTTTTGGGGTGCCGAAATGGGGGGGGTGCCGAAAAGTGGGTAGTCTGACTTATGGGCTTCGGTGTGAGCTCCGATGAGGCGGACGAGTTGAGCGAGGTGCGACACACATCAGCCTTGGCTGTGGCTGCTTCGACCGTTTGCGGCCAGTGTCAGGTCAGAGCTTCTACAGTTGGCTGGGGGATGCGGATATATCCGCAAACAGACTCTGCTCGCGAGGAGAGGTGTTGATTTTCCTTTGTTTAGCGTCGACTGAATAGATGGACATTGTCATCTAGACAGCCATGAGCCCTTTGAACATATACATAACCAACCCTGACGCTGGCTCGTTTGGCACAGTAAGTTCCCGACCAGAGACAGGACAGAGACTTTTGATGGAAGAAGCCGAGTCAAAGTGTGACCTAGCCCCGGTTAATAACACGGCGAGGTTGACGGAGACTGCGAGACAGCAAGCGTAGAAAAGGAATCCTGATGAAAGGAAAGATGGGATACAAGGGCATATCTAGGGAATATCTCGGCAATAAGCCCTCACTTAGTCAGCCACTTTGGACCCAATTGTGTTCGTTTTATTTTATCTTTCCCCCTCAACTGACAAATGGCACACGCTTCGCCATGTTTACTATCTACTATGCAACGTCTCGTCGAGAGAACACTGGCTGACTCCAGGCTAGACGATCAGCTGTGAGAATGCCGGTCCGTCAGCTTGTTGCGACTTGTTGCGGAATCGCCTCGACCGGTTGACTGCCTGTTCCTCGACTCGCAGGACTAGCAACGGCCTGCAGCGGCGAGCTGCAACCCACAAGCGGTTGTCCAATCCCCGATGCAAGAGATGTCGCCATCGAGTCTGAAGCTTTGCAATCAAGTGCTCCGCTGTTAGGTCCCATCGGTCCCTGGAGAGCCCCTAGAAGCTCTGAAGTTGAGCAGATTCCCATGCCATGATGCTACAGAGGATAGACATCGTCTACCGCATCGCCATCTGAACCGCATTTGACTGGGCTCCTGATACCATCATGTCACTAAAAGTTTCCTCGCCCCTTGCCATCGCCAATGGCCGTATCACGCTGCAACACCGCGTCGTCATGGCCCCCATGACACGAAACCGTGGGGTGCCTCTGGCAGAGGGAACGCCCGAGAGTCCGAACCGCATCTGGCTCCCCGACCACGTCGTCGCGCTCTACTACGCGCAGCGGGCTTCACCGGGTGGCTTGCTCATCACAGAAGGCATCCCCCCTTCCCTCGAGGCAAGCGGCATGCCCGGCGTGCCCGGACTGTTCCACCCGTCGCAGGTCCGGGGCTGGCGGGAGGTCGTCAAAGGCGTCCACGACAAGGGCGGCTTCATCTACGCGCAGCTGTGGCACGCCGGCCGGGCCACGGTCCCCCAGATGACGGGCACGCAGACCCTCAGCGCCTCCGCGACGCCGTGGGACGACGACGAGAAGTTCCCCTTCCGCGACCCCGTCACCAAAGACAAGGTGGCGTATAGGGACCATCCCCCGCGGGCCATGACGCCGGAAGACATCGGCCGTACCATTGGCGACTTCGTAGCCGCGGCCGAGGCTGCCATTGAAGCCGGATTTGACGGCGTCGAGATCAACGGCGGCAACGGGAACCGTGAGTTGACGCCGGCATCCGCCATGGACCTCACACATGTTCCGTGGAATCCTGTTTTGTATAGCTGCTGACACTCACAACCTCCCTCCCCCCTTTTCAGTCCTTGACCAGTTCCTTCACTCAAACATCAACACGCGGACGGACGCCTACGGCGGGAGTCCCGAGAAGCGAGCCCGGTTCCCGCTGGAGCTCGTCTCGGCCGTCGCGGCGGCCGTCGGCCCTTCCAACGTCGCCGTCCGCCTGGAGCCGATGGGCCTCTACAACCACACCCGCGGCGTCGAGCGCGTCGAGACGTGGTCGCACCTCTGCTCCCGGCTCGCCGAGACCTACGCCGGCGAGTCCCGCCTGTCGTACGTGCACTTCATCGAGCCCCGGCTGGACCGCGTCGACTCGGAGGCCGAGAGGGACGGCTTCTATCGCAGCTGGAGCCTGCCCGAGGTCTCGAACCTTCACTTCCGGCGGATCCTGAAGGACACGCCGGCCTTGACGTGCGGCGGCTGGGACGCGGAGAACCACGAGCAGGCACTCGATCGAGGATGGGACGCCGTGGTGTTTGCCAAGTGGTTCGTGAGCAACCCTGACCTGCCTGCCCGTCTCATAAACGGCTCTCCGCTCCATGCCTATGATAGAAGTCGCTTCTACGGCTCTTGGGACGGTGTCAGAGAGAATGGCTACGTTGATTATCCCACGTATGAGGAGGAGAAGGTTGCTGCGAATCATGGCCAGCAACAACCCACCGAGAAGTGAGGAAGAAAGGTTCCATCGAAGGGTCGAGGCACACAACCTTTACAAGTCGAGTCACAAAAGTCACATTGCATCGAAGTTCGCTAGGAAAGCAGCCTCGAAAGATTCTCTTATCCACTACAATGATTACAGAGTCCGATCCTCCATGCACACACACACCACACACAAATAAGATCTAAATGAAGGAGGGTAAAGAAGAGAATCAACATCTTTGTACTCCAAACCGCGTGTCACCCCAAATAACCTTTCGTCGGTCTAGCCCTATTCCATAACCATGCGTTTTCGTTCTTTGTCGTACTTCTGTGTACCGCTTCAATTGCAGACAAACTTCCACTCTGTCAAAGTGTCTGGCCGTAGTTGTAGCTAGTGTAAACGGAGGGCGAGACATACGCATCCGACGTGCGCGTCTCGAGCGTGGTCGGCGTCACCAGGGACGGCAGCGCACTGGCGACCGTGGTGCCCGGGCTGCCAGTCGAGGTCGGCTCCTCAGAGACGGGAGGGTATTCTCCATAGCCAGGAGAGAGGGTGGGGAGTGAAAGCGTGGGCGTGATGAGGGTCGGCAAGACGTCGGAGACGGTGGTCCCGGGCGTCAAGGTCAGCAACTCGGATTCGTAGGCTCCCGGGATACCAGAGGTGGTGCCCGTGACGAGAGACGGTTTGGCGCTCTCTACCGTGGTTCCGGCGGAAGAGGAGGAGGAAGAGGAATAGAGGGAACTATCGTATGCACCAGGAATGGTACGGGTCTTGGCCGTGCCTGTGGGAGTGACCAAGCTGGCCAGGGCGCTCGAGACGGTAGTCCCTGGCGTATTAGAGGATGTAGAGAGCTTCGGGGCTGTCTTGGTGCTCGTCGAGCATGGCACCTTGGAGCTGACGGTGGAAGAGGTAGCCTTGGTAGTAGTTGTCCCGTAGCTGAGCGAGTTCGAGAGACGGATCGAGCTGCTCGACGACAGCGCGGGGAACCTGCTGGAGACACCCGTGCCGCTGCTTGTTGACGAGTTCGCGGTGCCGGTGCCGAGGGGGATCGTGTTCGTGATGGTCACCACGACGGTGGTCCTCAGCGTCGTGCGGGAGGCGGAGCGCGACAGCGTGGACAAGCCGGGCAGCTGGGACGAGACGGTTGTGTTGATGACCCGGACGGTGGTGTAGGTGGTGAGAGAGTACGAGAGCCCGGGGGAGGTAGCAGGCTCGGACCCGGTCGACGTGACGGGCGGGGGAGGGATGCTGATAATGGGGATCGTGGGGATCGTCACCCTGGCCTTCGTGGAGGAGCCGCTGCTGGACTTCCGGACGGTGCGCGTGACGGTGCGCGTGATGGGCTCCGTGCTGTTACTCCAGAGGCTGGAGGACGGGACGGCCCTGCCGCTCGAGACGCTCGTTCCGGGGCTGCCGGTGCCGGTGGCATATCCGTCAGATCGGGAGCTGATGCGAGATCTATGGCAGGCTTGGTGAGTGAGGTTCTGGGCGGCAGGGCATATGGGGATGATGACTTACGAGGTGCTGTTCACGCCCCATGCAGATGAGCTGGGAGACACGGCACTGGGTAACTGGGAAGACACAGTGAACCCGGGCGTGGGCGTGGACGTCTTGGTGAAAGAAGTCAAAGTCGGGATGATGCCGGTGCCTGAAGGAGACCGAGTCGAAGAGCTGGGTGTCACTCGAGTGGTCGAGTTGGTGATGCTTCTGGCCGTGGACAGAGGAGGAAGAAGGATGGTCGCCGACAGAGTCAAGGAGTCGACAGTGCTCGTGGTCGCAGGGCTGCTTGGCGGCCCACAAGTATAAAAGTACGGAGCCGTTTCTGTGAAGGTCTCGGTCACGGTCACGGTCCTGGCGCACTGGGAGCCGCAGGTCGTGAGGGTGAACGTCTCTGGAGGGTGCGGGATGAGGTAGTTGGCCTTGGGAATGGCGTTCACTGCAGACGCGCTGAGAGGTGAGTCAAGTCAGTATCGTTCAAAAACGAAATCAAGGCAGTGAAAAGAGCAGGATTACACACCCGAGGCCCAAAAGGGCGAAGCAAGAGGCAGAGGAAACCATGGCGAGTAAAGGGGGGATGAGGAGGGGGGTTATCAAAACGAGTGTGATGTTCGCTGCTGCTATCGGTGCTTGGAAGAGACCTGCCAGAGCTTCTCCGGCTCTGCGGCTTTATATCAAGTAGAGCCGCGTCTCTCTCTTTCTATCTGTGTGTGAGTTTGTGAGTGGGAGTGTGTGTAAGTGTGTTTGTCAGTGAGTCTCTTGCGTTGCGGATGACTCCGCAGCCCAGGTCAGAAAACATGCACGATCCCAAATCCCGACGGGAAGATCGGCAGACACCCTAATCCCCACCATAAGCTGTTGAACCTCTATATCCCTCTCTCTTTCTCTCCTCTAGTCATGGATGAGTCTGGATGAGGAGGAGGCTTGCATGCATGCAAGCCGCCGTCGAGGACCAGCAGCGCATCACTTCACTTTGAGTGTCTTGGTGCCGCATGCTCAACTCCAGTCAGCCCATCGTTGGATTCTTAGGACAGGGGCCCCTGTTCAGAGTCGTTTGGGACGACGAGGATACCACCAATGGTGACATGTGACGGAAGGGCTTCCCCTGGTGGGCCAAGGAACCCAGCACTCTATCCAAGCTCAGCCATGATACTTGGTGGTCCTTTCACAGAACCGTTTGTTTTGCTAAGAATAAAGGGCCTGCGCCATGGAGAAACGAGAAGATAACCGAGAGGCTAGGGAACTATGCGGAAGCTTGATGTTTCCCATCTTGTCGTGTAATCTGTCCGGAGCAAGCCACGGGGGATACCTGCATGACTCGGAGGATGGTTCCGCGTTGACAGTCAGTCAAAAGTACCCGGTCAAAAACAGCCAGAGGGAGTAATTTGCTACTATGACTGCACAACGATAGAGGCAGAAGGACGCAGATCCTGAATCTCGCAAACGAACAAAGGCGAGTGTAGCCGTGATGATGACGGCTGCAGATTCCCTGACTGCGGCGGCGGGTGTCCGTTCCACGCAATCTCACGGATCGCCAAACCGCCCGCGGAAAATAGAGGCAAATGCAGCCCATCTCCGCCAGATACCCATTTACACCAAGTCAAGTGCAGACCGAGACACTTCGGGCCTGAACAATCTGCAAGTTGGACCAAGGAGCGCCATGAAACGGCAGTCTATGCCCATTGTGCCAGAAAGCAAGGTCCACGATGTCCTCGAGGCCGTTCCAAAGATCGAGATCCACCATGTTGAGCACCACTGATGCCGTGCTGGGCATCTCGCATGAGATAGCAGTGCAGGGAAGAAGGACGTCCTCCTTGGGACTGGGGATTGTCCAGCCAGGGTTGGCGCAACACGACACGCATCTCCCGTGACGCGTGTGTACCTGCATCGACGCATCTGCACGCTTCCGGCAGTCATTAAGGGGTGGCGGCGGGCGGTCAAACACACAAACACACACACACACAGAGTACATACACAGCACTCTCGTATGTACGTCTATAGTCTCGAAATGATTGAATCTGCACCGGATCGACCGGGGGGACTTGGGATTTGAGTACAACACAGTATACCATCTCGGGAGCCTCCGGGGCCCAGCTGGGGCAGTACGTGACGTGATACAGACAGACAGGCTGGCCAGAGAGATCCCGCACGATTGACAGCAAACGATCCGTCGGTTATTTGATGGATGGGTGGGCCGGGAGAGCCTCCTTGAGACTGGCTGCAGACTCCCCAAAAGGAAGTTTGCAAAGGGTTAGTCCTCGGCTAGGAAACGGAAGCAAAGCTGGAGAATCTCGGAAATTTTCTAGACGGGAGCATTCTTGGCTGCCATCCGGATGGGACCGAGTTGTCTGTTTGCCTTCCCTCTCGCCGTGTGTGTGTATTTGTGTCCTCTCACATCCGATTATGAACTGCCGGGTTGGTTTGTGTTTGCCTTTTCTGACCCTCGGGAATTAGGGATGAAATCGGGTGTGTGTGCGTTGTGTCTGTAATTCACACGAACCTCAAGATGAATGAGACTTGTTGGACCGAACCTTGAGCTCCTCAGCCCATGCGATGGCACCACCTCGACGCATGGCCCAGGGACAAGTTACAGTAGGAGAAACCCGACGTGTGTCGCCTCGAGAAGATCAAAGAACCCACTCGCACGAGGAAGGGGGTCCATCTTACAATTCAGCCATTGGGCCGCGGGAGGTCTCGCAAATGATCCCCTACGGCTAGCCGAGACTGTCTCGGTCTTGGAATCAACAGAGTGAGGAAACGGCTGATATCTCACTGGGGGTTACACGGCCGCGCAGGGGTTCGACGGCGACGGGTCACAATGCGGCACGAGTTCCCTCGAGATTACATTTCATGGCAATTTCTTCTTTTGTTGAGCTGCATGAGGAGGCCATCATCAGGCTGTTTGCAACCCGGAATGTTTGTGCCTTGCAACGGTCGCCCCCCTTGCTTCTACTTTTGCGATATTAAAAGAGGCTCGGTCGTGTTGAGCGCGGGTCCGCCGAGATGCAAACGAAACAAAACTTGGTGATTTAGAGAACTGCTTTGAGTGCCTTGAAAGCGTCCTCACGGGACCCCGAAAACCTCGACTCGGCCGTCTTCCAGTTGATGACGTTCCAGATGTTGTCGACGTACGCCACCTTTCCGTTGAGGTACTGTGTGTTGAGCCCTTGTCAGCATATTCTTACTTTCGTAAAAGAAAAAGACAAAAAAAAGAAGAATAGAAGAGAAACGGAAAGGGGGGTAGGAGGAAAGAATAAGAGAAAAACGGAAAAGTGAAAGAAAAAAAAGACAAGTGTAGCCCACGCACCTGAAGGTAGTACGCGTGCTCCCACATGTCGACGCCAAAGACGGGCACGCCCTTGGTGACGGGGTCCTGGTCCTTTGTCGTGACGATGCTGAGGCCCGTCACGTCGTCCTTGACGAGCCACCCCCAGCCGCTGCCGGTGATGCCCAGCAGCGCGGCGTTGAAGGCCTGCTTGAACTGGTCGAGGCCGCCCCAGACGCGCGTGATCTCGGCCGTGAGCGCGGGCGCCGCCGAGGGCGAGGCGTCCGGGCTCGAGGCCGGGGCCAGGTTCTCCCAGAAGAGGGAGTGGTTGATGTGGCCGCCGCCGTTGAAGTTGAGGGTGGCGAGGACGGCGATGCGGTTTTGGAGGGGGTTGGCGTTGTAGGTCTCGATGGCCTTGTTCAGGTTCGTGACGTATGCTTGGTGGCTGGAGAGGGATGACAACACGAGGGTCAGCTTCGTTTTCATAAGTCGTAGTCTTTGGCCTCTTTCTTGGGGTTTCCTTACTGCTTGCTGTGGTGCAGCTCCATGATCTGGGCTGAGATGTGAGGCTCGAGGGCCTCAAGGAGGGGTCAGCGAGGCGTTTTGCACACACATACCCTGGACTTTACGGGTACGTACATCGTAAGCGTAGGGGAGCTTGGGCAACGTGTACGGCGAGGCGGCCATGGTGTTATTGTGTGAGAGCCGGAGCTGTTTCTGGTGTTTGTTGAGTCTATTTCGGTTCTTCGAGAATGATTTCTGGATGCTTGGAGAGTGTCAGAGGTGGACAGAGGGGTAAGATTGGGCGAACAGAGAGACGAGAGGAAACAGCAGAGGCCATCGGAAGGTCAGCAGAAGGAGGGGTAATTAGACGTGAGCACATTTCATCATCTCGGAACTCATGGGTCTCTGCTCCCATTCCATCAAGGCCGATGATGTGATGGACACCTTGATGGCTCCCTCTTCCTCCGAATCTTATCCAGCTCCATCTCGAACGTGCATGGGTCCCAGGGATTCATGATCAGGGTGTGTGGAGCATCTCTCAATGTTCTGCTCAGTGTCGAAAAGCCATTTTGATGAGTACTACATCTCCATCTCTTATTCCTGTATTGACTCTGCCCCTTTTCTGTCTCTTTCTCTCTCTGTCCCTCGATGATGGTGCACAACAGGCCGTTGGCATAATAAATATGATCAATATTGCTCTAACTTGCTCACTCCCCGAGTCCCACGTGCAGGGAGCTGCATTGCCGACTCTGGGGTCAGCCCGAGTCGTGATTCGTCGGTTTATTGTTAGTGACGGCCCCGGGCCGGACCCATTCGCGCTCGTTTTGGGATGACAGGGATGGTGAGGAGGATTGAGCACCTTGAGGGAGTTGTTGCGATGCATCACGGTCTTTATAATGCCATGTGCTGTTCTGTTCTGCGAGGATGTAGATAGGTTATTCGGTTTTGGAACGAAACAAACTTTTCATCTGTCGTAGTCGATCCAAAAGACTAACCTAACACCCACGTTCTCAGCTCCAAGTCATTTATCCACCTCAGCCATCATCATGTGCGGCCCAGACACTTGCACCAAACCCCGAGGCGGCGCTTTGGCTGTGCTCAACCAGCCCTTCAGCCAGCCTGAAGCAACGGGAACAAGTCCACGGCTGCGAGGCGATCTGGCATTCCACACCCCGGGGCAGCCGTCATGTGCCTATGCGACGCACGCGAGAATCACGGGCGGCAACAACTGCGACCTGCAGGCCCTGGCCGACATGGTTGTCGTTATACAGTAAGTGTGCCTCGAACCCCTCCGGAGAGATCGATCGACAGGCGCAAAAGGCAGGCTTTTTTGGGACCGACGGCATGTGCTGATGCGAGACGTTCTTTTTCTTCCAAACAGCAAATCCGGGGACCTCACGCGAAGAATCGAAGACTGCGGGCTCTTCCGCCGCATCGCCTTCTCCGGCGCCTCGGTCCTCGAGAACGGCTCGACGGTCGAGCTGGCCTTGCAGCAACCGATCTCGCTGCAGGTCGGGGATGACGGCATCATCGGGCGGAGAGTCTCGGTGTTTCCCAGGTCGGAGATGGATACAGCCTGTGCGGAGGGCATCGTCGGCTTCAACTTTGTGAACTCGCTCTGATGAGGAGACATTGCTTGGTATGGTATGGCATGTTTTGGATGTTTTACGGCGTTCAAGGAACAGATGGCATTTTTGGGACTTGGGACGGATTCGGACATGGGCATCAAATCGTACCGACGGGATCGGGTTCGAGCGTGGAGTCAGGGCATGAACAGCAACTCTTCGAGGGCCCCCTTTTTTTTTCACTTTACTTTTCCAGTTCCATATCACACTTCTTTTCCATGCACCTTGCATTATGACTGTTCGACAAGTGCTTTGATATAGCTGTCACGACTTGCTTTGGGACAAACTCTTGGCATATAAGGCACCAGTTCTGAGACCGTCCGAGAGAAGCGGTGGCCGCGCGCTCCGACAGCCGACAACAACGGCCGATGTATTCGTCCGGCGGCCCATTTGCTTGCTTGTTGCTCGGCCCTCTGAACCCCGCGCCGGCCGACGGGATGGCTTGGCCCCCATCAACCTTCAACCGTGTTTGGCATAGTTGCACTCCATCTCTATCCCGCCGGGTCTGTGGGTTGGGTAAATACCAGACACTACTGGTGTGTTGATGCTCTCCGCTAGCAGCCATCCATGTTGCAACTCCGACGCATGACAAAGCACAAAGTCCGCAGGCCGAACCGCACGTGTAGGCAACGCCATGTAGTAGGTACCGGATCATCAATTATATATCGAGGGCATGCGACGCCTGGTCGGTTCCTTTCGTAGGCCTCAAGCACATAAACACAGTCACAGCAGAAGAATCCCTAAGCTCCTCATCTTGCACGTCCAAAACAACAACAACACCGCTTCATCATCCAACACTCACCGTCAAAAATGGGTGTCGTCGCCGTAGCCGGAGGAACCGGTGGAGTCGGAAAGACCGTCGTCGAACAGCTGATTCTCAGTGGGAAGCATGAGATCTTTATCCTCGGCCGCACTGTAAGTCATGCGATTTGTATCGCTCTCTGGGTGACCGAAGAGAGTGACCACGCTAACTGACGTACGACAAGGAACCCGCCGAGCAAGCTCGGGATGGCCCCAAGTTCATCAGTGTGGACTACACCAACGTCGCGTCCCTCGCCGAGACCCTCGAGTCTCACAACGTCGACACCGTCATCAGCACCATCACGCTCAACGAGGACACCGAGAAGGCGCAGCTCAACCTGATCGAGGCGGCCAAGCGGTCCGACAAGACGAAACGCTTCATCCCGAGCGAGTTCGGGAGCGTGAACACGCCAGAGTAAGTTGTAACCACCATGCCTCCGCCCGTTTGCCGCCTGTGTCGTGTCATCTCGTCTCTTTCTAACCGTCTCACACCAGATTCGCCAAGGTCGAGTCGTTTGCCGAGCCATGGGTTCGCGCCGCCGACGCCCTCAAGGCTTCCGGGTTGGAGTACACCCGGTTCGTCAACGGCTTCTTCATGGACTACTGGGGCATGCCTCACATCAAGACGCACATGCCGGCCTTCAATTTCGCCTTCGACATAGAGAATTGCAAAGCCGTCATTCCTGGATCCGGCAACGAGCCCCTGACCCTGACCTATACTGTAGATGTCGCCCGCTTCATCGTCCGGGCCCTCGAGGTCGAGGATTGGCCCGAGTTCAGCATCCTCTCCGGCTCCGACCTCACCCTGAACGAGGCCCTGGCCAAGATCGAGCGCATCCGAGGTACGTGACCGCCTCTCTATAAAATAAAATAAAAACACCCAACCTTTTCTATGCTTCAAAAGATGTACTAATGCGCGAATGTGCCTTAGGCAAGAAATTCGACGTGGTATACGACAGCGAGGAGAAGCTCAACAACAACCAGTCAACCATCTTGTCTGGATACGGGGGAATCCCAGACGAGATGTTCCAGTCACTGAATAGTGCGTTTGGAAGAACAATCATCCAAGGCTACCTCGCCATGCCGAAGGAGAACAGGATCAGCGACAAGCACCCTGACATTCGTCCGCTGACTGTTGATGAGCTCCTGGCCAAGTCTTGGGGTGCAAAGAGCGCTTAGATTATTGTCCAAAGTTAATACTGTTCATATCTATGTCCAGGCAGTCCTGGTTGACAAGCGGTAGGTCCTTTAAGGCAGTAATAGTCCATCAAGGCAAAAGTAAAGTCATTCCTGTCACACTGAATGCTCACGGTGAAATGTCATGTCAAAACTGCTCCGACTTGTAACCAACCAGTGTAGACTATTTTGGAGCATCCCCTCAACTACAGCAAGGCCCCAATGCAGAGTAGTAGCCAATAAGACTAGGTTTACATGACTTTCTAATAGTTTCTAAGAAATGCATTAGCTCTTAGTGCCTTTAGTGCTTTTACTGCCTGAAGCTGTAGTGGTCTTAGTGGCCTCTTTATAGTACTCTCAGAAGCATCAATGTACTGCAGAGAAAAGCGGGGTTTTAGGTGGAGATTAGGGCCTAGCTTCAGTTGATGGGATAAGTAAATTTCGGGGACTTCGGTCAATTCAGTACGCAACATTCGCTGGATGGAAAGCATGTTGGTAACGCATTGAACGGGCGACACACAGCCGCAACTCAACGGGAAATTCTTAGTTGGCATTTCCTTCGGTTCAAGTTTAGCTGCGTTGTGCCACTTCACCAGATCTAGAAGCTGGCCATTGCAAGATCGATCTTTACAGCAAGCCTTCTTTCAAGTTACCATTGTCTTGATAAAGACAAGATTCAAATCACCAAACCCTGTAGATTGTTATCGAAAAGCTGAGCTGCTAACAGGCTCGCTCACGCTTTCCAAAGGTTATTCTAGTGACCAAGTTCAAGTCCTAGCCATTACGGCGGAGGAGAGGGTTTGTGATTTGAGCGTTGATTGATGCACACTGGTTGATGCGGAGGTGGAGATGGGCTCTATTAGAAGAAGCCTCAAGCTTGGCGATGGCACAACCCGGCCAACGTGGTCGATGGAGGATTACGATCTCTTCTTTCTCACCCATCTAATGACTCCGTTATCTGGGAACACTCAAGCGTATTCCAAGCGCGTGATAATGGCAGCATACACGGGCGTCTCCTTGGCTTTAAACCCCTCCGCGATCAACTTCTTCCGGCCAAGGGATGAGTGATTTTGCGGCGCCGACGCCCTTGTCAGAAGTGAAGGGGTTTTTCTTTCCCACGCTATTACAGAAAAGAACCAAGAGCTGCATTCATTTGATGCACGGCGAAAAGAGCGTGCTAAAATGAACCACCAGAAACACAGAGATGTCAACAGAATGTAAGTTGCACTTCAACAATCGCCGCCGACAGCAGTCACAGACAAATGGTAGGGCGGCGTCGGAACATGTCTTTAAGAGCGAGCTAGACATTCTCTAGTTAGGTCCGGTCTCCGTAATGTAGCGGGGGGGGGGGGGGAAGAAGAGAACCAACCCATTACAACTCCCCAGTTCTAACTTCTGGGGTCATCTGACTGCACTGCAGCACTGCAGTACTGCAGCACTGCAAGCCTTTTCAGCGGAGCCTGCGCTGTGAAAAGAGAGGACCCCGGTCCACCGTTAAGTCGGTGGCGAGGAATACGAGGTTCATGTCACCCCCCACCAGCTGTTTTTGGCTCACGCTGCATCTTGCGGCTCACCTACATGGTTGTCACCGGACTATTGCTCGCCAGGATACACTTACCAAGTCTCAAATGCAGACACACGGCAGTTTCGCTCAACCAGCGGTCGGCGGGCTTTTTCTTTTTAGCCGCCGGTTTATGCTGATTCGGAAAGACTTCCCGGTTCACGTCCGTGAGTGGAGCAATTGCAACCAGAAAAAGACAGAGCATTTCCCCGTAGCATTAGCACAGGGATCTGGTTGCGAGACTTTGTATCTTACCTGTATGTTGGTGCAAAGTCTGCGTTCACGTAACGTAGCATTGGAGTTGTGCTCTCGTTCGTCGAGCAAATCTGTACTCAACATTATTGCGCTTAGTCCGGCCAGTTTTCGAAAGACCAAAAGTTGCACAGCCTGACTTGTCTGAGGGGAGAGGGGGGGGCAAACAATGGGAAGCTTCTTCTCCTCGGCATCCCTCGGCGACCGGCTAGTCCGACTAGGAGGTTGGCGGCACGGCGGGGCTGAGGGGTGATCGGCTTGTCGGCAGCAACCGACTATGCCAATAACGGTTACCAGGGAAAAAGGGAAAACTTAGTCAACGGACTGTGTGGTTGTTGTTGGCCCGCTTCGAGAAAGGGTTCCGAAGGCGAAGCTTGTGTCTATTTTCAGCATGTTTCTGACGTCAAAAACTGCCGGTTCCCGAGCGCGGTCTCTTTGCCGGTCCCAACCCGTAATAAGGAACCCAGGGAAACCCTAGGAACCCCGGGGGCCATGACAGCCCAGTTCATCGCATTTCCAGTCCGAACCCAACCACAAATATGGGGTTCCCCGGGCGCTAGTTAGTCACATGAGATCATCAAGGCCGTGGGGTCTTTGAGCTGTCAAGCCTGAACGGGATAGTTCCCGGGACAGACGGCCGAGAGCGATGTGGGCAGACTAGTCAATACGAAGAACCCAGAAGCTTTTCCCTCCCTGCCTCTTCTACTCCACAAACGAGGGCATCTGCTGGCATGAACACGAGATGATGACGGTACAGTAGGTGATGGTTCGAGTTGTTGGGAGACCCCGACTTGAGAAGACCCCAGAAAGTAACGGCCCAAGTCTGTATATAACCGTCACAACATCGCGGTCCAGATGTTGCAATTACTCTCAACACTCACACTCACACTCAACTCCAACACTCACCTCCTTCAACCACAGCCACAACCACACTCGGCCTCAGCAACCAACTCCTTCACGACTACTTCAACCTCCACACACACATACACCTGCCTCTCTCCCCACCGTCGCCATGATGAACAAGCTCATCGTCGCTCTGGCCATGGCCTCGGCCGCCACCGCGGCTCCTACTCTCGGCCGTCGTGACGACTGCCAGGACGCCTGGAAGGCCTGCATCGCCGCCGGCACCGCCGAGGTCGCCTGTTCCTGCACCTTGACCGCCTGCCTCGGCGAGGACAACGCTCGCAACCGCGAGTTCTGCGCCACCGCGACGGCAAACCTGCCCAAGCCTACCTCCATCGCCGGCATCCCCGGCGGCTGCAACCCGGCCCACCCGGGATCCTGCCCCTCGTCTTACTTCACCTACCCGACCGCCTCCGCCTCGGCGGAGCCCGCCTTTACCCCCATCCCCGGTATCCCCGGCGGCTGCAACCCGGCCCATCCCGGATCTTGCCCTTCCTCCTACTTCACCTACCCCACCGCTTCCGCTTCCGCGGCGCCTGCGTTCACGCCCATCCCCGGCATCCCCGGTGGCTGCAACCCGGCTCACCCCGGCTCTTGCCCGTCCTCCTACTTCACCTACCCGACGGCCTCGGCCACGACGGCGCCCCCCGCCCAGCCGACCCCCGGAACCGGCGGCAACACCGTCACCTACCCCAGCCCCAAGCCCGTTGAGGGCAAGAAGTGGACGATCAAGGACATGACGCGCTACTGCGGCGAGAGCAACGAGGGCTGCGACTACAACTTCGCCATCGAGGCCGACGGCAAGACGGAGCGCTGCACCGTCATCCGCATGCCCGGCTCCAACGCCGCCACCGAGAGCTGGTCCGAGCAGCCCTGCACCGCCGGCTCCGAGTTCAAGGTCTCATGGGGCTACGTCGAGAACCCCGCCCCCGCCTTCGCCGTCGTCACCGTCGTCAAGGGCAAGGAGCTCGCCTGGTTCGGCGTCTCCGACGTCAACGGCAAGCCCGTCACCACCGCGCCCTCCAACCCCTTCGGCTCCGGCCAGTTCGGAAACCTCGGACCCGAGCAGGTCTACACCTACTAAGCGGTGTTTCATTTTTCATAATAATCGGGGAGAGGGTCGAGAGCCATGATGATTCAAAGATACATGACTTGCATTGCATAATTTGCATTTGGACAGCGAAGACTATACACACTCCTTAAGATAATGTTTAAATAATCTATATAATCTGAACACATTTTTTCGTTACAACTGGACCCAGATGAGATCGTCATGGCGTACGCGAAGGATCCATTTGACAACCACTCGTAGGCTGCATACAACTAACTAGTTTGCTATGAAAAGTAGAAACATCGCCTAGAGCGTCTGTGTGACTTTCTTATCTAGCTATTTCACATGGCACAAGAGGCCAACATCTGTAAGAATCTTCCGGATAATATGATGGTGCTCTTCCGCCCTGAAAAACGTACCCAGCGTCACCTCCCTAAGCTGAGGGTATTCCCCGTTTCTGAATCGACCCGCCAGTGCCGCAAATCTAGCCGTGCCCACTTCACGTAGCGCATCCATATCATCGTCTACCGTCAACTCCTCAAGAGCACTAGGCAACGAACTCGGAACGCAGCGCGAGTCCGAGCCCGTGTACCTTTCCGACAAGCCGAGCGAGCGGAGCTTCGAGAACCGGGACACTGACGGCAGAGCCATGGCGTCGGGGTAGAAACCAGCATCTTCGTGCATGATGGTGTGTCTCCCCAGCAAAAGCTGGAGCGAATTGAGGGTACTGGTGTGATGCGACAGAGCCCGGATTACGGCTTCGTCCACGAACACATTGTTCGACTCGTAATGAAAGAGCCCCAGGTTTCTGCAAGCCTTGATGATTCGGATGAGTTGGTCGACCGGCAAGAGAGAACCGCGCAGGGTGAGGTGGTGTACGTTGCCCCAGTCAAACTCTCCGTCGCCCAAACCCCCTTCGGGCTGGTAGAGATCGACAGTGGTGAGGTTGTGTGCCAGCCGAAGGAGAGGCAAGATGTTTCCCAGAGGCGTAGGGTCGAACTGGCGCACCCGAAAGCTTGTAAGTAAGTCGAAGCGTATTCCGGCAACAATGTCCTTGGGTATCAGAGCCGTAAAGTGTTGAAGGTCGTCGTTCAGGTCCAGCGCTCGAATATTGCGGGCGTACAGCAATACCATCCCTATCAGCATTGAGACGTAGACCGTAGTGTCGAGCCACCTGTCGGGAACTTGAAGACCGTATCTGCGAAGAAGGCCGTCCAAAAAGGCCGCATCTTCATCCGCCAAGGGTTTGGGGTCGTTGTCATCGATGGTCTTCATCCCGCAGGTCGTCAACGTCCGTAAGCTCGCCGCGGCTGCGGGATGACGATGCCAGTGCCGGAGTAAGGCGATGGCTCGACTGGGTCCAGAACCGTGACACAGCTTGATGTGCTTGTTAAGAAACGGCTCAACCGCGCGATGCAGAAATCGACTTGTTTGCGAGACGGATGCCAGCGCGCGCAAACAATCGCTTCTCAACAGCTGTGCCGGGCGAAGATGGGCATTGGTCGGAGTAGCCCATACGATGAGCTCGGAAAAGATCTTTTGCAGAATCTCGACCGGCAGGTCAGTAAGTTTTGCCGCATCTCGAAAGCACATCAAGTTTGTGGGCTCAGGCAACGAGACCGAGGAGACGTGCCGAGAGATGGTTTGTTGACGTGAAGCGGGAGGAAGACAGACGCTCATCGCTGGAGCAAACCGTGGATTATGTAGCCGAGCGGCGGAGGCCACGACGCGCAGTTGTGTGTCACGCTGTGAATGCTTTGTTTTGGGCGCGCTGCATATCTCATCAAACTCTTTTGGGCATGGAACGACGCGGTTGAGTGCTGGCCGACTGCTGGTTGGGCAAAGCGGCGCGCGACACAAGAAAGCGGTAAGTTTGGGGAGTGTTTTTGTTTGCTCATGCGGTATATACTGTTTACGAGACGGCTAGAGATTCGCCATGACATTGTCAACTTGACATTGTCAAGCATACTACGTTGGTTGACGGAGTTGTTTGTCAATGCCGCGCTCAACATCCACAGATCACACGTAGGTCCTGCGAGATTTGCATTACTCGGTGCCTGAACTGAAGCAGTGATTAATTGTTCTATCAGAGACTTTTCCAGACTGGTTCAAATCATCTCCACTGATGAGGCAAATCAAAGTTGCCTAACTACATGAAGTCGACGGTTGCATTAGATGCAAGGCTAGGAATGCATTTGCGTAGGTCAGTTGGCGGAACAAAAGACGTAATATACATTCTCTCAAATTTGTTTGAGCTGTTGATGTCGCCTAAACATGACGTTTACAATTGTTTCTACTCTCTCCGTCGATCCAACGCCGTTAAATCATTCCAGCTGCCGCTTACTCCCGTACCCTACGACGAGAAAGGGTCATCGGCGAAGCTTCAGATATCAGCACATGGTAGACCCATCATGATAGCAAAGATGGAAGTCCACCTACAATGTGTTTCCTAGACCGTCGTCACAAACGAGCCGTCCCTGGACCGGACTGCACTGGGCGCCGTCAAGAACGAATCGCCCGCCGCTGTTGTCCTTCGCCGGGACGGACTGTGGTACAGGGGCAGCTAGACATGTGGCCGCTAAGCTGGCGAGGGCAACGAAAACTGTCGTGAACTTCATGTTCTCGAGATTCCGCGATTTGGTTGATTTGGGAGTTTGAGGGAGTTGTGTTGTAAATCGCCAATTGTTTGGTTGATCGCGAAGTCTGGCCAGCCAGGATGCTGAAGAGATGTCTCGATTGAAATAAAAAGCCCGCTTGCAAGTGATGTATCGTCATCAGCTGGAAATGCCATCTCGAGGTTCCTCTTATATAACCTCAGCTTAAAGGGGCTGATATCGTTTTCTGGTTGACATGAGACATCATCAGGGGCCAGTTGAGACGAACACCCCGGTCTACCGTTCCCATGCTTGAGAACACGAGCAGCCCCTCGTCTCAGATGTTCCCCATGATCCACTGACTTTCAAACGCACTACAACAGAGACGAACATGATGCTGATATTTGAACCGGGGTTTCTAAGCTTGAGATCAAGGATCGCCGACCAACTCCCCGGCATCTATAGCTACCAGGTCGGCTGGAGGTCCCTTGTCGACGGACCGTTGCATCTCTCAGGGAAGCAGGTTATAAAATCGGCTGATGCTTCAAATGGATCATCCCCGTTCACGATCTTATCTGATGTAGTAGCTGATAGGCCGTAGGAAACGGCTATCTTGAGTTCATTGCAGTTGTTGGACTAGGCATCGTGTTGCACTATGACTTTACCTCCTCCTGTCACTTGACTACATCTATCCCCCTTCCTCACTTGTGACTTGTATACCACACTCCTGACCTCTACTCCCGAGATCCAAGACTCACCACCCATTTCTCCGCATCGTTTCGCCCAGTCGGCAACGGGGCTCTGACATCAACGTCCAAATGGTCGTCCCCCAGCCGAACTCCCGCCCCCGACGCTCTCGTACCGAGCCGAGTGACAAGCACGACGACCAGGAACGAAACCATCTTTCTGCCGAAGCCGTTCTCAGCTGGACACGCGTTTTTGCCCACGCCGAAAGGCATGTACGCGTGCTCTTGGTCTCTTGTCAGCTTATCGTAGCGGCTCGGGCGGAATTCGAGGGCATCGGGGCCCCAGATCCGCTTGTCGTGGTGCATGGACTCGACGTCGGCCGTCTCCTCAGCCGTGAGCGAGGCTCGATAGATGCGCTTTGTCGGCGGGTATAATCGGAGAGCTTCCTATCGTGCGTAACGGTTAGCATAATGCGTTCCTCCAAGTGTCTAAGCCCTGGATGCTCCACGAAATGCCGAGATACGGCGCGGATAGGAGGTAGGCGGCGCCACACGAACCCGCGCAAAGTTGTCGACGGTCGGATCCAGTCGCGCTCCTGCACCGTTATTCTGAGATATGCTCTTCACGACCTCATTGACCGTTTCTCTTGTTGCAGGATCGATGAAGCGGAAGGCCACGTGGATGTAAGTCAGCATCACGACGCGCCAGAGTGTCTCGTAAGCCGGCATAATTAGTCCCAGAGCCTCGCTTTCTCTACCTTCTTCGCCTTCTCCATCGTCGCCTTCTTTGCCAGACACTAGCTCGCGGAGCGCCTCTTGCAAAGATCCCAGTGATCTCTGCTGAGACACCGGCCCTGGCTCACTCGACGACTTCTTGGAATCTTGCCAAAGGTCGTTGACGAGTTTCGTAGCCTTGTCCGCGTGACCAACGTGGAAGGGCCGCATTCGTGTTTCTGGAAAGAGAAGTTCGAGGACGGCATCAAAGCACAAGATGCGGGCGATGCGCTCTATTCTCACTTCGCGCCGGCCACCGTTGCGCAGCTGTGGCACTAGCCTCTCGATCGTCTCGTTGGCCAGTCTCCAAACCTTGCACCACACTGCTCCATCGGCGCTCTTGATGGTGTGGACCGAGAGTCGGAGGAAGTCGGTATGCTTGCCCACGTCTGTGGTTGTAAATGAGTTGCGGATGTCGAAGGCCTTGAGCAGGCGACTGTTTGGGGCTGCGCGGAGTTGCAGACGGTGTTGAAGCGAGCTTGGTTGGAAGATGCTAAAGTTGGCGATGCTTCGGTTGCGTTTGATCTTGCTCTGGACCGAATTCCCTGGAGACTGAAGCCAGTGAATCAAGGAGACAAGGAGAAGAGCAGGAAAAGTTGCAGGAAAGAGAACCCAGCTCATCTTGAACAGGATGTGCTTGTTCTTGTGGGGTGGGTGGCGGGTAAGGATGATGATGGCGTTACTAGTAGTCGGTCTGCTTGAGTACGTCTTCCGAATCTTGGTGTTTTCCATCGGCCACTAGCGAAATAATTATCGCATGTTCGTCGTTAGATAGTCCATCTTCGCAGTTATCTAGATATTATAAGATCCACGTTACACAATCTAGATGAGATTGAATGCAACGTTGACTCAAGAAGATTTTCCATGAGGTTTCGTTTAAAAATGCCGAATTTGGGTACAAATAGCTCAGTCCAGAAACCTGAGTAACGACGATTGCAATGCTAGAAGCCAGAGAGTTTCACAAAGTCAGGCTTGGGAGTCTTCAAACCCGCAGAGATTCATCCAAGTAAACAGATGAGCAAAGGATTGTGATGAATCGGTGCTTCAGGTAGCGATGGCTAATCTCTATGAGACCTTCCGTTGTGCAGGAAATCCGTTTCTTTACATGATAGTAGCAACGAGTAGACAACTACAGTCATCAAACCGCTTGCAGTTTGTCCAGCACGCTTATCAATGACCACCCACAATGGCAATCAAGATAATGTAGTCTCGCTGTGAACATGAGGTTGTGAATGAATAGAAACCTGAGACAGTTGCTGAAATCACTGTTTCTGTTTAGTCAAGTGACTGAATCCGTTAGAATGTTAGGCGGGCGGTAGGATATGTTCCGCCGTTCGCGGAGGTAAACACGAACAAGCGATGCTGCTCGACGGGTGCTCTAAGAAGCGCGAATCAGAAAACCAGATCAGACAATGAGTGGATGGGCAATGTACAGTTGACGGTTTGCTTGAAGGATAACCTCCAAAGCTGTGGGAAACACATGTTTGAAGTAACGAGAGTGTTTAGGCAGGAGAGAGTTCCGCTGCCCCTTCAGTTACACAAAACAATGTTCAAAAAGTGACCACTCTTCAAATCACGGTGTGACCATCACGGCTCGTGAAACGTGCACATATCAGTGTGATGGACGGCTGATCGCCCCCAGTATCCCCCTGAGAACAACGATCAATCAAAAGCATGATGTCGATTCTAGATGGCTTTGCGATCCTAGGGAGCTGTCTCTCTCTTATCCCGTCCTCTCAAAGATAAGATATGACCGCTGAGATATCTGCAAGGCAAAGAACTAGAAGAACGCATTGGATGCTGCTCATCTTCATCCCAAACAACCCTAAGCTGACAGGACTGCGTCACACCTCTCGCAAATAGCTTTATGACACTGCCAGAAGTAGTTCTGAAGACTCGCCGTGGACTGAAACTGCTGGAACTTATCATTTTCTCGCGGTGATTATCACTTTCTCCTGATAACGGCACCGCCCGTGGTTAATGACAATGACATTCGCCGGCCTCTGGAGTGGGGCCTTAACGTGGAAAGATGGCGCGAGGCATGGACGGTTATTACGCAAGAGTTTTGGACTTTCTCAGGCGCGGGCCGATGCCGCACATGGGGTTCCGGATGCTCGGCAGCACGACATACAAGTGAGTGAACAGGGTTACCGGAGCCAGGGTGATGGATCGACAAGCGTGCTTCAGGCTGGAGGCATGGAAGCTCTGGTGGAACGATCGGGTGTTCTAAAAGCTACTGATGGATCTTGCCGATGGGCCGGCCGTGTACCGGCTCTTCGAGGCGGGTGCGGGGGGCCGGAAGGGGTGGCCGGGAGGCCGGTGGGCAGGTTTTCAAGACAAACAATGAGACGGGCGGGATAGTCGAGAGTTGGAAGAGGGGGAACGACGCAAAAGAACAAGTGAAAAAGACGTCTTGGTACTATTTTTCGGGGGGGGGGCAGGAATTATGTCTACTCACGTCGCATATTCCAACCATCTGGCTGCACTTTTACTTGGCTTTTACTATTTCCTGTGAACCCGCACTAAAGCGAAGTATCATGAGATGATGGATGAAATATAAGGCCATTCTCCCATCTGCACGCCATGCTGAGGAACAGAGCTCCAACCCCGAATCGGGGCGGAACGCCAGCCGAAGCGTGAGGGGTCAGACTTGATTGTCATCATCAGGCTCCCCCTTGAGCCATATAAGTGAGTCTTTCTCCACTTTCTCCGCGGCACGACATCAAGAAGCCCAATGTCGCCATCGCCAACGCGCCTCTCAACCGAGAAACATAAGAAGACTTCGCCGCAGAAGGACTGCAGCGATTCGAATCCGAACGAGACTAGTCAGAAAGTAGACAGACGGCAAACCCCCGGCTCAGGAAACAACACGCCTACATCGCTCCCTCTTCCTTCCAGCTTCCCAGCCAGCCGAAAATCAAGGATTACCTGCCGATCTAGTACCATGGCCACCGTTACCGTCGCCCGACCTGTCCAGCCGGACATCCAGTATGCCCCAGACTACGAAAAGTACCAGGCCCGGGTTGCCCGTCGATCCCAGGAGCCAGGTCTCCCCAAGACGCTGCCCGAGGGCCTCCCGGCGCAGTTCAAGAGCGACCTAGTCTGGGACGGGGCCACGCTGGCCAACGAGTACGACTGGACATACGTCCTCCAGCCAGAGCAGCTCGACGAGCTCGACACCGCGCTAGCTCACTTCAAGTGTAAGTATGAACGGCCCGGATGGGTTTGTTGTGTACCTTGTTATGCATGATGATGCATCCCACTTCCGACGCCGCTAACCCCAACGTCTTCTTCCTCGCTCTCTACAGCCCTGGGTCTGTCGCTTGGCCACATCAACCAGGAGACGTTCCCGCTGCCGAAGCTGCACGCCGAGCTCCGCAAGCTCTCCTACGAGCTGCACAACGGCCATGGCTTCTTTGTCGTGCGCGGGCTCCGCGTCGACGAGCACACCCGGGAGGAGAACATCATCATCTACGCCGGCCTCTCGTCGCACATTGCGTCCCGGCGCGGTCGCCAGGACAGACAGTACGACGGCAAGCCGGCCGACGTCGTCCTAACGCACATTAAGGACCTAACGCTCACTAAGGAAAAGGGCCAGATCGGCAGCCCTGCGTACACGGCGGACAAGCAGGTCTTCCACACGGACGCCGGCGACATAGTCTCGCTGTTTGCGCTGTCGACGGCGGCCGAGGGCGGCACGAGCAAGCTGGCGAGCATCGCGCGGGTGTACAACGAGATCGCCAACACCCGGCCGGATCTCATCCACACCCTCACCCAGGACTGGCAGTTCGAAGTGTAAGTCGTGTCCATAACAGTCTATTAATATCTCGAGTCTCGCGCCTCTTGTGGCGAGCAACAACCACAAGTGGCGACCCCCATTCTTACCGGTGTCGTTTGGTGTGTTGCGGTATTATAGATTCGGCACCCCTCAGAAGGCCTTCACGTCACGGCCTCTTGTGCATTACCAGGCCGCCACCGACACGACTCCCGAGCGCTTGGCCGTCCAATATGCGCGGCGGTACTTTGTCGGCTACGGCGCGCTCCCCCGAAGCGATGAGATCCCACCCATCTCCGAGGCGCAGGCTGAGGCCCTCGACACGCTGCACTACCTCGGCGACAAGTTCGCGGTGAACCTGGACTTCCAGAAGGGGTACAGTCAACTACACGCCCTGAGTCTATCGATGACCCCTACTGAAACCATTACCTAGCGATATCCAGTACGCCAACAACATGGCCATCTTCCACGCCCGAGACGGCTTCACCGACACCCAAGAGCAGCAGTGAGTTTCTCTCTCTCTCTCTCTCGTTACGCAAGAGCATACCAATCATTGCGGCAAAAGGCTCTCGCGATGGCAGCTGACTGACACGGCGAACTTCGCAGGCGCCACCTGCTGAGACAATGGCTCAGCGACCCCGAGTACGCGTGGGAGACGCCGGCGCCGCTGAAGGAGAGGTGGGCTCAGCTGTACGAAGGCGTCACGCCCGAGGCTCAAGTCTTTCCGCTCGAGCCCTTCATCCGCAGCGAAGGGAACAAGAGCAAGGGGCGGTCGTGAGGCGATTCGGCTCTGGAGCCGGCACGCAATCGATATCCAAGAGTCTCGGCGCACGGATTCGGCAGCTACTTGAATGAAAAAGTCAAATCCTGGACGCGTATGAGTGTGTGTGTGTGTGTGTGTGTGTGTTTGTGCCTCTTCCTGTCGACTGCTGACTGTTCATCCTGTGCCGTCCGTGGTGATGATCCTTTGCAAAACCCTCGAATAAGCGAGCTTTGTACACCTGTGTAGTATGTGATTGAGTTCTTGCAGCTCGGTGACCGCCACCCGAGAGACCATCTCGGTTCAATGCTAAGCCATGCCAAGGAACCAGAACACGAGCCGGATCCTGGATCGAACGAGGGAGAAAGTGAGACACAGAGCCCGCCCAAAGAGGGAAGAATCCGCCAACCGTTCAAGATACATCCATAATGCTCTTCGATAAGAAAGCGTGGCAAGCCGGGGGCGGTGGGGGGGATCCTATGAGATGGGGGTGATAACAGGGTTCTGTATAAGGTTACACACTTTAAAAGTAGCCTAATTAGCTGCTGGCCAGTCAGGGGATCGCTGTAACCATCCCACGCGTGGACGGGCGTGCTCCAACGGTCGTCATGGTCGGCCGGCATTGCGTGCTCCTTGGCTCTGGCTGACATAGGAAGGTCGGTCTCCTCTACTCTCGACAGGGGGGGTGGGATAACAGGTTGACGACCAAGAGGGCTAAGAAGGCCAGTCTTTGAACTCTTTTTTAGTCTTTTTTTTCTTTTGTGAGGTTTCGGGGGGGCGATGAGAGGTAGAATCGTGCCATTTCTCGCCCCCATGTTCACACTCTGTTGGCGTACTTGGCATTGATAGTCTACTGCGTTGAACGTCACATCACACATGGCCACAGGCTCGGCCGTCGGATGAGATGCTCTGCCCGTCTCGTCTCGTTCCAAAGCTTTAAAGACATGGCTGTGGGACGCAACGTGAACCCCGTCCCTCTCGTTGCGGACCTCCCTCGAGCTCTTCTCCTTCTCTCCACCTCCCGCATAACGCCATCCGTCAACCCTTGAAAGCTTTAGCCAAAAGCTGCGTCCGTGGCTGGCCGCCACCACACCCACCACTGTTTGTCTCCTCCGTGCCCACATAGGTTATTCAGTGGACCATCTGCTCCTCTGCCAGCCAGCCAGCTTGCGAGATACCCATCCCGGCATGGTCTTCTCCAAGCTCTCGTCGCCGTTCAAGTCGAGCGGCGCCGGGGTTCACGCCGTCGACGTCGAGGCGTCCGACTCGGAACACTCCATCATCCGCGACGGAGATCTCGCCTACACGCTCGCAAAGGGAGGCAATGGGTCAAGGCCCGCGTATCAGGAGGCGGTTGGGGCTCCCGTCGAGAAGCACTCGCCGCTGGGGTATCACGTAGGGTGGCTCACCGTCATCTTCTTGAATGTCAACCAGATGATCGGTACTGGTATCTTTTCAACACGTACGAGAACCCAACCTGGGGCCTCCCGCGCTGGAGAGTCAGATCCTCGATATGATGCTAACATATCTCTCTCGCAGCCGCCTCCGTCCTCAACGGCACCGGGTCCGTCGGCCTGGCCTTCATCTACTGGACTCTCGGTTTCCTGATGGCCCTCGCCGGACTCAGCGTGTACCTTGAGCTCGCCAGTTACTTCCCGAACCGCAGCGGCTCCGAAGTCGTCTACCTCGAACAAGCATACCCTCGGCCGAAGCACTTCTTCCCCATTGCCTTTGCCGTGCAGTCTGTCTTGCTTTCTTTCAGCAGCAGTAACGCCATTGGTATGTCCTACGGCTCATTCTTGACAGAGAAGGGGGGAACTTAACTAACATTAACAACTCGTAGTTCTGTCCCGGTACCTCTGGAGAATCGCCGGGAAGACCCCGTCCCCCTGGGAGCTCAAAGGTGTTGCCATCGCCGCCTACACCTTCGCCGTCATCTGCGTCATCGCTCACAACAAGTACTCCCTCTGGGCCACCAACATCATCGGCGCCATCAAGATCGTCACCCTCGTCTTCATCTCCATCACCGGCCTCGTCGTCCTCGGCGGCAACCTCGACCACATCCCCGACCCGACCGCCAACTTCCGCAACTCGTTCGAGGGCACCACGGACAACGGCAACGACCTGGCCACGGCCCTGGTCAACGTCATCTTCTCCTACACGGGCTACTCCAACGCGTTCAACGTGGTCAACGAGATCAAGAACCCGATCCCCGTGTTGAAGCGCCATGCGACCATCTCGGTTGTTGTCGTCTCCGTGCTCTACATGTTCTGCAACGTTGCCTATTTCGCCGCAGGTAAGTCCGCTCTCCTTTGAAAGTCTTCAACAAACTAGCTCCAAGGATGACGGCTGACAAGTCATATGCAACAGTGCCCAAGGCCGAGTTCAGAGGTGCCAAGGAGATTGCTGCCGCCGTCTTCTTCACAAAGGTATTTGGCAAGGGACCCGCCGAGCAAGCCCTCAACTTCCTGGTTCTTCTCAGTGCCTTTGGGAACCTGCTTGCCGTCTTGATCGGCTCTTCTCGCGTCATCCGTGAAATCGGCCGGTAAGTGTGACGCAGTTCAGCACACGCCCCCTTTACTTCTGTTACTGACACGATCGTTTCCAGACAAGGCGTGCTGCCCTGGACCGAGTTCTGGGTCAACACCAAGCCCTTCGGAACCCCCATCGGTCCCTACTTGCTCAAATGGGTCATGACCTTCATCATGATTGCTGCTCCCCCCGCCGGAGACGCGTTCCAGTTTGGTCAGTATCATCGAATCTTCAAAAAAACAAACTCGAAATGACTAACAGACCCAAAGTCGTCAGTTTGAAGACGTACCCTGACGGCATCTTCCACTTCGCCATGGCCATCGGTGTCTACATCATCCGTACCCGACGCAAGCGTGCCAACCTCGGCCGCACCGAGTTCAAGTCGTGGCACGTCACCGTCATCTTCTTCATCCTTCTCCAGGTCTACATCCTCGCCATGCCCTGGTGGCCACCAAAAGGCGGCCCGTACGCCGGCAACGTCAGCTTCTGGTATGCTACGTACTGTGTCGTCGGTATCGCCGTGTAAGTCCACACCCCCACCCTTTTCATAGTCTCAAGACCGAATCGCTTACTCGGATACTCAGCCTCATTGTGTGCTTCCTCTACTACGCCGTCTGGATGTGGGTGTTGCCCAAGTGGCGCGGCTACAGAATCCGTCCCGAGATCCTCGACGTCTCGGACAACGGCGCCAACACACATCGTCTTGTCCGAGTGCCGCTTCCTGAGCTGGCCCAGTGGGATGCCGAGCATGACGATGCTGGCAACTTGCGTCGCAGGCACGTCGTTGACTCGGAGAGGTCGTCCAAGGGCGACGTCGACGTGGGGATTCTCGGCGATAGGGGAACTACCGTCAAATACTGAATTGCGGATTAATACTGTCACTGAAAAACACACCTCTATGAAATACGGTCGTTTCTATAACTTTGCCCATATCTAAAGCCTTCCGGTCACACACCAGCATCATATACCACGTACAGATCTAATATATACCTCGCATCCCACTGTTTCCAAGTTTTGACCCAATCAGTTCTTCATTTTCCCCAAGAATCCGGCGTCTGATATCTTTCCGCGCAGATATCTACTCGGTATTTAACTTGATCAACGTTCTTGTGACGAGGAGACCTGGGGCTTGATTGACCTCAAGATAGAGACAGCGAGGCAGATTAAACCATCTTGGAAATCCTTCATTGGCTTTGACAAAGTTGATATCGATGAACAGAGTCCTGGCAATGCTGCATTGTCTGGTCACTTGTCCACCGGGGATTTAGGTTTGCAGTTTACGGAGCAACAGCAAATCCGGCCTCTTCGCTGGCACGTCAAGGTTTTGACACCAGCCACATCTCAGTGCCAGTCCCCTTTTGTGCGAGTCTTCATCACGTCTTTTAGACAGCAAAGCAATGTAGCACACCGGCTTCAAGCACAATGATACAGAGGTGGTATAAAGAACATGTATCGGCTTGTGAGCATTGGGATTGGGTATCGTCTAGGTACTAAACTGACCAAATAGTGTCGGTTGACCTTGCGTTTTACAGGACAACATGAGTCAGACATTATTTAGGATCAACTATTTTCCAAGAGCCAATGTGACACAGATCAGTCGGAGTAAATTGTGCGAAATCACGAAGAGATATCCTTGTTGCAACAGCCAACTTCCCCTTTCAACTGGGGTTTGCCTCTGGACATCAGTTATTTGAGAAGCGCCTCGGACATCATCATGATGACAACCTTCACCGACCTACCAGTCGAGCTTCTCGACCGGATTTGCGTCTGGCTGTGCCCTCACTGCAGACCATTCACAGTCAGGATAACGAAACCAAGCATCGACTCACGCCCGACATCGGACGACTGGGAACGTGACCGGCTTTACCGCACCACCCTCTTCAACTTGTGCTTGACATCGAAAGCCCTTCGACGCGTGGCTCAGCCGGTACTTTTTCATCGCTTCCTACACCACGACAACCGGCACTGGCAGACCCCTCGAACTGGGCTGACCCTGCGTCTCTTCGAGCTGTTGCGAACCATTGACGAGCGCCCCAGCCTGGCCGGTCTGCTCAGGTGTGTCGACATCAACGCCTTTGAGCGTAACTGCACCTGTTGCCGTCGCGGTTCCGAACCGATCACCCCCGAGCAAAACGGATTGGTCACACGGCTGGCCAGTAAGACAGGCCTCGCTTTCGAAACCGCAGAGCTCGAATTGCATGACCTCCCTGAGTGCCTCATCCAGCTGCTGCTGGCCTCGGCTCGGAACCTGTCAGGGCTGAACCTGTGCGCCCCTCGCTGGTGGACGTTCTGCTCCCTGGCACTATGGGCCTCTCGAAGCGGCCACCAGACGTTCTTGCCTTGGCTGAAACGAATGGAGCTGGCCATCGATAACCACGAGAGCGACGCATGCCTCGGGCCGCATAACGAGTCGTGTAACCATCCAACGACGTCGTGCTCGATCGAGCGTCTTCTGGTTGACGCTGCGCCCAACCTCAAGCTCCTATCCTGTACTGCCGGTGCCCTGAACAGCCTGCCTCTGCTCCCGGCGTTAAAGTGGCTGGAAATCCATGTCCATGGATCCTGGGAGGGAATGCTACCGCAGCTCATGAGAGGGTTGCCTCGTCTCACACACCTCACCGTCATCGCCAGAAACAAGCACTGCCCCACGCCGAACGAGATACAGAACTCGTTGGCGGGCCACCGCGATACTCTGGAGTATCTGAACGTCGTGCAACACAGGTGGATGTCCCAGGGCTGGAGGCCGAGCACAGAAAAGTATGCCATGACATCTCTCGCCGAGTTCACGGCCCTCAAAACCATCAACCTCGACGGGTACATG
The DNA here is from genome assembly GCF_001672515.1 of Colletotrichum higginsianum IMI 349063. Lineage (NCBI taxonomy): Eukaryota > Fungi > Ascomycota > Sordariomycetes > Glomerellales > Glomerellaceae > Colletotrichum > Colletotrichum higginsianum. The sequence goes on along the minus strand of NC_030961.1, from coordinate 3,699,578 downwards.
ATCTGGCCCGACAGAGGTGGCATGGCCGCCAACCAGATGGTTCCAGCAGACCTGGAGCTTCTCCCCGAGTTTCTACCTGAGTGCGTGCAGCAGCTGCACGTCGACCTCTCGGACAACTATGGAGACGAGAGCTTCAGGTCGTTGGCTGAAGCCAAGACAAAGGGGAGGTTTCCGCAGCTAGATGCTGTCTTCTGGCGGTCCGATGGCATCCATAACCTCATGCTGGCCGCCGCTGACAGGTCGTGGGCCGCGGGCGACGAGTGGAAGGCGGAGGTCCCCTTGCAAGTCGCGAGATGGATGGAAGATCAAGGCCACAGTCTCGCGTTTCCCGACTGGCGAGCTTTGCGACTCAAGATAGATCCTACGACGCGTCGACGCAAAGTAAGAATCACGTCGTAGTCGTTGTTGCACACACACATGTCTGTTTGTTGGGAGGACGAACCATGATTCTATTCGACGCACGATGGATACCCAATGTCTAGACACTAGCCATTAGTGATGGTGTATGTGCTAGCTTTCTTCAACTTCAGTCCTAGCTCCTTTGCAGGAAATCTAATGTCTTCCGCAAACTTCATTCAAGGCGTTCAACAAGACATAATGAACACAAGTATCAAACCTGTGAGATCAAATAGTGCAGGAATCGACCCGTTTCCTTGAACTAGACGTGCATGTTTAGTCGTGAAGAAACCAACATTGCCAACCCGAGTCTCCTTGCCCCAGCCACCTTGGTTACAAATTTGAGGTGAGTTGTTGCATTTCGGCAATGATTGAACCAGTTTTTTGTATGCATTGATGAGTTCTTTCTGTTTCCTAGTTTCATCTATTGTCGATAAACGGTTTCTCGGTCCAGTAAGAACATCCTCCAATTGACTTGGCCGAGAGCTTCCGAGAATGCCTACAGAACAAACTTGGCGCGATAGTAGGACTTGAACATATTCTATAAACTCCAATCGTCGTGTAAATTCTGAAAGATTCTCTCCTCAGTTGGTTGCATCACACGTCGAGCTTGACCAGGACGCTGCCGCCCTCCCCGAAGCTCTGGTACTTCTGCAGAGCAGCCTGGGCCTCGGGCTTCGCGAACGCCGCTTTAATCTCCTATAGCCAGCCTGTCAGTATCTATCACAAGCAAGAAACTTCAGGAATGACTTGGCTCACATCTTCACTGTCCCAGCCCAGGATGCCCAACCCGGTGCTCGGCCCGTCACCAACACTCTTGCCGCCATAGTGCACCGACTGGCCGAGGGCGGCGACGAGGTTGAGCCAAGCCTGCTTCGCCGCCTCGTGCTTGCTCTCGTCCGCCACGTCGAGGAACGTGAACTGGGTGAAGGCCTTGGGCCTCTCGCTGGGCACAGGTCCGGTCTCGAACTTCTTGATGCGTGGCTGGCCGCCAGGGTTGCTGATGCTGAGCTGTGCCTCGCGCTCCTTGAACCATGCTGATTCGGAAAAGGCTTTGTCGTCGGCCTCCGAATTGAACGCTGCGGTATTGGTTCAGACTTCATGATCCTCATATTCGCGCTTGGGGGGGGGGGGGGGGTCTCACTTATGGTTTGCAGAAACTTGAATCCGGTCACGGGCGTGCCGTTCTCGTTGACGACTTCACCTCCCGCAACGCCCAGAACACCAGGCTGCTTTGAGATGCCTCCCTTGATAAGGGGCCAGTGTCCGAGGAAGTCGTCCTTCTTCTCGGAGGGGATTTCGGAAGTGATAACGGCGACGAAAGGCATCTTGTCAAAAGAGGATATGGTGGGATGGGAAAGAAGATTGGCTGGATGATGGAATGCTTCTATGATGTGTAATTTTCTGGTGTTGAGTGGTGAGTTGTGAACTTGGGGTTGACGATTTTATACAAGACTCAATGGGCCTACTGTTCATGCTTTATGGATTTCCGCCTCGGTCTATTCTTGCTACATCAGGTATCTAAATGCCGTGACGCGCAGCCGGTGATCAAGAGAGTCCGGCACAGCGCGCATTCTGTAATTCTTTGACAGGGTATTACGGCATAACATTGATATCCGTCAGACGCATCACGCAAGATGTCGGAGGGTCTGCTGGGATTCAATGGACAAAATGTGAACAGGGAATAGGGGATGCTACTCAACAGCCACCCCTTCCGATTCGCCAGTCAAAGTCGGCTTCCATTTTCAACGTTAACTTGGCACTTACTCCGGGGGCCCGCATTGTAAGTAGCAGCCCGTAAACGTGTCATAAGCTTCAAACCATCCATATGAAACCGAGAACTTGTGCAGATCCGGGACCTAGGGAGCTTCCGATGGTGGAGGTATTGTTGATGCCGCGGAGCCGGGGGAGCGGCCCGGCGGGGAGGACGTGTCGGCCTCGGCCTCTCGTCTGATCCGTTATTCATGCTCCCCCCACCCAGCCGAAAGTTTAAACTGCCCAGGGCTTTGTGGAAGAGATGGCACAATCCTTGGACGGTAGGCCGAGTTCGCTCTGGGGGCCTTGTTCACGAGCCCAGATCCCCGAGGCTCGGTTGTTGCATTTTGGGGCGGTGAACAGGAAACCCTGTCAGGGGAAAATTATGCTGCACAATTCACAGTTCTTGGATAGTTGTTCAGGCTCATCTCTTGTATTCTCTGACCTCGTAGTAGGTTACAACTTATACTATTTAGGAGGCCTGCCACCTGACGCAGGCAGGCCTTTATTTAAGTGTGGCAAGAACTGTCTTACGTTTCCAGACGAGTCATAAACTACATTTAATGACGCTGGGGACTTGGGGCTAAAACAAAAACTGGTCGCAATACGAACCATATCTTGGGCCACGATAGCAGGCTTGCGCTAGCGGATGAAAATAGGAGGCTGGATACCTGAAGAAGACGCCCTCACAGATGACTTCCTACTAACTAACCTACGAGATTCAATGACGTTGAAGAAACCACTGTGGAAGGTCTGCCAGAGAGAAGGCCCTTATGTTAGGACTGGACGAGCCAAGCGCTAATTAGAAGAAAAAGGTCTGACATAGGTCAGTGATAGATGGGTGTTCTTCATTGGGGCGTAAATGTAGTAACCCAACTAACAATAACTTCTCCTATGACGCACCACCAATCTGTCTTGTCCACAAGTCCTTGTATATCCCGCCTCTCGCAAGCAACTCTTCATGTGTACCGCTCTCTGCTACTCTTCCTCCGTGGATGACTATTATTTTGTTCGCGTGAACAACTGTTGAAAGCCTGTGAGCAATAACGAATGTCGTCCGCCCACGTTTCAAAGCATCTAAAGCATGTTGGATGCTTGCTTCTGTCTTTGTATCGACGGCACTTGTGGCCTCGTCTAGTATGAGGATTGGTGGCTTCTTCAGAAACACTCGCGCGATGGCCAGTCGCTGAATCTCTCCTCCAGACAGTTTTACTCCCTGCTCACCCACCTTGCTCTCATAGCCATCTGCGAACCTGAGAATGGTATCATGAACCGCTGCAGCCCGGCAAGCGTCGAATACCTCCTCGTCTGTTGCCAAAGGTCGCGCGTAGCGCAAGTTTTGTATGACGGACGCATTAAACAGTAGCGGATCCTGGGGGACAACGCCAAGGGCCTCTCGGAGAGAACTCATGGTGACGTCGCGTAGATCGTGACCATCAATCGTGATCCGTCCCGATGTGACATCGTAGAAGCGCAATAGCAGTTTCATGATGGATGATTTGCCTGCGCCAGTCTCGCCAATCAAGGCAATTGTCTCCCCTGGTAAAGCAGAGATACTCAAATTCTGGAGCGTGGGCCGTCTTCCGTCGTATGAAAAGCCAACGTTCTCAAAAGAAACATGACCCTCGATTGTGCGCAGGTCCATGGCGTTCTCCTTTTCCACAATGGTTGACTTGGTTTGTAGTAGGTCGAGAAGACGTTCGGCGTCGACAAGATCAGTCATTAGATACCGACAGTTGTGAGATAGCTGCTTGAGAGGCCAGATCAGGTATTCCCAGTATGACAAGAGCAGAACAAAGTCGCCAGCCGAGGCTCTTCCATGAGAAATCTCGTAAAAGACCAGGCTGGCCAGAGCGAAGAAGGTTGATGGTATCATCATCTCAAGAAGGGCTTGGATAAAAGCGTCCCCAACACTGAACTTTGTACTCGCAGCGAGTCGGGTGTTTACGGCTTGACCGAATCGGCGTTTTTCGAAGCCAAACATGTTGAAATATGAGACAGTCTGCCATCCCTGTACAGCCTGATGCATAATCCGTGCCTCTTCTCTTTCGGCTTTGCTTGATGCACGGCGGTTCGTGATGTTCAAGCTTGAAGTGAAGACCTCTAGCGTGATAAAAGCCGCGGATGCCATAAACATGGCAAGGGAGACGTATGCGTTGAACTTCCAGTTGAGAAACCACAGTGCAATGACCATGTCCACGATCGTGGGAAGAATGTCGATGATTGCAGTCTCTAACAAATTGCCGAGAGCCTCGCCTTGCTCGATGGCTTTCATGACCTCAGCCGAGTCCCTCTCGGAGTGGAACTCCATTGGCAGGCTCATGACATGGCTGAAGGCTGCATTGGTGATCTGCCGGTATGAAAACTGCTTGACGGGAATCTTGGCCAGTGCTTCTACCAAGCCCACGCCAGCTTCCTCACTCAGCAAGCTCAAGAGCAACCAGGTTGCCAAAGCCCCATACGGGACTTTTTTCTCCATGATCAAGTCGGTGATAATGCCGAGTTGGCGGGGTATCAAGATATTCAACGCTCTCTTGCCAGCGATGCAAAGGAGACAAAGGAAGATGGAGATCTGGACTTTTCGATTCTTTTTCGGGACCAAAAACGGAATGAATATGGCGAAGTCTTTGAGATATCCCCACCAACCTCCCTTTTCTCGAAGCCTCTTAGCCCGACGGCGCTTGATGCTAGCGTCATCGTCCGAGTCGCTCTCATCGTCGTCGTCTTCCAAGATGTGGCCGGCGGAATTCGTAGAGGGGCCATCGTGGCACTGCTGGGTTCCATAGTCGGCACATCCGGCTTCATTTTGGGAATGTACTGGAAGAAACGGCCGACTCTCGTCGGAGTCTTGACTGTTTCGCTTGCCCGATTTCCAACGACGAAGGATGCCTGGCAGAAGAAGCATGACAGCTACAATCCGAAGAAGTTGGCAGAGAACCGACAGAGTTGTTGACGTTGTGTTGAATCTCTCAAGAGCCGCCAAGGGCGAATAGTGGTATCCCGAACAATAAAATGGCACCGCAGGCAACCCCAGAGCAGCCGAGTCAAGTCTCAGCCAAGCAGAATTGCAGACCACACAAGGGCAGAGAAGAAAAGATGGACAGAATGGGCTTGTTTACTGTTGAAGACACACGGTCCGATGGCGGCGAGGGCAGCCTCTCTCCTAAGTATGTGCATATGAGAAGAAAGTATGCAAATTTGAATGGGGTCGTGTGACGGCTTGTGGCTCTTCGTGCTGCTGACTTTTGCGTTGCTTGACCAAACCGGATAAGTGTTGTAAGGGAGACCCCGAGAAGGGTAGCCAGGGCACAGCCATAGTGCAGGGCTTAGCCAATTTCTAGGCGTGTTGCCATGACAAGAGCAACGTTAATGTTCGAGGCGAGGCAAAGTAGAGTCTGATGCTCTGTTGAATCGTTTAAACCGGTAATCAACCAGGGAGGGGGGGGGGTCGCTGTACTGTGCTTAACCAGTCAACGACCGGGAGGGATTACCTTGCCAGATTAACCAGTGCTGGTGGGTTCGGGCACTACAGCACTACAGAGTACTGTGTATTTACAAGCCGCCCTAGTCTTGCTGGCAGGCTTGGCTCTCTCTGACTCACGCCGGTGACCGTTTGGTTACCTTTACGCTGGACTTTCGTGGGCTCCGACAAACGGCCTGACTCATCGGCGAAAACGTCACCACTTTTCTGACAAACTTAAGCAGCAGTTGCTCTCTCCTGTAACACCCGTTCGAGCCATGATGGGAATACCCTCCATAGGTATCGCTGGGGGTTGTAAGATGGAGGCTTGATTGGCATTTGCGCAGCTCAGGAGGTCCTCATCCAACAACCGCTAGATGATTTGCTGTGCTACGATGACTTACATGACACGACAATCCTCAAATGCGTTCCTTTCGAAAAGCCGCAAGAATCGTTCAGCAGAAACTGCAAGATGAGACTGTCCGTTTATGGACGGACGCCCAGCAATATAATGGCCCCATTCTTGGCGCGTCCCGCCGTGAAACACGCAGGCCGATTTCTGGATAATTGCTCAGACTCATCTCTAGTATTGTCTGACCACGTGGTAGGTTACAACTTGTTGCTGTTCAGAAGGCCTGCCACCTGATGCAGGCAGGCAGGCCGTTGTTCAAGCGTGTCAAGAACTGTCTCGTATGTCCAGACGAGGCATAAACCACCTCTAACGACACGTCGGGGACTTAGGGCTACGTGATCCGCACCTCGTATAGCTCAACGTGTGCTTTCAATAATCCCCGATCAGTTGAACGAAAAGGTCTGCAAACTCCTTGGGCATGCTGAGCGAAGGAAAATGGCCAGACGGCAGGCTCTCCTCCCTGATCTCGACGCCGAGGTCCTTCACCCTCCCGACCAAGACGCGCTGCGCCTCCGCGGAGATCACAGCATCCTGCTCGGTGTGGATGTACGCCGTGTCAATGTCCTTGTATGCCAAGCTTTTCGTGCGATACTGTGAGCACGCGGCGGGAGTCGCAGTCCACAAGCCCGCCCACTTCTCGTGCTCTGCTTTGGGCACGTCTGAGTAGAAGAGATCGCTGGCTTGGGGAGCCAAAGTGGCCACAGTTTCGTCTTCCTATGACACGGTTAGCGGTACGTACGCTCCGTGGCCTGGAGAAAAGTCTAGATACGAGGAGGGTATTTACGTTGAGGCGTAACCAGGGGAACATGCCCGGGGGCGCAAAATCTTCCAGCGACTCTTCCCCGGCGGCGATGAAGGCGGCAAGGTATACGAGCAAGCGGACACCGCCGGACTTTCCTGCAACGGCTCTGTCTTTGATGCCGAGCCCGCTGAGAGCCTCCGTCGAGACTGTTCCGCCGTAAGAGTGGGCGAGGACGATGATCTCCTTGCCTTGCTCTGTCAGGTCCGAGGCTATCTTTCTCACGAGACGGATGTCATCCTCGGGAGCGCTCGCTGGCGTCAGGGTGTCTCCTGATGGAAGCTTAGGGACAACACATGGGTAGCCCTTGTCCTCGAGCACGTCGACGAAGGGTTGATAGTGTGCGGGCGTATGCCACGCGCCGTGAACGACGAGGACAGTGGGCTTAGACATGGCTGTGATGGATATGATGGAAGACCAACAACGAGGGAAGAGACGGAGAAAAAAGGAGCTTGCGAGATGGAAATGAGACTATTCTTATGTGAACTCACCCCCCCCCAACTGGTGATCGCCCTTTGGCAGTCCCTACGCTGCTCGTGTACCCAAGAGCAGAGAGCTCACCAATGAGAACCCTCCCCGGGTGATCCTACAGAACTGCCCAGAGACTAAGGAGAAAATAATGTCAAGGATAAATTAGAAATCGGCGTTTGTCCCACGAGTGCCGTCGTGCGCAGCACCACCCAGAGGACGCGTGACATCATCGCCCGCACCAGAAACGAAGCACAGTACATGCGATCAGGATCGCCCTACGCCGGAAAGGGATCTAGTCTCGCTGACAAGAATCCCTCAAGCCGCTCCTACTCGGACTCGAGACCAATCACGGTCCGCTCAGGCAAACGCAGCGACGGCAGCGGCTACACCGATAATGGCCGCCACGCCGGCGCGTGCAGTCGGCCCTGCCCCGGCCGGGACCTCTGTGCTCGAAGCCCCGGCAGCTCCGCTCTCTGACCCGCTCCCACCCGCCGCCGGCGTAGTCGTGATCGTGGAAGTCACCGTGGCCCTCGTCGTCGCCGACGCCGTGCCGTTGCCTCTCGACGCGCCGTCCGTGGGGTCGACGCTCCCGATGGCGTGCTTCGTGCCGCTCGCCTGGCCCGTGGACAGAGTCGTCGTGACGATCATGATGACGGTGCTGGTCCGCTTGCTCACGATGGCGGCCGACGTCGTCGCCGTATCCTTGTCGGCATCGGTCTCGCCGAGCGCCGTGGTGAAGGCGGTGGGAGTCGCCGTGGGAGTCGCCGTGGGCCGGATGGCGGCCGGGTTGGTGGGGAGGAAGCTCGCGGTCACGGTCTCGGTGCCGGAGTAGGCCGGGCAGCCGGGGACCTTGCGGGGCGGGGCGCGGCCGCCGCCGCAGTCGACGCCGGCGCAGATCTCGAGCGTGTCGGGAACGTACCAGATGACGGTCTCGTAAGTGTTGCCGTAGCCCGGCGATGGATTGACGGTGACGGTCGAGGTGAAGGAGGTGCAGCCCTCCAGGTCGGTCTTGGCCAGGACGGCGACCGTGAAGGCCAGGACGGGGAGAAGGTAGCGCGCCATGTTTTTTGTTCTTGTTATTGTTGTTGTACGGGCTGCGGGATATCGAAGCTGAGGTTGGAACGAGTGAGTTGGTGATGCAAGAGCGAGCGACTTGTCCGGGTTCCAGGCGACGAGGCGAAAGCGAGTGATGATCGTGAGAGCCTGAGAGAGGAGCAGAATTCCAAGACTCGAAGATCACCGGGGGTGCCAGGCCGGGTTTAATACCACGATCCTCTGACAGGACGAGTCCAGATCTCTTTTCCGTCCCTCCCCAATGATTACCCAAGATCTAAATTCCAATCTTACCAGACCCCCCTGGACGCAGCCTAAATAGGGATACGGCGTGCCACAACGGCGCGTCGCTTGCATGCATCCGTCGCCTTGCATCGAGAACCAGGGGGGGGTTTGGCTGCCCGTGACTAGCTTGGGCTGACGCTCAATTTCACCTTTTGGGCAAGCTTGGCATGGTCTAGAACGGGAGTGTGCTGGGGTGCGCATCCCGGAGGTGGTGATGCAGGCGTCGGTCCCTTGCTTCCGCCGTTGGGGGTGGTCGTTGGAAGATGAAAAGGCCTCAATGCCGTTCGTTGTCTGCTCGAGAATGAGGAGAGGTTTGCCAGCTTCAATATCAGGCCTCATCCCTTGTGTCACCGACGGCAACCTGGATTGTCGCCATGCCCGTTCGATTATCGCTGAGGGGCTTAGTGTCCGAGGATCTCTCTGCTGCTTGCCGTTACTGTTTCCCCGCTCACCACTCGCTGGCTCAGGACGCGGTCGAAGATCACGATGATCGTGATACTTGGGGGTCTAGGCCTGGCAGAGTCTAACCATGCCCTAAGGTAGGTGAGTATTTGTAGTGAAGTGTCAGGTGCCCTTGGATGTCCAGGAATATCCGAAGTAATCCTCGTTTGTTGTAAGTCAGACTACCCACTTTTCGGCACCCCCCCCATTTCGGCACCCCAAAAATGCCTCAAATGCCTCATCACCAGAACATACCCCTCAACTTTCAACATCAACAACATTTTCTATACTTATGCGAATAACCTCATTTTTTCCTCAGAGCTTCTTTTCGACCTTATGGGCCAGTATACCGAAGATGAAGTCAATCAGGCCCTTGACGCAATAACCAACGGCATGCCCATTAAGAGGGCTGGTCAGGTGTATGGCATCCCAAGATCAACACTTCAGTATCGGATTAAGGGCACTCAACCAAGGTCAATTGCCTTTTCTGACCTGCAGAGACTTTCTGTTAGTCAGGAGGCTAAACTGGCTGAATGGGTTCGCATTCAGCATGCCCTTGGTGTTGCCCCAACCCATCTGCAAGTGAGGCTATTCGCAGAAAGGATCCTCCATGCCATGGGGGATACAGAGCCTATAGGAAAAGGCTGGATCCAAGCCTTCTTGAAGAGGAATCCATCAGTCAAGGTCCAGAGAAGTCGCCCTATCGATTCTAGGCGTGTTAATGGGGCATCTACTGAGGTCATCAGGGACTGGTTCAAACTACTCGCCATACCAGAGATCACCAGCATCAAACCAGCTAATAGATACAACATGGATGAGACTGGTATCCTTGAGGGCCAGGGATCTAATGGGCTGGTGCTGGGCATGTCTGAGACGAAGTCTGTACGTAAGAAACAGCCTGGATCAAGGGCATGGGTATCCATCATCGAATGCATCTCTGCCCTGGGCCATGTTCTGAATCCCCTCGTTATCTATAAGGGCAAGGCAGTCCAGCAGCAGTGGTTTCCTCTAGACCTTGGCCCTTATGAAGGATGGCAATTCACTGCAACGGAGAATGGATGGACTTCAGATGCCACTGCAGTTGAATGGCTGCAGAAGGTCTTCATCCCTCAGACTCTTCCTCAGGGCAAGGAGGTCAGGCTGCTGATCATGGATGGACATGGGAGTCATACAACGACTGACTTTATGTGGTTATGCTATATAAACAACATCCATCTATTGTTCTTACCGCCACATACCTCCCATGTCCTCCAGCCACTTGATCAGTCAGTCTTCAGCCCTGTCAAGGCAGCCTATAGGAAGGAGCTTGGATACCTTGGTCAGTGGAATGATTCAACTGTTGTAGGCAAGAGGAACTTTATAGGCTGTTATCAGAAGGCTCGTACTGCAGGTATGACGATGCAGAACATTAGAAGTGGTTGGAAATGGACAGGGTTATGGCCTGTCTCTATGGCGAAGCCTCTGATGAGCTCCCTACTGCTCCCATCAACACCAGCAGCATCAGGATCATCTGATCAGGTCAGCAAAGGGCAGTCTGGAGGCAAGGAAGCTGAAGGATGGGTATCTGCGTCATCTGCAGTGGCATGGTCGACGCCAAGGAAGATGAAGGATCTAGCTGGGCAGTTGAAGCTATTCACAGAGCTGGAGAATGATGCCTTTACTCAACGCCTTCTATTCAGGAAGGTAAAAAAAGGCTTCAGCGAGCAGGCATATGAGCTGGCAAATACCCAGCAGAAACTGGAGCTTCTGCAGGCCCAAGTCACCAATACTGCAGTAAGGAAAAGAAGGGCAGTCCAGCTGGATCCTAACACTAAGTTCGCCAACATCAAAGACATCCAGCAGGCGCAACTTAAGGCTGGGGAAAAAGAGGATGATGCAGCCGAATCCAGCGACTCTGAATACCCTAGTGAAGCTGAAAGCTGTATTGTTGTTGCATCTAGAAGAAGTCAATGATTAATTGAAGTCGACGAGTATGATGGGAATAGCTTCATTTTTGGGGTGCCGAAATGGGGGGGGTGCCGAAAAGTGGGTAGTCTGACTTATCTCAAAACAGACACCGGGCATCAAGTTGACGATACCGTAGGAGTCTCTTGACTCGAGTTGTAGAACCCCGATTCCGAGACCCAAGAGCAGTGAGGCCTAGTCTATCAAGCCTTGCCTGCCGGCCGCCGTTGAACCAAGGGCATCGTGATTCGTGGAACACGCCTGCAACGCAGTACAACGCAGTGCGATTGCCTTTCCGCCTACAAACAGCATTATGAACCCACTGTGTCTGTGACTCGTCGGTACCTTGGGTATGTCTATGCAGCCTGAGGGGGTGCGATGGGTTTCTCGCAGGCTTCTCCAGGCCCCTCCAGGCTCCAAAGGGGCTACGATTGTTGTTGCCTGTAGACAATCGCTATCCGAAGCCCACAGAGCGAGCGGCATTGATGCATGCGGCACGAGATACAGTGGTTTGCTTGAAACACTGTCAAGCAAACACCCTTCGAGGACCCGGTGGCTGGGGTCATTAATGGGTGTTCATTAGAATAAATATGTACAACGCCAAACGAGTCGACGCAGGCTTCGCAGCAAGTCCAGTCCGATTACAATTCATCATAATACGAGGTCGTTGTGCCGGCCGTAAAAGAAAGAATGCGCGGCCGGCTTCATTTTCCGACGGTTTCCCACCACTCCACGTACACAGATATTGAGTCCAGCAGGGAAAACCCTTGGTCGAGGTGTTCCTCCTCCCATCTTCTTCTCCCATCACTGAGCCTTCTTGGCTTTGGCCAGCCTCTTCTCGCGCCGGCGTTGGTGGGCTTCGGCGCCGGCCTCGGTATCCATGAGCCAGTCCCACCAGGTGAAGCTCGAAGCATAGTTGCCGATGAACTTTTCGTGGTGGACATCGTGGTGACTGGCGCCGGCCCAAAAGGGGAGGAAGTGCCGCAAGGACCAGGGGAAGTCGTAGCCCGAGTGGCTATCGATGGCCTGGAACAGGCGTAGGACGATCCACATGTACATGGTGAACAGGTGCAGGTCCTTGGTGATGAGAACCCAGAGGACGGGCGAGCCGACGGTGCCAAGGCCGAGGAACATGACCTCGATCGGGGAGGCGTACTCGGCCGTCATGCCAAAGGGCGCCGAGTAGTAGTGGTGCATCTTGTGGACGGCCTTGTACAGCGGCGGCCAGTGGGCGCCGCGGTGCACCCAATAGTGCCATGTGTCTTCGAGGACGAAGAAGACGGCGATCTGGTAGGCCATCTTCCACCAGGGAGGGAAGGGCACGGCGTAGTCGAGACCGCACCAGGTGGCGATGGGGTGAAAGAGCCAGATCTGTGGGAGCTCGACGGTGAAGTGGCTGAAGAGGACGAGGGCGGCGCATTCGAACTGTTCTTTCCAGGTCGGGATCTTTTGCTGCGGAGGGGGTCAGTGACTGAATGGCAACGATCGAGGGACTGATGAGGGAGTTGGGTGGCAAGGAGCGGCATAAGCATGTATGCAGCCTCCCGATTCGCAGCTCATCCAAGATGGGGGGCGGAGAGTGGAGGGAAAGGCTCACCTGTTGAAGCTTCCACCTGCGGAAGTAAGGGATCGCGTCGATGATGATCCACGGCAAACTGCGGCCAAAGTAGACGACCTCGTGCATGACAAAGGTCATGATGCCGGTGGCGAGGATGTCGTTCTGCATCCACAGGTACCAGGCGGCCCAGAGACGTTCGACGATGTTGAGCTGGACATTGTACTTGTTGACGTCGTCGAGCACGCCGAGGTAGGTCTGGGTCGAGGTGTGATTGGGGAACACGACGGTCGAGTTCCTGCGGTCGTGCGTGAGCGGGTGCTGAACCGAGTGTTTGCGGATGACTTACCAGAACGCCGCCATGATATCGGTTGGGCCCCAATCGCAGGAGAAAGATATTAGAAGAGATATTCGGGGAGATAGAACAAGGCTGAAAGCAAGACAGAAACTGAATGAAAGATGAGATGTCGTTCCCACGATTCGACGGCAGCAATAGGATCGCAAAAGAGGATCAAGAAAGCGGCAAAGGGGACCAATGTGGAATTATACACAATCATTCAGCACCAAGTGGAGACGCAAACCTGTCTTGACATGACGGGCTTTGGATCGTTCTTCGAACGGCGGCGCAGGGCAGGGGTGCAGACGCCGATGGCACGATGGAAATTCACCGGCATCCGCTCAGAATGTGGTACGACAAGTTGCGTGTTTCCGAAGCCAAGCTCAAATCCACGCCTCTCTTCCCTCTGGCCCTTGGGGAAACACTTTCAAAAAAAGGAACAAACCGAATACGAAAAGAAGGCCAGAATGAGATTGGCGAATCCGGAGGCGGCAACTGATCGGATCGCCTTGGGGGTTCGTCTCATTGCCTCTCAAACACCGCAACTGGGCTCACAAGATTGGAAAAGGAAAAGGACGGGCTCGGAGCCGTTCCTGTTGAGCTGAAAGAGCCCCAAGAGGCACAGATTGCCCCCGTAGTCCCAGTCTGCTCCACCCCGGGTGATCCACTTGCCGATGGTCTGCTTGTGGTGTGATTCTGCTCGCCGCGTCGTGGGCCCCGAGATTACCGGGCTCAGGGGCAGCTGTGCGTAGCCTGTCGCCTAAATCCGTAGGGCATGACATCTCTGAGCCTTGCTGGCGTGTGGTTCACCTGTGCTGTTGGGTTTGTCCATGTCTATGGCGTGGCGAGAAAGCACGAATTGTTTCTTCGTGAAGCGTGAAGGGAAGAAACCTGCCGAATTGAAAGCCTGACAAAGCGGTTTAGCTGTGGTGGTGGAGGACTTCAACTGAATGCAGCCTGGGCAGCTCTGTGGCGCATGGAGGGTTTGGACAACACAGGACTATTGCATGACCTTTTCGGCCGGACTTGATGAATCCGCTCGGCAAGTCAAGCTGGCTGGTCCGTAATAAGCTGTCCGCTCCGGTCTCTGGCACGCTGTTCGGGGTCCCGTCACGCCACATACGGCGACAGACACGCGCCGGTCACTGGGTGCTCCATCCGCAACGGTAGAGCCAGCCTTAACATGCATCGAGCCGTTGCAGGTAGGCCATATTCGTCGTTAGAGCCTCGAACACACCGAGACGCATCTGGTTCCGGGAAAGGATGCTATCTCGGACGGACTTCGTGTACCAAGCTTCTGGGCCATCATGGATGGCTGTGTTGTTGTTGCTGTTGTCGCGTTGAGGAAATGACACCAGACGAGGCGGAATTACAGGGACGGCGATGCAATTCTTGGTGGAGTGGAGCTGGACGGGAGAATGTGGCTTATAGACAGAGGGGAGAGGCCAAGCCACACGTACTTGTGGCTATGGAGTGCAGCCACAGCTTCGCTCAGCCACTTTTATGTCAGCCACAACCAGCCACAACCAGCCACCACATTTCTCAGCCTTAGGCAGTCTTCCTATCCACCATTGTCCCCAGCCACATCTCGACATGGCCGAGTCCGAGTCACAGTCCTGGCGCCAACAGCTCGCCTCCCCACCATACGGATACGCTCCATACCCAAAGACGACACGACATCGACAGGGGCAGCTTCTCAGAGGCTTACAGGCCCCGATGCCCTGTTCTCTGGCGGTCTGACCCCGTCGGGACCCAGCCTCGCCCAGTCGGTTTCCCCGTCTCGTCAGGTCCGCGCCCACCTCGCGACATGGGCCTCCGTCGAGATGAGCAGCTATTCCATGGGTGTTTTGAGCGGTAAACCTGTTCTTGCTGCTGCTGCTGCAGCTGCTGCTATCGCTGCTGTTCTTGCATCATCTGGTCGTTCGGGGGGTTCAGGCTTGATTCACTCACCCAAACATCAAGCTTGAATCGTGAGTCGCTTCGCTGCGACGGCTTCGTCACAACGACCCCGTCACGACTCCTCTGAATCACCAGTCGCTACCTCGTTTGACGCGACGTTTCCTTGGCGTCGCTAACGTATTTGAGCCTTCTCCACCCTCTTTCCAGGTCGTCTCGATACGACGAGACCACGCAGCCGGCCGTTCGCGAATAATTACAGTATTGCTCGATCGACATCCGACGGAACGACGGACTGACCGACGAACGGTACGAACAATGGGCTACATCGCCAACACTCCCGAAGACCGCCTCGAGCGCTCCGACTCCAAAAACCCGAAAACAACCTGCAAGGGCTTGACGGGCTCTGGCAACCTATGCCGCAACCCCGTCACGCCCGCCAAGGGCAAGGCCCTCTCGCCGACGCTCAAGGAAGAGTCGCTCTATTGTCACCACCATAAGGACCAGGCCGCCAGCCGCTCTGCCCAGTCGAGCCCCGGGCCTAGGATGTCCGGTAGGCCCGTCTTGGAAGAGCGCACGAGCATCGATACCCTCGCCGACCGCCTCGGCCTCGTAGACATCGGGTCGAACCTGAGCAAGAAGCAAAAGCGACCACAGGGGGGACGCCCAAGCGGCGGGAGACCGCACCCGGCGACCTCGAAGCCGCCGGCCGCGCATTCCCGCCCGCCAAAGAAGGAGAAGCAGCTGCACTTCTGCTTCTGCTTCACGATCCCCATCGACGAGGTCCAGGAGGAGTCCCAGCCCGCGCCCCGGCCCCAGCCGCGACCGGTGCAGAACGGCGGCTCTGCAGCTGTGCCTCGACCCTCGAGCCAGCTCCTGTCCCCCTCGAACGGCGGCCGCCCGACAGCGAGCACGTCGAGCCACTCCCGAAAGAGCTCGCAGCCGTCGCCGCAGCCGCTGTCGACGTCACAGACGGCGCAGTACCTGTCCCTCATTCCGCCGACGACGGATCCGCAGACGGCCTCGGCGCTGATGGCCGAACTGGCACGGCCGTACGGCAGTTCCGAGGAGCCGGGCTACATTTACATGTTCTGGATCACGCCGACGTCCAAGAAGGAGGCGGCGCCGCTGCAAGAGGCGAGGTCCCTCCTCGCGCCCCCCTCGCCGGCGCGGGGCGGCGGTCGGCAGCGGCGGTCGAGCGACGTGGTGTCGGCGTTTGCCAAGGCCAACGGCGGCGCGTCGGCGGACAACAAGATGCTCATCAAGATCGGGCGTGCGGCCAACGTGCAGCGGCGCATGCAGCAGTGGACAAAGCAGTGCTCGTACGAGATCGAGGTGCTGCGGTACTACCCGTACATACCGGGGGCGAGCGCGGCGTCGGGCGAGCAGCCGCGCATGACGCCGCACGTCCACCGCGTCGAGCGGCTCATCCACATTGAGCTCTCGGGCATGGGGCTTCACGCGGGGCCCATCACCTGCGCCGGGTGCAACCAGGTGCACCGCGAGTGGTTCGAGGTGCAGACGTCCAAGAAGGGCATCGGTGCCGTGGACGAGGTGATTCGGAGATGGTCCGACTGGGACGAGACGCAGGTGTAGGGAGGGTGTGATCTGGGTCAAGGAGGGGGAGTCCTGTCGATTTTGCTATGTTTTCCCCCGCATGCGAGCACTTTGCATTTTGGACGGCGCAAACACGGCATGTGTGTGTGTGTGTGTGTGTGTGTGTGTGTGTGTGTGTGTGTGTATGGATATGTATCTATAGTTGCAGATGACGTCGAGTGACACTCTGCATGTGCGGCATGCCCGCAGATGGAGAACATTGACAGAGTCAGACGAAGACAGAGAACTCGGGGACCAACGGAACCCTGCCGTTATCACATAATCAACAAGTTGGAGTTTTGAAATAAATAAAAATGGAAAATGGAAAAGAAAAAAAGGAGCAAGAAGTAACCATAAACCCATCCCGCTGGCTCGGGACTCCTCGTCCTGATGCAATTTCAAATACCGATGGCGCAATCCTCTCCTCGGCCCATGCTCCCGGAGAGAGTTAAGACATTTCACGGCCGTGTTCCGAACGATTGGCCTTAATGTACGCCAATCAGACTTCACCCACACTTGCTTGAGAGAGAGCTTAGAAACTGACGGCCAACGGCGGGGGGAACATGCTGACATGCCAACGCGTGTTTTGTGTTTCCATGTGTCAAGCCCGTCTTTACTGGCTGTGTACTCAACCGAGTTATCCAACCGCCTCATCCGTACATCGAGAGTCACTGGGTGTCAAATCTCAGCCATCCGTGTTACTGTCGGTGTACATAGCGAGTATTGGAGTGTACACCTTGACCTTGGGACTGTCCCAAGTTCCAACACGGCTACAGCCTACAGGTACAGCTCCCCGCCAGGGATGGTCCAGTGCCCCGTCATGCAGCATCCTGGGTCCGCCGCCGAGCTAAAGAAGCTAGGGCTGCCGAGAGATGGGGCAGTTTCCAGCTCGAAGTCTCTTCAAAGTCACTGGTACGGTGGTGACGCTGCTGGGTGGCCACCGGCATAACTGCGATTACAGGCTACAGGCTACAGCTACAGGCTACACTGGTGACTCGGGACGGTGGAAGTCTAGGAAAGACGGGCTTGTAACACGACAGTGTCGGGTAGCCTTTCTTCACAAGCAGACCCCAGATGTTGTCCAAGTTCTCTCGAGAAGGTACTGACTGTTAGACTGTCCTGATAGCATAAGACACGCGCTACAGACACCCGCCCTGCCAAGCTCACCCGCCCCGTGTGCCTCATCTCTTGGCCATCTCTTGACTCCCAGCGGCGCTACTTGGCGCTGGCACAAATCCCCGAAATGCTGACGGGGCGGTGGGGGAGACTCAGAAGAGGGGGGGGGGCTTCGACGTCACTAGCATGAGCAAGCTTTTCTGGTGGCGCATCCTCCGAATGCTTGTCCTTTTTGTTAATCTTCTGTCTGTGGACGGACTGCGATGTAGGACAAAGACAATTGGCTCTTGAACGAGTCCGTCTACACGGCAATGGCAGTTGGCTCTTGGTCTTGGACTCACAAGCCAACTATGGATTGTTTTTTTTGGCCGTTTAAGCCTAAATGATACGCCGAACAACCACTATTCCTTCAGCCTTCAACGGCGACTTGTTGACGGCGCGTCCGCCACACGCATCAGAAGTTTGCCCCTTCGACGCGCACTAGTACTGCAAGTTGTTTTGCCGGGGTCTCTTCCGAATCCCAGTCCAGAGAACGAACGACGGCGACGACGACGACGACGACGACGCCATCCCCCGTTTCTCGCCGATGACGTGCTCGGCTAGACCACCTGCGTGAGACCCTTTCACTCCCTCGGCCTCTACCACCCTCTCGTCCAGCCAGTGACAGAGGACAATGGCCGTGGAAAAGCCCGTAAAATCTCTGACCGAACGAGCCCGCTTGTTGGCGGATATCGCAATCTCTGGCGGAGAACCCCCGACTCTGCCATGCTTGAGTCGATCATGGGAAAAGACAAAAGCGTATGTCTACTTTTACAGGATGTAGTTCCTAGTCCATGTACACAGCACGGCACCTGTACATGGGAATTGCATCTCCTTGCTCTTGCCGGTCATTGTCTCGATCTTATAGGTACCTGTAGGCTCAGGTGTCACTCTCATCGCTTCCACCTCCTCCTCCTTCCCCCCTCCCTGGTCTGGCCGGTTGATAGTTTGACTCGCAAGGAACCCGCGTCCCAAGTTCGTCCAAGTTCAAGTCCAACTTGGAGCGTTCTTTGCGCTTGCAACTGCTGGGGATCAACTTGCATGACCCTGTTCGCGTCTTCTTTCCCATCTTCTATCCGTCCCTCTGCCGAATCTGCTCCTCCTCATAAACTCGCACGTCCCACATGGTTGCGCTTCCTCTCCAAACATCAAACATCCATCCGTCTTGCGTCCGAGAGTCGAGTCTTGTTCCGATCTTTCTCTTGTCTCACCTCCTCTCGCCCTGATCTCCATCCCTTCTTCGTCTTCTTTTTCTTCTTCTCCCCTCTCCCCTCCGCTGCGAGACTGCGTCTGTGACCCCTCCCCCGTCGCATCGTCGTCGTCGTCGTAGCATTGCGCATTGCGCCATCGCATCACTTCGTCACTTCTCGACGCGCGCACCGGCCTTCAAACGAACATTGATACGCCAACTACGACACACCATCGCCAAATCCGACCAAAGGACCCCCCCCCCCCCCCGCTCGAGTCCCTGACGACGCATCGGACTGATCGCGACTCGCCTGTTTCGCGCGCCATGGACAAGGACCTGCGCCAACCCGAGCCCGCCACGAGCGATAAGGGCACCTCCGAGCTCGCCTTTGCCCGCGCCGATGTCGAGACGGGCGGCACGACCGGCCTAAGCGCCTGGTTCGGCGGCCGCAAGACAAAGGTCGGCCCTCGCATAGCACCGCGCCGCGAGGGCCTGGGAGACACTTCCGACAGCGAGGAGAACCCGGACGCCATCCTCGGGAAGCAGCTGGCCGAGGAAGATGGCCATGCCATCAAGTACCGGACGTGCAGCTGGCAAAAGGTTGGCCTGCATTGCGCCTCTCGAATACGCCGATATGCTTGCTAATCACACCCAATGGGGGGTTATAGACCGCCGGTTTGCTCTTTTCCGAGTACATCTGCCTTGTGAGTATTGCTGCGTCTTCGTCGCCTGCGAATAGGATACAACGCTGACGATTTTAGGCCATCATGAGCTTCCCGTGGTCGTACAGTATTCTTGGCCTCGTTCCCGGACTCATCCTCACCGCCGTCATCGCCCTCATTGTCCTATACACGTATGTCTTCTATCGTGCACTCATATAAACAGGGCCAGTTACTGACATTGGCCCACAGGTCTTTGGTCCTTTGGCAATTCTGTTTGAGGCATCCCGAAGTCCGCGACGTTTGCGACATTGGTCAGATGCTCTTCTGGGGCAAGAAATGGGCGTGGTATGCCACCGCCGTTATGTTTATCCTGAACAACACTGTGAGTCGTTCCCTCGTGTCTAGCCGTCAAATTGAAATCTTGCTGACTCTTTCATAGTTCATTCAGGTTCGTCAGACCACTCACTCTGATTACTCCAATTCCCATGCTGATAACTGCGCAGGCTCTTCACGTCCTCGTTGGCGCCAAGTATCTTAACACGATGACCGAGTCCGACCCCGTCGTCTGCCGAACCGTCGTCTTCTCCATCGTCGTCACCATCATCTGCTGGGTCTGCTCGCTGCCCCGCACCTTCAACTCGTTGTCCAAGGCTGGCACAGCCTCGGCCGTCTTCACCTTCATCTCGGTGCTCCTGGCAACCATCTTCGCCGGCATCCAGTCCCATCCCGCCGGATACGACCCCCGATCCACCTACGTGGGCGACAATGGCGTCACCAAGACGGGCGGCAACCCCATCGTCACGGCCCTCCCGCTGGCCTCGACCACGTTCGTCTCCGGAATGAATGCGTTTTTGAACATTAGCTACACCTTCATCGGCCAGATCACGCTGCCTAGTTTCATCGCCGAGATGAAAGATCCTCGGTAGGGATTATGTTTTGCTGATTGACGCAAAAATGTGCTGACGATGCGTTGCAGCGATTTCCCCAAGGCTCTCTGGGCCGTCACCATTGGCGAGATCATCGTTTTCAGCATTGTTGGAGCTGTCGTCTACGCCTTCGTCGGCAACCAGTACATGACCGCCCCGGCTTTTGGTTCCCTCGAGGATGTCTACAAGAAGGTCTCCTTCTCTTTCATGATCCCGACTCTGGTTTTCCTCGGTGTGTTGTACGCCAGTGTCTCGGCTCGCTTCCTCTTCTTCCGCCTATTCAAGGGAACGAAGCACTTGCACGAGCACACCATTGTTGGCTGGGGCTCGTGGGCCACTATTCTTTGTGAGTCTTGACCAACTTGGTTTGGTGAGCCCAACTAACACACATCAACAGTGGCGCTTTGGCTGTTGGCCTTCCTTATTGCCGAGCTGATTCCCTTCTTCTCGTCTCGTAAGTCGGCCCCATCGCTCTCGAGGTCTCTGCTAACCCGTCTCAGTTCTCTCCCTCATGTCCTCCCTGTTTGACTCCTTCTTCGGCTTCGTCTTTTGGGGCGTGGCCTATTTCCGCATGCGAAGCGCCGACGCCCGCGCCGGGATTCCCAGGGGGAACAAACTTGTTGACTGGGCCTCGATGGCTCTCAACATCATTATCATTCTCACCGGTCTCCTTTTCCTTACGGCGGGAACATACGCCAGTGTCGAGGGTATTATCAAAGAGTTTCGGGCGGGTACCGTCGGAAAGCCTTTTGGTTGTGCGTCCAACGGGCTATGAAATGGCCGCCAGAACTGAGACCATTGGCGTACATAATGCTGTCGTTACGCGTTTGCTTGTTCAGAGAAAACACAAGGGACTAGGCAGGCCCGGCATAATCTAAGAAAGAAAACAATGATACCATTAGTGTTTCTCTATTGTTGAAACAACAAATACACAGAAACATAGCGCAAATGCGCTACACCTTTGTAACACATCCACTTAAACCTAGTAAAAGTAAGTATAATGTCCCGTTTACAGGTTATAAATTCTACTCTGTAGGAGGCAGCGCAAGCATGAGTTCTAGCATGCGCGGGTCTTGTCCGCGAAATGCACGTACACCTGTCTCTATCTTGTTGTCAGCGAACTCTTCGACGCCAAAGAAGTAGACTATGGCAAGCGCTGCTGGGAGACAAGACGTCTCGTCTTTGGTGGCTGAGGTGTAGCATATCGTGTAAAAACAAAGTCCTATCAATAGAAAGTCGCACCCGAAACCGAAGAAGGAATTTGCCTGATGTACATTCCATCAATACGAAGCCATCCTCACATGTTGGTAGATCTCGTCCAGCCTAGCTGTATTTGACCACATGGTGATGCTGGCCTCGGGAAACCCTGTGCAGTATAATTCTTTTCCAGCCCTGCCGCTCCTAGCCCGGTTCTGTGTATGTGCCCACGCCATTTCACTTCTGTCCATGGTGATCCTCTAATCTTTTAAGCGTCGGGAGTCGACAGCGACGAACTTATTTTCTCTATTCCTCCCTCTTTCTCGGTGTCAAGTGCACGTTCAGCGCCGGCTTCTCCCACAGGTTGAATGCCTCGTTCCTCTCCATCCAGGTCAGGCTCTCGTTAGTGGGCCGGAGATCGAAATTCCACACGATCCTAGCCAGAATCATGCGCATTTCGGCGTATGCGAGACTACGAACCCATCGCGTGTTAGCTAGGTTCCAGCCAACTCCTGTCCAGGCAAAGGGGGGGCACATACTTTCTGCCAATGCAGTTCCGCGAACCAAAGGAGAACGGCTGGAACGCGTCCGTCCTATCGTCAACGAACCGCTCGTCGCCCATCCAGCGTTCGGGGATGAAGTCGTCGGGCATGCTGAAGTTGCCGGGGTAATGGTGTATGGGCCAAAACCAGAGGCCCACCGTCGTCTACAAAAAGATCGATGTCAGCCTTGTATCGAAACCAGAGCAAGGGCAGACATTTGAAATGGTGTGACCTACTCCGGCAGGCAAGAACTTCTCGCAGACTACACTTCCTCCCGACGGGACCACGCGAGGTTGCGCGGTCGGGATCGGCGGGTAGATGCGCAGCGTCTCGTTGAGCACCGCGAGCATGTACGTCAGTTTCTGCACGCTCACGAGGTCGATCTCGTCCTCCGACGTGTACGACGTGCTGACCTCCTCAGTCAGCTTCGCGAGGATCTCGGGATTCTTCAAAAGGTAGTACGTCACGCCGGTCAGGACGGTAGCCGTGGTTTCGGAACCGGCAATCATCAGGAGACTGGCGTTGTCTTGTAGTTCGCTGAAGGTGAGTTTCTGCGGGCGCCAATTCTCAGTATCGAGTATCGACTCATGGGTTGTTGAAAACGGGATTGGGGATGGCGAACCTCTGTACCCTGCCTCCGAATCATGGCCTCGGTAAAGTCAGGCCTGTACATTCCAAGGTCCAACCGCTTTTGCATCTTGGTCCGGGTAACTTCCATGTGTTGCGCAAGTGAGCCGCTCATCGTCATGGTCAACATGCGACTGACCAGGCTCTCGAGCCGGGGAAAGACGCGGCGCAAAGCATAGAGGTTCGCGGAGTGCTTCATGGTACTGGCGATGAGAGCCACCCACGGGTGATAGCCCGAGTTGTTGAGACATCCGAACGGCTCGCCAAAGGTCAGGTCGCCGATGATGTCAAAGGTCGTGTAGTTGTACCACGCTTCCATGTCGACGGGCGTAGCTCCCGCGCCGCACTTCTCGTGGAGCCGCTGGATCAGCTTGTCGACGTATTGGCGGATGAGCGGCTGCTGGTCGATCATGCTCTGGGCGGAGAAGCCGTGGGAAAGCAGGCGGCGAAGGCGGCCGTGCTTCTCGCGATCGGCGCCGATGACGGCGTCCCCGCTGAGCCCGTAAAAGACGGGGTGTTTGCCGTTTTCCTGCTGCCCGCTCTTTCGATGCCCCATTGTGTCGTTCCAGGCCCCGGGGTCGACGAAAGAGACTTCGTCCGGTGCGAGACGGACTATACTGCCGTACTTCTTGTGGAGGTCAAGGACCTTTTGGACGGAGTGGCCCGAGGCCCGCATGAGCGAGTTGGGAATCTTCGAGACGGCCCATAGTTTCGGACCGGGGATTCTGGACAGTGGGCTGAAATAGAGGTTGTAGATAATCGACCACGCAGCATAGACGACACCCTATGGTTTATCAGTGAGCTTGAAACCTACTCAAAGGGCAGTATAGCTCTTACAAGGATAATGGCAAGTATAGGCACTGTTACTGTTGCGCGTGGTGGCCAGGAAAGCGTGTCGTGAGGAGGCATCGTGATAGTAGAGTGGCGCCCGCTAGAAGTGTAGCGATGTAGGGAAAATCAAGGAAAGATGCCAGATGATATAACAATTCAAAAACGGGCTTTTTAACTGTCCGATAGTCCGGCTTTTGTAGTATTCTTACAAACCCTAATCTGTTGGGGGTGCGAATATTCATCCGCCTTGCGGATGCAAATCGGATGCAGAATCATGATTCTGCTGTTGTCCAAGAGCCAAGCCCGATAACCGAGAAATGATACAATCTCGGATCCTAAACAGTCCTACTTACTAAAAGAAAAGAAGTATACTTAAGAAAGGGGAGAGTAGTTTCTACTGCGATTGTACTTTCAACTCCGTTATCACGGAAGGGCCTTGGAAATGGAATATATCAGACTGACATGGCTGGCAGCTAAGCAGCCGCGTTGAGGCCTGCAGGAGTAGAATGGTCTTTGGAAACAGTTTCTAGAAATCCGTTTTCGATAGACTTGAGAAGTTTTAAGTAAGTCTGTCACTCTGAATATCACTTTCACATCTACCTATGAGAGTATGTGTTCTACTCGATACTTCTCGATCGAACTCGGAACCAAAGGCCACCGACCGCTCCCTCGCGTAGAATCATTACATCACGACATGATGCAAGAAGACTTGTGCGGCCTACCGTGGCCATGCTTCGGCACGTGTCGATCAAGCGCGCAGCAGACCGAGTGTGCATGCGGTCCAAAACACTCGGCGCCAAGATCGATGACCCTCGCCTTCCGGTTCGCCCACCCCTCGCCGTAGTTGGCCGTCGCGTGATAGATACAGTACACGCGGCTCCTGTCGTGCGGGTTCGGCAGGAAGCTCGCGTGGCCTGGGCCGTACGGACCGCCGCACCGCTGGTGGCAGACGAGCAGCGGCGTCGGTCTCTTGGCCCAGGAGGCCGGGTCGAGGGGGTCCCGGCCGACCAGCGGCAGCAGGCCGAGCTTGTAGTCGCTCGTCCAGCTGCCGTCGGCCGAGTACACGATGCCCGAGAAGACGCCGGGGATGCTGACCCACGTCGGGCCCTCGTTGACGCCGCGCCGGCCGCCGTCCGGCCGCTCCCACGGCAGCGTGGCGCGCGATATGCAGACGAGCGTCGAGGGGATGGCCTCTTCGGGCACGCGGAGCTTGATCAGGAACAGGTCCTGCTGCGTGTCGGACGAGTCGCCGAGGGGCCAGCCGGACCAGCAGCAGTACAGGTCGCGGCCGTCCGGGCTGAAGACGGTGGCGTCGATGGACCACTGGTCCGGCATGCCCTTCAGGGGCCCCAGGAACTCCCAGGCCGAGACGTCCATCGGGTCCTGCGACGACGAGCGGAGAACCGTGGTCCGGTGGCCCGGGTTGCCGACGCCGGGGGGCGCGCCGCAGGTGTAGATGTACCAGCGGCCGTTGAGGCGGTGCAGCTCGGGCGCCCAGATGTTGACGGACCAGGGGGTTCCGGATTCGGGTTTCCAGACGACGGCCTTGCGGCAGTGGTGGAAGTCCTCGAGGGTGCGGGAGGCCCAGATCTCGATGCGGTTGTCGAGGGTGAAGGTGAAGTAGAACTGTCCGTTGGCGGCCACGACCCAGGGGTCCGGCGTGTCGATGTTGCAGATGATCCGGTTGGACATTGTCTAGATTGTTTGGGAGGAGAATGGAGTTGCCAAAAGTCTTTTGGGAGCTCTACTGAGTACTGCTCTTTGGACGGGGAGGAGGTACCGGGCTTTCACGGGTTGAACTCAGTCGCGCGTCTACTAGGTTTCTTTCTCCTGTACTGTATTCACAGAAAGAGTTGAACGAGTAAATTCTCAGGTAAGCAAGCCTCCACGAACACTCTAAAAGAGACGCACTGCGCCGCTTTGGCTGCGGGAACGTCACCGGGCGTTTCAGCCATTGTCATCTGATGCCCTCGCCGCTTGAGTTGGAGATCTGCAAGGGACGAGAGAGCTGGGCATCCCGGTCCTTTTTGCGTCATTTCTCCGCATGGTGTGCCGTGCCCCGCGTTGATGAACCCCGACCTGTGCCTGGATTCTTGAAGGTAGGTCGGATGGACAGGGACCTTGGGCAAAGTTCACCATCACCACCGGATGGTAGTCTCGAAATGGTAAAATGTGCAATGAACGTAATGTTGTTGCCATTCCTTGGTTCTGTCCATTCCCTTGTATGTTAAACTTGCATTGTGCAGGTAAAAGTGCTGCAAGACACCTCTCCCTACCTAAGACACAAGTCCCAGCGGCAGCTTCATGACGGAGAGCCCCAGATGCTGCTGCGAGCCGTGGATGTCATTCTCCATGAAGCTGCCTGCTGAAGCCATCTTGCCGGCCCTAAAACGGGGAATCGTAACCTTGAATGCAAGCGCCGGTGCAAAGAACCCCGACCAGACAATGTCTTCCGGTCCAACACACAGGGCCTCGGCTACGTTGGCTGGAGACAAGAGACCAGAGGCTTCGACCGCTTCGAAGACGGCCTGGGATTCAAACATGACATCCATGGTGATCTCGTATGGGCCCGCGTTCTTGGACCGGAGGACCCGGGAGATGTCGGAGAGGGTCTCTGGCGGGAGAGGTGAGGCGCTCCCCTGGCTTGCGTTTGCTGACGTAGAAGTTTCTTTGCCGCTCCGGGTTGAAGGACTTGGCTCGGATACTTTGTAGCGATTCTTCAAGTCTTGCTGATTTTCAGCCCGGTCAGCCTTTCCAAAGACAGACACTTTGGAACAGATGAGGCGGGATGGGTGAGAGAGTCTCTCTTCACCGGCCTCCAGGTCCATGAGATGGTACACGGAGAACTGAGCACAAGGCCCCGTCTCGATCTCGAGTTTCCCGGCAATTCCAAACGCAAGGTTACCAGAAGTGGCCTTTTGACCCGGATAGGGTCCATGCTATAGTACTTGTCAGTCACGCTGACGAGTCTATCTTGGACGGGGGGTAAGTACAATCATAGCAACTCTCGCTGTTGACACGAGGCCCGTCGCGAGTTGCTGAGTCGGCGCGATGGCTTCCGCCACCAGGAATACTTCCCCCGGGCCCGCACGTGTGCTCTGCCCCCTGCCGTAGACATGAAAGTCAAGATCCCAGTCTCCAGGAATGCCGGGATGTTGTTGCTTGACGTATCCTTTGACAGAGACGAGGAAACTGTCAAGCTGTTGGACAAGTATGTCTGCACCGTGAGTGTCAGCCAACTCACAGTCTCCTATCTGCTTCGGCATGAAAGCAACTCGCCGACTTACGATCTCTAATGCTGCCCATGACGATGGACCGGTATCCCAAGACCCGCGCGGCTTCGAGCTTGAGCTGATACGGTTGACCGCGTGAGGCCGAGGACACAAATCTTCCCCCCCTTACACGGACAGTTCGTCCGTCTCCGAGCTGCTCGTAGCGGGCCCGATCGAGGTGGAGAGAACCCCCCGGTCCGCGCAGGATGTCGGGCCTCGTGTTCTCGTACAGCGAATGGGCGGCAACCGACACGGGTGTGCAGCGCGAGCCGGGAGCCATCGGCCGAACGTCGAACGTCCCATCTGCGTAGACGGTGGCCACCGCCCCGTGTGATTTCGGCGTCGAACATTGACCGCCGCATTCCATGATCTTCCCCATGTGCAGAAGCCCCCCCTGGAGTGACTCGAGCTGCTCCGGGCTGAGGTCCGGGTGTTGTTGTCTCAGCTGGTACACCGAGAAGGCGACGTACGGGGCTGGATCGTATGCTCGGCCGCCGATGATGACATCAAAATCGGGCGTGGCTTCCATAGCGTCGATGAAAGGCTCCGGTCCGATTTGCGCAACCACTCGGGGGCTGTCCGTCACATCTTCCTCCGTCAACACCGGGACGCACGCGCCGCAGCCGGTGATGCGACCTGCGCCGAGACGCTCGAGGATGACGGACTTGTCGATGCTGGAAAAGATGGACACGGTTTTGAAAGAGTAGTGTCTACGGTAGCGCGTAAGCATAGTCCATATCGTCTCACATTCAGGCAAAGCTTACTGATTCGTCTCTTCTGCTGAGATTTCTTGGATAATCTCCTCCATCAACCTCACGTGCTCGTCGGCGCCGTCGCCCCCAGCCGAGCTAAAGATCAACGGCACTTGAAAGGCGTGTACCAGCCTCAACAGCTTGGTAAGGTCCTTGACGTACGCCGATCGAGGGCAGGTCATGGTCCCGAGAGCCAGCTTCTCGGGGCCGCTGTCCGTCGAGCCGGCATCGAGGATGATGGCGGTTGGAGTCCTGCTGGGAGCGAGCTGTGCCAGCTCTTGGGCCACGATGTTCTCGTCGAAACCGTAGCCCATGCAGCCGACTGGAGTTACAATGTGGCATATCCGGGCCGAGTCCATGGTGCTCTCCTGGGTCCCGGGGACTCTCCTGTGTTGATGATTCTTGCTAAGTGCGTGATCGAACTCAGAGTACCTTTCCTGTCGTTGAGATCGTCAATAAGCCTAGAGGAGAGAGTTTTCTTGTTTCTGAATTCGTATCGATCGCCTTGGAAGTACGCCAACGTCAAAACAGTAACATAAGTTGTCGCTGGCTCGAGGCATCAAGTCTCCAAGACATCCGTCAGGATTGTTGTCAACCGGCGATTCGCCAAGTCCCTGGAGAACCGCGAAACAGCGTTCGGTTGTCGAAAGAGAAGATAGAAACGGGTCCAATATATCTGGCTAACGTATCGAACGCTACAGTCCTCCCAGGTTTACGTTCACAACAACACGTCGGGGCCGTTGTCGGATAAGTATGGTACGCAACATGAAATGTGACTCCGTATCCGTGTCCGTAGGGCTGCCCCGCGTCAACTCCCAACCAGTAGTGACAACTTTAGCCAGGAGGATCGGACGCCGACCGTTAAGATGGGGGCGCATGGAATTTTGCATCTGAGTCCGTTTCCGTTCCCGTTCCCGTAGGTGCAGACAGCCATGCGTGCCGAACAAGCAAACGGTAGTGGGAGGAACATGGAGCTGCGCCGCTCGATTGCATGGCAACGTCCCGCATTCTTCAACAATCCTTAATTCTCCGATACCGAAATAGTCTTGTATCAAAATGTAAATACTTGGACCGTCTAAGACTCAGCTGAGAAAAAGCCTACCTATAACCTCACGCTACATTTTAAGAGCGCGGTCACTGATGTAAAGGCTTCTGGACTAATCCGTTGGCAAGATTGTCGTCGCATATCCGTGTCGCACCTTGGTATTTCGTCATCAAAGAGTGGCATTGGCTTCATGATTCAGACGCTGGCAACACGAACGTTAATGTTAAAGCCCGATGAATTTAGGGAATTTACTCAGGTCTGTATCTTCGAAGGTCTTGCTGCTCCTCATGCTGCCACTTGGGCCATTACACTACAGGCAAAGAAATGAAAGAAGAAAAGAGAAGAAGAAACCCACACAACTTTGACAACATAATGCGTGTAACCATCAGGACAGGAGTTGACTCCAGAAGCTGAAAAGAAAAACTCATCTTAGCTGCATTGAGCTATACCCGATTCTGTCGTGCCATGTTACCCTTGTCTGCCCAATTTTCCTCGGGCCATGAACCCCTTTCACGAGAATCCCTGCCCTGCCGGTAGGGATTTCATGTCGGCTGTCAACCTCCTAGAGGTTCCAGACCATCATCCCATCACATCTCTCCCACCAACGAAAACCGTAACCGGACGAAAAACCGGCTCGGCGACCCGGCGACGGCCAGGACAGAGAGAGCCCTCCGGAATTGACGCCACAAGTCCTCCCCATGAAATCAACAAGCAGCAGCTCTATCGACAATGGCGCCGAGGGAGAGGAGAGCCTGCCGCTAGGCCAAGCCATCCGGCTGTACCCCAGAGTCGTGGCGTACTGCCTGTCCCTCTCCATCGTCATCGTTGGCTGGGGCTACGCCTTGGTCATCGTCGGCTCCATCGTCGCCGTCGAGCCCTTCCAGAGGGACTATGGCGAGGTGTACGAGGGCAAGCTGATCATCCCCTCGCTCTGGGTCTCGCTGTGGTCCGCGTCCATCCCGCTGGGCATGGCCATCGGCTCCGTCTTTGCGGGATGGTACCAGGACCGCGTCGGGCGAAGATGGGGTTTGAGGACCGGCGCCATCGTCTGCGCGTTCGGCGTCGCCGGCATCTTCTTCTCTTACCTCCCGTCCGACATGAACGCCATGCGGGCCATGTTCTTCGTCGGCAAGACGGTCCAAGGCGTCTCTATCGGCATCCTCAAGGTCACCGCCATGACCTACATCTCCGAGACGGCCCCGACGGCCCTTCGCGGCTCGGCGATGGGGCTGGTGCCCACAGGCAACCTCATCGGGCAGTTCCTCGGCTCCATCGTCGTGTACCTTGTCAACGACGTGCCGACCAAGGCGGGCTACCTCGCATCCTTCGGTTCGCAGTGGATCCTCGCCGTCGTACCGTTCATCCTCTCCCTCGTCATCCCCGAAAGCCCGGCCTACCTGGAGGAGCGCGGAGAGTCGGACAAGGCGGCCGAGGCCTCTCGGAAACTTTACGCGCCTCGCGTCGATGCGAACAAGGTCTTGGAGGGTGTCCGCGCCAGCATCGCCGAGGAGAAGGAGATCACGGCCGGGGCAAGCTACCTGACGTGTTTTCAGGGCACGAACCGTAGGAGGACATTGATCGTCATCATGGCCAACCTCTTGCCGGCACTGTTCGGTCTCGACCTCCTCTCCAAGTCGAGTTACTTCCTGCAGACCATCGGCATGAAGTCCAGCACCAGTCTCATGATCCTGTTCGGAGGCATCGTGGCCGGTACCTGCGCCAACGGCCTCGGAATCTGGGTCCTGTCCCGCGTCGGACGGAGGAAGGTGACCCTGATCTCCTTGTCCGTCTCGACCGTCATCTGGGTCGCCGTCGGTGTTTCTGGCATCTGGCGAGGCCCGGCCGTGGCATACTTGACGGCCGGAGGATGCATTCTCATCATCGTCGTCTGCGGCATGAGCGTGTGGCCGGCTTCGTACGCCATCATGGGCGAGACGAGTTCCCTGAGGTTGCGAGCGAAGACGCAGGGCATCGGCGGCGTCGCCCAGCAAGGCTCGTCGGTCGTGATTAGCATCCTTCTACCTTACGCCTACAACCCCGACGCCGGCCACCTGGGGGCCAAGACAGGCTTCATTTACGTCGCGTTGTGTGCCCTGGGAGTCGCGCTATCCTGGTTCTACCTGCCGGAGATGAAGGACCGAAGTGTGATGGAGATTGATCACATGTTCAGTCTCAGGCTGCCCGCCCGGAAGTTCAAGAAGTGGAGAGGCGATGTCGAGTCCAAGTGAAATGATGGTATGGTCGGCATGTGCTTGTATTTTGGAATGTAGTTTTGCTTTGAGTTCTGTACTGAGATTATTCTGTCTTCCTATCTACGACACATAGAAAGTGGATTAAATTCCTTCAGGCTTTCGTTTTCGTCTCTTCGCCTCTGTTCTTTGAATTTGTCTTGTAATGCCTCACATTCTCGTAGTTTCTGTCTAAGCAGTACTCGGTTGTACGTTTCTGTCGACATTGACGTTTTGATACGATCGAGAGCGAAGACCCTCGGCCTGTCCAGTGCTAGCCTTTCATCGGTGATTCTTGTGAGATGACGCGTCGTCCTCTTGACCAACGTCGTCGGCGTTGATCTAGTACAGAAACCAAGGTGGGTTGCGCACCGAGAAACCGAATTGTCGAGTGGGATGCTTTCTTGCGAGGTCCTCATCGGCTGATGCCTGGCTCCTATATCACGTCGGGCGATTTCAGACTCTAGGCGAATCGGCCCTGTTCAGCATTGGCAGGGTTATGGGCCAGCCAAGATTCTGGCTGTGGGCAGAGAGGTGCAGGTGATTTGATAGACGGGCGCGTTCCAAGAACTCGACAACCAATCAGCTAGTTCTCGGAGACGTGACCAAGATGCGATGAGTAAGAGGCTGGGACAGAAAGTGGAATTGAGGACCGAAATTCCTCTCTTCATGGCCAATTCCCGGTGGCTCGAGGCGCATCTCGGACCAAGTTGCTATGCCTTGGAGCCACAGCGGATGGCTTTTCCCGTCTTTTGGTACGCTGGCAATGTGCTTGGTGATCAGTTCGACAGACAACTTCCACGTTGATAGCTTTGCCACCCGGGCTTCCATTCCGTTGAGGGTAGAATGCCTGCTTTCGAGGGCAACTGGGCATCTCTGCTCGTCTCTCTTGCACGACGCCGAGCTAATTCTGCTCAGGGATGTCCACGAAAGCCATGCAGTCAGTGAATAAGCAAACTAAAAGCAAATTTCGCTGACATCCCGTCCCAATTTAGGGCAAAGAAGTTGCAATTACTACACTTCCGGGTGGCGCGAGACAATATTTTGGGCGTGACTGCCGGCACAAGCTGTGCCTCTTCGGGTCAGCAGCCGGCTTCATGGCGGCTTCGGTTCCACACTTTGCGCACTTGGCACGCTGGGCAGAGTCTCAGTGTCCCAACGAGAGAGCAAAGAGCTCAGCCTTGGCCTCATGGCACTCCACAGTCCAAGACCTTCGCGGCTAAATACATCGCGGGCTGTGATTCGACCGCCGCCAGCCTTGTCCGTGAAGGCACGTCTCTGTATGGTTGCTCCCGTGCCAAGCGTCTCCATCGCGGCCGGGGGTCGTGTCTTGGATGCTTCGATGGGAGCTCTTGGACCGGCTTGGGACCGTAAATTAAAGCTGGCCCCGCGAGCCAGACCGGCTTAGCTACGTCCAGCGGATGATGTTGTTTGCCTCCCCCGAATCCAAGACCACGGGGCGTCCCCCATGTGACTCCTAGTTGGCCCCCAAGAAACACCAGACGGTAAGACCACCCGACAATCCGGGGATATGGACTTGTCTATGTCTTTCCCCAGATATAAGAACTGGGGATCTCCACACCCAAGTCTCACTGCGGAAGCATTGGACTTCAGAGCTCGTGTTTGTGTGTGTGTGTGTGTGTACAAGTTACAAAGACGCGCTTAGCACTTGAGACTGTTTGAACTTCTCTCTCTCTCTCTCTCTCTCTCTCTTCTTACCATCATGGTCTTCTCGAAGCTCAAGGGCGGGAAGCCCAATCAGGAGGCGACGGCCCACGCCCAAGAGGAAGCTCCCCAGTTCGAGCATGTCACCTGGTACCAGGACGCAGGTCTGCGCAAGCTGTATTGGCACGCCTTTATTCTTTGCGTTGGCTCGGCCAGTACTGGTTACGATGGCATGTTCTTCAACTCGGTGCAGAACTTCGACTCGTGGAAGGATTACTTCGACCATCCTACCGACCACCTCCTCGGGCTTCTTGCCGCGCTCTATCAAATTGGCAGCTTGGGATCCATCCCCATTGTGTAGGTGGATCCGTATATACGCTCCCATACATGAGTCAATGCATACAACATGTGCTTACTGTATCCTCTCCAGCCCCTATTTCACCGACCACTGGGGCCGACGACTGCCCATCGTCATCGGTGGCGTGATCACCATCGCAGGCGCTCTACTACAGGGCTGCTGCCAGAACATGGGCGGTGAGTTTATTCTTCTACTCGGGACAGATGGTGTTAGGGTCACTGACATGTCGCTAGGCTTCATGGGCGGCCGCGTGCTGCTCGGCTTCGGCAACTCGTTCTCTCAGATGGCATCGCCCATGCTGTTGACAGAAATCGCCCACCCACAACACAGGGCGAGACTTACTACCGTGAGTTGTTTCTCGTACTAGATGACACCGCATCTTCAGTTCAGAAACTGGCACTTTGTCCCATGAAGGCATCATCTTGTCCGGCTTCGTTACCACAATCAGCGAATTAAACAAACGCGGCCCCGACCATCAAGGTGTAGTTGCCAAAGACAGCAAGACTGACCCCCCGTAACAGGTGTACAACTGTCTTTGGAACGTGGGAAGTCTGAGTAAGTAAATCCAACGAAACCAAGTCGAAAGCCCGCTCAACTGCTGTGCCGAGTACTAACCGTTTCGAAGCTGTCGCTTGGGTGTGCTTTGGGACCGACTTCTTGAACAACCAATGGTCCTGGCGTATCCCTGCCATTCTTCAGGCCCTCCCTTCAGTCATCCAAATTGTCGGAGTATACTGTAAGCTTTTAACAAGTGACACCGAAGAGTCTTTCAACCTGCTGACTTTTGCTCGTCTAGGGGTGCCCGAGTCCCCGAGATACCTGATCGCCAACGACAGACTTGACGAGGCACTTACAATCCTCGCCAAGTACCATGCCAATGGGGATGCGGATCACCCCACCGTCAAGTTCGAGTATCGCGAGATCAGGGACACGATCAGAATGGAGCGGGTCGCGAAGGAGCACAGCAGCTATCTCGACTTCTTCCGGACCCCCGGCAACCGGTACAGGCTGATGATCCTGATCTCCTTGGGTATTTTCTCGCAGTGGTCCGGAAACGCCATCATCTCCAACTACACCAACATCCTGTATGATAATGCTGGGATCACGAACTCGACGGCTAAGCTGGGCGTGAGTGCTAGTCCCCTTCCGAGTACTGCTACTTTTACTCTTACTGACAACATTCGGCCCCCCCCAAAAGCTCTCTGCCGGATCCTCGATGGTGTCGCTCATCGTTTCCATCTCGTTTGCCCTCATGGTTGACAAGTTCGGCCGCCGTCCGATTTTCCTCGCCTCGACGGGAGGCATGTTCGGCACCTTCATCTTCTGGACCTTGACCTGCGCGCTGTACGAAGAGTACGGGTCCCCCGGCTCGAACCACGCCATGATCTTCTTCATCTGGGTCTTCAACGTCGCCTACGCCATCGCGTGGTCCGGCCTGCTGATCGGATACGCCGTGGAAATCCTCCCATACCAGCTGCGAGCCAAGGGTCTCATGATCCTCAACATCGCCATCCAGTCGGCGCTCACGCTGAACAACTACGCCAACCCCGTGGCTCTGAAGTTCTTTGAGGGGGAGACGTGGAAGCTGTACCTCATCTACACCGTAAGTTCTGTCGTGTGTGCTCTAGTAGGTCGTGGGAAGCTGACAATGCGATGCAGTGCTGGATCTTCCTGGAGCTTTGCTTCGTTTTCTTCAAATACGTCGAGACCAAGGGGCCGACCTTGGAGGAGCTTGTCAAGGTTATCGATGGTCCGGACGCCAACGTTGCCCAGCTCGACATCCAGCAGATCGCGAAGGAGGACCAAATGAACGCCAACCGCGACAGCGAGACTGCCGAGGGCGTCAACACTGTCGACTACACTGCTGACAGCAAGGGAGCCCAGCGGATTTGAGAGATGAAACCATGAGTAGGTTCGTTGATGGGGATTGCGGTATATAACCTGGCTGGGAGCCAGAGCCAGGTGATGGTTAATAAATGAAGTACGTTGTTTTGGGGACAGAGAATAGCGACCCTCGTTTTAATTCAATCTTGCACAATACCAAGCAGAGGCTTTCCCTCTTCCGGATCGCCTACCTAGAAGCTACCCAAACCATTGCCCAGTTGCCTACGCGGATCTCTATATCGCAGTGTGGCTTGAACCTGCCAACCCACTCAAAACTGGGGGGGATTTAACGTACTCCATCTCCTCTGCATTTTACTGAACAGATTCCAGTTCAGAATCAGCGCATTAGCGATGAATGAGACTGCATAGAATACGGGCTACTGATGGTTTCGCGTAGTAGACCCTATCACAGCTTGTCAGAATACAGTGTCATCATGGACACAAGGGCACTGCAGGCAGAAATTCATAAATCAGGAAAACTTTGAGCCACCTCGTCCCCTGGTTCTCATCCCATGGTATGCTGGGTTTTCTGACAATGCCAGCCGTAATCAGTGAGACGCAGCCATGGCAAACTCACGCCCAAGACCCAACTTCTTCCGACCCACGTTTCTCAGAGGGAGGAGCGTCAACATGTCGGCGACGAGCTGGCAGCGATATGAAGTTTCACGATGGGAAGATAGCTCCACATGCTGGTTGTTCAAGTCTCACAGTATTACACGGTCCACATGCAGACTGAATACTAGACCTCAAGATGGTATGAGCGTACATGCCTATGAGCGGACAAATACAATAGTCCGAGATGAATTGGTCGTCTTCTTAGTCCCGAGCCTCAGTTCCGCAAACATCCCTTTCAAACGCGGCGCAGAAGTCCTCAGTCTTCCGAAGGAAATGCAACATTTCCTTTTGTTCGGATAACACCATAAGGAGGACACGCCCGGTTTCATATATGTCTTCTTCTCTGTTCACCTTCTTTTTCGCAAGCACTTTGCTACCTGTGTCGACAAAAGTCCAGAACTCGCAGACTAAGGACTGCCCTATTTTTATAAAACTCGCGAGCTTTTCTTGTGCATCGATTTCCAGAGTGCTTGTGGGCAGGAAGGCATTGTAAAGCTGCAGGCTGGTCATGGCATCGTGCAGGGACACTAGGGTCGTAACGAGCTGCTGCAGATTGAGGCAGTGTAACTTGATAGGCGCCTGACGAATTCTCCGGTAAAAGTCGTCGCAGTTTGTGAACCACTTGCAGATTGTCACGAGGTTGAACTTGGGCCCAAGGTGCTTTACGCGGTGGACCATCTCGGCATCGTGCGGGCTCGGATAGAAGCGTTCCCTGCCCCTGACAGGAAAGTCGGTCGACATCCGCGCGGGATGAAGCCCGCGACCGTTCTGGCGCAGAAACTCTTCATAACTACCGGGATCGTAGTCCGTGTCGGATGAGACTGACGTGAGCCACGCCACAACGTTTTCCAGGGGGTAATTCTGAGCCCCCCACGAGGTTGTATGCTCGTACTCGCAAGGTGTTTCCGGTTCCTGGAACGTCTTCGGATCGCCTAGACAATAGGAGGAGTCTGAAGGCTCGGCCGCGGTGCGTGACGTGTCCGACGACGAGGACTTTCGGTGATGCGACCCCGTCTTTGGTACATGACTAGGTCCAGCGGAATGAAGGGCAGAAGCGACATCGGGACTCTTTGTCCTCGGAGAAGAATCTTCAACTGAGTGCGGTCGCGAAGGACTTCTGCTTGCAGTGCGGTGGTGTGATGAATGTTCTTGATATCTCGTTTCTATTCGTGGCTGTGCGCGAGAAAAGTTTCGCGACTCAGTAGGTGGTTTGGATACGTCAAGCTCGGGTCTCTTTGAGGTTTGTCTTTTGGCGGGAGTCTTAACAGGTGCCTGGTCTGCATCCATCGAAGTCGATCGTGGTAGAGGTGGTATTCGTCCTGGGCCAAAGCTACCAGTTATATGTCTCATGAACTCAATAGCCTTCTTTGAGTGGCTTGTTGAGGATAAATTACTTAGGGTGCCTTGGACTACCCCGGACGGGTCGTTGGTGTGCGGCATGCTCGTGTTCGAAGGTCGAGTAGGAACAACTTCCTTAACAACATTTCCTTCATCTGCTTCATTGACGATCTGAGAAGCGGTTGGGACAGGTTCGGACCTTTTCGTCTCGGCAGAACGATGGTGATCAGCCGGTCGTAGTTCATGGTTTTCGTTGTCAACAGAGTCCAGTGTGACACTTGACGTCGTGTTGGTCTTCTCTGTTGAATTGGCTCCCTTGTTTTTCGTCATAGATCGATGAAGCGTCCGGATTCTGCGCTGGTCGATCTCGAAGCCACCTGAACTAGGAACTGTCAATGCTTTAGGTTCTCCCTCTTCCAGTACGTAAGGAACTGATCTTATCACTGCCTCGGGTTTAGGACTCTCAGTCTGGCTCGTATCAGAAGCTGGTAAGAGTCCGATCACTGGCCCTTCTACAATATGTCGGGTTGAAATAGAAAGAACAGTGGGTAGCGTGCTAGGAGTTCTTTGTATATCGCTGTGAGGTCGATCCGTGTCTTTCGAACCCCCAATTGGAAGACAGGGTTTTGCTTCTCGTGGGGTTGTTTTGTTTGGCCGGATGGTTGTGTCCGTGAAAGCTCCTAACCCTATGTCGGTACTCCATGTCGCTGAAGGCGGGCCATCTGTCTCCTCGCCCTTGGAATAGCAGGCCTCGGAGTCAGTCTGGCTCAAATTGCTATAGTCCCCCCATTCGCTGTTGTCACTTATGTCGCCTTTGCCTGCAACGTCCATTAGGGACTCGTGGTGCATGACTTCCGAGGTGGAGGGGCGCTTTTTGGGATTTGGAGCCAATAGCTGCCTCAAGAGGTCTTTCATGGAATCCTTGACTTGGAAGGGCGCCAGTCTTTCTACAGGAAAGAGATGCAAGCCGACGGCGTAATTTCGAATCAGATCCAGATCTGCCAGGAACAGCTCATTGGCCAACATGCGGAATATGACGGCACCTAATGACCAAATATCGACAGCGTAGGGACAGTCTCTCCCCGGGATAAAGCCCAGCATCTCAGGGGCAATGAATCCTAGAGTGCCCATTCTGATGGTCCCAAGAGTGGCTTGTTCCGGTCGCAGGCGTTTGCTGATTCCAAAGTCGGATATCTGTACCAGCCATTGCGGGCCCTTTGAGACGACGAGAATGTTCTGTTCGGAGTGTCAGTTCATGTTGTGTATGTTGATCAGAACTATCCGTACCCCTGGTTTGAGATCCCTGTGTGCAAAACCGTTTTGGTGCATATGGTTCAGCCCATCGGCAAGTTGGTAGGCAATCATTTTAGCCTCTTCTTCGGGAATGGGGTCGTTAAGGTAGGTCTGGAGATCACCGTTTTCCACGTATTCCATGGCGATGAATGTAGTATCCGGGCTCTCAAACCAGCCAAACGAATGTACGAACGACGATACATACTGGAACGGCAATTGAGCAAACATTAGAACCGAATGGAGGCAGGTCTTTGTACCGTTGGTGAAAGTGGGAGAATGTCTTACTCGTGCTTGGGAAAACTTCATGACAGCTTCCAGTTCTCGGTGGCAGTCGATAGCACTTCTTGTTCTCAAATCAATAGGGATCTCCTTGACCGCCCTGACTTTCGGTCCGTCCTGTTTCGCGGGCCGGCTGCACGTTTCCAACCAGACGCTGCCGTAGGCCCCTTGGCCCAGCCGCTTCTGCCGTTTCCATCGCTCCCTCACCTGTATTCTTCTCTTTTCGCCGGAAGTCCCGCGCTTGTAGTATGTGTGTTGAGTGTAGTTCGGAAGGAATGTCGTCTCGAGTTTTGATTCTAGGACTAGGTCTGACAAGAGGGACATGGTCGTTCGTGCGGGGTCTCCAGAGACCGTACTCACGGAAAGACATCTGGCGGACCCTAGATCTCGTAGTCAGTGGGGGCAAGTTGTGGGAGAAAAAGGGCGACAACTGACATGTACATTAGTTGCAAGGACTCTCGAGCCTTGGGTTCGGAGCCTGACTGTTGCGCGGTCTGTTTGCCCAGGGCTGAATCGAGGTGGCTATGCGATAAACAGAATATGTTTCTCTGCCCACAAGCACACTGCCAAGTCTTGTTGATCACGGGACGCATGGTACTTTTGTCACCAATTGGTTCATTTTGAGAACAGCTTTGAATACGTCTTATCTTCGCACAGCCACATCAGGCTCGGCTGTAAACAGGTGCGGTGTCTTGGGAACTTTACCTTCCAAGCCTGAAGTGCTTTTCTTCCATGTCTTGTTCAAGATGGACTTCCCGCCAAACCCAAACCTTCTGTTGCTACTTGTCCTCCATGATCTGGCCATTCTTATCAACCTGGTAAGCATGTACAAGCAACTATGTGACGGTCCTGTCTGTTCCAGGAACCAAAAAGAAATGCGTGTCTAAAAATCCTCGCTAGCCCCATGCATTCTCCTTTGCTCCTCTAGTCTACGCCGCCACCTCCTCCGTCTCGACGCTGATACACGTCTCGACCTTGATGAACCCACTCATCTTGGACAGCTCTCCGCTGATGTGGGCCATGTTGAACGAGTCATCCTCGAAGAAGTCGTGGGGCAGATGGAACGAGGGGTCGTACTCCTCCATGATCTTGATAGCCTCGTCCACAATGTCATAGTCAAAGTTGTGCGTAAAGAACTCCTTGGGTGTTTCTGTCGATGCCGTCAGTCAAAATTGTGTCTCCCGTACCGACCTAGAAACGCAACTTACTTGGTATTTCCTCCTTGGACATGTATTCTAGCAGGGCATCTTCGATGAGATGCGTCTCGTCGTGTCCAACGTTGCTCAGCAATTGAATGACGCTGGTACGGTCTTTGCGAAGCTTCTCGTATATTTCCAAGCGCTTTTCGACATCAGAGGCATCTGTAGCCCCAGCCATCACGACGCCCAGGGCGATTCCGTCTTCAAGACCCATTGCACCGCCTTGGCCTTGATCTGCGTGAGATGTCAGCGGATACCCCTGACAGAGAACCGTGAACTCTCAACCCCCCGGGGACAGCTTCACTACTTACGGGGCAAAACTGGATGGGCTGCATCGCCAGCCAAAACCACTCTCCCTTTCCGCCATGTGGGCAGAGACGAGCGGTACAACAACGGCCATCGCTTAATGTCGGTCGCTTTGCTGTGGTGATTGTCAGACGATGGTACCGCTTTAATTGTACTAGTTATCGGGGAGGATTTACTCGATCACTGCCAGCAAGCTTGGATGGAAACCAGCAAACCTCTCGGCAACTTCTGCTTTATCGATGTTCGCATGGTAGTCTGGCAGGACAAAACATTAGTAAGAATGCAGGGGTCAAGCGGCGGCAAAGAACGAACCTTCACGGCTAGCCGATTTCATAGCTTCGTCATAAAATATGCCGATAAAGTTGTGAACCGTGTTGCTGTTCCGTCAGTCGGATAGTCCGTTCTGCTTGACTTGGAACACGTACCTGCGGCACGGGTACGATATCACTCTTCTACTGGTCTTGTTATCGGGGAGTATGCGCAAGAGACCGTCCGCGTCCTCGGTCCAGAACTTGGTTTCGGGGTCTTCCTCGAGGACCTCGGAGGGGATCAAAAATCGATAACACGAGTTATAGTGAACGGGCGGCACGGGAGGGTTCTTCTCGCCGAGAACCGTCTCGCATGCGATGGAGTGAATGCCATCCGCGGCCACGACCAAGTCGGCTTGGATCTCCTCGCCATCCTGCATGAGCACGGCCGGCAGTTCGGGGTTCTGCAGCCTGATCAGCACCAAAAAAAAGTAACGTCA
The DNA here is from genome assembly GCF_001672515.1 of Colletotrichum higginsianum IMI 349063. Taxonomy (NCBI): domain Eukaryota; kingdom Fungi; phylum Ascomycota; class Sordariomycetes; order Glomerellales; family Glomerellaceae; genus Colletotrichum; species Colletotrichum higginsianum. Next base: position 3,659,067 of record NC_030961.1, on the reverse strand, counting down.
CGGAGGACAGATGGACAGGGGGGTTTTTCCCCGTACGCGGCACTCACGTATCCAACGACGCACGAGTTCGGATGGATGGTGACGGGAGCACCCGGGCCCGTTGGACTGGTCGCTATCCTTTTGAGGGTATCGTGCAGATCCACGCGGTGCGCGTACCACAGCTCGGCATCGTACATCTCCACGTTGTCCGTGTTGGCGTCGGTCGACGTGATCTCCATCGTCAAGGGGTCCTGGAGCTGGACAGGCCCGGCCTTGACGAAGCCCGAAGCTTCCGGGTCGAGACCCCATCGGGTGAGGAACCTCGACGTGTTGGGTGGCACGTTGATGGCGGCGCCGACCTCGTCGCTCAACGAGGATCGCTCGTAGATGCGCACCTGGTGGCCCGCGCGGCGGAAAGAGATGCCAGCCGAGAGGCCAGCTATGCCGGCTCCAACAATGACTACGTCCAGCATGGCGCTAGCCGTTTTGCGGGATGAACAAACGGGGGTGGGAAAGAGAAGAGAGACAGAGAGAGCGAGAGAGAGAGCGAGAGAGAAAGAAAGAGAGAAAGGGACAAAGGCAACTGCTATCAGATCGACTGGATGTTGAATGTATGTCTGGGAGCCTGATTTCTCCGCAAGTGAAGAAGCCAAGAAAGAAATTCTTCTGCTCGGGGGAGTCTTCAGCAGGAGAACCAACACGGGGAACGGCGCCGTTGCATTCTCCTGCATCTGACAGGGGACGTTGGTAGGGTTACGATAGGCCACCCAACCCCGCCAAGAGGGGTCCACGATCTGCGGTGCAACCCGCTCTTTGATGGGAACTGGCCTGGGATCGGAACTCAACGGCCGCCAGGGCGGCGCAGCTATTGGACGGCGACCGAAATGTAGGAGTCTCTGCCATCAACCTGAGGATGTTCACCAGCCATGGGTCCACGTCAGGACGGGGCACAACGGTTGAGAGAACAGCAATGACTAACTATTTCCTCCCCGCATCGTGGGTTTTCACTATTCGTTCATGACACTCCTCACCAAGGATCGTCGCAACAGTCGGCGTAGACTAGAAATGGTAAATGAGGACAGGTGTTTCTCTGTGGCTCTCTCGGTTTACTAACGCTTTCTCTTCTCTCTCTCTCTGCTTGATAGGAGTTGTATGGGGCTGCATTCCTCAAACCCATCAGAAAAGGGGACAGAGATAGAACCAGAGAGATCTAGGCCCCGATAGAGTTTGGGCTAGTATCAACACCTCACTCAAACGGTCTCGATTGTAATTTCGGACGTCATCTCGACTTGGTTTCGTTTCTGCAGGCTCAATGTCTACATAGTGCCACTCCCGCAACCGCTGAAATCCCGTGTCCGAGGAGGAGGAGATGATGGCCAGGGGCTGGTCAAATGAGCTCCACCGGGCCACCGCATCGGATCGGTTCCTGAGTCATCCTATTGGCCTCCTCAATCTCGGCTGGAGCGCTTTCTCTGGAGCTACCTGAGCTACCCATCCCATCGCCGTTGCCTCAAACCCATGCCGGAGAAAATTTGATTTACCGTTGAGAGGGGGAGAAGGTTTCATCTCCAGCCAGTACTAGTCTCAGTCGGGTCAACTCGGTAACATTGTCGGATTTACGAATACCTCTTTTTGACTCGGTCAGTGCCTCCTTTGCTCACCTCTGGTCTCAGTCTACTACTATTCAGGGGCGTATTATCGCGCCTCGGAGGCGTAGGATGGCTGCTTGCCGCACAACGTCCCGTGTCCCTAGCTCGCCCGTCCTTTCACGGGTGACACGGAACCGGGACGGAGTTCCTCGATTTTATCTGGGCTGATAGGTGGCCAAAACGACTCCAGCATCAAGATCCGCTTAATAACGTTGTGGCCGTGCACCCTTGCCGTGGCGCCGGGGAGCTTCGGATAACTCAGGGGCAGCGGGCCGATCCTTGCCAGTCGCAAAATCGGTCGGGCAAAGTCGGTGCCGTGTGTCGATGCCGAACAGTCAAGAGTGGTCTTGTATATGAAGGAGCAGCCGTTCCAATGGCTTGTCAGTTAAGGCCTGGCGATCTGGCTGATGCTGAAACACCTACTTCACTCCATGTTAGTCGCCAGATTTGGATATTGTTTCATCTAAACCTGTTCCACAAGGTTACAGAGACTGGCAAGTTGAGCAAGTGACAGTGAAGAAATGAGACCGTTTGAAAGAGGCCTAGTGAGCAGATGTTATCTCAATAGAGTCGAATCTAAGCCCAGTAAACTGTTGAATGTAATCAAATAGTTGTCCAGTGGAGCTAGCATTCTTAGCGACCAGGACTGGACCAAGACTGCGTTGGATCAGACTCTACGACTTGAAGACTGCCATTATGTGCCACAATGCCCCTTCAGTCAAGAACATGGTCGATATCGTCAAGATAATCTCGCCTCTTTAAAAGCTGCACATACAACACCCGGCCTTTCCAGCTGCAAAATCCATCGAAAGGGCAAAATGAGGATACACAAGTTCGCACGAGGAACCAAGAAACTTGGCAAAGTTACTGCAAGTAAATAGGAGTTACACGTGAACATGCAAGAGCGGACCTGGCTTAACCATGGGACTTTTTTCTTCTTCTATAAAGTGGCAAAATACCAGAATTCTCCAAAAAAAGGCGTTGGAATTTGTGTCACTTGCGCGGAACCGTTCTGTCTTTCGGAAGTCGGTAACGTTCATGCCGGCTGTGGATCCGATTTCGGACATCAGTGCCGACGGGTCACAGCCGAAAATGGGGCGGGCGGCAAACGGCCTCCGGCGCGCCGCGACTCTGACTCATCCGCTCGCAGGCTGGGAACTCTCCTTCTTTCTCCCACTCGGAAGAACGCATGAGATCAGAAACAGAATACCTCTTACCGTCCCCAAGTTTCCAAGTTTCCTGTCTTATCAGCTACTCACTACTCTTTATCCTGCCGCCCAGTAGCTATGGACAATAGTCGAAAGGCAGACCAGCCGACCCCGCACCCCCGGCTCGGGTGGATCGGTAAGAAACAAGCTGTGAAACCTGAATCTGTTCACTGATACATTGTCTTAGGTCTCGGGTCCATGGGTATTGGTATGGCAACAAACCTACAGAAGCATCTCTCTAAACTAGGTGCTCCAAATCTGCAGTACCACAACAGGACAATGTCACGCGGCGATCCCTTGGCAGAGATCGGAGGGGTAGCACGCCCCGAAGTCGAAGATCTTGTCAGTACCACAGACATCATCTTCATGTCCCTCAGCGACGATGCCGCGGTTGACGCAACCCTGGACGCGATTCTTGGCGCCGCCGCAGCTCTCGACCTGACGGACAAGATCATTGTGGATACTTCCACCGCCCACCCACTGACCTCGGCGAAATCAAGGGATCGTCTTGCTGAAAGAAACGCACAGTTTGTCGCTGCTCCCGTTTTTGGCGCCAGTCCTGTGGCTGCTGAAGGAAAGCTGCTGTGGATCGTTGCCGGACCCCACGACGCCGTCGAGGACATCAGCCCGTTCGTCGTTGGCGTTATGGGCAGGGGCGTCATACGGCTCGGAGAAGACGTGCAGCAGTCCAGCATGATGAAGACAGCTGGGTAAGTTGAAGCAATTCTCTTTTCATAAGCCGGTCACCGAGCGTAGCACTCACCTTGCACAGGAACTTCATGACCGCCGGGATGATGGAGCTCGTCGCCGAAGCTCACGTCTTTGCCGAGAAGACGGGACTCGGCACGGACGCAATGGAAAGGCTCATAGAACAGCAATACGGGCCCTTGGCTCTCTCAATGTCGAAGCGTATGACGACAGGGGCTTACATGCCGCCGCGCGGCGCGAGGCCTTGGTCGGACCTGACGCTGGCGTTGAAGGACGTCGGTCACGGCATCGACTGTGCGGAGAAAGTCGGCACCCGACTGGAAATTGGCGAAGTCGTGTTGAGACACTTGAGTGAGGCGAAATCGTTCTCGGACGCGGAAGGTAGGCCGCTCGATTCGTCATCCATGTACGGAGTCTTAAGGCGGGAGTCTGATTTGCCGTTTGAGACTGAGCTCGTCTTGAAGCGAGACAGCTCTGGAGTCTGATTACTCCCGCGTGGAAGGCCGAGACCTCAATTTTGTATAGTAGTCCTGTTTCGGGTTTTGACGATAAAACCAAGTTGTTAGCGCAGTGTCAATTCAGTTCGGCAAAATAAATTTTGACAACAAGAAGTTGATCAGGCGATGTCGACTGTAGCGGTCGTCATGGCCTTGCTTTTTGCAAGGCAGATCCGTTCGGCAAAACATTTCTCATCATAAGTATAATAGGGTTAAATCAAGGAGAGAAAACATGCTTTTGGGTGTGAAGACTTAGCCTGCGTTTATAGCGACAAGTGTCGAACAAAAAATATGATCATAGTATTGCATTTTTGCACTTGTCTTTTGCAACACCCTATGAGAGTTGGAGAGATCGGATCATGAGGCTTGAAAGTATTGTTTCTTTTTTTCCTTCCAGACTATTTCCTTGGTGAGACATCTTTTATACATGAATCTCACGACACTAAACCCGACTAACTTGTTTTACTTCAAGTCACGTATTACGAATGGAGACCAAGACTGGAGTCTATTGGTGCATACAACTTCAGTCACCGTGCATCATTTTATCTCATAAGTCACTCGTTGTTTTCCCGAGTTCGTACGGCTGAGAGGTTACCAGAGTGATTTGGAAAAGATGACTACACCCAGTAAATTATGAGCGAGTATGAATCATTCTGACATCCTTGTCGGGTTGTCGTTTTCACCAATGATGTTATTCGGATGAAACAAGAAGAACTGCCAAGATTCGATAAAATCGCTCAGAATTACCATTTAGGCATGAGTAGAAGCCGAATGGGGGTGCGTCAGCCTTGGAATCGCTGCTTACGGGAGGTCTCGTGACCATCCATCGCTTGTGTCAATCTATTGTTATGTCTGTCATGGTCTCCAACAAACCATTCAAGTCAGTGGCAAGCGTCTATGATATCAGTCTAGTGACTGATTACGAGAGATGTGACCTCTAATCCCGTTTGTCGACCGCGTCTACCAAGACTCCATCTGCATGTGGTCAGACAGAGAGGGGCTGCGTTTTACGAGCTTATGGAGGACGCCCGCCCCAGAAGTTCGAGCAATTGGCGGGGTCGAGATACTCCTAGCTGAGAGTGGATTTGAGGTCTCTGTTGTCAGCAGGGTCATGCAAAACGCCAAAAGAGTAAGTCCAGGGGCGGTTGCTGACGCTGAGGATCCACAAGGAACCGTTGACGCCACCAAAGTTGTTCGAGAAGCTGAAGGTGGTTCGAGTGGTGGTGGATATGGTGTCGATACCATCGGTGTAGACGATGTAGCCAGTGAGGATGCTGATGGCAGTGGAGAAATGAACTGGCCAGAGTGGAAGCCATCGACGCCGCAGAAGGCTGCACCGGTGATGGCGTTGGCGAACAACTATGCGTTCTCGAGCATTTTGCTCTTCTTCGTCTTTCCTCGTCGTCTTACTCGTCGCATTCGTATTCATCCTCGTCAGGTTCGATCTAAGTTTTACCTTGTCGCACTCTCAAACGCCTCTTGTCATGCCCTCATCGGGACGTTCCCATTGCTCCCCTGTCTGTGGTGATGTTAGCCTGCATTTTACTCCGACAGAAGCAAGATGACGTTGCTTCGGGTTGAGAAATGTGAGTTGCTTAATGCTAAGCTGCATTTCTAATGAGTACGCTACGATGCAGCTATCTTTCTAAGAAGAATCCTTTTGTTGAATTTAGAGTGAAACAACTTTTGCCATGTGCGTATACTAAGCACCTAGACCTGTCGCAGGTTACATGACGTGCACCGCAAACCAAGTCGACCACAGTTGAAAACGAGCGCTGAGATGGTGATGGGGGTTTAAAATTTGATTCGGATCTCGGTAGACTAGTGGCATTCTAGTTGCCGCAATAGAAACGGCGACAACAGCAGCAGGAGCAGCATCTTTTTCAGCTGATGCTATAGATGGATTGATTTAGGCTTTGAGAAGGGGAGTACCGCTCGGATAGGAGAGATTATTGAAAGGCGAACTGGTCTGTTAACCATAACTCAGACCAAGCATTGGAACCTTTCCTCGAGGCCCACACCCACGAGTGGATTGCAATCAATGCCATCCATCATCGACCTAACGACAGAATGGCTTGTCCAAGTCCCATAATAGCACCCCAAGCTCCAGTCTGAGATGGACCAGTAGTCAGCAATTTTGTGATTTCCTCTCCTCTTTGCTCACACAACTCGTTGATTTCTGGTTTTCTTTTTTTTTAACTCACCGAGGTGTCGGTATTAGCTTTTTCCTTGGTAAAGGTGGTGGTGTAAGAATCCATCACTTTCCAGTGGAATTGATGGATGTCGCTGTCAGTCGTAATGCCACTGAACTCCATCAGGTAGTATTCCCAACCAAAGAAAGTCACCATGCGACCGCGTTTGATGATCTCGTCGTGGGGCATGAGCCAAGAGAATGTATCGTAGTGATAGTGGTGCAGAAGATACACTTCTGAATCATCTCCCTGCAGTCGCAGGGATAGAAAGCCCTCATTTGTGACGTTGATGTCGATGCAGAAATTGTTGAGCTCGTTCCAGTAGCGACCTTTGAAGGATTCCAATGCACGCGGCTTGGTCCCAGGCACCCGATGTTTTTCAAGTTCTTCACGGACATTGTCAATGGTGTGAACCGCAACCTCCTGGAAATCTCGCGTGAGCTGCAGGTAGTCATTAGGTTCTGGAGTCTGCAACAAAGTCTCAAGGAGAAACTGGCCGATGAGATCAGGGGTGTCAACGAGAGGGAGCGAGTTCTGAAGAACGACGATGCCCGCCTTCAACTCAGGAAGGAGCAAAACAACCGACGTAGAGCCGGGCTGGCAACCGTGATGATACAAAACCAATGTCGAAGGGCCTCCTTTGCCGACGATGGGCTCTTCACCCAGTCCAATGTTTGCCGATATTCTCCCAAGCTGGCCGGGAAGCTGGCCACGAGCCAAGCCGAGGCCATATCCCTGTTCGCGGATGGACTGTCCAGGCAATCGAGCTTGATTGAAAGAAATCAGCCTGCAGAATTTCAAGGAGGAAATGTCGGTTGAGTCGGTGCCGGAGTCGAATTGCGCGTTGATCTCTTGCAAGAGAGCCTTGTAATACACGAAGAGATCCGCTAACGTGGATTTGACGCCGCCTGCGGCCTCCATGATGGTACCGTTGCCAAGCAAGGGACGGCCTACTTCAATGGGCGAGAGATCCTTGAGCACGCTGTAGGACTTTGCTTCGTTATCGTCAGAGTCCATCCAGGAGGTGCTTGTCCGATTCATCGCGAGCGGCCGGAAGACGTAATCCTCCAAGAGCTTGCCAAGTGGTTTACCAGTGACCTTCTCAAGAACTTGCCCGACGATCTCATAACCGAAGTTATTGTACGAGAACGAGGTCCGAAATGGTTCCACAAAGCCGAGTCCAGTGAACGATCTGATTGCTTCGGATTTGGGCAGAAAGACAGCGTTGTTCGCGCCCAGCCATAAATTGTCACTGTCCACCACACCAGTTCGGTGCGAAAGTAGGTCGACAATATTGCTGTCATAGCGAACATCTTTGGACATGCAGCCGAACTCCGGTAGCCAGGTGCGAACTGGGTCACTCCAGGTCACAGCAGGCTGTCCTTGTCCGCCAAAGATGATCATGCCTGTCAAGACAGATACGACGCTTTTGGACAGGGAGTTGATGTTGTACCTGGTTTGGTCGTTGGGTCGTAGCTGGCGCTCCACATCACGGTAGCCTAGGTGATAGCTTTGGGTAGTGCCGTCGACTCCGTTAATGATTCCGATGGATAAGCCGGGCGCCCCTGCGGCTGCCATGATTTCCTCGATTTGAGGAATGACGCTGGCGATCTTACCAAAGTGTGCCCTGACACCACAACTACTGTCAGGAAGGCCTCCCCAAAGCGCACAAGAAAAGAGGCCAGGCTGCAAAGAGCACGAAGTCCGCTTACGATCCGCGCAATGGACGCATGTGATTACAACCAAGCAATGGAAGCAATGCGGCAGCTGTCACACCAAGCCAAACGGCAAACCGTTCCACGATGTCTCACTCGTCTTCAACCAGCCATAGTCCACTTGGTTGAATTCTCAACTGCCATTTCTACCATGGCACAAACCCAAGACACGCCAATTGCACTGGTCTGGGGATGTATTGAGATTATATTGCGGGTAAGAATCGTCAGTAGCCGCGCGGAATCTGTGTCGACTAATGAAGTTTTGCTCCTATCTCTGTTCAGACAGCGGTGCGGTTCGTTTCAACATTTGAGACGATCACCACCATGCTGGAAACCCTTAGTTCGACCGTGACCAAAATGAACCGTTACCTGAGGTTACTCCCCCAAAGCGAGTCGTTGAAGAACCATGTTCGATCTGTTTTGGATGAGTTTGTCAGCTTCTGCATCACGGCTATTGATTTCTATGAGAAACTGAGATGGTGTACGTAAAACTTCGTTGACACTAATAACTACGGATTCCCTTGTGCTGCTTGTGCTAACATCCTTCTCCAGACACTCCTATCAAATTCATCTGGAAGCCACTTCACGAGCACTTCAAGCAGGCATCGACCAGGATCACAGTCTGCGTCAATAGTTTTGACCAAGAGGCTAGCATTGCAGTTGACGAAGTCACGGTAAATGGTATCCAGAGTATCGAGCGCCGACTACACGACTCGGCAGTCCCTCCTGTGGCCACCAAGGCGGTCTTTCAAGTGGACTTTGCAAGAAACGGTTTCTTCACGGGACGCAAGACTGAGCTTAGCAGAGTTCACGACATGTTCATATCAGCACGTCATGCGGGTTGCCAAAGGGCCTGTACAGTTCACAGCATGGCCGGAGTAGGCAAAACTCAATTCGCACTGGAATACGCTTATCTCTTTAGGAAAGGATTTGACTTCGTGTTTTGGCTACCAGCTCAGCATGGGCCAACTCTCGCTCAGAGATTTGCAGACATAGCTAAGGTCACTACTGCTCAGAAAGGCCATCAGCCATCCTTTTTACAGCAACTTGAAATGAATGCTTCTATCCAGCAGTCCAAAGACTGGCTTGAGAAATGCGGTAAGTCTTGTATCCTGTATTCGAATAAAACGTGAGTCACTCGGCTGCTGACGGGTTCAAGAAGGGGAATGGCTGCTGCTGTACGACAACGTGGAAGATTGGGAAACCATTAAGCCCTACTGGCCAGCTGGCCAGAAGGGATCGATCCTGATCACTACCCAGAACTTAGAGCTTGTTCAGATCTCTGAAGGCTACGAGATTAGCCTCACTCCTCTTCCGACCGACGAAGGAGCCTCGCTGCTGCTCAAACACCTTCGGAAGATGGACAATGCAACCAAAGGCGAAGACTTTGAGACTGCAAAAGAAATATCCCGCATTCTTGGAGGACTTCCGGTTGCAATTTCCCACAACGCAGGCTATATTGAAAAGTCTCAGAGAACCCTGCGCGAGTTCGTCGACAAATATGCCACCATGGAGGAGTCCCGCCACATATGGTCCCAGGACTGCAGAAGCTGGACCAATCAATACGAGCGGACCTTGGAGACGACCTGGGATCTTGCCTTGAGCGAACTGAATTGCGAGATACGCGACTTGACAAATGTCTTGGCAATGCTGGACCCAGACAGCATTTCGGAAGACATGCTATTCAGTGGTTGGGATGCCAAAAATGCTTCGTCAGCCGAACCCTCCCTCATTCCGCGAGCTTTGACATAATGATTGCTGCTTGCTAACGGTTCCTTTCGCTAAATAGGCCTGAAGATTCGATTATCGCCTTGGGCAAAAGATGTCTCGTACGAAGACAAGATATCGCGGGTCGCATAGTCTGGACCATTCATCGCGCCCTGCAGCGAAGTCTGCTGCATCGCCTAGACGAAGACCATGGAGCTAGACAGAAAGTCTTTGAAGCCACTTTCAAGATTGTTCGACGGGCCTTTCCAAGGAATTCGAGCATTCAAGCACCATCCAACGAGAACTGGCACGCATACGCTGCCAATCTGAGCCATGTTTTGCATCTGCAGGACGTATACAGAAGCAGCCGAGATCACATCCGAGTCCCACGCGAGTTTCCGGGTCTCTTGATGGATGTCGGCAATTATCTATGGGAACGTGGCTTTTACCTCCAGGGGATTGAGTCCCTTAGACTTGCCATTCAAGTTCAAGAAGAGTCGCCAGGCCAGGACCTCATGGAGCAATCCAAGATTTGCACTCTCCTTGCCGCTCTCCTCCATGAGCTCGATGCTAGTGGACGGGAAGAGTCGGAGGAGTTATTTGTTCGTTCGTTAAAACAAAGAAAGCAGTGCATCAACGACTGGACTCGAAGGGGGCTGGCAATAGCTGACGACGACCTTATCCTATGGGCCAACGCGTGGAATGATATTGCCTGTGTCATGCTCAGGGAAGGATGCTACGATCAGGTCGACATCGTCTTATTTAGGTCAATCGAGCTTAAACAGAAACAGGGCATTCCCGAGGACAAGTCGGCAGCTTTCAACTACGCTGTAAACTACTTAAATCTCGGGTATCTCAGAACAGCGCAAGGTCGGCATACCGAGGCCATCATCCTCTCTGAAAGAGCGGAAAGCATGATGGTAGCTGCCATGGGCGCGAGGAGTCCAGCAGCCCAGCTTTTCGCCCAGACCCACGCATGGGCCCTGTATTCTGCAGGTCGACTACACGAAGCACTGATCAAACATGAAAGGGTACGACAAGCGAGGATCAAGATCTTTGGCAAAATGAATGCTCATACACTGAAAAGCTACTACGCTTGCGGCGTTGTACATCACTGTTTGGGCCAGCTCGATGAGGCAGAGTAAGTCAGCGATCTTGACACAGCCTGGTCCAAAGGGACTTTGTTAGAGTTCCGATTTCAACTGACGCATTAGAGCAGACTGATGCTCTCCCACTGTTTGACAGTTCCTATCAGTGGCGATTGGAGTTTGAACTGCGTGCCCCGTGTCAAGTTCCGTTTGGCCATGGTCATGGAGGACAATGGCAAGAGCTATTCCGAATCGCAAAGCCTCAAGGCCGACGCCCGACGGATACATGAGGACCTTAGCCAGGATCCTCTGCCATTCGAAATTACGGACGGGGAGGACCCCGACGAAATGGTCATATATGATCACATGGTGCCCTGCGAAGGGGGTAGAAGCACGATTGGCCGCCTTCACACCGAACTCGCCAGCCTGCCTCTGATTGCGGAGGTACTTAAACTAATATTCGGCGGCTGTGTTACCCCAATATGCACATAACATGAGTTTTCTCATAAAATGCACCTTTTTATTCTTCCTATCTGGCGACGCTGTTTAGTACTATTGGTGCCTGTACGGGCTGGTAGGGTTGAACGGAAACCGGAAGGGTGTGCATCATGAGTTATTTTCTTGCAGTTTTCAGCTGTTAGTTCATTCAAGTGGTACGTTGCATTTGGAAATGATTCGAGGCCAACGATCGGGGTTGTGCTTGGCTCAGGGAAGGGCGCCGCAACGCTGGAAAGGCTGTCTCTTCTTTGTGATAGAGTGGTTTGCACTCATCTAGAACGAGATCCCCGCCCTTAGCTAGCTCTTTTGTATATACGTTCCATCAACAAGTTGAAGATAGGGACTGTGAATGTGGTGACAAATGCCACCTTTGGTGCACGAGTTGGACGCTTCCATACATGATTGGTAAGGCCTGCCCCCAGGCTGCTCGACGTGCTTGATTCTGGAATAGAACTATATATAGAGACCAAGCTCTCTCAAATGGAGAATGAAAAATCCAGTCGAACTAACCACTTCGCAAAGATACAAACGCACCGCGTTCGGCACAGCCACCTTAGCGAAGCTCAAACTACACTTGCCTCAATCGTAAGTTCCCAGGAGCCTTTGCCGTCACCCATAAGATCCGTATGCCTTCTCACGTATATAGCATCAAACTGAAAAACATACCATCAGTGAGAATGTCTGAGCAAGGAGGGCTGCCTTCGGAGCAAGTGTTCGCCAATAGCAACATCGCTCCAGCCTCCTCTGGCTCTCAACAGTCCGCTCACAAGAATTCCGTGGGAAATCATGCTTCGGATATCAATCTGCCCTATTGGGCTCGGGCTATAGAACGTCACGAGGAAACCGACGGCCGCAGTCAGCCTTGGAAGAAGGCAGTGGGGTCAATGGTGGAAGACAGGCACTATCTGGGCTACAGGGAGTGGAACTCTGAGGCTTCTGGGACCGATTTTGCAGGGAAATGTACTGAATGTGGTGGGAAAGGGTGTAGGTTCTGCACCGTCACGTTCACCGGTTGACGTATGCGTGTGCGTGTGCGTGTGCGTGTGTGTGTATGTTATGCATGGCATGTTCATGGCATCGCATTGCATTATCCACATTAGGAAGAGTGTGGCACACATGGATTGTTCTAGTGGGCAGGAAACAAGTCTTCTGATCACAAGTAGCTCGTGTAACAACACTCTTCATGAGAACCAATCATTAGGCTTGGGATTCTGTCACTTCGACGCAGTCATCGCGTACTTCTCATTGACATTGTTGGTGCCACCGAGCCTGATGGTGCCATTAATCACTCATACTGGTAAACGTTAATTAATATCTTGGCCCTCATCATTGTATCGTTCTGTGTCACGTGTGCCAGCCTGCGTAGCATTTCCTTCCAAGCCCCAATTATAAACTCCTGCAATGCCTCTTTCTATCCCTCAAAATAATCGATTACGCATTTCGGCCCTCCCTACTGAAGTCATTACCCCTACTCTAGCCGTGCTTGGAGCTATCCTTTCAGTCACTTCGTTCATCTACCATCATGATCACCAGCATGCGCCACAGAAACGCCAGGTTGGTCTACACCAAATACCGGGAACTGTTCAGAACAGAGCGACCCTACCGCATTCTGAGTACCTTTGGCGGGTCCAAATGTCATGGGCCTGACACCAATCTGCGATTCGGTCAAGAAGAAACGGAAATCATAACCAACATTCGCGGCAGTGAGGCGTCCTTCACGCTCGACCAATATGGATTTGAGTATGTGAATTCGCCCACCCATTTTGAAGATTGGGAAGACCGTCGCATGGTCGAAGAGAGGTATCTGCCAGAGATAGAAAAACTTCTCCTGGAAACAATTGAAGGAGCACATGAGGTCTTCATCTTCGATTGGAGGGTAAGGAAAGGCACCGTTTTATATAATTCTCCAGCTCAGCATATTTTGGCCCCCAACAGTTTGCTGATAATATCATATGCAACAGTTACGTACTTCAGAACCTTCACACAATGCACCCGACATGAATAACCCGACAAGTTCACTTGGTGCAGCAACACAGGTCCATCTTGGTTGGTTGAATCAATATCTGTAATTTGGACGTCGTACACCACTGACATAAATGTAGACCAGTCTGCCTTGGGGGTTTTCAAGCGTGTCAGGCTCCTAATGGGAGATAAAGCGGAAGCCTTGCTTCAGGGGAGGGTCCAGTGTATTAAGTATGTCTCGACTTCCAGTTAAGTCAAAGCACCCACTTTTGGGCCACCCCCACATATGGGCCACCCAAAAATGAGGGTATTCCCATCGACACCAGTATGTTCAATTAACTATTGACTGCACCTAGATGCCACCACAATACAGCTTTCAGCCTCACTAGGTAAATCAGCCTCGCTGGACTCATCTGTGATATCCTCTTTATCGCCAGCCTCAACCTGAGCCTTCTGGATGTCTTTGATGTTGGCGAACTTAGTGTTTGGGTTGATCTGAACTGCCTTCCTTTTCCTTACTGCAGTGTTGGTAACTTGGGCCTGCAGAAGCTCCAGCTTATGCTGGGCAGTGGCCAGCTCATAGGCCTGCTCGCTGAAGCCTTTTTTCACCTTCATGAAAAGGAGGCGTTGGGTATGCGCATCATTATCCAACTCTGTGAATAGCTTCAGTTGGCCAGACAGATCCTTCATCTTCCTTGGCGTCGACCATGCCACTGCAGACGACGCAGATGCCCATCCTTCAGCTTCCTTGCCCCTAGACTGCCCTTTGCTGACCTGATCTGACGATGCTGATGGCTTTGGTGTTGTTGGGAGTAGGAGGGAGCTCATCAGAGGCTTCGCCATAGAGACAGGCCATAACCCTGTCCATTTCCAACCACTTCTGATGTTCTGCATCGTCATACCTGCAAGGGCAGCCTTATAATAACAGCCTAGGAAGTTCCTCTTGCCTACAATAGTAGAGTCATTCCATAGACTAAGGTATCCAAGCTCCTTCCTATAGGCTGCCTTAAGAGGGCTGAAGACTGCTTGATCAAGTGGCTGGAGGACATGGGAGGTGTGTGGCGGTAAGAACAATAGATGGATGTTGTTTATATAGCACAACCACATAAAGTCAGTCGTTGTGTGGCTCCCATGCCCATCCAGGATCAATAGTCTAGCCTCCTCCTTATCCCCCTTGCCCTGAGGGACAGTCTGAGGGATAAACACCTTCTGCAGCCATTCAACTGCAGTAGCATCTGTTGTCCAGCCATTTTCAGTTGCTGTGAATTGCCAGCCTTCATAAGGGCTAAGATCTAGAGGAAACCACTGCTGCTGGACTGTCTTACCCTTATCTATAATAAGGGGATGAAGTCTGTGGCCTAGGGCAGAGATGCATTCAATAATAGACACCCATGCCCTTGATCCAGGCTGTTTCTTGCGGATAGACTTCGCCTCAGACATCCCCAGCACCAGCCCATTAGATCCCTGGCCCTCAAGGATACCAGTCTCATCCATGTTATATCTGTTGGCTGGTTTGATGCTGATGATCTCTGGTATGGCGAGATGCTTGAACCAGTCCCTGATGACCTCAGTAGATGCCCCATTAACACGTCTTGAATCAATAGGGCAACTTCTCTTGACCTTGACTGATGGATTCCTCCTTATAAAGGCCTGGACCCAGCCTCTCCCTATAGGTTGGGTATCCCCTATGGCATGAAGGATTCTTTCTGCAAAATGCTTCACTTGTTGATGGGTTGGAGGAAGCCCAAGGGCATGCTGGATTCGCACCCATTCAGCCAACTTGGCCTCCTGGCTCACTGTGAGCCTCTGCAGGTCAGAAAATGCTGCTGCCCTTGCCTGGGTGCCTTGAAGACGATGCTGAAGGGTAGACCTTGGCACACCATACTGCTGGGCAGCCTTCCTGACACTCTGACCGTTCGAAATGGCCTCAAGCGCTTGATTGACTTCATTTTCTGTATACTGGCTCATAATGCCTAGAATAAGGTGCCCTAAAAAGATGAGGCCATTTGCATAAGGTTGGAAAAAGATGTGATAGTTTGAAGTTGGAGGAGGATGAAGGAGGAGGTTGGTGATGAGGCATTTTTGGGTGGCCCATATGTGGGGGTGGCCCAAAAGTGGGTGCTTTGACTTATAACATATCGAACTTCATTGATACGGTGTTACCATCATGAACGGGGGGTGGGGAGAAATTGATCTGACTGACTCCATTTGTTGCAGTGCCTGGCGTCCCTTAGAACAGGTCGAGAACTGGCCACTCGCTGTATGCGACGGCTCATCAATAACCTATGATGATCTCATAGAGGTTGATTTGATACGAAAGGACTATATTGGGTCAACTATGTTCGCCAAATTCAGGCCTGGCTATAGCTGGTACTATCTTGAAAGCCAGCGTCCAGATGAAGTCTGCCTTTTCAAAAACTTCGATAGCCAAGAAAACTCAAAGGCACCAAGTAAGTTCACCTTCGTTCACAGGGCTCTGTTACAGAAACATGTCTCGAGCTTGGTCTGAACCACTCCTGGTACTTGGACCTAAACTCACAAGCTGCGTAGTATGCCCACACTCCTCCTTTGAGCAAGATGATGTTCCCCTAAATACAAGGCCTAGAAAAAGCATCGAGGTCAGAGCATTCGTCTTCGGCGGTCCGCA
Source organism: Colletotrichum higginsianum IMI 349063 (assembly GCF_001672515.1). Lineage (NCBI taxonomy): Eukaryota > Fungi > Ascomycota > Sordariomycetes > Glomerellales > Glomerellaceae > Colletotrichum > Colletotrichum higginsianum. Next base: position 3,643,217 of record NC_030961.1, on the reverse strand, counting down.
GCAACGCCCCTCAGCAGCTGCGGACACATAGTCTTCTTATGTGGTGTTTGTTTCGTATCATTCTACGTCTTGGTACCGGGATCAGGGTGTATTTGATTCCTTCTTATTGGTGTTTATATGTTATCAATTTACAATAGGACTCTTCCCTACTGTTTTTGGGTTTCAATGAATTGGTGGCGACATTTTGTGGTTCATTTTTCAGCAATTTTAGATGAATCTATAGTGTAACTACGCCGTCCCAGTCTTTAAGGCCCTTGATGTTCTTATCACACCCTATATGCTCTTGAAATGAACCTGCTTTATCTAAATGTTGGTTACATTAATAGTCTTACCCCTACCTCTTTGACACATTTTGTAGCTATCAACTTATGTTATTACCTCAAACTAGTTATAGGGCTTAGTAGTTTCTTCTTATAACTATCTCAAATACCACACGACCAGGCGATACCTCAAGTGTGGCTTGTGAATATAGGTAAGATGTATGCTGTGAGTAGAAAAATGAAGGTAACTCCTCCAGTGGAAACGAGATATAGTTTAAGTTATGTAGAAACAAGAATAAGCTTATTACTCTGTAAGACTACTAATTAGTTAGTAGGATTAGCAACTGATTAAAAAAATCACTCACCAACTATAAACTTGACCACAGAGCTAGGTTTAGCAAGACTTGCAAGATACTAAAACAGGGTTATAGATTTGATCGCAGGAAAGGATAGAATTCGAATACACTTGCTGAAACAATAATATTTCACAGCAAAAATGAAGATACAGTCGTTCTATAAAACGACAACGCTGCAAGAGACACTAACGTATATGTAAATGCAGATGCCTTGAGAAATCCGTAATCCTAACTTGCATCGTGTCCTTCAAACCCAAAACAGCCAGCCACCTTTACAGCCAGTTACGTTAGAAACTTAAGGAAACTTAAGAAGAGACTGTGTTTCATTTGATTATAGCATACTTCCCAACTTGATTCTAACGAATAACAACGTGAAGACAACAATGTAATTCGCAATCCATTTGAAACCAATGTAACCGTTGTGGACCTACACAGCACCCCGAGCTGTCGAACCTGAAGGTCTGGCCCATCCCACACTCGCCATAGGAGCACGCTGTTTCTTTGTTTTTCCTGTCCTTTTTCAAACGTGGCGCATTCCATGATTCCTCTTCCCGGTATGGGAGCGAGAGGCTGAACCTGCCGTATCGAATGTTGCAAGGCGGTTACCGACCACGTGCAGCAAAGCGTGCTCAATCATCATCATCTGGGAATCCTGGGCGATCTGTTCAAACAAATCAGCTTAATTTCTCAAGTAAGACTACAATCTGAATTCTGCTTACCATCGTCGTCGTCGTCCCAGTCACGGGAGGGTGGCCGAGGAGGGCCTGGAGGAGGGTTGCCTGGAGGAGGGGGACCTGGAGGAGGATTGCCTGGAGGCGGGTTGCCTGGAGGAGGGTTGCCTGGATCCGGAGGTGGAGGTTCCTGTCTCGGCTGGTTTTCTAGATGACCATCAGTCAATCAAAGTACGTCGTCGCAGTATTCAAATCCCATTTCTTACTGTTCTCATCATCACGGATGTAGAGACCAGCATGTGGACCAGTGTTTTCGCGTCGGCTCTTGGCCGACAACTCATTCGGTTGAGCGGCGACGTCTCTTGGAGGCAGAACAAGAGCCGAGCCTAAAGACTCGAGGAGGAGGAGCCCAATCAGAGCGCGTTTCCAATCAAGTCCGAACATCTTCTGATGAGGCTCTAGCACAGGTTTGTTGGTGGTTGGTTATGATAAAGAGGTTGGTGTTTGGACAAGGTGAGAATGAGGATGCGGTTCAATATCTTGACAGAGTAAGGACACACTGAATCTTTATAGCTTTCATGAGGCGCCTTATGACCGCCGAATGCCGTTCAGCTCGCACTCATTCAGCCTGGTTCCCTTGTGTTACTATCGACCAGGGCATGACCATCAAAACATTCGTGAGTCCGTCAACCAGCAACCTTAATGGCAGCATTTGGACGAGAACTTTACAAGAACCACAAGATAAGCTTCAACTTCTTCCTGGTCACAGGGTGGCACGTCTCTTGGCGTGCGGATCGAAGAGGTAAATCGGTGGCCAAGGCTGCGCCAACGCTAGTCTGCCTCATTCAAGAGAGCCGCTAGGTTCTGGCACGTCATGTCGATGCCGCTCTGGAGATGTATTTGTATGGCATTAGACGAAAAGACTGGCTTTGTTGGTGCACCACAGGGACCCAGGCCGCACCAGTTTGGTTGAAAGTTGCAGATATTTAGCCTGTCCCAGGCCATTCGCCATCTGCCAGCCTAAAAATAGCCACCTACAACGCTTAGTCTTCTCGTCTGGGGATGCTCTACTTGCCAGTTGTAGGACCAGATATGAATGCAACGGCTTGGTATTGCTATAGTAGGGCTTCCAAACGATCTGAGTACAAGAACAACCGGGGGGCTCAGGTGTCGTAATTGTTTTCCGGTTGCGATAACGAGCTTCGTGCAGACAGAGCCTGGGAAATGACATCTGCCGAGACCTTCCAAGAGGACCCAATGCAGAGATGCTACCTGAAAGACTCGACTGGAGATTGTAAGCGCAGGGACCCCATGATTATCATGCAGTCGTGATGGTCTCGCGCGGAACCCCTCACGAACTTTACACGGACTGGGCCAAAGGCAACGGAGAGTTTATTTCAAGTTCTAGTGGAGGCGAGCTCTTCGGGTGGTCCCGACACGCAAGTCGTTGATCTTACGGTTCATGTCTCCCCATTTGCTTCCCACCATATGGCTGTCAAGTCGGGGCAATTTCGCCGACTTGGGTGTGGGCCAAAAGATTTAGCCACCCATCATCTCTCAACCTTATTCCGACGTGGGCGATGGAGGCAAGCAAACGCAATCATCGGTGGCTATTTGGCTCCTCATGGAGGGCAAGCTCAGCTCGAGAATCAAGGGGTGAATAATCGTCCCGCGTCGACAGCTTCGGTCCCTAACGGTTGCCACCATAGCTGATACCATCTGAGCTATCTCTGAAAGAAGACATCGTCGATTGAGCTGTGAACCTTGTGCGGGGGCAGCGTTCTCGGCGGGCCAAAATTAGTAACAGTCTGTGGGATAGAGTTAAGTTTCTGGGGGCGAACACACTGCCAGGTCGGGTGAAATGGTTGCATGAACAATGTCATTGTCCACGAGACAAGGATTGTTCATGCCTTTGAAGTAAACTCTGACAAGACGACCCATTGTTTTTGATTCGACTACAGCGGGCGGGACGGGCGAGAATTTCCCGAACATCGCAGTCTGTGATTCTCGCCACACAGGATCTGTTCTGTGAGACTGCGAAAGCAGGTTGGCATCTTAGCGCCTCTCCCACTCAAGGTTTGCTAGGCCATCTCCGCGTCAGCATGAGCTCTATGCGAAGTTAAGGGTATGCCTTCTTCAACTCAGCAGCCAAGGAAGGTCCATACTGCCGTCTGTCCAGCTCTATCCTGGTCATTGCATTGCCTCAAGTGTGGCGAGAGTGTCCATATGATCACAATGACTACTTTCTCGGAGGTAATGTGACAAAAGTGAAGCTACCTCCTCCCGCTAGATATTTTAAACTCACAATCATCATCTTGCTGTCTGAACCTTCAAGTGTTGCTTTCTTCCGTCTTCGACGTGCTCACTGACTAGCACGATCTCCCCGGAACTCCTGATACTCGATCGTCTAACTTACTCAATTACTCAGTGCTTGTATACCGCGGTCCATTTGAACTGCTGAAAAATGCAAATTGTTGGAATACATCGGGCTGGCTTGTTTGTATGTGAGTTGGGAAGTGTTGTTACGTACCTAATGATCTCCTAGGTTCTTGGCGATTGGCACCAAGTCATCCTGACGAAGCACACCCTCAAATCGCCAAACAAACCCGGAGGCGTGCCGCCAAACGACGCGAGGACCTTAAAAAGCCAAGTACACAGCCTCAGGGTGGGATAAAGAAGCTCAAGACGAATCCATGTCATGTCTAACCAACTCCAGGGCGGAGCAACATAGTTCTCACATGGATGGGAGATTGTGGGACGTTTGTCCGCGCGTCGCCTGTGGCTGTTTCTTGGACTTTCGTCTGAGTCATTTGATATCGGATCATTGCATGGCATCATGTCATACAGACTGGGGTCTTGATTGAAGTCTTCTCGGACTTCACTGCTATCGGATGTATCTACACCCGGAGCGGCAATGCGGCGTCCTGACAGAGGGGATGTCCATTTCTTGGTCTGAGTACTGACCTGAGAAGGGAAAGGAGGGAACACTGGCGGTAGTAATTCGTGGACAACAGCGCTGTTCTGGTAAGTAACAAGGTAGCTTCAACCATTAGATTGATTTCAGTACCGTGAAAAGCCCCTGGACTGCAGTCACGGAAGCGAGCTCGTGCTGCTCCTGTTGCTTCTTGGGACAGTCTGATTGATGGCTGCCGAGCAGCTGAATCCGAAATACAGGACAAAATGAGCTCGGACAGTCTTGCATGTGCTGGATTCTCTTGAAATATTATTCTTAGAGGCTCTGCAATCTGTTCGTAGCTATCTCGATGCTATGAAGAGGGCCCAACCGCAAAGTAGAACCGAAACCGACATCTCAATTCATACGTCACGCTCGTTAAGGGAAACTCTCAAGATATCTACGACACTATCAGTAAGTGTCTTTAAAGGGCGGCACCCTGCACATCAGGCCAGCAGTCCCCGATCTTCCCGTCGTCCTGAAAGCTCACAACCACGCTTCCTTCTCCCCGCAAAGGATTCCCGTCCCAGACAACAAAGTCGCCGGCGTACTTCTTCCCAGCCGACGTCTTTTCCTCCTGCCCCGACTGTTTCAACCCTAGAATCTGATCAAAGTTTGTCGAGACCAGCTTGATGGCCTCCTTTTCCGTCAACCCGGCGAACTTGGCCGCCCACTGCGCCTCCTGGGCCAGTCCGTGGACCTTGGAATCGCCCCGGACCGCGAGTGCGACGAGAACACCGGCATCGATGAGAACTTGTGCCGGGCTAGGTGAGAGTGGAGGACCAGCGAAAGTGTGCCTCTTCTCCCACTTGTCCGGCGCGCCGCGGTTGCCGGTGAGAATGACGGGGATTTTGGCCTCGTTGAGCTCTTCAGCAACCTGGATTTCATCAATTTAGCGACATGTTACCAAGAGAAACCACTTAACATACCAGAGGAGCACCGTGGCCACCGAAGATGACAAAATTCACGGAGGGGAACTCTCGCTTAAGGAGAACGACTTGCGAGATATCATCCTGCGTTTGTTAGCTTGGACACTCATTCGAGGCAGCGCAGTCAAGCATGACCAACCTCGTTGACTGTGTACACTATGACAGGCAATGAGCCCCTGGAGGCCCGGACGTAGGTGCTTCCAGTCTTCCCGGACGCTTGCTGGCCTTCCTCAAGAACCTGGCGCAATCGTTCGACGCCAGAAGAGATGGTCGGCGTGTCATCCCCTTAAACACGTTAGTAACTATCATCGTCCCAGTGTTCTTTGACCTAGACTAACCTTTCGCCTCTTGTCCGATGGCAAAGTGAAGTGCGACCTCGTCTTTCCAAATGCCGCCCCCCAAGACAGTTGCGTTCTCGCTGGTTCGCAGGCCCACGCTCACACCCTGAAGTGCGCCTCCTCCGAAGATCGGCGCCGTGATCGCCTTGGTCACGCCTCCGACCCTCGCCCGGCCGAAGCCTCTTCCGCCAAAGTGAACACCGTACTTGGCAAAGTGCAAGTCTTTCTGCTCGTTGAGTGCGTTGCCTTTGCGGCCGGGGGATCCGTCGCCGGTTGACGGCTCTGAAGAGATGTCGATGATACCGATATTGTTCCCGAACGCGACCAGGCCCGGGGTTACGTAGCCATTCTCCAGCTCGATGTGGTGGATGTCTCCATGCTTCTGGGACGAAAAACATTCAGACTCGGGCCCGAGACATGTGATTTCACCGTTGAAAACCGACATAGCAAAGCCGTTGCTTTCCCCGTCGTTCTTGTCGACGGTTGTGATAGGCTTCTCGAGGAGGATACTCTTGATGCCCGTGAAGACAATGTGTGAATCGGGAGCCAAGACGTTGTTGCAGACGGTCTGCTTCTTGTCCTTGGCGATCCAAGGACGAGACAGGGGCAAAGCCAGATCTGCCGCCTGGGCTGGTGTCTCGAGGATCCGGAGAGACTCTGGTGATTCGAGTACCTCTCTACCGTCTACGAAGACCTGAACGGTTGTGGCGCCGACTGACAGCGGATGCGAGTCCCAGATCACGAGGTCGGCATCGTAACCAGGCCGGACGAAGCCAATACGATGATCCTGGTAGATGGACCGGGCGGCCGTGGAGGTTACGGACTGGAGAGAGTTATCTTCCGACAGACCGAAAGAATGAGATACAGCAGCCTGGTAGACGAGGTACTTGGCGTGATTGCTTTCACCGGTATGGTCCTACGAAGACAGAACGTGTCAACTCTGGGATCAAGGATCATCTTCAAGACGCAGCGGTTGCAACATACCGACTTCAACACGACGCGGAGGCCATGGTCGTCCAAGATCTTCGGACCGCGCAGGTTGGCGCCGTACGCCTCGTGTTTGAACAACCCATTCTCGGCAAAAGTTGCGATGGTGATGTTCCTTGAGGACGTCAGCAGGTTTTGACACACAACGCGTCGAAACAGAGGCGTCTTACTCTTCCTGTTGCTTGAGGAACTCGGGAACCTGCCACGCCTCGAGGGCGTGGTGGAAAGCTTGCGGGTGGACCCCAAATTCGTGCAGAACGTCCAGCATCCGCTCAAAGTCTTCGGGCTCGTAGCAATGGATGTTGACGTTGAACTCGCCCTTCAACAAGGCGACTGTCGGCTCGAGCTCCAAGTCCTCCGGCAACTCGCCAAAGTCCGCAATGAAACGACGGGCTCGGCGATCCTTGAATAGGCCGCCAGAGGCGAGCTCCTGGGCACTTTGGCACCACGCGTCCTGCTTGTTCTTGAGCTTCCGAGCCTTGTCCAGATGCTCTCTGAGAAGCCAGGCGTTGCCGAGGCGGGTGTGGGGATAGATATGCTTCGGGTTCTCGCCGCATGCCATCTTCAAGTAGCGTTGGCGACTCGCCTCCGGCAAGCCATGCTCAAGGAGAAGCTCCTCAACAACAGGCTCGCCGTTCTCCCCAGGCAGAGGCAGGTTCTTCACCAGGTACGCCTGGCCGCCGATTATGTTACCAGAGCCCGGGAGATTGAGCGAAGATGTGACGCCACCAGATGCGATGATCTTGATCGCCGGGTCGTACGGCTTGAAGCCATCAATGGCGCGCACAAAGGGTGTTATTGGGCCCAGACCGGGCTTTTCGTTCACGTCGGCGTTGGCAGAGACTGAGGAGAACGGGAGCTCTAGGTGATGGGAGTGAATGTCAACAAGACCGGGTGTGACGAACCGGCCCTTGACGTCGTATACGACTGCATCGTCCGGGAGTGATGTTTGATCTCGAGTCTTGGACACGAATTTGATCACTCCCTCCTCGAAAAGCACGTCGACGGCCTCCGCCAGGACCGTCTCCCCGTCGAAAAGAGTTGCGTTGCGAAGAACAATTGGATGCTTTTGTCCAGACTCCGAATTCCACCGCGGGTTCGACCGGCCTGGAGAAGCGGACTTTTGTGTCGCGCCACGAAACGCGGACGCGCTGCATTGGTTCACGCCTCTGAGAAACTGTTGTTGGTGGTGAGCTGTAGGTGCCTCGGCTGCACTGTTGAAGTAAGACAAAGACAGGACAATGGCGACGAGTCCCGCGAGGGTAACAAGACGTCCTCGGCGTCTTCGAATTGTATATCGTCGGGCAGGCGGTTGAGGTTGGTACGGAGGGGGACTCAATCCCAAGAGTCCGTCGTCTTTGCCTCCCATCTTGGTAACTGTCGACTCAACTCTTTGGCAACTATGGGTTACAAGACAAATTGGTTGCAGAAGCACGAGCTGCCCAAGATGCAGACCACCAAGCACTAAATTGTAACAAGTTGGGGTTGGCTTTCCGAGTCCCACCGTAGATAGCGGATGTCGGGAATATTCCACCCCCTCCCCGAGTCGGGATGGTCAGGGTTTAGTCTTGGCAACTCTTTACTCTGAGAGGCGTCAACGTGGAGATAAAGCACGTCAACTGACAAGGGTCCACTTACGACTCGTTCATTATCTTTACAGCGTATGCGAAAAGCCTAACTCCCGGGTTTTCCGTCTCGGACCTCAATGACCCTGTAGGCTGTGGGTTGTGGGAAGTCGGCTATTGCAAGCTAGTTTTTCCCATAAGCCTTTTCTCTTTTTCCTTGGCAGACTGCAAACCAGACAGTGGCTTGTTATCACCTACGAAGTCCTAGAAGCCACATTCACATGGGTCGACACTTGAACCAAGCGTCGATTCTTTTGATAAACAAACTGCCGTGGTGTTGAGAACTCGTCTGTTATCACGGATCATCCATCGATTCTGCATGTCTTTAAAAAGAGACAACGTTTATGTGTAACACCAACATTATCCGCCAGAAGTTCCTGTTGGCTTCGGTCTGTTCCCGACTCCGAGTTCGCCTTCAAGTACAATGAAGTCGGTCTCGTCCCGATATTCGCCATCCCCTCCTCCGGCAAAACACTTAGACGTCAGCAACGTGCATTTACAAGCGCCCTAAAAGTAAAAAGTAAACCGAGTGATCGGTAGAAACCCGCCGTCGCTAAAAACGCTTGTCCAGCTTTGTTATGTTTACCGCCGCCGCCATTCGGCGTCCCGATGACGCGACCAGCGAGGCCCGCCCACTTGCCGCGCGTTTGGCCTATGGCAACCCCGGCATACGGACAGCGATCGCGAGCGTGAGCGGGCAGAAGGGACGAATTTGGCTATATTCCTACGTAAAAGGCGGAGTTACTTCGGGGCTGATAGTCATTGAAATAACCATAGGGCGACGAAAACCGAAAGCGAGGGGATAGACGCTGTTGCAAATTATACTAGCTTTATGGTGCAAGAAGATGACCCTTCGCACCATTGGCTGGGTTAGAAAACATCTCTCTAGACAAGCCTACAATACCGTCCGGGCTACTCCGGTGTATCGGGGGAAGAACGGGAATGGAAACGTCACATCTACATCCGAAAACAATCCCAATTCAGACCTTGTCCTCGCGATCCCTCGGCGCTGTCACACCCACATGGATGTCGTCCGGCAAAAGACGCCGGCTAAGGCCGGCAGCCCTCTACAAGGCACAATTATTGTCAAGACGGCATGGTTTTACGACTAGAGGGCTGCAAAGACTAGGTGGGTATTGGTAATGGTATACCGATACGGAAGACATCCACGCACCATGAACCGCGCAGGTGCCAACGCCACCCGCCCAACGCAATCAGCCCATGGAAACGCAGTACGTTGTAGACTTGCCCGTCTTAGAGTTCCACTGTGCAGCGGTACGCAGATAAAGATGACCGCTCCCGGTGTGGGTTCTGGGATGTTCGCTGTCCCTGTCTCGTCACCCTTTCCCCCCCTTCTAGTTACCTCATTCCCGCCCTTGGACGGTCAGAGCTCTTTGGACCAGTTACCGTCTTCATTTTTCTCTCTGTCACTTTCTTCGCCGTCATGGGCGCTCTTGATGAGAAGACGGGCGATACCATCGACGCTGTCACGCCGGTCGATGCGAATCCCCAGGTTAGACCTTTTGACTAATCACTGAAAAACTCCACTCCTCGCTCAAGTTGACTGACTTTTTTGACAGAGGGAAAGCTTCGATGACAAGGTCTCTCTTGATGAAGTTGCGAGGTAGGAAACCAGACGCCCCGAATTAAAGTACGAGCCAATGGCTAACGACACATTCAAGGCAACTGAATGCAACCCCCGAGGAAGTCCTCGAGGCTAGAGAGCACTCCCTGGCACTCTCTCTCGAAGAGACCAAAGAGGTAATGTGATTGCTCTCAAACAGGCGTCACACGATGCAGCTATCTAACGAATTATCAAAGTCCGCCGAGAGACTCGTTCACCAACATGGCCTCGATCCCAATTTCCCGGCCGGCGCCCTCGAGCGTCTCAAGGAGTTCCTCGCCAACGACGACATCTTCGCCAACCCGGACGCCCACACCCGCGAGATCGGGGAGGCCAAGATCGAGGTTTCCCTCCTGACGACCAACAGCCCCTACGCCGAGGTGCGCGCCGTCGTCGACGCCCACGACGACGTGACCCTCCCCGTCAGCACCATCCGCTCCTGGACCATCGGCCTCTTCTTCGTCGTCTTCATCGCCTTCATCAACCAGCTGTTCAGCGTGCGCCAGCCGTCCATCACGCTCCGCGCCGAGGTTGTGCAGCTGTTGGCGTACCCCGTCGGAAAGGCGGCCGAGAGATGGCTTCCCGACGTTGGCTTCACGCTTTTCGGGGTCCGGCACAGTCTCAACCCCGGGCCCTTCAACAAGAAGGAGCATATGCTGATCTCGATCATGGCGAGTGTCGGAAAGACGCTTCCCAGTTCCAGATACATCAGTAAGTCGTCTGCCTCCTCTGGTGTGAACTAATACCAGGTGATCGATCCATTGCTGACTTTTTGTCTGTCTAGTCTTCACACAGTGGATGGATCGGTATTTCGGCCAGAAGTATGCCAAGTCCTTCAGCTATCAGATCCTTCTGGCACTTTCGACCAACCTGATGGGTTTTGGTCTGGCTGGTCTCTGCAGACGGTTCCTGGTCTATCCGTCCTTTTGTCTCTGGCCTGCCTCCCTCGTCACCATCGCCCTGAACAGCTCCCTTCACAACGGCAAGTCGAACCAACCGCTCCGCGGCGTTTTTGCGAGAAAGAAAGAAAAAAGCGTAGCTAACCGACTGCCACAGAGGTCAACCACCCGGTGCCCGGCCCTTTCAAGAGGATCTACAGCATGTCCAGATACCGCCTCTTCCTGGCCGCGTTTGCCGCCATGTTCGTCTGGTTCTGGTTCCCGGACTACATCTTCGGGGCGCTCTCGCTGTTCAACTGGGTGGCCTGGATTGCCCCCAACAACTTCACCCTCACCGCTCTCACCGGTGTCAAGAAGGGGCTTGGCTTCAACCCCTTGCCCACCTTCGACTGGAACGTCGCGACGCACGTCGTCCAGCCCCTCGTCGTTCCGTTCCGCGTCACGCTCAACACCTTCGTCGGCGTCTTCCTAGGCGGTATCACCATCATTGGGCTCTACTGGACCAACGCGTACAACACCGGGTACCTCCCCATCAACTCCAACCTGATGTACAATCATTTTGGCGGCTCGTACAATGTCTCCAAGATTCTCGACGGCCGCGGGTGGCTCGACGAGGCCAAGTATCAGGCCTACTCCCCGGTGTACCTGGCCGCCAGCAGCATCACCATGTACTACTACTTCTTTGCCGTCTACGCGGCGACGGTTTCATACGCCATTCTCTTCCACCGGCACGACATTGCGCTCGGGTTTCGTAGTCTGCTGCGCAGCTTCAAGAAGGAAGCGTCAAACGACTTCAAGGATGTCCACACGAGGATGATGTCCAACTACCCGGAAGGTATAGGCGCAATACTGGTCGGACTCGCATGACCTCATGAATGTTGCTAACGACTTCTAGTTCCCGAGTGGTGGTATCTCATTCTCAACTTGGCTGCCATTGCTTTTGGTGTTGCTGCCGTCGCCGCATGGCCGACCGAGGTGCGTCTTTTTTTTTCCCCTTGTGATCCGATGAGGAAAAGGGAGAGGCTAACAAGGATTCTTCAGACGAGTGTCGGCGTGGTTTTCTTCGGTATCGCCCTTGCACTGGTCTTCGTCATCCCGACCGGCATCATCTTCGCGACCACCGGAATGGAGGTTGAGTTCAAGTAAGCAATCTTGACGGCTTGGACGTGGAACGACTCGACTGACTTAATAGCGTTCTCGCCGAGTTCATCGGAGGTGCGTGGGAGCCCGGTAATGCTCTCGCCATGAACTTTTTCAAGTGCTTCGGGTAAGTGGAATCAATAACACGGTGGCAAGTCTTGACTCGATGATGAGAGCAAATTGCTAACCAATACGTTTAGATATGTCACCACGGCTCATGCCCTCGACTTCGCCAACGACCTCAAGCTGGCGCATTACCTCAAGATCCCCCAGCGCCACACTTTTGCCGCCCAGGTCGTGGCCGTCTTTGTCTCGGCCTTCGTGTGCACGGGGGTCATGAATTTCCAGATTGAGAACATTCCGGACCTGTGCTCGACGTAAGTGCTGTGCTCCGCCGGCTTGACTTGTTGAACGTGCGTGGCATTCCACTGACAGAGTTGTGTCCCACTTGCAGAAACCAGAAAGATCGGTTCACCTGCCCCGGTGTGAACACCTACTTCACGGCTGCCGTGCTGTTCGGCAGTCTGGGTGCCCGTAAAGTCTTTGGCTCAGGCGGCATTTACACGGCGCTCTTGTCGGCCTTCCCCGTCGGTTTCGCGGTGCCGTTCATCTTCTACTTCTTCCAAAGGAAGTTCCCTCGCACCCACTGGTTCTCCAAGATCCATCCCGTCATGATCCTCAGCGGTGGCATCAGCTGGTCTCCTGTAAGCCTAGATCCCCGCCCCAACGTGACGTGATTGGCGACTCTTGCAGTACTAACAGGAGTATTCTAGTACAACATCGCCTACATGTGGCCTGCTGTTCTTCCCGGATGGGTGAGCATGGTGTACCTCCGCCAGCGCTACCTCGCCTTCTGGTCCAAGTACAACTACGTGCTTTCGGCAGCCTTCTCTACGGCCATCGCCATTGCCGGCGTCATAATCTTTTTCGCCGTCAGCTATCATGGGTTCGAGATCAACTGGTGGGGCAATGACTCGGAAAGCGGATGCGAAGCCACGGCCTGCACGCGTCTCGCGCTGCCCAAGGGCGAGTACTTTGGACCGCGCATTGGTACCTATGCGGCATGAACTCGAGCAAGGTCACGCTTGGTGTTGGACCTTGTGACGTTGAGCTTCTGATGAAGGATTCTAGTGAAGGAGGTTCCGATGCCATAGATGACCGCGAAGATGTCTCAGTCTTCAATGGGCCGCTACGGAATGAGCTACACTGAATAATGTGTGGCAGAGTTGGCTTGGAAGAGAGGAATTGGTGCTATTCACCCAAGCCATAGTATTCATTCATTTCTGCCATGAGGGCTTTCGGTACATAGACTTCAAGTCTAGAGTCTGTTTAGATACACATACATATTACACTTGCTCTCAAAGTACTCAATCCTTTACATCAAATCCTCAAACGTTCACTCATTCTACTCAACGGAGACGCCGAGCACCCCATGGTCACGGTATCGTACCATTGGTCAAGCCCTGATCCACGGTCCAGATGCCGAACAGAGCGCTTTGACTCGTCGAGGCTCACGCTCACCGAAACCTAGTTGCAGAGCGAGATTACACTTTTACCCCGGCCATTTCCCACGACTCAATGGGAAGCGATGAAACTATAACGGGAGCGGAGCGCACCCAATCGGCCCCAACTGAATCTTCACTCATCAGTGATCAACGACCTCCTGGAAACCTAGTTCTGTCCATCCACAACCTCTTCTTGACGTCAGCACCCCTCTCTTCTCCTCCATCTAACGACGGCCCCCCGTGCCCTGTCCTGTCTTGTCTCCGAGTAGCTGCGGCCAAGTTCTCGCTCGCCCAGCTTCCATCCAACCCCGCCCCTTGATTTCTGCCGGCACGGTGACTCGCGCCCGTTTCTCGCGTCATTTCCCTCGCAGCCGTAACGTAGCGTACGTATCCATTGTTTACATGCGCCGCGCCCGCCCGCCAGAAACCACGACTTCCGAGCTCCCTCTTTTTTTTTCCCCTTGGAGTTCTTGGCCATGAGTAGCGGCCGAACCCCACCCGGCAGTTCCGGCACCAAGTCTCACTCAGGCTCGCCTCCGCAAGTGAGGAGGGGCTGCTCGTCCTGCAAGTAAGTCTCGGCCGGCCCACGGGGGTCCCTTGTGGATACGACCACGAACGTTGCTTTATCTGACGGATACTCAGGGCCCGGAGAGTGAAGTGTGACGGGATGCGGCCGGCATGTCGTCGATGCAGCGTCACAGGGACGGTCTGCGATGGCTTCTTGAGCGGCCCCAAGGACGGCTCTCCGGGCCGAAAGATCCCGCTGTGCCCTCATCAGACCTCCTCCGTCATCACCCCTTGTGACACCCATGCCGGTCTCGTCGCGCTGAGCTGTTCGGACAGACGCCACTTCGAGTGGTTCGTCCGCAAAATCTCGAGTAGACTCCCCGGTGTATTTAGCTCGCCCGTGTGGACGAAGCTCGTCATCCAAGCAGGCTCAACGGAGCCGGCCATACTCTACGCTATACTTGCCATTGGGGCTGTCCATGAGAGGGGCCTGGAGATGGCTGAACCATGCAGAGCCAACGACGAGCAGGAGACACTCAAGCCGCAGTCCTCGGATACGGCAGAACGCCTCAGCCTGCAATACTACAACAAGTCCATCTCATTTCTACAGTCGCGCCTACTAATGCAGGACACCGAGTCAATACGCATCGTCCTCATCGTCTGTACGATATTCATCTGCCTAGAGTTCATGCAGAAGCAGTACAAGACTGGTCTTCTCCATTTCCAGCACAGCCTCCGCCTGCTGGGCAGTTTGCAGAGAAGCGCGGAACCGGCGCCGTCGTCGGACCCGATTGACGAGTGGTTCGCCGAAGTGATCCCCCGCCTTGATATCCAAGCGACCCTCCTCTCGAACGAGTTATACTCGGGATGCGGTCCACGAACTCCTTTGGCGTCTCAGTCGCTTCCTGACCTTTTTCAGACGACCCGTGATGCGAGTCGTCATCTGAACACTCTCTTGATCAGAGCATATCGGCTCAAAAGAGATGGCGGCGCGACAAGCGTAGCAGGTGATGTGTCCGACATCTTTGAGCTCCTGGCTACGCAGCAAACTCTCCGCAACGACCTGGAGTTGTGGCTTCAATGTTTTGATGATTTCAAAGCCAGGACCTGGAGCGAGTTATCAGACGGCGAAAGGATTGTTTGCTGGTCGTTGCCAATACACCACACTGTGGCATACATCATCACGAACACCTCTCTCAACCCTGAAAACGAGTTGATCTTTGACCACTACACCCATCACTTTGCTTCCATCGTCTCCGGGTCGCGCAAAATCCTCGACGCACTCCAGCCTTCAGCTCTACCGACGCCGACAGCGGATACTTCACCCGACAACACGAACCCCCTTTCTGCCGACTGCACTGCCGACATCGGCCTCGTGCCGCCGCTGTTCTACGCAGCTATTAAATGCCGCGTTCCTAGAATCAGGCGACAGGCAGTAGAGCTGCTTTTGTTGGGAGAACGGCACGAAGGACTCTGGGATGCGGTGTTGTCGGCACGCATCGCCAGGGAAATCATGACTCTGGAGGAAAGGGGGATAGTGGACGGTGTTCAGGACGACAAAAGGGCCTCCCCGGATACCGTCGTTCCCATCCTTCCCGGGCCGCCCAGGATACACAAGCTGTGGATTGAGACGCCCATTGAGCCCAAAGGAGATATCATTCTGAGTGTCCTGAGGCTACACAGCAACAGGAAAAAGGAAATGTTGGCAAGACGGTTCGATGCTGCAAATGGGTTCTGGACATCCAGTCCCCTCACACCACGGGTTGTTGATGCAGCCAAGCACGAAACAAGTAAATAGATCCAGCCGGGCTGGGAGATACGAGTTTTGATGAAGACCTTATGGGCGAGAGATACGAGCAGCGTTTTTCATAGTTCTTGAACCCAAATCTTAATCTATACCTTGACCACCCTGACCTTCACTTCCGCTACAGAGTCTTGAGCCACCGCATACTAGAGGCATAGACATTCCTCCGGCGGTTTGTAGCGATTCCCGGTTTGGGTGGGTGGTGTTTGAATAGTTTTCAGAAAGGTCAATCGCTGAGAGCAGAATCCTCTGGAGTAGTGACATGATCGTAGTACAACCATTTTCCTCGGATTATTTGCGCCATCGCCCCGTAATGACAAGACTCAATGGAACAAGGTCCCCGTCACGATCTCTGACTCCCCATCGTCGAGATCATATAATCTGCCGCGTCATCTGCATCAACGGTTTCCGGCAAATCCAGAGTGCGTCCCCGAAAAAGCTGCGATACCCCCAAGGCTCGATTCTGACAGGTAGCAAGCAACTTGAAGATTTGCGGTCCACTCGCCAACTTGCCCACCAGTCGTACCAGCTTCTCCATCACGAGCATGGTTTCAGGCTGCATCGCCTGTGTCTCGTAAACCGCAATCCCATCAACAATACACAGAACCAACGCACCCGAGGGCAGCTGTCTCACCAACTCTTCAAATACTGTGCAGAGAACCTTCGGTTCCAGCCTCCCTGCCTTCCTCCATTTCGAGTCGTTCATGAAGGATAGATTTAGTCCCATTCCTCGGTCTGTCGTCTGGCTGAGAAGTTGGCCGACCAGACTCGCGATCATGCCAACTGCCGATGATTGCCAAGCTGTGTCAGGGTCCAGTGAATGTCTTGGACGGTGCTCGCCACAAAAGAAGTTGATGACAAAGAACTGCCCAAATTCAGACCCTTCACTTTGGGAGATCCGCGTCAGCTCGGCCGTTGCGAGGCTAAGGGGAGATATCCCGTCCGCCGCGGCAAGATCATCCCGACCGTTGACGAGAAGGCTGGTCGAGGCTTGGGACTGCTCCATGAAGGCCCTGAAGTCGTCGTTTCGGAAAAGCTTTGCCGCTTTCGATTTCCCTTTCTCGTGAAGACGATAGCCAAGTCGGAGACAAGTTGCAATGTCGTTCTGAACGGTTTCCGCGTCATACTGCAGCAGTCGAAGAAGCTTCGATCTCGCTGCCTCGGCTGCCGCTTTGGCTTCCGCTGTGTCTTCGTACGACTGCTTCCGAAATTCTTGGGAGCCGAGGTGACGCGGTTGATAGCTGGCTTCATCGGCCGACACTGAGTAGTCGACATTCGCCAAATCGTAGCCGGAGATTCTTGGTGGGAGAGCCCTGTGGTCTGGGGCGAGACGCTCTGATGACCAAGTAAACACTCAGCTCTACGTAGGCTTGAAGGAGTGAGTGTGACATACCTGAGCGACTCGACTGGAAATAAGGGCTAGACTGGAGCATTTGGAGAAGGCTCTTCTGAAAATGCTCGTTGTCCTGTTTGATTTTGGCCAAAAGGCGGGTGTGTCCGTGAGTTTCTCGAGCGTGGCAGATGTAAGCTTCCTCCTTGAAAGCCTGGACTTGTTTCTTGACGACGTCCATACTAGCTTGCAAATCGCTCTTGTACGCGCTCTGCTTTATCGTGACCTGAAAGAACTTTTCTGCAAGGCGCCGAATAGTAAGCTCATGATGCTGGAATCGAGCTGGTTGCCTGTCTATGCCCGTGAAGGAGCTTACCCAACTTGCTGTCCGCAAAAAACTGCATGATGTGGTTGAGAGCTTTCAAAACCGCTCTGAATAACTCAAAGCTCTTCCGGTCCAGCGAATGACCCCCCATCTCCCGGTAGAGGGCAACGGTTTGCCTCGCGTTCTCCATAATGTCCGGTATATCAGCCAAGAATTGGAAGATTGTCTCCCCAGTACTGCTGTACTGCGTCGCAGCCTATCTATACTGTGAGCAGAACAGAACACGTCGACTCAAAGACCCTCTATCTTTTCAACTTACACCGATCGCCAGCTTGAACACGCCGCAGATGCTTCAACAGAACTGGGCGTGAGCATTCTCATCCGCATCTTGTGAATAAGAAGGTCGTAGAAAGTGAATCAGCGAAAAAGCCGCCAGAACATACCTTGATCCGTAGTCCCCCATGGGCAATAACCCAAGCCACGCTTCCAGAGCACTTGAATACTTCCCGATTCTGTCAATGAACACCATAGTTTTGCTCTCCTTGTCGGGACTACCCTTCCACCGCTCCGCGGTCTTGTCGACTTCGGTCAGAACCTGTCCCCAGCTGCATTGCCTCAGGTCGGTTTCCGAAAGTGCTTGAACCTGGCGGTCTCCGTTCTTCCTCTTTGAAATCTTTCCCTGTACTTGTATCATCAGAGCGAAGAGCCGTTCTTTCTCCTCGTCGACTTCTTTCCACATCAACGCACTGATGACTCAAGCTCAGGACAGGTTTACACAAGCGCGATCGGTGTAGCATCTGGACGCACCTTTTTTGCTGTTGCTCTCTAGCATCTTCTATGGAGACAAGTTCCCCACTATGCTCGCTGAAGACCGGAGGTTGTTGGCCAGGCAGTGCAACATGATTTTCGAGGAAAACAACGGCTTCGCTTGCGGGATGTCTATCCCTGGAATACAGGAAAAGCTCTCTCTCGTTCACTTCTTCAGCGTTATGAGCCATGGATAAGAGTCTTGAGCTGGACAGCTCAACGTTGTGTCACCTTAAGGTGCGACAAGAATGCGCCGTGGAGGCACAAACTAGCAGGTCTCAAGCGTTCTTATGTGAGCTTGTTGGAAAACAGGCTGTAGAACGGCCGAATTCAATGATGAGGAATTATCAGGCGTTCGGGCATCGGCCTGCTGACCACCGACGTCTGAGCTAATGCATGAGACGAGGGGTTATCGGATGACCACTGCCTGTTTAAGCCTGGTGAGATGCGAGCTTCAAGCAGGCTGGACGCAGGCTGGCTGCAAGCTTCCATATTTGACCAGCTTGACACCGTTTTAACGCTTTCAATGGGAGTGATCGCCGCCGTCGTCAACCAGTAGGCAACACGGCTTGACGCCGAGTCGCCTCGCATAATTGAAACACCAGTAAGGCGAATGATAAGAAAGGAGGGGGCATGCCAGCCTGCCGCAAAGCTGAGATACCGGACCATTGTTGTTTAATATCAGTACAGACCTTGGACCTCTGGCTCAAATGTTTCGCCGTATCTTCTTGACTCCTGACACCTCCCGCTACATGTTTTCAATCTGACATAGAATCAATCTCCATGAAACTGCTGAGCATACGGACACAACAGTCACACTGCCATCGCGATGCCACCCGAAGTGCAGCTGGTCCCCGCGCGACAATTCCCACTCGAACAGCGGGAAGTTGTTTCCCCTACGAAAGAAATGACAGACTCAAGTCATAACAACGCAAACGCGAGTCACGATGATGAAACTTCAGCCAACTTCGACGCAGAGGCTCTCAAGACCGAAGAGGACGCGGTGGTGCCAGATCATGGTTCCCCATCCGGGAGAGGAGACTTGATTCCGTTCAAGGACACCAAAGAAGAGTTTGAAGTATTACAAGAAGCGACAATACGGTCTCAGTATCTTAACACTATGGGGCGCAGTGTCTTTGCCAATGAGAAGGAGGCTGGACGCTTAAGGACGCGTGGACAACAGGCCATTCTGCACCACACATTCACCGAGATGCGAATCGAAGATCTGGAGAAAGAACTGAAGGAGCTGAGAACATACGTCTACAAACTCGAAGATGACTTGGAACCGGTCAAGAAGAAGATGCTTCCCGTTCATCGACATGAACTGCAGTGTCTGAGTGCAAACCAATTCCGAGTCACTGGTCAATCAAGCAAACTTCACTGGACGCAGCAGCCGGCGCTGGAGGTTCAGCTACCAGAGGGCGTCGCGCCGATTACTACCAGTTCAGAGACGCCAGTCGAACCACACGCCCAGGCTCACGAAGGAGAGCATCCCGTATCGAACAGGATGCAGAGCGACGAGCCACGAACACCAGAGAGTCTACGCATCAGGTCGTACTCGTTGATGTCCCATTTACAAGATATCACTGGGAAAGAAGTCCTGGCACGTGCCGAAAGATCTATGATTGCGGGTGAAATGGTACACGGTGGTATCGTGTTTCTCCGCCCCTTCAAGTTCTTTGTGAGAAACGAGGAACTTATCAGGGAGAGCCTGAAGAAGCTGGAAGACAAGATGGAGAAGACGCAGGCCGCGAAGAACGCACCAAAACCAGTCGACTCGAAGTCCGAGAAGACAGGACAGCAAGAGTACGAGGACACTGATCTCATGGAAGACCTTAAGCTTCTTATCGACCGATTCTTTGACGTGGAACTGACGCCGACTTTTGAGCTGCGTCGAAAGATCGATGAAGGAACGGCCGTTGACATTGAGTACGGCGATCTGTGGCACCTCTTCTCGCGAGGCGACATTGTTGTCTTCCAATCCGACCAGACCCATGCCCGAAGAGTGGTCAACCTGGCCGGAGGGCGCGAGCCTTTGAGCTACAGATTTGACAGTGAAGATGAAAAGGTTTCCCGGGTAGATGGGTTCGTTGTCGACTGCTTGAGCCTCCACGCCAATGGTTCTACTTATGTTCCGAAACTGGAAAAGGTTTCCATCAAGAGGTTCAACGGGAAAAGGCCGATCACCTCCCTACTCGTGTACCCTCTCCGATTCGATCCCAGAAAGGCCGATCTGCGCACCAATTTCACAGCAATGGGACGACGCCTACTGAGCCTCACCAGTACCCCGTGCTGCCACAAACTTGTGCAAGGAAAAACACTGGACGAACCATCTCACGAGCTCGATACGCAGGTCATTGTCGATATGACGCTTGCAATGAGTGTCAACCCAGAATGGCGGCTCAAGTCGGCTATATCGACCGACGACTTCACTCAGAGAGACAAGAGGGAAACGATACAAGATCCTTGGTGCTATCATCGCAGAGAAGGCTGCTGCGGCAGTGACGCCATCTTCAAAGACCTCGAGTACGACGAGATGGACTCCCAGATATTTGCCGGGGAAATGGTCGGGACCCTGGGGCCGGTCCAGGCAAAGGACCTCCAGGAAGAAGATCTGATGCTGATGCAGCCCTATGTCTATGCCTTCGTTCTTCGGTCCAGGCAATGGGTGAAAGTCTGGACGGCAGACCTACGCGACGTAGTATTCGAGAACAATTTCGAAGACCTCGTGGTCCCGGACGAACACAAGGAGACGGTCAGGGCGCTGGTCAAGACGCACGAGAACACACGTGCCTCTCATTTGTCATCAGATATAAGGCCCAGCATGGGTTCCGGGTTGGATCTGGTCAAGGGGAAAGGGGCCGGGCTGGTCATCCTGCTACACGGCCCTCCAGGAGTGGGAAAGACGTCGACAGCTGAGTGCGTCGCCGATGACACGAAGCGACCCTTGTATCCGATCACTTGCGGCGACATCGGCGAAACGGCTGCCGAAGTCGAGAGCAACCTGCAGTACAACTTCCGGCTCGCGACCAAATGGGGCTGCGTCCTGCTCCTCGACGAGGCGGACGTCTTCCTCGCGAAGCGCACGCGCAGCGACCTGCGGCACAACGCCGTCACGAGCGTGTTCCTCCGCAGTCTCGAATACTACGCCGGGATCCTGTTCCTCACCTCCAACAGGGTCGGCGCCATTGACCCGGCCTTCAAGTCGAGAATCCAGATGTCGCTGTCCTACCCGAAGCTGGACCTCGGCGTGACCTGCAAGCTATATGAGAAGTTCATCGAGCGGACCAAGGCGGAGCAAAAGAAGACGAAAACGTACAACTTCAAGATCAGGGACAAAGAGATACTCGCTTTTGCCAAAAAACACTACCTCGGACTCGAGAAGGAGAACCGCGAGACGTGGAACGGAAGGTGGGTTGTCACGAATATCATCCTGCAGTGTTGATTCGTTTAAATGGGTTGGCTAACATTTGATAATAGGCAGATTCGCAATGCATTCCAGACGGCCATCGCCCTCGTCGAGTACCAGGACATGTCCAAAGACGCGGACGAGCCTAAGCCATCCCTCGGCAAGAAGCAATTTAAGTCGGTGGCCCAAGGGTCTAGAGAGTTTGACGATTATCTCTATAGTGTTCTGGGATCGACTGAAGCGGATGGAGCTAGACAAGATGGCTGGCGTGACGATGGCTTCATGGCCTCGTCCGCGCCTCTTGGCTACGTCCCTCTGACTGCGGTCCAACGGCCACAGGCAGCATGGCCGCCGCAAATGAAACAGTCCGGCAAGAAGGAGGCGCAGATATCCGACTCGGACGACGCATCAGACTCCGAAACGGACGATGAGGACGTGAAAGAGGGCGATAAAGGGAAGAAGGCAAAGGGCACGGGCTCGTCAGCTGCTGCCATCGAGACATCAGCGGTTAGTGCTGCTGGAGGAGGCTCTGACATGGAGCAGTTCCAGAAGTTTCTCAAGTTCCAGGAGATGATGGCCAAGCAGAGCGCGTAGACGAGACCGATCAGATATCAGATTTACTCAGAGTAGATTTTGTTCTCTTGTTGGAGTCGTTGTTGGCCTCGTCAGCTGAATGACTGGGTTTATATGTCTATTAAGGCAATTCTTGAGGTAACGTCGCTCTGTCAAGCGATTTTGGTCCGGGAAAGCTTGGTGTTCATTCTTTTGCATTTTTTTATAGGCTTCTCATCTTATTCGAGGAGGGGTTCATCTCTTTGAACAGTTGATTAAACCTTTTTTCCCCCTCGTATCTTAATTGAAAGCTCTCACTCAGGCTTCAAGTCAACTGACTAGCTCAATTGGAATCATGAGTTAAATCAATATGTCACTGTCTTCCAAAGCCCCGCTTGAGTTTTTCTGTAATCTACTGAGAAACAATGTAGCCGGAACTGTATATGAACAGAAGTGGCAGCGGAGTTGCCACACTCAAAACATTGACTACCATATGGGTGCTCTCATAGTGATACAGTCAACATGAGACGTTGCGGCCGGCAGCCCAAAGTTGGACATGGTAGCCTGATAAATCAAGCCATGGTTTGCATTCATAGTTGCGTGCGTGATCGAAAGATGAGATTACTTGTGTCTATATACAGTTGGAGGATACACAGCATCGTGCACAGGAATCTAAATGATGTGCCAAGATGGGCCCAGTGACTACCTTTGAGTTATAACAACTGAGGGACAAAGGATCTCCATGCGAAGAAGTTTGCCGCCTGTCCAACGCCCAATAATCTCAGGGCGCAGCGTTGATCCCACATAACTCAAGTGCTACCAGTGGCTTGAGTGATGGAGACATGTTGCTTTGAGCCGAGTCGAGAGTGAGGCAGGCAAGCACTACATGCTCTTGAAGTATTCAACCGCCTCGTCTGTCAGCTCTTTCCCTACCTCTCGTAATTCTTGGCCTCTTTCTCGCATCTTACTTACGTGCCTCTCTCACCCCTCTCTTCACTCTTCTTTCCAACCACATAACCAGATTGTAAACTCTCTTCAACTACAACAACAAAGCACACCAACGCGTTGTCAGGACTCTGCCCACGCTTATCACAATGCTCATCTCTCGTCTCTTCGGCAACACTGCCCTCGCCGTTGGCGCCCTGGGCATGGGGTCGATTGTGCCTGCCGAGGATCAGACCATCATACCGACTGGCAGCAACATTGAGGTTGTCAAAGGCAACGAACCCGGCATCAGCGCCTACACGAACCTCGTCTCCCACGATGACATCCCCCCTCACGATTGCAATGACATCCTGGGACGTGATATCACGCCCAAGATCGACTGCTCCTATTCTTGGGAGAACTGCGGCTTCGAAAACCACCTGGAGTATCACATCCTCATCAACGCCATCGGCAAGACCAGCCCCAAGTGGTGCGACATGATGTTTCATAATGTCCAGCGGTCCATCAACTACAACATCCGCCTCGAGTTCTGCGACCGCGCCTATCAGTCTGACGAGAACAGCAACGGCATGGAGGTCGTCTCACGCTGCCCAGGTCCATCCTAAAGTTCGGTGATTGGCGCCTCAACGTTGAGCAGGGCATCAGGGACAGCCTGTGCAAAGGTGGTCCAGAGCTCAACTCCTGGGTCAACGGGCGGTATGCTCTGTTCCAACAAAGATTCTTTTCCTCGTCTATAACGGGGGTCGTTGTTCTGACGTAGTCTCTTGAATAGTTGTTACCGAAGCAGCATCTGCCGCCACCGTTGGACGAAGCAATCACATAAACATGAGCTCCCCGATAAGATCCCCAAAATGCGGTCAACTTCCGAGAACATCGAGCCCATCTTCTTCAACTATGGCAATCCCATCGTTGCCACGACCGTAGCCACCGAGCCGGTTGCTGCTACCATGGTCAACCACGCTGCGGCCAAACTCGCTCTCGGTACTGCCGATAACGTCAACAACCATCCCATCGAGAAGCGCCTCGCGTCCGCCGCCAAGTGTCCTCCACCTCCCGGCGAGGACCGCAGCTGCGACAGCGTCGACAAATCCAAAATCTCGTCCATTGCCGTCCATTGCTCCTACATCTGGGACCAAGGCAAGAACCACAACCTGCTCAACTACAAGGTCGTCATCAACCCGACAGGCCAGAACACGCGATGCTGGTGCAAGCAGTTCCTCGCCGCCGTCCGTGACCGCTGTCCCAATGGCGAGATCGAGTGGGCCTACCCGGTCTTCAAGTGCAATCACAAGCACATCCGCAACACGCTGGGCTATGGCATATATATCAACTTCTACAACAACGTCTGGGTCGTCGGCGAGGACAACCGCGGCTGTATCAAGGCAGCCATCGAGGACACCACCTGTGGCGTTCCCCTTCAGTTGGAGCGGGGCGGTTGCTACAAGAAGGATTGACTGGACTGGTACAGGTCTAGAACTCGGGAGAATCGATCGAAGACTTGAGTCATAGGATAAGAGGGTTTTCTGCTGGTGCTTCAGACAGACTTGGGCCAGTGAAACTGCCAAGAAAACTTACCACGCAACTTGTGAAATCGTAGCATGTCTGCTTTTCTTGATTTCTCCCCGTGCTTTTCCTTATCGTCCCAAGTCCAACACTCGACAAACAGCAGTCGATTGGCGTTCTTACTAATATAGATGGATGCTGAGTTTCTGTATGTCCCCTGCAGAATCATAGCATTGCAATGTGATCTTGAAACTTTCCCATCAAGCACAGATCAACACAGTTGTACGACTAATCACAAAGGTTGAAGAGAAAAGGTCGGCACCAGCGAATGAATAAGCAGCATATATCCGCATCGTCAACTAGCGTTCTAGCCGCGGGGGTCGTCTCGATTATCGACACCAACTGCCGACGAGTGTGAAAAGGCAGGAATGAACCACAGACCAAAGTATCGCATTTCCATTCTATTTGTTTTGTTTTATCTAATCATTGGTCAAAGCATGGAGTACAAAGAAAATTGAAACAGGAGCTTCGGTGTTGTACACCTACAACTCGTTGATGTGAACAACGTTGACCTGCCTCAAACGCCCATTATTCGAAACGAACCCCTCTCTCTTCCAAAAGTTATTCCTCTTAAAATGACCCGCCGATATCCATCTGATCTATTCACTAGCAATCAGAAACTCCATGCGACTGCAACAAGACCACATGGAAAGAGTAGACCCATCGATGTCGCCGAGCTCCGAGTGTCCCGGAGACGAAACACGCGATGACATAACCCCGGGCGGCTCTTCGGAAGTCGAAATACGAGGCTCAACCCTGGACAGGTTCTCTGCAGTGCAGACGACCTTTTCACTAGGCGTGGAGTTTCCTCTCAACACCACTATGCCCCCCACCTCCACACGCAGGAGAGAGACCTCATGACCTTGCACGATAGCCTGACATGGCGGAAAAGTCTGCCGAGTTTCCTACCGGTCCCGCGCCGGCAGTTGTCAACCTTTGCCTCCCGCCGGAAACGTCTCGCATAAAGGCGACGCCAAACGGGCGGCACACCAAAAGGATCACCCGAGCGCACCGCCTGGTCTCACTGTCATCGTCGGTTCTTCACAAAGGCAGACCAGTTTCAGAAGACAACGATCATAAATAACGGCTTTGGAAAAGAAAAGATATACAGTGAATCGAAGATCAATTTCCCAGGAAGCTCCCACCCCTAGCGTCCACTCTAAGGGAGACTGCAGACACCAACGGAAAAAAATATCCTTTCCAAGTCTTCCCTCCCATGTGCTTGACGAAACGGATGATAGACTCGGCCTTCACAATCCTCCAACATCTCCAGTGAAGTTCAGCCCGGGTCACGAGAGTAGTCGCCGTCTGTCTGTTGAACCTCGCATAGGGGGGGGGGAGTATGTCGTGGCAACTTCCTCGAGCCGGTCAAGGGATGATGGGGTGATCGAGACGCTCTACGCTCTCTAATCACTGAGAGCCCTCTTCTCGCCGCCCGTCGAGAAGGGCTCCAGGGGCGGCACGGACGACTCGGCCGCCGGGCTCCTCTTCGTCAGGTCGGGCGCCGACCGCTTCTGGCGACTGCTCCCGGGCTTCGTTACGAACGGGATCAGCGGCGGCGACGGCGGCGGGTCCTTCTTCTCGGCGCTGTTCTTGCGCCGCCGCACGTCGTTCTCGTGCTCGAGCGCGCTGCGGAACCGGATCGGCGCCCGCTTGATGTCCGGCACGACGGGCGTGCCGGCCTGCTCGCGGCGGATGTAGTGCACGACGCCGCCGATGGCGTCGGAGGCGCGGGCTTGGAGGTTGGCCAGGGGGCTGCGGGCGATCTTTGTGTTAGTTCTTTCGATTCTCGGAGCCAGGCGGGAGGGGGGGGTTGCAGCAGAGGATGGGAAGCTGACATACCCAGAGTCGACCGGGACGGCGGTGACGCCAGCCACGGCGGTGACGATGACGGCAATGGAAGAGAACTTCATATTGACTTGAGTTGAACGCTTCGTATCGTCGTTTGGCGGTCTGTAAGTGTGTGCACGTGTACGAGTGTCTTGTTATCGCCAAACTCGTTCGTTCCCTGCTGGGTGATGATCGGAGCTCGGGCCTGCGATAGAAGAAGAAGTTGAACGGCGTGTGCGGGTGATCAAGACTTGGTCCGGCAGATGGAGTTGGCAAAGTAAGGAACAGTCTCTTGTTGTGGTCGGCCTAATGTGGTGATAATGGTTGCTGCAAGTAAAAGTTGTTGTTCATCGTCCGAAATCAGACTCAGCAAACCAACGGGGAACAACACCCTTTCAACAAAAAGGAAAAGACCAGACGCGCTGCTCTCTTTTTATCTATCGTCCATCTCTATTCTCTTCTCCCACTAATCCTCTGACAATCGCCCGCCCCATCCCTCCCTTCCTGTTCCCCGTATTCCCACTTTCACATCAGATCCCAAAGGTGACGACGCCCGTTCAGACTTCGGACTTCATCCCCCT
This sequence comes from Colletotrichum higginsianum IMI 349063, assembly GCF_001672515.1. Lineage (NCBI taxonomy): Eukaryota > Fungi > Ascomycota > Sordariomycetes > Glomerellales > Glomerellaceae > Colletotrichum > Colletotrichum higginsianum. The sequence goes on along the minus strand of NC_030961.1, from coordinate 3,616,277 downwards.
GTCGTATCAGATCCCACAACTCAGGAATCCGTCCTCTCCCCCCAGGATGAACCCCGTCTGTCCGATGCCCGTCATCAAGGGCTGTTCGCCTCTAACTTCGACAAGTGCGTTTCCATAGTTTCAGCCCGCGACAATCCACACGAGAACACGGGCCAGCTCCCGGTACAGACGGCGGGCTGGTTCCAAAGAGGGAATGACGCCCGACCTTCACCTTGGTCTCGTAACAGAGGATTCCAGCAGAGTCCCCCAGGTGCATCTCCATTTCCCTCGTGGTCCGCTCGCCTAAAACCTCGGTGGAGGTGAGTCCTTGAGTCCTTGATGACCTAGCTCTTACCTCTTCTTAATTATCCTGGTTGTCGGATATTCCATTTACTCACACAAGCAAACATGACTATCCATCCCTCCTGGTCAACGTCCTCTTACCTCGTCTTGTCTTCTCGTCTCGTCTTGACTTCTCGGCTCCGCTCCCTTCTCTGGTCTGGCAGCCCTAGCCAAGACACTGAACACAAGACCGTTTGAAGTATTCGATAGCATCCAACACACCATCCACCCCTCCCAAACCCCCAAAAATACCGGCCATTCCCGAATCAAGTCTCGAAGACGTTTGTCAGCCGCCCGACTCGCTACACAAGTTCCGTTCCCGTTCAGACGCTGTGACGGGCTGCGCCCGACTCAGACTTCCCTCTGTTTCGTCTCTCTGACGACTCGTAAGCGGCCAGGTTTCCACCCATCTCTCCCCCCACTTCATCGGAAGAGAGAGTGTTTTCTGCTCCATGTCTTCTGATCCCGCCGATTCGGGCCCTCTTCGACGCCCAAAAACAGCAACAGACTCAACAGGACAGAGACCCGGCCAGTCACCCATCACAGCACGGCTATCCCAACCCTCGTCCGACCACTTCGTCTGAAGACCACCTTGCCCAAAGCAACGGTCTATCCGAGCCAGTAGTAACGAGGTTGCAGCCATCCGTTCCATCTGTCATTCACACCTTAACACCGCCAACTCCGCGCCCTCCCCGTTAGAGTTGATTGATCCCCTCGGACTTGGTTTTTAAGCTTTCCTCTCGAGCAGCAGCTGTCGCTAAAACAAACGAAACCTATCAAATTTCCCCTCTATCCCTAACAGTCGAGAGAAAGTTGGGTTTGCCCGCCATCGAGATCCGGTCCGAACGGTCGTCAGCACCGCGGAGAACCCATGGACGCAGGACAGCCAGAGGAGTAAACCCGACTCATGTTTGTGACACAACTCTCGCCTGCTCCTCAACACCTCGGCTCTTGCTTGGATCGGACTCTTGGACCGGGTATCCCTGCTTGTTCTCGTCTTTCCAGAATCTTCGCGAACCCGAGTTGACATGCCGTGCTGTTGCGTCAGGCCTGAAGATAGTCACAGGGCCATCGCTCTCGACTCCTAGCCTAAGTCCCCAGCCTTGGCCGTCTATACTCATGCGATGGTAGCATGAGCCATATCGATCGACCCAAGGTTCAATCCCAGTAGAACATTGGGTGTTCACATCTACCCGCCGGCCATATAGCCAGCCCCCCGGAAGCCCTAAGGAAGACGTCTCCCTGTCCCTCTTTCCCAGCATCCTAGATCCGTGTCATCGCATTGGTGCACGCCAGCCGTGGATCATCGGCCTACTCTCACTCGAACAGATCCAAGTGCATGAACAGCGTCGCCATTTTTGGATCCCAAGGGCTTGGGTTGGGCATTTTACATCTAGCTTAGACATCCCACCGAGCCGTGGCATAATGGACGCATCGCCACCACCCTCGCCGAATCCACAAATACATGACGGAGTCGCACGGGCATCCATCGTCAAAATGGTTAAACGGCACGCGGACGGTTAAGTCGGTCCTCCATCGTTTGTGAAAGGCCAGCAAACAACAGCCCGTCAACACTAAGCCAGGCGTCAAATACATTAATGACGCACGAAACCCGGAAACCGAAAGGATGCTTGCCAAGCAAGACCATGGATATTTCTGTTTTGGTATATGTATTTAGAGAACCCCCCTTTTACCCTGGTCCTTGGTAACTGTCTGTGTTTGCATTCGGCAAGCGTCACGCATAGCGAACTTCGTTGAAAAGCGCCGCACGCGCCTGAATCAGGGCCGCGAGCTCAAACAAGAAAGATTGGAGAACAATGACGTTGGTGATGACATGCGACACGGAGGCTTTTCGCTCCTCCTTCTCCTTGTCCTTCCTCGGAGTGTTGACCTCGGTGATATCGTCGCCGGTTGCTTCCGCCTCGGCGTTGTCTTCCTGCTCTCTTGCTTCTTGCTCTCCATCCTGCTGATCCTCTGCTACATCCTCGTCATCCTTCGGCGGCGGCATGTGCAATGTTGGCTTCGCTCTCCCTAGATCCAGCGGGATTGCCTCAACCTTGTCGGGAATCCCGACCTTGCGCGCGAGGATGCTCTGATCTATAGCGGCAAACGCAGCAGCCTGGCTGGCCACCGGGTCTCTGGGTCCATGCGACGAGCCAGCCTCATCTGTTGTACTTCGGCCAGAGTTGTCGTAGCTACCAGGCGTATCTTTGGGCGGGGGCACTGGCCGTGATGTCGGCGTAGAAAACCCATAGCCGCCTGACATGCCACTCGGGGCCGGGCTAGCCGTGCTAGACCCTCGGCTATTTTTCCTTCCTCTCGGGCTCCCTGTTCGGCTGGGCGTGCTCAACTCCGAAACCAGGCGCTGTGCAAAGCGTTCGAGACCCGACGGTCGCGCTGGCGATCCACTGCGGGTTGCCTCGTCCAGACTGGAGCGTTCTGGGGTATGCGCCGAGCTGTGTCTCTGCGGCGTGGGTTTGCGTGGTGGCAAGGGCGGCCCCGGTGGCCGAGGGTTATCCGCCATCTGGAACGCCTCTCTCCGCCCTTGCAGCAGGTCTTCGAACCGGGGGACTGTCTCACGATACCTGGCTACCTGGTTGCATAGCTGCTGGAGCACGACAAGGATGCGGGGTAGTGATGACTGCGACCACACAGGGCGTCGACGACAGGCATCGAGAGACTCCAGGGTTTGCTGCTCTCTCGAGGTCGTGGAATCGGGGTCCGTCGGCGGCCTGAAGGACGTGGTGGAGGCATCGGGGGAGATGGGACTCGGCGGCTGCTCCTCATATGTGTACTTTTGTGGGTTGCGCAGCATCCAGCCCTCCGGCGTTACATAGCCACAGATAGCCAAGTCCAAGATAGACTCAGTCAGTGAGAGGTTCGTGTCGACCGGGTTGATGAAGAACGTCTCAAGCAGATCGAGCGCAGAGTTGAGGAGGGGGTCGTCAGGGCGGAGTGTGTGCTCGTGCACGTCGCGTGGCGCTCCAGGCAGTGTATCAGGAACTGCGGGTAAATCATGGTTGTTGGTGGATGTCTTGGGCGCGACGAGCTTCAATGAGCAGGGGTGGCTTTCGAGCCGGGACATGGTGTCTTTCAGGACGTTGTCATAGATCTCGTCGAAGTTGTCCAGTCCGCCGATGGACCCCGCCAGACTCATGAGGTAGTCCACTTCCTGCTCTTGAGCACCGACCGTCCGATGCATCTTGTCTCCTAGCACTGCTTCTGTGCGGAGCAGAGTGCTGACTGCATAGCGATGATGCCTCCTAAGAATAACCGAGACCAACTGAAGCGTCACGCGGATGGTCTGCTGGTTGTGGGAACGCAGACATGCCTGAACAAGATCAACCAGGTTGAAAAGAAGAGGAGTGGCGGTGATGTCGGACTTGGTTTGGGCCAACATCGTTGCAAGATCCATCGACTTGCGTTTACGAGCCGCGCTGACGGAAGCACGCGAGCCCGTCATGTCGGAGGAAACGTGATCCGGTAAGCCGAGTAGATAGTGGAGGATGAGGTTAATCATGTCGGGATGGTCGAGGGACTCGAGAATGCGGCGCAGATAGGTCAGGACAGCGACAGACGAACCGCCGTCAATGTCAGACGACTCCAGCAAGGATGGGTATCTGCAGTGTCTGGTCAGCGTGGGGGGACCCCGTTTCATGACGGAGAAGCGCTCTTACAAGAGTTGCTGCAGGAAGATGACCTGAAAGTGTTCCAACAGTGTCTGCTTGACCTCGACCGACTTGCAATGGTCCAGCACGTCCTGCCAGAAAAGAAGGTGGGAGAGGAACGTTTCGAGATGCAGTTGGAAGTCGGGGGAGCACGAGCTGATGATCTCAAAGGTAGAGTTCGGGTGTTGATAATCGGACAAGGCGAGAATGGGAGGTAGGTCGTTTGAGGGATAGTCGATGACAAGCTTGCGGCTCAGCTGGCTGTAGAGCGCACCCAGGCCTGTCGCCATCAGGGTGGAAAGGTCGCTCTCGACAATCCATTGCTCCAAAGATTCGTCGCTGGATGCCGACTCGATGATGTACAGCAGGCCCGTCCTGGCAAAATCCCCAACCTTGCCCTCGTGGTGAATGTAGTCCATCAAGATGTAAAAGAGCGGAAAGTCCTGCCTCTGCGTCCGACCAGCGAAAGCATCGTGCTCGTCCTGCGGGCGGTCCTTGGGGTTGGCATCGTGATGGCTCTTGAACCAGGCGTGCAGGATGTCCCGGTTGAGGCGGATCTTGGTGGTGATGTTAAAAGCCAGCTCAACAACCTTGGCCTCGGTGTCGGACCCCAAGCGGACACTGTTGACGCCCGTGATGCGCACGAGCAGATTCGTCAGGCTGGCCGAAAAGGTCGTGTTCTCGACAAAGGCCTCCTCTTCGGTCTCGAGAAGTGTTGCGAAGAACAGCACGGCCTCCTTGATGATCCACTCGTTGTAGGATGACGTCGCTATCTTGCCAATCGGCACGTAGACTTGTTTCTTCGCGGCATACTGGATGCAGGGATGGGGGAGGGGTCGCCGGGACTCGTCGGTAAGGATATTGGTTAATTCCTGGAGTCGGATCTCGAGGTTTTCGGCGGCATCGACATCGCTGGCGAGGTTGGACGAGGATCTCCAGATTTGCTGGGAAGGTGGTCTATCAGCAGCCGAGCAAGGCAAATCACCAAGGGAGGTAGCTAGGTCACCCCCTTACCAAGATGCGATTGTACTCCTTGTCGAAGCGGTGCAGGCGTTTCGTAGGGTTCTTCGCCTCTTCTTTGCGATGGGCCGATGGGGACAGTGAGGTGCCAGCTAGGAGGCGCGACCACTACCGTTTACCTTATTGTCAGCTTTCATGTTCTCGAGGTTCCCAGGTCGGGATTGAGGGGGGGGATTAGGGGTTTGCTTACAAAGTCCATGATGTTGACACCCAAGGCATCCCTCCTCCAGCAGCGTCGGGCAGATGAGGCTATTCGCGCATTCAAGTTTGGTGGAGGGCGTGGTTTCGTTTACGGCGACTCTGCCTGTGTGTTGTGTTTGTGTGCCAGTCACCCGAGCACAGGTGTCTTAGGGGGGAAGGGGGCGAGGCGGCCGAGATGGAGACGGAGCTTCGGTGCATAAAGTGTCAAGTGTCAGGCGTCGCGAAATGTCATTCCGAGACTTGACCGCGTCCTGCTCTGGTTGGAGGGTCCAGAGGAAGTAAGGTACGTACCGTAGGTACCCTCACATGCAGCTGCCGCAGCTTTGCATAAGCCGGGCGCACAGACACTACGAGCTGCACGAGATTCGGTGCCGGTAGCAGATTGCCTTATCTTCTCCTTGGTAGGCAGTGTGGCCAGTGGCGTAGATGGCTGAAAGCTTGCAGTTTGTGGCTTGTGGCTAATAGCTCAATCTGCCACATATACGTACTTCTTTCGCCACGCCTCACACATCCCACGATGCCTTCACTTTTCACTTTCAACATCACCACCTACCGGTGTGTCGCCAGTACAGACACTGAGGCTTGCATCCAGCGCCTAACTAGCCATAATCGTTTTCGCCTTCGGGTTTGCTACCTCAACATTGGTCATCCTCTCACCCTGCGACATAGGGCTACGAATTCTCCGTCGGCCTCTGTTAAGATGCTTGTAGTTAATGAATAACGTGCAGATCTCTCTATCCCAAGGAACTCAACAGAGCCCGCTCACTTATGCTCACTTAATCTCTTCCATTTTAGCTGAAAGTATAAACTGCGAGCTCACAGCATGGCCCGTTACAGAAGCCTCCGACTTATCCCTTAATACAACACACTTGGGTCGACGACAAAATTATGAGAGCCATCGCCATCAACGAGGAAATAGTACTACTCAGGGAGAACTGCTTCATTTCTTTTTAAACATGCGTGTTCGGGCTGTCTCGGTGACCAAAGCAACTGCTTTTCGGGATCGACACCGTCCACATCAGCTGGTGAGATGTCGATAAGAATCCCGAGATTCGGGTGTGAGTGCCATTTACCGAAGCAGCGCATTTACAATCGACCGATGACCTCTTTATCTTATTCCGCATCCATTTTTTGGCTGTCCTGGCGGCGCATAACTCACAACGACTATCACAGTTGGAGGCCAATAATCCAAGCTACCCGCACCGCCGGACCTCTCCTCTGACAAACAAATCTGTTCAACACGAAGGTCCACCTGAGGCTCATTTACGGTTCCGGGATATCCAAGCATCGGTTTCCTTTCCACCACACATACAGTCTGGCGAGTTGTTCTCGTAAAAGGACGCTTCCCCGCTTCTTTTGGCACCGATGAGTGGTTTAGCCTTGTGGCTCGCCTAAACAACGACTCTCTTGAATCATCTCGCCATGCTTTGTCGGCAAGTCATTTGTTGATGGCGATTAAAACATTTTTATGAGCTCTACTTATTGGTGTCTACCCTTTCTGCGCCATCTTCGACCTGGATCATTTTCATCGTTCTGGTAAGGACAGAACAATAATATGTATCCGTCTTGAGAGAAGGCTTCACCGGCCGACAGAGAAGCGTACCCAGGGACGAGGTTGAGCGGAATTTCGAACGCAACTTATGGGTCCGTTAAACCTTGAAAAAGAACGGAAACTTGTGTGAAAACAAAAACGTAAATGATTGCTGGGTACCGCCATAGTAGCATCTCGTCTAGAAGGGGCAGTGGTGGAGTGGTGTCACCAACATGGAACAAATTCATCTAGTCTGTTGCTTGGCTGCGTGCGTCCAAATAGGATCCGAGGTTTTGACACACCGACCTTTGAACAGGTGTATATAATCCCCAGAGTATTTCATCTTGTGAACGTACTAGTCCAATATCTCGAATCACTTGTCTGGCCTTGTTTTGCTCATCTTGCACCATATGCTGTCAGTTGAGATCAATATTCCAGATTGTCTGCTATTAGTACCCGTCTATATGAGTGAATCACACCCATAGAAAACATTTCGAAAGCCGCTTTATATCCAAAATTTTCATCAACGCAGCAGACACCCTGCAAAGTAAATCGCTAACCCGACAAGATATCATCTGCGGCATGGCATGATGCTTACACTATGTCGCGAACCGTGTTACGGTATGCGTGTTGAAATGTTTTGAGATACTCTGACCGGAAGGGACAGAGCACGAATTTTTCCCTCGGAGCCTTGCAATTGTCCTATATCTAATCTCTGCTATCAATATGTGATGTTCAAAGTTGTAGGGTCGGGGCGGTTCCAACTTCCCATCGACAACAACGATTTTAGATGAACAGAAACTGTCTGAGCCCGGAGGAAAGGCTTTTCCAAGGAGGGGTAGGCGATCAAGAAGCAAACAGTTCGCCTCGCTTGGGAAGCAATGAGCCATCCCTGGGGCCACATGCTTTAAGGTCATTGCCTGATGCTTCTCTGTCAACCTAGCTCGTCATGATGATGTTTATTTTGGGTGCTGATGGAGGCGACGAGGCGTCACCCAACCCCTTCAAAGGAAGACATATGATTTGCCCTAGCCATTTAAGTTTCTTGATTGAGTTCTGCGGTATTGCAACCACCTCAATTGATCATCGACATGCTCCTCGCCCCTTCGCCTGAGGGGAAGCCCCCCTCAATACGCTCTCAAGTAAGCCTACCGGGCCCTAACTCGCGCCGAGACAAGGTTGATAGAACCTTAAGGACCCTGGCAACGTATCAAAGTGTTTCTTTGCAGCATCTACGGCATAGATAACCTCAACTCACGGCTGTATCTGACACCCACGACCAACGGCAGAAAGAGTTGGGCGATATAGCCGCAGCCGATTCCCCTCCTTCATTCAGCAACCCTCAACATCCTTTAAAATTCGAAACCCGGGTCGAAATTAACGACAGCGAACTGTTGAAAAGACTGAGGGTGATTATCAAATCAAGTAAGGATCCCCGTTTCCTGCGAGCTACTGTGGGAGGCAGCTCGAGGGGTTGAAGAGTAGGGGAGTGGGCCACCAGGGAGCAGACACACGCCCAAAGTCCATGATCCCGGTTTTGACAAGCATGTTTCAACCTGCACATCAAGTCCGCAAGGATGTAGAGGTGATGCTTCGGGCTTCGGGGACATGTGAAGGAAACAGCGGTAGTAATAGTGACCGAGTAAGAACGGCTCTTGGACACCATCACTAAAGCTTCCATAGAGTTCGATGGATGATCTGGGTCCACGTCGAGTCAAGGATTTGATACGGCTGGATATCTGCTGCAAGAGACTGTTGTCTCCAGTTGCCTTCAATGAAAAGGTATTAGAAGGAACGCCAACACTACGTTACTCGGACTATCGTCCATAAAGCAACTGGTGTGGTACTGGACCTAGTAACGTCATAGTCAATTTAGTCACGCAATGTCCATCGAAGTAAGTCTACTAATAAGTCATGCTTAGCCTAGGTTTGTCTCGAGCATCACTCGTCAAAGTTGAGCACTGCCGCTCTCAAGGTATTTGATAAAAGATGCAAGTGAGGCAAACACACTTTGGCACGGGACTACGCCGGCATTCTGGTGCCGGTCATAAGCCTCAGGGGCAGTAAGACGCGTCCGCGAGGCCCTCGTGATTTTCGCCACAAAATGGGGTGAGCTGCCGAGTTATCCAGCTTGGTTTCTCTTAGCTTGATGGTTGAAGTCAAAGGACTCGAGCAGACATCACTTGGGCAGAAGGAAGGCTGGTCTATCCCGGCTTACAGAAAGGTGGACCAAGAGGGGTTTCCGCTCGGAGGTAGGTGCATGCGAGAGCATACTAACCCCCTCATCAGATCGGCCACTTGTCCTGACTGTGTGACTGCTTTTTATTCGTTGTGTAAGTCACAAATGTCGCCATGGCCCGGGATTGTGCAGACAAGTTCCTGGCATCGGAGTTAATGCCTTTCAACGTCAGTCGTCTTGTCGTCTTGGGAGCGAGTTGATGACGGACTGGCGCTTCTTGTCTCCCAGCAGACGGAAAGACACGACCCCGCAATCGGCCTCGAATCAACCAAGTTGTCCCCAGGGTCATGTTCTCTCAAACTGGGCTAGTGACTTGTCTGGCACCGGACTAGTTTCGACCATCAACGAGCGAAAGAGTACGGACGAACCTTGTTTCATTGTCGGAAAAACGCCAAACGACGATTGAAACGTTAAAACAAAGTCTGACAGGCTATTCATGGCGACAATGTTGCAAAGTAGCTTTTTGTCTCTTTAACAGGGGATGGGGCTCCAGCAACGCCAGATGTCATGGCGAACGAGAAAACCAATTGCTTCCACTTCTCTGGAGCCACTGTCAGAGGTTGATCCCGAGATTCCAGACGTGATCTTCGTGAGCACGACCCCGGATTGAGTCGAGACGGCGCCTTGTCCTTCTCCTTTAGATGGCCGAGAAGGCCCGGGAGCCAGGGACGACGTTATTCTCGAGTGCTCGACTGGTTCTTCCGATGACGAATCAAGCTCTCAATGACCCAAGCTTTCCCACTGTAACTCTGTCGCTCGCAAGACACTTCCAGGCGACAGCTTCTGTCAAACCCAAAGTGGCACTTGCATTCGGCCGATCAAGGCCTGCGGACTTTATCGTCTATTTTTGGCATCAGATCAGAGTATTATCACGCAGTCCCCCCCAAATCAGACGTAGAAATTGAGTTTTGTTTCACCGCTCTCCGTTCGACGCGAGTGGTTCGCGTCGACGGATGAGCGCTTGAAGGCGCACATTATGGAAAGTATGCACCGAACTTCAGATGCTTGTGTTGATCTTCTCTCCCCATGCGCCGAAGGACGCATCAGCAGCGAGAGAGGGCGAAGGGGAAGGGGAGAGAAAAACTTCCGACGACAAGGCGGCCCCCTGGATGCCAAGAATAGATCATAGACTGGAAAGACTCAATCCTGGCTGATATTGATGGGATATATTACTTCCCTGCTCACTTTCTGTTCAGCTCGTGTTCTTTCTTCTACATGTCCCTGGCTGTGTACCTTTCAAGCGGTTCATCAGACTCACTCTGGTGCTTCACAAGAAGACTGTACCCATCATTCCAGGCTAGCTGATGGAACGCAACCGAATCGTACAAGTAATTACTTGAATATCTCCATAATATTCCGTCACGGGCTCTCACTGTTCAGGTTGGTCTGGACCCCTAATACTTGTCGAGACTTGAGACTCCAGTTTTCCCCACTAACACCAACTCATGATAGATATACCCTACACTCATCCTTCACAATGGCCGGTCTCTCTGGAACTCGGAGAAAATCACCCCCGCCAATGTTGAAGTTCAACATTGATAGCCAACACCAGAGACGACAAGCACCACCGCCCCCTCCTCCTGGTCCTGGGACACCACCTCCAACACCACCGCCGCCTCCAACGCCGCCGCCTCCGGGAGAACCGAGGCCGCCAACACCTCCACCTCCTGGTCCTCCAACGCCTCCACCGCCTCCCGAAGGTCCTCCTCGTCCCCCAACGCCTCCTCCTCCTCCTCCTCCTCCTCCTCCCCCAACGCCTCCTCCGCGTCCTCGGCCTCGGCCTCCGCCGCCGCCACCACCACCACCTCCTCCTCCTGGACCTCCTGGACCTCCTGGGTATCCCGGTCCCCCTGGACCTCCAGGCCCTCCGGGTCCCCCTGGTCCCCCTGGTCCCCCTGGCCCTCCTGGCCCACCGCCTCCTCCTCCACCGCCTCCTCCCCCGCCTCCGCCACCTCCACCACCACCTCCTCCACCTGCACTGGCACCTGTCCTCCCAAGCCCTCAAAAGACGGTCTTCATCACCCTCCCTCCTGCAACCGTCACAGTGACAGCCACGGTTATTCCCGCTCAGAACGCAGGTCTAAGCAATGGCGAGGCCAACAGAAATGGCGGCGGCGGCGGCATCAACAGCGGCGTCAGCAGTGGCGAGGGCGGCGGCAGACAGCTCCAGCAACCGTCCATCAACATCAACATGACCCAGGGCAACCCATTTTCTACTGGTCTTGTCGCCGCAACCATGGGAATCATGGGTCTCACAGGTGAGAAGTTCCTTTTCATCAGCCCTCTCGGAAGAGGAGCGTATCTCAAGCATGTGGCTAACTTGATGGCTCTGCAGTGATATTGTCCATGCTGGCTGCCGGCTTCGCTTTCTGGCGCAGGCGTAGACGCCGTCAGGGACAGGCTCAAGCCATGGACCTTCAGGGGTACGATCTGGGGATAGACTATGGCCAGAATCACGAGCAGCCCGAAAAGAAGTGAGCCGTCGCATCTGCGAGTTTCAGTCGGGGTGGAGGACAGATTCCTTTCTTTCTCTCTTCTTTCGTCGTGATCGTTTAAGAACACGACTCACCATCTCTCAAGGCACTTGTAGTGGTAATGTATTTCTATGAGCTCAATGGAGACTTTTGTCATGTTGTTCTACGTATTGCCGGACTGGACGGCAAGATTGTATTCTATGGAACTTTCCAGCCGAGGGTTCGTTCACTCTTAGAGGAGAGCTACCTCGGACATCACAAGTATGTGGAACGTTGAAATTTGATCGGGGTCTTTGCTGGCAATACTTGATGTACAAAACCTAGTGACAGCCCAGCTCGTACGTGCTGGAGCAATCTCTCTGCTTGGTGATGGTCCATACGGGGCGGGAGTTCGGCATGGGTGGCAAGCGAACTGCTCCGCGAGCCTTTCCTATTTCGCAGATCGTCCAAAGAGCCGACGACGCGCACAGCTATATTTGGTCCAAAGACAATGTCATTGATGACCACACGGGCTGTATCTCCAAACAACAAGTCCGTGGGTCAGTCTATTTGTGGATAAGAACTGAAGCATGGGAGCAGCCTTTTGCACAGACGCACCATCATCATGCGACGTCTGACGGGTCATCATGACCGTGCTCTTGTGCCATTTGCGATGCAACATAAGGCTGATGATTAGAATTGACTTTGAAGTCTGCTTCTCGACACTTCGGCGCAGACGGGTATGGATGGTCTCGTCTGAAAGCCTTTGCCGAGAGGCAAGTTGTTGCAAATTTGTTGAGACATGGCAAAGACCAGGGCGAACTTTCCGACCTCGCAGAACAACAGGCAATGAAATTTGAGCTGTCACAGACATTGGGAAGCTTGGGTTCGAACAATACACAGATTCAAGTTTGCGCTGCAACTGGTTCTTAGACAGTTCGACCCATGGATGTAATCATTTCCCGTGATGAATTGGTTGTACGCAGTCCTGAAACCAGACCCCTCGACTTTCAACTCTCGAAATCCTCACAGATCGAGTTTTCTGACGCATCCCTACAGTTTGATGATCACAGACAGAACAACACTTGCTTGTGCAAATTTGTGCACAAGTCTGCTCACCACGTCTGGATCCGATATCTCAATGTGGCAGAGGTTGGGAAACCTTGTGAAACTTTCCGCAATCCATTTGAGGTCGTCTTTGATGTCACCTTGGCCTGTGAAGCATAAGCGTTCGATCAAGGGGGGAAGTGTCTCGATGACCCTGTTTGGGATTGTCGGCTCATTCTTCGAGTCCGGGACCGCGGGGTTGTAGGCGCCATGGAAGGTGCTAATGTCCAACTGGAGATTTTCCAGGTTGACGAACCCGACAAGCTGATGTGACACTTAGTCGTAGCAGACCTCCCCGACACTCAGTCTCGAGAGGGGGTAAACTCGTGGACGGACTCTGTTAATCAATCTTCACCGTTATGGAAATGGTCTGCAGCCTGTAACAAACGGCACTTACCTCTTCTGCCATCATGCCCCCTATTTCGAGTTTGCTCCCAGGGCTCTCAGAGGTTACAAAACGGCAAGAGACCCGTATCCTTGTCTGTATCTCTCCGGCCTTTGGCTTACACAAGTATCTCCACCGGATCGTCTTGACTCTGGGCGCGCGGCCAGCGATTTCGATGTCCAAGCCGTGTTTCCGCCTCTCCTCCTTATGTTTTGTTTTTGCTTCTTCCTTCGTGAGAGGCTCCTACAAAGTATCAACAGGACAGTGACATAAAGCATTAATGTCCTCGGCGTAGTACTGCATACTGGCCGCGTTCCCTGATTATTCGGGGCTCTCCAGGAGAAAGACGGGACACGCTAGTCCATAGGCACACAGCGTTCCTTCCTCCTTGCCCAGGTGACTTCACCCGTATCTTGCACCTGCCCGTACAGAATCAAAACATGTCCTAGTTGTCCCTGTTCCGTCATATTCCCTTCCTTCCCTCATTTCCTCCTCCCCTCCTTCCCTTCCGTACTTCCTCCCTTCCTTCCCCCGCCACTTCCGTGGTTCACCTTAACTCTCACCTTCATTCTCAATTTCACTCTCACGTTCACTCTCAACTTGCAACCTCATCCTCTCTTCCATCCTCGCCTTCATCTTCATCCTTAATCCTATCCTCTCATCTTCACCACGCTCCGTTTCGTCGAAACTAGAAATACGACGAGACTAAACCGCGGCAACACACCGGCAACTCCAGCGTCACTTCTGCCTCGTGAGTTGCCTCTTCGTCGACGATTCGTCAAATTGCTTCGTCTCACTTCGAGGTGGTCACCACGGAGAATCTCGTCTCATCACGTTCTGGTGCGTTTGCTGTTTCTTCCGGACTTTTGTCTCCCCCTTTCCTTCATCCCAGCTGACTGGGGCCCCTCTGAACAGAACACAATATTTAGACCAAAGATTCGAGAAAAACCGCAACTATGGCTGAATGGAAGAGACTGCCCTCCGTGGTTCTCCTCGAACTCTGCGACGCTATACAGCCGATCTATGTCGTCCAAGACCTGTTCACAACCACCACCACCGACGCAGAGCTCTCATCTCGTCTTCAAGCCCAATGGCTCACCGCTTTTCATCTCTCGTTGGCATGCAACAGATTCCGCGAGGTCATCACCCCGGTCTTGTACCGTCGCATCAGCATCCACGGCGGCAGAACCGCCTTGAAGCTCGCCTCGCTCCTGCGCTTCCTCGTCAAGCACCCGAACCTTGCCTCGGGAGTCAGGCAGCTGACCCTCAATCTCGAGGTTCCCGACGCCGGGTTTGTTAGGCTTTCCGCTGAAGACTTTGATGGAATCCTTGCTGCTGCAAGGGGATCTCAGATCCCTGTGCCTCAATACCTGGACCCTGTCCCAGGCAACAGCAACAACAGAATAGCTCAGAAACAAAGCCAATTTGGCTTTGACTGTGCCTCCATCAGGTACCTCCTTGAAATCAGCCTTTATCACATGAGGGGCCTCAGAGAGTTGGGTCTTGCACAGCCATGGCCTTTGTTCACGTCCCACCTGAGCGCGCTGCCGACCACCTTCAACCATGAAGTTGATGGCATGGACCGCAGGGTGTTGAGCGAGCATGCAAAGTACTCCAAGGACATCAGCAGCGAGCGCAGCGCCCTCTTCACACTGCCTCATCTTACCTCTTTTGCAGTCCGACCTTCCTACTGCCCACTGATTGCTGGCTTGGACTTTCAGGCCTGCGCCACCACCATTGGGTTGGGACCGAACATCACACGCGTCTATCTCTCCACTGACTGGATTCAGATGAATGGAAGTGTACCCTCTCGGTCCCTTGAATCGGTCACTGACTTGACCCTCGACAAGATGCCCCTAGTTTCAGATGACTTTGCCTCCATTGTCGAAAGCTGCGGCTCTCTGGAGACCTTCAAATACCTGCCCGCGAGAGACGGCCCCCCCGGCAACTTTCTCGAGATCGAGTTTCCTGTGCTGACATACCTGCTCCGGCACCACGACACCACAGCCAACACCCTGCGAACTCTCTGCATCACGGTCCACCAAGTCGCGGGTTACACCTACAGCCACACCGAGACCTTTCTCAGGTTCCCCAATCTCGAAAACCTCTGGATCGAAGTCTGGGACCTTCGAGGCCAGAGAGGCGACGACGAGCATTACCAAGGCCACGCCTTTTACAGAATCCTGACGACCCTGCCTCGTTCCATCCGCCGCATCCATCTGAAGGGCGAC
This sequence comes from Colletotrichum higginsianum IMI 349063, assembly GCF_001672515.1. NCBI lineage: Eukaryota > Fungi > Ascomycota > Sordariomycetes > Glomerellales > Glomerellaceae > Colletotrichum > Colletotrichum higginsianum. The sequence continues at coordinate 3,601,121 of NC_030961.1, read as the reverse complement.
TTGTCCCAGCTTTCAACCGACCTCGTCTTCCTCGCTCAGAACACCTGGAAGTACCCCCAGCTCCGCGTCGTCGAGATCGAAGCCAGACACACTGATGAGCCAGACGATGCGGGAGACGAAGAGCACTCGGATGGTGAGACCGACCATGAGGTATCCGACGAGGGTAACAAGGAAGACGACTCGGACGGCAAGATGGACTAGAAGTCTGATGCCGAGGAGAAGTCGGATGACGAGAGCCACGGCGGCGGCAACCAGAGCAACAACGACGGCGAGAGAGACGTCGACTGGCACAGATCGCTTTTTTCTACGGTGGGCATCGAGTCGCCGAGCGTTATGGCTACTAACGCTGCGTTGTGGGAATACGAGTTCAACTAAGGGGGTAATATTGATGGAACGGGCGGCTTAGGGGAGTCTGGACTCGATTATGGGGCAAGACTTCTTCTGTATTGGAGGTATCGTCTTCGTCAGTGCACATAAAGTCAATTCTCATTGCCCCGGTATAGTCTAGCTCTGGAACTAGGAAGGTAATCGTCGATGGAGTAGGACGGTCACGGCATTGGGCGAAGTAAGTTGTGTAGAGGCTGGTCTGTTTAAGATACTGTAATTATAGACGCGAAGTTCACCTCAGACTCGAACCGGGTTACTTCTTCGAGAACTAATCATATCTCCTTCCGCCCAAATTCTCGTGCCAACTCTAACTGCAGATCCCTAGTACGCATTTGAAGTGCCAATGCGCGGTTCTGCCTCACCACGATATCGGATCCATGTCCACACTGCAAGTCCTGACCCCCGCCTCCCTGAACATGACCTTTAGCTTCTCAGTGGCCATTGTGGACTCCAAATCATCAAAGGCGATTTCTTTGAGGTGAGGCATCATCCCGTCCCGGCAGTGGCCTGCCAGCCATCTCAAGCTGTTGTAAATGCGGTCAACAGGGCCGTAAATGTGAAGGCGCCGGAGAGAAGAGGGGAGCGTCCGAATCAAAGTGACAGCCGCAGCCGGCGACACAGACTCCTCCTCGAAGTTGGACTCGGACTCGACATCGAGTTCATTTTCGACGTTGTCTTTGACCGCCCATCCGCAGCTCCAAGCGTCCACCCACAAGTTCTCTAAGACCTTGAAGGCCTCAAAAGACTCGAAAATCATGTCGTTTTGGTCAATCCAACGGAAGGGGAAGCAATAAAAGCACAGCGTCTGAAGCGATCTTCGGCTTCCCCGTAATACTCTCTGAATCTTGGGGGGACAGGGTGGGTGGCTCCAGGTCTGTTGGTAAAAGTCGTCAGTCGCCACTTGGATGAATCTTCTCAGATTTTTGCACGACTGCAAAAAGTCATAAAACGACGATGCTCCCCTCGCAATACAAATATCCTGCAGGATGATGCTTCGGAGGTACGCTTTCGGACAATCACGAAATCCTTCAGAGTATAGGGTAAGTCCACGAAGGTAGATGTCCGAGATGCTACTCGATATTGTGGCCATTTCGGCGATGTCGAAAGGGTCAAATCGATTGCCCTGACTAGACGAGGGTGAAGCGGGTTCGAATGCCAGAGATCTAAGAGATGGGAGGCGACCCACTGCCGGTGATTCCTGCATGGGTTCCAGATGACTATCTTGAAGCTGGCAGCGAATGGCGTTACAGAAATCGTGTGAAGTCGCGAAGGTGATCTCCTCGACGTTGCGGAGATAGTAGAAAAGCATGACGCACAGGATAGCAATACACGTCTCCTCGTATTCCATCGCTCCGATCAACGAGTTATCTGTTTCATTGTCGTACTTTATGGCGCCTACCCAGGTTTCGTCCGCGATCGTAATCCCGATCGTTGCCGCCCAGGCCTTCAGGGAACGCAGCTGCTCGTAGCTGACCGAGGTATGGCCATAGGGGAGCACGGAGAGTTGAAGACGTAGCTGCTGGACGTGATCGCCAATCTCAGGTCGTATACGGATGAGCCGTAGGAGAGAGAGCAATTTCTGGGCGCTGTTGCATCTGGGGATGCTAACGAATCGGTATTTGTCTGCTGCCAAGACCCGGTGAAGGTATTTGCAGGTGCTCGCAAGGTTGATCACGGAAAGCCCCTCGCGATTGAGGCTCTTTGCGAGAGCATGCTTCTCTTTGCTGATGCTAGCATCGAAAAGGCGTTTTTTCGCGGGCAGGCCACTCCAGATGAACGACGTGATCGTGAGCAGGGTTTCTGGCGGAAGGTCTGTAAGCTTCGCCATAGTAGGCGGTGGGGGTTGAAGGAGTATGGTATCTTCGAGGCTCCCGCGGGTGTTGTTGAAGATGTGAAGATGGGAAGATGTCAAGATTGAGGTTCGGTTCGAAAGAGAGAAGGAGGCCGGCTGCCTGTGGTTGTTATCTCAGTGGTGGCAGGAGCGACAAGTGCGGCATGCAGATACCCGGTGACGGAATTCCGCCTATCTACATACACCCATCACTGCAGCTTAAGTCAATAGACTGCCTCTGACTGCCGTCCTTCTCGGCAGTGTGCTTCGCTAATTGAATAAAACGCCCCCGCATCGGCGCATATCGTCCGGAAGTTGCGCCCGACTTGGATCCGGGAAATGCGGGGAGCCCGGCCCCGTTTTTCAGCCTCTTGGCCTCGGCACGATTGAACCCATGGTTCAGCCACTTGAGCAGGATCAGAAGAAGGGAAAGTTGAACATAAGGGCACACCTCGGTAGATTCCCTTGAATGTAAGATCGGTTAGCGATTGTTGGTGTGGCGAACCATTGTGGATGCATCCGACGGACTGGCAGTCGCGTGGCTGTTGGCCACAGACTTCTTCTTGGGTTATTCGAACTTTGTCATGTGTCAAGTATGGACTCTTATTTCGTTGCAGTTGTTTCAAAAAGATGGTGAGCGACGTAGGCCGGCGCATATTTTAAGGGCAACCTCGGATCAGGCATTTGGGTCTTGGTAAGTTTGATCAGATACAGCGATTCTCGTGCGCTTCTCCTATCCATCCTCAACGTGGGATGTCATTTGTGGCAGCAGCGATAGATGGCGGTAGTCCTCTTCTTCTTCTTCCTTTTCTTCTCACGACGACTCGCATGAGTGCGGCGACGATTGCCAACCATCACCTCCATCATCATCCTCAACATCACAAGATCCTCTGATACCCTCGTACGGGCCAGACACACGGTGCTGGCAGCGAGCACCATGATGCTTCCAGACACGTTCTGCACAGGCACTGCCTTGGTGATTGTCCAGGCGCACATACGAGCGAAAGCGATGAGCGCTTCCACGAGCCTACTTCTGCGGGCGGGCGGGAGCAGGCTGACCGCGGCTCCGAACAAGGACTGCGCGAAAGTAACCCTCGTGACGTACGATAAGCATGTCGAACCTGAGCTCCGAGACCTCCGCCAAAAATCTGGCTTCGGCACGAGAAGGTGTACGCCCTAGATTCGCCTGCCAGATAAAATCTAACGACAGAAGTCTCACTCATCAACGTAGACTTTTCCAAAAATAATACGGGTGCCGATGCTGGCCATCGTATAAGACGTCGGAACAGTCCTTGCGGTTTCGGTAATAGGATCTTCCTCACGACAGACATTGAGAGTCAGAGCCAGGGGAGTGAGGCAGGGTTAAAGTTCACTGGAATGTGTTTTGCCTCGCGCTTGTGGCCTGGGAGAGATTGCACAGCACGTGGCGAAGACGATCATCATGCAGTATACCCAAGCTCCCCAAGCTCTGGGCAGTTTGAGAGTATAAATAGGGCCACAATAACGACGCAGCCCTTCCTCAAACACTGCGCAGGTCGTAGACTCCGGGCCCGGGACAAAGATCACCTCGCCGAACGAGTATAACAGGTCATTGGGAATCGGAGCCGATGACAGGCCAACGTTCTAATGTAGCTTTTGGATCCAACTGCCATTGTTAAGATCCGACTGACAACATACAGCAGGCCCATGAGAATCTTTGCTGCCTTTTTGTTGGCTCCTCATGGAGGTGATGAAATAGAAAAGGTCGATGGACAAAAACCAGACCGTGTGGTATCTTCTACCCATTTTTAAGAAGTTGACTCAGCCGAAGTGTTAACCTCGGAAGATCTGCTTGATGTGATCTGGCCTAGCGGCTTCCTCAATGGCGTTGTGGCCGTCCTCGGCATCCTGGACGTCGGAATGGACAGCTTCTCCAGCGTGATCGACGTCCAAGTACAGGGCGATCTCTAGAATGACTCCATCTAACACTTCCGGCAGCCAGGCAACATCCGGATGGCATGGTATGGAGGTCGGGTCGGAAAGGAGATGTCGGATCGATGGAAGGTGGGCTGGTTGAAAGGTAGGGAAATTGCCTGGGCTGGAGGTGAAAAGAAGCGCCAGATCGACAGTGTAAGTGTCGTAAATGTCCTCGACGAGGAGATTTCGTTCGTCTCGACCTGAAACCGACTACTTTGATCTTGTTGAGAGGCAGGAGAATAGGGTTGTTGATCGTTGTGTTTGATGGTCTCGACAAGAGACTTGCGGGGATCGTGTGCACGTGTCTGTTGCTGTTCGATTTGCTTTACTCTGAATAGCACCGCGTGAGTCAAAAATGTGGAGTGAGGAAGGAAAAAAAATGTGCTACCGGGACCTCTCTGTTCACTTTCATTCTTCTCTCTCTAGCTTAATTGATCCCCCGATGCAAACAAGACAGTCTTGAAGTCTCACCCCTTCACGTAGTCCGGCGGTCCAGCCAAGAGTGCCTTTCTAGGTCTAGAAACAAGAATACTATGGCAGCCGGTGGTGAGCAAGAGAACAATAAACTGGGCAAGCTCCTGACAGTCATTCAAACAGGTATCATTTCTTTACGTCTATTATGGGGGAAAAGAACAAGGTCACTCAGCCACCGAGGAGTCAACCATCCTCGAGCGGCCTCCTCACGAAGATTTCCAGCGTCCCCCTCATCTTCTCCTCGACCGCCTTTCTCTCCTTGTCCTTGGCCGGCAGACCGACCCGGCAGACTGCCTTGCCAAGCACCTCGCCCACCCTCCTCTCTCGCGCCCTCCTCCTCGCCAGCGCCGCGTCCGCGGCCGCGTTCCCGCCCGTCAGCCTCCTGAAACTCAAGCTCCGACGGTTGGGCTTCGGCAGCGTCAGCGCCTCGACCTCGGACCTGGAGATGGGCGCCAGCTCCGCCACGACCTTGGACAGAGTCGCCGTGAGAAAGACAAACGCGATGTTGTGATTCGGTGCCATGGCGAGGATGTCCAGAACTGAGGTCTTGTCGTCTTCGACCTCGGTGGACGATCGCACCGCCGTGGTACCGAGGTGGGGGAGGGCGAGCTCGATCTTGGCCCAGAGGGCAGCAGTGATGATGCCGTCGGTGAGGCCGCTAAGGAAGAGGAGCAGGACCTCGGCGAGAACTTCGAGACGGTGAAGGGACGGTACTTCGACGGGAAGTGCGTCGAGTAGGGGCCGGTCGTTGTCGAGCGCCTCAATCAGGGCGACGATCTGGCTTTCCCTGGACTCTTTGTCCTGGAACAACCAAGTAGTCTCGTCAAATGGCCAGCCGGGCCTGTCGACGGGAACGACGTGCTCTTCAATCATATTCGCATCGGCAATGGCGCGGGCTGTCATGGTCTCCACGGCTTCCGTGAGTTTGAACAGTTCCTTTGGGGCAGCGCAGCGGACGTCAAGGTCGTACGGGATGGAGCTGGACCCCTCTTCTGTTCTGGACTTGAGAAATGCTCGGATGCCACCGTCGGGAATGCGGATGAGCTCATCGATGGAGCGGCCGAAGCACGTTGGGAGCCATGAAGCGTGAACGGGGATGAAGTGGTCTCTGCCGTCTTCCACCCGGAGCACTAGGATATCTTCCAGTGAGGCGCGGCCGTCGTTGAGGGCTCGTGCGTGAGATATGTCGCTGACATAGACCTCCAAGACACCGCTTACCGTCTCGCCCGGCTCCAGCGTGACCTCACTACCGAGATCTGGTGAATCCTCGCTGTTTTCATGGTTGCCTGTCCGCCTGAAAGACGAGCTGAGCCAAGCCGGTGGGCTGGAATCATCCGAGTCTTCTTCTATCGTGGGCTTCTCGACAAAGGCGAACTTGGCCGGCACCCGCCCAGTGTTTGCTATTGTCAAGGTGGCGGCGTGTCTGTTGCGGAAGCCAATGTCGCCCAAGTCAACAGCTTCGCTGAGACCCATGGACGTACTTTCGCCCTTGGGTTGCTTTCCAGGGTTGTCCAGGATGACCGTGATCAGGGGTCGCCCTTCGTTCTCGGCGCGGTCCAAGTCCTTTGCGACTTCGGCGTGGACCTTGGCCTTGAGGTCGGGAACCACAGCGTCGTAGTCGAGGGTGAAAACGGAAATGATAGGCTTATGATCTGAAGATATGATCCGTTGGTGCGAGGTGTATATGTCGAGCTGTATCCTGTCCGTGAATCCTTCTTTCGTCACAACCTCTTCCGGCTCGTTTTCATCTTCTTCGTACTCGTCGTAATCGACGCCGGCTTCTCCGATGGGCATTTCCTCGCCGTCAGCATCGGGGTCGTAACTGAAGAGGACGTCGTCGTCATCCGTCGCATGGTCGATACCCCGCGCCGTCATCTCCTCATCCTTCTTCTTCGCCTCCTCTGCATCCTTCACCCTTTGCTCGTATTCTTCCCTGTCCTTCCTTGTTCTGTACAATATGCGATCGCACCAACTTGGAGCTCTTTGCTTCTCGCTCGAGTCAAACAGGCTGACGGTACCGACGTCGTACTTGTACGATGGCAAGAACGTGATGGGCCCTTCTCGCCATCCATCATGGAAGGCTTGCTTCTCTTTGATCACCCTCCGCAGCTGGTCATGCGGTAAAAGGGAGTCCAGTGTCGCTTGTAATGAGGTAGGGTCGTCGCTCGGATCCGGCAGAAAGTCGTCGGGGTCTGGCAAGGAGCTGACCGAGTCGTCGAAGCTGGGCGATGATAGGCTTGTGTCGACGGTAGAGGTGTCATCGTCACTGTCAACTCCCTTTGAGCTCTTCACTACGTACACCTCCTCGCCTGCGATGACCTTGCGACCCTTCTTGTCCAGATCGTACTCTCCGCGGGTGTGCAGCAAAAGCAGTCGCCGGATGTCGTTGCCAGGCAGGCCATCGACACGGAAGTTTAAGTCGCCCAGCCAGAAGGCGAAGTCCTCGTCGCCAATCTTCTCCGCGTCGGCATCGTTCTCGCCGGCCAAGTTGATGGGGTCGAACTGTGTCCGGGTCAAGATCTGGCCGACATCCCACAGCCTCCGGTCCAAGTAAGTCTGCTCCGAGCCGCTAGCAAGGTGACAGTTGACAAAGACCATTCGTGTGGTCTCGCCGAGGAGCATCCGAGTCGTCACGGCACCCTTGTTTCCGAGGTACCCAAACAAACCGGTCCCGACAGAGACGGTGCTTACGTTGCTGATCGTGGGGGCAACTTCCGGGGAGGCGTATGCCAGCAGCAGCAAGCCAGACATTTGTTCCGCGGCGACAAGCTCGTACCCGTCGGGCATGGCCTCCTCGAGCGCTTCCTTCCACTTCTTCATCGGCGCCGGGTCAGAGGATATGCGGGTCATGTAGTCCCTCGCCATGTTCAGATCGACTATCTCTTGCAAGCCCAGGACGTACAGCCCAATCTTGTCCCCTCCGACCAGGTGCACAGAAGCGCTGGGGTCCGCACCGTCCGATTCCTGGCTGGTGGCGGCCGAAGGGTTCGTCTCTACCGTGTCGTGGTCGGATACATCAAGCTTCGAAAGGGTCGTGTCGAGGCCGTACCCGTCAACGAACCAGCTCGCGAGGTCCTTGTCGGTGCCGGGACACGCCGCCACGTTCCATGTTCCGATCTTCACACGGATGCGATGTGGGCGCACGTATTCTGCACGGCGCGCGTAGACGGCGCGAGCTAGGGAGTGAGGTGTTGAGGTGAGGTCGACGGGGTCCGATGTCGTCGACGGGATGGTCTCGGAGGGCGCCATCACGGGAGGCTCAGCTATGGAGTGTTGCTTGGCCAGGATGACAAGGGATGCGAGCGAGATGGGGGACCGACGCGACGGGGAGGAGGAATCGACGAGGTTTTGAGTACACGGCACGGCAGGCTGCAAACGGCGGGGAGAGGCAGGGAGCGGGGTGAGACACGAGACCGGTCGGGGTCCTGTTGTTGTGGTGTGCTAGTAGTCGTCGGTCAGCCCGGAGACGCCCGGCGCATGATGATGGAAATTCCGGCGTGGCTACGAGTCGTCGTAAGAGCGGCCACTGACCGGGATGGCGACTGTTATGCGGAAGGGGGACAACTCCCAAGGGATGGTCGGAAGAGGTGCTGCGCAGCGCAGAGAGACGGTAGAAACGGATGAAACCACACACCCCCTCCAGAGAAGTACGGACGAGCCGGAGCTCGACACGGCGAGAAACCCGGTGGGGCGACGTTTCGAGTAATCAAACAAGTAAGGTAGTGAATAAGTAAGTGTCAACTGCAAGTGTAAGTGTAAGTGTAAGTGTAAGTGTAAGTGTCAAGTAGAGAGGGCAATAGAGTAGTAGTGGTGATGTAAGTTTGGATGGTCAGTGTACACAGGTAGAACCCCCCCAACCAGACGAGGAAAAAAGGGTCGCAGAAGGATTGTCGCCGGGATCTCGTCTGAATCTGGGATATGACGGAACGAGGGGGAACTTACTCGTCTCTTTCCACTTTCCAGTGCGTCGGGGGGGCCAGTGACGGTGACGTGCGGCCACTGGGGATGCAGACAGCGCCGCCGAAACACCGCAGACATGGAATGACAGGGCTGTAGGTACTCTGTGTCGCTGTGGGGGGTGGGACTGCAAAGCACTGCCACAGTGCGACGCTGGGACCGGCGGGGTTACCTGATTCTCTTATCGCGATAAGGCCAGATAAGTCAACCACTAACGATAAGGGAAGTATTGCTTGGGTAGGCCCGCGCCCTCGACAACTGACCTCATTCGATAGCATAGCCTGACATCTCCAAGTCACAAATTTGAACACGAAGCTTCAGCATCACACCCGCAGTCACACCTGACTCTGTTTCCCCCCCTCCGAATAACCCACCGAGACAAAATCCGTTCGCTGTCGTTACTGCCAATCAAGAGATTCCACAACCAACACGCACCCCGCCGCCACGTTTGCGAACCCGGCGATCCTTCCTCACATCTGCACCACCACCGTATTGCATCACACACACCCAACATGTCCCGGTCAACCCCTCGCAAACGCGGCCACGCCCGCCACTCCTCCGCCTCCGGCCATGGCCCCCGTCCCGTGCAGTCCGACTACGAATCCGACGCCGCCCACTACATCGACTCCCACCCAGTCCCCGTCCCGAACCCGGCCCTCTTCAACCGCACGAACACGGACCTCAACCTCTCGGTCCTGCGCCGCTACCTCCCCTCCATCAACTCGACCCTCTCCATCGCCGCCAACGCTGTCGTCTACACCTTCAACCCTTCTCTCCCCGGCTGGGACAAGACGGGCATCGAGGGCACCTACTTCCTCTGCATGCAGGACCCGGCCCCGGGCGCCAGCTCCGCAACCCCCCGTGCCTGCATCTTCGTGCTGAACCGTCGCGGCCTCGAGAACGTCATCCTCGACCTGGGCGACGTCGCCGACTTCGAGGTCGTCGACGAGATCTACATCTTCCGCCTGCGCGGCGGCGAGGAGGATGGCAGCAAGGTCATGGGCATCTGGATCCACGCCGACAAGGACGACACGCGTGTTATGAACGCCGCCCTCATCACCGAGACGCTCAGGCACGTCCGCATCGCCGAGGAGCAGAACGCCGTCGCCGGCGGCGGTCCCGCCCCGCAGGAGGAGCTGGGGCCCGCGATGCAGGCCATCGGACGCCGGCTGAGCCTGAGCGATCTTTTCGGCGCGCAGAACGGGGTCAAGGGCTAGGAGTCCCTAGTGCCCGACGCGGTGGCCGGGCAGCGAGCGCTCGCGATGAGGAGCTGGGGCGTCACGGAGGATCCCGACCTGTGGAAGGAGAGGGATCGAGAGGGAGGGGCCCACCAGCCGACGGCACAGCAGCCGACGGGACCTCGGCCCTGGATGGCCAAGTTGTTACTGAAGTGTACTCCGTTCTGAAGTACGCGGCGCGCCGACGCCGTGGGGCATGATGATGAGGGTTAGGATGTCCCATGTCAACTCACGAAATTCACGAAACCATTCTAACTAAAGGGGGGCGGCTCGACGGAGAGCAACGGTAAAACCAATGATACCCTTGATTAAGAGAAGAAAAGAAAAGTCATTTTTCATACAATGATGCAAAGTCGTCATGGGGCTTCGTGACTGTCCGAGAGCCCGCCGTCGTGACTCGCAAGTCTAGAGGCCTTTTTCTATTACAACACCCCGGAAAAGCCTGACCCGTCCTAGACCATGCCCGTAACCCCCCACCCCCACCCCTCCTCTCCTGCCACCTATTACCACAAAGGGGATGTCGTGTACGATCGAAGACCGTCCCTGAACTCACTAGAAAGGATACATGGAAGGCCGCGCTCACACCGTGCCGCTGATGCTGAGCTCCCGGATCTCCTGCAACACCTGCTCGACACGCTGGTCCAGTTGGCCCTGGGCGTACTGTTCTCGCGTATCGGCATCGAGGTACTGCTGGACCTGTGCCATGCGGCTGTAGGCCTCGGCGCAAAAGCGCAACTGGATCTTGACGAGGGCCTCAAAGGTAGGGTCGAGGTACGGCACGCGGAGGTCGATGAGCTGCGGCAGCTCCGTCGACAGCTGCTCGTTGAGCTGCTCGTAGGCCGTCTTAGCCATCTCCATCTCCTTCTCGGCGCGCGGCAGCTTCGTCACGTCCTTGTCAGGTTTTTCGACGAGCTTCTTGACCTTGGCGCGCAGCGCGTCGTAGTCGAGCAGCTTGTGGCCACGCTTCTTGATACCTGGGTGGGGTCAGTCACTTGGCCTAGGAACAGAACCGAGGCCGGAACAGGGTTCTTTAGGGGAAGGGCTACTCGGGTGGACTGACATTCGTTGACGTCGGGGAAGTAGGCGCAGAATCGGGAAATTGGTTCGAGAACGGTTTGTCTGCACCAGGTTAGCCCGGCTGTGCGTCATCGAGAGATGCTGGCTGGCAGGATTCGGCGTACTGGTAAGGGCCGTCCAGCGCCTTGATCGTCTCGGCATCGAGGTCCTCCACGGCCTGCTTATAACTTCTGCTCACGCCGTCCTTGGCTCCCGAGTCTCCGTAGAAGGCGTCTATCGTTTCGGCAATACGCATCTGGGAAGCAGTCATGGCTTGGAATCACCAGGTTAGCCCACCGCCACTGTCGGTCCAGGGAACAGACCGTCGCCGACGCCGATGCAAACACACCTCGCAATGAGTCCAGGTATCCCTTTGCCTCCTTCTGCAGCCGTAATGAAGCGGTCTCCATGGTTCTGAATCGCCTGCCAAAAGTCTCAGTATGCGCTGTGGTCGGATATCTCCAGTCGGAGTGTTGTTGTTGGTGCCCACCTCTCCTCAACCTCGTAGTCGCGATCGTTGGTCTTCTCCACATGACCTGCCAAGATTAGCATCCCGTGCTGTGACTGCTGGCCGAGGAAGAAAGGGGCTTACCCGTCTTCATCATCACCTGCGTCGTCGCACGGTTGACATTCTTCTTGAAGCCTGCAGCCGTTTCATCAGTCCCGTCCTGGTGCAGTCTCCCTTACCCAGCTTGCGCCGAGTAATGAGGGGTCATCCGAAGGAGTGAGTCGTACCTGCCCAAGACATGTTGGCTGGATTGCGGTACTGTTTGTGTCTGCTGCTCGAGGGGAGGAAACAATAAAGAAAAGGAAAAATCCGTAGTCAGAGAGTGTGTGTGCTTGGGAGATGTGTGTATTGATCACTGGGTGGTTCGCGGGGTATCGTTCGTGTGAAGGCCGTTTCGTCGTCCAAAGGTTAAGGGAAAGAAAGGAACTGCATCTGGGGAGGTTTTGATTGCGCGGACGAATTACTCTATGCAGGCTGGGGAAACCCAACTAGTAGCCCGGAGCAGTCAGTGCCAGTGCCTAGCAGCCGAAACCGACGTCAGCGAGAGGCTTAGACTGCGCCACGTTTCCTTGTTGGTGCTAGCTGGTCTTGGGTAGTACCGGGACGCATGTGGCGCAGCAGTGCAGGCGCAGGCAGGCAGCCTATGTTTCCCAATTTCGGATTTCGGCAGGGTCTGATGGAAATTAGAATGCATAACCTGCGTCTCTTGTGATAATCCTTACCTACCTATCCGTACTTTCTTTACTTTAGGTTTCTATCTGCATCTGTACACAACATCTATCCGTGTAAGGAACAGTTTTATCCGCACTCACTCAACTCTCACTCGGAGCTTCTGCCAAGCTTTGCAAAGCTCAAATCCAATCTCCGGGTAACCGTCCTGAATTCAATCTTCATCACCACCATTGTCATCGACCCACCCACCAGCTCATCCGAACTATCAGCACAAAAAAATAACAATGGCGGCCCCTCGGTTCCTCCTCATAAGCCTGGGGAATCCGGAGCCATACTACAACACACTTCACTCCGCCGGTCACCACGCCCTCGCCAATCTCCAGAAGCTCTTGGGCCCTTCCCAGCCGGCCTTCCACAGGGGCCGGTTCGGCGGCAGCTCATGCCTGGCCTCCATCGGCCCCAAGTACGTTATGATCCAGAGCCCTGCCGTCATGAACGTCTCCGGCAAATGGGTCGCCAAGGCGTGGAAAGAGACCCTCGGCGCGCGCGACCCGGCCGACCTGAGTCTCCTCCTAGTCCACGATGACCTGGAGGAGGAACTGGGCTTCGTCAAGACGAGAAAGTGGAAGAGCAGCCACCGGGGTCACAACGGGGTCAAGAGCGTCAACGCTTGTCTCCGCCAGGCGGACTACCCCGGGTCAGAGTGGGCGAGGATATGCGTTGGTATTGGGCGGCCGGAAGAGCGCGAGAAGGCTACCGTGTCTAACTATGTGCTGAAGCCCATGTCGAGGCACCAATGGTCTACCCTCGAGGCCAACGCAGGGCCTGGGACCCTCGAGTGTCTCCTCGCGTGGGAGGAGAAGTTGGCCGCTGCGGCTGGAAAGTGAGGGATGCCGTCCGTCCCTTGATCTGTCCTAGAACTCCGGGCGTGTTGCTCCCACGCCCACCTTACCTGCAGCATCACGAGGCCTAACCGTCAGGTCGATTTCGCAGCTTGCAAAGCCGAGAGCCTCCAAGCAAACAACCTCATCTAGCAACCAACCAGAGACGGCCTCGTCTCTGGTGCCGGGCGCGCCTGGCTACGAGCATCGCAAATGCCTCTCAGACGTTGTGCATTTGCTTCCGCCCGCGATTCATCAAGAAAACGGCCCTAGTACATCTTCAGGTAGCCTCGTCGGGTCCGGGCCGGCCATCGAGCCACTTGCTCATGTATGGCCCGTCGAGCCAGTATCCGAGCTTGGCGTAGTAGCTCCTCACGCCGACACCAGAAATGACACTAATCTTCTCACTGCCATGCTCGTCCCTTGCGATCCTCTCCGCCTCCTCCATGAGTAGGGTGCCGAAGCCTTGATGCTGGAACTTCTTCGGATCTCGCGCATGCACCGGCACCGCCGTGCCATACACGTGCAGCTCTCTCACCAGACTGGTCGGCTGTCCGACGAGCTCCTCGCGGTACGTGTACTTCTCGGTGCACTTGCGCAGGCGGAGCAGCGCAACGAGAATGTCCTGCTTTGGGTCCTCATACGCCAGGAACGTCTCCCATCCGCCGTTCGCCGTGTAGTCTCGTCTGACGAGCTCGATCTGGTTGGGCCTAATCTTATTCTTGACCTCGTTCACACCCACCTCGCGTGTCCGCACATCTCGGCACGTCGTGCCAAAGTCTTTCATTCTCGCCAACGCTAGCTCTCGCAAGTTGCCGTTCTCCACGCCAGACGTGACTAGGGGCATGGGGATATCTCTCTGAACACGGTAGATACGGGTCCATGGCGGAATCAGTGCCAAGATCCTCGCGACAAGGTCAATCAGACCGTTGGGTGTGTAGTTCTGGTAACGGCCCGTCCGCCATAGCTCGTACAGGCCGGTGCCTCTAATGACAAGCGTAGGGTAGATCTTTAAACCATCGGTACGGAACGCAGGGTTTTCGAAATACTCTCGGAACTGGTCCAAATCTCTCTCCATACCCACGTTGGGCAGGTCAGGCATCATGTGGCTAACGACCTTGAAGCCGGCATCCTTTGCCAAGCAGAACGTCTCGGCGACGGCAGCGACGGTGTGTCCGCGGTTCGTGTCCCTCGCAACGTCCTCGTAGAGTGACTGCACTCCAATTTCCAGTCTCGTGCAGCCGTACCGCAGCATATCCGTCAGATGGGGCTGCCAACAGTAGTCCGGTCTAGTTTCGATGGTGATACCGACGCACTTGATGTTGCTCATTTCACTCGCCTCAACAGCCTCGTCGACGTTGGACGTCTGATAACCGCTGAGCGCATTGTGTAGTTGGGCGATAAAGTCCTCCCTGTATGGTACCGGCAGGGACATGAAAGTGCCACCCATGATGATGTATTCGACTTTGTCAACGGAGTGGCCGAGGGACTTGAGCTGGTCGACACGGCCGCGGGCCTGCTCGAATGGATCGTACCGTGCCCGGATTGCTCGCATCGACGTGGGTTCATATCCAGTGTAGGATTGTGTGCTGTACTCGAAGTCGGAGTCGGGTCCGCCGGGACAGTAGACGCAGATGTTGCCCGTGTAAGCGATGTGCGGGCATCGGTGGGGTTTGCACATGACAGCCACCACTGCGATTCCCGACGATGTTCCTACGCAGCAGGTCAGACTTTGGAGAATCTTTCAAGTTCAGAAGGAAGAACACACGAATCGGCTTCGCAATGAGCTTCGGCAAGATGTACTTCTTGTAGTGCTCGGGGATGGCCGCGATAATCGCAGTCAGCGGCGGGATGTTGGCAAGCTTGTGCTTCCTCGCAAACTTGTTACGCAGGGTGTTGAGGTTCAGGTCCTTGTGCGGGTTCTTGGGGTCTCTGACGGCCTCGTGGTCTTCGATCAGGGCATTCGAGATATCCGCGCAGCATCGCAGGAAGCGCTCGTTCTCGGGCGGCAAATTGTCGTTCTTGGACCGCGCCTTGGTGACGGTAGCGGTTGTGGTGGCCATTTTCGACGGGGGGAGGGGCAGAATGGCCTGTTCAGATAGGCTCGGTCTGATGATTCGGGGAGGATTTCGAGAAGTCGAGTCGCCCGTCTTTCGCAACTTCGCTCGCGTCGTGTCGGTTCAGGTCGTCGGAAAGAGTCACAGTTTAAGTTGGCCGTCGTCCGTCTGGTATCATTGACATGGAAATTTTGGAGGTGCCGCCAAATGCAAGTCGCTGGGATGGTATGGTGGGGTAATCAGCCACACTTTGACATTTTGACGACGCCCATGTCAATTCCGGCATACCATTCTAGGTACGTACCCATTAGTGTAGTTACCTGGAGGAGGGGGCAGTTAGGGACCATCACAGCTGTCGCCCGTGCTGATTGCCGCGGCCTCAATTGGTCCGGCCGGATCATCTCGTTAACCGACTGGCGCGGGTTTTCCCGGGCTGCCGGCCCCCCGTGGCTCCTCGTGGCTCGCGCTGCAGACCCGGCTCGGTTGTCTCGCAGAGAGCTCGGTTCAAGTTTTGCTGTGTGTCTCTTTCCAGTCGAGTCCGACCCTTCTTTTTCGGAAAGTGACGTGAATTGCTTGCAGCAGCTGTCTTCCTTTTTTTCCTAACTCACGATAGCCGCATCCTCCTCGCCCTCCAACGCATTTCTCCCTCCTCGGCTTATACCCTCCCTCTCAACTATCTAATTGGCGCTGCTCTTTTCGAAGCTGCGCTTTTCTCCCAACCACTACAACACCTACACATACACCGCCAAGATGCAGTCCCTGAGACAGATGCGGCCGGCAGGCAAGCTGCTCAACCAGGCCGCGAAGCGCGCATACAGCGTTTCCCAGGCCGGCCCGTACTCCAAGACCGTCGACAACCTGCGCATCAACTCCGAGACCAAGGTGATCTTCCAGGGCTTCACTGGCAAGCAGGGAACGTAAGTGGTGTTATCTTCCTCCGACGGCCGAGGGTCGAACCAAAAGCACCCCTTCCCCCCTGTTTGGGTGTATGGTGGAGCGGCTATCTGGCGATGTTTCTTATGCAGCCCGCGCGGGCTGGCCAGAGATAGAGCAATTTTAGCTAACGTGCTCTACGCGGTACAGTTTCCACGCGCAACAGGCTATCGACTACGGTACGCGATGATAAACTCCGAGGCAATTGCGCAAATGATCCACTGCGCGCGCGCCAGCTCGCTCACACGCGAGCCGATAGAAACATTCCGAGGCTGATATCAATGGACGTATAGGCACCAAGGTTGTCGGTGGAACGAACCCCAAGAAGGCTGGCCAGGAGCACCTGGGCCTTCCCGTCTTCGGCAACGTCAGCGAGGCCGTCAAGCAGACTGGCGCCGATGCCACCGCCATCTTCGTCCCGTAGGTCATCTCGATATGGAGCAAGCATTGAAAACAAACATGTTGACCAAAAACACGTAGCCCCCCTCTGGCCGCCGCCGGTATCGAGGAGGCCATCGCCGCCGAGATCCCCCTCGTCGTCTGCATCACTGAGGGTATCCCCCAGCACGGTATGCATATGATCTCCCTCGAGCGTTGTCAGAAACCTTCGCGAGCTTTAATAAATACTTACCAAACAAACCTCTCCTCCCAGACATGGTCCGCATCACCAACATGCTGAAGACGCAATCCAAGACGCGCCTCGTCGGTCCCAACTGCCCCGGCATCATCGCCCCTGGCCAGTGCAAGATCGGCATCATGCCCGGCTTCATCCACAAGCGCGGCCGCATCGGTATCGTCTCCCGCTCCGGCACCCTTACCTACGAGGCCGTCAACCAGACCACCCAGGCCGGCCTTGGCCAGTCCCTCGTTGTCGGTATCGGCGGTGACCCCTTCAGCGGCACCAACTTCATCGACTGCCTCAACGTCTTCCTCAAGGATGAGGAGACGGACGGCATCATCATGATTGGCGAGATTGGCGGTTCCGCTGAGGAGGACGCTGCCGACTTCCTCCGCGCCAACAACACCGTCAACGGCGGCAAGCCCGTTGTGTCCTTCATTGCCGGCATCTCCGCCCCTCCCGGCCGCCGCATGGGTCACGCCGGTGCCATCGTCTCCGGCGGCAAGGGTGGTGCCGACTCCAAGATCTCGGCCCTCCAGGCCGCCGGCGTCATCGTTGAGCCCTCCCCCGCCGGCCTCGGCAAGGCCCTGTACGATGAGTTCGTCCGCCGCGACCTCTTGTAGAGCTCGTTTCTCTCTCTCGAACCCTAAATCGCGCATGAGCGCGCGTATGAAGATGAGGATCCAGCTGTGTATGTAACATGTTAAAGAAGAGACTTTTGTGTGTTTGAAAGCGTCGTCGTCGTACTAGTCGTCGCCGCCGCCGCCGGAATTATTTGGGGACAATCGTTTCTCGGCCGTAGGAGGGTCAACGAGGCGGTTTCCCCCCATCCCCTTGTTGCATCGTGCGAGTTACGTTGTTGTGTTTTCGGAACATGTTGGCCCCCAAGAACGACTTGATATAGACCTGGAGGGGGAGGATTTGGGCGAAGGAACACCCGTGGGGGGGCAAGGCAGACGAATCGAGGGTGGGAAAACACCAAAGTCCCTCTTATATTGAAGAAGAAAGTAGGGACCGTTATCCCCCCGGAACAAAATGTCTTGTACCTATTTCGAATCCCCAAAGCTTTTTAAAACACTTTTTTCTACATCTTGCCAAACCCGCTCACTACCCGCTCTCCCGCTCCCCATTCGTTGCCGTCTTGCGCCATCTCGGCACGTCGGGGCCCTGCCGTCGTACGACTCCCCATCCCATACCCGAGGAAGCAAGGGTCCTCGAGGGGAAGCGGTCGCGGCCCAGGAAAATATGGGGAAGAGGGGGAGCAGAGGCCGGGGGGAAGGAAGCGATTAGATGTGATATGAAGTGATGCAATGCTGCTAAAGCTAAGTTTGCGTCCATACTACCTACCTCCGTGCGCAAACAAAGAAAGAAATGAAAAAAAAGGTCGCTGCCTGTTGTATCTTACATAGTTCTCGGACTGAGAGAACTGATCTCGAAAACCAGAGCCAGTAATAAAACGCGCGTGTCCCTCCGGTGCCCCAAACGCCATGTCCGTGATGCAGAACTGCACGAGGCACGAAGCCCGGGCAGAATCGAAAATTCCATGCCCTTCCATGACCCAACCGCTCGTTGCCTATTCCCACTTAAACCCGGCCGAAAGCTTTGAAACGTCGCAGTCGGACCCAACACACCTGACTGTGGGCAGGCGGTTGAGCTCTGAAGAGCTGGTGCTTCCTGACGATGGCTTCAGGTTCCGCACTGCGTCTGCCTCAACGTCCAAGCCTGCATCGCCGTAAGCCTGCTGGGATAGGGAAGAGAAATTCGAATCCGCCGATTACCTCCTTCTAGATGTTAACCAACGCCATTTCCAATGCAATGCCGCCGCCCGTTGCCTCATGATTCGGTGTCCCTGTGACTGCTTTCCCATGTCTCCATCTGACCGAATGGCGCCAAAGACCGAGGCCCGAAGGCGCCGTCGTCGGTCGTCAAGCAGCATAGAGTGTTGGCGTTTAAAGTTTGCATTACTGCTCGCCCAGAAGACGAGCAGTGATGTCTCCCATATAAGCCTCCTCCAGCTCGTAGTCTGCGCCGTTGTTGCGGTCAATACCCACAAAGATAAAGGCGTCAACAACAGCATCCACCTCAAATCCCATGTTGACAAAGCGGTCGACAAGCTCCTTGTTGTAGCCCATGTACCTGTAAATCAGTCAGCCTACATCCTTCACGCCAGGTTACACAAGCACACAGCCTTAATACAGTGCCAATAGTAGGAGAAAACGCACCTGTTCTCGTCGTTGGCCTTGGCCTCAGCTGCAGACTCCTTCTTCCACTTTGTAGTGTCGAAGTCTTTGGGTGGGGCACCAGCGTGCTTCACAGCCCATTCATGCGCCTTCTTTGCGAAACCTTCAGGGTTCTCAAGCATCATTTTGGCGACCTCAGCATCCTGGGGGTCTTTGGGGTTCGGGAACTCGAGGAGCATGCGGAGGGAGAGGAGGGCAGTCTTGATGGTCTGAACAGGAGACCAGCCACTGCCCAGAGTATCGAGACAGATGGCGCCCTGTTTCAGTCAGCATCAACAGTGTCAAGGGTGGGCAGGCGAAGCGGCTTGGGCTAGCGGTGGGGGGACGAGGCATGCCCACTAGCTAGGTGGAGAGGGGAGGCGTACGGTTTGGCTGCTGACATTTGGGTGCCAGATCTTGGTGTCGAACTTGATGATGGGGGACTTGAAGGGGTAGTTGTCGGGGATTTTGATGTCGACTTCGAACTGTCCGCCGGCGTAGGGGGTGTCGGGAGGGGCGGGGAACGAGCCCTTGAGGTGGAGGAGGTTGGACTCGTCGATGGGGTACGCGAAGACGCCGGAGTTGTCCCTGTCGGCTTGGATGTCCATCAGCTCCTTTGCGATGCGTCTCTCCTTTGGGCTGGCCATCGTGCCGGTGCTTTTTGGGCTTGTCCGGCTTGTTCGTGTGCTTGATGTAGTGCGTTTGTGTGTGGAGTCGGACGATGTGTCTGGGGAAGGACACCGTTGTCTATGGAGACTTTTCTTGGTTGTCGGTCTGGGAGGAGAATATTCTGTATCTCTGTGTTTGTTGGGTGAGGTTGAAAGCAGGACAAAGTTGCGTGGACGAGGGGTTGTTTGAGTGTTCAAGTGTGGGAGTCGGAGGCCAAAGGTCCTGACCGCAGGGAACTTGTGAACGTGCCCCTCCTGTCAGAGGCTCCGGGAAAGAAGAGAGATGATGCTGGAATGGTCCGTGCTAGGCCGCTAATTTAGCGCCCATGGATTGTCAGGGCCGCCTGGAAGGGGCACGCACAGGGGCTGTCATTGGCCTACGGCGCCTGGGCAGGCGGCAGGCACTGGGGACAAGGCGGACAAGCGGGGTTGCGACGGCGCAAAAAGTGCCCAACGGGGAATGTCACCGGGCATGTCAACGCCAGCCTCCCGCCTTGTATCGTGGCAGACAGGCATCGTCGAGGGAGCGAACTACGTTACGCAGTAGCTGAGTTGGTTGTAGACGCGAAGTAGTTGCTGGCTAAGCAAAGACCCATAAACATCCTGAGAATACGCCATGACTTTCGGGGTAGCCGAGTCCTCCACTTACACAGACGTGACAGACGGATCATGAGCTTGGAAGCTTCCATGGTCCTGCGCTTTCTTGCAAAGTAACCTTATATTGTGTTTAGTGTTATGCATGGCACTACTCGTTTTTCTGTTATCGTGTACCTGTGCGACCTCATGTGGGACCATCATGGCTTCGTGTTTCTAACAACCAAGTTGAAAACTGACTTTGGCATGTATGTGTTATTTTTGCGAAATCAGTTCAAGTAGATAGCTCTAGCAGGACAGGATGTGTGCCATTCTCGATGGAACTTGAAAAAGCAGTAATGACCACTGGCAATGCCTCCCTTTCTTTCCGTGACCCAGCTTCGACCCGTTTGCACTTCGCACCCCAGTTGACACTGCAATGTCGGTCCATCAGCCTGGAGAAGCATCTCTCCGACGGGTACTGCTGTTGCCAACTTGCCCGTCAAGCGAAGAGTGGATTTATATGCGAGGAAAAACGTTCTTTCCATGTATACAGCTATATAAGTGGTCAAAACGTCAGTTAAGCCATCCTCCTCCCTACCTGGACTAACTGGCGATGTCTCGGTTGACTTCGGGTAGACCCTGCTTCATGCACTCTAGAAGGCTGCATTGGGGCACGCGACAGCCAAGTCGGCTTTGGTTGGAAAGGATACTTCTGGAATTTGGAGGCGTATGAAAGTTTCACTCGACGATCTTGCAGAGCCTTGCGATCTATACAACATTGTGCCACACTTTACTCCGAGTCTTGAATTCAAGCAGGCAAAATGCAACGGGATGCAGGCGAAAGAGACTAGAAAGATAATGATTCAGCTTGGAGATGATCACATATTGATGCGGAAAACCCATAAAACACTGTTTCCTATACACTTAATGACGACTAAAATATCTTCGCCATCATAATAACAAGATGATCATGAATATGCGGCACATTACTTCGACAACCTACCTATATCGTACTGGTGGCATGGGGAAGCATTGGCTGACTCAGCAGAATGACTAAGATAGAGACTATCGCACGTGACTCTGGAAGAACTATTCCGAATCCGATCTAGCTCGGCCGGCGTCGCGTTTCTCTGCCGCCTGCAGCTGTAAGGTAGGTACACCGGGGCTGTGATTACCTACGCAAGCAGCAGCAGCCTTGCCTTGCTCCCCTGCGCTTCCACCTCCATCTCCGTAATCCACCTATACTCATCATCATCACAAGCTCATCGACAACACCTCGACCGGCCACCGAATCAGAGGTTCACCAGCTTTTTCCACCATCGACACACGAGAAGCATCCTCACAGTTCCACTGAGCCCTCGGAGCTCCCCGTGGCAAGATGGTATGCACTGCCTGCCGTCCTGAGATGTCGTGACCTCGATCTAACAGCTACGTAGGGTCAAAACCAGTCAGGAATGGGTGGCGGAGGTGATGGAAAGGACGAGAAGGACAAGAAGGTATGCCATTCCGAAGCAAAAATCAACAGGTCCACGGGCTGATTCGCAATGCAGAAGGAGAAGCCCAAGTACGAGCCTCCCCCACGTCCCACCACCAGAGTCGGCCGCAAGAAGAGAAAGGCGGCCGGCACCAGCGCCGCTGCGAAGCTCCCTGCCGTCTTCCCCACCAGCCGATGCAAACTCCGCCTATTACGAATGCAGCGAATTCACGATCACTTGATCCTCGAGGAGGAGTACGTCGAGAACCAGGAGCGTCTTCGCCGGGCCAAGGCCGCCAAGGAGGGTGCCGCCATCGGCCCCGAGGGCGATGTCGACCGTATGGCCGACGAGCGTGGCCGTGTCGACGATATGCGTGGCAGTCCCATGGGTGTAGGCACGTTGGAGGAGATGATTGACGATGACCATGCGATCGTCAGTAGCACCACCGGTCCCGAGTACTACGTCAGCATCATGAGCTTCGTCGACAAGGACCTGCTGGAGCCCGGCGCCAGCGTCCTGCTCCACCACAAGAGCGTCAGCATCGTCGGTGTCCTGACCGATGACGCTGACCCCCTCGTCAGTGTGATGAAGCTGGACAAGGCGCCAACGGAGTCATATGCCGATAT
The DNA here is from genome assembly GCF_001672515.1 of Colletotrichum higginsianum IMI 349063. Lineage (NCBI taxonomy): Eukaryota > Fungi > Ascomycota > Sordariomycetes > Glomerellales > Glomerellaceae > Colletotrichum > Colletotrichum higginsianum. The sequence goes on along the minus strand of NC_030961.1, from coordinate 3,578,988 downwards.
TGGTGGTTTGGAGCAGCAGATCCAGGAAGTCAGAGAGTCGGTAGAGCTGCCTCTGCTGCATCCCGAGCTGTACGAAGAGATGGGTATCAAGCCTCCCAAGGGTGTCATCCTTTACGGTGCCCCCGGTACCGGAAAGACGCTCCTTGCCAAGGCCGTCGCCAACCAGACCTCGGCCACTTTCCTGCGTATAGTGGGAAGTGAGCTTATCCAGAAGTACCTTGGTGACGGTCCTCGCCTTGTCCGTCAGCTTTTCCAGGTACTTTCGACTCAACTACTGTCTTCTTGTTCTTTACTGACAATCCCAGGTCGCCGGCGAGAATGCTCCCTCGATCGTGTTCATCGACGAAATCGATGCCATTGGCACGAAGCGTTACGACTCGACCTCGGGTGGTGAGCGTGAAGTCCAGCGAACCATGCTGGAGCTCCTCAACCAGCTCGACGGTTTCGACGATCGCGGCGACGTCAAGGTCATTATGGCCACGAACAAGATCGAGACGCTCGACCCGGCCCTGATCCGTCCCGGTCGTATCGACCGAAAGATTCTCTTCGAGAACCCCGATCAGAACACCAAGCGCAAGATCTTCACTCTTCACACATCCAAGATGTCGCTTAACGACGATGTCGACCTTGAGGAGTTCATTTCGCAGAAGGACGACCTCTCTGGTGCCGACATCAAGGCCATTTGCTCCGAGGCTGGTCTGTTGGCCCTCCGTGAGCGCCGCATGCGCGTGCAGATGGCCGACTTCCGGTCTGCCAGAGAGAGAGTCCTGCGCACCAAGCAGGAGAGTGAGCCTGAGGGCTTGTACTTGTAGTTGGTGTACGACGACTGTACGGAGCTGGGGCTAGGGCTAGACGGGGCTACTACGATAGATAATGGCAAGGCAAGCCTTGGTGTTGACTTGGCATTGATTAACGACACTGGAACGATTCGACTGCATGTCCTTGTGTGAAATTGTGATTGCTGCGTGGCACCGGTTGTCAAGGATGGTCCGAGAGTTCATGGCCAAGGCCAGGGCGTGCACGACCAAGGGTCCACTGGCCCCTCGAGTATCACCATTGAGGTCAAGATGGTGCATTTCGACTCCGCTCGGGATGCCGAGGACACCGGGAGCTTGGAAATTCACCGTCAGTTCTAATCATTGGCAATAACGACGCCTCTTAGTAAGACCCCAATAACCTTGCATCCGAGGGGAAGCATGTTGTGGTCTCAACGGCGAAATAACTCTCGGAGCGGCATCATGACAACCTTGTGTGAGATGGAAGGGTAGTTGTCTAGATGAACTCTACCTCGTGACATGAGCAGCTGGCCATCATCTAGCCTTGGCTGGGCCTGGAGTCTGGACCTCTGACATTGGGAAGACATCCTGGCATTTGCGGCTGTAGATGTTCAAGGAGATCCCTGGCTAAAAAGGCAAACCCCGGAAGCTTGGATTGGAATTCCCCGCTTTGGAACTGGACCTCATTGATTTGAGAACTGGGTGTGACAGAAGTGAATTAAGTGCGTAGATATGAGACGTCGTGAAATAGGAAGCTAGGTGAACTGTCAGTCTTAGACAGCGCTTCGACAATGAGATCGAGCCCATTTTGCCCAGTCAGCGTTCGGGGCGAAAGACGAGCTCAGAACCAACAACCTGACCCAATAGCTTCAAGGTTCCAAGCAGGTACACATGAAAACACCGAGATATGTACAAACCCCAGTGACTCGCCTAAGCCCCCCGGCGGAGCATCATCTCCTTTTGTTCGGCACTCGGCTCCACGCCATTCTGATTCGCATTCATGACGCCCTCCTCGCCGCCGTAAGTAGACCGGAATTGCGGCGCGGCCCGAGGCGTGTAGGCCGGCGCAGGCTCCTCTTCCTCGTCCTCTTCCATCGGCGGCGTGAAGTCTCCCGGCGGCCCCATCATTGCCAGCTCCCTTGCAATGTCCGGGTCCATCGCGTACCGCCCCTCGAGCGCGATCAGCGTCTGCCACAGCGGCATCGAGCCCTCGGGCCACTCGGCCTGCGTCTGCAGGATCTTCCGGGCCGAGATGCCGCGTTCGTTGTACGCCACGCTGTTGCAATCCTGCCTCGCGAGGATGATGGTGCCGTCGACCTGCACGCCTGCCCACAGCCCGCGAGACTTCATGTAGCTGTACATGGACCGCGAGGTCCTCGAAACGGCGGCCTCGACGGCGCCGCCCGTGCCGACGGGGCCGATGGCCACCGAGGTCTCGGCGCCGAGGGAGATACGCGGGTGGGTGAAGGCGGCAACTTGGGCGGGCGTGTTGAGAACTAGGACGCAGTCGTAGATGTCAAGGCCGAACATGAAGCCCGCGCCGAGCGTGGAGACGACGAAGGACGAGGGCGGCGACCAGGTGCCGTCCGGGCGTCGGGCGACGACGAGGCCGGAGCCGGCGGCGAGGGAGCCCATGTAGGCGCCCGCGCGGAGGGTGTTGAAGATGGCTAGGCCGGCGCAGTGGGCGAGGACCTGGTACGGGATCGTGACGATGGACCGGCGGGTGACGCCGAGGGGGTGGAAGGGCTCGCCGCGGGCGTGGGACGGGGCCGGCTCCGTGTCGCCGAGGGGCTGGTCGGTGAAGGAGCGGAGGATGCGGGCGGCCTTGGCGCACTCGCGGGGCATGGTCTGCGGGAACCAGCCCTCGGCGCCGACGAGGTGGGCGGCCTTGTTGAAGGGGATGCCGGCTGTGGTCGTGATCTTGTGGACGTGGGCGCCGATGCCACGGCCCGGTGGTTTGATGACGGGCGGGGCGTCGGGGTCGGGGGGTCGGGGCCGCAGGGAAGAAAGGGTGTGGGAGAGGGAGAGGCGGCGTGAGAGGGTCGAGCGGGCTGCTGAGGAGGAAGAAGAGGAGGATGTGTCGGGCGAGGAGGAGTAGGTGGATTGTGACTCTGCCTCTTGAGCCGTGGGCTTGCGCTTGTGCCTGAAGATCATGATGATCGCCGGGTTTGTGAGAATTGAGACAGGTATCGAGTATTGGATGGAGACAGTTGATGATATTGACCACTGGCAAGACTGGGTATTCTCATGCAGCTCTTGGCTGATATCTCTGCCAACCTGACGGGATACAGTATCTGGAGTATACCAGCCCCAAGCAGAGCTCGTGAGCATGATATATACCCCATCAAAGCGCATCTCGGCTGGGAGGCGACCACCAAGGATTCCCCTACACCAAACGCCGCAAGGACGGAGTTCACGGCTCACTCGCGACGGCGGGAAGAGGTCTCGCCTCGCGGGGGGGTTTCCAACATGGCGAACCTTACTGGGAGTAAGATGAGACTGGCGGACCAATGGGGTCACGATGTAGTGAAGCGTTGGGAGGCTTAGGGCTCTTTCTTTTCATGCTTCGCTAGTCTTCGCATTCAAGGTGTATCGATGTCAATCAGAGACGAGAGGCATTCGAAGGTAGCAGAGAGTTGTGAAAGCAACTAAGAGGGGAACAGGACGCCGAGCATGCGGATCCAAGAGCCAAGAATTGATAAACGGTAGTGAAGCCGGCGAGAGACCTCCAGTCATCCCATGTCGATGACGACCCGAAGCTTGAGCCTGCCCTATTGTTTCATGTGACACGCTGCATCCCTCCATGAGAATGTGCAGACCTGGGGGATTCAGACGAAGAGGGAGCTGAAGCTGCCTGTCCATCCCCGGAGGCGAGGGCGAGAAGAAAAAGGCAAAATGGGTGTTCACTGTGGCGCAGTTCGCGAGAAGGGTCCAGACTAGGATCTAATTGTAGGGAGGGGGGGAGGAGGGCGGGAGGCCTGCTAAACGCGTCAGTGCCGTCGTCGTCCCCCGACGATTAGTGATGCTGTGCCAGCGGGGAGAAGAATCATATCGACGAGCTTGTAAGACTTTCTCATCAAGCGGTGAGTTTTGCTTGTGATATCATCCGGGGAAGGCGTGCTGGATGTGGCAGAAGAGACTCGAGAACACGAGGCGTGGTGAGAGTATGAGGGGGGGACTGCTCGTGGGCAATGAGGATACACGAAAACAGACCTTGACCCCGGCATCGTCGTGATTATTGAGTATCCATAGCACTACGGACAGAACTGGTCCCTTATCAGAGGTGGTCACAAGTCACTGTGACATGAAAGTCAATCACTGAATAAGAGATGGCTTCTAGAGCTGGTTCACAGTGAGACACGTTTAACGCATCTTGAAGGATCTTAGGACCGAAGCCAACCAAAAACATCAGCATGTTGGCGATCCAAAACACCCCTTTGGCAATCTGAATCTCTGTTTGACTAGGAGTGTACCAAATTCACAAGCCCAAAGGAAGCCTTGGTGGGCAGATGCTCATCCGGCGGAGACATCTGCTGCTCCCTCGGCAGGCGGGCTCTGGTCTACATAGACACGCCTTCGCTGAAATCCGCGAGGGCCTGCTGATATATCCCCAACCCTCATTCACAATCAACACGAAGAGAATCCTTGCTATTTGCAGTAGCTGAGTTGGCAGGCCCAATACATATTTTGGCGGAAGGGGAACCGCAGCTAATGGCAACGATTGACCGAATCCTGAAAGTGATTGATGCATCGTGAATGAGCATTATGAGCCCCGGTATGTACCCTTCGCAGGCCCTTAGGCTTCTGGGCTGCACCATGTCCGACTGTCACGACGGGTTCGGCCTCGAATTCCGGGTCTGGCCGGCTGCGGCCCCGTAATTCTGGCGCTCGGGTGCTCAATTGCGCTACTTATTTCTGTATGTGGGAATGGAATGCAACGTTGTCTCTATGGCTCAGTCGGTAGAGCGTTGGTCTCATATTCTCTCTATATGACCCTACCTGAAGGTCGGGATATCCAAAGGTCGCAAGTTCGAGCCTTGCTAGGGACATTTGTTTTTGCCCCATCTTTGTTAATGGCAAAAGATCGATGAATTGTGCAATCACGTAAAGACTATATTTATTGAGTCGATGTCTCTTTTGACTTTCTTTTAATTTGTATCAGTAAAACCACAGCTCTTAGCGTCGAGATTAGGACTGTTCGTGGCTTCAGTTCTTTGACAAAATGTGTCCCCCCCCCCCCCCCCCCCCCCCCTGTCTTACAGCAAACTTGATGGACGTTGTGTTTAGAGCTGGCTGTACACATGCAGGACTGACAGCCTTCAGAAAGTGGATTGGCTCTATGTACGGTAAGACAGAGGACAATAAGGCGGCGGGAGACGGTCGTGCAGCCATGGCGCCATCACACTGTCCGTCTTTTGAAATGCCCAGATCTGGCCCGCCGCAGAAAGTCGTCGCGGCAGCTACGGCAGAAATACCACACCAGTCTGGGCTATCAATTTTGGAATTATTTGTTGTATGCGACTGCATGCCTGGCTCGCCAGGTGCTGAACCACCAATGTCTTCATCGCCGGGGGTTCTTCTCACCCGGTTCCAAGTTGTCCCACCTGGACTGCCATGGTCTCCGGGAGTTGAGCTTGAGGCCGAGTCAAGAGTGACTCAGGCCTTTTTCGTGGTATCTGGATGTCTCTGCTCACTGGGCACGTGCAGTAATCCCGGCAAAGGGGGGATTGCTGCGGTCTGGCCGAGAGCGATGCATTCGACGGAGTATGGTTTCGACACCGGCATTGACGCAGGGAGTCTCACACTCAGGCCCGGGACCTTTGTGTTGTCATGTAGCTAAGTGTCGACGTTGTAGCTTGGTGTTGATGTTGTAGCTAGTGTCTGGTGCTCGCAGGCAACCTAGACGTTGCTATATGGACCGACGGCAGATCCGGGTCAGGACCGCTTGACCAAAATCTAACGGTATCGTCGTGGGCCATAAGTTGGCACACCTTCTTTGGAGGCGTAGAAATTGGCAGTTGTTGCTCCAGGATAGGGTCACACAGCTGTAGCTGAAAGCATGATCGATCAATGGAGTGACCTCCGGAATCTCGGTGACGCGTATTGGGTAGGCCGCGTGTCCTTAAACGAGGAAGTTTGGTGAGGATGGCACGTCTGTCTCTTGCCTCACGAGTGGACGCGGGACAGAACGATGTTGACTGCTCACGGAGGCGGCTCGCTTGGCTTGAAAAGGCCCAGGTTGAAGTTGATGGTGGGGAGCTGGGTCCTGGGATTGCCCTCAACTGGCTTAAGCGGTTCGACCTGCCGGATATCGACACCCTCGCGAATACACCTCAAGGGCCATTGAATCCACTCTCTCCACGGTTCCTGGATGGCCTTATCCAAGGCCGAGGCCACATTGGAGCCCCAGCCGGTGAGATACCACATGTTCCGCTCGAAGGCATAGACCAGCGCCGCGTAGTACATGAGAATCACAAGGGCCATCGGGTGGTTCTGGCTCATGAGCTCGAGAAAGGATTGGGGAAGAGACACAGCCCATCGCCACACAAGACCTTTCCTGTGTTGGGGCGTGGAGACGGCGGCGAATGTATGCTTGAGGCCCTCGAGGGCCGACTGGCAGGTCAAGGTATCGTCCGAGGGCGCCATGCTGCGTGTGAGGTTGAGGAGGTCGTCGATCTTGGAAGAGTAGTTGCCCCCTACCGCGGGCTCGACGCTGCCTTGGTAAAGCCAACGGGCCAGTGGCCCGTTGAATATGTATCGATGGGCGAAGGGAAGAGCGAGGATGCTCCTGATTCCTGTAAGAAACCTGTCAGAGAAAAGAAGACTGATGTTCTTTCTGATGGCCAAATGACATCCGACATACCCTGCAGTAGAATAAAAGACTGAGCAACGTCCCTGGAGGTGATTGGGCCTTGGGGGTTGGCGATGGAGTAAGTGTTGACAAGAAAGATGCATATTGCGTGCAGGACGTATGCATCGGCGTTGTTTTCGCCGATCTCGGTCAAGCCAGGGGAGAACTGGCTAAGGGCGATGTTTTGGTGGCGAGCAGATATGGTAGCGTACTTTTCCCTCTTGTCGGGGTTGCAGTGAGCCATGTGGATGGCCGATATGGCCAAGATGCCGTGGAGGAGGAAGTCCTGCATGGTTTAGCCGAGGGAAGGCGCAGGCCGAGAGAGAGAGAGAGAGAGAGAGAGGGCTTGACTCACGTTGGAAAAAGCGATTTGCGGTACCGTTGTCGTCCAGAGATGGACAAAGTCTGGGTTCTCGGAGAGAGTGTGTGCCGTGTTGGAGGTGAAGTGGTGGATGAGTTGCATGTCGACCATCCAGTCGGCCTTTGAGACGCTATGAGCGTCTCGAGACTCGCCCTGGACCGAGTCATGAGTTGAGCCGCTGAAGCTATCGCGGCTGCCGTGATTCAGAGCGTCCACTTCGGCCGAGAACTCGGACAGCAAGCCCTGGATGGCGGCGACCTTGTCCTTCAACGACGAGAGCTGTGGTGAGGGTCTCTCAGGCCGACTTTCGGGACGGCTGGTCGTCGAAGCCTCCCTAACACTGCCCGGAGTCGCCGTGTTGGCGGCCTCGAAAGCCGGCTTGGGCGATTCACCTACGGCCGGCAGCGGTGCTGGAAAGGGCGTCAGGACAAGACTGCACTTGACATTGTGCCGCACGCAGTTGCGACATGGCCGGCTCTCATCGCACTGGACTCGTGGTCAGTGACATGTCATTCACTATCCCATGCTCGCAACTCGGCGAGGCGACCGGGTTTCCAAGCTCAAGGCTTGGCGCCATGCTCTCACACACACTCCCCCCTCATCGATGGACCAGATGCACTGAACTCACCTTGACACGTCGTTTCTTGCACTGCTGACACCCATTCCGCGACTTCTTGTGGCCGATGCGAGTGCCGCGCGACGTCGAACTCATCCCCGGTTGACTGTGGCCGTTCTCTACGGCGGCCACCTCGTCCTTGAGCGAGGTCCTCTCGGACGCGCCACTCATTGCATTGGGAGTGTGGGTGCAACAACAAATCTCTCGAAGGAGCGCAGGAGAATTCTCGACGATGACGCGACTGGAACGGGGTGTCTCAAGAGAAGGCGGGGCGCTTGGACGAGATGCGATCCAAACGATGTCTGATCCCCGAGCCTGGTTGCTTCCCTCTCATACTGCCGCGTGCGTCTTGCAGCGCAGCAGAAGCATACGGTTGTGGCGCCAACACACCAGCACCACCAAACGTCACGGGGGTGGCCCGGAGCTCCGCGTCGCGGCCTGCAGACCGACCAAACCCATGCAGATGCAGCAATGTAACGCAAGCTGCGAGGAGGAGGAGGAGGTTCGCTGATGACTTTCGCGAAATCTGATAAGCAATCGCGCCTGGACGGAGAGCGGCGCTAAGAAGTAGAAATAAAGACACGGCAGATGTGGCAGATCCAGATCCGTGTTGGAGGTGCCCGAAAGAAATGGATGCTCGCTCCCTCGGACTGCCGAGGAAATTACCCGTTGGATCATGGAGCTTCCCCGTTCCGGGTCGGCTTAGTCTATCACGTGATAGGTGGATACCAGATCGGTGACGAACGGTGTCGAGTGGGCCACAAACGGTGGGGGGCGTCTCCACTGCCCCCTGCTGCAGTCACTCCGTTTTCTCTGGACCAGACAGGAGACAGATACCTGAACACATGCTAGCGCACGGACGGCAGCTGGAGGTGGCCCAAGCTCTGTCACAGCTCGTGCGACCGAGCTTTAGCTCGAGCCTCAAGGTGCACATCAAAAATATGTGGCTGGTGCACAGACATGTGGCTTGCTCGAAGGGGGCCTGATGCCCCACCTCGAAGCGAAGGCAGGCACGACGGGCTAAATTGCGACTTGCATGACGCGCCCCCCCCAGCGTAACGCGACTTCCCGCTTGTGCCTGAAGGTCTGGGGACTGGGGAGGTATATGGGTGGATGCTCAGGGTCGTGTCCCCCCAAAATCCCCCCAAGGGCTTGGGGCAACAAGTCCACATGAGGATGGGGATGGCTACGGAGGATCCGTCCGCTACCTCCCAAGCTCAGCCCATGACCATCAGCAACCCCAGGGGAATCAACAACGTCAGTATCAGAAGCCAACATCGCACCACACACACGACGCCGCTAGCACCCGTCGCACCAAGGAGGCGTCTTCCGTCCGTTCTCAGCCGCCAACTTGCACATTCTCCATCACTCCGTCGTCACCGGCCTGCCGCTTGCCGTGTAACGGTTAGCTTCTCCTTTTCTCTCGGCCTCTCTCTCTCTGTGTGTGTCAACCCCCCTCTCTTCTTCGATATCCCTTGGCTCCAATCTCCGTCCGACCCGACCCCTCCATTGGTGACATATCCCTTGGAACCAGAGTTACGCTTTCACCTGATAAATCGAGATCCCCCGGCGCTGGCACATCGATATCTCCCCAGTTCTGCATCCATCCTCGTTCTCCATTAACCCTACCGCACACCAAGACCTCCCTTTTTCGATCACCAACCTCGACACACCCAATCCCACCATGGCGTCGCACACCGATTACACTGATATCAAGGCCTCAGCCAAGGAGAACGCCGCCGGTGTCTTTGCCTACGGCCAACGCCAAGTGAACCGCGTCGTCAGCCAGGACACGCGGCAGAGAGCATACGGCAACACCTACAATTTCGCCCAGGAACAGCCCTTCCTCTTTGTGAGTCTGACCTGCAAATGATGCCCTACTCACCGCCGCCTGTTTGCAACGTTAACGTATCGTCTCCAGGCCTTCCTCCTCGTTCAATTCATCTTCTCCTTCATCCCCATCCTCGTCTTCGTCTCCTTCTCCGCATCCACCATCGCGTTCGCCTTCGGAGTCGCTGTCGTCTTCTCGCTTTTCTGGATCGGCGTCGCCCTCCTTGTTCTCGTGCCGACCCTCTTTTTCACCTGCTCAATCGCCGTTCTCGTCTGGGTCTGGGCCGCCGGCAGTTTCGTCATCGCGAAGCGCCTGTACGAGATGTCGCCCATTCGCGCTAGGGGCGAATTGGAGGTGGACGCGCCCAACGGGAAGACATACGCCGTCATCAAGCACGAGGACGGGGTCGATGCGCACTCGCACAACTAAATTGGGATTCTGTTCAAGGGGATACACGGGCTAGGCAATACGGCGGCTATGGTATGATTTGGCGTTGGAAGGAATGGATACCCGGACTGTGAATAGTTCAAGTGATTTAGGGTACTTCGAGTCAGCACGGGTGCTGGGGGCCGCTACGATGCGCATTGCTTGAAAACATAATGACCCAATTGATGTTCCACTTCTGCCATTTCAACGCGCTCACCACGTTTTGCGACTTGTCGTTTGAATTCCCTGCTTGGGGGTGCGGCAGGCTGTAAGCATCACATAGACGAACATCCATCGGTTTCCTAGCTCGGCACTAGAACCGGCGAACATTCCGGGAGTTGGTCCATCTGCCTATCGGCTTCACACGAGAAGGATCCAACGCTTTTGGTAAGGGGGACCCACTTGATTCTTGGGCTACCGACTGAGTTCCCTCCGATATCGAGATGGGACTGATGTAAAGATTGGATAACAGGAGTTAACAGCTCGGGTTCGCTTCGCTACCTCCGAGATAACGTGCATCTGGGCCAATTGAGTTAAGACGTTACTATGTCTTCTCTTACAAGCCAGTCAGTACATTACTGGTGAAATAATGTCTTGATTAGCGAGCTGTGTCCGTCCGGCGATAGGTCCTTGATCGATTGGGACAATCTCCTTTCCGATATAGCATCGTGTGCGTGTGTCTTCAGCGATTAGAAATGTCACCGATGCCTGGTGGACAATACGGGCCTTTTCGAACTACGCGATGTATGCGACTGACTGGCTACGAAATGATAATGCGATCGAAACCTCAGAGGCGAAAAAGAAAGAAAAAGAAACCACTGGACGCATGTTCTAGCGACGGGGTGAAGAAGGTAAGCTGAGAGCGAGAGCAAAAGTAAAAACGAGTGCCAACACTGTGGATCGAACACAGGATCCCCGCATTACAAGTGCGATGCCTTACCACTTGGCCATGCTGGCGAATTGGATGTGAAACAGGACCAAATACGCAGATATGTATCGCGCATTGCTTCCCGTGCAGCTGCCACCCTCTGCTATCTCATGCTTTGTGGTCTTTCTGTAGTTTGCGCCAGCTGAATGAAAGTTTTCAAGGCAGTGTCTCTTGCAATTCAATACTGGTTTGTCTGCTCGGCTGGATCACTTTAGGTACTGTACAAATGGAATCATGTTGAGTATGGTTTAGCTGAAGCCATACAAGCTCAAGAGGTCTGCCTGACCGACTGCGCAGGTGCACCGCCAACACAGCCGGAGGGGAGTTGCCCTACTTTTCATCAGACTCTGTTAGACAATAAAAAACACCTTGAGCACATTGTTGCTCGCTCTTCATTGCTGCCGGCCATCAGGTCGCCGTCCTAGAGACGACTGGCTTCTGGCCAAGTACTGTTTGTCCGCGCTTGGATATCAAAGCGACGTGATACGCATGGTAACTACCTGGTTAGATTGAGGCCATCTGTATCGACCATGGAAGTACGAAGTGTAACTCGCCAAGACTTTCCCTGTTTCTTCTTGATGCTTCCTAGACTCCCACTTGGAATTAAGCAGAAGATGAGGTTGTCTGTAGAGGCTTGGAGGGTCTGGCAGAGGGGAGTGCAGAATCTTGAACCACCCATCTCTGAACCCAATACTGCACAAAATAAACATCACTTTGGCTCCTGGTAGACTTGAAAACTGGTCCCAGTGACAAGATTCCATGAGTCCTAAGTTGCGTGGATGCACTGGGATCTTTGTCACCCTGCATTGGTCCACTGCAAACCTCCATTATGCTCTCCGCTCGCGGCTCCAGGATGCTCTTCTGCGTCGACGGTCGACGCAAGCATCTCTGATATTTCCTCCCTCGAATGACATAGTCCTAAGAGCATTTGACGTAGAGGTAACATAAACGAAAAGTAAGTATTACCTTTTTCCATCTTCGGGGCTTTTTTATGTACCCCTTGTGTCGCAGTACTACCCGAACTTGGGAAACATCGTGATTGATAAGAATGTCAAACGCTTCACATACCAAAAATAAAAACTGAACCAGATATATCTCCAACGAATTTTTCATTAATCATTTGTTATGAGTGAGCCAAGTTTTGAAACAACTGGCCCCATGCAATGATTTAATTAAGCTGGAATCATTATAAAGACTGGTTCTGTAGTTATGGACTTATGAAGGGCGGCATGGTTGAGTCAGGCCCTTCTTATAGTTAGCTAAGGTGGTACAAACCCCAAGTCTAGGCAAGGTTATTGGCGCAAAGCTCGTGAAGCTGGGCTATCTTTCGAGTGCTCACACTCGTTTGGTGGGCGATGCATTCACGTTACGCCTCATAGGCGGAGATGCGCTCTCTGGCCGGTCACCCGTGGAGACCCGAACGGAGGCAGCTCATTACGAGGTGCTCGTTACGAGAACTTTTACAACATCCCAATCCGACCCTGGGATGACACCCCCTGCATCCACACGTGTGTCTCACCGCCCTGTAAAGGGCCCAACGGCCCATTTGGCAGATTGTCCTGTTGGAGGAAGGGCGTAGGGGATAAGGATACTGCCCGCCCATCTCCTCAAGCGAAACGTGCGTCTTCGAAGCCTCTTGTCAACAAATTGGGATCTGTTGTGAAAAGCCGAGCTTCGCACGAACTGCCTCTTGACGAGCTCCAAGGACCATGAGCAATTCCAATATCGACATCACGCATGTGGCGCCCGCGCCTGTGGTATCAAGATGGTCCAGAGCCGCGAAAACCCAAGCTCAAGCGATCGAGGGTACCCGAGTGACGAGGCTGACCCAATGGCTGTTCCATAACCAGATTGGTATGTCACGAGGAGACGACGGTCTCTCATAACGTATCAATGCTGACGAGACCTCATCGTACCCGGGCAGGGCTCGCCTTCTACGCCATCGCTCCTCTGCTCATCGCAAACACCTTCATTCCGGGTTCGCGCCCCTACACGTCCAAGTTCTTCACGCTCTCGTATCACAACCCGACCACGAACAAGTACGGGGCGGGCCACGATGACCTCTGCTTCGTCGCATCCTGCGTGATGCTGTGCATCGGCATTCGCGCGGCCTTGATGCGACACGTCCTCGCACCCCTCGGCAGGCATCTGGGAATTTCCAAGACGAAGGACATCACCCGGTTCTCGGAACAAGGTTGGATGCTGGCTTATTACAGCGTTCTTTGGCCGCTGGGAACGGTACCATTCACCGACGCCATCCACAGCCCTTCCCGGACGTTCCGATGACTGACGAATGTCCAGTATCTCTATTGCAAGTCGCCGTACTACCTTGACATGAAGGAGCTCTGGACCGACTGGCCAAAGAGGGAGCTTGATGGGTGTATGAAGATGTACATCCTGACGCAATGGGCCTACTGGGCCCAGCAGGTCGTTTCTGTCAACATCGAGGTCCGCCGCAAGGACTACTGGGAGACGATTGTCCATCACGCCATCACCAACTCCCTCATTGCCGCATGCTACGCCTACCACCAGACCCGAGTCGGCCACCTGATCTTGGTGCTCATGGACGTCATCGAGTTGATCTTACCGGTAGGTCTGGCCGGGGAAAGAAGTGTCGGTGAATGAATGCGTCCTGCTAACGGCTGCAACAGCTGGCCAAGTGTCTCAAGTACGCCGGCTTCACGACCCTGTGCGACGTTGTGTTCGGCGTGTTCCTCTTCGTGTGGATCTGGACGCGGCACGTCTTCTACCTCATGGCCTGCTGGAGCGTCTACTACGACCTGCCTCGGAGCCTGAAGCAGCCGTGCTTCCGGGGCGCTACCAGGCACATCGAAGGCCCTTTTCCGGCGCCCGAAGAAGGCTGGTCGCATCTCCTCGAGCCGTTTAGGGATCCCGAGGGCACGGTCTGCATGACGGACGGGGTCACGAAGGGCTTCTTGACCTTCCTGCTCGCTCTCGAGGTCGTCATCTGCACGTGGTCCTTCTTCATCGTCCGGGTGACGGTCCGGGTGCTCAAGGGATCGCCGGCGGAAGATGTCAGGAGCGAAGATGAGACCGAGGAAGAGAAGGATCACGACGAGGGGGAGGAGGAGCAGGTTGAGTACGAGATGGTGGAGGCTCTATGTGTAGAGGAAGACGTCGGCGTGGAGTCCATTGACTTGAAGGCCTGGGAGCGCCGCAACGCCAGGAGAGACACCGGTTCGAGGGCGAGAGGCGCCCGGGTTCACAGCCAGAGTGACCGGAAAGATTTGCTCAACAGAATCGGTTGCGAGAAGCAGATCGAGTAAGGGTGTTCCAGGTAAGAGACTTACCGTGGCAGCGCGCGTGTCACAACTCACACAGTCCCTGATGTGCTTCAAGAGGCTCGCAAGAACGCTGGCTTCTTAGGCGAGGATTGGGACCTTGGAGTAGTTGGAGGCCGCCTGAAGAATTTCAAGTCAAGGCTTCTAGCAACGTAATATAACATCACTAGTTTGTCTTATCTGCCTGTGCTAGCAATGTAGAAGAGAGAAGAATACTGTCACAATGCCTTTTCGAAATGCATGATGGCAAACGTGAACACCATTTTGCTTCGCTGGATTAAAGTATATATCATGATGCGGAAGAGCGAGACTTCCTGCTGGCAGGGGAGTGTCATTGAGCCACAAAAAGGCCCGGCGCCTCATTCCTCCTCGGCGGGAGCCTCCTCGCCGTACTCCTCGTCGGCGTAGTCGTCGTCCATGCCGGCATCCTGGTACTGCTGGTACTCGGACACGAGGTCGTTCATGTTGGACTCGGCCTCGGTGAACTCCATCTCGTCCATGCCCTCGCCGGTGTACCAATGCAGGAAGGCCTTCCTGCGGAACATGAGGCTGAACTGGTCGCCCACCCTGCGGAAGCTGTTCTGGATGGCGGTGGAGTTGCCGATGAAGGTGGACGAGACGTCCAAGCCCTTGGGCGGCACGGAGCAGTGGGCCGTCTGGATGTTGTTGGGGATCCATTCGACAAAGTTGGCCGAGTTCTTGGTCTTGATGGCGTGGATCTGGTCCTCGACCTGCTTCATTGACACCTTTCCGCGGCTGCGTAGTGGGGAAGGAAGAAAGATTGGTTAGCAAAGGCTCACACAAACAAAGTCTGGAGAGAAGCAGAGTGAGTGTGCGTGAGAGAGATGGAGCAAAACTTACAACATGGTGGAGCAGGTCAGGAAGCGGCCGTCGCGGAAGTCGGAGGCCAGCATGACGTTCTTGGGGTCGAACATCTGCTGGGTGAGCTCGGCGACGCCGAGGTTCGAGAAGGAGGCGGACGACGTGAGGGGCGCGAAGCCGACGGTGAAGAAGTGCAGTCTCGGGAAGGGCACGAGGTTGACAGCCAGCTTGCGGAGGTCGGCGTTCAGCTGGCCGGGGAAGCGGAAGCCCGTGGTCAGGCCGGACATGACCCTGGACACCAGGTGGTTGAGGTGGCCGTAGGACGGGTGGGCCTGCTTCAGGGTGCGGCGGCAGATGTCGTAGAGGGCCTCGTTATCGATGCAGAAGGTCTCGTCCGAGTTCTCGACGAGCTGGTGGATGGACAGGGTGGCGTTGTAGGGCTCGACGACGACCTCGGAGACCTTGGCGGAGGGCAGGACGGAGAAGGTGGCCATCATGCGGTCGGGGAACTCCTCGCGGACCTTTGCGATGAGGAGGGTACCCATGCCGGAGCCGGTGCCGCCGCCGAGCGAGTGGGTGATCTGGAAGCCCTGCAGACTGTCGCAGTCCTCGGCCTCGCGACGCACGACGTCAAGGACCTGGTCGACCAGCTCGGCGCCCTCGGTGTAGTGGCCCTTGGCCCAGTTGTTGCCGGCGCCGGATTGGCCGTAGACCATGTTGTCCGGGCGGAAGAAGTCGCCGAGCGGACCGGAACGGATAGCGTCCATCGTCGCGGGCTCGAGATCGACCAGGACGGCACGGGGGACGTACTTTTGTTTCGCAGCCTACATCCGGGGGGGAAAGGGGGGTCGTTGGTTAGGAGGCTGAACATGCGAAAGACGGAGAGAGAGAGAGAGGAGGAAGTTGAGGCGGTGGGAAATGTTTAGTCACCTCGGTGAAGTAGACGCTCAGTCTCTCGGATTGCTGCTCATCGGTGCCGCGGAAGCTGTCTCTCGAGTCAGCATGATGATGCCCAAGGATACAGACAACGGGACGGGACGGACAGCTGTCTGTCGCGTCGTCGCGATGGGCTGTTGAGATGAGGGAACACTCACACTCCATCTTGATCCAAGCCATGCTCGCCATGAATGGTTTGCCTGGTAGTGAGTGGGCAGCGTCAGTTGCGGCTCCTCAACGATGCATGCATGCATGCATCGACACACACTCTGTGTGTCTCTCTCTCATTCTCATACCAGAAGGCTGTGCCGATTTGGTTGCCCTACGGAATCATCGTCAGTTGAGGGTTCATAATCATCATCATCATCATCATCAAAACACACTCACTCGAACAAGAGGAGCAGAAAATAGAAGATGGATAGATACGTACACATTGGCCGGTTTGAAGATGGATCTGTCGAGTCGTCGGGTCAGCTCGCATTCAAACAACGCAAAAGGATAGATAATGTGTCATGTGCCACACCATCAAGGGTCACAAACTCACAATCTCACGCATGATGAATTTCGAGAATACGGGTTGTGGATAGTAAAAGCTGGTGGTGAAGGACAGAGATTTACCCCGCTACTCACGACCGAAGGCCATCTTATAGATACGTATTGCCCATAAATCACAACAAACCAACCAACCCCCCTTATCCAAGGGGCCGGCCAACAGCAGCTTTCTCGCCTCGTACCGGATAGGGCCGGCCGGATAGACAGGTACGGACAGAAACAGACAGTCTGGATCTCACTCACAAAACGCCCCCCCACATGCATGGTGCGGTGCTGTATGCATGTGTATGTACCGTACCTGTGGAAGCTCATTCATCTTTAAATGGCTGCCTTGACGAATTGGTAGCTGCCTGCGTGCTGAGGTGGCACGGCGCAATTTAGTTATCCTTTTTGAGAGATGGGGAGGGGACCGCTGCAAGAGTGAGATCTCAGTGAGAGGGAGAGAGAGATAGGGGACACGACACACACACACACACAAACACCCACGCAGAAAGAGAGGAGACACGCAGAACAGAGACCGAGAGTGAAAGAGAGAGGGACCTTCTACTCACTCACACCCCTCGATTTGCCCGGAGGTGACACCGAAAGGAACGGAGCTAGTCCGCGTTGAGCTCATATCCACAGAAATGATTGGTGAGTGATGCTCCGAGATGCTTTTTTTGCTCAGTGAAATCTCAGCAGTTGGTCGCATCATCGTGCGTGTTTTGTCCTTCGTGTCCTCCAAGAATCAACGGGGGGGGGGGGATGTTTAGTGTGCCCAGAAGAGTCCTCTCTGCCTGGTCACCGTCGACCAATGAGTCCCCTGGATGGATATTGGAGTGCTGCCTGTCAATGGCGAAACAATCCTGTTGTGTTGTGTTTTGTTTCCCTCACCGTGCAAACACACACAGAGAGACACTCACACACATCTTTTGATCGGACGGTGTACTGTCGCTGTGGGCAATGGGTGGTGTAACCGTGCTGGTTGCATGCATGGTTGGTTGCTAGGCGCCCCTGACCGTCCCCCCCTTCGGCTTTTTGCTGCCTATTTGAACAAACGCCGAACTCGTGGAGGTTTCCTTCCGGAGCAATCATTCTTCCGTCCGTTGTGTGTGTGTCTCTCTCTCTCTCTCTCTCTCTCTCTCTCTCTCTCTCTGTGTGTGTGTGTGTTCTGTGCGTTTGTGTATCCCCAGGGAAATATGTCCCCAATTTCCCCGAGGCTCGGCGTGCATTCCAGCGCGCACCCACGTGGCGGGACCAACACTCAGCCCCCAGAGAGAGCTGGAAAAGGAGCATGTCAAGCACAAAGCAGCTGGCTCCCGTGCCGAACTGTTGGCGGGCAACTGACTAACCGGACAGAGAGCCGAAAGAGAGAGAGAGAGAGAGAGAGAGAGAGAGAGAGAGAGAGCCGTAATGTGGGCGGAGGGCCACGTTGACGGCTTCGTCCGGAGACGGCGGGCTGAACTACCGTACGCCACCGCACCGCAGAGATCGTCGTCTGTAAGTGTACTCGGGACAGCCGAACGGACGGGCCCAGAGTGGGGGTTTGTTTGCATTGCGTTGCACTGCATGTCTGCCTAGAAGCCCGGTTGCGAGAGTGTTGTGAGAGTTGAATGAGCCGCCGCCGCCGCCGCCATCATTACCATGCAAGAGGCTCCGCATAGCCCATGGATGGGCGTGGTATAGTGTTTGGGGGGATCTTCATTGCGGATTAAGGTTATGCATTCTGCAAGACTATGAGAGCCCCCCCCCCCCCCTTCGCCAAGCGGTCGGTCGCACGACGGGGCGAAAGCAGCCTGACCGACATACATGCTTGCGCCCCTGACATACCAATGAGATCAGAGACACGCAGCTGTATTATGCTGATCATTCAATTTCGAGGAGCGCCTCTTGCTTCAAAGTGACAGCACGGCAACCCTTGGGGCGAGAAGGGCTGTGATTCAGCCACTTACGAGGGGCAAGACGATCTGGAACGCAGTGGTGCTGGGCACTATATGGGTTCACTCACGGACAAGCTGGCTTATTCATGTCATCATGTCCGCACCGAGCGCAGAGAAGAGAGAGCGAGAGTGTATGTGCGAGAGTGTATGTGCGAGAGTGTATGTGTGAGAGTGTATGTGTGAGAGTGTATGTGTGAGAGTGTATGTGTGAGATTGAGTGAGAACGAAAGCGAAAGAGAGAGGTAGAGAGGGAGAGATGGTGAGACAAGAGAGATTGAAGATATCACGGCCGACAACATTACAATCATCTAACCTCAAGCAGCATCCCCCCTCTCAGACAGGATGGACGGCCTGGGCCTTCTGTTCGATCCCGCAATGACTGCCGACCGTTGCCAAAAGCAATGCGTAACAGTGACATCTAGCCCGGCGGAGACAAGGAAACATGGACTACACGCACTAAGGGGGACTCGTAAGTGTTCCTTTGAGCAGCCAAGACATTGTGTCTTGCAGTTTAATGAAGCAGAACCTGTGGCTTGCCCGTCAAAGAATTGGGAACTGGCCTTCGAAAGACCAGGTCCCCCCACGACGAAAACGGCAAATTTCCCGTCCTTGACAACCCACGTTCCGTAGTCGAGGAATGGGGGAAGCATGAGGAGATATATCAACATCGACAACACCTCCCTAGCTTTGAAGGGAAGCTCTCTCAATCTCTCGCTCACTTCACTTCCACCTGCAGTTTGCTTCTAGCAGCACCATCATTGCCGCATCTTCTTCTTCTACTTCTTATTCTCTCCTTTATACCACCTTTGCTTCCCTTCCGAGGGGGTATAGTCGATTCGACTCGACTCGACTCGCTGGCAGGAATCATATCGAACTCCCTTTACGGTCCTCGCTTGTGCCAACTCATTATTCACCAAATAACATCTCCGTAATTCTGTAATACTTCAACCATTGGGCAAGCAGATATGCATTTCTCCGCCAGCACAGCTCTCGGCCTGGGTCTCCTGGCCGCCCACGCCGCGGCTATTGTCGTCCCTGTCAAGAAGGACGTCGGTCTCAGCCTCCCCGTGACCGTGACCGTGACCGACGCGCCTCTCCCCGTCACTGTAACCATCACGACGCCTGTCACCGTCACCGCCACCGTGTCCATCTCAGTGACAGCGGGTAGCAACTCAACGACATCGGGGGCCAACTCAACGACCATCTCGTCAACCACGTCCGTCACGTCCACCACACCCATCACGACGACGACCGTTCTCTCGATCGCCGTCTCGACAGCCGTCCCAGCCACCTCGGCCGTTCCCACGACGCCCGAGACGCCCGAGACACCCGAGACGCCCACGACGCCGTCGACCGCCGGGCTGACCGCTGACCAGCAGAGAGCCCTCGACCTCCACAACACCTATCGTGCCGAGGTCGGCAGCCCACCGCTGACCTGGGACGCCGGGCTCGCCGAGAGCGCGCAGGCGTGGGCCAACCACCTCACGACCGTCGGCAGCCTCGTGCACGACACGAACACGGGCGGCCAGGGCGAGAACCTGGCGCTGCAGTCGGGCGGCACCAACACCTACTACGCCAACGGCGTGCAGCGGTGGCTCAACGAGAAGTCGCTGTACGACGGTCAGCCCATCCGTAGGGAGGGCACGCCCAACTACCAGGACTACGGCCACTACAGTAAGTAGCCTCTCTTAGTTAGCCCTTCTGACATGAACTATATCCGAGGACGCGTCCACTGACGGTGCCACAGCCCAAGCCGTCTGGAAGTCCACTACCAAGGTCGGCCTGGCCCTTGCGACTGATGCAAAGGGCACGGCTTACGTGGTCGCCCGCTACTCGCCCGCTGGAAACTTGTAAGTAGACGGACGCCCCGAGTCCTGAACCGACGTGTGTTTTGTAGATGCGTTTTAGTTGCTAACTGCTCTCTCCCCTTAGCATTGGCCAGATGCCTTACTAGGTAGTTGGTTGAGCGTAGACGTATCGTCAGGCGAGTTGTGTGTGAGACGCGTGAGAGGGGAATAATGGGGTGGCGATGGAGGCTGGTCTGAGAACAGCTTCACACTCATCTTGGGGGCCCTTTTCGGCTGTAATAGAGTTGAGGCGTTGAAGCTTGATTTTTAGATCCGCGTGTCGGAGGTAGATTCCATGTATTATATAGTATGGCTCAGTTGATACCAGATCCAACTTGCAGCTTGAAAATATCATTAGATATGTGGACGGAAGGGAGAAAGGAGAGCAGAAACAAAAGAAACGATTTCACAGCATGTCCCTCCAACATTGCCGGGGGTAGCCCCACGACAGATGTGCACACAATTCGGCCGAATTTCGGCGGACGAACCGGCTGGCCGGCCGCTTTCTTCACCCTCACTCACCACTCTCACTCACCACCCCCAAACGACAACTTTCGCGTTCGTCCGTCCGAAACCTTGACCGAATGCTCACCGGAGACCATTGAACCGACCGGGTTCCAGGCGGTCACACGCAAGAAAATGACTACGGACCAAAGCAGCAGCAACAACACCAATACTAGCAGGCCCACCGCCTCGGAGCGACGGGCCGCTGCGGCTAAGCGCCGATTCGTCCGCAAGGGCACCAAGAGCTGCTGGGAGTGCCGCCGGCGCAAGATCCGGTGCATCTTCGACGACAAGGGCCCGCCCGACACGTGCAGGACGTGCTGGGAGAAGGGGGCGCCGTGCATTAGCCAAGAATTCCCCGAGGAGGAGGCCAGGAGCGCGCCGGCGCCGGCGGGGGGTCTGGGCGATCGGCTGGGCCGCGTCGAACGGCTGGTTGAGCGGCTGTACCGTCGGATCGATGACTTGGAAGCACCCGCATCGGCTTCGCCCAAGAAGGAGGAGGAGTCCCGGGACGGCTCTACTCCGACGTGGGAAGCCCCGGTTAACGCGTGCTCTCCGAGACATGCCGGAGGACGACCGGCCGGGGCCGAGATCCCGGGTCCGTCTCCCTTGGACACGGGGGGTAATGATACATTAAACGTACGTACGGCCAAGTTTAGTGCTTCTTACATGATGTGTAAGTACCTTAGTTGCTGACGCGTGCCTGTCCCCCCCTGAAGAGAGCGCACGTTGGTCCGCCGAGCCAGGGACCAAACGACGCCGGGTTCTCGGCCAACGCCCAGCTCCGGGCTTACAGCAGGCAACTCTCTGCCGCGATCCCGCCGCCGGAGGACTGCCGGGACATCTACAAGCTCTACTCGGACGCCGATCTCGTCTTCCAGGCCATCTTCGTCCCGTACTGCCTCCTGGGCTCCCTCGAGCCGGAGAGCGTGGAGCATTTCATGGACTCTCTCAGGGAGCCCATGCACCCCGTCCTCCTCGCCAAGAGGATGCTCATGGTGGCCGCCATGCTCCAGAGGCTTCCTGCAAACCGGCCCGTCAAGCCGGGGGTGTCGGAGTCGTCCTTCCGGATCATGGAGAAGTTGGCCGAGACGGCCATCGGCGTCGTGTGCGAGGCCAACGCGCTCATGGGGACGCTGGAAGCCCTCGAATGCGTCGTCCTGCAGACGGCCTACTTGGTCAACAGCGGAAACCCGAGGCTGTCGCTGCTGTCGTGCCGCCGGGCCATCTCGTTGGCCCAGCTCATGGGCATCCATCGGCCTCACGACCCGGCCACCGTCGAGACGTTGGACCCCGAATCACCGAGGCGGACAGGCTTCGTGTGGTTTCGCATCGTCTACCTCGAACGCTTCATCTGCCTTCTCCTGGGTCTCCCGAGCATCACCCACGACGCCAGGACAATATGCGACGAGACGACGCGGTCCTACATCGAGAGCGACCCCATCCAACGGCTCGAGAGCTTCCACAGCGACATCGCCGCCAAAGTCATCCGGCGGAACGACAAGGACACGTTCCTCTCCAACATGGAGACCACGCACGCCCTCGACCGCGAGCTGCAGGCGGCGGCCGCCACGATGCCCCCGCGGTGGTGGACGACCCCCCCGGACTTGGTCAACCCGAGCGGCGACTCGCTTCCCCTGGAGATCGTCCGGCACAGCATCCGGCTGTGCAACCAGATCTTCCACTTCTTCCTCGTCATCCAGATCCACCTGCCCTTCATGCTGCGGCACGCCAAGGACGGCACGGCCGCCAGCAGCAGCCGGATGGCCTGCCTCGAGGCGAGCCGGTCGGTGCTGGCATGCTTCGTCTCGACCCGCAGCAACGCCCGCCAGGCCTGCAGCGTCCCCGACGCCGCCGACTTCTACGCCCTCATCGCCGCCATGACGCTGCTGCTGGCCCACGTCGACGCCCGCCGCCGGGACCGCGGGAGGGACGTCCTCGCCTACCAGCGCCACGCGGACCGCGACAGGGTCGAGGAGGCGCTGGAGCACATGCGCGACCGCAGCTCCATGTCCGCCGACATGCTGTCCGTGAGGAGCGCCGACGTGCTGAGGAGCCTGCTCGCCATCGAGGCGGACGCCGCGAGGGGGTCGACCTTTACGGCGAGTCTCAGTCCGACGTCGACGTCGACGTCGACGCCGGCGTCCTGCGGCGTGGGCGGAGGAGGAGGAGGAGGAGGAGGACATGTCGGGGACTCTCGGAACGTGCTGCAGCTCAGGATCCCGTGCTACGGGACGGTGACCATATCGCCGGATGCTCCTCCGTCCCGCGAGCCCTGGGTGCCTTCCGACCGAATTCAACAACCGGTCTCTCTGGAGACGCAGAGAGGAGAGGACACCACGTCGTCGGAGCCTAATGTTCTGACGGGCGCACCAGCACCGGGGGACGGCTCTGTCGCCATGATGGACGTGCCGGGAAACCCGGGCTCGCAGCTTGGCCAGAATGCCGATCCGACATGGCTGTCCGGACTCGGGAACCCCCGGTGGATGGGCTCCGGGATCTCGGCCGGACTGGAAGACTGGCCGTTCCAAGGCGTCGACGCTGCCTTTTTCGACAGCATGATCAGAGGTTTCGAAGAGTCGGATTCGCCTATGTGAAACGTAATGCTACAATACAAGAGAGAGACTCTGTAAAAATGCGATTCCCAGGCGTCACTGATGTATATATATACGTATATATATATATATATTTATATCCCAGTGACGCCTCCCACCAGCCAGCCCCTCAGACAATCACCCCTTCAAGTGAACAGTGCATGAGGGCTATCAAAACAGTCATCCCAACGAGTCCCGGAAGAAGAATAGAACCGCTCGAGCACTTTCCTCGCCGCCAGCGGCAGATACACGCCCAGGTCCCGGCTCTCCTCGTCCAGCCGATTGAGGATGAACGCCCGAGCCGTCGGACTGACGCCCTTGGCCTCGAAGCCGGCCACGACGATGGGCCACGCCGTGGAGCTCCTCAGCAGCGGCGAGGCGGCCGTCGTCTCGAGCATCGAGAACAGCCGGCTGCGGTGTATCCTCGCGACGGCCGTCCACCCGGCCGAGGAGGGGGCCACGGCGCCGGCGCTCCGCAGGGACGAGATGGCGAAGAGCACGACGGCGGACTGGTAGACCCGCGCCATTGTGAGGTAGCCCTCCTTCGAGTCCTCCTTGGTCTCGGACCAGGATTCGGGCGAGAAGTCGGTGATCTTGGTGAGCAGCTCTTCCGCCTCGGGCCGGATCGACGCAGCGGTCTCCTGGGCATCATCATCATCATCATCATCATCATCATCTGGTTGGCGCGTTGCGAGGAAGCGGAGGCGGTTGACCCGGATGATGTCGATGAACAGCTCCGCGGGACACGGCAGAAACGGGTAGTAGCCCGTTCCGAACACGTCTGCGCAGAGATCCCTCAGCTCGAAGTTGGAGACGGGTGACATCTGGTCGTCTGCTGGGCTGGTTGTGTTGGCAAAGTTTTCGATGCTGGGGGTGGGCGGTGTCAGTATATCCTTTTTGGTTGTTCGACATCTGTTGGTACATGTAATACTAGCTGATACACAACGATGATGGCAAGACTCATATAAAGGATGAGTTCTTTCGACTCACATTTTACAGAAGAGGACCAGGACTTTCAAATGAGGCGTCTTTTGACACACGGCCTCCCAGCCGCCGCGCAGAGCGATCAAGGCCGTGAATCCCTTGATGTGGAAGCGCCAGTTGGACGCCGTCGCGGATCCCATGAGCTGCTCGAAGTCGACATCATCAGTACATGGCAGTCAACAACGAACGGTACAGCACGGCGGGGTAAGACTAGAGACGTACATCACCGTAGAGAAAGACGATGACGCTGGACAACGTAAAGTCCGAGGAGCACATCCGCTCGAGCGCGATGTCCCTGTTCAGGGCCTGGACCGCCGTGGAGCGGTGCTGGCACGCCCTGGCCCGCACCTCGGCCACGAACGGGTCGTTCTTCCGCTGCGACAGGCGCAACAAGCGGTGCTCGATGGCCATGGCGACCAGGGCGTGCTGGATGCAGGGCTTCATGTAGTGGACGTAGATCACGGGTATGACCCAGGGGCTCTGGGCCAGCTGGTTCGAGGTGAAGGACGGGTAGACTTGTTCATTCCCTGCGGTGGACGTCGTTCGTCTGTCAGCATCTCACAACCCGATCCCATCTGGAGACGGTGGTTTCCAAAGGATATATCCTCGGACAGAAGCAGATCATGCGTGTGCCTTGGCGTTTACAGAACAGGAACCGAACAAGGGGGGGGGGGGAGGGGATGCGGAGGTGGTCTAACTAACAGTAGAGAGTGGCCTCAATGATATCGCACGTCTCCGATCGCAACTCTTGCCCAGGAAAGATGTGGACCAGCTGCTTTCCACTGGCGACGAGTCTTAAAACGTCGTCTTTCTCTTGGCTGCCGGCTTGGCTCTTCGAGACGGCGTCGCCTCCAGCAGCTGTAGCACCACCCTTGCGCTTCCACGTCCGCGTCTTGACCTTGTTGGGAGCCAGCCAGGTCAGCGGTTTCTTGTCCTCGTACCCGGGACACACCACGCCGCTGATCTTGCATTTGGAGCAGACGGGGCGCGCCGAGTCGCAGACCAGCCGCCGGCGCTGACACTCCCAGCACTGCCGTCTACCACTGTCGCCGCCGCCGCCGCCGCCGCCGCCGATTGTCGTTTGTGACGAGGCCCTCGTAGCGAGGGCCAGCCGTGTCGATGTGGAAGTCATCGTCGTCTGTACCTGGACTGAGGCTGGCTTTGACGGGGAGCTTGTACACTTTGGGATATTCGAGGTCAACGGGACCGCGGAGGTGTATGCAGCGCGCGCCGGTTCGGGAGGCCGAGTTTAATAGTTGGATGGGATCATAGGCGTGGACCTGCCCGGGCCAAATCCACCGCGAAGCTCATTGGCGACGAAGCGGGTGCGAGACCAACGCGGCGGGGGTTGCAGGTCTTGGCCACTTCATTATCCTGATCAGGTAAGGCGCCGCGAATCCTTGGTGGCTTTTCGTGGGACTGACCATTCAGCAGACAGTCAGCCCTACCAGGCCGAGGTGTGGCTTCTGTCGTACGACCTACGATGTGACAGCAACCAATCCGGACGCGGATGGGAGAGAAACGTGTAGAGTTTGTGAGACTCGAGGTGGCGGGAAGTCATGGGCTGTTAAGAAATCATGGTTCTCCGAACCTCATCATCGGTGTTGGGATACAACGCGACGGACGTATTGTACAACTGCGAGCTTGACTTTTGGGCTTCCGGGAAAGTCGACAAGCACGACGACAGATACGATACTTCTAGCATCCAGGGCAACGCCGCAGCTTCCAAACCCGCAAGTTCACTATTACAATATCTCTGTTGTAGAGGGGGACGGATATACAGAGTGTTGGAAGCCCAAGAGTCGGGAGAGCTTATATCACAAGTCGACAGAGTGATAACTAAATTACAACTACTTAGTTATGAACGTCAGTGGTAAGGAGAACTAAGTTGGATAATTACATGGTTTCTGAGAGTATGCGTTCGTGCAAGACCTAGAATGCACAATTGTAGCCTAGACGCGTATTGCTTCGCAGCAAGACCACATGTGTCAAGCATGCTTGATCGTTCCGTTGCCATACTGTATTAGATACATGATACTATGGTTTTCAGTTTCTAACGTCGGCGTAAGAAGTGGATTTTGCCTAAGGGGGGTCTCTGGTTATTTCACCTGCCCTGCCCTTTAGGAAGAACGAGACATAACAGGAGCAAACAGGTTGCGGTTCTAAAAAGTCCTTGCGTTGACGATACGACAGCACCTGTGTTCGATCTTGTCTGGTGGTTGGTCTAGAATTCCTTATGCCACCTCTGTTACCTTTGTTGTTCTTAGTGGCAGGACACACTACACTATTTCCTCAAAGGGCACCTTTAGCTTGCATTAGCAAAAGGACGTAACTACAAGTCCCTACTTGCAGCTGTGCTATATTTTCTGCTATCGCGAGTGCCACTTACGTTGAGATGGCACCAGTGGGTGATCGTCAGTATGAATAAGGATGGTTGAATGCTTTTGACAATGACCCCGGGGAGAGCCGCTTGGTATACACGGGTGTGAAATGGGACGTCTAGGTGTCTCGGAAGTCTCAAATGGGTTTCGCGACATGTGCTGAACGACGAGTAACTCCTGTGGCCCCCGAACTGACGTACTGCCAATGAAAACAAGCTTGCCATCTCAGATAATCCTCTCAAACTAAAGTATCCAGAGCCTTCGCAACGCAACCAGCATCACCATGGCTGCCCCCTCCCTCACCCCAACGCGCGCGTCCTAAATGGCGATAAGAGGAGCCTCGATGGCCGGGAAAGCAGCAGCGGGCTGGGTGTCCTTGAGGGACAGAAAGTTGTTCCTCGACTTCAGCGGCGACTCTCCCGTCACGAAGGTGAAGACGATGGTGAAGACGGTGATCGCCGCGGTGCCGATGCTGATGGCCTGGTTCACGGAGGCGGCGACGCACGATAACCCGCTATCCCCTTCCTTTTCCTCGGCCAACTGCTTGCAGTCCTTGTAAGTCAGACTACCCACTTTTCGGCACCCCCCCCATTTCGGCACCCCAAAAATGCCTCAAATGCCTCATCACCAGAACATACCCCTCAACTTTCAACATCAACAACATTTTCTATACTTATGCGAATAACCTCATTTTTTCCTCAGAGCTTCTTTTCGACCTTATGGGCCAGTATACCGAAGATGAAGTCAATCAGGCCCTTGACGCAATAACCAACGGCATGCCCATTAAGAGGGCTGGTCAGGTGTATGGCATCCCAAGATCAACACTTCAGTATCGGATTAAGGGCACTCAACCAAGGTCAATTGCCTTTTCTGACCTGCAGAGACTTTCTGTTAGTCAGGAGGCTAAACTGGCTGAATGGGTTCGCATTCAGCATGCCCTTGGTGTTGCCCCAACCCATCTGCAAGTGAGGCTATTCGCAGAAAGGATCCTCCATGCCATGGGGGATACAGAGCCTATAGGAAAAGGCTGGATCCAAGCCTTCTTGAAGAGGAATCCATCAGTCAAGGTCCAGAGAAGTCGCCCTATCGATTCTAGGCGTGTTAATGGGGCATCTACTGAGGTCATCAGGGACTGGTTCAAACTACTCGCCATACCAGAGATCACCAGCATCAAACCAGCTAATAGATACAACATGGATGAGACTGGTATCCTTGAGGGCCAGGGATCTAATGGGCTGGTGCTGGGCATGTCTGAGACGAAGTCTGTACGTAAGAAACAGCCTGGATCAAGGGCATGGGTATCCATCATCGAATGCATCTCTGCCCTGGGCCATGTTCTGAATCCCCTCGTTATCTATAAGGGCAAGGCAGTCCAGCAGCAGTGGTTTCCTCTAGACCTTGGCCCTTATGAAGGATGGCAATTCACTGCAACGGAGAATGGATGGACTTCAGATGCCACTGCAGTTGAATGGCTGCAGAAGGTCTTCATCCCTCAGACTCTTCCTCAGGGCAAGGAGGTCAGGCTGCTGATCATGGATGGACATGGGAGTCATACAACGACTGACTTTATGTGGTTATGCTATATAAACAACATCCATCTATTGTTCTTACCGCCACATACCTCCCATGTCCTCCAGCCACTTGATCAGTCAGTCTTCAGCCCTGTCAAGGCAGCCTATAGGAAGGAGCTTGGATACCTTGGTCAGTGGAATGATTCAACTGTTGTAGGCAAGAGGAACTTTATAGGCTGTTATCAGAAGGCTCGTACTGCAGGTATGACGATGCAGAACATTAGAAGTGGTTGGAAATGGACAGGGTTATGGCCTGTCTCTATGGCGAAGCCTCTGATGAGCTCCCTACTGCTCCCATCAACACCAGCAGCATCAGGATCATCTGATCAGGTCAGCAAAGGGCAGTCTGGAGGCAAGGAAGCTGAAGGATGGGTATCTGCGTCATCTGCAGTGGCATGGTCGACGCCAAGGAAGATGAAGGATCTAGCTGGGCAGTTGAAGCTATTCACAGAGCTGGAGAATGATGCCTTTACTCAACGCCTTCTATTCAGGAAGGTAAAAAAAGGCTTCAGCGAGCAGGCATATGAGCTGGCAAATACCCAGCAGAAACTGGAGCTTCTGCAGGCCCAAGTCACCAATACTGCAGTAAGGAAAAGAAGGGCAGTCCAGCTGGATCCTAACACTAAGTTCGCCAACATCAAAGACATCCAGCAGGCGCAACTTAAGGCTGGGGAAAAAGAGGATGATGCAGCCGAATCCAGCGACTCTGAATACCCTAGTGAAGCTGAAAGCTGTATTGTTGTTGCATCTAGAAGAAGTCAATGATTAATTGAAGTCGACGAGTATGATGGGAATAGCTTCATTTTTGGGGTGCCGAAATGGGGGGGGTGCCGAAAAGTGGGTAGTCTGACTTAAATGGAGTAGAAAGTGGACGGGGTGGTGATGACTACTATCGGGAGAGTCACGATCCCCCACCGCCTCACGAATCTCCCAAAGCCGGACTCCCGCTTGTCAAGGGCGGTGGGACCCTCGTAGACGGGCTCCCAGACGATGAGAGACTTTGTCTCGAGCATTGTCGGGGCCGAGGTCGTTGCGACGGGCTTTGCGAGAGTCAAGGGGGACGAGAGGAGGCTCAAGGCGACCAGGACCTGAGAGGCGTGGGCTGAGAAGAGCATGTTGGGGTGGTGGTGGCGCGTGTGGGATATTGTGATGGAGATGAAGATGTTGTGTTTTGGTTTTAGGTAGAGGCTGTTTTGGTTTTTGTTCCGTGTTGCTTCATTTTTTCGCAGACGGACTCTGCGTTTAAATACTCGATGCCCTCTTTTAGCTGCTAGCTGTTGATTCCCTTTCAAAGCTATAATTATGACTCGCCTTGAAGGCTTTGTAAGGGATAGGACAAACCTGAAGCTGCTCCTGTAAAATGGACCCAAATACGTTGCTTACTGCAGTAAGACCATCTCAAAACCACTGTCACGCTTATCAACCAAGGTCACTAAGTTGAAGGAATCCGTGAGGGTGTCACGAAACCCATGCAAACGGGACCAGAAACTATTCCACCTTCCCAATCCAAGGCTCCGCGCGGCTGACACTGTAAGATGGCAGAGCTGGGAAGGTCGGAGGGCGCCTGCTGTTTGGCCCCGCGTCTCAGCACGCGAATGGCTGAACAAACTCGGGTGGTCAGACTCTACGCTTCTGGGCTCGCCAGGGACTTGGCATCAGCTTCCCAGGATGCTCTGGCCTGGGTGCTGCTAGGCCGGGTTGGTCGTCGACAGAGAGATGTAAGCGTGAGGCAGAAGCCCGGTTTGGGTGTTTCTTTCACGCCAAGTGTCTAAGCATCTTTCACGAACCCACAATGCCATAATGTCAATCTCAAAATACACAGTACCAGGGGGGCGTGGAAGCTAGAAAGGTGCATCCTCCGGCTATATCAAATCCATGATGCGAAAGTTGACAGCTTTGTGTCAGACTTACAAATCTACCGCATCAATGAAGAGCAGATGGCAGAAATAGGCATACATGGGTATCTTCAACACGGTTAGAAGTCAGGCAGAGTGCTTTTGTTGGATATATAATCTCTTCAGAGTCAGAACATTTAGCATCCTCACAACACATCCTCACAACACAGACCAATAGCACACTTAGCATCGACTTCTCAGTCTTCTTCATCACTCATCTATCATCCCTACATCAAAAACCCTTCACACATCCCCACTACACTACCAAATACACCATGAAGTTCTCCGCCCTTTCCACCGCGACCGTCCTCGTCTCCCTCCTCGGCCAGCTCCCGGTGGCTGACGCCTCCTGCTTCCACGGCGCCCGCAGGGTCCCCCAAAACATGGCCGACACGCTCGCGACTCTTCTGTTGACCGCGGGAAACGCCGAGGCGCAGGGTACCTATCCGAAATCGGGCACCTACTGGCTTTCCTCGACGATCGACAACTTCGAGGGCGGCCGGACGTGCCTGAACTTCGGCATCGAGAACATCAGCGGCCACCTCAAGGAGATCTCGACGGACACGGCCGTCGAGGGCCTGTTGCGCGAGTGGGTCACCTGCGGCAACGGCGGCAAGACGGACTACAGAGACGGCAGCCTCAACGGTTGGCGGTTCATGTGAGTTCCGGCTCCTCTCTTTCATTCTCTCTGTCTGGCAACACATGAAGAATAAAATGAATAACAAGGCTCTTTAGCTTCCACATGGACGACAAGGGATGCAAGAAATAGGAGCGCCGCGGCATCAGTGGAGGGGGGTTGTCATCCATCCTTCTCAGTCCCCTTTTCCTGATGCGGGGTGTTTAACCCGCAATACTGGATGAAAGTGTGCATAGTTCAGAAGAGTTATTTTGCAGTGTAGAGACCAGAAATTCTATCGGATATGGCGTTATCAAAGTTACAATTTGTTTTTCTCGATCACCCGACTTTGAGTTGCCAGCACATGATCCTCAGCCTAAGAGCCATGGCGGCAAGTACAGATAGACCTTAGAGTATTCTAAGTCGCCAAGTCGAATCAAGCAGCTTTGAAAAAGGCTAGTAACAAGGTGGACTTTAGACTTCATGCGGAATGAGGCACTGGATATAGAGAACGCACAAGAGATAAACAGTCTCATGAACCGTCTGTCCCTTGCTCAATATACCCACACACGGAGACCTCCATCACATCAAGAAGAGAAGCGCCGATGGTTTAGTGGTAAAATTCTCCGTTGCCATCCAGCAGCGTCGGGGAGCCGGGGGTTCGATTCCCCCTCGGCGCAGTCTTTTTGCCGTGTGCATCTCTTTTTGCGGATCGCCATCCATTTTTTGGGTTCCGCCCAACCGCTCCGCCCCTGATCGAACGGACCTCCCACCCACCCAGTGCTTTCGTAGATCTGGATTACTTATTCGAGATTGATAGGTAGCTAGGTAGTGTCTCCTGGATGTCGACGTTTACTCTTTAATTGCGTTGCTTTGCTGAACGGAGATTGATCCTAGAAGGTCGGGAGTTGGGAAAGAAAGTTATTCTTACAGGCCCCCCCCCCCCCCCCCCCCCGAGCTACAACATAGTACAGGGAGCCACCCTGCGGCTCTAGCATTGTCCAGAGGCTTAAATCAGCTCGCAAATAACAGGAGTGCTTGTTAATATGACAACACCTTGTACGATGCCACCACTATCGAACATCTGCCGTGGTATCTAGGAATTGTATTACACTTCCGACTGTGGAGATGGACAAAGAGTGAATAATGGGAAACGGTGTGTCGATACCGGCTCGTGAACTGCTGTGGGCCAGCACCCAACCCTGTTCGAGTAGGTAGGTAGCGTTACTTTTGAGCTGCGAAAAGATGTAATCAGAGGCCCAAGACCTGTGTAGTAGTAGGGTTGTTTCAGTGGAGTTCAAACTTGTAGGTTTAGGCAGAATCATTTAATGACGGCTATTGTTCGTGAACCAGATGGACGGACAACGCCCATGACGCCCACGGACAACAACATCGAACCACTCACAACCCACAACATTCGACTCAAGGTGCGAAGAACACTTACTGGGTTCCCGTCACATCGGGACGGCTACAAACACCTGAAAGGTGGCAACGGCTCGAGAAGAGGAGAAGAGTCAGCGTTGTAAGCCTCGCTGCATTCTTGTCCAGACTCTTCACACCGGCCTTGTGCGGCGCTGACGGATGCCCACAGCACACTCCGACAAGTAGACTTCGACTTCACATTCAAGGCCGTCCTCAGTAGTGTCTAGCTCATTGTCTGAAACATGGGATGAAAGTGCAACCCGTTGATTATATCTTCTGCAGAGGGGGTGTCCAAAGGCTCGAGAGTTGAGATGAACTGTCAACCACCTCACTCACTCGCTCCCCACCTCTCAACTGCGGGCGGATGCAGACAGTCTCTGTTCACTGTGTTACCATTATCGTCCATCATCATCACATGATTTGGTCGGCCAGGTCTGTCGAGGACCCTGTTCGGCCGTGACTCGCCAGTGGGCAGAGAAAACCTGCGCCCCTTGCAGCCCTGCTGTCGAATCCCTGCAGGCCCGGTCGAGAGGCGGGAACTTCCCATTCTCGATCCATCGGAGAGAGCCCGCTCGATACCCCCCCAAAGCTAAAGCAGAGGAACAAAGGTTCGAAACCTCTCTGGTTCTCCAATCCCTGTTTGACGTGCAGAGAGGCACAGGAGAAGGACAGCTAAGAGGCAAGGCAACCAATTACCACGAGCAGACAGTAGAGGGGGAGGGGGGGGCCCAGTTGCTGCTGAAGAAAACCACGGGGAGAGGGAGGCGGCATGGAATCCTGGAAAGCTGAAATCGGTGGTTCTTTTCACTATCGCGCTCGGATCTTTTCGACCCTGCGCCCCGAAATAATCAGACCAGGATGACAATCCTTGGGGATATTTGTACAGCCAGCGCTGGATGCGCCGCATTGCGGTCCACCCGACGTGCGTGCGCTCTGACCCGAGATCAGCTCTTTCGAGGCCGTAGGCCCCCCTGGGGCCAAGAGTCTCGATCAAGCATCCATATCGTCGTTGTCCCTTGGCTCGACCTCGGACCGGGCGGGGGGGAGTGTGGCCAGATGCACTATCTCACACGTGTGGTGGTGCTTGGCAAATTCTCATTATCCGTACTCTCATTAGATTATCTAGGTATCCATCATCCACCCACTCTCTTTCCAAGCATCCCAGGCATCCAATGGAAGCATCAAAAGGGCGTTTAACAAAAGTACATGTTCAATCGAAAGGCGAGAGGAGCAATAGGGGCAGCAGCAGCAGCAACTTGCTGGGTGTACGAGCTACGCGTGCCACATTCGCCTTCTCTGCCGGGTATCTTAACGACGCTTTCATGAGGCTCTCCCAACGCACCATAGACCATAGATGCGAATGACCTTATGCCTCGCGTAGGCTAGCTAGCTCTCTCCCCCGCCTCACAGTTGTGTCTGTTGCGACGCCTTCTTCGCCGCTGACTCGGGCACGTCGCTGTCGCCGTCCTCCTCCGATATCCAGATCTCGGTCCTCTTCTGGATGCCCGGCTCCAGCGGGATGTCGCTGTGGTCGCTCTTGGAGACGGAGGGCCTTCGTTCGGAGCGGATGTAGGTGTCCATGGCGTCGGCGTTGTCCCCGTGCAGCCTGCTGCCGTTGTTGTGGTAGGCGGAGCGCGACGGGTGGGACGAGTTCCCGTAGGCGGACGGGTACGTCGGCGCCGGTTTCTCGCCGAAGAAGTAGAACCACAGGGACCGGGAGAGGGCCAGGTTCCCGGCAATGATTCCGAGATAGAGCTCGAGGTTCGACCATATCGCGGTGACGGCATAGACATCTATTCAACGAAGGCAATTTTGTCAGTTGTGGCTCTTCTCTTAATAGCTAGCCAGCTGTCCGGGTTATAAGGGGTTACACGCACAACTCAGGTCCGAGGTCTTGAGACCCAGCGAAGAGGCTCTCGCGATGCCGAAGCCAGTTGCACTGCCCGAAATGTTAACAAACGGCACTCGGGAAGAGATAAAACCCAGGGGTTTGACCAACATTAAGCCGAGACTCATGAGACCACCGACGGAGAGCTTGGTCGACAACTTGATGCGAACCTGCCAGACGACCACTAGGGGCAAGAATGAACACAGCAGGTCGGTCAAGACAGAATAAGCTGGAAGAAGCCGGTGTGTTAGCTCGATATATACGGAAGCAAACATGCCACTTTGGCGGCGTGCGGGTCGTCAACGTACAGATGGTTAAGTAGATGGAGTAAATCCGGATCTTGGGGTCCCAGCAGGTGCCCACGCCCGTCCAGTAGGCCTCGACGGGATCGCACTCGGCCAGGAGGATGACGATGACGCCGACGTTGGTGACGATCAGGCCGGACATGACGGTCCACAGGAAGTACTTCAGCCGGCTGGAGTTCTTGATGCGGAGCAGCAGCAGCATGATGGAGCACTTGAGGAGGCAGATGCTGGAGAAGAGGAGGATCTGGGCGAACCAGCCGAGCATGTTGTTGTGGACGTAGTCGTCGTTCGAGATGTACCACCTATGCCTCCCGTTGCCGGACGCGCCCTGTGCGCACTGGACGCCGTACCGGACGATGCCCAGGCTGGCGACGACGCCCATCAGGTAGTCGTCCCATCCCGTGTGCCGCAGCGAGAAGCGCACGTAGAGGCGGACCGAGGTGGTGAAGATGACGAAGAAGATGAGCACGCCCGAGATGCCGAGGAGGACCGGGTTGACGTTCTCGTCCGGCGGCAGCGGGCTCGGAGGAGTGACTGGCGCCATATCGATGGGCCTTCCTCTTCTTTGGAAAGGAGAAACCCCCTTCTCTCTCTCTCTCTCTCTCTCTCTCTCTTTCTCCCAGAGAGCTCAGGGAAGAAAGGGAAAAAGGAAGAGACAAAAGGGTCGAGTCGAGGGTGTGTCCGACTTCAGTCAGACCCGGTGGCCTTGAACAGTGCTTATGCCAGACCAGGAACGAGGGTGTGTTTGTGTCGGGGCGCCCAGGAGGAGATGTGATGGGATGGGGCCTTGCGCTGGATAAAAGTCTGAGAGATTGACGAGAGGGGGGGGGAGGACGGGACGACCCCACGAGGTTTCTGTACGTACGGGGTAAAAGACGACGACGATCGCCAAGATCCGATTTTAGGATGACAGCTCGTTTTTCTACCTTTTTTATTGCCTGTCTTCCCTGGATGTTCGTTTGTATTATGACTTTTTCAAGACTCTTAAGCCCACGGGAAAGGCGGGCGGGCGGGCGGCTCGGTAGTCTTAAAGAGCTGCGACGATGCTGATGATTCGACGAACCAAACAATCGATGTGCAAGGCAAGAAGTCACAGAAAGCTCGCTGTAAGCTGAAAAGAAGCCGGGAAAACGACCCCGTTCCATAGAAACCAGGCCCTGTCCTGCATATGCGCGCGCGGGGGGGCGACGACAAAGTATCAGATGCAAGGAGGTCAAGGCACCGCGGCGAGCATGTGTCAAGACGGGCGAGTTTCCGTTCTCCCCTTCCGCGGCTGTCTGTCGTGAAAGGGACTCCTCGCTCAGGGCAGGGTGGTGTCGAGGTGATGGATGGTTCGATGGCTTGTCCGCGTTCAGTTGTGCCTTGGGCCAAGGCAGAGAGTGGCTTGTTGGGAATACAGATCCCCCCCCCCAGTCCTCCTACTCCTATAAATGGCTAGACATTTACAAGTGTGTAGCAATCCTTCTGCTGCCCCGAGCGGCATGTTGCGTGACAGGTTACAAAACGCAAGGGAGCGGCAACGGTGCCCGCATAGGTTAAATCGTGGGTTCGATCCGCGGTTTCTTCGCCAAAGTTGTCTCCAGGAGGAACTGGCCAAGAGGAACTGGACCTTACGGAGGCAACGGATGGGCAGGCCCCTGGAGAGGGTCTCGTCCGAGAGTCAACCATACTCCGAAATCAGCCTCTCTCTCTCTCTCGTATCGTGGAGTCCTGGAAGGATACCACGTCTTTTCCCGGCTGCTTCTGCTTGAATACACTACGATGTACTACCAGTACAATACTAATACAAATTGAGTTTGAGTGGCCTCCATGCCCCCATCTCCCCCCTGCGTTCCTACTGGTCGTGGCGTTGAAGATTTGATAATGAGCCCCTCCCCCCCCCCCCGGCCGGTTGTCGGCTGTAGGGGCTTTTTCTTGCGCCGCAACTGCGCATTTGACACGCAGTTCTTCAAGCAGTTCTTGCATCAAAGGCCATGGGTTGTTGCGCAATGTGCGGCAAGTTCGCTCAAGGGGTTGGTTAGGTAGGGGGGGCATGATGATGTACGGCAGTGTGGGGTTTTTGCCAATGTCGACTGCATACGGATTGGTCATGCCGAGCAGATGGAGAGAATATCATGACGATCATGCTGCTACTTATTGTGCTTCTCATTTCGTGGTGTCCACCAGCCCGTCGTGGACCTGCTGTTGTATCCGAACCGTCCGTCCTCAAGGCGAGTGTTGTCGAGACAGGGCCTAGGAAGAGAGAGAGAGAGAGAGAGAGAGAGAGAGAGACTAGACACACAATACACATGACCGGCAGCTTTTCTGCTCTCTCGCCATCTAAAAGATTCCCGCAAGGACGAGAACAAAGGTTTTGACCGTGCGTTTAGAAAAGGCCCCCGAGTTTAATGAGAGAGGATGGCGCACTTCTCAGGGGTACTCCCAGGATCATCATCAACCGCAGGCAGCGCCCAGAGGGACGAGCTTCTCTCTACACGGGTACAATGTAAAGGGAAAAGAATTAATAATAAAAATCAGAGAGGGGACGAGGGAAGAACCGGGGAATCGCCGTCGTCGATGCCAGCCCTGTTGTCTTTCGGGTTTGCAACGGACGTGGGATTAATGTGGGATTTCTCATAACTTGATTCGCCACGGGACGGACACTGACGACTTTCGCCCGGACAGGGATCAGGGCGACTTGTCTCCCACGTCGTCCGAACGGGGCTCACAAGCCTCACAAGCATGGGCCCTGAGTCAAGATGCCGGACTTTGATACGGAATAGGTTAACCACAGGCCGGCGCAGGCTCCACCATCGTCAGCGGACAAGCGGTCCTTGTCCGGGAGGGAGGACGCCAATGAAACGGTACCATTGCCCAGCTTAGCCATCCTACCCGTAGAGAGCGAACCAGCCCCCCTCCATGGAAGATTGGCAGGTTTGTTACTCTGTAGACTGTACAGAGTAGTTGAGCGTCTTTTCTTTATCCGTACGGGTAGCCCTTTGTGTAATGTAACCTGTTCATACAAAGTACCAATCAGCAACGTCTGTACAGGGTACAGAGGGCAGGGTATTCGTACAGTAGGTTTGTTCCCTTTCCCCTCTCACGCTTCCCCTTCTTGCTGGGGTTCTTCGAGGGACAGTGGTTTATAAGTGCTTACGCCGCCGTCCGCCCCTCGCCGTCCGACTCTCCCGCGTACACAAAGATGCTCGGCATCCCCACCGAACATGATCCCATATCTCTCTCCCTTGGTGCTCTTCAGAGCCTGGCCGGAGCCGAGGACAAGGATACTTGCTGGGTCGCGCGGCCGCTCACCAGCGCATTCTCGTGGACAACATCCGAGTGCTGTAATCTATTGATTGACCCAAATAATCCGCACTATTGACATGACGACCACGCGTGTTTTCACTTGGAATGACGGTTGGGGGCCACGTACAAAAGGGTAGATGCAGCCCGAATCCGTCCTGCATGCTGCCCGCCCCTCCACTTTGTGTAGTCCAGGACATTTCCCGAAGCGGCCCTGACGTGCAGATATCTCACACACACACGCACACAAACACACACACGCCGCATCTTGTTTGAGCTTGTGTGTTTCCCCCCCTGTGTTCCAAAACCTTATTTCATACTTCGTTTGTGTGTTGTGGGAACATTTGCTGTGCCGTTGTCCGCCTCTATACTAGTCAGCCATGCAGATGCTTGTCAAGTCGAGTCTCACCCTCGCCTCCGCGGCGCTCGCGTTGGCTGCGCCCTTCTCGTCGCAATCCTATGGGGATGGGGACGCCTACGACTATGTACGTGCTCTCCATGCTGCGTTTCTTTCTTTACAAGGGGTTCTTGTCGTCCCCTCCCCCTCGGCCTAACCCCCCCTCGAGTCTCGAGTTGACTGCAACCCCCCGCAGCCGAAACCATGACATGGGCAGGACACACTGACCTTTCTCTCCTCTCCGCAGATCGTCGTCGGCGGTGGTACTGCTGGTGTAGCCGTGGCCGCCCGCCTCAGCGAGGGACTCCCTGCCTCCAGCATCCTCCTCATCGAGGCCGGGCCCGCCGCCTGGGACGAGCCGAAAATCAACGTCCCGGGCATGAAGGGATCGACGCTGGGGACTAAATACGACTGGAACTTCACCACCGTGGCCCAGCCCCACGTCAACGGCCGGATCTTCACCGTCAACCGCGGCAGGGTCCTCGGCGGCAGCTCCGCTCTCAACCTCATGTCCTACGACAGGGCCGCCGTCGCCGAGTACGACAGCTGGGAGGCCCTGGGCAACCCGGGATGGAACTGGGAGACGATGATCGCGGCCATGAAGAAGTCCGAGACCTTCACCGGCATCAACACGGACACGTACGGCTCCGAGGGCGTCGGCGACAGCGGCCCCGTCCAGGCCGTCGTCAACCGCATCATCCCCGAGCACCAGGACACGTGGATCCCGACGATGAACGCCCTGGGCGTCAAGACCAACCTGGAGTCCCTCGGCGGCAACCCGCTCGGTGTCATGTACCAGCCCAGCAGCATCGATCCCGCCCACTACAACAGATCTTACAGCGCCAACGCCTATGTTCCCCTTGCCGGCTCTAACTTGTTCATTCTTCCCGATACCACGGTGGCCAAGATCAACCTCGGGAGGGCGACCACCAACTCGACCCAGCAGCGGGCTACCGGCGTGACCCTGAAGGACGGTACCGTGATCCAGGCCCGAAAGGAAGTCATCCTCTCTGCCGGCTCCATCCAGAGCCCGGGTCTTTTGGAGTTGTCCGGCATCGGCCAGGCATCGGTCCTCAACGCGTCCGGCATCGAGCAGCTCATCGACCTCCCCGGCGTCGGCGAGAACCTGCAAGACCACCTCCGGATCCAGAGCTCGTACCAGCTGAAGCCCGAATACCTCTCGTTCGACATCCTCCGCAGCAACGCCACCTTCGCCGCCGAGCAGCTCGCCCTCTGGAACGCTGGCCAAGTCTCGCTGTACGACTACACCGGGTCCGGTGAGTAATCTATGCCTCGGCAAGCCCCCCTCGCATAGTCTTTTGTACTAACACAAACTCCTCTAGGCTACACCTTCAGCACGTGGGCACAGGCGCTGGGCAACGACTCCCGCATGGTTGCCCTCGCCAAGGAGGCCGCCGGCGAGGATCCCAGCATCGTCGACCAGAAGAAGCTGGAGTTCATGTCCGACCCGTCCATCCCACAACTCGAGGTAAGTTGTCCTCAGTGACACAGGGAACAACCCCACGCCCTCCTCTATCCAAGTTGTCTTTTGGCTTGTGTAAATCTGACAACAGGCGGCCAGGTCATCTTCTCAGACGGCTACACGGGCGTCAGGGGCTACCCCGCGGCCACCTCGCCCCTCTTCGGCAAGGGCTTCTTCACCCTCATCGCCGCCATCATGCACCCCATGAGCCGCGGCTCGATCCACATCAACCCGGCCGACGCGGCCGGCAAGCCCATCATCAATCCCAACTACCTCGGCCACGAGCACGACCTCGAAGCCGCCGTCCAGGCCATCAAGTACTGCCGCCGTATCGCCCAGACGGAGCCCATGCGGTCCACGTGGGAGAGCGAGTACGAGCCGGGCCTGGACGCCGTGCAGACGGACGAGCAGTGGCGCCAGTTCGCGCTCAACACGACGCTGAGCATCTTCCATCCCGTTGGGACCTGCTCCATGCTGCCGAGGAAGGACGGGGGCGTGGTGGACGCGGACCTGAAGGTCTACGGCACGGCCAACCTGCGCGTGGTCGATGCGAGCGTGATCCCGCTGCTCATCTCCGCCCACGTCCAGACTGCCGTGTACGGCATTGCCGAGATTGCTGCCGAGCGCATCATTGCGGCTGCTGCCGCGTGAGGGGGGAGGAAGAGTGAGGAGGAGCTGTGAGAGTAGTCAACAGCGAAGTAGACATGTAGCCTCTGAAGTCGAATGAAAGTGAGCATTCACCTGTTGAAGTTGAATTGCCGAGATTTTGTCGCATGTGACGACGAAGCCTGAATGGATGGACATCAGGTATGAGTAATCACACTCTTACATAGTTGCCCGGGATGCCTAGTCAGTGAGAAACGGAACCAGAAAGTCATAGACAGGTAAGTGACAGTGGCTCGGTATATGAACAATGGGGTCCTGATGTGAAAGGGAAGGAAATATGAACCAGTCAGCTTGCCGGCTGGTGTCCGAGGCTGGATAGCCTGCTTTCATTGCAGACAGGGGTGAGAGTTTCGTTGATGACAGATACAAATGTGTGTTCGACATTGAACTTCAACTCAGCTCTAACACAAACACGGTCGTAGGATCGAGCATCTGCGGAGACGAGTTCTCGATTTGAATCTCGTCAAAAAGGTCATGATCTACTTCTCGAGCCTTGACTTCATCAACGCCATAGGTCAGGTTCTATGATAGCATACTTACTGACAGACCATGGAGGCTTTCACTTCAGATCTGAATCAGCCGTGATATACAGTCAAAAGTCACAATGGCATGAGACAATAACAGGAGCAGCGTGGTGTGAAATGGTTTATTTACAAAAAGGAGAAAAGCTTTATACACAAGTCTAACGAAACATGAACGTCTGAAAGTGGTTCCGCGGACGGCATGTATCGCCCCAACATCACCGAGACCCGTCACGATCACACCCCTAAACCATGCTACCCAAGGTATAACACAACCTAGTGCAGGTGGGCTCTGCGCCTGAAGCGCATGGAGCGGCGGGCGGAGCGCCTCTTGGCGGCGGCGCCCTCGCAGTCGCTGGCCTCCGGGGCGGTCGAGTTGCCGGAGCCGGAGACCTTGAAGGCGGCGATCTTCTCGGCGGCGTGCTCGGCGGTGATCATGATGATGGACTGGGTGTTGCCGGTGGGCAGGTCCGGGTGGATGGAGGCGTCGACGACGAAGAGGTTGTCGGTGCCGTAGACGCGGGTGTCGAGGTCGACGACGGCGGTGCCGTTGGCGGAGCGGCCGTCGTCGACGCCCATGCGGGCGCTGCCGACCCAGTGGTCGCCGCTGATCATCTTGGTGCCGATGATGTCGTCCGGGGTGGCGCCGGGGGTGACGTAGCTGAGGGTGGAGTTGGCGCCGGCGGTGAGGTCGAGCCAGAACTGGACAAAGTCGGCCATGGCCTTGCGGTCCTCGGCGTCGATGAGCCAGGGCTTGGTGTTGAGGACGGTGTTGCCGGCGGCGGTGATGCCGAGCTCGCCGAGGGTCGAGGTGCCGTGGGTCAGGAACGTGCGGACGGTGACGACGCCGCTGGCCATGGCGCTCGCCGTGCCCTGGAGGTAGCGCGTGCGGCCGTCGGCGCCCTTGGCGCTGGTCCAGAGGTGCATGCGCTGGGCGGCCTGGGTGATGGGGCCGGAGCCCTGCTTGTAGAGGTCGAGGTCGGCGGGGACGGGGCTCGAGGCGATGGCGTTGAAGCCGTAGGCGGTGAAGTTGGCCTTGGAGTTGAACTGCAGCATCACCTGGGCGTGGTCCTGGAGGTGGTGGCCGACGGGGAGGTTGATCCAGTCGGCCTCGTCCGGGAGCGTGACGCCGGTGGACGCGGCGCCGGACTTGACGATCTCGAGGGCGTCGGAGCGGCCGATGCCCGAGTTCCAGAGGAGGCGCGGCGACGACATGGCGCCGGCGGCGAGCACGACCTTGCCGCCCTGGTTGATCTTGATGACCTGCCTGCTGCCGTCGGCGGCCTGGACGAGGACGCCGGTGACCTTGCTGCCGGAGCGGACGACCTGGACGACCTTGGTCTCGAGCTTGAGGGTGAAGTTGGGCAGCTGCTGGGCGAAGGGCATGTAGGTG
This sequence comes from Colletotrichum higginsianum IMI 349063, assembly GCF_001672515.1. NCBI lineage: Eukaryota > Fungi > Ascomycota > Sordariomycetes > Glomerellales > Glomerellaceae > Colletotrichum > Colletotrichum higginsianum. The sequence goes on along the minus strand of NC_030961.1, from coordinate 3,536,919 downwards.
CGGGCGGGGCCGGCGCGGAGGTTGTCCTTGATGGACCACGAGGGGCGCGAGAAGACGGCGTCCTTCTTGTTGGGGGACTCGATCGAGTCGACCTCGGACCAGCCCTTGCCGGCCAGGAGGCCGGACAGCGTCCGGTAGGTGAGGTCGTCGTAGTACTTGCCGTCGTCCGAGGGCTCCGTGGTGCCCGGGTTGCGCTCGTACAGGCGCGCGGCGGCGTCGGAGACGTCGGTCCAGCCCCAGCCCGCGGGCCAGCGCTGCCAGTCGTGCTCGGGCGGGTGGATGAAGTTGAGGCCGTTGATGGAGCTGGAGCCCCCGAGCAGGCAGCCGGCGGTCGAGGCCGTGTCGCTGCAGAACGAGGTGCCGGACAGGCTGGTCATGGAGCTGCCGAGGGCGGGGATGTCGTAGGGGGTGAGGGTGTCGTTCCAGGGGAGGGCCATCTTGGAGCCGAGGGGCACCGTGTTGGCCGGGCCGCGCTCGATGAGGAGGACGCTGGCGCCCTTCTCGGCGATGCGCTCGGCGGCGATGATGCCGGCGGGGCCACCGCCGACGACGATGACATCGTACGTCGTGTTGGAGACGACGGGGGTCGGGATGGTGCTGTTGCTACCCGGGACCGGAGTGGTGGTGCCGTTGCCGTTGCCGGTGCCGGGGACGGGAGCCGGGGCAGCCTCGACGGCCTCGGCGTACTTGGACCACGTCTCGAACTTGGCCGACTTGGCGCCGGCGATGTCGAGGCCGAACTGGCCGAAGCCGGCCGAGTGGTAGTTGAGGGCGGCGGCCGGGTCCGAGGCGGGCGAGGGGCTCGTGTCGGAGAAGGCCCAGCCCAGGATCGGGGACTCGCCGGCCAGGCTCGTCTTGTCGTTGATGCAGTTCTCGCAGAGGAAGGTGTAGGAGAAGTGGGTGGCGTTGACAAAGGTGCCGTTGGCGATGGGCACGGCGCTGACCTCGGTGTCGGTGTAGACGTCCGGGTTGGCGTAGGCGCTGCCGAGGCGGAAGCTGGTGCGGATGGACTCGCCGTCGGCCCAGGCGACGAAGAGCAGGCCGTTCAGCATGCCTCCCCGGAGGGAGACGGCGCCCCAGTTGCCCTTGTCCGAGATGGGCACGACCATCTGGCCGATGAAGTCGGTGCCGACGGTCTCGGGCACGGCGATACCGAAGCTGTAGGGGTAGGCGTTGGGCTTGTACCGTTGGAAGTCGATGCCGGTCTGCGGGTCCGTGTAAGCCGTGGCCCGGAGTTGTGCGGCGGCCGACCCGGCGAGCCCGAGGAGGGCTGCCGCAGCGGCGGAGAATGACGAGCGCATGGTTGGCTGATTTGATGGGATAGTTAATCCGCTTCTTTCTTTTCTGGAAGTTTCGAGATGTGTTGTTTCGTTTGTTTGTTTGTTTGGTAAGGAATGGCTTTGGGGGTGAGTCTGTTCAAAGAGAAGAGAACAGGGGGGAAGAGAATGAACGGTTAACCTCTAGGGTCAGAACCAAGTTGTGAGAAATGAATGAAAACACCGTACTAGCGGCGACTCGAAAAAGAAGGAATGCAGAGAGAAAGATGCAGCTCAACGTTCAAAGAGAGAGAGAGAGAAGCAGAACATAAAAGCTCTTCCGTCCAGGACTCGCTGGCGGTGATACTAATACTATATCTCTCTGTCCTAACCACCGACTTGGGGGGGGGGGGCATGCAATACTTCCTTCCTTTCCTGGACCGTATGGCACAAGACAAGACGATAATCCCCCCCACTCAAGCAAGTTTCCTTAATCTCATCGTTGTCGTGCTGTTCGCCGGGGTCCATGGGTCTCGGTCCTCGGCAGAGCCCCCGCCGACCCCGGGAAGTGCATCCTCTGGGCCCGCTAGGTTGTTTGACATAAACCCGTTTGCCATCCCGAGCCAAGCGCGTCGCTGCGTGAGCTAGCGGGTCGTTTCAAATAAGAACAATGTCATTGGGCAGAGAGACCACCTCCCCGAGCGAGGCGACGGTATGGCCCGGTCTTGGGGGGGCTTCTTTTTGCAGCAACTCACAGAATGACAAGTGATAGACCGTCCGTCCTCTCTCTCTCTCGCTCTCCCTATGACGTGAGACGTAATTTGACAAGGTGTTTTACTTACATGTGAGGATCCCGAAGGACCCCACACTGCAGCCCGGCGACTTTGTGTGGGAAGCCTGCAGACCATCCGTCGTCGTCGTCGTCGTCTGAGCGCCGTGCCGCCCCCTTTCGCCCGACCTCTCTCATCTTGTCATTGGGGTTTTTTTTTCGACGGGGGGCCTCGGCGCGTCTGCGTCCAACCAGCTCTCCCGGCCGTGTTGGTGTTATTCGGATGAACCGCCCGAAGAAGGGGGCGGCGGCCGCAGTGGGTAAACAAACGTGGGACACGCTGCAACGTTGAAGCAACCGAAGTCGCCCCCTTTTTGGCGCAGAACGCACAGAGATCGACCCTCACAGAACCTCCCTGCAGCCATCTATCTATCCATCTACCTTTAATCTCATGTACGCCGGCTGTAAGCCACTGTTTGATGTAATGTGATGTGATGTGATGTTGCCGCTCACCCGAGAGAGACCTACCTGTCAACTCGACCATCCAAACCCGCCTCCCCGTTTCCAGGGCTGTCATGACCCCCCCCCCCCAAGAGCCGAGACTGACTGACTATGCTGCAACGCTGATCCTCTCGACGGAGAGATCGAGGCCACTGTACTCGAGACTCTCGCTAGCTTCAGGTGGGCGTTCCCCAAGGTACACCTGCTCCCCCCCCATGGCTTCGGTTCCATATTTTTACCCCTCATAAGCCGGAAAGCGACCTGCGTCATTGGAGGGATTTGTTTGCGTTTATTAATTGGGGTTGATCCATGTGAATAGATTGAACCCGTGCCGCTGGGCCCATGCTGTGTTTGTGGGAATGTGTGTGTGTGTTTGCTAAGCGATGCTGCCAAACTTCTCAAACTCGCTCTACTTGCAACCGGGGGAAGTTTGTTAGTCCCCCCCCACGCCCTCTTCTTCATTCTCTTTCCAATCCGCTTGACCTTTATGGGCCCAATTCTCTTTCCCAATCCCTCTATTCTTGTGCTGGGCATGTTGCTATTCTTAACTACAAAGTACCTAGGAGAGCTCCAACGCCCTCCCCCCCACGGAGCTACCGACATAGGCCAGCGAGTCAACGAGTCAGAGATGCGATCCGGGACAGCGGCAAACATCAACATGGATGTGGCCTGGACTACCTTGCACCGAGCTCACTTGGCTGCTACGGCCCCGTGGCTCAGATCGCCCCAGGGGCTTTCGCAATGTCACACCAGAGATTGCTTTATATTGCTTGATCATCCGCGTTCGATTTGCTCCCCGGGGGACTGGCAACCACCTGGTGATCTGCCTGAACCATCCAGGTCCCAGATGGAAACCAAACGTGCCCGGGGCTTTTCCCAAGAAAAATCTTGGCTTTTTGAGCAGAGACCACTGCCGTTTGGAGAAGCTTGTGTTACGGTCGGCGTATGAACGAACCCTAGTGTCATTACGTTAAATTGACATCAATTGTCTAATATAATAGCCTCAGTAGCTTATATTCAAGTCTGCTAGGGAAAAAAAAAAATTCGAAACCAAAAACACGCAAACGGCGCTTATTTCCCAGTCTCGTGGACTAGACATATGTCACAGGAATACCTTCGTATACTAGAGCTCCGCGAATCAGTTCCCTCACAGGCCTTTTCACGTGGCCAGACGTTTATAATTAGACTACATTTCATTCTCTTTACATTATATAGAATAAGCATCTTTCTCCCCTATTCTCCTATGCCTTACTGTGTGTTCTAACTCATGACAACATACCTATGTCGTGTATGACAGCATGCTGACCTTGACAGGTCGTTTCCTGTGACAGAACCCCCAGGTGTTCAACGAACCACCTCCTACATTCGCTGTATAACAGTTTGGTAGTTGTTTCATCTTTGCCAAACCTCGCAGAGCCAGTGGTTAAATCATTTAGAAATCATCGGTTTCATAGACGAACTGGAAGATGGACAGTCCTAACACAAACACACCGGCGAGGCAACAGAACCCCACGGCAACCCAGCCGATTGTACCTACATACGCCACCAGGCCCAGTGCCATGAACAGGAATGCAAAAACCAGTAGGAAATGCAGCGCCACCGACGCAGTGATGCCGACATAGCGCCATCGCCTGCTCCACGTTTTGTCGTAACGCCCTCGGGCTTGTTGCTGCAGCGCGGTCAACACGCTGGAGCTGTATCCCGCCACGGCGATGGACAGAATGAAACAAAGCCAGGCGACGGCGAGGAATTTGCGGACGGTCGCCAACGTGAAGGGCGGAGGGTCCGGCTTCCACAGTTCGGCGGGGTCCTCCATCTGGCCCGCGATGACGGCGAAAGTCGAGGCGCCAAAGATGGAGATGCTGAAGACGAGGGAAATGAAGTACTGAAAGTGTTTGATCGATGTCACGGCCTTGACTGCCGCCTGGCTTGCCGTCGACGCCACGGCGTCATCTGCCAGAGGTTGAGACGACTCATGACCCCGATTCACCTGCTTGGGGGTATTCTGTGCTTGCACGGCACCAGGAGCAAGCGAAGATGGCGACATGGTTGGATAATCGACAACCGGTTTCGTGTCTTGATTCGAGTTGCCGAGTTTGTGGAGTTGAGCGAGAGGAGCTGAGGTAGCAGTTGAGAGTATACAGATTCGGACTCGGGACAGAACGGAGTCATCGACAAGAACTCAGGACAAAACGAGCCACAGCCTTGTCAAGCACAATTTAATCATCGAGATCGTTGATTTCAGCCAAGACCAAGCGGCATGACATTTTTTCGATGGCCTTTTTCTGGCCAGTAAGCGTTTTATCTCTACGCCATTTCCTGATGCCCACATGAGGATACCTCTAATTTTAGCTGCAAGTAAGCCTATCGTTGCATATGTCCATACACCATCACGCGCCTTTTAGGGAACATGAGGCTAGCGGCTGATCCGAAGCTGGCACAATTGAGACGAGTGGTGACCAGAGAATATGTGCTCCCGACTTCTAGTTTCCCCGCCCAGATTTCCGTTTCTCAATCCTCTCGCAAAGTCTGGCCCTCTCCACGTCAGCCGTTTCCATCTTGCTAGGAGCGTCAATATATCCCGTCGTCATGTTCATACAGAGCAAGATCTTAGATGCTGTAAGTTTCTCTGACACTTCTTTACAAAGGTCGGCAAGATCCCTGATGCCTTATCCAGTTTATTTTGGTCTATGTTCTCTCGTTCAGAAAGGCTGCTGCGCTCCCGTCGCAAGTCGTTCATTCTTCGGAAGATGGGTTGCTGGGGCTGAATATTGTCGCCAATCCTCTGAATCCATCGATAGAGTACCCGAACCCTTCGGATCATTTTTCCTTTCAGATCCCTAACACTGGGTTGTAGCATAGTCGCCGTCCACGGAATGGACGGCCACTGGCGAAGATCGTGGACCGCTGAGAACGGCATTTTCTGGCTCCAGGATCTCCTGCCCGACTTGGTCCCAGATGCCCGGATCTACTCATTCAGCTATGACTCCCGAACTCGAGGAAGCGATACGCCACTGACACTAGACATCGCCGACCATGGGAAGGAACTTTTGACGGACCTCACAATTGCGCGACATCTCACGGAGGCGAGTCAACCTGAGTGGTTTGCGTGCAGTCCAAGGGATGGCGATACAGGCTTTAACATCGGCGCAGACAGAAAAAATTCCCATCATCTTTCTCGGGCACAGCTTAGGAGGGCTCGTCATCAAGAGTGTAAGATATAGGCACCTGTCGCTTTCATTAATTTCCCTGCACTACAAGCATATAGTTTACTGGCTAAAATGCATCAGGCCCTATTGCACTCCGATATGGCCCGCGTAGGCCATCTGGAGAGCCAAATGTCTATCAAACTGTCGACTCACGCGGTCCTCTTCTTGGGAACACCCCATCAAGGCGGCCAGGGCGTATCGATTGCCGAGATTGTAACCAAGCTGATGGCTACTTTCACGTACACTAACAAAAGGCTGATTGAGCAAATCAAACCGAACTCGGAATGGCTCCAGGATTTTCAATCAAGATATAATGCCATAAGTCAGGAATTCAAGACCGTCTTCTTCTACGAAACCAAGCCGATGTCGGTACCGGTACTGGGGTATCTACTCGTATGGTTTTTCCTCCACAATTTCTGGTCTCTCATACATTTTCCTTGGTAAAGATTGGAAACAGCAACCCGGACGTGGAATGCTAACACCTCTCGCATTCCACAGATAGTGCCCCGATCCTCTGCCGTTGTGTTCGGGGCTACCAATGCTGAGGAGGTAGCACTTGCTGCTGATCATTCCACAATGGCAAAATTCACCAGCCTCCAGGATCGAAACTTCAGAAAAGTTGGAGACAGAATCGTTTTGCTCTTCAGATCTGCTGGATTGGCTACAAGGGGAAATTGGGCCAGATGGGAAGTAGAAAAGAGTGAGTCAGCTCCGGCATGGGAAACCATTGGGTCTGATTTCGTCCTCGTGGAGTAGTAGCGGACTAACATAGATTCCAGCATACCAACTGGACTCGCATACGGTAAAATCCACGGGCAAAACCTCGAGAGAATTCAATGTCGGCGTTACCATTGCTGGTGGCTGGAACGATCATTTCACAGGACGTCAGAAAACCTTACTGCATCTGGATGACATCCTTAGACCAGTATCGAATCGCAGTGCTCTCAAAATAGTTGTCATTTACGGACCCGGAGGTGTGGGAAAAACACAAGTGGCGCTAGAGTACGCTAATAGACACCAAGGCGACTTTGCCTCGATCTTCTGGATTGATGGAAATCGCAAAGACACGGTCGATACCAGCATCAGAAAATTTCTCGAGGACATCACGAACCACTACCGTAGCCACGATCTGGTCGAAAGCCCTCGCTACAAGCTTCTCAGCGACACCATTGAGAGTTTGAACAAGAAGAGAAATCCCGCAAAGGACTCTCCCTCAACATCTCCTCCCCCCGAGTTGGTGGCGAAGGACGCATTTTTTAAATGGCTATCCTTCGAAGAGAACCGGTCGTGGCTTCTAATTATTGACAACATGGATGACCTGGAAAGTGTCAAGTTGCGTGATCTACTGCCGACAACCACCTGGGGCACCATTCTCGTTACCAGTAGAAGAGCGGATCTTGCCGTCAACTGGGAGTCGATTCAACTACTTGAGATGGAGCACGATGACGCATTTTCTCTTTTGGAAGAATGTAGTGGGCTGACTTTGGTCCATGAAACAGCGGGTAAGAGACCGAGAAGAAAAACAACGAGGCTTTTCAGAGTGTGACTGACAAGTCCGAAGAGTGGCGAAGCGCTGCCACGTTGATCGAGCGACTCGGATATCTACCACTTGCGATTTCACAAGCCGGGGCACATATAGCTATCCACCACTACGAGACGCCTTTCGAAACATATTTAGCCCTTTACCTCAAACACCCTCGAGAGCTTCTTAACGAAAGGACTGCACAGTCAAGTTGGGATGCGAGACAAGACACGGTACTGACCACGTGGGAGATTTCCTACAGTGCGATTCAGATGACAATGCCCGAAGCCGCCGAGATTCTGGTTCTCAGTGGGTTTCTCTCGCCAGAAAGTATAGATCCCGACTACTACTTGATGGGAAGCTCTTACTCTGGTCAGTCCATTCAAACTGCCGATGTGGAAATTGCATTCAATCCCAAGCTGACGTGGAACCTTACGACTGAAGAGATCCAGATCCGCCAGGCGTTTGGGATTCTTTTGAGATTCTCCATGCTACGAAAATCGGCTGGACAAAAGAGCTTCTCCATGCACCCGTTGATTCATTTGTGGGTCAGAACTAGAATGAGCTCCGAGGAACACAGTGCAAAACTACGAGCCGCCCTCGTCATTGTCTATCAATGCCCCAAGTACATGAGATGGAAGAAGTCTCACATAGCACATCTGGTGGCATTGATCCGTCAATCAAATTCACATTCTTGCCATGGTCTGCCAGAAGATCGTGTAGCGCTGAGGCTCAACAAGCAAAAGGCCACTCTGGGTTATCCGATTCAGCTCGACGTCTGGCAGAGACTGGGCGGCTGGATCCTTTGGCTAAACGGTATTGTAACAGGATTCATTTCTTGGGCCTATGAGAAGGCATTTCCCGGTGTCTCGTCATTAGAGGACTGGAAAATTGTCTACTTATTGTGCGGAGAAAACGGTGACACCGAGTGCTACAAATGGGTTCTTTGTATCGCGATGAACAACTATCCGGTCAAGCATCCGCTTGTACTGGAAATCATTGGGAATTATGCATGGTCTCTTATCCCAGATTCATACAGTCTATCTGAAGCTTGGTATGCATGGCTGGTAAAGGCGCGTACCCAAGTAGTCGGACCAAAGCATCCCGCTACAGCCGGTGCGTGGTTGGGCCTTGGTTCGGCAAAGGAAGACTGTGACGAGGCAGTGGGATACATGCTATATGGCCATAAACTCAGGTCTGAGAAACTGGGCGAGGACGATGTTCTGACCCGGAACGCGCGGCGACGTATCGCAGAAGTGGTTGAATACTGCTTCCCTGGCAGTCACCATTCGAACCACGCCAGAAATCTCTTGTATGCTTTCGTGCCAAGACACGAAACAATGCCTGAAACAAGGTTACAATCCGTTTACATCGGGTTGAAATTAATTTCCGCTAGACCACCAACGTACCTACTGCATCAGGTCGCCCAAGAGATCCTGCAGAACGGCCAGACTCCCACAACTTTAACATCCCTTCTTGGTATGCTGAATAGTTGGGATCGCATTCGCTCTTGGCCGTTGTTGCTGAGAGAGATGACCGTTTCAATTGATGAGGAATTCGATACATCAGCTCAGGATGACATCGCACGGGAGCTACAACAAGTTCGGCAGAGATCATTGATGGGACCGGTCGACGATGGACCTAGGGCAACCGGACGAGCGTGCCTGGCCGGAGAGATTGCAATATATCTTACACTTTGGGCCGTCACACAGAATCAGCCGAGAGAATTAGCCGAGAGATGGCTGTATGCCTTGTTTTCACATCCGGATCCGGTGGAGGGGTCTTCTGGAGTGGAGTGGCAAGAGGCCTGCTACTGGGCTAACAACAAAACCGACATACCGGACCTGGATAACCTCGACAGCTGGCCTTTTCCCGATTTTGAGCACGACCGCTCATTCTGGTACATCTCGTTCAGTGCCATGGAGCAGCTCTACAGCTTACCCAAGCATCAAGACTGGGCTGAGGAGAGGGCATGGTGGGGCCCAGAACCAGTTACATGGGGATACAATGTGGACGTCTTCGCTGAACTTTTCCTCCGGCCCGGTATGAAGAGGGAAGCCAGCCTGAACGTCGAATTCGCCCACTTTCTCATGCTGTCTGGGAGACACCCTGCCGAGCACCAATCCCGGATGGTGGAGGCCTTGGACTACTGGGAGCGTGAAGGACAACGCTGCCCCGGAATGGTCTTGCGGGGGGCGCTCGGTGAATCGGTGTACGGGGACGTCGCGCGAGCAGGGCCGGACACAACATGTTTTGCGGGCGTTCAGGTATGGTATATGTGCCCTGCCGTGGTTTGAGAGGGTACAGTGACGATACAAGTCTGTGAAAGGAGCTGCCTGAAGCACACGTTGCGTAGAGCATGCGGCTATTCGTAATCCCCCCCCTCCCGGATGCTGATATCGAAGCCGGGAGGGTTATGTTCCCTGAATGCCACTTGCTGAAGTTATTGGAAAAGGCAGAGGGGCGGGAACATCTGTCTTATTTGAGTACATTTATCTCATAGACAACGATCAAGCCGGAAACATTCCCCCCCCCCTGCCTCTCTAGTGATGCGACCAGCGCACTTCGTCATGCCCCATCCAGGCGAGGCCATGGCAAGGCCAGGGCAAAGGTCTCGACGACAAATTGTACCATGCACCAAAAGAGAACAACATTCATCCGTAGTCTTGGATAACTGTGTGGCCTGAGAGGGTTGAACTACCACGGATCAGGGTATTTAAATTGACGTCTTTCTGGCGATGACCGAGTGACTGCTCAAACCCCAGCTTCTTCCATCACCTTCTACTGAGGCATATCTCTGCATGGAGATCGTCAGTCTCGGACATGGTTCTAGACGGATTCAGCGGACATAACCCCTATTTAGGATCGATATGGATACTTGTCTTGTCTTTGCGGTGTTATACGTTTGCATGACCCACAGGATTAAGGGGCGACGAGTGTAAAAAACCATCACATTTACAACTTTCCCTTGAGGCGATTAATGAACATCAGAGGACGATGTGGTCAACGGGAAGGAAAAGATTACCCTACCCCCTTTGACGTAAGGCTGCCTAGATCTCAAAACATCTGGCTGGACTGTAAAACGGATTATTGATCAACTTCGACCAGCTCATCATTAGTAACCTTTTTTTTTTTTTTGTTGAGAACAGTCTCTCACGGATCCACGTTCAAATAGTACGGCCTGGTATAAGTGCTTTTTTTCTGTACATCGGCCCTTGTAGATGCTTGCTTATCTATAACAGCAGATTCAACAGTTCCACGACGTCAAAGGGGTTATCTTTCCTTGTGCTGGCTATATCATCCACAGATGTTTACTAGCAGAAAGGATTAGGCTAAGTCATCTACGTAACTTATATCTTTCCTGTAACTATTAGATACTTTGTAGGGGATGTCCTAGTTTTAAAACCCTGAATTAGGTTGTGACACATAGCTTGACCCTCCACATATACAGCTCCGTAACGTGTAACCACCTGTAGAAGTTGTATTCCCATGAATTGCAGCCTCTAACCTACTTTTTTCAATTTAAGGACTTTGCACGTTTTAGAATCTATGGCTGGTTACGAGCTGTAATATAATATACTGCACATTAACTACTCACAATTAAAGTAACTTGTTTTTCTGTTAGTTCTCCAATTATTTAAAGCTCTACCTGGATTTCGCCCTTGGCATCTGGCTGTATTTTGGTCGCGCTTTGACTTCTATAGCAAACGCTTCTTAAACACGACGAGGCCGAGGAAGCAAATGACACCGGCTACGTACGACACACCAGCAAAGATGATCAGCCCGAAATAAGCGCCATTGGATTGCGCGAGTATCTTGCCGGCAATCGGCACGCCGGTCAACGCTCTAGCTCCAGGTTAGTCTCATTTCCACGGTTCGCGCCCCAGTACGGCGGAATGGCAGCTTACCCTAGGCTTACAACGGTATACACCGTCGAGTAGTACCGTCCGTAGTCTTGCGTGGAGCAGAACTCGCCCACGCAGACAGGCACGAGGCTGATGTTGCTGCCGCTGGCGAAGCCGAACACGACCGAGAAGACAATGACGGCGACGACGTTGCCGTCGGCCGGCAGCCAGATGGCGAGCATGGCGACGATGCACAGCAGGTTCGTCACGATCATGGTCTTCATCCGCCCGAACCTGTCGGCCACGAGGCCCGGCAGCCACCTCCCGGGGAACGAGCCGGCGTTGAGGAAGACGACCATAAGGTACGAGAGCCGCTCGCTGATGCCGTTCGCCAGGGCGTACGACGCAATGTACTCTAGCCCGACGAAGAAGCCCCATTCGATGAAGAAGACCCCCAGCGTCATCAGGTTGACGGCCGGGTGCAGGAGAATGCGGAAGTCCGGGAGAATGTTCTTCGTGGCCGCGTGATGCCTGCGGAAGCCCGGCCGCGGACGCAGCAGGATGCAGCCCACGAGTAGCAGGCAGACGGTGACGAGGCCGATGACACGGGTCGTCCAGGCGAAGCCAATGTCATCGCCCAACGCGTCGAGAATAAGGGGGAAGACGACACCACCAAGGCTGCCTCCCGACATGGCCAGGCCCGTCGCTGCTCCCCTCTTTCTCTGGAAGTACTGGCCGATGACGGCGACGGGCACCACGAAGACGATGGAGGTAGCAGCTCCTGCGACGACGCCTATGACAAGGACGAAGTGCCAATACTCCCGACAGTACCCGAGGGAGACGAAAGCCGCGACGTACAGCGCCAGGCTGGTGACCATGAGCCACGCCGGCCCGTACACGTCGAGGACGGGCCCGATCTGGATGCCGCAGAAGAAGACCATGAAGTTGAAGAGGCCAAAGATCCAGGCGAGGGTCCCGTGGTCCAGGTCCCGCAGCTGGTGGCTGGCGATCCAGGACTGGTAGACGCCGATGCTGTTCATGAGGCCGAGCCCGCCCATGATGGCGCAGAAGGCCCCGAGGACGACCAGGTACGCGGCTCGTCCGCCCTCGGGGTAATACTCCTCTGGTGGCGTGCCGGGCTGGCCGGGCTCATCTGTGGATGTGTATGCATCGTCGTGGGCTCGTGCTGCTCGAAAGGGGCTGTTTGTCTGTCGCGTGCCCTTCTCCGTCTGCTGGGTATTCCCAGATGGTCAGCGTTGCGTGGAATGTGAGCGTTGATGTGGAAACGAACCTACCGCTGTCTGTGACTGGAAACATTTAAACATTATTTTCCGTGGGACCAAAGTCACCCAAGCTGGTATCGAGGAAGAAAGAAACCAGGGTCTAAGGGTCGGTTTTGAAGAAGAGTATCGCGTATCAATGGTTCTCAACAAACGAAGTATGAGAGTCGAGACGAAGGATTAAGGTGAACAGAGCAATGCAATGGTTCTTCTCCTTCTGAGAGCAGGTAAGAAATAATACGCCAACTTGCATTGATTCAATGGGGAACTGTTGTGTGAATATCCCACCGAACCCTCTTCGGCGAAATCATTGATAGCAGTTGGCCGATCCAATGATGTTGACAACACTTTTGCCCCCTGCAGAACTCGGCCAATGTAGATGACTAAGTGTCTGATGTTCAGCAGAAAGGTTGAACCTTTTCGCCGACTCAGACTCACCCCACCGACAAAGTTCGCCGAAACGTGGTCGTCTAAGCGTTGCTTGTCCTCGCATCTTTGACTTTCATCGAGTCATTGACCCAACGACGCGCCAGTCAAATAACCGTCGCTCCGTCCATCCGCCGGCCAAAGACGCCGGCGAATCTGCAACTAGCGGAGCTGAACGCCGTGTGAGCTCGGTAACTAACACAGACTTCGGCGAACCCCCCGGCCCTTCACCCTGCCCCTCCCAGCGGCGACTCGAGAGTCGAGGACCTTGGTGAGTTGCGGCCATGTCTTCGACGACCCTGCCACACGACCCTGTCACGAAGACTCCCCGGCAATACCGGTCGCGGAAACGTCAGAGACCATGCGACCGCTGCCGAAGCATGAAGCTCAAATGCCAGCAGGAGGAGAACCAGACGGCCTGCCGGCGATGTCAGCAGAGCCAGCTGGACTGCACGTTTACCGGCAAACCACGCAAGCGGACACAGGCCAAGACGTTGAACCGCCCGAAAGCGTGGCATGAAGACAGCTCTCCAACAACCAGCCGTACCGACCTGTCGGTTCCCACTCGGGCCTCACGTTCCGCGGCCTCTCCAACGGAAGAGACGCCGGTCCCGGCAGCACAGCACCCCTTCGAGCCGAACCAGACCGCCCGCGAACCGTTCTCGGAAACCCTGGAGACCAACACCCCGTTCGCCGGCCTGCCCCAAGCCCGTCCCGCGACGCAAATCTCGCAGAGCCTCGACCAGATGCGGGGGTGCAGCGCGATGCTCCTCGGGGGCTCTTCCGGCCTGGATCCATGGCTGCTGCGGCACCTCCGCTTCGACGAGCTCGGCCTGCAGAGCTTCTACAAGTACCACGTCCGGAACGCGGGCGGCGTGCCCACCTTTGACAAGATTCCCGTCCACTTCATCCTCACTTCAGACGACGTGGCTGCGGATGCGCCTGTTGAGGGTCCAGGGGCCGAGACCAGGGACCTGCGTCGTCAGCTTGAGCTGCTTATTCCGCCGTTTGTCGGCGTTCGCTTGATGAGACTGTGAGTGCGGTGCCCTTCTTGGAGTGAATGCCGATGCTCATAATGAATACACACCAGCTTCCATCAACATGTCTTCCCGACGCTCCCAATCGTGTCCAGAAAATGCCTCGGACTCACGTCGATGGAGAAACTCCCGGACATTGAGACCCTCAACAGCATACCGACGCATCTCTTGGCCGCGATATACGGCTCGGCCCTTCCCTTCGCATCGGCCGACGAGCACCTTGTGGTGCCCCTCATGTACGAGAGAGTACCCTGCGGCGAAGTCTGGCGAATCGCCCAGAGCTCCTTTCTCCAGAATCTACAGAGGCCGCATCTCTCGGTTCTGCAAGCTATGCTTCTGTATCTTCACAGGACGAAGGAGGACTCGAACCAGTACGCCGTGGCAGACACTGCTGCCATGTGGCCCCTGATGGGGACCATGGTCGGCCTGGCTCATAACCTTGGGCTGCACCTGGAGTGCAGGATGATGGGCATCCCGGCTTACGAGAAGAGACTCCGGCGGAGGCTGTGGTGGGCAGTCTACATCGAAGACAAGTTCTTTTCGTTGCTGGGCGGCCGGCCTCCGTACATCCAGCAAGGAGAATGGGACGTCAGCCAGCTGGACTCTGCCGATTTCGTCCTTCGTTCTTCAGAAGTCGAGCACCCGCTGCCGTGGCATAGGATGCCGTTCGTGCACATGGCCAACCTGGCACTCATCGCGGACTCTCTACAGCGCAGTCTATAGTACGTCCAAAGACCTTGGGTTGTGAGACACTGAAACTTTTCAAGACTAACAATCGTAGCTCCTTACAGTCATGCCAGAAGCTGGCAGAGGACCTCACGGGATCGATCCAGGCGGCTCGAACGGCGTTCGACGCCCTCAACATATGGCGGGCCAACATCCCGGGCCTCGAACACATCCTCGAGGAAACCAACGCCACGAAGCCGGCCTTGGACAACGACCCGTCGTCCGTGCAATTCGCGTACTTGATCCTCGTCACGTACGTCTGGCGGGCCGTGCTCCGCCCTACCGTCCGCTCTCAACCGCCGCCGCCCATCATAGACGTCGACCAGGAGGAGCAGCCGGCGGAGGGGACGGGCCTTTCGCTCCAAGACTTTAGCTGGGACATTGACGACCTCTGCGACATCTCCTTGGACCTCGGCGACGGCGGCGTCGAGGTCCACGACGCAACCATCATCGAGCTCTACCAGGGCGCCCTGGCATGGGCCAAATGCCTCGTGGGTTTCGTGTTCAAGCTGTCGTCCAGACAAATGGGCGAGTTCTGGCACTCTTGTACGTCACAATAAGACGAGACGAGACAGACCTCAAAGACTGACGTTGCTACCTACAGGGTCACAGCTGAGCTTCGTCGCGGCGTCGAGCTTCATCGTGATGTTGGTCGTGCAGGCGCCGAGCCCGGAGAGCGCACGCAGGAGCAAGGACATCCTCGACAACTGGCGGCGTCTGCTCCGAGACCAGAGCAGGGCGTTCCCGATGTTGGGCCTCTCCTTCTCGCAGCTGAGCGAGTTCTACCGAGTCGGGCTCTCCACGGCGTTCTGCCTGCCTTTGCATGTCCAGGAGGCCATTGACGGTGGAAGCAATGGTTGAGGAACGCAATGCAAATGTATCAAGGTTTATTTTTCTTCAGAATTTGGGGTCTACTCTCTCTTGTGGTAGATAGACTGGCATAAGGTCACACTGCACAGAATCTGTGCGGTGCGTTGGGCTGAAGCAGACGAGGACTGTCTATCTAGACCCCCCAAACTGGTAGTGGCGTGGAGTTCTCAAAAGCCGGCACTTTTAACTCTTGACAATCACCAGGATTCGCAGCTGAGACCTTCTTGCTTGCAGGGATAGTAAGGCTTAACCTATCAAGCAAATGTAAGCAGGTGTCCAATGAGCCTTCACAGTTTCAAACACTCACAATGGCTGGATGCTCTGGCCACGGCGTTCCGTGCACATTTAGTTCATCAAAGTCCTTTGGCGGGTTCTCCAGAATGGTGTCCATCAGGTACTTGGTGCAGTGGATGGTGTGGGTGTAGTTGAAGGGCGGGTCGTAGCCCAGGGTGATCCAGAGATGCGTCTGCCGCAAGGTGTACATGCAGTGGAAGGTGTGCTCCCTCCTCGACACCCAGCCGGCGGTCAGGACCTCGGTCGTGGGCGGTATCTCGTGCTTGCCGCCCTTGTCGTAGTACCGGTGCCATGGCCCTTCGGCGTGGAACTCGTTGACCAGGGCGACGTTGTCCTTGTGCGTCGTCGGCTCCTTGGGCCACCACTTGAACGACATGGTGTCGAACTCGCAGTTCCGCTCGCGGGCGATCTGGGGCAGGGCGCCGTTCGGGGCGCAGACGTAGCCCGACATGTCCATCTTCTTCGGGCATGTCTCGCACGAGGGGAAGAAGGCGAGGTAGGAGAGGATGAGGTAGACGAGGACGGGCGGGACGACGAGGGACCACGACTTCCAGGCCGGGTCGATGGAACGCCACAGTAGGCTTTTCTTTACGTTGACGGCCCCGGACTCCTGGTCGACCGATGGTGCCCTAGAGGAGCCTTCGAGGCAGGAATCGTCCTCGGTCTCATCCTTGAGGAGCGAGTGCTTCTCTTCGTGCCTGTTCGAAGTCGATGGCATGATGATGAGTGGGTTGTGTGGGTGGAAAACGACTCTGGATATGACGATGGAGGGGGTTGCAGCACAGGGCAGAGGGCGGTGCTGCTAAGATTGGTAACCTCCTCGACACGAAAGCGTATGTGCAGTTGAAGAAACGCCCGAATGTTTCTTGCTCAGCTGCATGTCATGGCCTGTCGAGACTCGAAAGCGCCCTTTTCGCAAATAAACGAGGCCGATGCAGCGCATACGCTGTCTAAACTACGGAGATATCAGCTGCCTGTAGATCTCGAATCAACAGCACAAGCAAGCAAAACCCTCCGTCTTTTGCTTAACCAAATGGGGGAGAGGGATTGAACAGCTGGGCCGGCAAGCAGTCACGCATCCACGAGTGCCATTTGATTTATCTATTGCGGGGGGCGGACCGACGTCAAAGACCGGCCCCGGACCGATGCTCTCTTCCCGGACCGAACCATATCGACGCAGCACTGTCACCACCTTGACAGAACACTGCCGTCCGAAACAAGATTCCAAGAAGATAAAAAACACAAGCATGGCAATTTATCGCACTACTACTAACTTCCAGTGGCAGGCTGGACAGGGACGAGTCGGTAGAGCTTTGACCAGACTGAATGTTAAGCACTTATAGACCACTCCGAGATCAAACAGAGTGCAAGATTTGCGCATTCCACAATGGGGTCTTTCGATAACCCCTCATGCAACACAGGACAGAAAGTTTCGGGCTTGAAGAGGCGAGGAGGACCCTGAAGAAAAGATGAAGACACCTTTGAACATGACTTGCGGGGAATGACTCGTGCCGATGATGTGGTTGATGATGATGTGATGATATTGTTTTACGTGGGGGGGCTCGTGCCGACGAACCGAGACGGGGGCCAGCATGGAGGGCACAGGACGATGTGTTCGATTAGACTTTTGACAGTCACCGCGAAGGCCCTTCGTGGCTCACATTTACGTCTCGACTGTGCATACTACTTACTTACTAGCAGCTAGGCACTCTATGTGAGTTTTCAGTCACGATACCACACATTCCCACCCTCGTTTCCTGAGTTGAAGTGCCCGACGATGTCCACCGACGCCCGACTTTTGAGACTTGAAAATGGATTAGAGCCGTCATGTCCAGCGCCGCCGATCCATCAGTGGTTTGAAACATGACTGAAACTGCGTCACAACACCAGTCGTTCCCCGTCGTCCCCAATAATACAACGTTGAGGGGGGTTTGGTTTCCCTCCACCACCCGTTCTTTTTCAGGAAGAATAAAAACATAACCATATGGAGTTGATCTCTTGGCGTCTCTTGGCCACTCGCTTCCGTATCTGTTTGTAGCGGTGGTTCCCTCTTGTTTGATTCCAACGACGGCCATGCTTTTTCAAGCACGCCCATTGGTGGTGTTCTCCCTCGCCGTCATCCTTCTTTTCGTCTGGAGTCTGCGTCTCTTGGGCGTCCATGAAGTCCTATCCGATCTGGTCTTATCCTTCTTTGACGAGGCGCCAAGCCAGCAACATGCAGAGAGCGCGTTCGTCCGACAAGCCATGGGCGTCGAGTTCCCGGCCCCAATCGACTACGGGCCCATTCGACAAGTATGTTCTCGTAAGTCAAAGCACCCACTTTTGGGCCACCCCCACATATGGGCCACCCAAAAATGAGGGTATTCCCATCGACACCAGTATGTTCAATTAACTATTGACTGCACCTAGATGCCACCACAATACAGCTTTCAGCCTCACTAGGTAAATCAGCCTCGCTGGACTCATCTGTGATATCCTCTTTATCGCCAGCCTCAACCTGAGCCTTCTGGATGTCTTTGATGTTGGCGAACTTAGTGTTTGGGTTGATCTGAACTGCCTTCCTTTTCCTTACTGCAGTGTTGGTAACTTGGGCCTGCAGAAGCTCCAGCTTATGCTGGGCAGTGGCCAGCTCATAGGCCTGCTCGCTGAAGCCTTTTTTCACCTTCATGAAAAGGAGGCGTTGGGTATGCGCATCATTATCCAACTCTGTGAATAGCTTCAGTTGGCCAGACAGATCCTTCATCTTCCTTGGCGTCGACCATGCCACTGCAGACGACGCAGATGCCCATCCTTCAGCTTCCTTGCCCCTAGACTGCCCTTTGCTGACCTGATCTGACGATGCTGATGGCTTTGGTGTTGTTGGGAGTAGGAGGGAGCTCATCAGAGGCTTCGCCATAGAGACAGGCCATAACCCTGTCCATTTCCAACCACTTCTGATGTTCTGCATCGTCATACCTGCAAGGGCAGCCTTATAATAACAGCCTAGGAAGTTCCTCTTGCCTACAATAGTAGAGTCATTCCATAGACTAAGGTATCCAAGCTCCTTCCTATAGGCTGCCTTAAGAGGGCTGAAGACTGCTTGATCAAGTGGCTGGAGGACATGGGAGGTGTGTGGCGGTAAGAACAATAGATGGATGTTGTTTATATAGCACAACCACATAAAGTCAGTCGTTGTGTGGCTCCCATGCCCATCCAGGATCAATAGTCTAGCCTCCTCCTTATCCCCCTTGCCCTGAGGGACAGTCTGAGGGATAAACACCTTCTGCAGCCATTCAACTGCAGTAGCATCTGTTGTCCAGCCATTTTCAGTTGCTGTGAATTGCCAGCCTTCATAAGGGCTAAGATCTAGAGGAAACCACTGCTGCTGGACTGTCTTACCCTTATCTATAATAAGGGGATGAAGTCTGTGGCCTAGGGCAGAGATGCATTCAATAATAGACACCCATGCCCTTGATCCAGGCTGTTTCTTGCGGATAGACTTCGCCTCAGACATCCCCAGCACCAGCCCATTAGATCCCTGGCCCTCAAGGATACCAGTCTCATCCATGTTATATCTGTTGGCTGGTTTGATGCTGATGATCTCTGGTATGGCGAGATGCTTGAACCAGTCCCTGATGACCTCAGTAGATGCCCCATTAACACGTCTTGAATCAATAGGGCAACTTCTCTTGACCTTGACTGATGGATTCCTCCTTATAAAGGCCTGGACCCAGCCTCTCCCTATAGGTTGGGTATCCCCTATGGCATGAAGGATTCTTTCTGCAAAATGCTTCACTTGTTGATGGGTTGGAGGAAGCCCAAGGGCATGCTGGATTCGCACCCATTCAGCCAACTTGGCCTCCTGGCTCACTGTGAGCCTCTGCAGGTCAGAAAATGCTGCTGCCCTTGCCTGGGTGCCTTGAAGACGATGCTGAAGGGTAGACCTTGGCACACCATACTGCTGGGCAGCCTTCCTGACACTCTGACCGTTCGAAATGGCCTCAAGCGCTTGATTGACTTCATTTTCTGTATACTGGCTCATAATGCCTAGAATAAGGTGCCCTAAAAAGATGAGGCCATTTGCATAAGGTTGGAAAAAGATGTGATAGTTTGAAGTTGGAGGAGGATGAAGGAGGAGGTTGGTGATGAGGCATTTTTGGGTGGCCCATATGTGGGGGTGGCCCAAAAGTGGGTGCTTTGACTTACTCGGTTCCGTCCCGGGCTGCTGTTCAGCTGCGAGGGGCAACACGGCGGCATCGGGATGGTACGGAACCAGATCCTCAAATGCGTCCGATACGCCATCCACGGCGGAGGCGCCGTCGTCGTCCCTTCAATGGCACTGCGGAACGCCAAAGACATCACCGATATCGAGACAGCCACCGAGGTGCCGCTCGACTACCTTTTGGATCGCGAGACCTTCATTACGCACTTGACCGAAGGATGTCCCGGCATGCGCGTGTACGAACGCGCTGCGGATTTTCCTTCTTACAACACGCGGATAGGGGAGCCCTTGAGCCTGCTGGGAGACCAGTTCGAGCCGGACCACCCTCGCGAGGGATTGAGACACCCCGAAATGTGGCGGCAATCCTTCGACAAGTGGCTGGACCAGATGTCCGTCGGGGACCGCCTTCGACCCGATGCCCCGGTACACGTCAAGCTCGAGCAGTCGTTCCTCGAGTATCCCGTCCGTGACGACGGCGACGCCTTCGTGCATGAGTTCGGCAAGATCCTCTCGTTCCGGAACGACACGCGCGCCCTGGCAGCCAAAATCCTGTTCGAACTCAAGGCCAGGTTTGGCCTGCCCATCGATCCGACGAAAGCCATCAACCCCGGCGCCTTCTACGGCGCCCACCTACGACTCGAGGAGGACGCGACGTCCGCGTGGTCGCCGGACGAGTGGCGCTTCTCGCGCATGGAGGACCAGTTCGAGGAGCAGTTCAGGAACCTGGAGCGCACGGGGCTCGGCGTCGTCTACGTCGCCTCCGGGAACCAGACCGTGGTCGACGTCTTCGCCCAGAGACTGCACGAGCGCCTCGCCGCCGGGCCGGGTCCCGAGAAGAAGAAGAGAGACGTCCAGGTCGTGACCAAGCACGACCTGCTCCGGGGGCCCGACAGGCGGCGGCTCGACGGCCTCACCTTCGACCAGCAGGCCCTGGTGGACTTTCTGGTCATGTTCAGGGCGAGCGCCTTCATGGGCGTCGCGCACTCCAGCTTCCCGTGGACGATTGCTCTGCGGAGGCACGAGCTGAGCGAGTACGCCGACTACGGGAACGAGGGTTCGGACTTGCTGCGGGACGAGTACAGCATCATCATGGGCATGGAGGCCGACTATCCCTATGTTGACCCCTTTGTGTATGGATTATGGCCATAGAGGTTGTAAGTGTTGAGAGAGTTGGGCACTGTCTCATTAATAAAGTTTAGAAAATGAGGGATTGGAGAAGCAATTGCTGATTATGAGATGGCTACGTGACACTTTCACCATTCTTTGGCATCCAATGGAAAAGTCTTATGTTGAGCTCGGGAACTTCAGGGCTTTCCCACTGCGTCACCTCCGGAACAAAACCGGTTGATCTAGATTCAGAAGCCAAATCTGAATTGAAAATTAGTAACTAAAGGCGCGCCGACCTCTTACACTATGAAATCCAGCCCCCCTAACCGGACACATCTATGAATCGAGGACGACTCTGAGGTCCCCAACTGTATGATGCTCACCAGAAACCAATAGCTTCAGTATGCGACCGTACTCTTCGCTTAACCTTGTCACAAATGCCTTGGAGAATAGAGATTCGTAATACGTCAGCGTGGCATCCAACTGCGAGCGACCTTCGTTGAAAGCCAGAACCAGTATTTGCTGTCAAACACGCGGTTGGTTAGCCGATCGATGAAAGGAAACAGAACGACATTGATACTCACCTCGTGAGGATCTTGTTTCCAAACCGACCGGAAGTCAACTGCAGTACCGTCGTCAGAGTACTTGACCTTCCGGTAGTTGACCAACGTATTGAAGAGACCCGTGCCGCGGCCCAGCCGACGTTCAACTTCTGTCAAGTCGAACGTCTTGTGCCGCAGGCTCCGGATGCTGTCTTCTTGGAATACCCGAAGAGCCTCCAGGACTCCTGTTGCGTCGCCGAGTTCAGCTTGAGCCACCATCATCGACAGCATAGGCCCGACTATCTCGTCCGCATGCGGGAAGTCGATATCTCGGTCAGACGACAGGTGTCCGAAACACACGGATCCATGGCCAGTCTCGAAATGCAAGAGCAACGCCCAAGTAAACTGTAGTAGACTCGAAAAAGTGATTCCAACCTCCCGGAGGAACCCCCGAAGCTCAGTGGTCATCTCCACCGTGAAATCGACAGAGCCCATGGAGTAAGGGTCTGAGTTGACTGTGACATCCGACGCGGTACGAACCATGCATGGACCGACGCTTCGGAGCTCTTCAACCCAGTATCGGTTGCTCTCCTCCAAGTCACGGGTCTGCCGGACGTGTTGGATGTAATGATGGAAGCCGGCGGGGGGCAGTGCTGGCTCTGGAGTCTGGCCTCGGTAGAACGCCGAGAATTCGGAGAAGACGTGGGCCAGGCTGACGTGGTCGATCAGAATGTGTCCCATGACGAAATGAACGAATGTTTGGCCATCGTCAGCGGTGAATATGCGGATGGAGACGGGCGGTGTGTCATCTCTGAAGAGCCTCGACCGAACGTCATTGAGATGGAGTCGACTTTGTGCAGTGGCATCGGCCTCGGATCGTACGGCGTGGACTGAAATATCGGCTTTCTGCTCCGTCAATATTTTGTGGAATAGCTGGTTGGACGACGCATCGAAGATGAATACGCTCCTCAAAATGGCATGCCGATGTACCGTTTGTTGCCATGCCTGCTGAAGAGCGTCCGCGTCAGATGCCCTCTTCCCGTCCACGTTGCTCAGAGACACGAGGTTGTTGAACAGGTAGGGCTTGTGCGGGTTGTTCAAAAAGGCATGATACATTTTCTGCTGGAATGGCGAGCACGGCACCACGGTTTCGACGTTGTCTTGGGTGCCCAGTACGAGTTTGGCGAAAGATGTCAGGGACGAGGACATGTCGGGTGATTGTGGAGGAGTAGGCATCGAGCCTTGTCCGTCTGGAACCTGAGAAGCCACAGATGCCAACTGCCTGACCGTTGGGTTTGCAAGCACATCTTGGGTGGTGACCCGGAGACCAGCTTCTTTGCAGAGGCGCATCACTTGCATCGCTGAGCGGATAGAGAGTTAGCCCAAGTCACAAGGACGTGGTAGAGTTGCATGGACGGATTCTTACCGTAGATGGAGTCTCCCCCCAGCCTGAAAAAAGACTGATCGAGAGATATATGGCCTGCTCGTGCCACAGTTAGCATTGCCCTTGTTTTCATGGTGACAGTTGCTTGTCAACCTACTTTGCTGGATGCCAAGAACCCTCTTCCATATCCTGAGAACCGTCTCTTCAGTGGGAGAACAATGCTCGTCTCCCGCGTCGACGTTCTGGTGTACATCCAACGCGGCTTGCAATGTCTTTTCGTCAATCCCATTCACCCACTTGACCACATGCTGACGATCCAGCTTCAGAGACAACTGCACAGGAAGACTCTGGACAAGGAGCCAAGTCTCTGGAATCATGTACTGGGGCAGTTCCCGCCCCAAAAGCGAAGTCATCTCATCCATGATGCTGCCGAGCTTCCGAGAGAGCGCCGAATCCAGGTCTTCTTTTCTTATGATGGTGATGCTCTGGCCGTGGACTGCTATCTCGGACTTTGAAGAGGTGGCGGCCAAGCTGACAACAGCTACGAGGCGACCCTCGAGAGGCCCCAATTGCGGCACGAGAACCATGCTATGTTGTATGATGCCCGAAAGATTGTCCAAATGGAACTGAATCTCACCGAGCTCGACACGTTGGCCGCGAATCTTGACTTGCGAGTGGTCTTTCCTTCGATGGATAAGCAAGCTGCCGTCTTCGGCGTAGCTGACAAGATCGCCCGTCTTGTACAGCTTGCGCGGGAGGCCCTCCTCTGGAAACGCAGATTCGACCTCAACGGCCCAGGCTGGTGGGTCGATGAAAGCAGCCGCTGTCTTGGCTTCGTCGTCGAGGTAGCCTTTGCCGACTATCGGCCCGTCCAGGAGGAGTTCGCCGACAGCCCCGATCGGCATCAGGATGTCGTGGTTCTCCGGGTGGACTACCCAGCCGCGGCAACCGACCGGCCATCCGATGTTGGTAGCGTCTGTGTCGACGGTGAACGGGGCTCCAACGGTGCTCGTAACTGAGCATTCCGTCGGCCCGTAGCTTGGCCTCATGCGAATCTTGCCGGCCCAGCGGGCCACGAGGTCCTGGCTCATGGGCTCCGCGTGGACAGTGATGAATTCGAGTGACTCGAGCTCATCGGGATCGAGGGTCCGCAAGTAGGATGGCGTGAACGCAGCCCAGTTCACCTGATGCCGCGCTACGAACCCGGGGATGTCTGACAGGCGGTCTGTTTCGGACGGGATGCAGATGCAGCCGCCGGCCACGAGCACCGTGAAGATTTCCTCGAGAGAGGCGTCGAAGCAGTAGTTGGTGAACTGCAGCACCCGGGACTCGGCCTTGATCTGCAGCCACGACCTGTTGGAGGCCACGGCCGAGCAGAACGACTTGTGCTGGATGACGACTCCTTTTGGCACCCCCGTCGTACCTGAAGTGAAGATGACGTAGAGAACGCTCGAAGGGTCAGCAGAGGCCACAGGTTGGTCGCGGCTCTCTGGGCTGGGAAGTTCCTCGACGGAGGTCTTGTGGACGATCATGACCGTCTCGACAACACTCGCTAGCTTCGCATGCTGAGCTGTGGAAGTGAGGCCGAGGCGCGACTTGGTCTGCATAATCACAGACTCTGTCCTCTTCGGGGCGCCCTGGATGTCGATGTGGACGAACGCCGCACCGGATTTCGCAACCGCGAGCATCGCCACCATGGCCCAGAGGGATTTCTCGAAGCACAAGACCACAATCTCTCCCGGACCGGCCCCCAGAGACTGTAGCCGGACAGCAAGTTTGGTGGACAGCGAGTCCAGGTCCGAGTATGATAGATCTCCATCCCACGAGCATATTGCTGGTCTCGAGGGTTGACGGTGAGTTGTTTCCGCGATTACATTGTGGATGCACTGGTGTTTGGTCTCCAGTCTGGCAGGGTTCCATGCCCGCAGCTGGATTCGATCCAGGTCGGTAGCCAGGCCGAGCTCCTGAGCCTGTGCTTCTGGATGGGAGGCTATAGAGCGCACAGCGGTTGCATAAGATGTTAGAAGGCGCTCTGCTTGGGCTGCCGACATGAAGTGCGTCGGCGATTCCAAGGTGAT
Organism: Colletotrichum higginsianum IMI 349063; assembly: GCF_001672515.1. Classification (NCBI taxonomy): domain Eukaryota; kingdom Fungi; phylum Ascomycota; class Sordariomycetes; order Glomerellales; family Glomerellaceae; genus Colletotrichum; species Colletotrichum higginsianum. The sequence continues at coordinate 3,511,872 of NC_030961.1, read as the reverse complement.
CTGAAGTTGACCTTGTTCTTCGGTCACGCATACGGCGATGTCGTACTGCAATTGAAAGTCAAGTCAGCTTATGTCCACACGGCAACATACAAAAACCATCAACTGGATAAAGAGGGGTAGATGTTACTTCACTCGTGTCGTGAGAATATAACAATTCTGACTTGATCCTCCCCACCTCGGGTGTGATGGCCCTCTGGAAGTTGAAGATGGTGTTGAACATGGCACTCCCGTTACGACTGGCGGCGTGTGCGATCTGAGCCAGTGAAACTGCCTGTCTGGAAATGTGCTCGATGCTGTCATCTTGTACGCGCCGCAGAATCTCCGACGTCTTACCAGAGCCTTCAAACCGAACCCGCAGAGGCACAATGGTGGCCATTGGCCCGATGATCTCCGACGCCCCTGGGATCGGGACGTCTCTGCCATGGCCAAGAACACCAAAGACAACATCGTCCGAGTTCAGGTAGGCCAACAAGACCACTGCCCACGCAGCTTGAAATATTGCAGGCGGGGTCAAGTCGAACTTCCGGCACGTTGTCTTCAAGGACGTCTTGTCCGTGATGACGGCGGTGACTCGAGTGAACTCGGAGCGATGATTTGTTGGAGGGGACTGTTGCAACAGCCTAGGAAAGTGACATGTCGGTGCTCCCTCCAGGTAATTGCTCCAGTATTGCGAGACTTTTGCCGCATCCTGCTGCTGGATGTAGTCAATGTAGCTGGAGTAAGGATGACCCCCTTGCTTTGGACAGCCGTCATAAACAGCAAGGAAGTCGCGGATCAAAAGACGAGAAGTCATGCCATCGGTGATGAGATGGTTCTTGTCCAGAAGACAGTAGACAGAGCCGTCCTTTGCAGTGTAGATCCGGAGCTTGTGGAGAACTTTACCGTCCAACGGTGCAGGCCCGGCTGAACGAGACTGTTGCGCCCATAGAGCCACGAGGTCGGGCTCATCCTCCATCCGGAGAAGCTCAACGTCTGAGTCCACGTTTCTCAGTACCACTTGTAAGAACATCCCAGACTCATTCTCGAGGAAGATCGTGCGCAAAATGGCGTGTGCAGCGCAGACATGCTTCCAGGCAGCCAGAAGCCTGTTGGGGTCGATAGACTCCTGTCCAGAGAGCCTGAAGAGGAAATGCTGGCTGTAAAGATTGGCAGAATTCTTCAGTTGCGACATCATGAGACTATCCTGGATGGGTGAGCACGGATAGACGGCCTCGATGTCGTCGGGCTGCAAGTGGAAGCGTGACACGGCGAGGTCAAGAGCCTTGCTGAGTTGGGTGTGTTGAAGACCGACGGAAGAAGGCAACACGTTCGATGGCGACAGTGGTGGCGAATCTAGACCTGAAACCGAGAGGTTGGAGATGGTTCGCTTGAGAACATCCTCCAGTCGGAGCACCCAGTCTGCCAGTTGGACCTGATGATCCATCTGCTTGTTCCACTCAACCTGAATAGACAACCGATCGTCTTTCGTGACGGCTAACAGTGAAATGAGGGCGTATCGCGAAGACTCTGCGCGTTGCTGGCGCCTCAGCTCCGACAGCGCTTTCTGGAATTCGTCATCGCACCTCTTGAAGAGCGAGTCGTCCTTTTCAAACTGTTGGAAGTCGCCCAGATAGTTGAGGGTGACCTCCATCGGCAGGTCATGGCCATGGAAAGCCTCGGCACCGGCCTCGCTGAGGAACCGGGACGCAAAGTACGAGAAGCCGTTCAGTGGGGTTCTCGAACGAGCGCCGCAGACCTCCCGCAGGATGTTGTCTCGATGCTGCGCGGCAACGGGAGAGAACGTGGTGAACCATCCCACGGTGCCGGAGGGATCGACGTGGGGAGAGAACGGCTCTCGTCCGTGGCCTTCGGTGAAGACGGAGGGAGAGCGGCCGAATGTTTGCAGAAACGACTCGATGATGGAGGAAATCATGATGTCAAGGGTTCTGACGCCAGAACTGGCCGATGCTCGAGACATGGACTGGGTGAGACCAGCGTCAAGGGCGATGGTGCGGGAGACCGTGTCTCCGAAGCAGTTCCTCTTGCCATCCATGCCCCAGAATCCCAAGTCTGTTGCAGAAACTTGGACATCAGGGGGAAGAACGTCTCGCGGCTGCAAGGCCGATGCAAACTGCTGTTGGGCCAAGAACCACGACTGGAACGAGTCCGTTTCCTGGCGTGCGGGCTTGCCGAGCAGGAGAAACTCTTCCAGCTCGCGGAACAGGATGCGCCAAGATACAGTGTCCACGACAAGGTGGTGGATGGTGACGCTCATCAGCGTCTGCCGTGCCGTCTCGAAGACGTCGAAGGCGACGAGAGGACCCTTGGTAAGATGTATCGACAGCCTAGCCTCAGCAATGCACTCGAGGACGTAGTTATGCTCATCGCGGTTGTGGAAGCGTACACGGCAGTCGTTGACCCCACCAACAGATGTTGAAGGGACTCGCTGCGTCCACTTGTCGTCACGGCGCTCGAAACGGGCTCGTAACATCGGATGGGCTTGGAGAAGAGACCGGATACCCTTGAGTAGTTCATCCTGGACGATGATCCTGGTTACCTTGACCACCATAGTCTGCTGGTCCAGAACGTCACCTTCTGGCGAGGCTTGGAAGTGCAGTTGTTGAATGGGAGCTAGATCGAACGAATCCGTTGTTGTTGTTGTTGTTGTCGAGTTGTCTCCAGGCTTAGTCTGGGTTTGTTTGCTCTGTGTTGACTGCGTTGATGCTCTGGCGAGACGTTCAATGGTTCGATACCGAAGGATGTCGGCAGTCGATACCTCGAGGCCAACCTGCCGCAACATGCTGCTGATGGTTATGGCCGAGATGGAGTCGCCACCTGTGCTTCGTTAGCTCCCAATCAGAATACACAACTTTTAATAAGGGGCTTTTACGTACCCAAATAGTAGAACGAGCTGTTCCACCCAATCTCCTCTTCTGGAATGTTCAAGACTTCGCTCCAAATCTGCCTCATGCCGAGTTCCGCCTCGCTTCCTGGCCGGTCCCAAGTCTCTTCTTCCATGCGAGGCAAGATCTCGGCGAACTCCTCCGGCGTCAGGTTCTCGAGATAGCTGGTGACCGTCTTACGATCCAACTTTCCTGAAGAGTTCCTTGGCATGAACGTCAGAATGATCCACAACTCTGGGTTCATGTATGGTGGCAGTCTATCAAGGAGGTAGTCTCTCATACAACTGATGTGCTCAAGCCAAGGCGTGCTAAGAAGCTCAATCGTCGAACCCGAAGTTGACATCTCACTGCTAGTGTCTGCAAACTGGCCATTGAGCGTGATGACAGCAGTCAGTCTTGTGGCACAAGGTCCCGACCCCGGTACGAGGGCAAGGCAGTGCTGGACCCGGGGATCGAGTGCCATCTGCCTCTCAATCTCTCCCAGCTCAATTCTCTGGCCGCGGAGCTTGACCTGGCCATCACGGCGATGGACGAAGTGCAGATGGCCTGAAGAGTCGTACTTGACCAAATCGCCAGTCTTGTAAAGTCTCTTCTCGGGTGCCCAATGAAGACCCTGTGTGAACGAGTTGTTGGTCTGCTCCGGACTGTTCAAGTATTCCTTTGCGAGAATCGGCCCTTCCATTAGAAGCTCGCCCACTACGCCGATGGCTTGAAGAGCGTTGGGATCGTCAGGCCTGACAATCCACGTCCTGCACCCCGGGACCGCCGAGCCGATGTTGGTGGGATCGCTGTAGAGAGACAATGCCGGGCTGATGGTGCTGGTTACGCAACACTCCGACGGCCCGTAAACCTGGATGAGCTCGGTGTCCGGAGACGCAGCCCAGTTTCGGATGTTCCTGGCAGTCATCGCCTCGCCTCCGAGAACCATGGTCTTCATCGTCGGCATGAGAGTCGGTGTAAGCAGCTCGGCAAAGGATGGTGTGAGATGCGCCCAGTTTGCCCCTGACTTGGATGTGAACGAAGCCAAGTTTTGCAAGTTCAGCCGGTCCTCTTCCGAGGGGACGCATAAGCAGGCGCCGACGGCAAAGGTTGTGAGGTGGTCCTCCATGCTGGTGTCGAAACCATAGGAAGCAAACTGCAAGACCCTCGAGTCCTCGTTGATATGGATCCCTGGGCTGTGAGCTTGGGCAGCATACGAATATGCTCCATGTTGTACAACAACTCCCTTGGGCTTCCCGGTAGACCCAGAGGTGAAGATGATGTACGCCGGGTCCGTCAGAGATGCTGAGGGAAGTGATGACGAACAATCCGCGGACGCGATGTGAGCAAGCGTCTCGCCATCGAGTTCCAGAAGATGACGACTAAACGGTCTCAGCGACGGTGCTTGGTCTCGCGAACAGACGATCAAGCCAGCCAATGCAGAGATGCCAAGCTGCTGTAGAATCTCCTCTCTTCTGGACGTAGGATTGGAAACATCGATTGGCACAAAGGAGTTGCCGCTCTTCAGGACACCAATCATAGCCACCGAGTACCATATCGACTTCTCGAAGCATAGAGCGACAAATGCACCTGGTCCGATTCCAAGGGCAAGAATACGACGAGCAACCGCTGTGGACGCCTCGTCCAACTCGCGGTAGGTCATTTCGCCGTCACAAGCGTAGATGGCTGGTGCTTCAGGTCTGAGCAGAGCTTGGTTCTCGATGAGCTCATGAACAGGTACCGGACGTGTTGCAGAAGCCGTATTTCGATGGTTCCAGGCCGTGACTTGATCCAGGTCCCAAGGGCTGATGGAGGTGACTCTCTGTACACGGGTATCGGGGTCCTGCGTGTCGATTAGTCTGCCGAGGATGCTCGAGAAAGTGTGCGAGACGTTCTCCGCCATAGACGGCGACAATATGGCCGTGGAATACGCCAAGCGTACCCGAATGTCCGAGTCCGAGTAGGTGACCTTGAGCACGAGATCGAAATCTGACGCATTGTGTGATGCAACCAGCTTGAAGAACTCGCGACCGCTGTCAGTGCTGCTCGACATGGAGGGAGAGTAGTACGACGTCATGATGGTGTTGAACAGCTTCGTCTCGTTGGTCCCGAGGATGCGTTGCACCTTGCCGATGGAGAAGCACTGGTGCGGCAACGCGTTGACGAAGTCGTCCCGGACACTCTCGAGGAGGCCGCCGAGGGATTTGCCCTCGATGCCGCCCACCCGGCACACAAGCAAGTTCATCATCGGCCCGATGATCTCGGACACCCCCGGGATGGGCAGGCTGCGCCCTGATGAGAGGTAACCGAAGCAGACGTCGGGGTCGCCGGTGTAGGTGCTCAGAACAAGTGCCCAGACGGCCTGCAATGCGTTTGATATGGTCGCGTTGAAGGCGCGGCAGACGGCTCGAAGACTGTCGAGGCTAATGGTGTCTAGCGGTATTTCCACCACCTCAAAGGAGCCTGCCGAACCCGATTTTTTGTCGTTCATAGTCGGAAAGTAGGAGGGCTCTGCGCCGTCTAGGTACTCTATCCAGTAGTCAAGGGCGGCGCTCTCGTCGGCTTGGTTCTGGAGGTAGTCAATGTATCGCCCGTAACCCGGGGCCGGTCCAGCGATCTGGCTGCCTTGTAGTCGTTTGACAAGCTCGTCCATGAGTATCATCAAGGAAGTGCCGTCGACCGTCAAGTGGTTCAGGTCTACCTGGAGAAGCGTCTGGGTGCGATGGGTCCCTCGAGTGGTGTTGTAAAGCGTGATTCGATGGTGAGATTCCTCCGTGTCGTTGTCTTCGTTCTCCAGATCTCCGACGGCAAACCTGTGTTTGGCGTCGGCGACATCGTCAACTTGTCTTGTCGTCATCTTGCCCATCCTCTTCTTGAGAACCACTGCATCCAGAAGTCGCTCAGAAGCTGGACCTGGAGTCTCCACGTAGACTGTTCGGAGAGTCTGGTGCCGGCGGACAACATCGTTCCAGGCTGCTTCGAAGCTGGACGGATCGAACTCGGATTGCGCCTCGAAAAGGCCGCGAGTGCGGTAAAGACGCTTTGAGCTCATCTTTTGACCAATGTACATGCTTTCTTGCATCGGACTACAAGGATAAATGGTCTCGACATCTTCGGAGGTGAGCCCGTACTTTTCCTCCAGCTCGCTGTAGATCTTGCTAAAGTCATAGTTGAATGGCATCTGGGGGTACTTTTCGTCACCATCATCTCTGTGGCGGCCTGTGGCATCGTCGGAACCATTGGCAAGGCACGACTCGGCGAGCGAGGCTATATCTATCAATGGCTTGTGAAGGATGTCTTGGAACCGAACAGCCAAGCCTTGGTCGGCGCATCTTTGATAAAGATGTACCGCTTTGAACGAATCACCTGGAGTTTTCCGTCAATCAGCTTTGTGAGTCTGAGACGAAAAGACAGGCGTGATATTCCATTGCTCACCTCCGAGGCCAACAAAAGAAGCTTCAGCATCGACGTTTTCGAGGGGAATGGCTAGAAGCTTGGAGACCAGGGTCCTCAACTTTTCAGTGACAACACTTGTGTCGCTGATCCCGGTACCGCTTGACATGTTGAGAGGTATAAACGGCACTATGGCTTGGAGCTGAAGGCCGCCGCACGGATGGCGGTGGGAAACGGACGCGAGAAACACGCTGTCGACTCGTGCACACTTTCGTCAGATGTCTATTCGCTCCAAGACTAGAACGAACACTCCAAGACCAGAACGACAACGAGATGGCTTGCAGTCTACCGAATGTAGCTAATCTCAGAAACAAAACCAGCATCAGCAATCGCTAATACACCTGGCCACACGGCCTTCAGCCATGGCGATTCCATGGGGCCGGGGAGGGGGGGAGGGGCGGCAAGGGACGGGTTTGGCGCACCGATTGACGCTGCGTCTCGGACCGAGAACCAACTTTATTTCCTTATATTTCCTTATATTTCCTTTCCACCACCTCGTCGCCGGTCGGTTCATCTGAGGACCAGGCCCATCTGGATGCTGAAGCGTAGAGGCTTTAGCAACGTCACGAAAGGGAAATCATGAGTGAGAACCTTGTAAGATTGCACTACTGAAGCTTGCTCCAATATCTGAAGTTGTCGCGTAGGGCAGCTTTGAATGACCGCCATGGCAACCATTGTGATGACCAATACACACGCAAACAATCTCTTTCAATATTGCGTGCCAGTTAGCTAGCCCCAAACGTAATACAAGAGACATCACATACCACCATAACTGTTGTCATGGAACCTACACACACGTGTGATCGGGGGGCTAGACCTCTGCCTAGAACCGCCACAACCGCATCCGCCGGATAAGCAATAGACCGTATGGGAAAATGCCATTGTCGAAGAAACCGACCCATTCTGCATCGTATGGGGTGCTTCTCATGCATGTCCTCAACAGGCGGAAGAGACATGCCGCAATAGTCCTAGCGGCGCATAGGTTCGAGCTGATGAATGCATGGCGACGTCACGAACGACGAGGCCCGATAGAGAACAGGGGGGGGGTTGGCGGCATTTTGTTTTCCGACTAGCTGCGAATGGCTTTTCGCCATGGGAACGCAAATCTCCCTCGTCTCTAGCTCTGAAACTGCAAGGCGGCGGGAGATAAACCTGCTCTGCTCTCTCTGCCAGGGGCGCCAATGCAGGCACTGACTGACTGCATTGGCATATCCTGCAGCCCAAGTTTTGACGTATGACGATATGTTTAACTCATACGGGTTCATTCATGGCATTTCTAGATCGTGATAACACCCCCTTGACCCCGACTCCCCAGGCCATCTTGAGCATCACACATCCTTCTCTTCCATACTACCAGGTTTCCCAGGTCTTGCAATCATACCCTTTTACCCAGCGCGCAGAAACGATACCCAGTCCCTTTTACACACACACACACACACACACACACACACACGGAGAAAACAACAGGTCAATAGCAACCATGGGAAACGTTGGTAAGTCATTGAGCATTTCCTGTTCCACCCCGACATTGGCTAACAACACAACTTCCCCAGGAGATGACCGGGAGCCTACCCGCGAGAATGATACCATGTTCCAGGCCTTCGAGTGGAACGTCCCGGCCGACAAGCAGCACTGGAAGCGCCTGACGGGCGCCGTTCCCAAGCTGAAGGCCATCGGAGTCGACAACATCTGGCTCCCTCCCGGGTGCAAAGCGCAGTCTGCCGAGGGAAACGGCTACGATATCTACGACCTCTACGACCTCGGCGAGTTCGACCAGAAGGGCGGCAAGGCCACGAAATGGGGCCCCAAGGAGGACCTGGTGGAGCTGTGCAAGGTGGCCAAGGAGAACGGCATCGGCGTCTACTGGGACGCCGTGCTGAACCACAAGGCGGGCGCCGACAAGACGGAGCGGTGCCGCGTCGTCGAGGTGGACGACAACGACCGCAACAAGGAGGTCTCGGACCCGTACGAGATCGAGGCGTGGCTGGGCTTCGACTTCCCCGGCCGTGGGGACAAGTACTCGAGCATGAAGTGGCACTGGGAGCACTTTGGCGGCACCGACTGGGACCAGGCGAACGAGCGCAAGGCCATCTTCAAGATCCTGGGCGACCACAAGGAGTGGTCGCAGTCCGTCGGCGACGAGCAGGGCAACGCCGACTACATGATGTTCGCCGACGTCGACTACTCGCACCCGGAGGTCCAGGAGGACGTCAAGAACTGGGCCGTCTGGATCACCAAGGAGCTCGGCATCAAGGGCTTCCGTCTCGACGCCGTCCAGCACTTCAGCCAGCGCTTCACCAACGAGCTGATCGACAACCTGCGCGACGAGTGCGGCAAGGACATGTTCGTCGTCGGCGAGTTCTGGACCGCCAACACGGGGGAGATGACCGAGTGGCTCGACACCATGGACCACAAGTTCTCGCTGTACGACGCGCCTCTCGTCTACAACTTCAGCAGCATCAGCACCACCGAGGGCGGCGACCTGCGCAAGGTCTTTGACGGCACCCTCGTCCAGGCGCACCCCATCAACGCCGTCACCGTGGTGATGAACCACGACACGCAGCCGGGCCAGACCATGGACACCAAGATCGAGGGCTTCTTCAAGCCGCTGGCCTACTCCCTGATCCTGCTCCGCAAGGAGGGCTACCCGTGCCCCTTCTACGGCGACCTGTACGGCCTGCAAAAGGACTCGGAGCCGCCCTCGTGCGGCGGCAAGCTCGCCGACCTCGTGCTGGCCCGCAAGCTCTACGCCTACGGCTCCCAGGAAGACTACTGGGACGACGCGAACTGCATCGGCTTCGCCCGGCGCGGGACGTGGGACAAGCCGGACGGCCTCGCGTGCGTGATGAGCAACGCGGGGCCCGGCGAGATCCGCATGGCGGTGGGCAAGGAGCACACGGGCGAGCGCTGGACGGACGTGCTCGGGTGGGAGGAGGGCGAGGTGGTCATCGACGACGAAGGGTACGGCGTCTTCAAGTGCCCGGGCATCTCGGTCTCCGTCTGGGTGAACAAGGACGCCGAGGGCCGCGAGAGGTTCCCGACCAACTTTGACTCGGACATTTACAAGAAGTGAAGCAGCAGACGTCTGGGATCACTACAGAATAATACTAGGGCTCATGGTCATCAATGCGTTTGCTTTCGGTACAGGGTGTACCTTTGTAGAACTTGGTAATTTGATAGAATAATTACAGATAATAGAGATTTGAGAAGAACGAACGTCATCATGTCCGGATCTCGATGACCACCCAGGCAGACAGAGACACGTTGCGAAAGAGGAAGCCACTTCTCATCTCTCGATGTCACGAGGCGTGAAGCTGGATAGGGGGGGGAAAACCCACTGAAACAGCATGCCGCATGCTACGGCAAGAGAGCCAAACGACAAATACAAATCCGTTCCACCGGAGCCCCGTTTGGGGTGGGTAGGTAGACGGCGTCAACTCACCCCGTAGACGAAGATTCGGAGCCGCGCTCTGGCGCAGTCCCGGGAAACGTAGACCCGACCCCCGAGGTAACCGCATACTCACCTCCGGCGGTACCGGGGCCGGTGGTCTCGGCGTTGGAGCGGGAGGTAGCCGTGGCGGTGACCGTGACAAGTCTGGGTCGCGTACGGCGAGACCTTGGTGCTCAGCTTGATGCCGCAGATTGCTTCCGTTTCCAGCATAGGTGGCTGGCTTCTTCTCTCGCAACCCACGCTCGGCCGCTGGACGGAGGAATCTGGACCTCGCAAAGATGCTCTGCGGCTGCTCAGGCTTGTTTGTACTGGTCGCTCAATGAGTCTACGTAGATATCCCAGTTACCGACCCGGAACAATCTCGCGGCATCGTCACTGGAAAAGTAAACGATGACAATTTGGCACCATGATGGAGAACCAAACCCTTGACGAGCCATCAACAGCTTGAGAATGAAAGGTGACGCGCAATATCGAAAACAGAAGGGCTAAAAATACCAACGTGGCGGCCAATTGGAGGCTTATAAGCACTCAGCCACGGTAAGGTCAGGCTTACTCAAGGGGGAGAGGAGATCCTTCGAGAGCCCCCATCTGAGTCGGGGGTGCGATTCCGGTTTGAGACCCAGCTGACGCCAATGCCTGCCGCTTGTCGAAGCATTCGCTTGGCTGGCCGGAATCCCTCTGGATCTCGGTAACAGGCAACAACGTAAACGGATCTTTCAAAGCGTCTTGGCCAACATTCCTGTCGCGTTTACCAAGAGAGCCAAGCGTCGGGGCTGACGTTGTCTGCGGACGGATCCGGCATGGTGGTTCAACAGACAGTTCAACAAGAAAAAAGGGCACTGACTGATTGAGAGATGGGAGAGATAAGCATGGTGTATCCAAGACTGATTTGAGGAGTTTTCTTGAGAGGCCATCCGGCTGTTGATCGTCGTCACAACGCCATCTCAAGCGCCGTCTGCCAAACAAACGTTCGAGCCGTCGTCTGGCTCTCCTTATCACCAAGGCTATATGCCAACCCTTCATCGGTCTCACAACGAACGGGGCTGTCACCGGCGCCGTCCGCAGCGTTCGCAGACCCTTCATGCAGACTAGCGTTGCTAGCGCCGACTCGGCAGGCTCTGTCTCTATCCTAGATCCAGTCCATTCTGCCTGGCCGGCGTCGTCCCACAGCCTCATCGCGCCTGTTTTTGGTTACCTGGTCTCTCATCATGTGGCCTCCCCCAAGGCGCCACAGTCTTGACAGCCTTGATATGTCTCTGCCCACGACACCCAGCTGTATAAGACTAGAATAAGTCCCTTCCGGTTCGGGGGACGTGTGCCTGGAACGCGCCGTATCTAGCACTAGTTGAGATTTGGTGCATATCTGTATATCTACATATAAAAACACCTTTAAAGATCTCCCAGCTTTACTCATATTTTTAAACATAACAGGACTCGGTCAACGAACGGCCCTGAATCCGTGGCCCGAGACGAGTCATCAAGATGCGCTCGTTATCCACTTGGCTTCTCGCTGTCGCCGCCGGCATAGGAGCGGTGACCGGTGTGGCAGCAACGCCAACAAAAGCACAAGATGGCATCACAAGCAGAGCTTCTCAGGCCACTCCCACGGGAAGCAATGCCTGCAGCATCGCACAAGCAGCTGCCCGCTCGTACCTTTCAGCAAGACCCAGCGCCGCAGTGGTTCCGATACCCCCGTCCGTGGCGTTCGCGTGCCTGAACTCTGTCCGCGTCAGGAAGCAGAAGGACTTGGATCTTCTCGATTACCTCGAGCCGTACATCGCCTTCCAGAGCACGTTGGAGCCTCTCGCGGACCCTCCCGAGGGGTATCTGATCCCTGGCGTCGACGTCATCGGCGGCTTCGGCCAGATTCGCGCCAAGCTCAAGAAGGATCTGTATAATAGCCAGGTCGAATTTGCTCTGGACCTTACACGCGTTGTGAGCTCAGCCGCTGTTTCTCCTATTAAAAAAAACAAGATGAAGTCACAATTGGTCTAACACAGGCACAGTTTGCTCAGACAGCCGACGGGCACTTTGACTACAATCCCGCAATCCTCAACGTCTTCACGTTCCGCAGTCTCAACTCACTGGTCTCCGTCTCTGACGACGGCCTCAGCGTTCCGAGGGTGTATCTCTACGACGACTTCATCAAATCTGCTGTCAACAACACCGACGTGTGGGATATCCAGAGCATCGATGGTGTGCCCATCACGAAATGGCTCGAGGCGCAATCCTTCAAAGTCAGCACTCAAGACCCGGACGCCAAGTACAACGCTCTGTTCCGAACCAACGCCGCCACGGACTTCCGGGGCATTGCCAACTACTTTGCTCTTCGGTACGCCGGGGAGGCTCCGGATACTCAGGTCATCAAGTTCACAAACGGCACCGAGTACACGGACGAGCTGGTTGCCATCATCAGCAGGGCTTTGGTGCCCTTCATCGGCGGCCCTGAGTCTATCCACTCGGTAGTCGAGCTGCCTCCCACCACCACGGCGTCATCAACCTCTACTAGATCGTCTTCTACAGCGTCACCCACCTCGACGCGTATTCCGAGATACCCTCTGCCGGTAGTAAAACACGCAAGCAACTGGATCTCTGGCTACTTCCTCGGCGGCAGCGACCACAAAGACACTGCCGTCCTCGCGGTTCTGTCCTTCGCCCCGTCACAGCTCGATGGCGCAAACGGCACGTTCGAGATCCTCGAGGCCAAACGAGTGGTTGACGAGTTTCTCAAAAAGGCCAAGGAGGCGGGCAAGACCAAACTCATCGTCGATGTCCAGGGCAACGGTGGTGGGTTCGTGGCCGCCGGCTTCCAGCTCTACAACCAGCTCTTCCCCAAGGACACGGATGTCTGGGACGGGAACCGGCTACGCGCCCACGAGGCGCTGAACGCCATCGGTCTGACTGCCCAGCGCGTATCACCAAGGGTTCTCGCAGACTTCAATAAAGCCAACCTCGACGAAGACAGGAGGTCTTACAAGAGCTGGCAGGCTCTCTACGGGCCAGAGCTGGTAGCGGGCCAGAACGTGACAAATATCTTGCGCTTTAACCAGGGCGGAGTCCCCTTCGGCCGGAGCAACGGCGACCAGGTCTTCAAACCTCATGACATCGTCGTTGTGACCGACGGCGGCTGCGCGTCAACCTGCACCATCTTTACCGGGCTTCTGGTACGAGAACAGGGCGTCCGCACGATTGCCCTCGGAGGTCGTCCCCGAGAGGCTCCCATGCAGGCGCTCGGCGGCGTCGAGGGCGGGGAAGTGCTCACCTTTGCCTCCTTGCGGGCCGTCATCACGCAAACCGCCCGCGACGCGATCCGGGCCGACTACCTCGACTACCTAGACGATGCGTTCGACGTCCTCCCCGACATCGGCGAGCCTCCGCTACTGCCGAGCCTTGCGAGGTCCGGCGGCCGGTTCAACTACCGCAACGCCTATTCGCGTGACAACGTCGACGGATACCCGGAGCAGTTCATCTACGAGGCTGCCAACTGCCGTCTCTTCTACACCACCGAGATGATTGTCGACCCCGTGGAGGTCTGGACGCGGAGCGCAGACGTCGCTTGGAACAAGGCCAAGTGCGTCAAGGGGTCGACGGCGAGATCCGACGGGACCATCAGCGGCGAGATTGTCCCCTTCAGCAGCAAGGTCGTCGGACTGAACTTGGACTACGACGGGCCGGGGAGTCTGTCATACAAGGGCGACTACGAGCCGCCTTCGCCCTACGTCCAGAGACGGAGCGCGGCGACGAAAAAGCGGTCCATTGTAGACCACCTAAAAGCCCCCAAGGATTTCGAGTATGAGTTCAACGAGTTCAAGGTTGGGAACCTGAGGGAATACATTGAGAAGAACGTTCCGGAGGACTTTGAGTACCAGCCGGAGCTCCAGGTCGGCATCAGTCATGCGTTCCAAAGGCGACTGGTATAGATCGATATCTGATTTTTGTGAGTTGGGGATGTTGTATACTAAGATGGATTTTGCAAGAGAAGAGAACGAATGGGTGGATAACGGCCGCTCAGTACATCTCGATTCGAAGACGTCCTCATAGATACCCACGAAATTATACCGTCATATTCCTGTCTCTGCCGGTCGTGTTGCGCGCGTAAACAGACTGTAATTCTTACCGTATAGAAACGATGACCAGCAGAAGGTTGAGTTGCCGGAACCGGGATTTCTTCCCGGCGGCAGAAGCATAATCTCTACCCAGCAGGCCCAATCAAGCTTTCCTCTCAGTGCAACAATGAGGTGGTGAAAGCCCACATTCCCCGTTCGCCCGCCAGGACTCCCTCTGCTCTCCAAGAGCGGCATTTCCCATCTTAGGAGACCCCGCGAGCTTCTCGTGGCCCGATGCTTGACCTCAGGGACCATGATTCGTGTCATGTGGTGGCGGCATGATCATGTTGGAAATCCTATTTGAGCGAACGTTACAGCTCGTCCAAGTGGACTTTGGAGACAAGCTTCGGAATTTCCTGCGCCAAATCAAGCATTCGACAACCAAGCACAAAGAGCATACATCTTTACCATAGCTACCCTGGGCTCGTCGTGAGGAGGACCACCCCCTCCCCCCCCCCCCCCCCCCCTCGATCCTCGGATTTTGTAACCCGAGATTTGCGACTCGATTGTCCAATGAGAAGACTCTGATGTCCGATACCGATTTTAGCGTTTTGCGGAGAAGCTGGAACATTATTTATTTACAGGTAGGCTGAACCAATAGGTACTACAGTTACTTGTGCAGTTTCTCAAGTTCACCGGGCCGAACGGAGCGGATTACTCCTGATGGCCCGATTTCCTTGCCTACTGTGTTGCATCTATGACACACGAGGTGTGCATAACACCATTCTCGATAGAGAGTCAAGTACCCAAAATACGGGTTGGATTGGACTAGCGAGAGCACCAAGTAGGTGAGTAGGTGTAACAGTGTTGACGAAACCGAAACTTGCAGAAGATGCTTCACTATATCCCAGCAGCTGGACACAACTGCGCATAGGAACCATCTTGACTGCGCATAGGAACCATCTGGACTGTGCCTAGGAATCATCCTGACTGATTCTAGGAACCATCTGGACTGTGCCTAGGAATCATCCGGACCCCCGTCTTCGGGCCAAAATCATTTGAACTTGCCACTCGAGTTCCAAAGCGCCGTCACCCATCTCGTGCTCGATGGCCTGCCAGTGTGGCGACGCCCACGATTCCTCCGAGAAGCCAAAGCGCATCGACTGGAGAGACTGCTTCAGCCACTCCACCGGGGCCGAGATCTGCCAGTCCTTGCTGTCGTCGACGGCTATGCGCTCACACGTCCCCAGGTGGCCGACCGGGTCCGCGGTCCCCTCGAGCGGCTCGTAGTCCTTTGCGTACCACCCGTTGCGGCAGTTGACCGCGATGCGCTTCACGTCCTTCCACGCCTCGTCGCGCAGGGCCACGCACTCCATGCCGTGAAACATCTGACGGGCCGCGCGCTTCCAGTTCCCATTCATCCAATCTTGCCTCAGTAGCCGAGCCGCGTGGTCCGCGAGGAAGGCTTTGAACGCCGCGTTGGCGGGTGCGCTGTTGGTGATGGCGGGGAAGGGCCCGTAAAGGACCGCTGCAAAGGTCCCGTCCTCTCTCAGGCTGTTCGCAATGTTGTCAAGGGTCGGCTCCAGGGTGGTCCAGTGGAGCGACTCGCAGGCCATGACGAAGTCGACATGGTCCAGACCGGCGGGAGGGCTCCAGGGGTCTTCCCCGCGGCAGTTGCGGTACGCGAAGCTTGTGTCAGGGAAGCGGTTGTGGAAGCGGGTAACGCAGTCCTTGATGTTGACCTCTTGCGGCTCCGTCAGGACAACATGCTTCAGAGGGGGGGATGATGTGTGCGTCAACAGGCCCTCGGCGCCGTTGCCGCTGCCAGCGCCAATGTCGTGGGCGCTTGTCAGGGGGCCTTGGTGGTAGTTGGTCCAGAGCTCCCACATGGACTCCGGATAAGGAGGTCGATGGGCGATGTAGTGCTTTGCCTCCTTGGCAATGGCCGCGGTGGCTGGATGACTGACACCCGGACGAGGGGCGGTGATGGGAGCATTCATTCTCGATAAGGTTATGTCTATGTCGGGCACGGGGCCTCCAAATGGTCGATATCCGTCGATCCGGAAAAGTGGAATGGAGCAGCAGACAGGTTGTCGTCCGTGACAGAGTCAGGGTTCTCTGCGTCTTCTTATTGACACCATCCGTTATACTCTCGCAACCAAGAAGGTGTCGTGAGCATGGATGGCATGGATTTAGCTCATAAGTTATTGAGTTTTCCTGGACCGAAAGATGTCTTTCCGAGAACCTTAACGACAGGACCCGAGTCAAGACGATATTTTGATCTTGCAGGCAAATGACTCGAGCCAGTGTTGCATTGCTTTGAGTTTGAGGCTTCCGGTACTCGAGTCTGGCAGGCAGTCTACGATGTACAGGCAGACCGTCTTTCGAAATCAAGTGAGGGGGTGTGATTTGACGAGGAACGACGAGTCTCAAAGCTTCCTTGATGCTCAGCAGTCCTATACCTGTACCTGTACCTGTACTTCAGGTAGGTTTGTGGCGGCAGTGAAGCTAACGAATGTTAATCGGGTGCGATGTTTCCAACCCCTGCCTCTCAAAAGAAAGCCGAGTCAAGAATAGTCGACCGAGGGGATGTCGAGAAATGAAGGACGATGGATGGAAATGTCCCCGGGTCTAACGACCAACTTACCTGGTCGTTTGGTATATCCCATATGCCAAAAATAACCAATAGGGCTGGAGAGCTGTGTGTGTGTACGTGTGTGTGTGTGTGCGTATGTGCGTGGGCAAGGACAATTATACGCACGTAGAGTCTGTAAGCACGCGGATCAAGATGCCCCGCGCCCTCTTTTCATTCTTTCTGTCAACCGCACGTGGCGCATCAGGCCCTCAAGTGTCTTGTTGCTTCTAGTTGAACCTGTTTGAGTCATTTATACAGGTCAGGCCAGGTCCGTCTGATATGGTTGAATGTCTGTGTGTACTAGACAGCAAGCCCTGATTTCAACATGGGACAAATACGGCACATGGGGCATGGAAGCATTAACTCGAAGCGATCAACTATCGTAAAGCTTATTAGATTTCAGTCCACTTATTGTAGTTGATAAGCCACACATCCACTGATGATCTCTTGTAGGGTTGAGATGTCTTGTCAAGTTGTGAGATCCCTGACGGACTGGTCCCCGACGAAACATAGTTCCTGTTCGAGATTCTGCCTTCCAAGTGAGGGGGCTCCTAGAGCTTGGGGCACCTTTGCTGAAGACGAACAAGGGTGCTTGTCAGCAGGAGACTACCGCATTCTTAAACAATGTGACCGGGAACATGTTCATGGTGACATCTCGATGTCGGCGTAACCGTCTGAAATCATGCCGAGGTAAACTTACGCGGAAACTTGGCTTCGTTTTGACGAACTCAAACCAAGAGTACATAGACCAAGCTTGTCTTTTGATGTTGTAGAACCAACCCCCCTTTCGCCAACAACTGCTACCTACCAACCGGCCACCAACCTTCCAGTCTTAACTTCCGGGATTTCCTTCTAGAAGATCTTACGTTCATCTTTATTGAATCTAAATCGACCTGTCTACTCCAGCATGCGTAGAATCACACGCAGAAGAGGCGCCTGCCAGGCGTGCAGGTCAAGAAAAGTTCGCTGTAAGGATTTCCATCTCCAACGAACAAGAACTGCTTCTAACCATTTCAAGGTGATGGAGCCGACCCTTGTCTGAACTGCGAGGTACGAATACAAACACCGTCGCGTTTTTCGCTTTTTCTTCTTCTTCTCCATACTCACCAATGTCTTCCAGCGGAATGGCCAAGCTTGCTACTATCCGCCGCTGGCTCCTCGACCGCGCAGGAACACGACACACGGTACCGGCACCAACGGCCAGGCGTCGCACAACATTCGCATCAACACCGATCAGAACGCTCCCCCCTACGAGGCATGGCAACAATTCTCGGGCGAAAATGCCCTTCTGACACCGAACTCGACCGAAGATAGGGGGATCAACGGCGCAAATTCGGGGATGAACGGTGACGATATGAGATGCATGCTCGAGCTTTCGCTGCCAGACTCCTTCCCAGGCTCACAGCACGACGGCGAGTTGGGTTTGCTGGATTTGCCAATGCCAGGCGAGGATGAACTTATGGAACTGCTCGAGGCAACGCCTTCGGAATGCAACTCGACTGGCGGATTCAACTTCAACTTTTCAACGTCTCACGTTGACAATCTTGTTCAGTCGCCCACGTCTGTTCAGCCCACTTCGACGAGAGACCAGTGGCAACGGAAACAGAAGACGGCTAGCCCTCCAGACTACGACACGGTATGTAAAACAACACTGGTAAGCCTTCTGATAGATGATTGAAGGAGCTGACATTCTGCAGTTATTCAACTTCAACGAGGCAGCGGAACCTGTTTGGAACGATTCGAACAAGCCCGGGAAGCCGGCAGACATGAATGATGTCACAGTAGTAGTCGACTTCGCGGCTGCAAATCTCTATGGGCTGCCAAACTTCCTATCCAGAACCAACCGAGAGCCGCAACGGACAGAGACCACCAAGATTGTGAACGGACTACGGCGTGTTCTCTGTGGAGGTCCGTCAGCGGCAGCGAGCAAAGACGCAATGGATTTACAAAAGGCTTTCCCGGAGAGTGATGCTGCGCTCTCCCGGTACTGCGATGGTGAGCGGACATCACCCCAGTGGCCCGTTTCCGATCTTCTTCAAGACTGACTTTCATGTCCCATAGCATGTTTTGAAGACTGCTGCCCGTAAGTGTGATTGCGTGTACCATCTTCGTCATCATCGTCACACTTCACAATCTCGTGGCCACGAAGCTGACGACTCGATTTGTGGAAACAGACTCGCCAGGTTTCTGACCCGACCAGCCGTAGAGAAAATCATCAGGCAATCCCGAGAGTCAGAAGCAGATCAGCTCGTCACCGCCTTCGCCGAAGCCATCTTGGCAGTTGGTTATTACACCAGTTGCCTCCGCAGCGTAGACGCCCCCAGAGCGGACGAAATCCGCGACTCCCAAAGACGTCTTTCGTCTGCGTTGAGACTGTATAGCAAGATTCAAAACTGCCCAAGCAGCCTCACGAAATTTCAGGTGAGTTATATGATGGTCATCCAACCTCGGCCCTCCCCGCCCGCTTTCCAGCTAAGAAGAACAAAACCGGCTAAACATTTGGCTTTCGTAGGCAATCTTGGTCATGGTACGCAACAGATCCTCGAACCCAAAGCTCTCGGTCACTTTTTTCTTCTTCTTCTTCTTCTTCTAACTTTTGCACAGGCGGTAATCGCTTGCATGTGTGACGAGTCTCGCATCTGGGATAAGATCACCGCGTCTGTCTGTTGTGCCCGAGAGCTTCGGCTTGTGCACGCAGCGAGAGGTCAGCAAAGTGACTTGAGCGAACAAGATCAGATGCTTGCACAGCGCAGTGTGTGGTTTCTTTACAGCCTGGAGACCGACTACGCGATTCATCATGGCATGCTTCCAGTCAGTTGGCCGCCCAACATACGTAAAGACAGTATTACGTCTCGCTAACACGCCAACCTAGATACTCGATCTGGGCTGGGGAAGCCAGTTTCCCTCGTTCGAACAGGGCGACGACATGATAGCGGTGTTTTACACCCACTCGGAGCTTCTCCACTCCGTCCTCAAGTTTCAGTACAGCCCGAGGGCACTCAACAAGTCGGCTTCAGCCTACGATCGTCGGGACCGACTTCAGGCCAGCTGCCACGTCCTCAACGAGTGGGTCAGCAGTCTGCCCACGCCACTGAACGAGGCCTACGAGGCCAAGACTCTCCAAGACATAAGAGACAGCCGGCAGTTGCGGAAAGCCTTTCGGGTATTTTGCATGTATCACCAGGCAGTGTTCTTCATCCACTGCCCGTGGGTATCGCCCATCTCCTCAGACGACGCGGGCTTGTCCGGGATTGCCGAGCAAACCCGGGAGCGATGCATAGAACGCTGCCTCGAGTCGGCGTTCGCGGTGGTCAAGCTGGCCAACAGCGGGCTGTTCTGGGAAAAGGGGCTTGAACGGTAAGCGAGGAGGCGCCCGCAGCCGTGCAGATCACCCAGCTAACGGAAGTGATCAAAGGGACATCAGTTCGTCGAGCAGCAGGTGGGGTGACATGGGTCAGCTTTTGCTGGTGTCGCTCTGCTTCATTGTCTACTATCTTGTCAACGGCGAGAAGGCCAGCCGGAAGACGGCGATGCCTTATCTCGCCATCTGTGGGGGTTTATTCGGCAGGCTCAGCCTAGACAGCGATGAGGCGTCTCTTCTTGATCATTACCTAGAGTTAGTTCAAATGGTTAGGGCGAATTAAGGAGACATATACGATGAGTAACACATTCCATAGCATAGCGAGTAAAGGCATTGCACTATTTGATCACACCACAGGACCGGCTTTGAGCTTAGCAAACGACTCCCAGGGTGACATGACAGAAGTCTAAAAGCATCTGGCACGATGTGTTGGGAAGCAGCACATTGTGGGAGAAGCATAAATCTTCAATTTCCTCGGTTACATCTGAAAAGACCACAACAGACAGCCAAGTTCCATTGGTACCATGGCCCGTCTCGGCATGCTTTCGTATTACATGACACCGCCAAAACCTAAAACCCCAAAAGAACTTTTACTACCGGGATCGACATTCGGGTTCCTTGGTTTTACAGTGCAACCATAATCAGACAAGGTTGAAGGGTGCCTCAATACCCAAGCAAGGTTTGAAGTCTAAGAGCAACGAACATCCATCCCGGCGGCTAGGACTCGACTTGAAACACACAACCCAATCATATCCAATAGAGCACACTCCCTGTATACCAATCCGAAGAAATTGAACTAGCCTGAGGGGGGCGGGTCTCGAAGCTAGAAGTGAACCTGTTCCTTTCGGCGCCTGATCAGCACTTTCGTGGTCGGGTTGGCTAACATGGAAAACCCGAACTCGAGAGGCATGGTGCTGGTGTTTTCAGCCAGCTTGATGTCGTACTTGAGCAGCAAGTGACACATGACCAACTTCACCGTGTTGGCGCCGAAGAAGCGGCCAGGGCAAGCGTGAATCCCGAGACCGAACCCAAGGTGCTCGGGCGAGGTGCTGACCAGCTGGGCCGTCTTCTCTCCCTGCTCCGAGGCTTCCCGCATGTGAAGAAAGCGGTATCCGTCGTAGGCTCTCGGGTTCTTGTAGACCTCGGGGTCCCACATCTTCTCGGCCGACAGGGCGATGCCACATTCGCTCGGGAGCCTGGTCCCGTCCTTGAGCCGAACTTCCGACATGACTCTGCGGCCCATCGCAACTTGGGATGAGATGGGTTGTCAGCGGGTGCGTTTCGCTTGTCGGACATGGCGGAAAGTCAAGTGGGATGGTTTTGGCAACTCACCGGCTGCAACGGGTTTTAGACGCAGACTTTCCTTCAGAACGCTATCGAGAAGCTTCATGTTGAAGAGAGTGGCCGGTTTCCACCCACCATCCCCGAGGACGGATCGGATCTCGTTTCGAAGGGGCTCGAACATTTCTGGGTTCTGGCAGAGGTCCATGATGCTTTGCGACATGAGATCGTTGCTAGTCAGGATGGCCGATATGCTCAGGCCCAGCTGTTGCGACGCGGCGTCGTAATCGACGCCCATCTTCTTCGCGGCCGACTCGTACCAGTCCAACGCGTCATGGAACTCGAGACTGGGGTCGGCTGCCTTCTGGGCCCGGCGCTTTTCAAGAATCGGGGCGATGGTCTCGCGGCCCTCGACAACCATGCGCCGCGCCTCCCGGCACTCGGGCAGGAGCCAGTGAACGACGCGGTAGAGAAAGACGGGCCATCGGCGCAGGACCTTGGCCGCATTTGTTGCCTTGTTGGTGTAGTTGACCGTGATCTTGAGCCAGTCCGGGTTTCGGCACAGTTCCGGGCCCAAGAAGATGACCGACGAGACTCGCGCCACGATGCGGATGAGGACGTCTCCAAGTAACACTTCATGCCATTCTGAGAATAGTAGAGATTAGTAATTCGTCCTAGGTGCACAAGAAAAGTCAATTTACCCTCGTTGTCGGTTAATATATCCTTCAAGGCAGAATTAGCTTCATCCGATAGAGGCTTGTTTAGCTTGGCTTTGCCAGAGATTTCGAATTAGTTCAACGTGATTAGAATTGTTGTAACGTGAAAAACACATACCAATGCCAGCCGGTGTGAGGTTCCATTTGATGACATTGTGAAGGATCTCGGTCCCGAGGGCGATGTACGGTTCGAAACCTGGGATTCCGGCTTGCCAATACTAAAAGCAGAATACATGTTAGCGGGGTTTGTGAGATGTGGCATCCAAACCAGTCATTGTGCTCACCTGGAGAAGAAATTTCGTGGAGTCAAAACGGTGGTCATTCTTAACTTCAGGCATGGCACTAGAGTTGAGAATAATGACACCGCCGCCGAGGCCAGTGTTCACCCTGAACGGCTTGTTTCCGTACTCTCTCATGCCTCGTGCTAGCATCGCTCTCCCGTTTCTGAGATACTCGTTTTTCGAACCATTGATGACGGGAAACGCGGAGAGCTTATTCGGGCGCAGCGAAACCGCCATCACAGAAACCACCAGGAGAAGTGCCATGAGATAGGGCACATGTCCACCGTTGCCCATGGGGCCCGGGAGGCTGAAGTGGCTTAGGTCGACCCATGATGGACGCGGCGGACTGAGCGTAGTTTGGGTGTTGGCGCTCAAGACATGAGACATTTTGTCAAGGCTTGGACAAGTTGTTGATTTGATAGTCTTGAAGATCGAAAAGGACTTTTCGATCCTAGGGAATGAATTTCACCCATTTGGAAAAAGTCAACTCAGATTCGGTCGGGGGCCAAGCCCGGTAACACTCTGCTCTTGATCCCATACTCCAGTCGGACACAGAGTCCCTTAGGCAATGCGGTAGTCGGGCTGAGGGTCCGCACCGGCGGGCGAGCCATGGTTCGGCATCCATCAGCAGCAGTCCCATCGCCCGGTTTACCCAACTGACTGCACTCCGGACTGCGGCACGTGCTCTCTTCGATCTGTACAGGTAGACCGCATCACTCGGTCCGAGTCGAGTATCCGGGGCTCTTCATCAAGCGCACAGAGCAGGGGGGTGACCCTGGAGGTCAACGTAGCACCGAGAGCCCGTTTCATCGTTGGATGGTTTCGTTTCCGAAACCTTGTGCTGCCCAACCAGCCGCTGGCTCCAAGCTTTCCGAGGATCCTCGTCTATGCCCTCCCCTATGAGCACCTATCTCAACGGAACAGGAAGAATAGCTAACCCTGCGGCCAGTTTCCAGAAACCTTATCCCCGAGTCTTTGGGGCGGGGAGAATGGGGGGAACGGAGGATGGCCGGTTTTCCCAGCTACACGATCCGAACGTTTGCCTTTCACACCCACTTGCGCGTCATGGACAAAGGCTTGAATCGGTCATTCTTTCAGCGGCACAAGCCTTCGCTGCTTGTATTGATTTCTCAGCTGTCGGCGGCGGCTCTCAATGGCTTTGCCAAATTCTTCGAGACGGCTGACAACCCTGTCCACCCCTTCCAAGTCCTGTTTGTCCGGTTCCTCATCACCGGCGTGGCCAGCACGTTCTATCTCTGGTACGCCAAAGTCCCCAACTTCCCATGGGGCCTGCCCGAGTTGAGGCCTTTGCTGGCCCTCCGGGCGGCAGCTGGCGTCTTTGGGGCCTTTGGATTCTATTGTAAGAATGTAGACATCGATGCTTCTTGGGCGGTTTTCTGACCAGCTCGTGACTACAGTCTCTATCATGTATCTCAAGCTCAGCGAGGCTACGGCCTTGAACTTCCTTGGCCCCCTCACTGCCATGATCCTAACCCGGTATCTTGACTTTGGAACATTCGAGGTGATTGACCGCATCGGAGCTCTTGTGGCACTCCTTGGCGTGATCCTTGTCGTACAGCCTGATACGCTCTTCGGATCGCAGTCCACGCTCAAAAGCGCCAGGCAGTCCACGGCAGACGACGGTGCCAAGGGTCGCATGATGGGCTTCGGCTTCGGGGTGATGAGTGTTATCGGCGGCGCAGTGAGTCGATGTCTTCTTACTACAAAAGGGCTTCATTTTTACTAACAATGGGCAAAGATTGCTCTCACCGCGATTCGATCCATCGGGCCGAGAGAGCACCCCATATTCAGTGTCATGTATTTCGCTTGGACAATCGTACTGGTGACGACTGTCGCGTTCTTCCTGATGGAGAGCGTACACTTGACGACGAGCGTGCTTTCGTGGTTGAAACTCGTACCACTCGGGGGTTTCGGCTTCGCAATGGTGAGTGGGCGATGTCTACAACGAGTTGCGCATCCTAACAGTGGGCGCCTTCAGGAGTGTTTGCTCACCGCTGGCATCGCCAACGATGCCTCATCGGCTGCTACCATCATGATATACTCCCAGGTGGCGTGGGCTTTGCTGCTAGACTGGCTTGTATGGCATTCCCCGGTCAACATCCTTGCCTTGGTTGGAATCGGGAGCGTCCTAACCAGTCTGGTGGTTGTTTCCTCAGCCAAGGAGTGGAGGTGGCTCAGAAAGGGTCGCTACAACATCTTATCGCAGACTTCGCCAGACGAAGCCGAACAAGTAGATGGAGATGTGGACGAGGAGGTAGTTGAGATGCAACCAAACAGTTCAGTAGCATGAGATATTGAGTCACAGCCTCCTGACATGATTCGCAACAATTTCCAGTACCATAGACAGCGACGATAGATTCTTATGTGTGCATTTCAGAAACATATGCAATTTTCTCATACACGTGGAGGAGTCTCAGATGGTGCGTCTTCATGTCAAGATTGGGTTGAGTTGAGAAGACACATCACAGCGCCTGGAGTACCACGAACAACTACGAGCATGTTGAAATAGCCAGCATCAATATTTATTCTCGGTGCAAGAAAATGAGACTATGCAATGAACCTCTCCGATGAATCGGGAATGTCAATAGTAACAGAAGAAGTAGCTTCTACATATGACATTGTGGAAATAGATCTTATAGCTGCAAAGCATCTAGACGGGAACCTGAACTCCTCGAGCCAGATAAGAAAACATACCTCCAACGCCAAACAAGACCAAGACCGTCTGCAACCAAATCCAAGTCTACACCGATGAAATCAACTCCTCCGTAATCTTCTCGGCGAGATGCATCAAGGAAGTACACTGCGTGACCTCCATGGAAGTGAGGCCGATATGGAACTGCTGGTGAATCCAGTCGACCAACTCAATGGAGATGATGGAGTCCAAGCCGATCGAGGTCAAGCTCTCCGTCAGGGGGAAGTCCTCCACCGGCCTGAGCATGAGATGGCTGAGCGTCGCGCTGATGAAGCGCGCGAGGCCCATGACAGTCGCTCCATCCCTGAGGGTTGCAGGATCCGACCTGGCGAGCGAGATGAAGGTCTCCGCCTCGTCGCTCTCCTTTGCCTCCCCGACCGTCTCGGTCTTCGACTTGAGGAAGTAGTGGGACTGGGCGAAGCGGACGTCCCGTTTCCAGTTGACGCGGTTCGTGGGATCCGAGAGCGGCTTCTCCGACAGGCCGCCCAGGCAGAAGCTGCTGTAAGGGCCACCGGAGGAGTTGGCGACCGCGATGGCGGCGGAGTCGAGGACGTCTTGCTCCTTGAGGAAGAAGAACCCGCCGTTCTTGAAGTTCTCGTAGAGGTCGTCGCGCTCCAGGAGGTAGCCGACGTCACCGACGACGCCGAGGTCTATGATCGAGGCGGGAAGACCGAGGTGGTGGCGGTACTCTACGAAGGCATCGAGGTATGTGTTGGACGCGCTGTAATTGGCTTGGCCTGAACGAACAAGTTAGTACGATACGATAATACACGTAAGCATGGAGAGAGACATTGGACTGACCGTAGTATCCGGTGTGGCCTCCTCCGGACCCGAAGATGACGAAGAAGTCGAGTGGGACCTGGGCGTCCAGCAGAGCCTGGTGAACGTTCCACGTGCCGCGGACTCGGGGGTTCACCACGCCGTCCCATTCTTCCCAGGTCATCTCGGCGGTGGAGTTGTCCTTGAGGACCAGCGACAGCTGAAGGACTCCCGCAACCGGCTTCGGCGCGCTGTTGATGGCTTCGAGCACGTCGTCCGCGTTGCCGACGTCTCCCGACACCGATGTGACGACGCAGCCGGGATAGCTCTCCAGCTCCCTCACGAACGACTCGTTGTCCGGGTTCTTGGCGGACCGCGATAGGAACACGAGGTTGCGGGCGCCGTGCTCGAGCAGCCAAGTCGCCACGGAGCGGCCGAGCCCGCCAAACCCTCCCACGAGGAGATAGGAGGCGTCGTCCCGGAACATGGGCGTCTCTCGGGCCGCGGGCAGCGCTTTGCTGACGTCCGGATCGGAGAACCCAAACCAGTACATGCGAGGGATGTGGACGTTGCCGTCCATGATGGCGTAGTCGTAGTCCGCGTCGAGGTCCCCGCCCTTGCGCCGGTTCGGGAGGCTCTGGCAGATCTTGAAGAGCGCATCGGGAAGACCCGTGCGGGTGGCGGGGAGATCATCCGCCTCGACGAGGGTGATGTCCGCCTTGTTCTCCATGCGAACAGTCCGGGCCGTGCCTTGAATCATGGCGGGGCGGGCGTCCTTGCAGTCGCCGTGGACGGAGGGGATGACCCAGATGAGGGAGCCGCGTAGGTTGCATAGGCTGTCCATGAAAGGCCTGAAAGTCTGGGGCTCGAGATCGTAGACTGTGTTGTCTGTGAGGTCGAGCAGCGAGATGACGAGGGAGCCGTCGGACGGAACCAGCTGGGCGGAGGAGATTTGCGTCTTGAACCCCTTGGCCTGGAAGTACGACTGGACCTCTTCCGCAACGGTCCGGCCTCCAGGGGTGCTGTGTGCAAGAATGGTGACTTTGGTGTTGTCTTGTTCCAGACTTACACGCTTGGCTGGCTCGGCGAGAATGAGTCCTGACTTGGTCTTGGAGTGAAGAGTGTAACCCAAAGACTGCAGCCTCTTGGCCACCTTGTCGCCGTTGTCGTTGGAGACCATGACACAGTCGTCTTGGCTGTGTACAATGAGTCGGCTGCCGGCAGTTTGCATGCTCTTCAACTCTGTCAAGTCGTCCTGCAGGTACCGATCGTCCGACAAGAGCGTCGAGAGAGACAGCACGACGACGTCGGGAATGTGGCAGAGGGAGAGCTGTTCCAGGTCGATAATGGACACGTCTTCCTTCTCCAGGGCATTGACTGCGGCCGTGGCTTCGTCGAGCTGCTCCTCCGACGTGCAGACATAGGTGTAGCTGTTGTACAGCCGCTTGTGGCGCGCCGGTTGCAAGGCCTCGAGAGCAATGCGAGTGACACCAGTCTCTCCCGAGCCGATCTCGATGACCTTTGCATCGGGCGTCTTGAAGCCGAGAAGTCTAATGGCATCGCGGAGCTCTTCGGACGCATCCAATGTGCTGCTCTCGATCTCAGATACAGAGTCGACCATGGTGATGTCCTTCTTCCACTCGAACGTGGACCCGAGCAGGACCTCTTCGCGCTTGGCGACAGGCAGCTCGGAGTAAGAGAGGCCTTCCAAGTACACCGTCGGGCGACCCTCGTCAGTGAAGATGGCGGCATTCGCGGTCATGCCCTCGGGTGCTTCGTTGATGCTGCCGTATGCCCTCATGCAGAGATCCTGGTTGCCGAGGACACCCAGGCGAGAGATGAAGGTGGGCAGCAGAATGCTGTCAAGACGTCTCTTCTGGCCGTGCGTCTGGGCCACGAGGTTGATCTGGAGCATCTGATCCAGCAGGGTAGGATGGGCGGCGTAGTGCGTCGTATCCTCGAAGTCGTAGACGGTTGCCGTGGCCTCGCGTCTGACCGGGTTCGCGGTGATCTGGTCGAGCCCTTGGAAGGCGGTCTGCCAGTCGATGCCGACGGCCTTGACGGCCTTGTACCAGCCCTCGGCCTCGATCTCGCGAGCAAACTCCTGCTCGGCCTGGGCGCTGGTGACGGTGGTCTTGTCCGCCTCTGCGCCGGAGCGGACGAAGCCGGAGCAGTGGGTGACCCAGTGGTAGCCGTCATAGGACATGATCTTGAAGTGATACCACTGCCCCTCGGGAGAGGGTTTGTCCTCGGGGATCAAGCGGGTGTACAGCTCCATCTTCTTCTCCTTGGGAACCGTCATGCCGGTGGTGATGGACATGTCACGGATGGTGTACGAGTCCTGGCCGTTGGCAACCTGGCGCATTGCCTCCCCGGCCATGGCCATGTAGCCGGCACCCGGGAACACGATCTGGCCGTTCACGATGTGGTCCATGAGCCAAGGGACCTCCTTGAGATCGAGCATATTTCGCCACGCGGGCTCGATGTCGTTGCCTTCGAGCACCCTGGCGCCCAGGAGAACGTGCCTGGTGTGTTTCCTCTGCTTGTAGCGGGAAGGGTTGCGAGGCTCGTCCATGTACGTGACGTCGTGCAGCCAGGGGTACGTGGGCAGATCGGTCAGCACTCTGCCCTTGGGTATAACAGAAGCCATATCCACCGGGGCTCCTTGCACAAAGAGCTCGCCGGCAAGCCGCAGCATCGACAGGTTGGTGTCCTCGGCCCGATGGAGGGTTGTGATGTACTCGCACGCGGCCTCGGGGATGCTCCTCAAGATCTCGTTGACGGGCCGCTGCAACGCCGGGTGCGGGCCGACCTCGATGAAGAGGTTGTTGGGG
The DNA here is from genome assembly GCF_001672515.1 of Colletotrichum higginsianum IMI 349063. Classification (NCBI taxonomy): domain Eukaryota; kingdom Fungi; phylum Ascomycota; class Sordariomycetes; order Glomerellales; family Glomerellaceae; genus Colletotrichum; species Colletotrichum higginsianum. The sequence goes on along the minus strand of NC_030961.1, from coordinate 3,483,481 downwards.
TTGCTCTTCACCAGGGTCCGCACCGCCGTGTTGAACAAGACGGGCTGGACGAAGTTGCGGCGCCAGTAGTTGGCCCCGAACTCGTCTCCCGTCATCTCCAGGCCGGTCACGCTGGAGAAGTGGGGGACAGTCGGGGCTTTGGCGTCGGCGAGGTGCGGCTTCAGCAGGTCTTCGTACGGGCCGGCGAGGGGCTCGATCCAGGGAGAGTGGAACGAGGTCTCCAGGTTGAGGACTCGGGCCTTGACGTCGGGATGGCGGCGCATGATCTGGTCGATGCAGTGTTGGATGCAGACGGGGTCACCCGACAGTGTGGTGCTCAACTGACTATTCTCGCAGCCCACGACCACGCCGGGGATCAGGAAGGGCTCGACCTCCCTGGGACCGAGACTGACGGCAGCCATGGTCCCCGGAGGAACGGTGCCGTTGACCAAGAGCCAGCCGCGGAAGTAGGCAACGGCCATGGCGGCCTCGGCGGAGATGCTGCCAGCGGCGTAGGCGGCGGCAGCTTCTCCGCCAGAGTGCCCGGTCACAGCATCGGGGCGGATGCCGAGGCTTGCGAGGACATCGACCAGCGCGATCTGGACGGCCGTGGCGCATGGGTGAGAGTACCCGCGCTGGCCCACCCTGCTGAAGGCATCGTCGAGCGAGAGCTCCTTTTCCAGGGTCCAGGACGGCCTGTGGCTCTCGGGCAGCGACTGGAGCCAGACGTCGAGGCGGGAGATGGTGCTCCGGAAGACGTCGTTGCTCTCGATCAGACGCTTGCCCATGCCGCCCCAGTGGACCCCCTGGCCGGTGAAGGCCAGGACGAGACGGCGGGAGACGGCGGGCTTCCTCTTGAAGCTGCTGGGGTCGAAGACGCCGTCCTCGTTGGCGATGGCGTAGGCCCGGCAGCTCAGGTGGTCTCGGTGATGGCCGAGCGTGTAGGCGAGATCGTCCACATCGGTGTTCTTCTTACGGAGGTACTCTCTGTGCTGTTCCACCTGCTTCTCGAGGGAAGTCATGTGGCTGGCGGAGAACAGCAGCAGACGCTGGCCCGGAGACCGGACGCTGACGCCCGAGTCGGAGCTGATGGAGCTGGCATCATCTTGGAGCTTCTGCCATCCCTCAAACGACTCGAGAATGACCTGGAATGGATGTGTCAACATTGGACATATCTGAAATGAAAGATCACAAACATGAAACAAAGACTTACATGTGCGTTGGAGCCGGCAACACCAAACGAGTTGACACTGATGCGCTCGTCGCGGTTTTCCGGCCAAGACGTCGGCTCCGTCGGGACGGACAGCTTCGCTTCTTCCCATGGGACTTTGATCGACGATTAGCCAAGTCCATATAGCACGTTTGTTCATCGTCTCTTGTAACGCGATGTAGGACACTCACTTCTCGGGTTGGGGTTATCCATGTAAATGTTGGGCGGGATCACCCTGTTTTCCAGAGCAAGGACCGCTTTGATTACGCTGGTCAGGCCAGCAGCACCTTCGGAGTGGCCGACGTTTGGTTTGACCTTGAGTAAGGTCAGTCAGTGTTTTTTGTTTTTTAAACCTTCCATAGAGACAGACAGCCCCGGAGATTCGATCACTTACAGCGCCAATCATGACCCCCTCGTTATCCTTCCAGATCCGCGCAACGGCCGCCACCTCTAGCGGATCGCCCGTGGGCGTCCCTGTGCCGTGACACTCGAAGAAGGCCGTCTTGTTGAACGGGACGCCGGCTTTCTCGTACGTCTTCCTGATCAGCGCCTCCTGCAGGTACGTGTTGGGGCTCATGATGCCGTTGGAGCGACCGTCGTTGTTGGTGGCGCTCGCCCGGATGATGGCCCGTACCGGGTTGCCGTCTCTCAGGGCGTCGCTCAGCCTCTTTACGTACACGGCGTTGACGGCCTCGCCGCGGCCGTAACCGTCGGCTAGCAAGTCAAAGGTCTTGCACTTGCCGCTTGGCGACAGGACGCCGGTTTCTGTGAAGACGATGGAGGTGATGACTGAGGTGATGAGGTTGCAGCCCAAGGCCATGGCCGACTTGCAAGCACCGTTCTGGACGGCTTCGGCAGCCAAGTGCAGGGCCACCATAGAGGATGAGCAGCCGGTCTTGACGAGCATGCTTGACGAAGAAAGGGGGTCAGCACCGAATATAACAAGTTCTATCTTGAAGATGGATGGAAATTGGGCGGAAAGAAGAAAGACTTCTTACCTCGGACCTGTCCAGCCGTACTCGTAAGAGACCCGGTTGGGCTGTAAGAAGTCGAGATATCCCGAGCCTCTGTACAGTCCAGAGGCGTGGGGGTCCATGGACAAGTCGTCCTGCCAGTCTGACGAGAAGTTGCCGACGTAGCAGCCGATTTCCTCGCCGCGCCAGTTGGTCTCGCCGGCGTTGTCGAGACACTCGCGCGCAATCTCCAACAGCTGCCTCTGCATGGGATCCATGCGCTCAATCTCCTTCTCGCCGCACGTGAAGTAGGAGGCGTCGAACTTGGTGAGGTCGTTGTCGGCCTGGCTGAACATGTACGCCTCCTTGTTCTGGACGGTGCCCCATTTCGCCACGGGGCTGTAGAAGCCCTCGCTGTTCCACCTCTCCTTGGGGATGGGGATGAGGCCGCTCCTCTTGTCCATCATGAGGTTCCAAAAGTCCTCGGTATTGCGCACGCCGCCGGGCAGCCTCACGGCCATGCCCACGATGGCGATGGGGTCCGACGTGTCCATGTCGGACGACGGCGTGGCTCCGCCAGACTTGAAGGACATGTTAATAGACTTTTTGATGCAGATTGACTGTGTAAAGCTGTCAAAGTTCTGCGGGGGAAGAGGTAAAAGGAGAGGAGAAGTGGTGGTGATGTGTGATTCCAGTGGGATGCGGTGGGATGCGGTGGGATGAACAAACACTACTTAAGAGATAGAGACGAACATTCGAATCCCCGACTAGAAGGGCTTCTGTTTCCTTGCCGGAATCAGACAAGACGGCGATTGCGAAAGCGAGACAGCCAGATCCGAGAAGCAGGTCACAGGACGCGGGCAGGTCATCCCGAATGGGTAGACAGCTCAGCTCAGTCCCGGCCGAGCATCCCAGCAGCCCTACACTCGGTATGCAGCACGGTCCGAGAAACGAAACACGTCTTCTTCCGTATTGGTTGTCGATCATAGTACCCCCGTCTAGGCGGCCTCCAGGGAATAAGGGGACTGGACTTGGTGTTTCTCCTCCCGTTCTGTCTTGTTCGGGTTGCTGTTGTGGTATGAACGAACAACCCGTTTACCTTACTTACTTTGGCACTTTTTTTTCTCTTTTTTTTTTTTATCATCGTTTGCCATCGAATTCGGTCTGTACCGCTTCGCAAATCTTAACTACAGTCATGGAGTCCAAGCTTCCAGACGAGATGAAAGCCGTCATCATCCAAGGCCGCGGTCAGGCAGCCATCACCACATCGGCGCTGCCAAAGCTGAGAGATGGCTACATCCTCGTCAAGATCGCGGCCGTGGCCATCAATCCATCGGACTGGAAGCACGTCGACTTTATGTGGGTGGGGGATCCCACCGGCACTCGTCCGGGACTGGAATATGCCGGTGTTGTCGTCGACGTCGGCCCGGGCGTCGACAAAGATTTCAAAGCTGGGGATAGGGTTTTCGGCATCATCAATGGCTCGTGAGTCGGCCTCGGGGAGGTTGTCGCCAGGCCACCTCACCACAGCGGTAATCTTTTCGCAATTTACTGACACCCAAGCTATAGAAACGTGAGGCAGAAGGAGGACGGCGCCTTTGCAGAATACGCCGTGGCAAAAGCCGCCCTCCAGATGAAGATCCCAGATCATGTCGATGACACGGAGGCGGCAGCCATTACTTCCGGTCTCGTGGCCGTGGTATGTCGAATCCTTACGGTCACAGGCACGCCTTCTACTTACTTACACTGTCGATAATAGGGACAAGGACTTTACCAGGCCTTGGAGCTTCCGCTTCCCACCAGCCCATCACCGGAGCCGATCCCTCTCTTGATCTATGGCGGAAGCACAGCATCAGGCATCATGGGCATCCAGTTCGCCAAGTTGTCCAATTGCACCGTCGTTGCGACATGCTCGCCAAAGAACTTTGATTACGTCAAGTCGCTCGGCGCCGACTTTTGCGTGGACTACAGAGCGGAAGACTGCGCCGAGCAGATCAAGGCTTTCACCAAGGGAAGACTGCGTCATGCCTGGGACTGCATCGCTACCGCGCAGTCTGCCCGAATCTGTGCCGCAGCCATGTCGATACGAGGCGGTCACTACAGCAGCTTACTATACCTGGTCCCGTCCATCGTCAAGAAGATCAACCCCAAGATCAACTGCTCTACCACGCTGGGATACACCATCCTGGGAGAGACCATTGAGAAGGAGACGGTCATTGAGCCGAGGCCCGACGACTACGAGTTTGGCAAGATGTTCTGGGGTGTCAGCGAGAAGCTGCTGCAAGAAGACAAATTCCGCCCAGTCCGGCAGATTATCAACGAGGGCGGCGATGGACTAGAAGGTGTATTGCATGGTATTAAGTACTTGAAGCAGGGGAACGTCAGTGCTGGAAAACTAGTCTACACGATTAATTGATTCTTAGCGAAAATGAATAGAACTGCCGTTGTGAGTTCTGTCAAGGCAGCCCACGATTCCGTTCAACCAACCTCATCCAGCCATTTTGCCGCGACGGTTTGCCAGGATAGGATCTCTTCCTCGGCCGATGCACTGCTTCCTCAGAGAAACAAACAGGGTTAGGAGCTCTGACGATCGGACGCTCTGACAGCAAAGTAGACTCTCGCTCACACATCCGTCTTCCCCCCCCACCCGGTATCACGTATCATGACTCGATGATACCGGCCCGCCCTCGGGGAACGAAACACCAAACAAACCCATGGTCATTGCAAGCCGCCCAATTCCGAGCGGTCCGGCGCAACGAAACGGACTGACTGAGTCAGCTTAACCCCCTCCCCCCCCTTCTTTCGGCGATTGGACCCGCCCCGGCCCGGAAGCGTGTAAGCCAACTCGGTTGCTTTGGCGTTCGATTTCGAGGCACCGAAAGGAGCCACTGGAGGGGGGGGGGGAGGACATCATACCATAGCAATTGTAGGAATTCTGGCTCGAAATCTCTTGGGGATTTGTCTTTACCAACGCATCGTCGACATGTCAGCCACCAAAGTCTCTCCGGCGCATCCTGTAGACACCCCCGGTGGTCTCGCAGAGTGCGGACTCCCGAGTCACGACGAGCCGCGGTATCCCTCTATCTTGACTGCATCCATCGCGGCATTCAGCGAGACAAAACAAAACACCGACAGCATCGTCACGGACGCCGGGTTTGCTGGCTATTACGACAACGTCCATTCGCGGCAAAAGACGCTCATCGTGCAACTCATCGTCAAGGCCTTCCAAAAGCTGCGATGCGACGTCTGCCGGACGAAACCGGGCCAGAAGCTCCGGCCCATCAAATGCGTCCCAAACGTGCAGAAGCAACTCGACTTCTGCTATGAGATGCTCGTGGAAGCGGGCCTCGTCCGCCAGGAGAACGAGCACTACGTCCGAACGGAGACGCCGCTCCGTGCCGTCGACCCGAAAGAGACGCTGGCGCAGGTCCTGAACGACTATCCGACATACACCGCCCTCAACAAGCTGGTCGCCCACGCCGGTAATAACCTCGCGGAGATCTACGCCGGCCGCACCGACGGCGTCAGATCCATCTTCGGGTCGCCCGAGGGCCGCGAGTATCTCGAAGAGATCTACGGAGCGGCGCATCCCAGCAAAGCATTCCACAAGCTCATGGAAGACTTCATGGGCCGCTTCCTCGAGGCCGTCGCCGTCCCGCCACACGGCTCCAAGCTCAACCTACTGGAGCTCGGCGCCGGAACCGGAGGCACGACGAAGTGGCTGGCACCGCTGCTGGCTCGATCGGGCGTCGCCGTGGAGTACACCTTCACCGATCTAGCCCACGGGTTCATCTCCCAAGCGGCGCGCAAGTTCCAGGAGTATCCGTTCATGACATACCGCACGCAGGACATCGAGAAGCCGCCGCCGGCCGACCTCGCCGGAACGCAGGACGTTGTGATCGCCGTCAACGCGGTCCACGCGACTCCCGACATGGTCAAGTCGCTCCGCAACGTGCGACAGTTCCTCCGCCCCGGCGGCTTCGCTCTCGTGATGGAGGTGCAGGAACGGCTGTGCTGGGCCGATTTCGTCTTTGGACTGTTTGAGGGATGGTGGGTTTTCGGCGACGGGCGGACGCACGCGACGGCGGATGCGAGCGTGTGGAAAGATGCGTTCGAGGCGGCTGGGTTTAGTCACATCGACTGGACTGGTGGGCAGTTGAGGGACTCCGGGTTACAGAGAGTTTTCCTGGCCACAGTCTAGTGTTGAGTTCGAATATCCTATTGTATGTAGCCTGATGCTAAGTTGATTCAATTTCTCAAGGAGGACGAACTAAGTCCGTGGAAACTAAAGTCTAAACGTGCTGGTTGTCAAAGTCATGAAAGATCACATCGGGATCTGGTACGAACGAGTGTTTGGCGAGGACAATGTCTCAAGTTGTTGTGGCTTGGTTCATGACGGTGTTGATGTGTTGATTTGTGTTCTGATGCACCAGACAATGAGTAGCTCTTCTCCTGTCAGCCTCTGGTGATCTGGTTCTATCTCATCATCGATTCTATAAAGAGAGAAGATTCGCTAGTTTCGTCTAGAAAAACAGAATTCTTGTGAAGGAGTGTGTGTGGGGAAAACGGGCTCTATCGCCAAAAACGAACGTCGAGAAACAGGACGCCGACCCTTTATTCGACATCACCCGTGAGCCAAATCTCGTGGCCATTTCCTTCTTTCACAATCCGACTGTTCCAACAGCCAAGAACAGCAAACGCGCCGGCTACCCACCAAGCCAACCCGGTGATGTTGTGGGTAGAGCCATAGCTGTACAGCACTCCGGCAATGGCAGACGTGGCTGACCGCACCAGGCCCGAGAGCAAGAAAGCGCTGCTATGGGTTCTGGCCAGAGCCGAGGGATGGGGCGAGGATCTAGCAAAGACAGGTTTGTTAGACGTCTTTCGACTAAAACATATATCACGGGAACCACTCACAAGTTTGTCAAGACCAGCTGTGCCGGGACAACAAAGGTTGACGTCCCGACCATCATCATCTGAACGGAGATGATGAGGAACCAGACCGGGAATCCAGTCTTCCCGGCCGGCGGCGGCGTAGACGAAGGCATGGCGGCGATGTACGGCACTACAAGGTATAGCAGGGGCATGCCCAGCATGAAAGTGCGCCACATCTTGAGCGTCCCCAGACGGCGGTTGACACGGGGGTATATGAGCAGCTGGGTTGGAAGGCCCAGCACTCCCACCATGAAGAGCGACCACATTATCTGATCCGGCTTCATTCCCGCGCCTCCGGAGAAGAAGAACGGCAGCTTTGTTTGGTTTTCATTGTCGACCGGGTCGCTGAGGAAGCTCGTCCAGAGGGTGTTGTACGTGGTGATGTGGTATTCCTGTATCGCGTACGCCAAAAGGGTGTAGCACAGGTTTCTCGTGAAGATCCTTCTCGTCGGAAGAACCTTTGGTGCTTTGGCGGTTTTGAAAGACTCGATGTGCTCTTCCGACTCTCTTTCCGACGACTCCGGGTCTTGGTCAAGCATGCGGGACATTTCTTCGTCAGTGGCGTCGCCAGGAGAGATCGGATCGTCAGTCGAGGTCCTAACTCTGAATATCACCGATCGGACCTTCTTGGTAACAGCCAGTCCCGGGTCGAATCTGTGTTTCAGCGGCTCAAGAGTCTGTCCGGCCATCGTCAGCTCTATTGTGTCAGTCATCCCAGACGGGCGGGCTCTCGGACTGACCTCTTCCAGGAAGAAAAACACCGCGAAGAAGGCGAGCAGCATGATGAAGCCGCTTACCAGCGCCGGGGGCGCGTACGGCCACGCCTTCAAGAAGGCGTTGTTTCCAAACTTGTCCGGGTATTTACCTGGGAGATCTGCCAGCTGACCAGCCATCAAAGGACTAGCCATGGCAGCCACATTGAAGGAGATTGGAAGCAGCAAGAAAGCATGAGGTTGAAATCTGTTCAATCGTTAGTACTGATATATAGGTGTTTGTCTCCGGGACCGAGCAAGTCGATTAGGCCTACCGCTTCTCGACAACTACTTCCGACACCATGGTTCGCACCGTCGCCACGTTGCCGTTGACGAACCCCTCGAGGATACGCAATGCCAGGGCTTGCTTGAAATTGGTGATGAAGCCAAACGCCACACAACCAACAACTGCAGCCCATTTCCAGTCAGTAACACAGAAACTTGGACTCTTGGATCGCTGGGAGGGTGTAACTCACACGACCCTGCCAGCCCCATCAAAAGGACGAGTTTCCTCCCTCCCTTTGGAGAATCGGCCAGTCTGCCTAGGAACATTGAGGAAAAGCATTGCGAAAGCATAAAACTGGTTTGCAAGTAGGCTACCTGCTTGACGATCGCCCCCGATTCCAAGCTGGGGTCCAAGGACTGCAACTGATAGTATAGATAGGTCTGTGAAGTTTCTATCAGCGACGAATGTACCCACGAGTATGCTGCAGGTAATCTGCGAAAGAGGGCCAACCGACGAGTAGTGATATGCTGACCACGGGCTCAGCAAACCGTAAGAAACACAAGATTGCCAGTTGGTCCTTTCTGGGCAGCGACCGCCAAGTGATCTTTTCCTCGTCTGCCTCCATTCCTGAAGAAGGGGTTCTTTTTCTCTCTCTCTCTCTCTTTTCCTCTCTCTTTTGGTTTGGTTCAGATCACCTCTTACTGGTATAACCAAATTGGATTCGAAAAGCGTAGCTGCAGTCTGTAGACACCGAATGTCTGTCCTCCCACAGGAAGAAGCCCGATTCCAGATGAACAAGCTGTGCGTGTGCTTCCACATCCGGATCACGCGAGTGGGAAAGCGAACGTTCCTCAACTGACTCAAGTCGATTGGGGGTGGGGAATCGTTTAACCTTCGGTCCGCAGCGATCTGCCCAGACACTGAAACCTCGCAGCCAAAGCTTCATTTGGCTTTCGGTCCGCTTCTGTCGAGGAAGAGGGCGCTGCCGTTGGATTTTCGGGGATTCTGGGAGCCTACCGTCGTCGTCAGCGAGGGCACCTCTCGGATCAGTCAATGGCAAGCGTCATCGCCCAACCATCTCGGTCCCGCAGAGTCGACAGCGCTAGCATATGAGGATCCATTGCCAGGTGGGATGGGGAAGTCTGTGAGGTTTGCGGATGATCAGAACAAGATGGTGAAGTACAACGTCCTTGACGAGAGCGATTTCGACCTCGACCGCGACGACGATCTCGAGAGTATCAGAAGCGTGGAGTTGGGCCTCAAGGACGAGCAGGACAGCTCGCCTACGTTTCCGGACGAGTGGAATCTGGACCGTGTTGCTTGGGAACAGCGGCTTCGCAGGGTCCGAAGGATAGCGTGGATCGAGGCCGGTCTCCTCGCTTTGCTGGTCGGTTATGTCGTCGTGCTACACTTCCAGCGATACATGCCGCCGGCCGGAGATGTGCCACTAGGAGTAGACCCTAGCGGATTCGTGCCTCCGGGTAGGTTATGATTACGTACCGCCATACGATCAAGCTGACAAGTCGTTGCCTCGCAGACATCGGCCAGCCGGTCAAGTGGATGAAGTACGATGACGAGACGGACCCTCACTATTTCAAGCCAGATGCTTTTGAAAATCTCGACAATGTGCGAGCAGCGGCGAAGGACTTCAAGATGTTACACAATGGTATGCGCAGGCTCAACCCAAAACAAACACTTATCGGGGTCTGACAGAATTTACAGCCTCCAACGTACATATCAACGGAAAATACACAACGTACATGGACTTCAACAATGAGCGAAAGCCTCTCCCTGCCTACGTAACCCGTAAGGGCTCCGAGCTCTACAGCATCAGGGCATTCCACCAGATGCACTGCATAGTAAGTGGGCTAGCCGCAGCATGTAGACTGCCCAGGGGATTAACCAGAACACAGTCAATCATATTCGAGGACATTGGCTACAGAGTAAACAACAAGACGTCGAAATGGGAAACGGGCCATGTGATTCACTGTCTGAACACAGTGAGGTCCGCGATAACATGCCTTGCAGGTAGGAGAACGCGCCTTTCCGCCAAAGTTTGTGCTCGCTAACATGGGATATTTCACAACTACCAGACGCGACCCCAATTTCCTACATCAATGGTATGGGAGTTGGACATACTACGGACGATCAGCAGAGCCACTGTCGAGACTTCTTCGCGTTGAGGGAATGGGCCCATGATCCGGTCAGAAGCGCTCGATGGGTGAATATCGCGCCCGAAGACGAAAAGGATTCATATGTAGAGATACTGTAAAACCCCCCAAATTCTAGGCATAGCTGCAAGGGAAGTTTTCACTTCCGAAGAATATTACATGGCATGCGGGTGTTTAGCTGGTGGGAACATTTCATTGTATTGCATCACTCCATTCTCACGCTAGAACGTTCAAGGCGCTCCATCACGTAGCATGAAAGTTTTTTTTCCCGGAGCAAAGACCTCAAGTAGAATATTCTATTATAAATCTGCAGCATTTTACGTCGGTGCTAGTCTAAGGGCATGTCCAGGCTTTTTCTGATATGTGCTGTGATGGTATCGATCTATAGCCATGTTAGCGACGGATGAAGTTCTCCAAGGAATAAGTTCCGTCAAAACTGACATGTTCATGGTCAAAGACGCTGTAATGGTTCCCGGAAGTCTCAATGACCTGCTCCACAAAGCCTTCCAGCATGTCTTCCCAGCCCAGTTGCGGCAGAAACCTAGTCCTGTCCAGGGGACACTTCTCGCCAGGCTCAGCCATCGGCACCATGCTCTTAGCCCTGATCAACACGACATGTGGCGGATTGGGGTCGACGTCCCGCGACCGCGCCGTTCCAAGGACCCCGGCGCGAGGCATCGACCACGCGGGCGGATCCCATTGATCCGAGAGGCAGGTGGCGCGCATGAGGGCGGTCATGAGCTTGTCCCTTGTCTCTTGGTTGATGCCGGGCAGAGCCGGGGCGTGATGAAGCTTTGCCGGTTCTTTCTGGGCCTCCGGTCGAGGGCAGCGAGGGTATACCGAGTCGATGAGGATGATTCGAGACACACGTAGGCCTCGACCGGATGTTGCCAGCATGTGTGCGATCTGGACTGAGAGGACGCCTCCAAACGACCAGCCTGGACAACCGTTAGCCAAGGGCAGACGAAGATGGGGTTTTAACTGCACACTGACCTCCTAGCACGATCTCGCCTCTTAGCATGACCCGTTTGATGAGGCGGATGTATGCTTCGGCGATGTCTTTGACGCTCTGCCAGCCGCCAATGCCGTCGGCGTCAAACTTGGGATCCCATATCCCGTACACCTTACGCCCCAGCGTGCCGACTTTGAAGTAGCTGGTGAGAAGACCACTGGCATCGTGGATCAAGAACACTGGCGGCGGTTCATTGCGGGAGCGGGGGATGTCTTGGATCAGGACCGGGTTGGCGGTAGGCATGGCTTGGTGTTTGGCCTTTGGGTCGTTATACTCCGCAAAGGATATGGATCCAGACAGAGGTTATTACGCTCAAGCTGTAGGTGTGTGTCCGTTCAGAGGGAGGGCAAGACACGGTAGTTCGGTGTGAAAGTCACGATCTTCGTCGGCCACGCAGACAAGTGAACGAACGGCTTGCCTGTCGTGAACCAAATGGCCCAGTCGGCCAATGACATCCTCACAGCCGAGGGACCAGTCGGTGCGGAAGTTGTTCTAGGATCATCCGAGGACCAGGAGTCGATCGACTTTCTGCGGTCCGAAACACGACTCACCTTGGGTTGAGTGGGGCGATTATCCCCGGAGAAGGATTCGTGCTACAGAAGTATAGTTTATCTGATTGTGTCTTGCTGATCCTTGCTCCCCTGTGACAAGTCGAGCTTGTTCCGGTTCTGTAGCTATCGTCGTCAATATCACTTTTTGAGCTTCGCCACGCAGCATCACAGCGCAGTTACGGCCGCCTCTCACTAGGACAGTCATTCTGTCGTGTCTATTCGCGACACAATCCCCTCCCCACCAAAACGGCAGCATGGAAAAAGAAGTGCTGCTTACAGAGGATCCCCGAACGGATCCCATCTCACAGCGCAGCAGCTATCATGACGAGACCGATTCTGCCAACTACACGGTGGAAGTGTTGTCAAAACGCAAAGCGCGTCACGGCCGGATATGGTCAACGATTGCGAAGATGGCGCTCATTCCGGCCGCTGTCGTGATATTCTACCTCGGAAGAGCGACCCACGACATGACGCCCGGGTACCCTCCCGAGCCGGTTTCCCTAGGGAAATGCTCCCCGGACTGGAAGGTGTCCAAAGCCCGCGGCTGCGTGTACGACTTTGTCCTCTCGACGTGGATGCACCCGCGATGCTTCAACGAGGACATGCACGAACGGTACCTCGGCTACATGAAGTGGCGGAACACGACGTTCTGGTACGAGCGAGAGCGGATCAACGAGGTCCCCTTCGACGTGGCGGCCAAAGGAGAGCACGGGGAGATATTCACGGACGGCACGGTTCACCACATGCATTGCAGCTACGTGTGGGACAGGATCACGTACGCCTCCCACTTCAACCCCCGTGTCCTCGACTCCCTTTGCAGAGATCCCAAACACGTCGAGCACTGCATCTTGTACAACGGGATCCCTCAGTCTTGGGAGATTGACTTGCCAAACATCACGCGAGTCTACAACGAGCCCCATGAAGTAGACTGTTTGATTGGATAAGGGGTTGGTTGTTCTTTGACGGATATCGGTGTATAGAGACTTGGAACGGTTTAAAGAGATGGAAGTACCGATGTTTGTATGTTGAAAAACGGGTGTAGTTTGTGACAACCTAGTAGAAAAGCCATTCCAAGTCAGAGTCTCTACCCTCCGCATCACAAACTTATTACTTTTTCAACATCAGCATCTGCAAACTTGTCTTATCGGATCAATAATGAACTAGATGACGCATCGGGTAATGCATCAAGGAAGTAAAGACTCAGTGAAATATGTTCGCTTGTGATGACATCTAGCCTAGTGAAAGCTACTACGTGAAACATAACCCAGCCCATCGTCAGTTTATAGCCCAGATACCAGCACATCAGGCGAGGCCGACCTTCTCCAACTCGGAGAGCTCTGGAAAGGGGATGATCTCAGTGTATTGGTCGTGCTTGGCACCCTCGGGCGCGAGGTTCTTGTACCGTATCCCTCTCACCGGATCGTTGGCCCATTTCCGCAGCGCAGACCAGTCTCGGCACATGAACTGCTGGTCATCCGTGACATGTCCGACGGCGAAGCCGTTGACGTAGGTCATGGGCGTGGCGTCGGCCAGACACATGATTGCCTCGCGGATCGCGTTCAGGCAGTGCGCGACGTGCTGAGGGGCCCATTGCGACGCGACGTTGTGTACTCTGTGGCCATACTCTTCGGTGATGGATATCTGGCTTCGTGTCAGCGCGTTTGCTGCTTTATGAACACAGAGAACAGAGGTCTCGGCTTACGAGGCAATGCATCTGGTGAAATGAGCGAATGATGTATGTCTGTCGGTTGGACACGGTTGAGTAATACGCAGGCAGCTTTGCGACGGTGCCGTCTGGCTTCTTCCAGTCGGCGAACTTGCCATTCAAAAGGACGTTCGAGGCTGTTGGACGACTTCAGGAGCTATTCCCGATGGGCACTTCAGGCCACTTACAGTTGTGCAGGCTCTTCAACTTCTTGGCCATCATCTTGGTCTTGTCAAGATCATCGAACGTGTCTTCGGGAATGTAGTAAGGTGATGTGCTGTCGAACAGTGTCCATCTTGGAGGCTCGCCGATATCTAGGTCGACGGCATCAGACGCGTGGTTTCCTAAACATCGATGGGGGACGGGGATCACTCACTAGGCGGTACGAAACCATTTGGATCGCTTCCTATGTGGCCCTTCCCGCAAGCGAGGGACGATCTGACACAGCAAACACGACTGAAGACGGCGAAAGTAGTGACGAGCAAGAGGGCCGAGACGGTGATGAGCAGACTCATGCGCAGGCACCATACGTTGCTCTCCAAGATGGCCAGGTCTCCACGCAACCGCTCTTCCACGACGTCTTGTGGTTCGTCATCATCAGATTGGCTTGTACGCACAGTACTGTAATCTCGAGATGGTGGCCATAATGCTGTCTTTAGCTTTTCCATGGCTCTCGTTCGAACGTAGTATGTGTAAGTGTCCACTCTAGCAGTTCTCTTAAGTCTGTCGGGCGTAGCAAGTGTCAGCCCAGCACCGCGTTTAATCGTGTAGAAGTAATCGAACCGTCGTGGTATTTCCTGGACTAATGTTCCCATGTGTAAATCATGGTAGCAGGCTAGACTACACTAAACTTGGGTGAATTGTGGCGGTTTGCGAATGCAATTCCGTACCAAGACAGTGGCGAGTCAGCCTCTCGACCACCCTGTGCAAAGCCGGTCCGAGTCCCCTTCCACCACTTGCCACGGTCCGAGGTCACTTTTGATGTGTCTACGTGCTGTAGCAGGGGGGCCACAAACTGGTGAGAATCTGGTTACTGATATGTATGATTTGGTAGATATTCGTACAGTCTCCCAATGAACTCGGACGAAGACATGTGTGTACCCTCGTCCTGCAACCTCCACATCAAGCGCGACCATAGTCTTGAAGAGATCACCTGTAACCGCTGTTGATGACAGGTTCGAACACTCCTTCTGCAGTCCTAAACCACATCTCCCTCCTCAACAACAAAATGTCAGTACCTGAGCCGATAGCAATCTGCGGGATAGGCCTGCGGCTACCAGGCGGCATCGACACACCGACCTCACTGTACAACTTTCTCGTTAACCGTAAAGATGCACGTTCCAAACCGGACAAGCCCCGGTACAGCTCGCAAACGCACCATTTCACGGAGAGCGGGACAACGCGGCCCTTGCCAACTGAGGAAGGCTACTGGTTGACGCACGACGATGTGACAAAGTTCGATCCGTCAATGTTTTCCATGAATCCGAAGGAGCTGTCAAAACTCGACCCGCAGCAACGGCTTCTTCTGCAGGTTGTCTGGGAGGCTCTGGAGAGCGCCGCGGAGACGGATTGGCAGGGCCAGAGGATAGGATGCTATGTGGGAAGCTTTGGCGACGACTGGCGGGAGATGCACGCTGTCGACACGCAAGACGATGGCATGTATCGTCTTACTGGCTACATGGACTTTGTCCAGGCAAACCGGATATCCCATGCATTCGATCTGAGAGGACCAAGGTACGTATTAGTGATACAACGTCTCCCAACCCTTTTACACATGTTGACCATGATGCAGCATGACCGTCCGCACAGCTTGCTCGGCTGCCGGTCTCGCAGTTCATCTCGCCTGTCAAGCAATCCGTGCAGGAGAATGCGACTCGGCCGTGGTCGCGGGCTCAAACCTGATGCTCTCGCCGGGCTTCACCAAGCTCATGGCCGAGCAGAGCGTGTTGTCGCCCGACGCGTCGTGCAAGACGTTCGACGCCGGCGCCAACGGGTATGCGCGCGCAGAGGCCGTCAACTGCCTCTTCGTCAAGAGGCTTCACTGCGCGATCCGCGACGGCAACCCGATCCGGGCCGTGATCCGCGGGTCCGCGACCAACTCGGACGGCAAGACGCTCGGCCTGACGACTCCGAGCGCGCAGGCCCAGCAGCAGCTGATTCGCGACGCCTATCGCCAGGCCGGGATCCCCGAGAGCGACATGTGGCAGACTGCCATGGTCGAGTGCCACGGGACGGGAACTGCCGTGGGTGATACGATCGAGGCATGCACTGTCGGGACCGTGTTTGGGGAGAAAGGAATGCTGATCGGCTCGGTATGGTCTTTCTTTGAACCCCATTGACTTTGTCAGCATTTCCATCTTAACTGTCAACCAGGTGAAACCCAATCTGGGCCATTCAGAGGCCGCCTCAGCCATTACGAGCATAGTAAAGGCGGTCCTGTCTCTCGAGACTCGGACAATCATACCCAATATCAAGTTTGAGAATCCCAGTATTAGCAGTAAGTCGTCCACGGCGGCATAGTCCAGTCGAACTGAGGGAGCTCATCGTTGAAACCACAGTCCTGTTTGATACATCTGGCTTGAAAGTGCCAACAGAGCCCCTACCTTGGCCCGAAGATCGGGCAGAACGGATAGGGGTCAACAGCTTCGGAATAGGCGGCACAAATGTCCACGTACGTACTTGATTCTTTCCCAAGATATCCTTGCTTACTAAAGTAGATCATCATCGACTCTTCTGCATCTGTGGCGTATCCTACGGCAGTCCGAGGGCCTGGAAATGTCGATACGCCGCCGCCCTCGCCTCCGCTGCGGAGGGAATCGGCAACCCTGTTGCTGTTCTCCGCTTCCAACGAGGAATCCTTGAAGAAGGCGGTTCGCGGCTATCAAAACATCATCCAAGCTAACCCGCTCAAGCTTGAGGCTTTGGCTCACACTCTTACCCATCGGCGGTCACATCTCGCCTACCGAACGTTTGCCGTCGTCGCCGGCGAGTCTGGCAACATGGCTCCGGAATTCCCTCCAGCGCCCACTTTCCGACCGAAATCGGAAAGCAAAGATATCACATTCGTCTTCACCGGTCAAGGCGCGCAGTGGGCTCGGATGGGTTCCCATCTGATGAAGGCGAGCAAGGAGTTCCTGCAGGACATTCGGGAGATGGATGCAGCGTTGAAGTGCCTCCCGAGGGAACATCAACCAGCTTGGGAGATCAGCCGTAAGTCAGCTGTACTAATGGTCCTTTGGTTTGGAGCGTAAGAAAACTGACTGATGGGTTTCACAGGCGAGCTTATGAGAGCTGACGCAGGCTCTCGTCTTGGGGAGGCCGAGTTCGCACAGCCAGTGTGTACTGCGCTCCAGGTTGCTCTCGTTCGACATCTCGCTAGATATGGTGTCAGTCCAAAAGCGGTAGTCGGACATTCCAGTGGCGAGATCGCGGCAGCATATGCCGCTGGGACTCTGACGATCAAGGAAGCCATCATCGTCGCCTACTATCGTGGCTACATGGCCAAGAAGCTGGAGAAACGTGGAGCAATGGCCGCAGTCGGACTCGGCAGAGACCAGGTAACCCGTTTCCTGACGACCGGAGTCGTCATCGCCTGCGAGAACAGCAACTCCAGCGTGACCCTTTCAGGAGATTTGGACGTACTCAGGGCGGTTTGCGAGGATATCCATGCTGCCAAGCCAGACGCTTTGGTCCGAATCCTGAAAGTCGACAAGGCTTATCATTCTCGTGAGTACCAAAGTTGTCTTATGATGATCCAACACGTGTTTTCTAACATTCCCTCTTTGGTAGATCATATGAAATCCATCGGTGCAGAGTACCAAGCTCTACTGAAATCACATCTGAATCCCAAGTCACCGAAAATCTCATTCTACTCAAGCGTCTCACCCCACACACCTCTGCGCGGTGCAGACTTTGGCCCCGAGTATTGGCAACGCAACTTGGAGTCCCCAGTATTGTTTCGCCAGGCCGTGACGAGGCTCCTGCAAACCTCTTCGACGTCTTTGCTTCTGGAAGTCGGTCCGCACTCGGCACTCGCCGGCCCTCTGAAGCAGATCTGCTCCGAGAACTCAATCTCCCCACCCTACGTCGCCGCACAGAAACGCGGCTTGAACAGCGCCGCTTCTTTCCTCGCGGCTGTCGGCGAGCTCCATTGCCGTGGTGCCGCCGTCGACTTTCCCGTCATGGACGGCGTCCGCCCCTTGACGGACCTGCCGCGGTATCCATGGAACCTGAGCAAGACGTATTGGCCTGATTCTCGGATCACAAATCTCTGGCAGTTCCCCGAGTATCCACCCCATGAGCTTCTCGGACACCGTGCATTGGAAACGGGCAATGCGGAACCAAGTTGGCGGTGTTGTCTCTCGCTCGACAAAGTCCCCTGGATCAAAGATCACCAAGTCGGTTCAGATATCGTTTTTCCCGCAGCTGGCTACGTAGCCATGGCGGGAGAGGCTGTTCGACAACTGACCGAGCACACCGGCTTCACGATACGCGAGATGCGTATCATGAATGCGTTGGTAATCTCACCTGGGAAGGCGGTCGAACTTCTCACGTCGTTTCGACGACAGCGGTTGACGCACAACGATGTGTCAGAGTGGTGGGAGCTCACAGTCCAGAGCTGTTCCTCCGCGGACACTTGGACGACACACTGCACATGTCTCATAAAAGGCGGAAACGACCTGGAGGTCAGAAACCTACCTGGCCTGCACAAGGCCTCGTTTTTGAGAGTCACCGAGCCTTCACGATGGTACAAGCAAATGTCCAGAGTGGGATACAACTACGGCCCTCTGTTCCAGTGTATGCAGATGGTTCGTTCAAGTGTTACTTCTCCGGCAGTAGAGGTCGAGATATCAGACTGCAGAGTCGGCGGGTCTGCCGCCCAGTCCTACGCAATACATCCAACTACCATCGACCACGTCTTCCAATCGCTCGTGGTAGCAAATAGCTCCGGGGAACCTCGCCAGCTCGACAAACTTTATCTGCCTACCTATGTCGAAGAAATCACCATCAATGCCAAGACGGAAACTAGGGGCTGTCTAATTCAGACATTGAAAACTGGTAGAGATGGCTATTGTCAGGGAGAATCCATCGGATTTGTGCCCGGGAATCCAACCGGCCAGCCGTTGGTTCACATGAAGGGTCTTCAGTTCTCACCTATCGACATCGTCGACTCTACCAAACACAGTCCGGACACTTCCAAGGTGACACACTTGGTCTGGAAGCCCGATGTTGACTTGGCGGCATCGACAGACCTGATACAACCAACCTCCCCCGATGACTTTTCTAAGTTCCACGGTCTTCTTGAAGATCTCTTCATACTCTGCGGTCTAGCTACCCTGCGAGAAGTTGGCGTAGCTGGCGTGTTGTCCGAGCAGACACAACCACACCTCAGGAAGCACTACCAGTGGCTGGAGAGTCACATCGTCAGGTCAAGCAGAGCTTGGCCCGCTCTGACTACAGTGGAAATCCATAACAAGATCAGAGATATTAGTCTGCAGCTTGAAAAAACACCAGCTTCGGCTGTGGCTACTCTCATCAGCCGCTGCTACACCCACGCGCAGTCCCTCTTCTCCTCGGATATTGGACCTCTGGAATTGTTCCTTCAGGACAACGCCCTCCATGAGCTATACGATTGGATGAACACCCTCTTCACTTACAAGCCCCTGCTTCAGCTTTTGTCGCACAAGCGAGGCCGACATCTCAGGATTCTCGAAATCGGCGCCGGGACAGGAGGCCTAACTGCACGCATCCTGAAGTGCCTGACGGAGTGTTTCGACGACGGCAAAGCGCTTGGGAAATACGTCTTCACCGACGTCTCGTCCGGCTTCTTTCCTGCAGCCAAGGCCAGATTCGAGACGATCCCTGAGGGGTTCTTGGATTATCGTGTGCTCGACATCAGCCACGACCCGGCAGATCAGGGGTTTGGGGGAGAGCAATACGACCTCATTGTTGCAAGTAATGTAGGTGCCTACCCGTCCCAATGGTCACTTCAGGTTGGGAATTCTGTTGAGAATATTGACGCAACATAGGTTCTCCACGCCACGCCAGACTTGACCAAGACATTACAGCATGTCAGGACGCTGTTGAAACCAGAGGGAAGACTGCTGATGCACGAACTTTGCTGCGGTAGGAGACTCCCCACCGGTATCTCACACAATGTGATGCTGACCTTAATAATTAGACACAAAATGGATCAACTTCATAATGGGGTATCTGTCCGGCTGGTGGCTCGGAGAGTCTGACAGCCGCATCGATGAGCCTTACATCTCGCCGGACCGATGGGAAGAGCGACTTGCTCTTGCGGGCTTCGAGAAGCCTGATGTCTTCTACGATGCCGAGCAGCAGCACAGACTGAACGCAACTATCGTCGCTCGCCCTGCGCATTCCACTTCCAAGATGCCTTCTCTGTCGGGAGAGATCACGATTCTGTGTGAAGAGGAGTCGCATCCAGTCGTCGTGGACCTGCGCAACCACCTGCAGAAACAAGGGCACTCCGTCACTTGCACCACGCTCTCTGCCGGAAACATCCAGCCATGTGCCCCGGTTGTCTCGGCGGTCGACCTCTGCCGTGGAGACGGCTACTTCCACGACATGACACAGGGCAAGCTGGACGACTTCAAGCGCCTGCTGCAGAAACTTCAGTCGAACAACCTTGGGCTACTCTGGCTCACCCGGCCCTGTCAGGTTGACCCGCAGAATCCAACTTTTGCACCAGTGCTCGGTGTGGCTAGGACATGCCGCATCGAGATGGGCTTCCCGTTCAGCACGTTGGAGGTGGACGGGGACGGGACAGATGCTCTAACCGCTGTGTCTCGCGTGTTGCAAAAGACACTTCTCCGGCATGGTTCGTCGAAATTAACACACGACGAGGACGCAGAATTCTCCTACTCCTCAGGACGCATCTTTGTTCCTCGTTGCAAGTGGTTGCCCATCTCCCGTGCTCTGCAAGATACAACTTCACCATCACCATCTAAGATGCTGCACATCTCTAGGACCGGGGCATTGCAAAGCCTCTGCTGGATACCCCGCCGTCTCTCGGACCAGATCCCCTCGGACCAAGTGCAGATCAAGGTCCACGCCGCAGGCCTCAACTTCAAGGACGTAGTCACAGCGATGGGACTCATCGATCCTTCATCCCCCAAAGGTCTCGGCTGCGAAGCCAGCGGTGTTGTGACCGCGACAGGGTCCCTCGTCACCAACCTCCGCATCGGCGACAGGGTCATGGTCTTCGCACCCCAGGCCGCGTGCTTCTCTACCGACATTCAAGCCCCAGCACAGCTGTGCGTCCGCATCCCCGATGAACTCGGCTTCGCCGACGCAGCGACCATGCCGTGTGTTTTCGTCACTGTCTTGCGGGCACTCTTGGACAAGGCTGGTCTCCAGGCCGGCCAGACTCTTCTTGTACATAGTGCGGCCGGCGGCGTCGGCATTGCGGCCATGCAAGTGGCTCGATGGATCGGCGCGACCGTCTACGCCACCGTTGGAAGCGAGGAAAAGGTCGACTTCATTTCGAAGACGTGGAACATTCCTCGAGAACACATCTTTTCCTCACGCGACTCTCGCTTTGTTGAGGGTATCAAAACAGCGACTGGCGGTCGTGGAGTCGACGTCGTCTTGAACTCCTTGGCCGGCGAACTGCTTCACGCATCGTGGGAATGTGTTGCCCCGCATGGCACCTTTATCGAGCTCGGGAAGAGGGATACGCTCGCCGGCGGAAGACTCGCAATGGAAGCTTTTGATGGAAACCGCTCCTTCATCGGTGTCGAGATGGCAAATTTGGCAGCACAGGACCCCGGCATCATTGCCCGCCTGCTTCAGCGGTGCATCCAACTTTACAAGCAAGGCCATATCACACCTGTGCGGCCCTCCAGAATGTTCTCGTGCCGAGAGGCTGAAGATGCATTCAGACACATCTACAAGGGCACCCATGTTGGCAAGGTTGTCATCGACATGCAAAAAGCGGCAGTAGAAACTCTTGATGTTGTCCCTCGCCAGCTCCCTGCTCCGGCGTTTTGCAACGAGGCAACGTACCTACTCGTAGGTGGCATGGGGGGTCTCGGTGCGTCCATCGCACGATGGATGGCTTGCCATGGTGCCCGAAGCTTCATCTTTCTCTCAAGATCAGCGGGAAACAGCGCCGTCGATCAAGACCTTCTAGCAGAGCTGCGGGGCCGAGGGTGTGAGGTCGAGGCCGTTTCCTGCGACATCACGAACGAGACAGAGCTTCATGCCGCTGCTTCCAGACTACCCTTGTGGAAGCGAATCAGAGGGGTGATGAACTTGGCAATGGTTCTCTCAGATGCAGCACTACCCAACCTCACGCTGTCACAGTGGGAAACGGCAACTTCTCCAAAGATCCGCGGGACGTGGAACCTCCACCGTGTTCTGCCGTCAGACTTGGACTTCTTCGTTCTCTTCGGCAGCACGTCGGGTATTCACGGATATCCAGGCCAAGCGAACTATGCTGCAGCCAACACATTCCTCGATGCCTTTGTACAGTACCGCCGCAGACACGGTCTCCCGTGCTCGGTTCTGGATCTCGGCGGTGTTGAGGATGTGGGCTACGTCAGCCGCACACGTGAGGTCGAAGACGCTATGAAGAAGGCAGGATCAAAGCTGCTGTCTGAAAGTAACATGCTCCGGGGACTTCAGCTTGCGATGGCTCAATCTCTGAGTGGTGATGCGGGCCTAGAGTCTGCCATTGCGGGGCTGGGGTTCGGTGGCCAAGTGCTGATCGGCCTTGAGTGTTCTATTCCCTTGGATGATGTCAATAATCGAGTTGTGTGGAAGCAAGACCCTCGCATGGTCCTCTACCCTGAAGATTCGGACACCCCAACCCGGGACGGAAAGCAGTCTGGAGCGTCCGGGCTGTCGGAGTTCCTCGCCCGGCTACAGAGCAAACCCGAGGAGGTTGACACACCATCCTCCATCGCGTACCTTGCGCAGGAGATTGCGCTTAGGGTTTGCGGCTTCCTCATGAAGGAAGTCGACGAGACTGGGGTCGATACGTCTGTGTCTCCGTCTGCCCTCGGGGTTGACTCTTTGATGACCATCGAGATCCGCAACTGGTGGAAACACAGTCTCGGGGGCGATATCAGTGTGTTGCAGTTGACGAGCGCACAAAGCTTTGATCAACTTGGCCATCTCGCCGCCAAGCAGCTGAAGAAAAAGATGGATTTAGCTGCTAACATATAAGTAGGAGTAAGCGAGGGTGACTGTGTGAGTTTTTTGTGGAATGAATACAACTATAGCATAGTATAAATGAGCAAACATGAAGCAACTTTTTATCTGTCATAGGGTTCAATCTATTCATTATGTGCCATCGTGATCAATCTTCCAAACCAGATGTCCGTGTAGCCCTACGCTTCAAATTTGTTCTGTTCAAGGGCCGAAGAGTGGGGCCATACACTCCGGTAGCTTCGGCTATTAGTGGGTCTCGTCCGGCTCCCCGTTTCCCCGTTACCCCGCTTCCCCCGATCCGGAAGAATGGAGACCGTACTATTAGTCATCTCGGTGAGCTCGGTCAGATCTCAAGTGGGGCTCGCCAGCAGCTTTGTCGTCATTGTTAAACATTTCATTTCATCACTCGACTCTTCCTCGGTTTTGCACCCGGACACGACACCGACTCGACGCGCCTCCCACGACCGGCTCCGGAGCGCGACGCTCAGCCATGAACTGCCGGTGAATCTGTTTCACTGCTGTTGGTCCGTCGAAGTACCGTTTCTGCGAAAATGCTTGGTTTCAGAGCTCCGCGTCTCTGCGCCCGGCCGCTGGCTGCGGCGCCGATTCGGGCGTTCCGGCCGTTGAACTTCTCCACGACGGCGTCTGCGCGGGCAGCCGAGATCCGCGATGTCTCGTCACTCCCTTCGCGGATCACTCCGAAGTACCGCGATCCACCAAACTCGACCTCCGGTCTGCTATCGCTACACTGGCCGACGCCACCCCGAAACATCCTCCTGATGCCGAAACTGCGATCCCCCCAAGTCCTCCGCGCGACTATCGACTTTGCGAAGCACCTGAACAGCACATACTCGGGCTTGAACCTGATATTCGAACCCAGGGTTGCGCAAATGGTTCACGAGTCGTTCAACTTCCCCATCTACACCTGCGATCCTTCGACGTTCCCCGACAAGATCGACATGATCACGACACTGGGCGGCGACGGCACCATCTTGCGCGCTGCGAGCCACTTCAGCATGTACTCTGCCGTCCCGCCGATCCTCGCCTTTAACTTCGGCACGATCGGGTTCCTGGCAGAGTGGAAGTTTGAGGAGTACAAACGGGCCTGGAGGGAGGCGTACATGAGCGGTAGCGGCGTCGCCGTCCAGGACCTCTTGTCGCCGCACACCCGAGTCGCGAGCGGAGAAAAGGAACACGATACCCACAACGGAGGCCAGTCCGGATGGCATGCGTCTCCGGGCAAGAGCATGGGCCAGAGCCGGGCGGCCAAGATCCTGCTTCGGCACCGGCTGCGCGTCGGTGTCTATGACAACAATGGCCAGAACATCAACAGTCAGTTGCTTCCGACGACGAAATCCCAGGCGCATCTGCCAGCAATCCCTCCCGAGGACACAATCCTAACAAAAAGAGACATTCCTCAACCAATCCACGCCCTCAACGAGCTTCTCATCCACCGTGGCCCGAAGCCTCACCTCGCCCACATCGACATATACCTTAACAACCGTTTCCTGACCGAAGCCGTGGCCGACGGCATACTCCTCAGCACACCAACAGGCTCGACAGCCTACAGCCTCAGCGCCGGCGGGTCCATCATCCACCCCCTCGTAAAGTCGCTGCTCATCACGCCCATCTGCCCGAGGAGTCTGAGCTTCCGGCCTTTGGTCTTGCCCTTGAGCACAAAGGTGACCCTCAAGGTCAGCAGCAAGAACCGCGACGGCGAGCTCGAGGTGAGCATCGATGGCAAGAGAAGCGCCGGTGCCGGGATTGGCACAGAAATCCGCGTCGAGGGCGAGATGGTCGGCGAATCCCCCGACGGCGACTGGAAAGGCGGCGTGCCCTGCGTCATCTGCGGGCCAGGTAAGGGTGACGCCTCGGATTACGACGATGACGGGTGGGTGGGCGGTCTCAACGGCCTCCTGATGTTCAACTATCCCATCGGGAGAGGACAGTAGTCTTGTCCTCATACCCGAATGTAAAAGTACAAAAAGTCTTTCGGAAAGGCGTTGGCGGTACGCGCAATGGGGCGCCAGTATCTTTGGACACATGGGACGGCATTGTTCGCATCTGCCGATGCTTGGCCTCTCTCTTGAAATTCACAAAAGCGATCAACAATAGGAACCGGGGAACAGCATCTTTTTGTTCCCTTTGACGAAGCTCCGAGAGCATCTTTCATCTTGGTGAATTGTGTTTTCCGGCTACATTGGTGACATGGAGACAAGAACAACTCAGGACTAAACAACGTCCAACAATGCCTTTCAAGAACAATCAGTGTTGTTCTCGGCATCATTCACCACTCACAAAGTATATGTATTGCAACGAGGAGCAACCACCAGAAGACGTGGGTCTGGAGGAAGTTGTATCCAAATTTCGATATAAAAGAGCCAGCTTTGTCTTCCTCTGAGTAATTTGAAGCATCACGACCTGACCGAAACCTCAACTACACCCACCCGTCAACACCATCCGTCAACAGCATGTCTGGTAATCATTCCTCCGTTTCCGTGTCAGATGACCCAATGGCAGAGCTCATGGAAGCCTGGTGGCAAGCTGAAATAGGTAGCCGAGTCGTTCAGCAAGCCCCGTTGGGCGTTCCCAATGGTTCGACCGGGCCTCCGGCGTCGAACCCTTCTCAGCCCACTTCGCAAGGAGGACCTTCGGCTTCAGGAGTCAGTTCGGTGTTCCAGGAACTTCCCAACGAGATCAAGGACCTGGTCCTCATGGCTGCCAGTAACCCCCACACACCCAACATGCGTTTCGTTCTGCTCAGACAAGCCGTCATTCACGAGACCGACGCCTGCCCAAGGGTTGCCCCCAATCCGGGGTGCATGTGTTACCGCAAGCGGCCCAACTACATCACGTTCTGGCCACTCCGCCATCGGCATCTCGTCGAGTATCCAGAATACGCCATCTTGTGCAACAGTAGGAACTTCAAGCGTCCCAGAGACGTCATCGCCGCCACGCACCGCAAGGTCCGGGGCTTGGTGAAGCGCGAACGACGGTTGGATCGTTTTCCGCAGAAGCTGGGTGACTGGAGCTTGACGCAGGTCGTGTACGATGACAGGATTCCCGCCCTGGAGGTGGGCGACCCGTACGACTGCAACCTGGACGACCTCGTCTTCGTCCACATCCCGACCTTCCGCGGCATGGGGCCGTATCTGTACGAGTCACACTTCAACTCTCACCCGCAGGTCACCTGGGACCCGCTGCTCGGGCAGCTCACCTCGATCGCCATCAACATACTCAACTGGGAAGCAATGGGCGACGACGACGCGATTCAGACGGTCTACGACCGCATGCAGATCGGGCACACGTGGGAATTGGAGGCCCAGGAGGGCACGCAGAACATTCTCAACGGTCGAATGCCCGCCAAGTGGCCGCCCCTTCGACCGTCCGGCTCGGTCACCACTGGTGGTGAACCACAACCCGTGTGGCATCCAGAAACCCCCCAGCGGCGGGTCCGCCGGCCGGCCAACATCCCCGACCCTTTGCTAACGAACCTCTCTGACTTTTTCCAGCCCCAGTGGGTGCAGAACATGCGCATCCTAACGGACGTTTTCACGTCGCTCCAGAAGCTCTACCTCGTCGACCTGACCGGGTTCAACATGCTGGACGACGCCCTGCGCGAGAAGATGCACCGGTACCTCGACACGCCCGCCGGCGACGACGAGTGCTTCTGGTGCCACTGCAGCCACCCGGGCAAGCCCAGGACCTGGGGCGGCCTGGAAGACGTCGAGTTCGTCGAGGTGAGGAAGTGTGCCGCGATGGAGGACCTGGAGATCAGCGTCACCAAGTTTGAGGAATTCCGTCACTACGCCTCCCACCTGTGGCCGCGCACAGATATCAACAAGCGTCCATGGACCCGGCCCATGCCGGCTTTCAAGTTGGTGGTGCCTTACATGCGCCGGCGGTAGGTAAAGGGTAGGACAGCGTAAGTTGACGGTGAGAGAGATGTAGATACTTGTGGGGGCATTGCATACGGTGGTTTTTTCTCCCCCGGGCCCGTAGTCTTAGAGGAGGTCCGAACCGGCCGCCGTGCTTGAGCGCCGAGTTAATCATTTTGGCTTAACCTTTGTGTCGATACATTCACCTCGTGAGATGATCGCTGAACCCAACATCATGAACCTGTTGCAGGCTTGGTGTGTCCCTTGTTGCTGCTTGAGATGCCGATAGACCAGCATAACTCCGAGGTCATTCGGGAATGATGACTCTGCCATCGTCCCAAGGCGCACCCGTGACACCATTCCTGAACCTTCACCGGCACTTTTCCAACTCTTGTCCCATGGGGAACCCCCGAGAGGATGATATCGATGAGCATGATGGGGACTCGACCTGTCGAGAAGCTGAAAGAAGCCTTGGGCATTGCGCTGGATAGCCCTCCCTTGTTCTTTGTGCCGTCAAATCATTCGACTACATGACCCTTTGTTGTATTCAAGCTCTTGTACTCTTAGAACGACCGGCGTCATGCGTGAGCTCGCCAAGATTGATATGCCCGAGGCTATCGACGGCGTCCGGCTTTTTCACACGTAGAATTGGCGCCTTTGCCGCCAACCTCCTTCGTTGCAGTTTGTGAATGTGATGATGCGGTGGTGGTTAAGATTGGCCCCAAAGTGCTAAGAACGCCTCAAAAAGACTCTAAATTGCTGGGCAGACATGTTACGGCCGATTGCTCGTCCCGGCCTTAAGATTCGGACCTACCACAACACCAGCCACATCACATCCTCCGTCCCTTCACATTGTGGTTCGGAACCCCGAGTCAGCGTGGAATCGCGGCCGCCGAACCTAGTCGACGAAGCCTGTTGTACCCAGTCATTCAACGTGTTGGCCAGATCCAGTCGGCATCGTTCACCTCGATACAGTTACAGCTTGCCGATAGCTTTCGGCGGTGCGGCGTCCGTCTGACAGACAGGTGGGTTGATCTGCTGGCCCCAGAAGCAAGTAGCTTTTCTTCCGGTGACAGCTGCAAAACCAGTCGGCGCTGAAGATTGCCTTGGGTTTGTTTCTTCTTTTTTCTTCACACGTGGGCGAGTTACCGCCGCCCCCCTTGAACTTGGCAGTGCTTTGTCTCGAGCTTTCGTTTCCGCCGTTTCCTTTGTTCTCGAACAACCGTCGCTGGCCGACTAACTGACTCGGCCCGCACCTAACGGCCGTGATAAGCGTAATTATCCAGGACTATCCCAACGCCGATCTGCCTGCCTGCCTGTTGAAAAGTCGCTTTCGTGGGGTCACATAGCATGACACTTCCTCGTGTCCTCGTAGGGTAATCTTCAAAGTCCGACCTGGCCAGCGTGTTCGGCGTAGCGAGCGAGCCTGACGTCCTGGATTTGCCGACTTTCGACTCTCCAACTCGGCGCTGTGCCGAATGGTTTGCGCCGCCAAGGTGGTAAAAGGGTTGCACCGAGCCGCCCGGCATACAAGGATGAGGGGACTAACATCGCCCCCCAACTTTGGGAACTTTTGGTACTTTGGATGGGCCGACCCCAGCTTCGGTGCAACTCTGTAAGATCCGTATGTTCAGTTCGCTCAGTTCATAATGCCTGCCAGAAGCATGAACCCGGAATTCTGTCGTTCTGCTGCTAGAGACGAGGAGCTCACCCCCGTCATCTTCCCACCGGTCGATACAAACCGACTGACTGGTCTTGGAACCCCCCCTGTGTTCATAAATCTTGTCTCCCTAGCTGCCTCTTCGTTTTACGGCTGACACAGGGTATCTCACTCGCCGTGCAACACTCTGAGAGTTTTACTTCTCTGCTCCCCGTGAAGCTCTAAGTTGCGCGTTATTCTTACTGCGGAGCCTCCACCTTGCAAGTATCCGCAGTCGTATGTTAATAGACTTTACTCTGACTTGCCCGGCCGGCAGGCAAATTGCCGTCCATTCTGTATCGCCCTGGCTTCTGCTTGTCATACTGTGACCGGCTGCGTCAGCTTTAATCACACGATCTCAACCCGCTGCACGCCGTCGATGGAGCCACACGCACTAGGGACCTTGCCAACGCAGCCTCTGCCACGGCTTTCACCTTCTTTTCGTCCGCAGACTTTGTCCAATCGCACTATTGTGCGGCTGACACAGCAGCAGATGGCGGCTAATGAGTGCAGCCCACCCTGTTACCGCCTGACTTGTTCACAGGTTCGGGATTTGCGTTCTCCCTTCCGGAGGGAAAGCTAGATCTTCGATTCAACCCCTCAATCCCTTGAGACCAGCAACAACTAGCTCGGCCATAGTCCCAAACATAGGCCATGCGGCTAGGTCCTAGTCGCCCTTTACACCGCGAGCAGGAGCTACGAGCTACGGCCGGTAGTTTACAGCCCGCCGACCCCCTCGAGAAACAAACCAGTGGCGTACGGGTTCCATGTTCGAATACAAAATGTCCAAGAGAAGGACGGTTTTACAAGAGTCGGCCTGCCAGGCACCCCAGAGTCAGGTTGCCGACAGTGATCAACCCGATTCGCAAAGATATTCGAGAATGATGCCTTCGCTTACCGACGTGCTCCTCGTGGCATGCTTCTCTCTCTTCGCCACGGCGGCCTCTACGCCCAAGCTGGTGCCGTACCAAGAGAACGGCAAGAATTACCAGTGCAAGTGCTCCCCGGCAGACGAATGTTGGCCAAAGGCCAACGCTTGGGAGAAGCTCAACAAGACCGTGGGAGGGAATCTTATAAGACACATTCCGCCTGCGGCCGTCTGCTACAACCAGTTCCGCGGAGTAGCGACATACGACGCTGCAAAGTGTGCCGAGGCGACTGCGAAGTGGACGGACGAGAGATGGCAGTAAGTTTACCAAGCCCGTTTTTGAACCAAAGACATGCAAGGGGAAAACATCCCAGAACTGATCACGGCGTGACCAGAATTTCCCAGCCGGCATCACAGCTCTGGACATGGGGAAGCAACAACACCTGCGAGCTCACAACGGACCCGACAAAGACCTGCTCCCTGGGTAACTACCCCGAGTTCGTCATCATCGCCCGGACAAGGGATCACGCCAAGGCCGGCGTCAACTTTGCCAAGTCCAACAACGTCCGGCTCGTCGTGCGCAACACGGGCCACGACTTCGAGGGCCGGAGCGCCGGCGCCGGGTCGCTGGCCATCAACACGCACAACTTCAAGGACATCTCCTTCGTCGACAAGTACAAAGGCCCGGGAGACTACAAAGGTCCCGCCATCACCATCGGGGCCGGAGTCCAGGGTTTCGAGATCTCTGCGGCCGCGCGGGCCCGTAACCCGCCTCAGAACGTCGTCATGGGCGAGTGCGAGGTAGGTTAACCATGACTCTCCCATCACTCTCCACTGGCCGTAACCCAACTAACAACAACATCTAGACTGTCGGAGTTGCGGGAGGCTACTTAGGAGGAGGCGGCCACGGGCCTCTCAGCGGCAACTATGGTTTCGGCGCAGACCAGGCGCTCTCCTTCGAGGTCCTCACTGCTTCCGGAGACTTTATCACGGCCAACTCCAAGTCTAACTCGGACCTATACTACGCGCTCAAGGGCGGCGGACCCGGTAACTACGGCATCGTCTTATCCGTCACTCTCAAGACATACCCCGACACCATCCCCGGCGCGGCCCTCTTCCTCAACGTCAACGCCACCACGGGAGCAAACTTTGGCCAGGTTACGAAAGCCGTCAACAAGCTCCACGAGCTTGGCAACCACCTGGTCGACAACGGGCTCTACGGCATCTACGAGCTGTACCCCCCCATCATCGGCGGAGCGCTGCACGTGCAGCCCATCATGGGCATGAACAAGACGGCAGCAGAGCTGACCGCCGTCGTTCAACCGCTCTTCTCGTACCTCGACGCCGAGAACATCCCCTACGACTTTGGCGTCAAGGAGTACCCGGACTACTACACCCTCTTCCACGACATCTCCGAGCCCGAAGCCGCCGCCCAGAACGGCCTGACGGGCGGCTGGGTCTTCACTCACCAAGACATGGCCAACAACCAGCCCGCCATCGCCGAGGCCATCCAGCTCGCCCTGGCCCCGGCGCCGAACCAGTTCGGCATCGTCATCAGCCACCTCTTCGACCCGGGCAACCAGGCCAAGAAGCCCGAGAGCGCGACGCACCCGCGATGGAGGGGCGCCACCATGCGGACGATGGCCATCCTGCCGCAGGCCCTGGACGCGACCTGGGCCACGAAGCTGGCGCTCAACGACCTCATGGTCAACACCATCACCGAGAAGTTCAAGCAGGCCGGCCCCAACGGTCTGGCGTACGTGAACGAGGTATGTCCGCCAGCGTGTCATTACTCTGAGCCGGGGTACCGCGAGTCAGACTAACTTTCAGTAGAACTATGCCTTCATGAACAACTGGCAGGACGCTTTCTGGGGGCCGATCTACCCCAAGCTCGCCGCCATCAAGAAGAAGTGGGATCCGACGGGCGTCTTCTTCTCGTGGTCCACGCCGGGGAGCGAGGAGTGGAGTGTCATCGACTACGCCAACCGGCTTTGCAAAGCGAAATGATTTTGGTCTTTTGTGGGGGGGAGAATGCGTCTCATGCGATTTACGTCTTCAGAGATACCAACTGTGATACCTAATGATCGTGGGCTTATTAGATCTTATGATAAATAATCCAAAAATACACGGCATGACAACTTGAGATAACATGCACGCCACCGCTTGCTTGCTCCAAACAACTGCGCTCCGCTTGTTTTTCTGGCACGCCGCCCCTGCCATGACATCAACTGAGGCTACCAGCTACCCGTGCCTATGGTGGTAATTGGGTCTACCAGAGGCCTCTACCAGAAGCCTTCAAGCATCGTACCTTGTTTTTATGAGGCTATGGGCCCGATGTAATGATTATGGACTGAAGGATGGAGCCGAGCACAGCAGTTCAACAGAGATAACATGAATTCAATGAAAGGTTCTAGATGTCTTTTGCCTCCGACGATGACCACCGAGATCTGGCTGTATCGTTGTGACTCGCCAAGTTGTCATGGCCCCCTCATTTCTAAAAGATCTCACCACAAGTCGACGGACACCCGCAAAGCCCTGTGTCGTCACGGAACCATCTGATGAACTATAAGTCTTAGTGACCCAATCTCAAGCTCGTAGTAAGTCATAACATGCCTCTAAGAGACTAATCGAGAGTGTAAATTAGTCGGCAGGCCTTCAAATCTTCATTGATTTCGTGCGTTTTCTGCACCGTCTCAACAATGACAGTGACGGAGAACTCGGTCGCGTTAACAGAATGGATCCTGCAGCTTCCCTTCTTGAGGAAGTCTCCGAGACGAATCATGAACTCGGTAATGTCTTTGTGGAACGACCCTCTCATCTTGCTGAAATCGTCTTTCGAAGTGGCGCCTATGTTGTGCCAATACTGATCGATCGCCGGAGGTCCAGACACCGAACGGTCTCCGGGGGCAATTGAACTGACCTCTCCTGTGTCTCGGTCGTGGTATCTGCCGTCAACGATAGGCATGTGCCGTACTCCCTCATCAGACTGGTCTGTCAATGTCCACTGCTGTACATGCCTTGGGTCTGGCTGCGGAGCAGAAACTTGATTAGAGCCAGACATCGTTGGAGGAGTCTTCTGGTGCTTGTAAGTCAATATGGTCGATGAATGTCCGAAGAAGGAAATTGGAAATTTAGGAAAGAAGATTCGGTGTTACTTGTCGAAAGAAATGGCTCCTATGCATGCTGGGCGCATCTGCAACTAAATAGCTAAAGGGCCACAATAACACAAGAATGCGTCAATTAAACTGTTCTTGTCTGTTGGCCTGCTTGCAGATGCCTGCAGAACTGCGGGCGTCGCCAAGTCATTGGGGGTTACGTCTTGTCGACTTGGGAGATACGCCGTTGGTGACAATGTCACCTAGCCCAGCTGGTATCACACTTCATTGGCGCGGATATGTCATGCATTATGATTGACATCAAAATGTGGGACAGTGTATGAGACCATGACAGCCAGCGTCGATTAGGCAAACATGGCCGCAAATAGACACCTGATATTCAAGTGGCAGAATATGGGTCTAGCACTTGTTCTCTTCATTCTCTTCACAACCACTCATCGACCTCTCTACTGCTCAGCTGAATCCTCAGCCTTCTTCCCTTTCTCCTTCTCGAGCTCAACAATGTTCTCGCTGATAATGTCCCCCTCAATCTCGGAGTCATCCTCGATGCCCAGCTCCGCACGGCAGATCACGTCACAACCACCATAACCATAACAGAGACAGTTGGGCCTGCCGCAAAGTGCCGGGTAGTCGGTTATCAGAGATCCCCAACGGTCACAACGGGTATTGAAGATGCTACATGTGTCCGTGAGACCCGGGGTGGTGCAATTAACGAAGAAGACCTGCCTCCGCCGAAGAGCAGGATTAGGCGAGGTCCCGGGTTTGAGCGGCGCCGTCATAGCCTCGCCAGCGAAAAGGGCAAGGACAATGGTTGCGTAGGCAGTCTGCAATGCGTGTAAACAAACAAGAGCCAGGTACAACTTGAGTTTCTCACCTTCAATTTGTCAGATAAACGAAAGGTGGTGTGTTGGGTCTCGTTGAATGAGTAGGCCTAAAGATTGACCTTGTGAACATGAATGAAACGGGCTATCAAAACTTGTTCTGGTGTGCCTATGGGCATGGCTCTTTCATACTTATACTTTTTTTCTCTTCAGTTTACGAGACGCCCCGCGTCAGAAAAAGAACCCATTCTCGCGAACCCAATTCGGTGATCGGAATAGCCACTCCACTGTTGCATTTCTTCAATAGGAAGGTGTTCTTTCATCATGTCTTCGTATGCAAGTCCTTGACTGTTTTGCGCCAATTCGGAAGCTCGACTGAGCGGTGCAATCCAACTACGAACTGGCATGTCACACGACGCTTCCTGCATTGCTTTCTCTATCCCCCAGCCAGCAGTGGATCAGTCTGGTCTCAGATGAATCGAATCACATCGCAGGTTGACCCTTCTGAAAGTGACTTTATCTGCCAAGGTGCACTGCATATGCGGTTGGTCGTGACATGCGTGAAGGGCGAACCGGCCACTGTCTCGTATCCTCGGGCTCGACCCTCTGCCAGGATTAGGGTGCAGGGATAATCTAGATATCAGAAGAACTGGAAATCGAGCAGAGAATGGCTCCGTTTCGAGTTCTGAAGAACCTCCGGTATTATTATTTCTCTATGAAGGCATCAAGGTTCAGCTGAGTCTGAATATTGTAACTCAGTCTCTCGGCAACAAAGATTCAAAGATAAGAATTGCGCTGCTTGTATTTCAGACTTGCCTGCTTCGAACTAGCGATCTTGGCTAGAACCGCCCAAACAAGCGAGAGTGGCATCAACGACGGGCGTAGTCACCAGAACGCCGCATTTATACATGACACAGGTCGCTTCACTGCTACCATGGGTGTGAGAAAACAAGTCATCCGATCACTTCTCGACCCCTGGCACCGATCGGTGGAATTCGGCAGACTGGTTATGCTGTTGCATGAGAATCGAGGACCAGTTTTTGGTGTTGGCGAGCTCTACTAAAGACCAAATTGATTTGAATGATTTTTTATGCAGCGTTAGTCCACCAACAGTTCTTCTTAGGGACCCTGCAATGGGTCAGGAACCCGGATGCTCTTGTTCCATCCCTGGAGGAATACATCGCGTGGTCGTGCCCAACTCCTGATAGCATCAAAGTCGCGGCAGGTATGCATAACTTCAGCCACCTCTTTATTCTGTCCATCATCCCAGACCCACGGATGTGGTGTGACATCCGCTGAGCACATAACTGCTTGTCTGAGTGCATCAACACAGTGTTCCAGGTGCATGAGGCTCATGGGATCTTTAGGATCTGTGGTCCACCGTGTCTTCCAGTACAAGCTTCTTCGAAGCAAGTTCTGTTTAGCAATATTATTTCAGGTCAAAACTCTCCTTGGATTTATGAATTATAAGATGGCTTACCACACAGTGTAACTGGTGAAAGACGCCCAGCATAATTACGTACTTGCCTTCATATTCCCCCTTTTTCCCAGGGACTGGAACGGTCTTATTAACAAGCTTGGCTGCGTGCTCGCGGCCGATGACACTCGTTCCAACTGAGATAGTGTTAGTTCTAAGTATCCTTTAATTGGTTCGTGTCAAGAAAGCGGCCCGCGTCAATGACTGTCCAGGTGCACCCATATAGGTCATTCCATAGGTCTTCTCGCTTTGGGCTTGGAGGGCCCATGTATGGAGTTCGCCCATCACCAATTCCACTGGTGAACACGACGTTTTTGTGTCCGGCTATCGAGGCAACAGGTGCTACATGCGTCGAGTTTTAGTTGGGTGTGCAGATGTAGTGCGAGTGCATAATGGAATGCGAACCTACAATATAACGTCGGGCACCCACTTTTCGCCCACCCCCCCATTTCGCCCACCCATAAATCCCTCATCAGCACACCTAACCTCCAACCTCCTCCTTTTTCTAACCATCACAACATTTACAGTTTTTATCCGAATGGCTTCATTTTTTCAGCATACCTTTTTCTTGCCCTTATGAGCGCATATACCGAGTATGAGGTCAATCAGACCTTGGAAGCAGTCGCCAATGGGCAGTCCCTCCGGAAAGCATCAATCGAATGGGGTGTGCCACGTTCAACACTTCGCAGTCGCATCAAGGGCTGCCAACCAAGGCAACTTGCCTTTGCTGACCATCAGAGACTCTCTATAGGTCAGGAGGCTAAGTTGGCTGAATGGATTCGCATTCAGCATGCCCTTGGTGTTGCTCCAACCCATCTGCAAGTGAAGCTATTCGCAGAGAGGATCCTCCATGCTATGGGGGATACAGAGCCTATAGGGAAAGGTTGGATAACAGCCTTTCTGAATAGGAATCCTTCAGTCAAGGTCCAGAGAAGTCGCCCTATCGATTCTAGACGTGTTAATGGGGCATCTACTGAGGTCATCAGGGACTGGTTCAAGCATCTCGCCATGCCAGAGATCATCAGCATTAAACCAGCCAACAGATACAACATGGATGAGACTGGTATCCTTGAGGGGCAAGGATCTAATGGGCTGGTGCTGGGCATGTCTGAGACGAAGTCTGTTCGCAAGAAACAGCCTGGATCAAGGGCATGGGTATCTATTATTGAATGCATCTCTGCCCTGGGCCACAGACTGCATCCCCTCATTATATATAAGGGTATAACAGTCCAGCAGCAGTGGTTTCCTTTGGATCTTGGCCCTTATGAAGGCTGGCAGTTTACAGCAACAGAGAATGGATGGACAACAGATGCCACTGCAGTTGAATGGCTGCAGAAGGTCTTCATCCCTCAGACTGTCCCTCAGGGCAAGGAGGAGGTTAGACTGCTGGTCTTGGATGGGCATGGGAGCCATACAACGACGGACTTTATGTGGCTCTGCTATATAAACAACATCCATCTATTGTTCTTACCACCACATACCTCCCATGTCCTCCAGCCACTTGATCAGTCAGTCTTTGGCCCATTAAAGGCAGCCTATAGGAAGGAGCTTGGATACCTTAGTCATTGGAATGACTCTACTGTTGTAGGCAAGAGGAACTTCCTAGGCTGTTATTATAAGGCTGCCCTGGCAGGGATGACGATCCAGAACATTAAAAGTGGGTGGAAATGGACTGGACTATGGCCTGTTTCTATGGCAAAGCCCCTTATGAGTCGTCTGCTGCTCCCATCAACACCAACACCATCAGCATCATCTCATCAGACCTGCAAAGGGCAGTCTGGAGGCAAGGAGGAAGTCAAGGAAGGCAGGGGAGCTGAAGGATGGGCTTCTGTATCGTCTGCAGTGGCATGGTCGACGCCAAGGAAGATGAAGGATCTGGCTGGCCAGTTGAAGCTATTCACAGAGCTGGATAATGATGCTAGTACTCAACGCCTCCTTTTCATAAAGGTGAAAAAAGGCTTCAGCGAGCAGTCCTATAAGCTGGCAACTGCCCAGCATAATCTTGAGCTCCTGCAGGCCCAAGTCACCAATAATGCAGCAAGGAAAAGAAGGACAGTCCAGATCGACCCAAACACCAAGTTCGCCAATATCAAGGACATCCAGAAGGCTCAAATTGAGGCTGGCGAAAAAGAGGGTATCACGGATGAATCCAGCGAGTCTGATTTACCTAGTGAAGCTGAAAGCTGTATTGTGGTGGCATCTAGACGAAGTCAATAGTTAATTGAACTTGGTGGTTATGATGGGGATAGCCTCATTTATGGGTGGGCGAAATGGGGGGGTGGGCGAAAAGTGGGTGCCCGACGTTACTTCATCTTTGAAGATAGGCGTCAAATTCCTCATTCTGTTGCCAAGCCCAACTATTGAAATGATGGAAGCAATGTTGGCAAGAAGTGATAAATGAAGAAAAAGCCGCAGTTGCCTATTCTCACGATATGCATTGCGAAACAAGTTTCTGCTTTCCTTGGTGACTAGTGGCTGTTGGTCTTCAAGCTCATTGGTTTTGCAACTCTTCTCTTCCATGTCAGAAATATGTTGATGATAGATACTAAGGGTCAATGTATGTGGAAGGAATGTGATTGTGGAGGTAAATTGTGTCCGTTATAGCGAAACAATCAAAGACTGGCGTGGTGGACTTCGGTACTGGGCTTGGTACTATTATATCTTCAAGTTAAAGCTGGCAACACATCTAGAAGAAAGAAAGTAGGGGGGGGGGGGGGGGGGGGGATGGAACCATCCGGAGGAAGTGAGCTTTCTTACTTCCCAAAGCCCATTCAGGAAAAATATCTTCGGTGGCGGAGAGTTTGTTGTGATAACGCGTGTAACTCCAACGAACAGGTAGCGTTTTCGTTCAGAAACAAATCCAAAGGAATTAAGCTCACTTAGCATGAAGACTAATCTTGAGCAATTCGGGTAGACTTTTTCAAGAAGCTTGCACTTGGCATACATCGTAGGAGCTAATCTGGAAGAACTAGGTTTGCTTCGTAAGGTTGAGAGCCTAGTCTAGACCAATTCTGTTTTCTTCGTTCAGAACTGCTATATTTCGTTCTCCAGAGTCGAGAATGTCATGGAAAATACAAAATAACCGACGGGCCGACTTCAGTTGTGGTCGGACCGAGATTGCGCCCAAGACGCTACATTCTGTCCAATCTCTGTATAAATTGGCTCGTACTCCTTCTCATCGATGGAAGTGGATTTGAAAATCAATGTTCGAACCCCTAAAGCTTAAATTCTCGCATTGAAATAGACTTATCCATCAACTGCCTTCTACTTCACCATGAAGTGCGACGTTGCCCTTTGTGCATCTTTGTTAGCTTCTACCGCAGCCGCTGCTGTGATTTCAACGGACGTAAGTCTTGATAACAACTTTACAGGCGTTCGATTTTTTGTGGTCACCTTACTATTTGATAATTGGTCCTATGGGAAAGAAAAGACAACTGACAACGGGATAGCAGCATGTCCCACCCTCTAACATTGGGGCTCATACCAACAATGTCGACTCCGAGTCAAGCGGCAACATAGCAGTATGGAAACACTTCGGTACAGGGAAGAAGACTCCCACCAAGAAGCCGACTATCTAGGGCAGTATTATAGTGTAATTGTTGTATGCTGTGGTGGCAATGTATAGCTTTGGTAGATGTCTCTGCTTTCTTTGACAAGGTGGAATCATGGGTGTGCTGAAGTCAAACTAGCTCAGAACTTATTGTATAGGCTTGTGACCCTGTTTTGTTCAACTTCTGTTGCACATTTCTATAAAAACAGAGATCGTGAGGTGATCGAACTCTCAATTTGACACGAAATCTATGTAAAATGGTTGAGGGTTGGCCATTTTGTCACTGTGGGAGATGGAGTGGCTGTTGGATGAGGATCTCTTGAACTGCCGAAAAGCCGCTTGAGCCCTCATCTTACACCTTTTTTTCCTATCATGGCCCACTTCGAATGCTTTGACTTGATTGTGAAAAGAGCGATTTTGCTGACGAGACGGCTCGTTGATTAGGTGCCTATGGAGGTCAAGCGCGGTTGTCAGGAAACAGGCTCTGCAGCCGTATCTACATGTATGTCTGATGCGTGGCCTCTGGCGCCTGCTGTCCAGCCGCGGGTCACCGCCCTCTCAACTTTTTACCATCCTTTTGCCAGGGTACAACACTGCTCTGAAGAGTAAGAGAGAGGTCAATTCAGCTCTGCTTGAAAAAAATATGGGGGCCGACTGTGTTGTTGCATAGGAACCAGCGAATCATTCTATGATGCGAGAACGGGGTTCCTGCACCCAGGCTCATTAGCCAAAGCGTGGCATGCATTATTCTAATTGGCCTAATGACTGCCTGTTCTTGCCTGTATCGCAGACGCCTCTTCAAGCACGATGTCGTTTTGATTGCGTCTTTGAGCAACATGGGAAAAGAAAAACCCTAGGCTGGATAGACCCTGTTGCAGTTTCAATGGCAGGACATCGGTTATAATTACGATCGAGATTTTTATTGTCACTGAGACTCTGAAAAGAGCGCTTTACAACCTCAGCGAGGACCTTCAGTCCAGTGTTGCACGCCAGGAGGCTTCGCACAAGACTACACGTCTACGGGAGCCTGCGTGGTGATCAAATGTCGCTGGAGAGACGTTGGACTACCAATTTTCGATTTGGAGCATAAGATGCTATCTGGCTTTGCTTCGTTACCAGACGGCTTTTTAAATACGAAGTCGGAAAGTGCTGTCATTTGTTGCTCGTTATCGTTTTCGTCGTCGTTTCTCCGGTGTGAGTGGGAACAGACCAGAGGGTGGTGATTCGCGCATCGTATTTTTAGGAGGCATGTTTTGGGGAGAGTGGTCCACTGCTTCGTCCACATGGTAGCTGACGCTCCAACGCCATATGTATGGAGCAAACAGAGTACACTTCTGAGAGATAGGAAATGAGACGCCGAGAAACGCCGACATACGAACGATGCCAACATAGTAGTGCTTGGAGTCTTGATTGACCGTCGGCTTCACGATTTCAACGGATGCGAATCCCGCTTCTTCCCATCATCAATCTCAATAATCGATTTGTTTGCTGCCACACTAAACACAATTAAGAGATACATACACTTTGGAGGTTTTTGAAGAGAGTCTCGACAATAATCGCCGTCCATCTTGAGTTCCAATTTTGGGAACGTTCATAACCCCCCTAACGGTTCTCGTCAAATTTCCTGGCGAGGGCACAAGTGCCAGTTTGAACACGTCACGCAGGTGACAGTGAACATTTTTGCGACAAATTCCGTCCTTTTCATCATCTTTATCCATAGCTTGGAACACAAGAATCAAGATGGAGAGAAACGTCATCAATCAGCCGGTCGAAACGGGGAGGTGAGCCAGACATATCAGGGGTAGAGATAGGACGGATTCGACTGTTGTCTTGAGCCAATTCTGATGACATGGTCAGTCATACTACTGAGGTGACGCAAGTATCAGAAAAGTCATTGTAATCATCTTTCCAGTGCCTTGGGGCCTTGAAGATTCCCTACGCTCCCTTCCCCCTTGACAGTTGCCGAGTCCCGGCCTCCAAGACTCCTCTAGACCCCCAAGATCGCGGACAAAAATGAACTAATGCAGCCAGTCTAATCAGAGATATGTTCGCAACCTGTCATAATGGTACGGGTGTTCGGCAGCGAAGGGAGTGGCTGAGTTCCGGCGAGCGGCGCCACAACACCACGAAAACGAGAACGAAACAAGTCAGATAACAGAGATAAACGACATGGACTAGCCGGGATTCCAGCCTCAGATCTCATCACAACTTGGCATTCCATGTCTTTTTTTCCGTCTCTTAATTGGTTGAGGCCCTTAAGTTTTCGTGGCGCTGCTGCACTGGTTCTCGCAGCTGTGTCTGTAAGTCAGACTACCCACTTTTCGGCACCCCCCCCATTTCGGCACCCCAAAAATGAAGCTATTCCCATCATACTCGTCGACTTCAATTAATCATTGACTTCTTCTAGATGCAACAACAATACAGCTTTCAGCTTCACTAGGGTATTCAGAGTCGCTGGATTCGGCTGCATCATCCTCTTTTTCCCCAGCCTTAAGTTGCGCCTGCTGGATGTCTTTGATGTTGGCGAACTTAGTGTTAGGATCCAGCTGGACTGCCCTTCTTTTCCTTACTGCAGTATTGGTGACTTGGGCCTGCAGAAGCTCCAGTTTCTGCTGGGTATTTGCCAGCTCATATGCCTGCTCGCTGAAGCCTTTTTTTACCTTCCTGAATAGAAGGCGTTGAGTAAAGGCATCATTCTCCAGCTCTGTGAATAGCTTCAACTGCCCAGCTAGATCCTTCATCTTCCTTGGCGTCGACCATGCCACTGCAGATGACGCAGATACCCATCCTTCAGCTTCCTTGCCTCCAGACTGCCCTTTGCTGACCTGATCAGATGATCCTGATGCTGCTGGTGTTGATGGGAGCAGTAGGGAGCTCATCAGAGGCTTCGCCATAGAGACAGGCCATAACCCTGTCCATTTCCAACCACTTCTAATGTTCTGCATCGTCATACCTGCAGTACGAGCCTTCTGATAACAGCCTATAAAGTTCCTCTTGCCTACAACAGTTGAATCATTCCACTGACCAAGGTATCCAAGCTCCTTCCTATAGGCTGCCTTGACAGGGCTGAAGACTGACTGATCAAGTGGCTGGAGGACATGGGAGGTATGTGGCGGTAAGAACAATAGATGGATGTTGTTTATATAGCATAACCACATAAAGTCAGTCGTTGTATGACTCCCATGTCCATCCATGATCAGCAGCCTGACCTCCTTGCCCTGAGGAAGAGTCTGAGGGATGAAGACCTTCTGCAGCCATTCAACTGCAGTGGCATCTGAAGTCCATCCATTCTCCGTTGCAGTGAATTGCCATCCTTCATAAGGGCCAAGGTCTAGAGGAAACCACTGCTGCTGGACTGCCTTGCCCTTATAGATAACGAGGGGATTCAGAACATGGCCCAGGGCAGAGATGCATTCGATGATGGATACCCATGCCCTTGATCCAGGCTGTTTCTTACGTACAGACTTCGTCTCAGACATGCCCAGCACCAGCCCATTAGATCCCTGGCCCTCAAGGATACCAGTCTCATCCATGTTGTATCTATTAGCTGGTTTGATGCTGGTGATCTCTGGTATGGCGAGTAGTTTGAACCAGTCCCTGATGACCTCAGTAGATGCCCCATTAACACGCCTAGAATCGATAGGGCGACTTCTCTGGACCTTGACTGATGGATTCCTCTTCAAGAAGGCTTGGATCCAGCCTTTTCCTATAGGCTCTGTATCCCCCATGGCATGGAGGATCCTTTCTGCGAATAGCCTCACTTGCAGATGGGTTGGGGCAACACCAAGGGCATGCTGAATGCGAACCCATTCAGCCAGTTTAGCCTCCTGACTAACAGAAAGTCTCTGCAGGTCAGAAAAGGCAATTGACCTTGGTTGAGTGCCCTTAATCCGATACTGAAGTGTTGATCTTGGGATGCCATACACCTGACCAGCCCTCTTAATGGGCATGCCGTTGGTTATTGCGTCAAGGGCCTGATTGACTTCATCTTCGGTATACTGGCCCATAAGGTCGAAAAGAAGCTCTGAGGAAAAAATGAGGTTATTCGCATAAGTATAGAAAATGTTGTTGATGTTGAAAGTTGAGGGGTATGTTCTGGTGATGAGGCATTTGAGGCATTTTTGGGGTGCCGAAATGGGGGGGGTGCCGAAAAGTGGGTAGTCTGACTTACCGCGACCCAAATGCAAATAACCTTGCATTTCTACGCATCGCCACATTATCGCTGGCTCATTATTACACTCTTGTCAGCCCACCAGACCCAAACGTGCGTAATACCGGAAAGCATGGAAGAGGCTCATCAGGTTTTTTCCTTAGTCTTGGTGAGCGCTGTCGTCAAAACGGTCCACGCTCGCAAGGACAATCCTTGCTTCTTCACCTATGAAGGACGGATTTTAACACACAAGCTAAAGCATGAAGTCCGTTGCTGACCTGCGTGAGAATGATATTGGAGACCTCTTGAAAAGTCATCATCAATAAGCTATATTATAGGATCGAGGGTGCCGTAGTTCATTTCCATTTCCCCAATCCACAGCTCATCCGGATTGCGAACCAGATATCACGACCATTGTTACTTGCCAGACTACCAAAAACATCTGCCAGCGGCGCCAACACCATTGGAAATGTCGCAACAACAGACCAAAGACCAGTACTACAGGTACCACCCATCTACTGCTCTCGCAGCAGTCACAGCAGCCTTATTCGCCTTATCGTCTGCCTACCACCTGTTTCAGTTGTTACGCAAGAGAACGTGGTACTTTATTCCGTTCTTCTGCGGATGTCTTTGTGCGTAATTCTTCCTCATCCCTTCTTTTGGCTGGTAAAACCGATTCTAACAGGTTGTCGTTTCATGCAGTGGAAGCTATTGGGTATGGCGCACGCGCGATAAATGCCTCCAAGACTCCAGATTGGATCCTTGTGGTTTTTATCATTGAAACCCTCTTCGTCCTTCTGGCCCCAGCCCTCCTGGCTGCGTCTATCTACATGGTTCTAGGTCGCATTATCAGGCTTCTTGATGCTGGAGATTTGGCTTGGGTGTCTCCTAAATGGTTGACCAAGCTCTTCGTGGCTGGGGACGTCATTTCCTTCATCACACAGCTTGCTGGTAGGTGATTTCTCGTATTTCCCAACTGCCTGGTCTTCAAAATCCTCAAGATCTTCTTTCTATCATCACGTTACTACATAACAACCCTGCTGACTCAAGTTGCAGGGGGCGGCATTCTTGCTTCGGCGGACGACAAGAAAACGAACGACTTGGGCAAGTACATTATACTTGTTGGCCTCGCCATCCAGATCGTCTTCTTTGGGTTTTTCTTTGTCGTCACGATCGCGTTCCATCGACGCTTCTCTCATGACCCGAGAAGCATCAGCACGGATCCAACCTTTCCTTGGCGGTTTTACATCGTCATCCTTTACGCCGTCTCGGCCCTTATTCTAGTGAGATCGGTTTTCAGGGTTGTCGAATACGCTATGGGAAAGGATGGTGAGCTCATGAG
Organism: Colletotrichum higginsianum IMI 349063; assembly: GCF_001672515.1. Lineage (NCBI taxonomy): Eukaryota > Fungi > Ascomycota > Sordariomycetes > Glomerellales > Glomerellaceae > Colletotrichum > Colletotrichum higginsianum. The sequence goes on along the minus strand of NC_030961.1, from coordinate 3,439,906 downwards.
TAAGGAGGTTTACATCTACATTTTCGACGCCTTGCTCATCTTCGTTTGCGTCGCCATCTTCAACGTCTGGCACCCTAGCCGCGTTGTCTCGGCAAACATAAAAACAGAGACTCAGAGCGAGACGGAGATGGGGGCTGTGTAAACACGTGCTGCCGTTGTCTGACGCAGTGAGCTGACTTGGAGCTGTTCTTCTGTTCCATGGGCTCCTACATCAACTGGATAATAACTTTCCTGTGCGAGTAGTTGCGGATCGCCTTACTGTCTGGGAGTAATGAAGCGAAAGTCGCCTAATTCATTGAAACCTGTATAGATGACAGTGTGTAAATTTCCATCCTTATTCTTTGCGTACACAGTCTGAAATCTAGACGGCGTTGGATATTTTAGCTTTCGGCTAAAACCAACGTAAAAGTTACACCAATCCTTGATAAAACATGAAGCAAAATGTCAACAACATATCTTCAGGTCTAGTTTTCCGGTCAAAGGCTGTTACATCCTTAAAATTTTGCGTCACACCTGCTGTCTCTGATTTAAGAGGGATCAGGTTATATAATCTAAGGCTTCAGAATGGATGTTACATGATGAACGATGATTTGAAGGGACGGTTTTTGCCCCGTTGCTTTACAATGCCTCTAGTCTTTTTGATGATAATATGTCCTGTCGAAGATTTCACATGAAATCCGTCGCTGATGATCTATTCTTTTCGGACCATTGAATACAAGATGTGTGGCCACCTCATATATATTATTTCGAGTGTCTAGCAGTGTCCTGCTGAGTACGCAAAATCTCCGATTCACCCTCGGCGACCCATCCTAAACTGTTTGATGGAACTAAGGACGTCTCGTCCAATCCCACCCTTAACAACGTAACTGAAACAGAGCACCAACTCATGATCGAGGCTTTGAAAGCATAGGGAGCGGAAACGAACCTACCATGGTCATGCTTCAACGAGGCGGAGCAGGCCAATGAATGGATTCAGAAAGCTGCACTGGCCATCAGTCAGGTCGCAAAGACACGACATTGTGACCTCTTATCCCATCGCGCTCTACAAACAGATCAGCTTACTCGGACTCATGAACCGAGAACTTTCCTAGCCACCGACACACCGCTGGCGGGCCTCTCCAGGGGGACAAATATTTTGAAGTTGGTCTCCACGGATTAGAGCTCAGCAGCCACAGAACTATCCTGGTGGCTTCGGCAAAAGTGCACCCTGGGGTGCGTGTTTTTCAATTAGCCATTGTTGTGACTGTTTCTACGATGTCGGTATCCACGATTTGCTCAATAATGGAGTTTCGTGGCTACAGGGCTTCGAGGCGAACATTGCTGCGGGAACGGGGCCAGCGGATCACGAGATTCTTCAACGACTCAGATCCTGACATGGGTCAAAATGAAGCGCAATCAGAATATCGGGGTAGTCATCTCGCGATATTACAGGAGATTGAGAGAGAAATTGAGTCAGAGAAGATGATCTGCTCCTCTCGGAGCGCGCAACTCGTTAGAATTGCGAGTTCTCGGTCGGCTCTGCTCTGATGGAATAACCTTCTAGATCAACAACAAACAAAATAGGAACTAATTGCTATACACACACTTAGCAGGTGTACGAATCATGTCACGAAAGGTCTTTATAAATATGTACGACTCATAGAAGCTGCAACGCGAGGCACCAGCTCGTCTAGAAGTTTTTTTCTTGGTCGTGAAGCTCGTGTATCCCAATTCGGAGAACTCCTGACTCGGGGGTCCTCACTATCAACGGCAATGGAAACCCGAAAAAGGTTGCACTCGCATTAGGCTCGTCGTTAAGGTAAATGGAGCCCACCGGATAGACAAGGGAGATGCCTGTGACGGCCAGATGGCCGCTGGGGTTTGTCGACACCGGCTCACGTATTCCGACCACCTCGACGGCCATCGACCCCTATTTGTAGAGAACGGCCGGTCCTCCGAATCAATATATGCTTGAATGTCACCCACGTGCCGACTTGATGGTAGCTATGAGGGGATTGAACCCCGCAGAGGACATTGGCATCCAGAGGGGACCCTTGTCAGTGATTTCTCGAGCTGCCTTATTCGGCCGAGTAACCTTGGCAATCCTACGATGTGGCCGGCGTATATAAGACGTGTGTTTCTGGAAGCCAAGAGAGGAAACAAGATGGAATCACCATCCGGGCCCCCTTTCTTCTAAACCTCCGCCGTAAGTTCGTTGTCCACGATGCAGTTCAAGACGCTCCTCGCACCCATCCTCCTCGCCGAGGCGGCGCTGGCCCAAGGTCTACCTCTCCGGGTGGTCACTTTCAACATCCGCTACGACGCCGGGTCCCGCGAATCCGGCGAGAAGCCGTGGTGGGACCTCTTCTGCTCGATCTCCAAGGACCGTTGCCGCCAACCGCACGTCATCGACGCCATCGCCAAGACGGCGTCCGGCGCGCCGTCGGGTGCCGCCACGGTCATCGGGCTCCAGGAAGTGCTCGACAACCAGCTGAAGGACATCCAGAACGGCCTCGGGTCCGGCTGGGCCCATATCGGCGTCGGGCGCGACGACGGCAAGAAGTCCGGGGAGTACAGCCCGATCTTCTACCGCACCGACGCGCTCCGGCTGGTGTACGAGGAGACGAAGTGGCTCTCGCCGACGCCGGACCAGGTTTCCTTCGGCTGGGGCGCGGGCAGCCGGCGCGTCGTCACCCTCGCCGTCTTCGAACACGTCGCCAGCGGGAAGAGGTTCATCCACGCCAACACGCACCTGGACAACGTCAGCTCCCAGGCGCGCTCCGAGGGGATCAAGGTCGTCGTGTCCCGGATCCAGGCGGTGCAGTCCAAGTACGGCCCCCTGGGCGTCACGCTGACCGGCGACTTCAACTCGGACCCCAACGGCGATGCGTACCGGACGCTGTCCGCGACGGGGTTCCTGGGCGAGCTGTATAACCTGGCCACTCCGGACCAGAGGGCCGGGACGAACCAGCTGACGTACACGACGTTCGATACGTCCAAGCAGGGCAGCCGCATCGACTTTGTCTGGCTTGGGCCCAAGGATGCGAAGAAGTTCTCGGTCCAGCGGTACGAGATCCTCAACAACAACGTCAACGGCATGCTCATCAGCGACCATCGGCCTGTTGTGGGAGACGTCACACTGTTGTCGTAATGTAGCTGGCTGAGGATTAGTATAACTCAAGCAAATAAGGGTTGTCGCAAAAAAAAAAAAAAAGAGCCGCCATTCATTGCGGGCAGTTATTCACGCTCGTATATCAGATTTCTTTTCTGCAACAAGATGCATTTGAAAATGACAAATGTCACTGACGAGTAGCCCGAGAGACATTCGGCGGCTTTATTCGATTTTGTTTCGTAACTATCAACGGGGGAAACCCAACATGAGTGACATAAGACTTGATAGAAGAGTTGAAGTATCGTGGAGGGAGGCAACTCGATCTGCCGAAAGAGATGCCCGGCTGCTCCCTTCTCAGAACTATTCTAGCGCCGTTCCTTGCCCGCCGCTCTTGAGTTGCCAAGGCCACAGAAAGAATCGCCTCTGGAATATCATCAGCCAATGTTGCCGGATCTTGTTTTGCCCACTTCACTAGCCCGTCTAAAATTGGCATCGGACCACACAGCGACGTCAAAACGCTGCGCCCCGCCTGCAACCGTCCAGATTTAGTATGTTTTAGTTGGCTCCAGGCCACCTTCAATGCCTACGTTAATCGAAATGGAAGCGGTCAGTCTCGCGGTCCGGTGACCGACCGTCCGTTCACACGCGGGAGAGGGAAGTCTAACCGAGTTGTTGGGCGCGGGGGGGACATTGCCTGGATCACCCTTCCAATCTTCCCATCTGAGATGAGTCAGCCGTAGGGGGAAGAAAACGCAGATAACTTTGTTATCGTCATTGATAACAACGGGGCGCTGCGGTTGCATACTTCTTTCAGTCGCAAGACTCTGTTCGGCCCATACACCCGCGTCCGTCTCCTTCTCGACTGTTTCCAAAGGGAGACTCCGTTTTTTTATATAATACATTTCGTCCAGTCTCCCGTTGCCGTCGGTCGTCGTTCTCTAGCCATGTTCTCGATTGCGGCCACTATCGCCCCGCGCCGGCTCGCGCTGCTCCCCCAGAGCCTTATCTCGCGAGATGACGCATCCGAGATCCTCGGCAGCATCAGCATGGCTGCCTTCCTGTGCCTCCTGGTAAGTGGACTCTGACACCGGTCATGGCTTCAACTTCCTCACGCCGATGGTATCTAGCTGCCACAGCTCGCTGCGAACTACAGGTTGAAGAGCGCCGACAGCTTGTCGATGGCCTTTCTCTTCATTTGGCTCCTTGGCGATGTGACCAATCTGTTGGGTGAGAAGCCCCGTCCGTATCCCGCGGCTTGGCATATCGCGCCCTCCCAGGTTGATCCTGAACTGACTGATGGTCTTATCAAACCGGCGCAGGGGGTCTAGCCAACCACATTGCCCCGGCAAGCATCGCGGTGACGGGCTATCTGTGCTTCTCGGACTCCACGCTCATCTGCCAGTGCCTTTACTACAACTCCAAGCAACGGCTTCGTGGTTCTCAACGGTCAGGTCCGACGACACCACAGTCTCCGGAGTGTCAGCCGCTTCTTGGTCCCTCGTCCTCGTCCCGAGACAGACGAGCATCTGACCGCACTCAAGACGACGAGACTAGCAGCGGTCCGGCCGTCCCGCATCAGGAAGGCAAGGAGATCCCCGTGGAAGCCGTACGGACTCTCCACGACTGGCGATTCAACTTGGCTTGCATCTTGGCAGTACAGATCCTCGGAATCACCGGTTGGTTCGTACTCCGCGCATTGGGTCTACTTGGAAACGACGAATCTCCCGGAAGCGTGGGCGTCACCGACATTGACGGCATTTCTCACTCTCTCGGCTCGGCCCTTGGCATCATCGGCGCCATCTGCTATCTCTGGTAAGACTTTTTTACGTCGAGAGGCAACGCATTGAAGCTAACCGGCCTAGTGCCCGCATTCCCCAGATCATCAAGAACTACCGAGGGAAATCCTGCGAGGGCAAGTCGACACACCCAGGTGCTGTATCGTATCACTGGCGCTAATCAGTTTGGGGAGCAGGTCTCGCGCCGTTGTTCTTGCTTTTGTCGATCACTGGCAACTTGACCTACGGACTCAGCGTGATCGCGTACAAGCAGGACAGGGACTATCTTCTCACAAGCCTGCCTTGGTTGATGGGGTCGCTGGGAACGATCGTCGAGGACTGTGTTATCCTGCTGCAAGTTCGCCTTTACTCGCGGTTGGAGAAGCAGCCCAGCCAGTCTGCGAGCATCTGAGAGGAGACGTTGTTAATGATTTCATGACATTGGGTATCTGGTATCTCATCTATGATACATTGGCGTTGGTAGACGGTTTCAACTGAGAAGCCTCACTTTGTTTTAGTCTCCCAAGCATGTTGCCACGGCCGTTTATTACACAGTCGGCCATTCCTGCTCTTGAATATCCACCTAATTATGTACTATCCATGTGTCCCTCCGTCTGCACTTTTTAGAAACCAAGTTTTTCGAAGTGAATCAGATGCCCCCTTTTCCGGCCTACGTACGTTGTATACGCAAGGCTTGCCGAAGTGACGGCGAGCACAGAGAGCAAAGCAGGCCAGTTGAACTGTGCCGGTCGGAAGAAGACAATGGTTGAGAGGTACGAGAGGAGCTCGAACGCGTTTTGCCAGGCCGCCTCGACGGTAGAGAAGCGACCACGGCTTTCCGCTTCGACTTCCTGTGGAAGCACCAAGGTCAGCATTGCGCAACAGCTTCCTAACAAAAGGGGGGGGGGGGGGGGGGAGGGGGAAGGGGGCTGAGGAAGTCTCACCTCCTGAACAATTATCTGCGTGCACAAGTCGAATCCTCGGAGTCCGAGACGACTGACAATGGTTCCGGCAACGAGACCGGTCGCCGAGACCAGGGGGTTCGGCACGAAAACCCAGAAGACGACCAGACCAGCGATGAGCGGCATGACCTGGCAGTTGCTCAGCCATAGACCTGCTCTCACCGGCCCGATCCGCGCGATGAGCCAGGGTGCCACCCACGTCGCCAGCACCTCGAACACGACGCTGATGGTTCTCGCAATGCCGATGTACGTCGTGGTGTAGCCGGACGCGACGAGGTACGTCACCATCTGGCCGCCGAAGCTGAGGACCGTGAGATAGAGCAGCGATCCCGCAAAGGATGGTAGGAACGCGCGGTGGCCGAAGTAGAAGCCAAAGTCTGATGCCGATTTTCTGAACAGCCGCCACACATTCCGCCCGGGTCGCGCGGATGACGGCGCATCCTCTGTAGTCGAAGGGAGCTCGGTGTCCGGTTTGCCCTTTTGCTCTTGCAGGCTGGGGACTTCGTCGTATATCCTCGCGATGGCGTAGTATTCCACCACGACCGACGCCATGTTCATGGCGAAGTTGACGATGATGGCGATTTCCGTCGAGAACCCGTCGACAATAGCAATGAATAGGGGCGCCAAGAGCTTGCAGAGAAGATCGATTCGGCGCATTTGTGCGTTGAGGTTGGCGAGGACCTCTGTGTCCCCCTTTGCGAGGACGACAACCTAGGCACACATGGTTTAGAAGGATTCCGCGTTAGTTCCATCCCTGACCGACTCACCCAGTCCTTTTCGACCGAGACCATGTTGATGATGGAGTACAGCTTTTCACCACAAGCCAAGAGGGAGAGGAGGGCCAGAAGGCCCGGCCGGCCATATTCGCCAAGGGGCAGTCCTCGCAAGAGGATATAAAGAATCACGCAGGAAGCCGACACGGCAAGTCGTTGAAACACTAACAGGGTGTTGGCTCAAAAATGTCCCAGACTGACGAGTGCGAGACGGGAGGGGACGGCAACGCCACTGACCTATGGACGCGCGAACAACCTTTAAACGGTCGTTGTTGTCGATGTAGTGCCCGACCGTCGACGCGAACAGCAGCGCCGAGAGGCCTCGGGTGAGCGCGTAGAGCGACATGGGCAGCAGAGTCCCCGGGAAGATGGTTGCGAGGTACAGTACGGCGCCAAACTCGAACATGCGCGAGTTCCAGGTGGACAGAAAGTGCGACAGGTAGAGTCGGCGTGTAATTCGGGGGGTCACTCGGTGGGTGACAGCGGCCGAGCCATCGCCGTGCTCGGCTCCGCTGCCGAGGAGCGGCGTTTGCTCGTCGGGGAGAACATGTTCTTCGTCGTCGAGATGCCGAGACGCTGTCATTGTCCAGAGAGCAGCAACAGTAGCAGCAGCAGCAGTGAACCGAGGTGTGGTAATCCAACTGAGAGGAGCCGAGACGATGGTCGAGAGATGGAAATCGGGATTACCATGATGATGCGCGCCTTGACAGAGGCGAGACGGGGAGGTATATAGACAACCTGACCAGCCATGTCTGACAAACACAAACTCATACACTCAAGCGAGCAGCATGTGGTCTCCGTTAGCAAATGGAAACGAAGCCAGCCCGGCCTGCATTCCCAGCGATTGGGGACGGAGGTGGTCTAGTTCCGTGCCAGGGGGGGGGAGGGGAGGGGACGGATGGGTGTCTCAAGAACTACCGGAGCTATAACCCTTGTCCGTGCTGAACCGAATGATGGGGAGAGATGGAGAGGTGTGGGCAGACGGAGGTAAAGGGGGTTCCGTTCCGTTCCGTCTCCGTTTGCAGAGAACATTCCTTCTATCCAGGACCGCTTGAACTGCGCCCAATAGTGAACACTGAGTACATGATCTACCTTGGATCCGAAAGCAAATCATGAGAATACCAGCACCATTTCAATTATACTTTGGAGTACAGAAGTATCCGTAGTTTGGCAGTAGACAGTGCTCAGAGCATCTATGAATGACCTTGGAAGATCAACCACAAAGCCTAGCTCGTCGAGCCACCTGATCTTCATGATCCTTGCTCGTAGCTTATGTCATCGGAAGCAATCAGGGGACCAGCTCCGCTTACTCATTCTTTTCAAGCTTCTGAAAAGCTCGGATTTCATCATAGACGGAGGTTGGCTGCCTCCGTCTCCATTTTGTCCCAACATGCCACCTCCGATGGGTCTCGAGACAACAACCAAGACGACAACGACCTCCTCCGCAGACGTCTGCGGGTTATCAATCTAATCTCAGAATGCCGCCGAAGCGAGCCTGCGACGTATGCTACCGCCGGAAGGTGCGTACCGTGACTCCATGAACAACCCCCCCCAACCAACGTGCATAAGACTCCTAAGCGTGAACCTGACTTGGCATTACTGAGCGTTTCCGTGTAGATCCAGTGCTCCATTCCCGCAGATGGTCCTCCGTGCGACTGGTGTAGTCACCACGGATCCGCCTGTTCCTTTAACCGAGATGCGCCGCGGAGGACAAAACGCACAAAGTGAGTGCATCGTCCCCAGGTCGAGCAAGCAAGCAACCGTGTGGGGAGTGATGCGTCGGGTCTTTCTTCTGATACCGTAGGCCAGAGTGACTTTGGGCGACGTAGAGTGTCTGAACGACCGTATCCAGCAACTAGAGGATGCGTTGGCCCAGGCGAACACCCGGTCTGCGATTCATGAAGAGAGCTCCGGCCAGCCAACTCCGACGGTCTCGATTTCCGAACCAAGCACCGCACCCATCCGAAGTCCCACAACCGCAGGCTCGGCCTCCCATGCTCATACGAATACCGAGCATCGTTACTCACCTCTCATCATCTCACGAACCCCCGGACATGCCGCCGGTGACATACTGGGTTCCACTTCCAAAGCCCTTCAGCCCGGCAGCCATATCGGGCCAAACTGGTTCTTCAGAGGTATTCACGCCTTCTCCGACGAGGGTCGTCGGTGGATCTCGTCCAAGACTGCTCAACCTCTTGACTGGACCAAGCTGCGAATATTCACCGCCACACCTTCACCGCTGGTAGCAGGATGTGCACAATCGTCGGCGGAGCTCTGCGAGTTGCCAGGCAAAGAGGCCTGTCGAGAGCTTGTAGCACTTTTCCTCCAGTCAACCTTCCAACTCGACTTCCCTGTGATCGACCCGGTCCTCATCGAAGAGACCATCGACCTAGCTTATGAAGATATCGACAATGGGCCCCCCGCGCCAGTTCATCTAACGGCCCAAGCATGTGTGTTCGCCGCTCTCAGCATCATAGCCTTTTTGCCAGGGCATCCTTTTCCCGTCAATGGTGATGCATACGCACGAAAGTCGCGATTTCTTCTGAACCATATCCCTCATGATGTAAGCTGCACGGCTTTGCAGACAGTAGTCATGTTGGTAAGCTCTTCACCTCCGGTATTCTGGATCCAATGATCTGCTGACCTCAATGCACAGCATGTTCAGTGTTTGCTGGGCGGTCGCTGGCAGGAAGCCGAGTCGTATCTCTCGATTGCCTGCCGAATGGTGTATACACTTAGAGGACACGTCTTCGAAGGACAACAGGCTCCGAGTACAAGTGATCCATCACCCAACAAGGAAACGCGGCATGTTCGGAACCTTTTCTGGCTCTGCTATGTATCAGACAAAGACCTGTCCCTTCGTACCGGGCAGCCTCCCTTGCTTGCCGACATCTACTGCGACCTGACTTTGCCCGAAAGCTACCTGAGCTCTTACACGTATTTACGCGGCCTCGAAGAACCCTCCCGGCTTGGCGATACACACCTGGCCAGTCTCACGCCGCACCTCTGGGGCGACGCCCAGCTCGGCTGCCTTAAGGAAAAGATATACCGCCTCCTCTACTCCGTCCACGCGACGAGCGACAAGGACAACCGGCTCCTGGTGCACATCCGCCAGCTGGATGATGAGATCGAGCGCTGGCGGCTCTCCGTCCCCCTCGATTTCCGCCCTGCCCTCTCCGTCTCCCCAGACACGCTGATCGTCACGCGCGAGACCAAACCACCCCAGCGGAAGCGGTACTTCCATCTCCTGCTCGAGTACTGGTACTTGATGATCTTTGTCCATACGACGGTCAGGAGATACGACGCCCATACGGTGATTGGCGATGGGAGCCATGACCTGCATAGCGTCATCCACTCGAGCTACGACCTGTCTCTGGAGGCTGGCAGATCGACGCTTCGGTGCCTGAGGGTGTTTACGAAGACACTGTCGGACGAGCATCTGTGGTAAGCCGCGCCCTTTGACCGAGCTGCCGCCGCTGCTGGCCAGCGTCAGTCTCCAGCAGTGAGTCCCCCTGTTGGCTAAGATGACCTGCAGGTTTCTTATTTTCTACACCACCAATGCCGCCATCTCTCTCTTCCTCAACATAGTCATCCACCCGGAGGAGGTAGACGGACAGCTTGACTTGGAGCTCCTCATCTCGGCGGCCAACACACTCCGCATGGTAAAGCCGCGGGGCGCAGTGCCGGACGAAGGGGCCCGGATACAGCAGCACTCCGACTTCATCATGTGGCTCGTATGGCTTGGGTCATGCGCCATAACGAAGGAGAGAGAAGGGAATGGACACCATGGTTAAGTAGCAGGAGAAAGAGGGTCCAGACGCCTCATAAAAGGGTTCCGAGGCAATCTGAACAGACAAGCAGTCGGGCCACCACTGCATCTACCCCACTCAAAGTACTGCGGGCGAGACCATGCCAATCATTGCATGTCATTCAGGGATACCGAGTTCAGTCCGGCGTGGTATTGCAGCCTCCAGATGACTTCCTGGCGCCATCTTGTCAGGGGAATGGGCAGCTTTCACGCCTTCACGCTGGCGCACGTTCAGGACCACTGTCATCAATGTCACCATTCACGCGCCGGTCCCTGGTATCTATATACGGCTATACATTGACGGGGTAGACATGCCGATGGCCAAGTTGTGTCACGGTGAGGGCGACGCCGACGCATGTGTACATTGAATGCATTCCGATGTCTGGAAAGTGCTCAGACGGCCCTCATATGTACTTACTTAAATGACACGTCCCCGGCAGCTGTGGCAGAGTTGATTAGGCAAGAGAAACACGGAAATCATGTGTTTTAACTAGAAGACACGCAATAAAGAGGGAAGAATCTACAAATGATTCAGCGTATGATAGATACTCTTGAAGCCTGCGTAGACTTTAGCTCGTCCTTCGTTTCAAAGCATTTCTATGATGATGTTCCCCGAGGTGAAATCATAAGAAGCATGTTGCAGCTGATCATCCGAATGTCGCAGCTTCTATTCAGCGTTCTCAGCTTTGCGTTTACTTCTAGCCTGGCTTGCCTGAGTCTCCGTACACAGAGACCTTATCGCCCGTAGCATTGGCACTGTAGGGAGAGAGTAACATGACACGGACAGAAGCACAGCAAAGTTGGGCGTTCATTCACACCGAGACTCACCGAGGATGGCTGTCCTGTCCCCCCCCACGTGCCCGTCACCTTTGCAAACCCAAGCTTTTCAACCCCCGCCCGGGTCGAACTCGTAAAATGAAGACCAATCGAGTGGCTTGGATGTCTGCTAGTCGAATCCTCTAAAGAACAGACCGTCCACCGTCACCTTCGGGAGTTGTCGCAGGCGTTGCTGCGCCGCGCTTCCGCATCCGATCGTTGGCAGCCACATCCGCACCGAGATGGTGGGCCGCTGGTCGGCGACATCCGACCGATAGACTTACTCGGCCGACGAACCCAGCTCGGGGAGATAGAGTGAGGGAGGTAGAGAGCAAGCTGATACTGGTTATCGAGAGGAGAAGAAAAGCCAGCCTCGAGATAGACTCGCGTGCCCTCTTGCCCAAGAAGGGCATCTCATTCCCGCTGGCCAGCAGCCACAATATCGGTTCCTGTTCTTCTTATCTCTCGAGTCATCCATCACCCTCTTCCCACTCCCCCCCCCCCGTCCCTCAACAGAGTTACGCAAGCTCGGCCCAGTATCTGGTCCATACTCATCGCCGGGATCGCAGAGCGGACATATCCCTACTCAGCGCGGTGACATCGACCTTCCGTCTTCGGCCTAGAGACCCCTGGGGACAAGCCCCCCAACGTTATCAGGGAAAACCAGCCCCAGGCGTACCGTGGGATGGCATTGGACGCTGTCTGGATTTAACGTTATTTGCTCCTCTCTAGGCTCCATAGGGCAGGGATCTGTTGGCCTGTGATTTTTTTTTCTTCTCCAAGTGGCGGGGAAACTCTCTCTTTTTTTTTTCTTCCCGGTCTTCTTGTCTTTCTTTCATTCGTTCTCGCTCCGACTCGAACAGACCAACGCAACGAAAAGGCTTACCGGAGCTTGGATGGAAACAGAAGGCCGGATGACATGTCGGGACCAAGGGACAGAGAGAGAGACATGCGCCAAGCCGGCCTGGCACAACGTGACGGCTTGCGATGACACCGTTGAGACCATGTCCCTAAGGTAGGTCATGCAGTAGCAGCGGTAGCAGCAGCAGCAGCAGCAGCAAGCAGCAGTACATCGTACAACCAACCGAGGGATTGTCACTCTCCGCTCCGCAGTCTGGAGTGCATCCATTGGGCTCCATGATGAGCGTCCGGTTGCTCCGCACTCGTTCGTCAGGGTACGTGGGGTGACCATGTTCTACGTTTCTGTAGCACGAAAATGGTTGGGGGGGGGGGGGGGGGTTGCTCTCAATGTCACCAGAGAGGAGGCCTGCCACGACTCTCCCAGAATCCCTCTCGCTCGTCCTCAAGTTTCGCCCCATCTCCCAGACAAGGCCTAGTCTTGGACCCAAACATCTCGGTTATCCGTCGAGAGCAGTCGAGTCGAGTCGAGCCGAGCCTCGAGCTGAACAAGAGACTCGAGAGACCGTGATGAGTCTCTGACCGCAGATTGGTCCATGAGTCGCACGAAGGAATTAACACCACCAACAGGAACACGCCAATACTAGCCCCCCGGCTCTTGTCTTCGACCCAACATCGAGTCTCCTGAAGGGGAAAAGAGGCCGCTGATAAGCCAATCATCAAAACCGCGACCACACGTGTATCCCCCCTCGTCTGCCCGCGGCTGCAGCTCTTGGCAAATTGCTACCTTTTCACCGAAGAAGCTGGCTTTCCCGGCACCAACACTCTTGGCGAGTGGCCAGGAGAGAAAGACGAGCCTCGGGAGCCTCTCGTCGTCTTTGTCCAGCCAGTCAGAGTTGTCCGAGATGCTCTTCTCGAGCTGTTGAACCCCCCCCTGTCTGTCTGTCTCTCTGTTTCTTCGTTGCCCGGTGTCACAATCGCATGTGGTTCCCTCCCCCACAGTCGTCCACCCTCGTGCGCGCGCAGAGATCGGCGGGCTGCCCAATAGGTTTTTTTCTTGTATAGGTAGGTATATAATAGCACACATATATATATATCAAGGTCGAGGGTAGCTTGGATTCCACAACCCACGATAGCTTTTGTGAAGACAGCCGAAGCTTTCCCTCCCCTCTTCGTCCTCCTCCTGTGTCCCCAGTTCATTGTGTGGCGCAGCGTCAACCACGGCATCACGGAGGCTTAATTGACTCTTCCCGTGTAACCCGGATACATCAGACCGAGCCTCAACCTCGACCTTGACCTCGTCGTGGTCCATCTTTCTGATTCTCTGTCTCTCTCTCCCTGTCTCCCTCTCCCACCGTCCACCACCACCGCCCACGATGCGCCAGTCTCTCTCGACGCTGGCCCTGGCCCTCCTCGCCGGCACCGCCTCGGCGGTCCCCGAGAAGGAGGACGGTGACCACCTCTACTCGTCCCACCTCGCCAAGCGCGGCATCGACGCCGAGGGCAACTTCAACGTCTCCTTCTTCCACGTCAACGACGTCCACGCCCACCTCGACGAGTTCTCGTCCTCGGGCACCGACTGCACGCGCCCCGAGCGCGGCTGCTACGGCGGCTACGCGCGCATCAAGCACACGGTCGACGAGCTCCGCCCGCAGTACAACGACTCGCTCTGGCTCAACGTCGGCGACGAGTTCCAGGGCACGCTCTTCTACTCCTTCTACAAGGGCGAGAAGATCGCCGAGACCATCAACCAGCTCGGCTTCGACGCCATGACGCTCGGCAACCACGAGTTCGACGGCGGCGACGACGAGCTCGGCGACTTCCTGCTCAACCTGACCTTCCCCGTCGTCTCGGCCAACATCGTCTCGGACAACGAGAAGCTCAACAAGACCATCAAGCCCTACCACATCTTCGACGCCCAGCAGCTCGCCGTCATCGGCGTCACCACCACCTCCACGCCGGGCATCTCGTCCCCCGGCGAGGGCACCAAGTTCCTCGACGTCGTCAGCACCGTCCAGTCCACCATCGACCACATCCGCTCCACCACCAACATCACCCGCATCGCCGCCATCACCCACATCGGCTACGAGGAGGACCAGAAGCTTGCCGAGCAGACCACCGGCCTCTACCTCATCATGGGCGGCCACTCCCACACCCTGCTGGGCGACATGGAGGACGCCGAGGGCCCCTACCCGACCGTCAAGAAGAACCGCGACGGCGACGACGTCTTCATCGTCACCGCCTACCGCTGGGGCGAGTACGTCGGCTACATCGACGTCACCTACGACGCCGACGGCAAGGTCCTCGCCTACCACGGCGGCCCCATCCACCTCACCAACACCACCGAGCAGGACCCGGAGCTGCAGGCCCAGATCGAGGCGTGGCGCGGACCGTTCGAGGCCTTCGCCTCCGAGGTCGTCGGCTCCACCAACGTCGAGCTCGACCAGACGCTCTGCCAGCGCCAGGAGTGCCTCCTCGGCAACGTCATGACGGACGCCATGTACGAGTACCGCCTCAACACCTCGGCCTCGGCCTCGTCCGCGACGCCCCCCGACTTCGCCCTCATCAACGCCGGCGGCATCCGCGCCACCATCGACCAGGGCGACATCACCCGCGGCGAGGTCCTCACCTCGTTCCCCTTTGGCAACTCCATCGTCGAGATCGAGTACAAGGGCTCCGACCTGCGCAAGGTGCTCGAGGGCGCCGTCAGCAAGGTCAACCAGTTCAACGGCGCCGCCATCACCTCCTTCTTCCAGGTCTCCAAGAACGTCGTCATCCAGTACAACACGACCGGCAACAACGGCTCCAAGCTCGTCTCCGTCGAGGTCGCCGGCGAGGCCCTCGACGACGACAAGGACTACCGCGTCGTCACCCTCGACTTCCTGGCCGGCGGCGGCGACAACATCTTTGTCGCCACCACCGACTTCGTCTCCCTCGACACCCAGGACGAGGTCCTCGTGCAGTACGTGCAGGCCAAGAGCCCCATCGACGCAAAGATCGAGGGCCGCATCGTCCAGAGCAACGGCACCGCCACCACGCCCACCGGCACTGCCACCGGCACCGGCACCGGCGCCGCCCCGACCTCCACCTCGGGACAGAGCGGTGCCGGCATGGTGTCCGTCAGCGTCGGCGCCGTGGCCCTGAGCCTGTTTGCCGTCCTGGCCATGTAGATTTGATATCCCCGGGGGCGCATGTGTAATGTAATGTAGTAAATGAAGCGGACGACGTAGATGTATAAGTAAAGTAATTATATAAGAGTATGTCTTGGCCCAAAACGTTGGTTATCCCTGAGTACATGGGTCTGCTTCGATGTGACGTCAACTTTTTCTAGATTTCACATGTCTTTCTTCACGTATCATAGATGGGATTGACTCGCAAGTGATCAGCAACATTGTCAACCGCTTTCGTCGTGAATCTTCCAATTCTTCCACAACTGGAGGTGGGGTGTTCCGAGCAGAAAAGACTGATATGGTTGTGAGTTTAACTCTAAAACAGACACGGATACAATCATCAGACCGACGGGATGGTCACCATGAGAAGGACCAGAGCTGAAGAAGAGGATCCCTTGCTCTACACACCACACAGCCCTGAATAATTACACTCAAACCTACCAGTACCAACGCCATCGCCACCCACTCAAGACTCACACTCACACTCACACGCTGTCAAGCCTCAAGGCTTACCGGAATTGACGATAGATGTCCGTTCCGTAACCTGAGCCTCGACCGCCTCAAAGTCTGATGGCGGCCGAGAAGAGTGGCTGTATCATGTGTTACCTGTCCTCGCAACGATCTCCCTGGCTGTCACCGTATCTCCCAACTTCAGTGTGCAGTACTTGTACATACGCGACCGTGGTTACGTGCTATCGCTACCTAGGTAGCTACCACTCACTCCAGATGTTTCGGATGCGCCGGTGTGTAAACGATGCGGGGAGAGTTTGGCAGATTGACGTGGGTTGCCATGCTTCGGCGGTGCGGGGAGAGGAGGGGAAAGATATCACAAAAGCACAAGATCGCTCATCAACACGAAGGTGAGAACCTCTAAACCATATTCAGATCCCTTAATAATTGATGATGAGGTCCTCACTACTCGGCTCACTTGACGTTCCAGTCTCGCTCGCCGGGCTGCTGGCGAGCGTCGCCATCGCAAGCGCGGCCATCTACATCATCTACCAGCGGTACTTCCACCCCTTGGCCGCGTATCCGGGCCCTTTTTGGGCGTCCATCACGGATCTCTGGCAGGTAAACGAGTTCCTGTCGCTGAGACAGCCCTACAACTTGGCGGACCTCCACCAGAGATACGGCGAGTTCGTGCGCTACGGCCCGGACAAGCTGAGCATCACCGCCGAGGAGGTCGTTCCTTTGGTGTACCAGAAGGGCGGCCAGCGGTTGCCCAAGACCGAATACTACGATGCGTTTGGGTCGAAGACGCCCAACGTGTTTGGGATGAGATCGCCCGAGGTAGCAACCCAAACCAAACCAAACCAACCAGAGGCTCACGGAGCCATGCAGAGAGAGTTTTGGTGCTGATCCCCCTCACAGCTGCACTCCATCCGCCGGCGTCACATGTCGCACAGCTTCTCCATGACAAGCGTCAAGGGCATGGAGCAGTACCTGGACGAGAACATCACCCTCTTGCGCGAGAAGATCGCGAGGCTCTCCAAGGAAGGGAGACCATTCGACCTGAAAAGGCTGCTTCACTTCTATACCATCGACGTCCTCGGGGAGCTAGCCTTCAGCCGCTCCTTCGGCGTCCAGCTCTCCGGCGACGAATCTCGCGTGCCGCCGGTCATCCCGCACACCCTCCTCGGATCGACGCTGGGGTCCTGGCCGGCCATGACGCAGACTCTCAAGCAGTGGCTACCGAGGGTGCCGCTCCAAGGGCTGCAAGCTCTGTTCCGGGGCAGGGCGAAATGCGCGGGTATGGCGGCCGACTGTGTTCGGCGACGGCTTGAGGAAGTTGAGCAGGATGAGCAAAAGGGGAAGATCCAGAGGAAGGACATCTTGACGAACCTCATCCTCGCAAGGCACCCCGAGACGGGGGAGAAGATTGCGTCGAAGGACCTCGAGGCGGAGGCGTTTGGGATGATGTGAGTTTAGGGACTCGAGACGTTCATCTCCCGTTCTTGAAGCAGCACTACTAACACCCTTTTCTCTTTTTTCCGGACTGGCAGCATTGCTGGGACGCACACGACGAGCGCCACTGCCACGCTGCTCTTCTGGAACCTGCTGCACAACCCGGAA
Organism: Colletotrichum higginsianum IMI 349063; assembly: GCF_001672515.1. Lineage (NCBI taxonomy): Eukaryota > Fungi > Ascomycota > Sordariomycetes > Glomerellales > Glomerellaceae > Colletotrichum > Colletotrichum higginsianum. Next base: position 3,422,580 of record NC_030961.1, on the reverse strand, counting down.
GCCCTAAGGAAGTGTGTTGACGAGGTTGACGATAGCCTGACGTCACTGGACAACGGCAAAGAGGCCTACTCGATCGCCGAGGTCGAGAACTCGTTGCCGTTCCTGCGATCGTGCGTCAAGGAGAACTACCGGCTGACCCCCGTGTTCACCATGCCCCTGGCGAGACGCGTGACTTCTCCCGAGGGCATCATCGTTGCCGGCCGACACATCAAGCAAGGGGTGAGTTCTCCCTATTCCCCGTTTACCCTCTGACTTGACACAATGGTGTCATGAGGGAGGGAGGGAGGAGAGGAGAGGGAGGAGAGGGGGTTTTGCTTCTCCGAGACGTTGTCTTGCACCCCGCTCACGAAAACACATACCACAGACATCAGTTGCCGTATGCAACCACTCGTTTCACCACAACCCGCGGGTCTGGGGCGACGACCACGACGTGTTCGACCCGGCTCGATGGGACCAGCCCGAGACCGCCGCGCGCGGACGCTTCCTCATGCACTTTGGCCTCGGGGCCCGTCAGTGTCTCGGTAAGACGCTGGCGCAGTCCAACATCTACAAGCTCGCCAGCACCCTGCTGCGAGACTTTGACTTCCGGCTTGCCGACCCGGTGGAAGAGGGCCAGGTGGCGAGGGGCCAGTTCCGCGGGAAGCTGCCGCAGATGATCAGCGTGGGCGTGAGCGACCTGAAGGGCCCGTTGATGGTTATCGCCAGACCGAGGACTGCAGACGATGCGGTGTAAAGAGGGGGGGGGGGGAGGCGAGATGAGACTGGTCATCGATTGGGATGCATTTTTTGAACACGGTAGCTGATGTCGAGGGTGAAGTCTTTATTCCAGTTTCATCTCTACGATTAGACAAATGTCAAGATGTCTATACATTATCAAAACTCCATGAGCCCAGCCCATTTATAAACCATAAACCCATTCATCCTTTTCATATATAGCTCGAGGCACTCCAAAAAAGAAAACGCCGTATCAGTCTAGAGCCAAAGCCAGGTCTCCTTCAGTCATCAACCCATTACAGGACATTAATATAGACATGAAAATCATCATCCTTCATCCACCGTCAGATCTGCGCGGGCTTGATGTTGCCCAGCTCCGTCGGCAGACTCGTGTGCCTCACCGTGGTGTTCTCGGGCCTCCACCCCCTGAACATGGGATGCGAGAGCAGCGGCGGCGTCTTCAGGCGTATCGTCGGCGGGCGGACGAGACCCCCTCCCGACTCTCTCACGCCTCCAACCCCCGCCTCCTCCTCCTCCTCGACGGGCAGCGTGACGCGGCGCGTCGGGTACTTCTTATGGAGCAGCTGCCACGTCCTCTCGACGCGGGCCTCGTGCTCGGTCCAGTCGCCGCCGCGGAGGGCCATCAGCAAACCCTCGCCCTCCTCCGCGTCGATGCTCGCCTTGGACCTGTTGCGGCCGTGCCAGGTCCTGTTGCGGGTGCGCGGGGGCGGCGAGACGGGTGCGGCGTCGGGGCTGCCGGGACTGTCCGGGGCGGCGGCGACGACGACGACAACGGGGTCTACGGTGACGGAGGATGACCTGTCCTGCAGCGACTTGCGGATGATGGTGTCCCGCAGCTCCTCCTCGGCCAGCAGGATGCGCGAGCGGGTCAGCTTCGTGCGGCGGGCGTACTCGTCCCAGGTGAGGTCCGGGTCGCGCAGGCAAGCGTTTTTGAAGTCCTCGGCGGATTGCTGTTTCCTGCGGCGGCGGCGGCGAGTGACGATGAAGTAGGCGGCGAGGGCGACGGCGAGGAGGAGGGCGGCGCCGAGAACGGTGGAGATGATGATGAGGGTCTGGGTGCTCGGGGCGCCGGGGGCCGGGGCGGTGAAGTCGGCGGCTACGGGGTCGGCCGGGGCGGAAGACGAGGAAGACGAAGAGGAGGACGACGAGGAGGAGACGGTCTTGTCGTCGGATCTCGAGGAGAGGGGGATCAACATCTTTTCTAGCGAGTGACTGGTGTTTCGACTTTTGGTTTGTTTCTTAAACGAATGTGGTGTGTGTAGCCATGGACTCCAGAAAGGGGAAAACAAAAAAGAGAGTCGGACGGGAAACGACCCCCGGGCACACGAAGGAATAATGTGGGATGTAGAAGTCGAAACTCTTGACCGCTTGAGATTGTGTGACTGACATGGGGGGGTGAGGAGGAGGGAGGAGGAGGAGGAGGAGGGGGAGCACATCCGTCTTTGTATCAACACGGACACTCTCCGTGGACCATCTCCGGGTGTGAGGCAATACTCCAGCCAAAAACAAAGGCGGTATTCTATTTTAAAACGATTAGACGTGCATAATTCTCCAAGCAAAAAAAGGACTCTAGGAGGGCGTTTTCCTCGCAGACTGACGACGTAGACTAGAACGACTAGCCTCCTGTTGGGCCTGCGCAGGAACCGGGACCGGACGCCAGGAACACGGCACTCATTCACCTGGGCTGCTTTTCTCACCGCATCGTCCCACGGTGGCTGCAGGCGATATTCTCCTCTCTGCACGCCAATCCTGGCACACACACCCCTCCTCTTGGCGGGCGGAAGCGAGACCCGGAGGCCGCTCGACGTACAGGCACCCGGAAGGATACGAGACTGGACTGAGAGAGAGAGAGAGACTGACAGGAAGCAGACAAACATGGGCACAGCAACAGTGGGTGGGATCTCTCTCTCTCTTTCTCTCTCTCTGTGTGTGTGTGTGTGTGTGAGATGAGAAAAGGATGGCTGGGCGTCTGGCTGTCTCTCTGGGTGGTTCGCCCGGTGTCCACGAACCATAAAGTCTCGTCTCTCCCTCTCCCGCCAGAGTCAGTCATGATTCAAGGGCCGGCTCGCTACGACAGGGGCATGGCAAGGGGGGGGGATGGGGGGAAAAGGCATGCGTTCGCCGACTCCTCAAGAGACCGCAAACCCGTGATTAGGGAACAGAGGTGTAAAAAAAAACAAAAAAACCACCCAGCCACACAGATCAGAGACTCCAAGGATGAGGGACTTTAGGGCTGGCCAGGGGTCCTGAGATAGCTGTTGGCGCGCTATAAATGGACACCCCTTTCTGTCGGGAACGAAAGAGAGAGAGAGAGAGAGAGAGGGACCAAGAGGGGGTCGTCAACACGAGGTTAGACACAGTAGCGCCGCATTGGCACGAAAGCCCCAAAAGCAAACCCCCGGGCAAAATATGCCGTGTGGCTGCTTGTTCGAGTGCGACGGGGAGGGTTTCCCGGCCCTCTTCAAGGCCCGCGGGATGGCCATGTTCGCCGGCCGCGGGCCTATCAGCGATCAGAGGGACTCTGGGAACTCCCGGTGGTGGTGGCTGGACCGGCGGCCGAGCCATGCGAGACAGGGATCGGACGGTTTTCTCTCGGCCGTCGTTCTCTGTCGTCTCCTGGTTGGTTGTCTTGGTCTCTGGCCTCGTCTGGCTGGTTGGCTGGTTGCTATTGCTGTTGCTATTGCCATTGCTCCTTGCCGATAACCGGTACACAATGATGGGGGATTCTGGCCCGAGACTGGAAGACCATCCAGTCGTGGGCGTCCGTCATTGGACGAGCGTGTCACGTACGTGAGATCCAACGGACCGCATGCTTGGTTTGCGTACTTCTCGTGGTTCTTCAGGCACAAACAACATACGCGGAGGCTAGACGGGCAATGGCGGGTGATGTGGATGGATGGACGGATGGATTGATGGATGCATCTTGCAGTGGGAGGAGAGTGTCGCTTGACTCACAACCCAACCTGCACTTGGGCAGCGGAGGAAGCAAAATGTCCGACATGACGATCTCCCTCAATGTCTCACTTGTCAACCCGGGCGTGGCCTTCGTTGTTCTATCTTTGCTTCATTCGGACAAACGCAAGTCAACGCAGCCACACCGCTCCCTCCCTCTCCCGGTCCGCGGGGAGAAAAAGGCAATCAGGGCAAACAAAAATCATCCCATCCGTGTTTCTGATTTCTTGCTTCTGTTTGCCTCGTACGACGGCACGTTGCATCTAGAGACTTTTGTTTCGGCCAACGACGCAGCAAACCACGCAAGATGCCGAAGAGACTCTTTGCAGTTTCCCGCCGCTTCCTATGCTCCTCTCATCCTCTCTCTCACAGACTCTCGGTCCTTTGAGCTCTTGTAGCAGGCCGTCGTCGTCTCCATCCATCCATCCATCCATCCGTCACAAACTCCCATCCAAGACAAAGTCCAACACCACAACCTGTCTTTTCTGCCCCTCAGTCCGCGTGTAGATGGAAACCATCTGCTGCGCCCCCGACTCGTACGCCTCGATCTGCGGCTCGCCCGAGAACCCGCCCCCCCGCCAGAGCGTGACATACTCGAACCCGAGCCCCCCGCCCTCGGTCTCGTCGCCGCCGCCGCCGCCGCCGCCGCCGTCCTTCTTCTTCCGAGGCAGCCGGGCGCCCAGGACCGTGAGCGTGTCGTCCCGGTTCCCCGGTAGCGCAAACACGACGCCGCCACCGCCCGGCACAGCGACGACGTCCCCGCGCGCGCCCGTCCGCGTCGGTCGGAGGTCGTCCGGCAGCGCGTGCCGGCTCCATTCGCCCGCCTCCGGGCTGCGGTAGTAGTGCATCCAGACCTCGTTCTCGCGGTTCAGCACGTGGAACCCGCCGTCGCCATCGGCCGCCTGCGCCTCCTGGTTCAGGATGCCGCTGTTCATGGGTATGTCGAAGACGATGAGGTCCTCGCCGTCGGGGAACACGGTCTCGCCGAGCTCGAGGTTGGCGAGGCGTTCGCCGCGGGTGTTATTGAATGTCTTGCCTCCGTCGTCGCTGTTGACGTAGAATAACTGCGTTGAAGAGGTTAGAAGCAAGTCACCATCATTCTCTCTCTCACACACTCTCTCACACACTCTCTCACACACTCTCTCTCACTCTCTCACTCTCTCACTCTCTCACTCTCTCACTCTCTCACTCTCTCACTCTCTCACTCTCTCACTCTCTCACTCTCTCACTCTCTCACTCTCTCACTCTCTCACTCTCTCACTCTCTCACTCTCTCACTCTCTCACTCTCTCACTCTCTCACTCTCTCACTCTCTCACTCTCTCACTCTCTCACTCTCTCACTCTCTCACTCTCTCACTCTCTCACTCTCTATCACTCACTCTCTCTCACTCACTCTCTCTCACTCACTCTCTCTCACTTCACCCCCCGCGTCTCTCCAGGGACCGTCTACTTACATTGTGGTTATTCTCGGGCCCGTTGGGTCCGGCCTGGACGGTGTGCAGCCTCGCCTCGGGGTCGTCGACGCCCTCGTACCAGACGAATCCACGGTAGGTCCCGGACACGTGGATGCGCCCGCCCGCGTACGAGATGCCGTTGATGTACGGGTTGTTCTTGACGCCCGTGAGGAACTGGCCGACGTACGAGTACGACTGAGTCTTGCTGCTGTATCTAAAGAGGTGATCGGATCCCGCGCCGGCTCTGACTCGGCGGCCGTCAGCTGCGACAATCCTAGTACTATCTCACGACATCGACGGACACGGGCGGCTCACGTACATGCCAATGCGGTAGCTCAGAAGGAGATCGTCGTCGACGCGTAGGAACCGGGGGTACGTCGTCTCGAGGAAGAGCTTCTCGATGCCCAGCTGGCCGGTGCGAGTGTAGCCCGGCAACTGGTTGTGAGTCGGGCTGAACAGCGACGGCGTCCACTGGTGCGCAGCTGGGTTCGTCGCGACGCCCTGCACCGACATGCGGTAGTGCAGACTTGACACATCCCTCCGTCAACAAGGAGGTCCTCTGAACAGGCGAGACGCGAGTGGGGTGATTGATTGTCTTGACTCACGGATCGCAGTGGTGGTCGAAGGAGACGTGGATGGACCCGTCCCCGGCGCAGACGCCTATCGAGATGGTGTTGTGCCCGTCGTCCGCCGTCTGCTCGTAGTCGGCAAAGGTCAACGTCTCCCAGCTTCCGAGTGAGCCGCCGACGGGCCGCCGCGCGAGGCTGACCAGGAGGACGTCGCTGTCGGCATCCTTGTGAGCGTAGAAGCAGGCGTACTGCCAGCCGCTGAAGGTCGTCAGCGCGTCCTGCTGGAACGAGTTGGCGTTGATGCGGTGCTCTCGTCGAGCGTCGGGCGCCAACTCGGACTTGGCGAGCAGCGTCAGTTGGCAACTTGAACCCATTTCGTGTGTAGAACCGATCTTGGAATTCCACTCTGAATCTCACTCGCACTCTCTCACTCTGCCAATGCCGCGTTCTTACGCAAGGCCTTGTCAGACCTACCAACCAATCAACCAAGTAGCCCCTCTCTGTCTCTCTCTCTCTCTCTTTCTCTCTCTCTGCGTGTGCCGTTCACTGTGACGTATGGTTGATCACTCCCATGACACACCACCACTACACTATAATCGGGGAAAGGGGAGCCGAGGCGGATGCGGGATTGCTTCCCCCCCACCGGGTGACGATTCCCCCGATACGCCGATGTGGCTGAGGATCCCGAGTCTTCGTCCGAACAGCCGACGCGCCCATTCCAAGACCCGGCGCTTCTGACGATGCCCGATCCCCTCATCCCACTGTTGGTTCAACCCAAAAAATATGGCAAAGCGAGAGTCGAGAGAACTACCTACCCTGTCGAGCCGTGGCGGGCCCCCTCTCAGTTTGTCTCCATTCGCCTCGGCTTCCCTCCACAGACACCCCCATGTTTCCCCCGCGTTTTGCAACCATGCGCGCCGCCTGCCTCTCTTGTTGTTTCCCTCGCCAATGGGGCGCTTCCCGGACAAAGGTCTGGATGGAACCATCCGCGGGGAGGAGAGGGGGCAGACAAGACGAGACTGACTTGATAGCGGAGCTCGTGCAGATGGGAATGATCAGCAGGGAAATGCTGTTTGTGTGCGACTTTGTAGAGTTGGGAAACTGGATATAAACAATCGCAAGCTGCCGCCTCCTCTGCCGCATCGCACTGTTTTTGTTTTTGGCAGAGTTGTTCCCGTTCATCTCAACTCCCTCCCATCATCCTGATAGTCATAAGTTGTCAGCTGAGAAAAAGGTCACTTCCAGCGCCGTGCAAAAGAAAAAAAAAAGAAGAAAAAAAGAAAGAAAAAGGGAGAGAAAAAGAGACAACCAAACAGATCCCGCAACCATGGGCTGGAACCTCAAGTTGAAGAACAGCGACGACCGCCACGCCCTCGAGTCGACGACGCCGTCCACCACCAAGACGGTCTCCTGGCTTAAGGACCCGGGTCTCCGGCCGCTCAACTTCGGCCTCTTCTTCCTCCTCTTTGGCGACGTCGCCCACGGCTTCGACGGGTCTCTCATCAACAACCTGCAGCAGATCAACAAATGGCAAGAAGGTCAGTCAGTCAGTCCGTCAGTCAGCCAGCCACAACCAACTCCTTCGAGGCCGTTCCGTTGCTAGAAGAACCTCCTCTACCTCCCCTTCTTTCCAACTCCCCCCTTGTTGAGTTTCTTTCTGACACGACACACGCACCCACGACATGCAGACTTTGACCACCCGCGCAAGAGCCTCCTCGGCGCCCTCAGCGCGTCCTACTGGATCGGCAACATCCTCGGCGTCGTCCTCATCCCCCTCGTCGCCGATCGCCTCGGCCGCCGCATCGCCATCGCCGCCGGCTCCCTCCTCTGCATCGGCGGCGCCGCCATCTGCGCCGCCACCACCAGCAACGGCGCCTTCATCGCCGGCCGCATCCTCCTCGGCATGGGCGGCGTCATGTGCTCCTCCGTCTCGACCGTCCTCATGACCGAGCTGGCCTATCCCGCCCACCGCGCCACCGCCACCGCCCTCAGCAGCACCACCTACAGCGTCGGCGCCATCCTCGCCGCCTGGGTCGCCTTCGGCAGCTTCCGCATCGAAGATTCATGGTTAGTCTATTTCTCTCTCTCTCTCTCCAACTCTCTCTCCCCCACTCTCTCTGCTTGGGGGAGCGGGAGAGCATTATCCGCTACGATACTTCCCAAGCTAACCAGAAGCTTTCCTCCAGGGCTTGGAGAACGCCAACCTTGATCCAGGCGTTTCCCTCGGCCATGGTTCTGTGCGGACTTTTCTTTCTTCCAGAGTAAGTCGTCGTCACTTCGGCTGTCAGACGAAGCTTGTCCCCCTCCCCCCTCCTTCTAGTACTTGACTCGTCGTCCGTTGTTTCTTTTTCCTGACCCATGCTTTTCTTTCTACCAGATCACCCCGGTGGCTCTGCAGCAGGGGCAAGGAACAGACGGCGCTTGACATCCTCGCAAAGTATCACGGCGCCGGCAATGTCGACGATGCCGTTGTGCAGCACGAGTACGCCGAGATCCGCGACACCATCGAGGCCGAGATCACGCAGAACAAGAACCCCTTCCACCTCAAGGCCCTGTTCGCGACCCCGGGCAACCGCTGGCGCTCCTTCATCATCATCTGGTGCGGCATTTGCAAGCAGTGGAGCGGCAATGGCCTCGTCTCGTATTATCTCGGTATGTTGCTATCGTTGTTTGCTAAATCCCTCATGGTGTCCTCCAAGGGGAAGTGAAAGTGAAAGAACGACAAGCCTGTGACCACTACCAGAGACCAATCAACTAACCCCCTTTTTTTCTTCTCCCAGGCTCCATGCTCAAGAGCGCCGGCATCACGAAGCAGATTGAGACGACGCTCATCACGGCCACGTCGCAGATGTTCAGCTTCGCCTGCTCCTTCGCCTTCGCCTTCCTGCCGGCGCGCGTCGGCCGCCGTCCGCTGATGCTGACGAGCATGGCCGGCATGTGGATCGTCTTCGCCGTCATCACCGCCACCTCGGGCGCCTACGTCGAGACGGGTAACCGTCATGCCAGCTACACCACCGTCGCCTTCATCTACCTCTACAGCGGCGTCCACAACCTAGGATGGACGGGCGCCCAGATGCTCTATAGTGAGATTCACCCTCGCCCTCTCTCTCACACACACACACTCTCTCTCCCTCTCTCTCTCACTCTCTCTCCGTCTACCTCTGGCTATCTCCTTCTCTCTATCCTTCTTTTGTTGATACAAAAAGCCCTAAACGCTAACAACCCCCCAAGTCGTCGAGATCTTGCCCTACACCATCCGCGCCAAGGGCATGGCCATGTTCTCCCTCGTCGCGGGCATCTGCGGCGCCTTCAACACCTACGTCAACCCGCTGGGCATCGCCGCCATGTCGTGGAAATTTTACTTCTTCTACGTCGGCTGGATCATTGTCCAGTTCGTCGTCGTCTACCTTGTCTTCCCGGAGGTGAGTTTGAAGGGTTCATTCCCCCCCCCCTATCCCCCTCGGGAAGAATGCTGTGAGAAAAACATGTCCCAGTCGGCTGACGCTACGATCGCAGACCAAGGGCCCGAGTCTCGAGCAGATTGCCCTTTTGTTCGACGGCAAGGATGCTCAGGTTGGCAGGGTCAACGCCGTCGCCGACGAGATGCTCGACGAGAAGGAGGGCGGCGTTGCGGTAGAGACCAGGGAGAGGCAGTAGTTCCATGTAGGTTCCCGCGGCCTCGAATGCGGCTTCATGCCCTGTAGTTGGACGTCACATTGGCTATGGCACCAAAAAACGAGTTGTTTTACTCGAGAAATAGCGGTAGCGTTTATTGCATAATACCATTTGTCCACCCGCAAAGGCTCTGGTCTTCCCTGTCCCCCATGGACTTGGTCAGTTGTTAGGCTTCTGGGCGGTTTCCCGGCGTCGTGATTCCTCAGCATAGTGCAAACCTACGTTTGTTTTCTTTGTGAAAGAACACACTCTGGTAAGCTTTCCCTGCATGTTGAACACTCCGCGGAAGAGTGTCTCGTCAACCTTGGAATGTAGATGCCGAGAAAGTCTCTTTTTCGGCGTTATGCCAGGCCATGACTAGGACATCCAGAACCACCCGAAAACTGCAACTGCCGTTGCCGATCGACGCGAGTAAGTCTTCTCGCAGTACGATGGTTTGTATTTTCGGTTGCTGTTTCCGTCATGTCGGATCTATACAGCCGAGGTTTCGTTCGGTAACAATCACGGTCTGAAAACTGACATCTAGACATCGTGCTGAAAGCCCGGACAATCAAGAGCCAAGAAGAGGCAACCGCCTCTGTTGCGAGGATTCTTGTCAGCGCGTTTGTGTTGATAGATAGCGGATGCTTGGGTGACAGTTGCTTAGGTCTTCCTTCTAATGGTTGACAGCATGCTTAACGAAGCTGGGTTCGTTACTTGAGAAAACGCCATAACCTACAGATGGCGTGAGAACTATGAACGCCCAGTTTGGAAGAGGCCAGCATAGCATTACACCCGCCCACCATACCAGACGCCACCTCGGCGTTCTCACGGAATCCCAGAGTCCGTGCTATCTGATTTGTCGAGAAGGAAGCCAGATCGAGACGCAAATATCTCGAAACCAGATCTCAAAGTTTGTTTCCCGACCGTTGACGTCAGTATTTCCCCAGACAAAAGCCCAGTCCTTTCGTTTCTATGAAACGAAGAAGAGAACCCGAAACCTTCGGATCCCGGTTGTCAACGGCCCATGTCAAAGGAAGTCCGTAATCCCAGTCTGCCGTCTCTACAGTAGAGCATTCAGATTTCTCCAGAGAAGTAGTTTCACAGGGAAGGGGAGTTTTAGGGGGGCGAGAAAGGTGGCATCTGGGGGCAAGCCTAAACAGGCTATGCTCTACGCGCGCAACTCCCTCGGGACCCTGGCACCAGGGCCCTTCCTCACCCCTGTCTCCGTCGTCCTATCCACCCACGGCGAGATATAAGCTTTGGGCGTCTGCTCGTTCTGGCCAAGCTGGCAAAGGAAAGGGCACTGGGTGTTCATGTTACTGATCCATGCAAGAAACTCAAAAGCACCACCCGGTTTGGCCTCGTCGGGGAGCCCATCCGCGGGCCATCCGCGGGCCGTGATGGCTGCGGTGTGCGTAACGCTCACTCCACACCCTTTTTGGTATCTATCCTGTCTCGGCGAGTGTTTTGTATTATTCGTATATCATTCGTTGTGTTACAACAACAACAACAACGACAACCCAGTGCTTCCCTACAAAACCGAGCAGCTGCCTCGTATCGGGGGTATATCTTACAGTATAGCTCGGTGACGAGCTGCTGCTGCTGCTGCTGTCAGGCCAGGCCGCCGTGGCCGGCTCTGCCGTTCTTATAGAAAATCTAAAATCGAGATGGACCCCAACTCCTTGATGCTCCCCAAACCCTCCTTTGTCTGCAACTCTAATGAGCCAGCGAGGAATAAAGAAAAAAGGTAAATAGATGGAGGGGGAAACAAGCATCATTCCGTAATGAAACTCGACGACTTGGTAGAGTCGACGGTGAAGCTGCTCGCGTTGCTCAGTTTCCTGCCGGCGGCGGCGAGCTCCGGTCTCGTCGGCGGCGTCGCCAGCGTGTTGACCTCGACCGAGACGCTCGTCGTGGTCTCGCACTGGATCGCCATGCCCATGACAGACCCCTGCCCCATGCCGAACCCTTTCATGCTGTCCGTGCTCTCGGTGCTCTCGATGCACTCGACCTTGAGCCCCTTGAGGCCGCCCGACTGGGGGCCCTTCCTCGCGAGCTTGCCGCACCACTTCTTGTTGCAAGTGCTCTGTTTCCCCTTGGGGTCTACCCCGCCCACGACGGTCGTCGTGTTGCCAAACCTGGGGGGCGTGCTGCACATGAAGGTGAAGGTTTCCAGGCCGACGTCCTGGGTGGGCGGCCCTTCGGAAGAGAAGACGATGGACCGCCGTGTCGAGGAGTAGAGGGCGACGTCCATCCAGCCGTTGCAGGCGATCATGGCCCCTGCGAAGCAGAAGTAGGCCAGCGAGACTTCATGGCCGGCCATAGATGCGAGGCGGCCGGCCGCCAGAGGTGTGGTGCAGACAACGTAGACCAGGGGGTACAGGAGAAACGTGTGTTGGCGGGCGTAGTCCGGTAGGCCGGGGAGGTGCCTCAATATCGTTGACACGCAAATGGGACGCCATATCCTGGACTTCTGGCTGCCGCAAGGACTCCGTGTTGTGTTCCTCAACGACGATCCGCTACTACAGCTTGATGAGCTGCTCCCGCCACAGCTCGATGGCCGTATTTCAGGTATGACGGGGTTGCCACAGCAAGGGACGACACCGCCGCTTTTTCTTGCTACTCTCTGTAAATGGAAGAATACTGCCAAATAAATCATGGTTGTGAGAATCAGGGAGATGAAGATCCACAGGTAATGGAGAGTCAGGCGGATGTCCTGGTACTTGGAGTTGATCCAGCACTAGAGAGACCGTGTTAGTCCGGCACCACCACCACCACCACAACAACAACAACCACCTTACACGCCCATGAAAGAAACTCACCCAGGCACCGGCTCTGACGTAGAGACCTCCCTCTTTCCTCCCGTTTTCCGTAACGATGACACCAAGGATGCCCGTGCCGTACACAAAGGCCCACATCATGACGATGGCCGTGTGGAAGGCCCAGGTCGGGATCTTCTTGTTCGAGACGATGGACATGTAGGTGTGGATGGCGATGCCCGTGATGAAGACGGACGAGGCCAGGTCGCCCGTCGATACGAACCAGCCCTGCGTCCAGCAAGTGCCCGTGCCGACCTCGATGGCGTTCCTCGTCAGCCACTCGACGTTGAGCAGGAACGCCAACGCCTGCTGGATGTCGGCCAGAAGCAGGTTGAAGATCAGCACGAGGAACTGGTTGGGCGGCTCGTCGATCGCCCTCCGCAACCAACCCTTCTTGGCCGCCTTCTCGGCCTCGGCGTCGGCGGCGTCGGCGGCGGCGGCCCAGTTGGTCGGGATGACGAACGCCGTGTCCGTCGGCCTTGGCGACTCGACCTTGGCGATGGGGTCCGCCTTCTTGGGCGTCGGTGGCCCGTTGCTCCACGATATCAGCTTGTACGTGAGGAACGCGAGCAGGCCGAGGCTCGTGAAGAAGGAGATGAACCCCATGGCGGCCACCGCGGCGAGGCCATTGCGGAGCACCGGCGGCAGCGGACGGATCGAGTAGGGCGAGTTATCCGAATCGTAGTGGTCTGGCGACTCGTTCATCTCCGCTATTCTGAAGTGATCGGCCAGGTTACGCGGCTGCGTGTCGATGTCATGGAGGCAAACGAAACGTGATAAGCGGGTGGGGAAGGGGAGGGGAGGGGGCGGGGGGGCAAGGTGCGAGGGCTGGCGTGGAAGTAGGTAGTTATATCGAAATGTTTTCCGCGGGAACGGTAAACACGTAATACAACACAGCGAAGAGCAAAGATCTCGCGTATACTTGTGTGTTTGTTCAAAGACGAGGGTGGGAAGGGCCCAGGGGTTGAAGTAAACAGGCCAAAACAAGGACTATCCGTCAAGAGAGGGATGGGTTTACACACGCTGCGCGGAAATTCGCCTCCCCAACTTTCCCATCAGTCTTCCCGTGTAGTAGCAAATGCGAACAAGGCGAAGCTGACGCTTTCCCAAACGCCAAGATCAGATATGGTGTACCACCGCCAACCCAAATGGAGGAAGAATTCCGAGTCAAGAGCCGCAAGGAACGACTCAGCAAGAGGCCAAGAGCTTAGTTGAGTTGAGCGCCAACTCCGCCAAGCCTCCCCGACATCCTGCTTGTCCAGAGCGGCCAGCTCCCCGCCCGTGAGCGTGCCCTGTTGGTAGCTGTCGTGCTCCAGGCGCTATGGTAAACAGCTGATCATGGTTAAGATTTTTTTTTTTTCGCTTTTAGAGTTCGAGCTGGGTTATGTGTGCATATGTGTGTGTGTGTGTGTGTGTGATGTAGGTTCTCACTCGACATGCGCCGGCCCAACTTTGAGCGAGGGAGAAGAGCTCGAGAGGTTGCATGTTCCATCCCCGTTCCAAATCGTTCCAGCCTAAACTATGTCTCGAAGGGACGGGACTCTACTTGTTCAGGTAGTCCAGCTCGGCATCCCGCGGATCGGGATGACTCGAGCGCCTCTTCCCAGCCTGTTTTCTGTCCTCTCTGGACGGTAAACTCGCACGCTCTGGGGGAGGGAACCTTGCTCGAGGACGAAAGAAGAACAGAGTCGAGAAGCCCGTGATTGGCCCTCTTCCAATGGGTGTTTCCCCCCCCCCCCCCCTTTTTTTTTCTTTTTTTCTTCCCACAACCTACAATTGTCCGAGCACGATGCGATACAATGTAGAGTTGGGTGCGGACGTGTCACTCCCGCAGGACGCACAAGCTCTCTGAGACGCCATGAACGAACGGTTGGACTCTGCCTGACTCCCGCGTTATTCCCGGCCGCTTTTCGGGCAGCTGAGAGAGTGCCCGGAGTTCGGCCTGTGTTCACTGTGGCTCGTGAGTCGGTGAAGGGGGCAGGCGGGTTAAGAATCATCTGAATATATCGCGAGTTGCCGTTGCGCGACGAGAATGGGGTGATGATCCAACCTCGGTCCTCTAGATACCTCATCTTTCCTCACCTTCCCCCCCGGCAACATGGGAACACCATAGCTCGGGGCAGATAGACTGTGCCTATGCCCGTCAAAGAGGGTCCAGCTCATGCTGATCCTTCTGGGGAAAACCCACTTCCACGCCCGTCGTACGGTTCATTCAGCTTCGAGGCCGGTAGGATGGGACGACGTTGCAGACCGAGCGGGATAAACGCTCCTATTTGCAGGGGAAACCGCGATTGTTTCTGCCGGCAGCTAGAACAACACCCCTCAGCGGCAACGGGACGCGTTTCCACCGATCTTTCCGCCACCTTCTCCGGGCATTCGGTCAACCTCCAGAAGCCTGGATGGCTCTCGAGGTGGATACCAAGATGGACATCGAGATGAGATCTCGAGACGGCGCGTTGCGATGGACCCTCCCTCGCCCTGCCTTTCGGCTGATGTGTTCCGACACAGACAGGGTAAAGTAAAAAAAAAAACAAGAGTTGCCTTGATATCCGAACGGTCTAGCATTTGCCTCGGCTGAAATCTCGATTCCCTATTTTTACGCAGAAAAAGAAAAAAAAAGAGAAAATGGCCCGCGAGAGTTGTCTGGATGCAGGATGCTAAAAAGCTTGCGATCAATGCACAGCCCAACAGGCTTAACCCGCCGGCGGCATCGCTTTCGGATGACCCTTGTGCCGACTGCCTTACAACGCCGGTCGTTGGCTGCGAAGAACGGACGCATGTGCCATTGCTTTTCTTTCCCGAGAACGGAAGGCAAGTAAGTCCAATAGACTTCTGCCCACCCATCCTGAGCCCTCGAAGACGTATCCGATGGAGCCCGACTTGCGATACGCCTCTTTCGGGTCGTCCGATGACTGACGCACCGGCACCCGCGTCCAGGGGGGGGGGGAGGGAAGGGCGAAAGTGTCTTCTTTCTTCTCGTCAGTGAACAGTCTCTGGCACCTTGAGCTTTATTGGACCATGTATGGCGATATGCCTAAAAAAACAATCTGTAGCTGAGGTTGATTCTGGGTGACAGTCCACAACCATTGCAACCTGGCCTGTAGCCACCACAGAGACTCGGAAACCGAACGCATCAACGATCAACCCCAAAGGAACGACAACGTTCAGATTCGACGTCGTTCCACGACACCTCCCGTTTCCGAGACTGCCGCGAATTGGCCGAGATGGCCATCCCTGCTTCCGGTAGCACCGTGCTGAAAGTTCCATCCGACATCACTCCGCTCCTCAGAAGCTGCTGACAGTGACCATGCATCTCGGAGCCGACGAGAGTGGCTGGCCATGCTCTAGAACATCACTGGATTACTCGCAAGATCGTCGGCTATTGGGAAAGTGGCAAATTCCAACCACACTCCGTTAGTCGGAAGGGGTGGAATTTGCTGCACTGTCATGTGGCCCGGATGAGATTGAGGACTTGGATCTGGGTCTCCGTGGCTTGGCTATGGATGTTACACTTTTCTTTTTGGAAACGAGAGCGGAACACGTCAACCTCTTCCAAGGACTTCTCTCCGGGCTGGAATTTCTCCCCTTTCCTCACCCAGCACGGCAGCTGGACGCAAGGTTTCGTCTGTGAATGTCGTGTCACTTCGTTCTAGCCTCCCGAATCTTGAGATGAAGCTTCACTTCAGTTCCCGGTCCATCTCCACACAGAAAGGAGACAGATGCGGCCGTTGAGATATCTCCTCGGAAAATAGCAAGCAAGCAAGCATTGGAGAGCCGAGGGGGGAGAACAACGAGGCCCGCTGGCACGCAATCTCAACGGTCAGCGGGCGCTGAATTGAGGAAACGGTCTTGGGCGATTGAATCATGGCTGATGTAGTAAGTGACGATGAAGTACCCCCGAAGTTGAATCTTCGGACTCGAGTCTTTCATAGACCGTGGTCCCAATGTTAGGAACACCACTCCGTTTGGCTTACAGACCTTGAAACATGCTGCTGTTTTCTCCGCCTTGTGCCCGGCCCCGAGAACACCACCATTTCGGCCAGAGCCTTCCGCCTCAAATCACCAGCGTTCCTCTCGCCTTGGGATGAAACAGTCTACAGATAGGCGGCGACTGTGCTCATGTAATCAAGAAATAAAAGAAGGTGGTTCCCGAAAACGTGACTTCACATGCCAGGATCAGTCAGGCTTTCCACCGTGATGTGAGTGAACGAGCCGTCGGATGTCTAACAAAGCTCTCGCCCTACGAGGCCACACTTTATTCGCACAATTAAAAATAGTATGCGAAACTCAACATGAGAAACTACTTTCGCTGAGCTTTCTGGCACTAGCGTTGGGCATTTTACCCTCTGTGGATCAGTGCTTGCTTGTTATCATTTTCGCGTCAGCCTCCAAACGAGGACGACCATCACAGAACCTAGATGCCATCATTTTTCAAGAAGTAACCTCAACCACTTTTATTTAGAGTAACAATCGACAGCTGAAACACGAGTGTCGGGGGTTCGAGTCGATGGGTGGATGTCCTCTACAGGCCATCAAGCCCACTCAGTCGTGCTTTCGAACGCCCGGCAGATGTCAATTCCTCGTACAACACGTTACAAATGAAGAAACTCACGGCGTTCACCTTGCTTCTTCATTTGAAACGCCAGTAGATCCTGGTGGGATCTTCTTCACTCGCGATGCTGCCACTTGCGCGGCTAGTTACTAGAAGCGCGCAAATAGCTTCCGTATTGGGAACATGATTCTACGGCGCATGGCACACTACTTTGATTTATAGATTGATCGATATATAGTGGCGGGTATGCTTCTCTTCAAACTTTGTGTCTAGAGGCCATTCCGAGCTCCGTGTGGCCAACTCTAAAGCGATTCATCCAAACGGCACTTGCCAACGGCGCCTAGGTGTACCACGCCGCATATTTCAGGGTAGACCTAAGGTTTGTATGACTGAAAAAGTCGGCATACAGAGTCATTTATGCATCACGTTGAGTATTGTAATCACCCCGAGTCTACGGCAGGTATGTTGCGCAACTGAATGGAATAATTGAAATCACACGGGCTATCTTAAGTCTCCGAATTCTTTTTGTTTATGTGAACAGCAGGGAAATTGAGTAATCAGCTGCGCTGTTTACTACTCGTGTACTCGATTCTTCAAGAGTGAGAAGAGTACTCCGATGGCAAAGGGACGAGGGAAAGGGAAGGGGGGGAGAAAGGTGTCCTCAGACGCGGTTGATAATGGGCGGGGAATAATATCGATAAGCCATGCCGGTGAAAGCAAGAGAAGAAGACTCGAACTGCTCCATATCAACCATCAACATATTTCTACATATTCGATCTTTGCTTGACGCCGTTTCGTCCGCATATGCTATATATCACAAACATCAGCGTCTGTGATCATCTCTCTGTCAGTCTCTTGCGTGGATGAAAACGAAAACTGCCATGGTCCGCCTAAATTTCCCCTCATCTTACTCGTCCGAGTAACTACTTATCAAGGTCTAGTAATTTCCGATGGGGGGAGGGGGTGTCTTTTTTGTTCATTATTTCTGTCCTTGGAACAATCATTGAATTTTTGAATGTGTGAGGTGTGGTGTCAATATGAATAATCAGGCCACTCTACCCCCGCGGGGTCGTTGCTGAGAATGACCATCCGAAAGAGAAACGAAGGCGAGCCAGTTGAGTTGCTTCCTTCAGGCTGTATCGGCCACTCACTCTATCCCGGTCGTGATTCGATGGCTCGGTGGAAAAACTGTGTTCATACTTACAAACTTGGAATTACTCTCATATAGTTGGTTCATCACATTTTGTAGGATGTGTTTCTCATATCTATTTCCAAGACTATCCTACCTATGTAGGTGAAGTTGAGCACATAGTGTATGGTCGAAAGGGACTATGAATACTCGGCCATTCTATCGTCATGAAAGTAGACGGCACGTGATACACCGAAGTCGGTGAGAGCCGGTCCCACCGAGGCAGAGTCCAAGGTGACCTATTCAGGCAATTCTAACAGTTCTTCATGCTTCGTAATCCCAGCATGTGTCAAGCTCGGCGTCGTTAGCGTTCCCCCCCACGGGTCTGTGAGTCGATTGGGGAAAAACGACGAGGAAATGGGGCGATTTTCTCCGTCGTCCATTGAGAAAAACGCCGAGTTTATCCCTAGTGACGCAATGCGGTAAACTTGGCCCGTCACTCCACCACCAGTTCCACCAGTTCCACCAGTTCCCTCCACGATTGCCCCTCACGACGCTTCATGCAGCAGCAGGACGAACTAAAGGTGACGCGACTGTGGAAGACAATCTATAAAGGCGTGAGTGCCTCTGCCATTGTCGGACCGTCGTTGTGGGAAGTAGTCAGACTTCAGTTTCTCCCGGTTCATTCATCAGTGAGAGTAATAGACACACACACGAGACAAGATGGCATCCAAGACGTACAACGTTGGAATCATCGGATATGGGTGAGTCCATATGATCATGGCGTCCTTGCTCAGAAACAACCCCCCTCCCCCGGTTATATGCTTCTGGAATAGCCTCATTTCAGCAGTGACACCCAACATACTTCAGCAGAACACGCACTCAGCGAACCACTTCTCCGTGCTGACATCCCCTACCACAGATTGTCCGCCAAGGTCTTCCACATTCCCTTCATCAACCTCACCCCCCAGTTCAAGCTGCACAGCATCGTCCAGCGCAAGCCCACGGCCTCGTCGTCGGCGCCCAATGACTACCCCGAGCTGAAGCACCACACCTCGCTGGAGCCCATGCTCCAGGACCCCGAGGTCGACGTCATCAACATCCTCACGCCGCCCAACACCCACTTCAGCTTCACCAAGCAGGCGCTCCAGGCCGGCAAGCACGTGCTGGTCGAGAAGCCCTTCGTGCCCACCGTCGCCGAGGCCGAAGAGCTCATCCGGATCGCCAGGGACAACAAGCGCCTCATCTGCGTCTACCAGAACCGCCGCTGGGACAGCGACTTCCTGACGGTCAAGAAGATGGTGGCCGACGGCGTCTTCGGCCGCGTCTATGAGTTCGACACCCACTTCGACCGCTACCGCCCCGAGCGCCCGACGTCGTGGAAGGGCGAGCTGGGCATGGCCGAGGGCGGCGGCGCCCTCTTCGACCTGGGCTCCCACCTGCTCGACCAGGCCTACCACCTCTTTGGCATGCCCGAGACGGTCTACGGCAAGCTCGTCAGCCAGCGCGACGGCCGCTTCGACGCCGAGGACCCGGACAGCGTGCACGCGCAGCTGGCCTACAAGGACGGCCTCCTCGTCAGCGTGCGCATCGGCGTCATGAGCGTCGAGACGCACCAGCCGCGCTTCTGGGTGCGCGGCACCAAGGCCTCGTTCCACAAGACGGCGCTCGACCCGCAGGAGGACCACCTCAAGGCCGGCCGGAAGCCCAACGAGCCCGGCTTCGGCGTCGAGGACCCCATCAACGGCGGCAGGCTGCTCCTCGTCAGGGAGGGCGGCGAGGTCGAGGAGCGCACCAAGCTGACGGTCGAGCCCAAGACGTACCTCAAGCTCTTCGAGGCGTTCGCCAAGGCGGTCGAGACGGGCCGCGAGGAGGACGTTCCCGTGCCGGCGAGCGAGGCGCGGGACGTGCTGCGCATCATCGACGCCGTCAGGGAGAGCGCCAAGACGGGACGCGAGGTGCGCCTCTCTTGAGAGACGAGAGGAGAGGAGACGACAGGAGAGAAACAAAGACACGGAAAAGGCGTCTTGACTCGTTTGTGAACCACACGCGGATATCCGTCCCGATGATGCCGGAGGCTGGTAATCCTTCGGGCAAATGGTGGCTTGACGTGCCGAGCCGATGAGGGAAGACTAGAGCCCGTTGACGCAATGACGAGTGTGACGAAAAGCGTGTCTATTCTGGCAAAGGGTTCGAGCAAAAGGGGGAAAGGGGGGTTGGAGGCGGAGCCGGCCCTATTTTGTTTTTGTCAGCGGGTTGCTTTCGGTAGGAAATTTCGTAACCGATGAATAATGTTCAACCTCTTTCCGGAATGCGAGCAAAGTCTTGGGGAGACAACGAAAGGGAGAAAAAGGTCTTGGGGAGATGTCCGCAACGGGGGACCACCGCCGTCGATCACCCGTATACGTGCGAAAGCCAAGGCCCGCGAGGAGACAGGAGCCTCGCTGGTATGACTGCCTCTGCCTCTGCCTGTCCGATTCGAGTTTAATCCGAATAGAAGGAGTTTGGCCTGCGGGAAATACGAACTTGGGCCTGCACTTGATCCGGGTTAATGTTGTCTTGGAGAAGGCATCTTGGCATATTCGTGACGGAGCACCCAGCATTCTTCTTCGGCTTGCCACGATGCCTTCTGGGGATCACCCGGATGGCGCAACGAAAAAACCTTGCTGGTGACGGATGTGACGTTCTACACGGTTCATCTCTCATGTCACGAGAGAGAGGCATCGTCAGGTATAAAAAGGCAACGTGTGGCCGTGGAACCTTGCCCGCCATCAACCAAACCATCTCACCAACAAGAAGACCAACATCAGCCTTCTCAGCTACGCAAATCATCCAGATCATCCATCACTCGACAACTACTCCCAAGTTTCTTCTCTACAGCTCCCCCAAAAACACCTCTCACAATGCGCTTCACCAACATCCTCACCGCCTTCTCCTGCATCGCCAGTGCCCTCGCCGCCAAGTACATCCTCGTCTTGAACCCCGTGAGTCTCCTCGAATGAAACGACTCCCATCTTTCTCCTCCCGCCCTCCTGCTTGCATAGAGGCATGAAGACCGGTGCTAACTCCACGCATCCGCAGACCACCGACATCGAAAGCTTCAGCGCCAAGCTCGCGCAGGACAGCATCGTCGTCGTCAGCAAGTTCCCCCTCTTCAACATCCTCGTCGTCCAGACCTATATCCACGATATCGCCGCCCTAGAGAGCTACCCCGAGGTCTCCGACGCCGAGGTGGACCAGATCGTCACGATTGGCCCCGTTATTCCTCCCGTCCCGTTGCCCTCCCCGCTGCCCGACTCGGAGGAACCCGAAGTTCCTCCCGTTCCGCTGCCGTCCCCGCTGCCTGAGTCGGAGGAACCCGAAGTCCCCCCCGTACCGTTGCCGTCCCCGCTGCCTGGTTCGGAAGAGCCGGAAGTTCCCCCCGTCCCGCTGCCTTCCCCGCTGCCCGACTCGGAGTAAACGCAGGCCGAGTTGTCTCTGGGCTGTAGAGTGGTTAGTCTCCAGTCACCACGCTTGAGCTGTTCGTGGATGGAGGAGGGTTGAAGGAGAAGTCGCTGGGGAACTATGATAAGCCGGAAGATGGCCTTTCATCAACTCGGCCTGCTATGAACTTGAAAGGCGTTGTTTGGCTGTCTTCTTGGCCTCTATGTAGACAATTGAACATGGTTACGCCCGATAACTTGCCAGTTCAAAGCCGGATCTAATTCACTAAAATAACCGTCTCCCTTATGTACTCTGCCACACGAGCTGCACACTATGCACTGCCAGTGATCCGCCAGGAAAGCCAGTGACCGAAAATGAGAGGGAGCTTTCCTGTCAAGAGTTCTCGTCGTGTGTCCTGCGGCACTTGGTTAAAATTCATTTCCATACCAGTGCCTCTCCACAGAATTCAGCGTCAAAGAAGACGAAGCAAAGCTGGCCTTCCGTCTTAACCTACTACGCTAAGTTTTCTGCTTCATCTCCCATCTCTGTGTTGGTTTGCGGGCTGCACACAATCTAAAATGCCTCGGCGACGTCCGTCTCTAGGATGATGCTTGACGGGTCAGTCGAAACTATAGATTTCACTTGGTCTGCGGTTCGTCCGTAAATACATCATTATCACGCACAAGCCAACACTTCCAACTGAATTGGAAACCTAATCTCACAGATCGTCCCCTCGGGTGCCAATAGACCTCCGAAAAGCCCTATTGGCTTCCCCTCACAGGTGCTTTTCGGAGGTCTATTGGCACCCGAGGGGATACAGATCGTCAGGAACGGTTCCCAAGTAGTCCAGAAGACATCGAAACCATCAAAACAATGGATCAATGACAGGATATGTCAAATTTCTTTTTTCAGTCCACAGAAGTTGGAGCTGGGCTGGGTGGATGGATTAATCTTATATGGCCAGTCCATTGGCCCCAATGTTGCAAAGACGATGTAGAACACCATTCCAGTAACTCAAGCGCTCACTTGACAACCACACATCACATTCGTTTTAACCGTGTCACTTGTTGTCACTCTCGTTTCCATCATCCAAGATGCGCTACTCCGCCACAGCCTTCCTCACGGCCCTCTTCGTCGCCACGCCGACCCTGGCCACTTCCTGCGTGCGGGTGCAGTGTGAACTCGAATTCTGCTTCAACGACCACGTGGACCCCTGGGTCTTGGTCGACAGAGCCCGTGAGTAAACAAGCGCCCGATATGGTCCTTTGGGGCCATACACGCAGATCCTGGGTCTTGACGATTAACCAACCCTTCCTCTCCAGTGAACAAGCATTACGGGGTAGACTGCGGCCAGTGGGATAACTGGCAGCGATACGAGCCAGCCGAATACTGCAACGACGGCCTGCGTAAGGGCTACGGCACCTTTCACATTAACCGCATGCCGGAGTCCTTCCGCCAGTACTTCAAAGTCTCCTTTGAAAACGGGGATGAGAACGACCCGAGCCGGGGTTCCGTCTCTGGCTATTGCCGTCCTGTTCAGAAAGTCAAATGCGTATGCCACTCGAAGTACAACCCCGAAAAGAAGGATTGCTCTGCTGCTTGCGACTGATGAGGAAGATGGAGAAACACGGCTTGATGGGTTTTCGTGCGGTCCTTTGGGAAGTGTGCAAACGGTTTCGTCAGTAAATGAAGGCCGAGGCTTTGCTGCAACATCAACGTCACTCAAGTCGACAAAAGTGATGAATAACACGTTACATCGTTCAGGGGTCATGAACCTACCACAACAACAAGCACTTTTCTCGACGGCGAGCTTTCAGCGAGACATGGGGCCGGGATGACTCGTACACGGCCACATAAGAATTAATTAACTCCTTCATAAAACTGCGTAACCTCTGGCTAAATCTGTATCCTATAACCATTCTAAATCATGGCCATGTCTGTTGTCAAAACCTGTTTCAAAAGAGAAAAAACCGAAAAGGACATCAGCGGTCCTACACGTCGATCCTGAGGCTCTCCATCAGCAGCCTCAACGTCGGGTTCGGCGCTCCAAAGTCGCCCTCGAGCCTCTCGATCTCCTCGTTGATGCCCCGCTGCCACTCCAGCAACAGCTCGCGGGTCGCCTCCAACGATCCGGACCTGTGCAGCAGCGAGACGATGTACCGCTTCGACTCCAGCGGGTCGGCGTCGCCGCGCCTCATCGCCCTGAACATGCCCTCGACCTGGTCCATCATCTCGGGCGCCCGCCGCGCCATGTGCACGAGCATGTACGAGAACTTCTGCTCGTCCAGGTCCTCGGCGTACCCCTTCTTCCCGGCGTAGTCCGCCGACACGATGTTCATGTAGTCGTCGCGGACCTGGTAGTACAGCCCGGACAGCCGCGAGAAGCGCGAGAAGGCCGTGAGCGCGAGGGGCTGCTGGCCCGGGCTGTTTTTCCTGTATCGCGGGCTGGCGGCGACCATGAGGTCCGAGACCATGGAGAGCAGGGCGCCCGTCTTTTGGCCGATCATGTCGAGGTACTCGTCCTCGGTCGGACACCTCCGGTTGAAGGTCCAGTAGAGGTCGAGCGACTGGCCGCAGAACAGCTGCTTGAGATGCCCCAGAAGGACGTCCATCATCTCCTTGTTCTCCAGCTCGTGGATGGCCTCGACGGCCTGCACGTAGAGGAAGGTCGCGCTGTTGATCGCCTGGCTGGTGCCGTACACGACGTGCGTCGCGGGGAACCCGCGGCGGAGCTTGGCGCCGTCCTCGATGTCGTCCAGGATCAGCGAGGAGTCGTGCAGGCTGTTGATGACCTTTTTGATGCACTCCATCTCCTGCTGGGGCACCTCGAGCCACCGGTTCAGACAGTCGATCAACGTCGTCCGGAAGCCCTTGGAAGGCAGGCTCTGCACATACTGGATGGGGGCTGAGATGATGTCCGTGTCGGAAACACGTGCTTTCGTCTCGTCGGAAGTCGATGCTGATCCGGCGGAAGACACGGAATTCGACCGCAGGGTGGCGGATAACTCGGCGGTGCTTTGTGTGTTGGCCTCCGAGGCGGAGGCGGATGATCCTACTTCGACTTCGACTTGTTGGTCTTGCGGAGAGGCTTTATCGAGGAAAGAAAGTAGCGAGGCCGCGTTGGCCTCGAAGTCCAAGTCTGATTCCGCAATAACCCCTCCGAGCTCTTCACTCTTGGGAGCATTCGACAGGCCAGATCCCGAACATTCAGCCGGCATCACAGCTCTGCCTAGAGCGGCCAGTTCGTGCACCTTGGGATGGTTCTCCGACGGCTGCTCCGGGACGTGAGCCCAGTCGTTGTGACGGTAGCACTGCGAGCTCCAGTAGTCGTTGCCGGCCAGCGCCGTGTGCAGGTTCTCGAGGAACTTGACCAGGTCGGCGCGCAGGTCCGGGTGCTCCTGGTATATCTTCCGCTTGGCCTCGACCCACCTGGCCTCCTCGGCGGCGACCATGTCGGCGACCTTGAGCTTCGCCTCGGCCTCGGAGCACCTTTCCTGCTTCATCAGGAACCAGACCGTGTTGAACACCTTGCCGGCCTCCTGCGTCTTGGCCTGTTCTCTCTCGCGCGGCCAGCTCCAGTAGTCGTTGGTGAGGAGCATGCAGCGCTCGACGTGCTTGATGGGCGCCGCCATCATCTCGTACTCCTCGTCGGTCACGACGATCCCTAGAGAGAACTCGAGCATGGCGTAGTATGCACTGCCGACGATCAGCAATCCCAGTCATCAGCATTGTGGTCCTGTGCCTTGCGGCGGAGTCTGCTCTGGAAAAGGGCGACTTACCCCATCCCACCGTTGTTCGCACGAGAGAAAAAGTAGTCATCGAGGTTGTCAATCTCCTCTGTGTTGTATGTTTCCATGATGGCCAGCCACTTCTTGCGGTATGCTTCCAGCATCCGGAGCGCGCCCACGCGGTCGACCTTGACACATTCGAGGATGGCCATCGAGACGAGCTCTTTTGTCTTTGCAGACCTCGAGTCGTTGCTCAGTGACCTGTTGTCCTCGACGTCCATGGCGGCGTCAAGGTCGAGGTGCTCTGCATGTGCAGCCGCAATGGTCATTTCCTCGCATGCGTCTGGCAGTAGAGGTCAGCACTCGGCCCGGACGCAGTCAGTAACTAAATATACATACCATCATGGAAGCAGCCAACATCCAGGAGATAGCATAGCAACCCCATTCGGTCTGGGATGCTTTCTGGCCATATGAAGCTACCCCAGTTTCCCACGACGCAAGGAGAGCCGTTGGACTTCTTGTCTTGCCCGTCCCTCATGATGCGTCCCCAGTCACCCGTGAGACATATTGCGCCGGCGTCCGCCAAGTCGTCGTGCTTGTAAATGCGGACTGGTAAGGTGGTCAGGGCTCCGGACCTCACCACCGTTTCCCGATCAACGGGTACGGAGTAGGGGTAAAGCTCTTCTTCAGACAACATCGGAGGGGATTGCACAGAAGTAGAGCCAAGAGGGAGACAGTACTGCGTGGTGGAACGTGAAGATGGATATCGGAGGGTTGTGATATGTGATGATCTGGGCGCTCTGTCTCCTTCTCTCTGTCTCTCTCTCTCTCTCAAAGCGGTTCCTCTCACACACAGGTGACAGCCATATAAGTGAAAGTGGAAGTCAAGGACTGTTCGTTTTCGGTTTCACCGCCTATGTACACACCACCCGCGTTCCAAGACGAACGGACACCTTTGAACCCCTGCAATGGGGGTATGAATCGCTGTACAATGGTGGATCGCACGGCAACTTTCACTTGTTTCCTGTTCGGACGGCAATTCCTGTTCGGATGGCCGGGCATTCCCTGCCTGGGAACTTTAGGACTGCGGGTTGAGACAAGGACACCAGCATACCCGAGGCGATCCGCTCTGGAGCCAGGGATAAGTGTTAATAATATCCACTCGGTGGGGTTCATGGGTATAGACGTATAGCCGCTCTGTTAGATTCCCCTGTTTTGAGATATACACCACCAGTTCCAAGCACACGGGACCAGACCCTCAAACGCAAGACGCCGTGGGAGAACTCGGATGTTACGTGAACTGCGAGAGTCCGTGAGATATGCCGATGCATCGCATGACATGGCGCTACTCACGGAACATCGTCAATGACTCGTCTCGCAGGCTAATGTGTGCTCCAACATGGGCGTGTTTATTGGGCCAGGTGAGTTGCCACGGAAGGCCGGGTGCCATTGCCCAGACTCGATTATTGTTTTGCAGCAGTCCAACCCATTTTGAATGTTCTACGAGTTTGTTTCTACTCTTGACACCGTAGAGCTTTGTTATGCCTGTACGATCTGATCAAGCCCAGGTTACAAAGATCGCAGCCCGTTTATCCTGGAATTGGGTTTGGTTACAAACAGTCCTCAACCGGAGGCACTTCGTATTGCACTGAAAAAACCCCGGATCACACAACACTTGTTTGCCCTCCCCGAAGACGCTCTAGGGTCTATCAAAACGCTTCATGTCTAAATTTCAACGCTGCCTAATGATGCTCTTGTGGGACGTATGAACACGCTTGGTATCACGACTCAACGACTTCTCCAACACTGGCAGGGTTTGCCCTGATGAACAAGGCCCCCTTCTCTCTCATCATTCTCACCGTGGCGTTCGCGCCAGCCACCCAGTCGCGGGACTCTGGGCACAGTTCCATGTCGAAATGCCAGAAAAGCGTCGCCATGACCATGCGAACTTCGTGATAGACCAGCCTAGTACATGATTGTTGTTGTCAGCAAGCGGGGATTCTAGACTTGAGGCACTGAAAAGTCTTTTCGTGACTTCAACGTACCGCTTTCCTATGCAGTCCAGGCTGCCCTTGGCAAACGGCTTGAACGTGTCCCTCTTGTCCCCGGCGTAGCGCGGATCCGGGTCCGGAAGCCACCGTTCGGGGACGAAAATGTCCGGGTCCGCGAAGTGAGACGTCAAATGCGCGCTCGCCCAGTGCGGGACGCCGCAGACGGTCCCCGCGGGCAGGAAATACCCGTCGACCACGGCGCCGCCCTCGGGCACGATGCGCGGGATCGCGACGGAGAAGGGCGTGTGCTGCCGCAGGCTCTCCATGATGCAGGCGTCGAGGTACGGCAGCCGGGAGACGTTGGGCACCGTGATGTCGGACGCCTGCCGGATGGCGGTCCGGATCTCCTCCCGGAGCCGGGCGTGGGCGTGCGGCGTGCTGAGAATCCACCACACCATGCCGGACATGAGAACCGGCGTCGACTCGGCGCCCGCCAGGCAGAGGATCGAGGCCAGGTCGTCGGCCTGCCGCTGCGAGATGGGCGTCTTCTGGTCCTGCATCGCCTTCCAGATGACGCTCATGACGTCCCCCCTGCTGTCGTCGGCGTTCTCAACCCACTTGGCCGCCTTGGCCTCCGCCGTCGCCCGGAGGCTGTTCCAGAACCGCATCCACGGCAGTTTGAGGAACATGGCGTACAGCCCGCGCGTAGCCTCGTACCGCAGGATGATCTGCAGCAGGGACAGGAAGGGCGCGCCCAGCTCGATGGCCTTGAGGTACGGGTGCTGGCGGTTCTTGTCGAGGCACCCGAAGGACTCGCCGAAGCTTAGGACGCCCATGGTGTCAAAGGTCATCCAGACCAGCTTCTGCGCCACGTCGACGGGGCTGCCGTGCTCGCCGGCGATGTTGGCCCTCAGCTTCTCCGTCCACTCCCCGAGGATCTTCTCGTGCCGCAGCAGGGAGCGGTCGGTGAAGGCCGGTTGCAGGAGGCGCCGCACCGTGTTGTGCTCCGTCTTGACGGGCGAGATGAAGCTGTGGCGCTCGTCGAGCTGCGTGACGCGCAGGAAGTTCAGGTCGCGCACGAAGGTCTTGCTGCCGCAGATGTCGTCCCAGGCTTTGGCCGAGGCGTTGGAGACCTCGTCGGGCCCCGTCCGGACGATGCGCCCATACTTGTCGTGCAGCGCCACGAGGTTCTTCCAGTGCGTGCCGCGGATCTGTTGGTGCCACAGTCGCGGCAGCCAGGAGATGGCGTACAGCTTCGGCCCGGGAACCTTGGCCAGAGGATGCAGGTAAAGGTTGTAAAAGATCCGGTAGACGCGGTAGCATAACTGAATTTTGTGTTAGTAAATCAGACGAAAAAGACCAGAGGGTTATTACGGATCGACCCGGAGTCGTTTCGTAGGAAGGCTTACGAAAAGAGCAAACGCCGTCCAAAGTGTCAACGACATGTTCGACTCAGTTGGTGCCAACACGCAAGATCGGACAAAAGAGTGGCGGTATGTTCAGTGATGATGATGGGCGGAGAGCAATCGACCAGTCCACGGAAGAGTGGGAAATGAGTAAAGGTACTCTCAATCCAATGCTACTATGAGAATGGGAAGAAAAGGAAACTCTACGAGACAGGTCCTGATGACCAGGCAGGGTCAAAGGCTCGATATTCACTGATGTCCAGCTCGTTGGAGACAACGATCACAGAAACCCGAGTACATGTGAACGTGATACGAAGGAAATCGGTACGCAAATGGCTACATGGTCATACCAAGTCGGCGTGGAAAAGATCGACCGGCTCCATATCCGGCGGTAACATCAAGCGTTTAGGCTCGGGAAAGACATCGCAGGTGGTATCTGTCTGGGGCACGCGGAAACCGAGGGTTGGATGCCCTCCCCGAGCTCCTCTTTCTCAGTTTCGGGTGTCATCAGGCCGGGGTCATCGCCCTTTCGCCTAGGTTCGTCTCGTCTGTTGTTGCTAAAAACAGCCTCTCATCTGCGATCAGTTGGGGGATCCACGGGGAGAGGGGCGTCGAAAAGGGCCTTTGGAAGTCTGGCGGCTGACTTGGATGCGTGGATAACCCTCTCCAGATACGGGCGAGTCCCTTGGTTTCCGGACGTATCTTGCGACATGGGTGAACCAGTCGATGGAACGGTTCCTCGACAGCCGGCCGAGACCAAGGATGGCGGCACGGCCGGACAAAACATGGGACCGGCCTGCCCTGGGCGATCGGAGAGTCATGCGTTCCAAACCTCCGCCGTCGTGGTATTGTCGGAGTGGGGTTGTACAACAGTTGACATAAGTTCAACCCACCCATCTCCATTTGCGTGATAATTAATCAAGCGTCTGCAGCTCTTACTAAAACCTTGTGATCAGGTACATCTCTCCAGAATCTAGGTGACTACCTGCCTGTTTTGAACCCTCGCTTTCGTATTCACTGCCTGACTCAAGCTCTCTTCTCTTTGCCTACACACCTACACCTACACCTTTAAACCATTTAAGCACAGCACAGGGTTCAGGAAAGCCGGGCTCGTAACCCATCATGACAACTTGACAAAGTCCGGCGGAGTCCACAGTCATCAAGGTTGATTCGTGAATTATCCACCAATGGCCCTATTTTATACACACTCCCACGGGGCTTGGCAGCTCAACGTGTGGAACGCCTGTTAGAAACTCGCCGTGTGGCATGACTAGCCGCAACTATGGGGCCTTCGTAGATGAGGGACAATGTGAATATTGCTTTTTGGAATTTGGACTTTTGAGAAGCAGGGCGATCAATGGCAAACTCGGTCGTGGGAGACATGACACGTACGGAGAACTAGCCTGTGATCCAGGTTCTTTGAATTCAACAGACTATTATCACTCATCGCAGGCTAAAAGAAAGACCTCAGTGACAAATCTCAGCAAGACATCAAGACAGCAACATGAGTTTAGACGCTATTCGACAGAAGTACGGTGAAGAACGGGACAAGCGGCATCACCCTGAAGGATTGCAGCAATACGTGATTGACCTCGCCGCTTCGGAAAGGCTCAAGCACTTTCAAGCTGATCCCTGGGCGACAACCAAAGGCTCGCCAGACGCGTCCAGCGGTGTTAGTGCCCCGGCTGGTACCGCGAGAGTCGATCGCAAAGCCGCTCTGGAGGATGGAGACTCTTGCGCCTTTCTCATCGTCGGCGCAGGATACGGGGGAATCCTCTTCGCCGCCAACCTCATCAAAGCTGGCGTGGACCCGGATGACATCCGACTAGTCGATACCGCCATGGGGTTCGGCGGCACATGGTACTGGAACCGCTACCCGGGACTTCAATGCGATGTCGAGAGCTACATCTACATGCCGCTTCTCGAGGACACGGAGTACATGCCCAAGCACAAGTACTCCTTCGGCCCGGAGCTGAGAGCGCACGCTGAGCGCATTGCGGTACACTTTGGCTTCCAAGACAAGGCCCAATTCGGCACTCGTGTCGATGCTTTGACTTGGGACGATGCCAGCTCCGAATGGGAAGCCAAGTTACACATTGAGAGGCAAAACACATCGATATCCGTCCGATCCAAATTCGTCCTGACGGCATACGGCATCGGACATTATCCCAAACTGCCCAATATCCCGGGACTCGACTCCTTCCAGGGCTCGGCCTTCCACACCAGTCGTTGGGACTACGGCGTCACCGGAGGGTCGGAGGCAGAACCCAATCTCACTTCCCTGGCGGACAAACGGGTGGGCATCGTAGGCACCGGTGCCACGGCTGTCCAGGCAGTTCCATTTCTTGCTCGCTGGGCAAAGCAGCTGTACGTGTTTCAACGCACGCCGAGCGCCGTTGGCCCCAGGAACAACAGGCAGACCGATCCAGACATCTGGCAAAACGAAGTCGCCACACATCGAGGGTGGCAGACGGACAGGGCAGAGAACTTCAACGCCCTCTTGGCCAACGATCCGGCGAAGCCCGCCGTCGACCTGGTCAAAGACGAATGGACAAAGCTGCCTTCATACAGCGCCTTGATCGGGAACCCGGCCGACTTGGACAGCAGGTCTCGGGAAGAAGTGGCTAGCTACGTCGCCACCCTCGAAAAGCTGGATCTGCCACAGCAGGAATCTCGGCGGTCAAGGATCGACGACATCGTCAAAGACCGGGACACGGCAGAGGCCCTTAAGCCCTGGTATCCTTCGTGGTGCAAGCGGCCCTGCTTCAACGACGACTACCTCGCCGTCTTCAACCAGAGCAACGTCACGCTCGTCCCAACCGGCGCCAGGGGCATCGAAAAGATCAACCCCGGAAGCGTGGCGGTCGACGGAAACGAGTACGGCGTCGACGTGCTCATCTTCGCCACCGGCTTCCGGCCGCCGACGTCCCGGAGTCCC
The DNA here is from genome assembly GCF_001672515.1 of Colletotrichum higginsianum IMI 349063. Taxonomy (NCBI): domain Eukaryota; kingdom Fungi; phylum Ascomycota; class Sordariomycetes; order Glomerellales; family Glomerellaceae; genus Colletotrichum; species Colletotrichum higginsianum. The sequence goes on along the minus strand of NC_030961.1, from coordinate 3,391,227 downwards.
GCCGAGAGGAGCAGGATCAAAGTGTACGGCCGCGACGGTCTCGACATGGACGTAAAATGGGCGCGGCCCCAGGGACAGAGCACTCTCCACGGCCTCATCAGCAGAGACTTTCCCAACTTTCTGTTCCCGGGCCCGAACCAGATGGGCGCTGCTCCCAACGGGACGTATCAGCGGGACCAGCTCGGGCAGCACTTTGCATACATCGTCACGGCGGCAGCGCGGAAGCGTCTCCAGGAACAACCAGACACTGAGGGACAGGCTGGTTCAAAGTATGGCAAGTACGACGTCGTGGTAGAGCCGACGAGCGAGGCGGAGGAAGATTGGGCCGACGCTGTTGCGCGGAACGCGGCCAAGCTGTCTGCAATGGCGGGTTGCACGCCCAACTACATGATTACGCCAGAGGAGCAAGAAGCTTTCGCCAAGCAAAAGAGGGAACTTCTGCAGCGCAAGGCAAGGGGGGCGTTGTGGGGGAGAGGGGTTGCGGATTACATGACGATCCTCCGCAGCTGGCGGAGCGAAGACGCACTCCGCGGGCTAGAGATCAAGGCCTAGCCATCTAGATCATTCGTAAGCGTCGTTTGCTTTAAACGATATCTGTTCGTGGCTTAGAATGAAGTGACAGGCTATCACAATAATTGCGCACTTTGCTTTTTCATTTCTCAAGAGAATATGGGGGTCCAACAAACTGATTCAAAAAGGTGAGCGGGACCGTTGACAAAACATCTGGAGAGCGGAGGGGCCAAACGACTCCAAAACGGACACGGACGAACCGGATACTTTTTCTGGCCGTGAACACCGGGACGTACGGCCACACCCCCCCCCCCCCCCCCCCCGTACATGGTTCTCGTGGGTTGATGGAGACCTACTATGTACCGTACTGTCCTGAGTCACGTCTTCCTCTGGTTCGTCATCATTGGTTCCTACATCACTCAATAATTGATTGAAAGCTTCACTACCCATATTACTTCGTAAATAGCAGGCCTGTCTAGTTACATCAAACAGAATTCCACCGGATATTGGCTGAAGTGGCTACCCAAGTCTCTGTTCTCTTGCCCATCACGATGGAGTCAGTGTCAGTTGATTGTCTCCTTCTCGCCAAGACATTGGGACATTGCCAGCTTGTAGGGTCGTTTGCCGTCCTCCTGACGTTGCTTTTCGGAGTCTACCACTTCCTTCGCGGGCCGCTACTCTATCCCGGTTTCCCTGCCGTCGGCCTCGACGACAAGTCCTGGGGATGGTTCCGGTATCGGAACGCGGTCCGCGAATACCGTACTCGAGGGAAGCAAATTGTCAATGAGGGGTCTGAGGTGAGTGAATTTGGTCACCCCAAACTTCACGATGCTGTCCCGGTCGATCTAACAAACATTCTGTGCCTCTGTCTGTACCCCAAGACCCGGAAACCTTTCCAAGTAGTCACGGATACCGTGACGAAGATCTGTTTCCCACCCGAGTATGCCAATGAGCTCAAGAACATCAAGGCGCTCAGCTTCACAAAAGCTCTGGAGAAGGTTGTGTTTTTATCCGTTGAGCTAGGCGTCGCCGGTTTTGTCGATGACAACACCTGCGGCTACTGTAGTGCGACGAGCTGGGGACTAACGAGCCCATCCATAGGAACTTTTCACTGCATATCGGGGGTTTGAACCTATCAAGGCTGCTAGCCACGAGAGCAACATTCTTCAAAATGTCACGCGTCTTAGAATTACACCCTCACTCAGTAAGTCGTTACCAGGCTGATACGAGCTGCTTCTCAAAGCATACGGCTAGACAAAGAGCTCACGGCAGTACCTAGACCACTTGACGGACGAAATCGCAGAAGAAACTTCTATCGCTCTCAAAGAACAACTTGGAGTCCCAACAGGTAAGCTTCTGTCGCATGTTGAACCCTGCAGAATTGTATTCCATTTGCCGAGCTGAGAATGCCAACCCCGCCCGCCACCGCAGACTGGCAAGAAGCCGCCTTCAAGCCCATCGGGCAGAACCTGGTCGCCCGTCTCTCCGCGCGACTCTTCGTCGGAACTCAGCTGTGCAGGAACCAGGAGTGGCTCAAAGTGTCCACCGCGTACGCCGTCGACGGCTTCGTCGCCGCCTATGCGTTGCGCGGCTGGCACCCGCTTGTCCGGTGGGCTGTCAGCTGGTTTCTGCCGGAATGCCGCAGGCTCAGGAAGACTGTTTCGGATGCTCGCCGGATATTAGAGCCAGTCATCAAGGGTCATTCCAGGCATGATAGACAGCATGCGTCTGGGGAAAGTTGCAAAAGCTCACCTCGGGCAGACACGATTGACGTATGTTATACCTCCCTTTCGGAATTGTTCCTTGCCTAGTTGTCCGATTTCTTCTTCTCCTTTCCTGATAACAGCTCGAACTATTGGCAAAGTTACTGTTGGAACTCTTTCTTACATGCTTCTTGTAGTGGCTGCTGGAGGCATTTGACAAAGCCGGCATCACGGGAAGATGGAACGTGGCCGACGCTCAGCTGGGTCTCAGCATCGTCGCAATACATACCACAACCGAGCTGCTCACAGGCGCGCTATTCGACATCGTTGCAGCCGGACCTCACTTGGTCGATGAGTTGCGTGAAGAAATAGTCAGGGTTCTCGGACCAGAAACCGTTGCTCAGTCGCAGGGTAACACAGTCTTCAGCAAGACGAGTCTGTATGAGATGAAACTGCTGGATAGCACACTCAAAGAGTCCCAGAGAATGCACACGAGAGGGATAGGTAAGTTGCATCTGAGGGAGAACAGATCCCAGTTGCGGTTGATCTACATTGAGGACTTAACAAACGTTTCTGAACAGGTGCGATGGGTCGCGTCTCCGAAGCCGACGTGCAACTGTCGGATGGTTCCACCATCCCCAAAGGAGCCTTTTCGATTGTAACGCTGGGATGTTACCATGACGAGAAGGTTTATCCCCAGCCAGGTATCTTCAACCCCCGTCGGTTTCTAGAGATGCGATCGAAGCCGGGCGAAGAAAAGAATTGGCAGCTTGTCACCACAAGCCCTCATCACTTGGGATTCGGCTACGGCGACCACGCATGTCCGGGAAGGTTCCTGGCTGCAAACGAGGTTAAGATTGCTCTTGTCTATTTGCTCATGGAATACGATTGGAAGCTGCCTGGGCAGAGACCGCAAGACACAATGGTGATAGGCTCACAGCACCAGGCTGATGCCCGGGCCAAGGTCTTGTTCAAGAAGAGGGTTTCAGAAATAGCTTTATGAATATGATAGAATCACGTACACCATGAGAATAATGCGCCAATTCTTTGTCTTGAACGAAACTCACAATCCCTTGTTTTCCTTTCGTGTGCTATTGATCTCCGAGTCCCTTGAAACAGAGCATTTCGGCTACTTTTCCGATACATATATGGTCTTCCGTCCCGTACCAAATATCATAGGCCTCGTTGAACTCATCAAGCTGCTTCTCGGTGATGATGCCCAGTTGAATCGCCTCTTCCTTGCCGATACCCGCGCCTATAATGTTCAACATCTTGGTCTGCCTCTCTTCTCCGAGGCCTACTGTGACTTTTCCTCCATTCTTCTCATAGCCTGCCTCCCGCGCCCACTCCGCAAGGCGAGACCCGGCTTCAGGATCACCGCCCTTCGCTCGCAAGAGCGTAGCGGCAATGCGGCCGTGCAGCCTCATCGCGGGCAGATCCGGCCTCCAGACCACCTGCCTTTCGATGTCCAGGGGGTCTCGCACCGCCACCACACCGCCGGGCTTGCACACGCGGAGAAACTCGCGGAGCGCCTTGACGCGGTCGTTTACGTGCGTAAGGCAGGTGTGAGCGTGCACGATGTCGAAGCTGGCATCAGGGAAGATGGAGAGGTCCTCGGCGTTGCACACCTCAAAGGACAGGTTCTTCGGCGGCGTCTCGACGGCATCGTCCAGGTACGTTTTCCGGGCGTGCTTCACCATGTCGACGGAGTAGTCGATACCGACGACCCGGCCGCTGCGGCAGAGGCTGGCGAAGTCCCTGGTGATGCTCCCGGACCCGGCTCCGACATCCAATACGTGGTGATGTGGACGTACATGCGGCAAGAGATATGCTGCCTGGATCTCAGCCCGGCGGTGATTGTAAGACGACTCTCTCATCGTGATTGTTGCTGGCCGAAACGGGTGACGTTTGCTACTTCTTGATCTTGGTTGACATGGAAAACACGCCAATTTGTGGAACAGTAGGATAATCGTTGCTTGGATGCATGTACGAAGCAATTGTCATGCACGAACTGATGTATAACGTTGTATTTCTACGGAACTGCAACTCCGACTGACCCCTGTATGAGGACCTCACTTACACTGTCTCTGAGTCGCGCGTTGACGTGTGATTAGTATGGTATGGTATGGTAAGCTTCCTGTCTCCACTGGATTCTATGTATTGTACAAATGCGGCCCGAGTCATCTTGCCTTCAGGCTTTGTCCGAAAACCGAGCCGGACACATCGTCAGCTTGTGCCAAGCGTTCTCTCCAACATCCAGCCGAGAAGCCGGCAGAGCACATGCTTCTAATTCGAATAGACAACTTTCCTTTAGTGTTCCTCCGCTTCCCTCCGCAGCAATCCTCGCCTAAACCGGGGCGCTAACGTAGCGTTGCAGTTGCTGGCCAAAGAACTAATAACAAATACAAATAGGCTGGGGGGTCCTAGAGCTGACTGAGCCCCCTGCAAACCTTAAAACCGTTGATCCTCATTACATCGTCCAACTTAGTAACCTCTGCATTTTGTATCCCCGCCGGGGACTTTTGTCACCTGAGCACAAGCTCAGTCGTATTGCCCAGAAAAAAGAGGAGCATGGCCACCTCGAGACTCACTGGTCTACCCTAGTTTGCATCGGAGAGTGGGCCGTGGACAACTCGACACACATTCACCGCTGCTGTGGATTTCACGATAGATGCAAACTACGAGTCGATCTTGCTCATCAAACACTCGAGTGACATCGCGGTGTCGGTGCCAGACATCCGCCCGTCGAGCCGCTTACTCGTGCTCACAGTGAAACAGTGGGACTGTTTCCACGTCGGTCAAGATGAAGTTCCCGACGGAGGTGTGTGTGTAAATCACATAGGAGCGTGCCATTGTCGCCGGGGGAAACACCAGCGAGGGTCCATGAGCTGCTTCATAGTCCGCACGTTTACAGCGTCAGGCCCACCCGAGCTCTCCGAGACATCTGGCCGCTTGCACCTTGCCAACTCTTTACCAGAACAACCAACTCAGCACATGTCACAGGTTCTTGTTGTGCATAGCAGGTAAGCTTCTCCAACGAATAGGCTAGTGTCCAGGGTCAAGGTAGCAATGTCAATCGTTACGCCATCGAAGACATTCACACCCGGTCTGGAGTTCAAAAACAGACAGTACTTCGACCCAGAGAAGAAGTTCCACGATGAAGTAGCTACGGCGCTCGGCATCGTGCGGGATAGGCTTCCAGTAAGTGAGCATTCCGGTCCACTGTGATCTAGGGTTCTTCGCCCACTGAGCGACACTATCCCTGGGTCATAAACTGCTCGGTTTAGTCAAAGGCTATGAAATCGATCAATCGAGACTGATCATTTAATAGATTTTGGGAGAGTTGAGAGCGCTTTTGAAGCTCACATTTGGGGATGCCACATATTCCATCCCCCCGATTTTCGTCGATGCCCGCTCTCACCAGACTCAGCTTCTGGATTCAGTAGGAGCTGATGTCAAGGTGGACGTAGAGGTGACAATCAAGCCGGCGTACATTGTACGCTTCCATGAAGGCACTTTGGATCCCCGTATGGGACTCTTCATGGATGCTCGCGTATACGAACCATCGGTGCCAAAGGGTGATGTTCCCAAGCTAATCCGTTTTGCGGACCTACTCAACAAATCACCACCCTCGCTGCTGGGCAAGGCTCAAGACCTTGACCCATCCGCCTTGCCTCAGCCAACCGAGGATATCGAACAGATCAAAAAGGACCTGATCGAGTACGGTTACGGGTTAGTTGCATGAGACCGGGCTGTTTTCACGCGCCCCGAGCCTGGACGCGACTTTACCAGTCTAACTCCAAGTTGCAGACTCGTAAAGAACGCCTTGCTCCCTAAAGAAGTCGAGATCATCAAGAACGCGGTCCTCCAGCAGGCAGCCGGAGAACGACAAGCGGGGGTTGCCACGTTCGACGGCGGTTCGAAGGGACCCAACCAGCGTGTCTGGTGCGTTGTCTCAACCATTGAGGTTTGCAGGTCGTCTGCAGAGATTAATTGCATTGTTTTCGTAGGAATCTCATCAACAAAGGAGACGAGTTCATGTAAGTGTTACGAACCTTACTCGAGAAGCAACATGACGGAGCTGAGTGCTAACCTAAGACGTGACGTTGAAGTGATTTACTCAATCACCCGCTTATAGACGCGATTGTTCCGTGGTTTCTGGGTGACCATGCTCACATTTCAACGCTGTCGGCCAACATCGCGCGACCCGGCAACGTGCCGATGCAGCTTCACACCGACCAATCGTCCAAGACGCCGCCGCAGCGCGACTTGGCTTTGGGTCTGAACATTTCCTTCTACCTCGTAAACACCACCGACATCAACGGGGCAACGCGGGTGTACCCGGGTTCCCACAAGGGCAACGTCGCACCCAGCGACATATGGACTGTGGTATGTGCGGGCTGATAACCCCCCAAAGATCAAGTCACGAGAAGGCTAGCCGCTAAGAGAACGTGTTTTTCACCGCGTACAGGAGGGTTCCATACCGGCCGAGGGCCCGGCCGGGACCGCGGTCGTGTTCGACAACCGCCTTTGGCACACGACGGGGCCGAACCGCGCCAGCGAAGGCGAAGTCGAGCGTCCGGTGATACTGCTTCACTTCGTGCGGTCCTTCGTGCGCGCCGGCGAGAACCACTATCTCTCCCTGCGCAAAGATGTCGAGGCGAAGCTGCCCGACAGGCAGAAGGCCTTCTTCGGATTTCGTAAGATCCCCGGCATGGGGTCGGTCGAAGGGAATACTACTCCGGGCAATGTGACTCGAACGGATGATGCCATTGGGCCGCTGCGTACATCAGGTCAAGAAACAGAGACTTGAGACAATCTCCTAAGAGCGATAGAATTGACGCTATTCACATGTCTCATTGGACTCAAACCGTTCTTTAATACTTCATGCTTTCCTGTTTGTTATCCACAGAGCGATGAAGTGTGTTTCCGAAGCCATACAGAGACAATCATGCTTCAGAATCATGATCGTCGGTTCAGATACCTTGGAACTATACCGTGAGGTACTCTCTCTCTCTCTCTCTCTCTCTCTCTCTCCGTGCCGAGAACATATTCCAAGATGCAATTTGGAACCTACATTGTTTGCATGGTGTTCATGAGCTTACAGAGCAAGTAGCGATTGATGTGTTGATGACGTAGTGGACCATTAACGCAAGTCTCTTGTTTGATATATACCAACAATTTGTCTAACTCCATCTATGCTTATGCTTAAAATCAAGGCGAGATTCTTTCTAGCGCAATACTTAGACCGTCCATCACCACCCGGGTTTACCATCCTCATGAGGCTTGGGACCTATTGGTCTTGAAGACGGACAAGAGGGAAAGAAGTTAGGAACGACCCACAAAAAAGAAGTATTGACGTTTCTGTCTGTTACGTTGTCTTGCTTCTTCGAGGGCCTCATAATACTTCTTTTTGGTAAACGGATCTCCAAGCCTTGAAATCGAAACGCGACCCCAGTGTCAAGACACGTGTATACATGTTTTACTTAGACAACCATAACTCCTTAAAAGGAACATTGACCTTCGGGAGATTGGCCTAAATCTATAACTCAAAATTTTGTCTACCATTCATCATCTCCTGAGCATCAATGCAATGGCATTGCACATGCAGGCCCCTTTATTGATGTGATGCTTTTGCCGATTGCCGCAGTGGGGGGTGGATACTTGGTGTTGGATCTGGTTGGCTGATTGAGTTAGTATACGACCCGCTCGGGTTAGAATTTGTCGGTCGCCCTCTAAAATAGAATATAGCTCTGTGATATTATAGACGCCAAGCTCTGCTAGCCAGACTAGCAGTGTTGCATTGCCTTGTGCAATTTCTCACTCACTACTTTGCTTTGCAGATCTCTTGACAACATAGCCTCCCAGCGCCAAGCATTCATAATTGTAGTAACTTTCAAACTTTCGGCCTTGACCGAGTGATCCTAGTCCCCCCCCCCCCCATCGTGAGTGTACATTCTATAACATAAATGACCGCTTGCCCGCAGGTAGACGGAAACCTTGCCATCGTCATTCGTCGTTCCAACTACCATCCAGTCTTTACTTACCCAACTATTAGTCACTCTCTACCCTACACTTTTACTATTCAGGCGAAGTCAGGTCGCACCGCTACTCCAGCTACACCCATCCCGAGGCCGCCAGACAGCATCGCCACCATGCACTACTCCCAGTTTCTCCCCTTCGTCACTCTTTTCGCCTCCTCTGTTGTCGTCGAGGCCAGCCCAACAGCAATGCTTGAAGGGCGCTCAGTGGGACTTGTTGCTCGCGCTCCGGACACGCCGGGTGACGCGTGCATCAGGACGCCAGTGAGCGCGGAGCCCGACTACTCATACTACACGTTCCACATCAACGCAGACATCGGAGAACGCGCCAAAAACGCGGGACTTGTCAAGATCGGCGTGCAACAGCATTGCGACTCGAACGGCGGTCTTTTTGGAAGTTCGTCACCCACGCCGCGTTCCCTCACCTCTTGCATTGACCAACTGACTCTAACTTGCGCGCAGTGTGGGCCACGAACACGAATAACTGGGCGTATGTGCTTCTGGACAAGTTCGGCCCCGAGAACCCGTACAAGGTCAAGGTCGACCGCTGCCAGAAGGGCAAGGATCGTCACATCTCTACCTACAGAGTATGGCTGTGCAACGAAAACAACTGGTGCGGGACTACGGCCTGCGGATTGGACCGGAAGGTCTGTCCTGAAAAGAAGACGAAGGCGGTTGACTTGTCAGACAACTTGATCTGGCCGTGCGCTCTTTAAGGTGTTTGGAACGCGTGCGTATCAGATTAACGAATCAAGGATTCTGATTGCCCACGACTTAGGTCCTTCAAAAAAGACTCCTTGCTGATGGAAAAAAGAGATTTGGGACAACAGCACAACAGCTGATTAAAGCTCATTCATCGAAGCTAAGAAGATGCCCCAGTCCTGCGTCTGTCCTAGTGACGATGGTGAAATTACATAGTTTGTGCAGCGTTTATAATGACATGAATTTCCGTTCCCGTACCGTTGTAGTGTTCTTGCTGAGTGATAGCCTGCACGACAAAGTCTCGCTCTTCCATCACATTTCAACACAATCTGTTCAGATTCGATATTGGCGGGGCCGCTCCACCGAGTGAGTGTCCGCCACTGCCTCAACATCGCCTAATCGCACCAAGAGGAAACGGCGTCCGGGTCGGCGTAGCAGGTCAATGAGTTGTCGAACGCGCACGGGAAGCCGACTTGCGACGCAACTGTCGGAAACAAGAGGTTATTCTCAGGTCACTGCACCACAACCCCCCCCCCCCCCCCAGCTCTGGAGATTTCGGAACCACTTACCCGCCTTGCAGAGCGTTTCAAAGTCATCACCAGAGATCAGATCTGTGACTCCAACCGACCGACACTAGGGTTTCTGTCAGCATGGCAACACCCACACCGGCAGTGTTCGCCGACTGTAGGAACAGCTTACCCTTCCGCTGGGAGTGTCGTATTGGACGCTTCCCCAACTTTTCTGTTTGAACGTTAGATTGACTGGACAGTCCCAAAGAGATTGTCATAGCGGGCAGCGACTTACCTGTTGAGCGAGCAAGGCCCTCTCCGAATCGCATGCTTTGGTGGTCAGACGCCAGTTGTAAGTCCCGCCGTTGTGGCAAGTGCAAGAGTCATGATAGCGCGCGTCACTTTCACGATGTCAGTCTCGAGACGGTTTCGATCGCACGTGTCGACCGGGGCAAACAAGCCAAGACACGTGGACTGTGGTGGCCGACGGGCACTTACGCAAAGAAGGCAAAAAAGACGGCACTCGCCAAAGCAGATGTTGAGAAGCGCATGGTTGTTTTTGAATTATGTGATGAGTAGAAGCAAAGTAAGCTGGCAGGGTTGTTTAAAACAAGAGGCTCGTGCGGTTTAGACTGGTTGATCTACAGCTATAATCCGGAACGCTATGGCTTAAGTAGTGGTTCGCGGATCGTGCAGACCATGAAGTCTGGAAAAGTTGACTCGGTTCTCCTGGCACTATCACTTTGATTTCAAAAACGAAGCTCGAGTCAATGATTGATCATCTGATAGATTGCGGGTTGCCTAGTCTTGCCCCGTTGTTGGAAGGTGGATATTGCCCTCTCCCACCGGTCCCCCCACGTGTATTGTCTCTAAGGTTGCTTGTAAGTGCGTGTTCTAAATCGCAATTGCCTGTTACCTAGATAAGCTAACACATGAAGAGCACCAGGGGATCGACATTGGGACTGCCGAACTCGCGAGGGACTCGGAGCTGGTGATCCGCGGATAGCGGCATATTAGTCGGGCCCGCCATCGACTCGAGACCCGCTGATTGCAATTACTTTCGACCTCTGACAACGCTTTCTGGTGCCGATATTCCGTGCGGGACACGCATTCCACGAATGGCGGACGAGCAGGCTGTGGGGGCTGACCTGAGTCAACAAAAAGAGATTCGAGTACCCTAATGGCCTTTTGTCGCTGCTAGAGTCGATAACTGATAATGTTTACTCCACGGTTCCAATTCAAAGTGGGCATACGCTTTTTTACCATAGTTGCCAGAACACTATGGCCCGACCGAAAGGCGCGAAGAACTCCAAGCCCTTGCAAACTCGCAAGCACTGAGCGCGTGAATTGAGAACGATAACCAACGCTCAATCGACTCGGTTTCCTGGAGGTTCGGCCACCCTCACTCGGGCTCTAAAGATGCTTCCATTCAGTTTGAAACAATAGTGCGGAACTTTCGGTTCGTAGTGATATATCCCGTGATTGACGATCCTCGTGTGCTATGGAGCATCCTGGCATCCCTAGCAGGCAGTCTATTCTATCGTTATCTCGTACGGAGCAGAGAGCAACCGGGAGATTCGCACTAAACGAGTCATATCCATGTTTCTGTTGATGTTCAGTCGATATTACTCCATCTGGACAATAACGTGCTGACAACCACATGTCGTGCCCTTGGACCCTCCATTGGCGGGCACGCGTGGGCTCTGGTCCTCTGCTCTCGTGCCAGTCGTGAAAGACTCTGGGTCAACCAGTTGCTATCTTACACCGATATTTCCAGATTGCCTCATGACCAAGTGGATGACCGAGTGGGTGGTTGGGTGGGCGGAAGTCATCGACTGCTAGTCATTGTAATTCGGGCAACGAGGGTGGGAGGATTTCATCGGGAAAGGCACCTGTTGCCGTATCATGCGGGCTCGGGTGTCTCTGGGGAATAGAGATAATAGTAAACAACGAAAACATAAGAAGCATAGGATCTCCTCCAAGTCATGGTGGATTCTTCGCCGAGCAGCAGCATCCTCTCTCTTACAAGACTCTATTCAATACTTTTCTTTACTGTGAATAATTACAGCCCTCGGCTCTCGCATTCCGCAGTCATGAGGTTCACACTCCCGTCCGTTCTCTTCGCTATTGCTGCGACAGCAGCCCCAACACCCGAAGGCACCCATGCAGATGCCGAGAGTCTCCTGTCCTCCATCTCTTCCGTCGATCTCGCCCACGACGACGTCATCCTCTTCGGCGTCGGCGGGAAATACCAGGTCCTCAAGGACGCCGAGTTCCAAACCCTCAAGGAGACCGGTGTCCTGACGTACGGCGGCAACGACAAGGTCGTTGACACATTCGACCACCTCAACGTGACCAATGTCACATCGACGCTTGAGGCCCGCGACTGCCCTGGCCTCAACACCGAGATCCACGTCACCGGCTCGACCGACTTCCTCGACTGGGACGTCCAGATGTCGGCCGTGTGGGGAGCGCAGCAAGCGCCCGTCCTCATCGCCGTCTCGCACGGGTACTCGGTCGCCAACCAGGTCTCGTTCGGAGGCGGCATCAGCTTCCCCATCAAGGCCATCGGCATCAGCCTCAACGCCGACTACACGAAGACGTGGACGACGACCGACACGACCACCATCACCTACACCGTCCCGCTCGGCTACTACGGCACCATCATCAGCCAGCCGTGGACTCACCGCGTCTTCGGCAACGTGTACAAGTCCTGCGGCACCGACAACTGGCAGAAGGGCACCTTCACGGCCAACAGCCACACGAGCCAGAACTACGGCGGCATGGACTGGGTTACCGGTGTGATGCGCCTCTGTGCGAGCAAAACATACCCCATTCCTTACTGCGAAGGCTCGGGCAGCCACCACTGAGCGTTCACAGCCCGTTGGTTTGTTCCCCAGAGCCTAGCCGCGAGGGGACTGAGCGTGTTTCTCTCGGGTTGGAAGGACTCTGGGGTTCCGAGTTGCTGTAGATGGCGGAGCGTAAACGGCACGTGTCACTGGCTGGGCGTGCAATGGAAGAAAGTTATCGTCATAATCCAGCTTTATTATATGTTACTAGCCGCTAGACGAGTACAGCAGTCTGTGGTCTGTTAATTCTTCCATCTCATGTTACTGAAGTCATATAATGTCAGCGTTTATGTGAATCAGCTTCATTTATCCATCACATGCAGTCCTCAGCTTCCTTCCTCGTATTGTGACCAATACAAGTATTTTTCCATGCTTCCAAGTTCAAAGATAGGTGACATCCATCCTTGGTCTTGACTTATACTGCCGGCTAAGCTAGACCCTAGCATCGACCCACCTAACAACATCCGAGCAATGCCAAGTAGACGTAAGGGGCGTTGCACACCTTGCTCCTGAATTGCCAAGATTTAGTGTATTGATTGTACACACTAATTACGTTAGGGATAGACTTTTGTAGTAATCTTGTAATCTTGTAATCAGCCTATACATATGACTGGAATACTTTTGGTGGCCCTTACTAGTAACTATTACTGTTTCAACATATATGGCTCTGCACTCAGGCAGTTGGTTGGATCCAGTTGAACTGGAGTCCAGCGACATCGTCCTGTCCCTCGGCCGGGACGCCTCCTAGTCCTCCCTCGGGCAGGACAACTTGCGCGTCGAGATCGACTCTCTCTGTCTCAGTCGGCGGGATCAAGATCCAGGATCTGGCCATCGTCGACGCATCTCTGGTCTACGAGGCGAGTTCATGGCCAGCACTTGGACGTCCAGCAGCCACGCGTTCGAGTTCCGCATGCTCAGGGACGTGGGAGTTGCCCGGTGCCACTTTTGCCGTGCGTACGCCCAAGTTCCGCGGCAGCTCCACGCAGCCAGCGCCGGGGCTTGATATTCACGGCACCGTCCCCGCGCCCGGGTCCGGGGCAGCACAGCGTTCAAGGGCTGCAAGATCACATACTCTAGCATGCGCGTGCACCTGCACCTGAGGGCTATGGACAAAACGGTTTGGGATTATTTGGGGACTCGCATCCTCAGAGGCTCTGCCGGGTCTTATTTATGCCTTCTTCTACTGAGGGCAGAGTCCCGTACCATACAGCCGTCTCTTAAGAGGCGGGCAAAGCTGCCGGACATGTGGTACACACCCATTGCCAGTGCTCGTATCCACCGCTCGCCTCATGTCTTCACAATCGTGTCTCGCTATTGGTTGCCTGATTGATGTGGGATGCATGCGCTGGCAAAGAGACGCAGCCATGGACGAGAAGTGCACCTGCAGATGCATGTCAGCTTTGGAGGTCGGCTGCGCCTCATACCCATCACCTAAGTGGAATATGTAGGCCTCCGCCCCTCCCTTTCTCTCCCTCTGTCGGGTTTTTGGCACCCTCAAACATCTCACCATGGAGCCGATAGGACTTGCGGTTGGAGTCGCGGGCCTGGCTGGCCTCTTCTCCAGTTGCCTGGAAGCCGTCGAAAGGTTCGACTCTTACAAGAACTTTGACCGCGATTCGCGTTCCTTGACCACACAGCTCGACGCCGCCAAGCATCTCTTGGAACAATGGGGTCGTGCCGTCGGCATCGAGAACGGAAAGATGTCGGACAACCATCATCCTGCCCTCGACAACGAAAAAACACTAGAAGTCGTCCGCAAGCTGTTGTCCAGCATCCAAGACTTCTTTGGCGGTCCAGACGATGTGGCGCTTCAAATAGCAACGTCAACGGACAGGGACTTCCTAAAAAGCGGCCCGCTTCCTTCGCGATGGACGAAGCATTCTCGCCATAGAGCGCCTGCGGATTCGAAATGGAAAATGGCTTCTTGGGCGCTATCTGGGAAATCGAAGCGTACAAAGCACGTCCAGACAGTCACCTCCCTAGTGCAGTATCTGTATATCCTCGTTCCCATCAACGATACCAAGGAGATACAAGCAGGACAAAAGTCATCGGCTACAGACATTCGAGGTTCGAACAGATTCCATTGTTTGACTGCTTTCCGTCCCGAACTAACAATTTGAAGATACTTCCTCACATGAGCATCTTTGGCTTGCAACGATTCAAGCGTTCATAGACAAGACAGAAGACGAAATGATAGGTACGTATGAATATACCACCAGACACCCGTTCTCTAGTTATTAACGGCCTCAGCCGAAACAAAGAGGGACCTATGCGCCTGGCTTGGTTCTCCGTCTCCGAACGACCTTTACGACGATTCCATTCAGAAGAGACTGGACGGGACATGCGAGTGGATATTAGAGCGAGACAACGTGCTTGGATGGCTTTCGCCTGACATCTCGCCCGACAGCGCCAGCTTGCTCTGGATCAACGGCCCGGCAGGGTTCGGCAAGACTGTTCTGTGTGCCAAACTGGTTGAGATTCTTTCGTCCAAGCCTCAAACACCCGTCGCACATTTCTTTCTCTCATCCAAATTTGAGGGTCGCGATGATCCCTATGCAGCCGTCAGATCGTGGGTCACGACGGTCTCTTTCAGCAGCCCAACTGCTTTGGACGTGGTCCACAGGAAACGATTGGTCCAACATGAGCAGGTCGCAACGCGGGCAACTATCATGAAGCTCTTCCGCGAGGTTCTGCAAGCCGTGCCGTTTTGTACTTTCGTCTTGGACGGTCTGGACGAATGCACTTGGTTAGGCGAGAACCGTAACGACGGCGACTCGGTGGTCCGTTTTCTCAATGAGCTCAGGCAATCAATTACCGACACCACTGCCCGAATTTTGGTTGTCAGCCGCAACGAACCAGAGATTCGACAAGGACTCTTGCAGTTCCCGGGCTTCAGCGAGTATGCGATATCTCCCGAGGACGTCCGTGACGATAACGTAGCCTACTCTAGAAGCATCGTCAACAGCAAGCTGCCGAACAAGGACGAGCCAACCAGACTCAGCATCTCTCGGAAAATGGCCGATCGCAGCAACGGCCAGTTTCAGTGGATCAAGATGCAAGAGGGGTTCTTGAGGAAAGGCAGGAATAAAAAGCAGCTCGAGAAAGACATTGACGAGACCCCGGCCGGCCTCGATCGTCTCTACGACCGAACCTGGGAGAGGATTGAGAGATTACGAGACGCGGAAAAAAATAGAGCATTCTCTTTGCTCCGGTGGGCCGCGTTCGCTCTGCGACCTCTGACTGTCTGCGAGATCACTGAAGCCGTTCTCATTAACGATGACTGTGACGATCTGCCGCTTGACGAGTTGCCGGACTCTGTTGACGAAGACTACATTGAAAGTGAGATCTTGGGTCTCTGCGGATCCTTGGTTGAAGTGCGGGGCACTCAGCCGGACTCCTCTCCCGGATCCAGGAAGATACACCTGACGCACTTCTCGGTCAAGCAGTATCTGCTGTACAAGATTCCGTCCCAGGGAGCGATTCTATTCGCTAATGAAACCTTGCGCGCATCAAACGAAACCCTCGAGGCTGTAATCCTTGCTAAGCTGTGTCTCCGCTACATCAGCTTCCAGCGGGTCTGGGACGACTTTTCTGCTGAAGACGATAATCGAGTTGGGGCATCCTTCCGAAATTACGCCGCGGAATACTGGCATCAGCACACTGATTTGAGCAAAGCAGATGATGAGCCGTTGGTAGAAGCCATGAACACCCTCTTTGACGGACGCGCTAAGACTTGGGAGTCCTGGAGAAAATGGTTTGATCTCTACGGCGAAGACTTGGATCCAGAGGCGACGGAAACAGCAGCAAGCCCTTTGTATTATGCTTCCCGTTTGGGGCTGACAGAGGTCGTCAAACATCTCATACAGCACTGCAAACACAATCCGAACGAAAGCCTAGAGTCCGGAAGAGCAGCGCTTGTGGTCGCATGCGAAAGGGGAAGTCTGGAAGTTGCGCAAACGCTGCTTGAAGCAGGAACCAAAGTCAACGTCACAGGCTACCGAGGACGAACGCCGCTCTATTCGGCATCAATGAACGGTCATCTCGAAGTGCTGAAGCTAATCCTCGAAAAGGGGGGTGACTTGACGGTGGCAAATGCTGGTGGATGGACTCCGCTACATATAGCCGCAGATAACGGCCATCTTGAGGTCGTCATCCTTCTTCTCGCCAAGGGAGCAGAGGTTGCAGTTGCCGATAAGGACGGCTGGACGCCACTGAATTCAGCTGCTGCTGAGGGCTATGTTGAGGTAGTGAGGCTACTCCTTGACAGGGGAGCAGATATGACAGTTGCTAATAAGGACGGCTGGACGCCACTAATCTCAGCTGCTGATGAGGGCCATGTTGAGGTAGTGAGGCTACTTCTTGACAGGGGAGCAGACATGACAGTTGCTGATGATGATGACGGCTGGACGCCACTGATCTTAGCTGCCTCCAATGGCCATGTTGAGGTGGTGAGGCTCCTTCTTGAAAGGGGAGCAGATATCTCAGCAACTAACAATAATGGGTGGACACCACTGAACTTAGCTGCCGTCAACGGCTATGTTGAGGTAGTGAGGCTACTCCTTGACATGGGAGCAGACATGACAGTTGCTGGTGAGGGTTGGACGCCACTAAGTTCAGCTGCTGACAGTGGCCATATTGAGGTGGTCAGATTGCTTCTTGAAAGGGGGGCAGATATCGCAGTCGTCGATAATGGTGGATGGGCACCACTGATCGTAGCTGCCAACAAAGGCCATATCGAGGTAGTAAGGCTACTCCTTGACATGGGAGCAGACATGACAGTTGCTGATGGGGATTGGACGCCACTGATCGTAGCTGCCGGCGAAGGCCATATCGAGGTGGTAAAGCTACTCCTGGAAAAGGGAGCAGATATCTCAGCGGCCACCAAGAATGGATGGACGACACTGCTGTCAGCTGCTGATAACGGTCATCTTGAGATCATTAGCCTTCTTATCACTAGGGGGGCAGATATCGCAGTCGTTGATAATAGTGGATTAGCGCCACTGATTGTAGCTGCCAACAAAGGCCATATCGAGGTGGTAAAGCTACTCCTGGAAAAGGGAGCAGATATCTCAGTGGCCACCAAGAATGGATGGACGGCACTTATTGCAGCTGCTTTCCAAGGCCATATCGAGGTAGTAAGGCTACTCCTGGAACGGGGGGCAGATATCTCAGTTGTTAACGCAGATGGGTGCTCATCGTTAGGTTTTGCCTCCCATGGCCACCTTGATGTCGTCAAGTTACTTCTTGACAAGGGAGCAAACGTTGCAGTCGCCAGCACAGACGGTTGGACACCACTTATCATCGCATCACGAAATGGTCATCCTGATATTGTTAGACTTCTCCTCGATAAAGGAGCCAACATCACAGATGCTATGAAAGACGGATCGACAGCGCTTGAATTTGCCGCACGAAACGGACACGACCTGGTAGTTGAGTTGCTGCTTAACAACGGAGCTGGTTTTGCAGTCATCAACAACACAGGAAAGACGCCGCTTCATTCAGCCTCAGCTAATGGCCACATTAAGGTCGCTAAATTGCTTCTCAAAAAAGGGGCAAGTCCAGCAGCTAAGACTCACAATGGATGGACGTCGCTTCACATTGCCTCCCAAAACGGTCACATTGAGGTCGCCAAATTACTTCTTGAAAAGGGGGCAAGTCCAGCAGCTAAGATTCACAATTTTGGGACGCCGCTTCATTTAGCATCCAAAAATGGCCACATTGAGGTCGCCAAATTACTTCTCGAAAAGGGGGCAAGTCCAACAGCTGAGGACCATGATGGATGGACGTCGCTTCATTCGGCCTCAGCTAATGGCCACATTAAGGTAGTCAGACTCCTTCTTGAGAAAGGAGCAAATCCAGCAGCTGGGGACCACGATGGATGGATGCCGCTTCATGTTGCCTCCCAAAATGGCCACATTGAGGTCGTCAAATTACTTCTCGAAAAGGGGGCAAGTCCAACAGCTGGGGACCACGATGGATGGACGTCGCTTCATTCGGCCTCAGCTAAGTCAAAGCACCCACTTTTGGGCCACCCCCACATATGGGCCACCCAAAAATGAGGGTATTCCCATCGACACCAGTATGTTCAATTAACTATTGACTGCACCTAGATGCCACCACAATACAGCTTTCAGCCTCACTAGGTAAATCAGCCTCGCTGGACTCATCTGTGATATCCTCTTTATCGCCAGCCTCAACCTGAGCCTTCTGGATGTCTTTGATGTTGGCGAACTTAGTGTTTGGGTTGATCTGAACTGCCTTCCTTTTCCTTACTGCAGTGTTGGTAACTTGGGCCTGCAGAAGCTCCAGCTTATGCTGGGCAGTGGCCAGCTCATAGGCCTGCTCGCTGAAGCCTTTTTTCACCTTCATGAAAAGGAGGCGTTGGGTATGCGCATCATTATCCAACTCTGTGAATAGCTTCAGTTGGCCAGACAGATCCTTCATCTTCCTTGGCGTCGACCATGCCACTGCAGACGACGCAGATGCCCATCCTTCAGCTTCCTTGCCCCTAGACTGCCCTTTGCTGACCTGATCTGACGATGCTGATGGCTTTGGTGTTGTTGGGAGTAGGAGGGAGCTCATCAGAGGCTTCGCCATAGAGACAGGCCATAACCCTGTCCATTTCCAACCACTTCTGATGTTCTGCATCGTCATACCTGCAAGGGCAGCCTTATAATAACAGCCTAGGAAGTTCCTCTTGCCTACAATAGTAGAGTCATTCCATAGACTAAGGTATCCAAGCTCCTTCCTATAGGCTGCCTTAAGAGGGCTGAAGACTGCTTGATCAAGTGGCTGGAGGACATGGGAGGTGTGTGGCGGTAAGAACAATAGATGGATGTTGTTTATATAGCACAACCACATAAAGTCAGTCGTTGTGTGGCTCCCATGCCCATCCAGGATCAATAGTCTAGCCTCCTCCTTATCCCCCTTGCCCTGAGGGACAGTCTGAGGGATAAACACCTTCTGCAGCCATTCAACTGCAGTAGCATCTGTTGTCCAGCCATTTTCAGTTGCTGTGAATTGCCAGCCTTCATAAGGGCTAAGATCTAGAGGAAACCACTGCTGCTGGACTGTCTTACCCTTATCTATAATAAGGGGATGAAGTCTGTGGCCTAGGGCAGAGATGCATTCAATAATAGACACCCATGCCCTTGATCCAGGCTGTTTCTTGCGGATAGACTTCGCCTCAGACATCCCCAGCACCAGCCCATTAGATCCCTGGCCCTCAAGGATACCAGTCTCATCCATGTTATATCTGTTGGCTGGTTTGATGCTGATGATCTCTGGTATGGCGAGATGCTTGAACCAGTCCCTGATGACCTCAGTAGATGCCCCATTAACACGTCTTGAATCAATAGGGCAACTTCTCTTGACCTTGACTGATGGATTCCTCCTTATAAAGGCCTGGACCCAGCCTCTCCCTATAGGTTGGGTATCCCCTATGGCATGAAGGATTCTTTCTGCAAAATGCTTCACTTGTTGATGGGTTGGAGGAAGCCCAAGGGCATGCTGGATTCGCACCCATTCAGCCAACTTGGCCTCCTGGCTCACTGTGAGCCTCTGCAGGTCAGAAAATGCTGCTGCCCTTGCCTGGGTGCCTTGAAGACGATGCTGAAGGGTAGACCTTGGCACACCATACTGCTGGGCAGCCTTCCTGACACTCTGACCGTTCGAAATGGCCTCAAGCGCTTGATTGACTTCATTTTCTGTATACTGGCTCATAATGCCTAGAATAAGGTGCCCTAAAAAGATGAGGCCATTTGCATAAGGTTGGAAAAAGATGTGATAGTTTGAAGTTGGAGGAGGATGAAGGAGGAGGTTGGTGATGAGGCATTTTTGGGTGGCCCATATGTGGGGGTGGCCCAAAAGTGGGTGCTTTGACTTAATGGCCACATTGAGATAGTCAGACTCCTTCTCGAGAAAGGAGCAAGTCCAACAGCTGGGGACCACGATGGATGGACGTCGCTTTATGCTGCCTCAGCCAACGGCTGCGTTGAGGTAGCCAGATTACTTGTTGAAAGTGGTGCGACTGCGTCAGTTGGAGATGAGCGCAGCAGAACGCATGTCGAGGTGGACAAGCTGCTCATCAGCAAGGGGGCAGAGATTTTCGTTGCTGAAAACAGGGGCTGGACGCCGCTGCATGTTGCATCACTAAAAGGCTTCAGCGAGCTGGTCCGGCTGTTCCTCGAACGATTCCCAGATCACACCGACGCTAGGGACGACATCGGCCGCACACCCCTCTTTTTCGCAGCGATGCAGGGACACAGTGAGGTTGTTAAGCTGCTGCTTTCCCGTCTGGCATCTGCCAATGCCATGGACTGCTACAATGCGACGGCTTTGATTGCGGCGGCAAGGGATGGACACGCAGGCGTGGTGGAGCTCCTGCTCAATGAGAATGGCATCTGGTTCAATCACAGGGACAAATTGGGCAGGTCCGCTCTTTGCTGGGCGAGGCAGAGCGGAGATGTCCAGACGATTGAGCTCCTCTTCAAGCATTCACAGGGGACAACAGAAGCGCAGCCGGGTCACGAGAACACGCCGACGGGAGACAGAGCAGCTTCGTTTAAGCCAGACTCAAGCATCTGCGATGTTTGTACGATCTGCTTTCCGGAAGGCAAATCATACCATCGTTGCAAGGAGTGCCCCGGAGGCGAATTTTTCATTTGTTTGGAGTGTTTTCAGGCAGGTTTTAGGTGTCTGGACGATTCACACAAGTTGGTTCTGGAATCGTCAGACTAGAGGCAGAATGACCATAGAAATGGGAAAGTATATTTCGTAAAAGTATGGCGATGTAAGGTGTGTATGACTGTCTTTCGGCAACTCACAGATCTGGCAGAAACCAGCTGTCTGGCTGTCTGGCCGTGTAAGAGAATGTCAGTAATTGCGACATGTTCGATTATAACAAATCCTGGAAACTATTTGTGGCTTGTAAGTGACTTGTTCTGTGTCCAGTCTGAAGACCTAACATCTTGCAGGTGGGAAAGGGCATCGGCGCTCCATGCTCTGCTGAAACCACATGTAATTTTGCTGAGTCGTGAATGCCCAGCAGAACTTGATCGAGTTGGAAAGGATGGGAAGAGAGGTGTGAACAGCAAAATATATCACGACCTACCTAGGAATCGAACCTAGAATCCTCAAAGTGTGACAAGGGGGCCGAAATCTGATGCGATGTTGTCTCGCCAACAGGATAATGAAGATGCAGTTTCGCGAAAAGTCGATAGGCATGTAGGTGCCTTCTTCCTTTTAGCGACACTCTAACGCGATTCCAACATTATTTCTAGATAAAACGGGGTTTCCAATCGTTCCCTTTTGGCGAAAACCTTTCCACTGGTCAGCTCTCTCAATACGGAAGTGTTGAGAGCAGTTGCAGACTTTGCCGGTGTGTTTTCCGGTATGACATGACCTCGAATGGGACGGCCGAGGCGAATCCTGGAAACACCCAACAAGACGTGGTGGGACCATAGAAGACTTCGTGCCAGGTAAGGGGGATATGGAGAATCACTCTCGAAGTCACTTCAGTGAAATCCTGGAAGGCCTCGCGTCTATTGTCAGGAGCGGCTCGGCCTCGAGAAAAGGTCGACAAATTGCCCAACTGAGCTGTCTCGGAGGATGTCCACTGATATGATGGGATCAGAACTAACCCTCGGGTCTCATTAATAAAATAGAACAGCAACAGCTCTGGGGCGACATGCATCACCACTCGTTGCAAGCATACGTTCGGTTCACGAGGACTGAAACCACAATCACGGGGCTTGACGATATTGAGACCTTTGTTTTCCTTCTGCGATAACTAGGCTATTGTTCTGAACCAAAGTTCTGAATCAAAGTTCTGAGCCAAAGATTACCCGTTCCGATTGACGACCACATAGCGAAACCAACTAGAGAACCGATCCTTCTTATCGTGTGTCCTTTCCTCGATACATGATGCCGGTAGGACATTTTACAGACGGAGCCGCCAATAATGCTCCTCGATCATGTCTCCATCAAGAACATGAGGCAGCCACTGCATGCGAGCTCCCTCGCGGGTGCTGACGACCTCGAGCACAATGTCGGAGGAGGGGTTCAGCCTGGCCAGGAGGCGGACGCCCTTGGCCTTGAACGGGGCCCAGAAAGCCTCGAAGTTACAGCCGTGCTCCGCCCGAAGCATGACCAGGCTCGTGAGCTTGTCGGGGATGTCGATGACGCCGGCCTGGAAGGGCTTGAAGTCGTACATTCTGTGGACGCCGTAGCTCTCTGTATAGAGGATGGTGATCTCGGTGAGGCGGGGCAGGGCCACAAGGGAGCTCACAAAGCCGGTGCTCGCCGGCGACAGTTGGTGGGGGCAGTTCAGCTGGACCTTCTGAATCTGGTAGAGGATGTAGCGCGAGCAATGGCTCTGCTGGAGAGCGGCGTTGGCGTGGTAGTTGCTGAGCGCCTCGGCGAGGTTGATGTTGATATTGCTGAGGGGCAGGCAGAAGTAGTCAACCTTGGGGAGGATCCAGACGTCAGCCAGGTCTTGTGAGTAGGTCTCAAAGGCCTTGAAGCGAAGGAACTTCTGGTGAACAATGCTGCGGGTCTTGCTGCAGATCTGCAGAGGGAGGCGGATGGTAAAGAGACGCTGCTTCTGGAAGATGGACCACTTTGCCTTGTCCGGGTGGAAGGAGTTGTCGCGACCTCTGAGGGCAACGCTTCCCTCTTTGTTAGGGCTGTAAACGACCCAGAATTTTGAAGGCTTGGCTTCCTCCTGCGCTATCTCAACAAGCATGTCGACAATGTTGAGGAAGATGTCGTGGCTGACGGAGCCAGGTCCGGTCTTGCCAGGCTTGGTTGGGAGCAGCGATCGGGTAGGCATCGGCTTTTTGAGAGCGCTATTGCAGGTGCCGTCAAGCACCATAGTCCCATCAAGACCATAGAGGCTGCCAGAGGCTGGATGCATGTACATCATGAGCAGAGCGAAATTAGCTGGAATTAGTTTAGATTAGCGACAGTGAACCAGAGAATAGATCAGGGTAAACAATACAATCCATATTGGACATTCTTGCTTATTTGAACTTGTCGCGGCTTGCAGGTTGTGCAGCGAAGAAACTGTGCTCGCTTTTCTTTGCTTGGCCAGAACCAGTCACTGAACAACGGATTGTGAATCTCCGTTGTTCTTGTTTGAGAGAGAAATAAGAACGGCAAGTTTGTTGCAGTAAAAGGCGAAAGACGCGGCAGCGATTTGTGAAGGGAAGAAATCTCCTTGCCGGCCGACTCAAGTAAGACGAGTCAAGATGAGGGTTGTGGAGGAGAAGGAGAGAAGCAAGAGAGAGAAAGAGAGAGAGAGAGAAAACAAGAAGAAAAGGAGCCTCTGAAGAAGGAAGGAAGGAATCTATCGGTCTCATCCCTGGATCGTTCTTTCCCAAAAGACTAAGTCCAGGCTCAATCTGGCGTATTCATTTCTCGCTTCTCCCTCATGATGGAAACTAAAGCCTTAATGTTAAGACCCACTCTTCTGCTTGTGTATGTCATCAATTCCTAGAAACAGCTCAAGGTTGAATTTCCAATCCTATTGGAATTCTGCAGTACAAGTCTTAGCATTGATCTGGTGACTAGAGTGATGTATCACCAGTTTGACATCCAAGCAGCTTGGTTAGGAAAACTGTTTGAACGGTGCCATGTGTAATTTGAAAGGTCTGACTTGTGATATCAGAAGCAAAATAACATGGCCGGTCTATGTCTCCAGCTAAGCGCCTTCAGACCATAGTCTAGACTTTGACCTGTCAAAATTGTGTATCCGGCACTGAGTTTCGAGTATACGCAGGGATTTGAGGCAGGCGAAAAGGCCCAGAATTAAAGACCGTGGCCCGAGCTAGTAACCTGAGAAGACAGTGTTCTTTCTGGTATTAGTTAACATGTTGCCAAAGTTATGATGCAATCACGGCCGGCCTACTTTGGCGGTCTAGATGTGGACTTCAACCTCCGTGGGAGAAAGCGCAAGAGATGTCATATCCACCGGATGGTGTTGCAAGTACATAACGAAGGCGGAGATCTGGATCAAATTCTAGGGGGCTCTTCCGGTAGCTCATACCAACGACAGCAATTGATGAACGGGGTTTCCTGTGTGCAATGTACATATGGGCATCTCTACACTCAAGGCAAGCGGTCGTTGACAGAGGGCGCAAACCCTCGGTCTTCAGAACACATATGTCGCTTTCAATCCTTCACAATCCGGAACCTGAGCCTGTCGGCCTGTACTCATCTACCTCATCTGCCTTTGGACTGCAAAAAGGCCGTGACGGACCCCGGCAAAGGCAGGGCCCATCATGAGTGGTCAATCCGTTGATACGCTAGACTATTCTTGCTGGTTGAAATAGTGCCTGATTAATTTTCAGTACGCGTCTATGAGAATTCCCAGAGCTCAGAAGAATTGCAGAGCCCGGTTTCGCGCAGTTCGGTCCCGGGAACCTAAAGAACGAACAGCTGCAGCCCGCGCCATACGGTCATACCTAGAGGTTGTGAGACGAGGTCGTACCACGATACAAACTAAACGTGGAATCTTGAAGCAGAATGCGTCGACGCAGAAGCAAGCGTCCGGCTGTGGCCGAGCGTATCCGCGGCTGCATGAAGCGTGTTGTTGACAGAGCTATGGCTCAGACGTTGAATTGAGTTGATCCCATGGCTGCTTGAAACGGGACATCGGATCATGCATGATTGGGAACTGAATGGTAAATTTTAAATATTTTTATAAAAACCAATTGAACAAAAATTTGCATGTGATGAAGGTCAGTTGCGACGTCGAGTGGAGGAAGCATCCTCGTTGGGCTTCAGGCTGAGTACAGGACGCGGACGTCGTCGGTGAGAACGACTCTGTGGCGCCCTCCACCGTGGCCTCACCGCAGACACACCGAAGTAGTGAAGCTTGCTGTGTACCGATGGGCCCAGCAAATCATCAGCGGCGGGATTGGCTCGGAAAAGGCCGATCATGTCTCGCAAGTGGAGACAAGCGGGGAATGATGGAGGGACGGACTTCGGCTGTTTAATGATCCATGGCGTCACGCTGCATCCGGAGTGGCTCGTGCACTGTGCCCCGCCATAGGGCCGTTCCTCTTTCGGCGTCCATCTCCAATTCTCCATGGATTCGCAGGGCCCGCAGCGGCAGGCAGCACCAAAGACGGGCAAGTGCGACGCGGTGCAGCTTCCAGAATCCAGAACAGAACTGGTCTCTCCGGAGGTGCCGGCAATGTCAGGTCGGCTTAGCTCATCCAGTTTCTTTATCCATCCATCTCCATTTCCATCTCCATATCTCTAATATCCATTTCCTCTCCCTGCAGCGAATCAGTGATGCGCGCGGTCATCGTGTTTGCGCAAAGGGAGGAGCCCGCCCCTCTTCCCCCTCCGAATACACAATGTTGCAGCACACCACACACCACACCACACCACCCAACCTTCCAAGGCCGCGCTCGGCCGCTCCAAACTCGGTCAGACTCAGCCCAAACAACCCATCCCAGACTATCCCAGGCCTACACACCAGACCACACCAGACCACACCATGCAAGCGTGTAGTCAGCAGCATGGTTTGGCAGCTTTCAGAGGTACCTTAGCCCATCCGGCATTTAGCCATCTGCGTCACCTTGGCTCTGCCTACCTAGGTGGCCTACCCATCTGTGGTAACTTGTCTGTTGACCAGCCTTTACTTTGCTTGCTACTCAGCTACCTACCAGCCGTCGTCGCATTATCCTTTTTCTAAACCGACAAACCTACGGACCGCCATGACATCGCATCCGTAATAGCTCCCAGTTCCTCTTCAAGACGCCCGCCGACCCAACCCAACGACGAACGAGGACCACGAGCAGTCTCCTACGCTGCTACGCACCCCACTCTCGGTGGCTGTGATCGACCGTCTCCTCCCCCGTCCTGACCCCGCCGGACCAGGCATCCCCCCGGCTTCCGGCTGTCCAGCTGCTTGCTTGTCTCACATGCCAGTTTGCACGCGACACTACGACATAACCCTCTGAGCCCGCAACCAAGTTCTTCTCGGTCAAACACCACGTAACTGCCCTCTCGACACCGGCCGACTACGCCCCACGACCCTCACCCTCCTCCTCCTTCTCTCCCTATCCGATGAACGACCCTCTGCGTCCAACCTCGTTGCCGGCCTTCCCATCGAACCAGCAAACACATACCGCCATCATGGCGACCGACGTCCACAAGAAAATCGACCCCGAGCAGGTTCCCGCGGCGGCCCCGAAGGCCGGCTTGACCAGGAAACCGAGCGACCCCCATCCGGCCGGCCGGGTCAAGTACAGCTTCCCCATGCAGCTCCTTCGTGGACTGACCTTTGGCCTCTACTTCGCCGCCTGCTGTCTTGCGTACGTTCCCCCTTCCTTTCGCGGCGCTCCGTCCGTCCATGGATAGCACCCCCCCCGCTAACACCGCTGACACTTCTCGCGCGCAGCATCATCACGACCCAGATGCTCGGCATCCCGCTATACTTTTACAACCGCGAAATGTTCTACGCCTACATGGCCCTGACGAAACAGTCCTTTGGCCTGACCATCACGGCCATGACGCACATGTGGAGCAACAGCACGATACGCATAAGCGGCGACAAATCTATGAACGGCCAGATCAGAAAGACGCCCGACGGCAGGGTCGAGTTCAACTTCCCCGAGCGCCTCGTTCTGGTCGCAAACCACCAGGTTCGACGCCCTAAATATAGTCATGGAAAGCGTAATACTGACAGCACGCACGGCAGATCTACACCGACTGGCTGTACCTCTGGTGGGTGGCCTACGCAAACGCCCCGAGCATGCACGGCCACATCTACATCATCCTCAAGGAGTCGCTCAAGTACATCCCCGGCGTCGGCATCGGCATGATGTTCTACGGCTTCATCTTCATGTCGCGCAAGATGGCCACCGACCAGCCCCGCCTGGCGCATCGCATCGACAAGCTCAAGACGCGCCACGTCGCCGCCAACGGCAAGGAGTACCTCAACCCCATGTGGCTCCTCCTCTTCCCCGAGGGCACGAACCTGTCCACCAACGGCCGCCGCAAGTCGGCTGCCTGGGCCGCGAAGATGGGCCTCAAGGACCCGGAGCACGTGCTCCTCCCGCGCAGCACCGGCACCCTTTTCTGCCTCAGAGAGCTGAAGGACTCGCTCGAGTACATCTACGACTGCACCGTCGCCTACGAAGGCGTTCCGTGAGTTCCATCCCCCACCCATCCGCTTTGCCGCCTTGCGTATTTCCCAGCATCCGTCCGTGACGCATGCTAACGAGTCCTCTCCCAGCCGCGGCAAGTTCGGTGACCAATACTTCTCCCTCATCAGCACCTACTTCCAAGGCCGGCCCCCGCGCTCCGTCAACTTCCACTGGCGGCGCTTCCGCCTCGCCGACATCCCCCTCGACGACGCAAAGGCCTTCGACGCCTGGCTCCGCGAGCGCTGGTACGAGAAGGACGCTCTTATGGAGGAGTACCTGTCTACCGGCCGCTTCCCCGCGAGTCCCGACATCGAGAGCGGCCATCTCGAGACCGAGGTCCGTCTGAAAAACTGGTTCGAGCTGGGGCAGATCTTTGTCGTCGTCGGCACCGCCGGCATCATCTGGCGCATGATCATCAACGCCATTGCGAGGTTCGCCTCGGTTCTTTAAGTGACTCTAGGGTGTGGAGGACTGCGCTGCAGCTGTTGGTGGCGAGGGCGTCAGGGTCCGGCGCGTGAGTCGTCGGGCGGCGGGAGGGGGGCAGTTGGTTACGCGTACATATCTCGGCACGGTGATTCCCACGGAGAGGCTGTTGATTAGCGAGCGATCTCATTACACGGAAATATTCGGGCTGGTTCTCGGCGGGTCGGTGCACTGGGTGTTTGGATTGATTTTCTCTGTGCTTTT
Source organism: Colletotrichum higginsianum IMI 349063 (assembly GCF_001672515.1). Lineage (NCBI taxonomy): Eukaryota > Fungi > Ascomycota > Sordariomycetes > Glomerellales > Glomerellaceae > Colletotrichum > Colletotrichum higginsianum. The sequence goes on along the minus strand of NC_030961.1, from coordinate 3,363,065 downwards.
TGACGACGCGGGCGCTTCGCGCGTTTCGCATGCTGCAATACAGGGGCTCATGGCCCATCTCAACGGCCGGGTTGTATCTGTTTTTAGCGCGCAGTCAGTCTCATCTTCACCGATGGCGCGTATCGTCCTTCAATCTTTCGTCAAGGTCCCCGTCGTCTCCATCGGTGATGCGACCAACACGCGCCCCCAAACCCAACGGTCTGGATGATACGGGAGCGAGACAAGCTGGAGGCGCAATCACAATGGCAGTCATGATCGACAGCTGTGTGTCGGCTCCGGCCGCTTCGCCATCGTTCCTCTTGCCTTGCCTATGCGCTGGAGAATTAGCCGCGCAGGTTGGGTATGATGCATCGTTGCAGCAAGGAGGCGGCGCAAATGTTGCGTACGCCAATCAGAGCATGTCCTCGCCCAACTGAAAATGAACATGCAACACAGAGACGGAGCTTTCCAACCCCCTGGCCACAGAAACGCCCCATAAATCCTTCGCAAGAGCAGGAAAGATGGTTCTCAACGCTTCAAGTTCTGCGGTTGAATCTTGGGTTGCATATGACCCAGTTCGGTGCTGGAAAAGGCACCCTGGTGGCGCGCGCTCAGTATTGGCATCAATGGGTGGCGAAGATGTCCCCGAAGCCTGAAGTCAAAGATGAATTGATTTATCTTCATCCATGTTCTTCCTCGTGAGCATGTTGGATATTGGCTGTTCAATACCTTCACAGTTACCTTGTCATCATTACTTGCATTCATCCACAGTCGAGATTCGACCTTTACATCAAGACCTTCAACATGTGTTTCCAACCTACTTACGTCCATGAGCACTGCCCCTGCATATACGACCAACGACCAATAATATATTGCGATTCGCAAGGCGCGCCGTGCCACGTCATCGATCGTCAGACCGTGGCGGTGGACAAGCCGTGCGATGAGCATCCAGGAAGCGGCGCCACGCCGCTCGGTGTCGCCTGGTTCCGCCGCCAGGCCGACTTGGAGGACTACGAAGACGCTTACGAACCGGCGGGGATGAAATCCGAGTTAGAAAGTCTTCGGAAAAGCCAGGCTGAACGCCAGTATCTGCAACAAGAGGCAACGACAGCCCAGCGGGGAAAATCTGTGCCGCCGCCCACCGTGGTCGACCCTCGTCACGCCCAACAAGACAAAGAAAAGGGCACCCCAGACCCCGAGTCCGAGTCTCGATTCGTGCTTGGAAAGTTGGCCCCTGTCGCAGAGGTTATTGAACATCATCAGCAGATGAGAGATGACCATTTGCTCATCGAGCCCGAATCTGGATGCAGGCGAGTTACCAGCCAGCCGACGTACCAATCTTCACAAGATTTACACGGCCGGAAACCAATGGCGGAGTCGTTTGGTTCTGGAGGCAACCGGTATACGTCTCTTTTTTCGCGGGGCTGATATGACTGAGACAAGATTGCTTCTGGTTTATCGTATCAGCATTGGACTATTGAATCAAGTCAATCAGATGTTCTGTCTTGTGTTTGATTTATGTAATCATGGGTTATTTGAGGAGTATATAGTGCCTTAAACCCAATTTTCTCTGTCCTAGTATGCAACATCAGTGCCAGAAAGTGAACAGTCAACTCTGAGAGCATCGGCATGTTGTCTTACTGGCGGTAGTGGCGAAGCTGGCTGACGACTTGGTGCGGTGTCGTATGTACATTGGCTGCACTGTCTGGAACTGAGGTTCCCTTCGCTAGACCATCAGCGAGTCCGAATGACGCGGAATGCCTGGTTCATCCTGAGACCTGGGCTACTCGTCGTTGATGAGAACCGATTACTTGGCACCATGTTGGAGTGCAAGCGCTTGCGTCCATTGGCTCAGGGATGCGCGCGCGTGTGCCAGGGGTCGGAGAGACCGAACCAACACGACAACTCCATGTGCCCCTGGGCCAAAGAGTACCCCGTTTTCAATACTGGCACGCGCTATTTTCGTTCGGGGCAGTCTCATATAATAGCGCCCTTTGCCCGTCGATATGTCTCTCATGGGTTCACAATTCTTCTTGGACAGTGTTTGGTCGACGACATCCAGCTACATTATCTTTCCTTGCCCTTGTATGACCTTCTCTGGCTACGGACTGCGGCGAGACTACTTCTTTTGTGGAAGTTTATAATAAAACACGAGTGTCTGCGGGCTCAAGTCGCTGGGAGTAACACCATCAACAAAACGTAGCATCAGTTGGGCGCTGCTAGTCAATCTGATAATGTCAACATACTTGGCAAGACAAACGACCGGGATTCGGATTGATATGCCCATAGAGACTATCAAGCCCGGCCACGTAGGTAAATCACACAAAATCCTAACAAGTTCCGTCTTAGGCGCTGATGTCGACTGACTTCTTCCAGTGTACCACTCATTGCCTCTAGGTATCGACGAGATTCGTGTCATCAAACTACAGCCGGCTCCCTCGTTGGTTTCACCTCTTGTGGCCAAACTCGCCGTCGTTCGGATAGGAGATGAATCCGTTCAGTATGATGCGCTCTCGTATAGGTGGGGAGACGCTGGCGACCCTGTTAGCATCCGTGTCAATGGGCGTTACATGGCTATCACCAAAAGTCTACACACAGCCCTGCGCTATCTACGACATGACCTGGAGGAAAGGGTCATCTGGGCCGACAGCATATGCATAAACCAGAAAGACACGGAAGAAAGAGTCGCCCAGGTTATGGACATGGGCACAATTTATCGTGAAGCGGCTTGCGTAAGGATCTGGTTGGGGGAAGAAGCGCAACATTCCGCTGCCGCGCTGAGCTTGCTCAACAACTGCGACGAGCTGCAACACGACTCGGAAATCGTGCAGAGAATCACTGGCGATGCAGTGGGGGTCGATGGACTGACGGAGGTCCTGAATCGGCCGTACTGGTCCCGCATGTGGATGTTTCAAGAAATCACCCTGGCCCGTAGGGCAATCGTTCATTGCGGCATCTTCACCGCGGACTGGTGGACCTTGAAAAGGCTGGACACCATCATCGGCAACTCGTCAAAGTTGGCGGGAGCTCAACGAGGCGGTACCGTCCATGGCCTGCGCAAAGCCTTCCTAAACATTGCGCATTTCATCATCCCGCTCACCGAACTGGGGAGTATCGACAACGTTCTTTTTCCGACCAGCCGGCTGGAGGCGACGGACGACCGGGACAAGCTCTCTGCGCTTATGGGCGTGTGCAACATTGGTGACTACCTGATGGCCGACTACTCCAAAACGACGCGCGAGACGTACGCGGACTTCACACGATGCTACAGTCAAAGCACCGGCGAGCTCAGCCTACTTTGGGCGGCTGGCCTGCATCGGGCAGCCAACGGGCCCAACATAGGCTTGCCTTCGTGGGTGCCGGACTTTCGCGGCAGAAGCGGAAAGGACCCCGTCTTTCTTGCTGCAGGGTACTCCAAAGTGTTTGACGCGTGCGCGGGGAAGCGTTTCTCAGAGCCCAGAAATCCTTCTCGGAGAACGGGCTGGGACTCTGGCGTTCTCGAGGTCGAAGGGCTGCTCATCGACCAGGTGACCATGGCACAGCCCTTTCACGCAAACGAAGCTGGCAGAATGGAGATGTATCGGACTTTTGAAGTCTGCTCTGGTGGCCGTCACTCGTCTGGCAAGTCCCGGATCGAGGCGTTCTTCGAGACCATAATCTTCGACACCGACGAGCCCAAAAGCGGAGACTCTGACCGAGTCATCGACGAGAAGCAAGGTCGCCGGCTCCAGCACATGCTCGGCTTCATGAAGGACTTGGAGACGCTGCAAGCCGACGTTGTTCCTCGGAAGCGAAACGGGTGCGTCGACTTCTCTGTCCTTTTCGGCTCCGAGGTCGTGGACCACTACGACGGCCTCGCAAGGTTGCAACCGGACACCCTCGAAGGGCATCGCAAGGCTTTCGTGAAGGATTTCAAGTACAACATGGGCAGTACCTCGAGCCTCTTATCTACTCGGGCGAATTACTTTGGCCGGTGTAATGACAGCGTGCAGACGGGCGATATTGTTGCGTTGCTTTCTGGATGCTCGTTCCCCGTTGTTCTCCGCAAGTGTCAGTCAGGGTTCGAGTTTGTCGGCGTGGCGTATGTCAGCGGGCTTATGTATGGAGAGCTGATGGATGGCGTGAAAGGTTCGGCAGTTCAGGGGATATCGCTGGTCTGATGTATGCTAACCACATGTTGTTTCTATCTCGTTATTTCTCGTCTCACAATGCAACCCGCAGACTCCGGGTGGAGTTTCCAGCCGATCTCAAGGATTGACAGTTTGATATAGAACAGTCGTAGCATCATTGTACCGAGTACTCAGTGAATGTAGAAATCTTCTTCGTCTTCAGGTAGTTGAAATCGCCTGGGCAGAATCCCCTGTACTTTAGCGGTGTGCTCGGAGACAATTGCGTCAGGTCGCCATGATCGATGGCAGATTAGTGAGTCCGGTCCATCGGAAGCTCTTCTTCCGTGTTGAGCGGAGCAGGGAACGTTGCTATGGTAGAAAGGTCGGGACAGCCTCATCTTTGACATCCGAACTGAACTCCGTGGCGTCCATCTCCGGTTAGCCTTCGTCTTCCGTCCCATCCACGTTCCGAAATGATGTGGTCTCTTACTGTTCCCGTAGACCAAGTCCCTTTCCGGCACACAACTTTATCTTCAGCTAAATCCATGAAAGAATGCGCGAAGGAGAGTAAACGACTTCATCGACTGATGTGTATGTCGTTTGCCAATCTTGAGGGCAGAACAGGGAGAACGTTCGTACCTGCTTGCCTGGAATTACAGCTCCACAATCTATCGTGGGTTTGCGGCCAAGACATTTTCAGCCTTGGGGATCCAACCTGAAGAAATTGAGAAGTAAACAAGTTACTAGACTCTAGACTGTGACCACGTCAGGGTATCTCTCACTTGACTAAGCTTGTGACCATTCTGACAGGAGCACGACTGCCTTTCGTACGACAAGTACAGGGCCAGCTCAATTCGTCTCGGTGACCAGCCCCCAGCTATCGACCCTGGCTCGGTGAGTTCAAGTGGGAAAATTGGAACAGAGGATACCAAACACCATGAGGGCCCATGATGATCGTCGAACTCCTTTGCAATGGAGCCGGCTGACGTCTCCCAAGAGAAAGGGGCAACTGCGAGTAGGCACAGCACCAAGGAAACTGTTCTCAACTAGAGGCAGTATCGTCATAGTAGCTCCAGTTGTCACCACGAGCCGGCCCGCTCACGACCCCCACACCTCGGTGAGCCCTCGGTCAGGATCGATCGGGCGGGACGTCGATGCGATCGCCGCCGCCGCCGAAAACTCTAGAACACCTCAGCCCGCTGAAACACCAAGTTTTCGGTGCTTCCACTGTGAAATGCATGTTGATGGCGTCGAGGGGGGAGGAAAGCAGGCGGTGGGTGATGTAATTAGGTGCTCATCCGCCCTATTCTGAAGGCGATAATGTGGAGAGCTGAAGTCATCCCGCAGTGGGTGTGCCGTCTGTGCTGGGGAGCATTATCTCCGACTTGGGTTGATGTAAGACGAGTTGAGCATGATGTCATGCGCCGAGATGGTGTTTAAATGAAAGCATTTGAACGCTCGATGAGACGGAATGAGTGAACACAATCCAATTCAATCACGACACTTCGATACCAAATCAAGCCTCAACTCATCCACAAAGTTTGGACACCACAACAAACGACCATCAACCAACAACTTTACTAAAAACAACCATCATAATGTCTGCTCAGTACAACAAGGCCCCCAGCGCTGGCACCAAGGTACGTCTGGATTCATACGTCGAGAATTCGTCAGAGACCCCCAGATAACAGATGCTAACAAAGCCTCCCAGGTCGAGCCCGGCTCCGCAGCTCCCACCCGCGGCGAAGCCACAGGCCCCGTCCCCTCGGGCTCCCTCGCAGCCGAGTCCGCCAGCCACGGCGGTGAATTCGCCAACAACCGCGGCGTCGACGCCTCCAACCACTCTTCCACCTCCGCCACCTCTTCTTCCCAAACCGGCACCCGCGCTGCTCCCGGGTCCGGCTCCTCATCGGTCCCCGGTCAGGCCGGCGAGGCGCCAACGTACGTGAACAACCAGTACATCCGCGACCCCAACGGCCCGCACGGCAAGAACATCACGGAGGGCTTCGACACGAAGAACACGCGGGATGGCGTGCAGGCGGCGTTCAACGCCGAGATCGGCAGCGAGAACGACCCCAGCCGCGCGGCGGAGCAGGGCTTCCTGCAGAGCCAGACCAAGGCCGGCCGCGACGCCGGTCCCCGCCAGACCGAGGCCGGCGGGCAGACGGTGTACGAGAACTTGAAGAGCGATGTCCAGGCGTAAAGAGAGACTGTGGATTTTGCGCGGAGGAGAAATGTGTAACGACTTTGTATGAATACCATTAAAATACCCGATGGGTGATGTGGAATAAGAAAGTAATTCCAAACATTGTTCCGAATTATGTGTTCTGTGTATGACGCGCAGCGATGGATATCCGCTTGCCGATGAAATATCGCAGTTTTCAGGGGCAAGGACAAATGTTTAATTGTAAAAATCACCTAACTAATCTTTTAAAATGCCAATCTTCTTTTGGCAGAGGGCGATGTCTGCTCATACAAGCAAAACGGCTTTAAGAAAGTGCACGCTATACGTGCGAGACCCTTCAATTCGTGTTGTTCTGGGCCGAGCTATTCGGGGACTATAAGGTAGAATTTAGGCAAATAGTGACATCAGAAATGGGCGCTTGGTCTAGGGGTATGATTTTCGCTTCGCACTTCCAAATGGAACGCGCTATTGTGAAAGGTCGTGGGTTCAATTCCCACAGTGTCCAAATCTTTTGCCTTTTGGGATGATTATTATGATTGTACTTTGATTTCATTCAAGTATGGTTAATTGCCGCGAAAAAGAAAAAAGAAAAACCCCTACCTCATCCGTTACGTACTTGTTATGTGGCCGAATTGGTTCAAGTAAGCTAGGCGAAGCAATGTGATTGCCGGTAACGTCTGTTAAGCAAATCAGTCTTGTTGAAACCAGTCATCAATCAAGAGTGAGCTGTCCCGACAAGGGGCCAAGACGGATTCAGACGGCGTGCCGTAGCCGAGTGGGGCGGTTGAGGAAATACGGTTGCCTAATTCCTCTCTATCTGCTAATTAACAGCATGACGCCGCTGCCATGGCCGGGGGGTTCTGGTCTCAGATTCTCAATGTAGAAACGGCAGTTTTCCCCATTGAAAAGAAGGAAACCAACCAACAAACAAACAAACAAACAAGCAAGGGGACCATTGAGCAAGGGCTGATGATTCGAGTCTTAATCCAACCTCAGTTGCCAAACCTCTCTTCTTCCACCATCCCAACCGCTTGTCAACTTGACGTCTCCTTAAACCCCCGACGTCGACTCTCGTTGAGGCGCAGCCACGGCCTCTTCCCACCCCTGTCGCTGTCGGCTTTGTTACGGGACGAGTCAGGACGAGTCGCAGAAAACCTTGGTGAGAAGAAGCTTCTTATTCAGCGCGGGGGAGCCGGATGCCGATGCGCCGATAACACGAGGACATCGAAACGGCGGAGGCTATTCCGCCCAACGTCGCGTGCGACCTATCTGAGAGGTGGAATCGAGAGGAAAGAAACACGGCAAAGATACTGACACACCGACACCGACACCGACATCGACATCGACAAACGGCAGCAACAGCGACGAATAGGGACGGCGACGACGTCTCACCCATGCCCGGCCTACGGTGACGATAATGAACGCGTCCGAGTCGTACCAGCTCGAGTCGCTCCCCTCCGAAGCGGACGGCGTCAAACCGCCCTCGCCGACGGCCTCCATCGACCCGGCCAATGTGAGGTGGATGAACCAGGGCGGCCGGCGATGGGAGGTCGGCAAGATCGTCTCTCGCATCGTCTCGACGCTGCTGTGCGCCATTATGCTCATCATCTGCATGTCGTGGTATGCGCATCCCGAGAATGACTTGTATGATGTTTGGCCGTGGCTGAGTCTCCCGGGCGTATGTGTCTACCCTCCTTCGTCCCCCCCCCCACCACCACAACCCGGCTTCTTGAAAGAGACCTTTGCCAGATGGGTGCAACGAGCTGACACGCCCTACAAGGCCATGATGTGCTTCATGTGGGACCTGGGCGAGTTCCTCTCCGTCTGCGCACGGCACGGTCGCGGCATCACGCCCAAAGCGCACATCGGCGTTGAGGTGATACTGTCCATCGTGGCCTACATAGGCGGAGGCTGGCTGGCTTTCCAGCTGGGAGTTCTGCAACCGGGCCAGCTTAACAATCTGCCCATCCGCTACGCCCTTGCCATATGCGTCTTCATACTCATCACCGCGTGAGTTTACACATCCTGACCTTTGTCTCCCCATCCGGGTCCTTGCTGATACGCCTCCTCGTCACAGAACGATCCATCTAGTCCTATTCATTCGCGCCTGTATCGAGCGCAGCCGCGAGATCCGTCGGCGCAGACCGCGCGTCATGTACATCCCCGAGACGGGACAGACGATCTACGTCGTCGCCAAACCGTTTCCCAAGCTGCCGACGTGGAAGTCACAGCAGCAGCAGCAGCCCGCAGCCCGCGCCGGATCGTTCCCGCGGTCGCCGCAAAGCCCCGTCGGCAGCAGCAACAGCAACAACACCAGCAGCCCGCTGCACCGCCACTTCCAGCAGCTGCAGCTCGAGATCCCGCCGCCGCTGCCCGAACGTTGGCCGAGCGAGCTCTCTCCCTCGATGTCATCGATCAAGAGGAAGCCGGTGCGCGGGATACCGCGAAACATACCGGCGGGCGACCGCGAGCGGCTGCTCCGGCCGAGCATGCGGCCGCCGCCGGAGGACTACGAGCCGTCGCCGGAGGAGCTGGAGAGGATGAGGCGGGGCGACGCGCAGCCGCAGCTGATCATGCCGGGTGACGTGGACATCAAGTTCGCGACGAGCGCCACAGGCATGACGCCGGCGGACGCGAGCGCGCGTGAAGGCAAGTATCGCGTCGACGCCTCGCAGATGTCGGGGATGGCGCCGATGGGAGAGGCGTCGGCGACGGGGAACGGCAGGGGCAGGCGGCAGTCAACGTGATCCGACTGCGTTACATCATGTATAGATTCATTCGGCGCGCATAGCTGGAACTACTTGTCGACAGGCTTGTCGAAATGGCGTTTGGGGGGGAGTCCGTCACTTGGATACATATTGGGATTGCCAAAGGGCATATACGGCAGTCCTATTTACCAACCGAATACTTACTTATTGACACTGACTGCTGCATAACGCAATTACGTTGTAAAGAAACACACCTACACACACATACACACACACTACCGTTCATCACTTACCCGTATATCCCAAAACCCCCTCAGAAATCCCATCTGCGAATCCCTCCCCAAACACCACCACTGAAAACCCGTGACAGACTTTCGGGGCTGGCGCACGCTAGAGCCCTGCCCGTCAGGGGCTCGTCGCACCCTGTAACACGAGAAAGGCCCCACCCACTGCCCCACAACGTCGCGCTGTGCATGGGCGTTGGCAAAATCTCCCGGGCAAGGGGCGACGAGTTCTAGGGACCTGGGCCCACTGTTCGCCTGGCTGCTGCAGGTGCTTTCATCCGCTGTCGAGCCGCCGCCCCCTTCCAAGGGTGTGAAAGTGGAATCGGAAATGCGACATCCCATCCCATCCCGTTCCGTCCGTCCCTCGTCCCTTGTGCGCCGCCAACCAACACCGAACTTCGCCGCGTAACACCACCTAACGACCTGGAGTCCACCCCGAGACCAACCAAACATCATCGTTACGCCGTCGCGGCCTCCGGGAGTGCCTCAGATCACTAAAAGAAAATCAAACAATCATTTGCGAGGAAACTAAGCCCAAATGACGACTCAATCCTGACCGCGCGATCTCCCCAATCGCACCCTCCTCTCCTCCCGTGGGATCCGAACCCGTTCCAACGAGGGAAAAACAGCAAACGATGCAGACCCTCGCTGCCGCCCCCGCCGCCGACGACGAAGACTCCCGACGACAATGGACAATACGCCCCTCCACCCCGATATCATAACCCTGCCCCCGGACACCGGCCAGCGCCATGGCGACTTCCTTACTGCGATCCCCTACAACCGCTCCATGTACCGCACCACCCTCCTCCTCCGCCTTAGCTCCCTCCTCGTCGCCTCCATCATCCTCGGCATCGTCGGCGCCCAGCGGTACGACGACCTGAACATGGTCGCCAACCTGGCCTTTGGCGCCCCGACCGCCGGCCTGGCCTGGCTCTGGAGCGCGGGCGACATCGTCGCGCTGCTCGTGCGGGATCGGGGGCTCCGGTGGACCAAGGACGACCCGATGAAGCTGCCGCGCAGCACGCGCTTCAGCTGGGGCGCCCCCGGCGGGCATGTCACCGCGCATTTATGCATCTGGGCGCCCACGCTGGCGTTTATGGGCATCATCCTCTCGACCTGGCTGAGCTACGCCAGGGACGGCGGCTGGGGAAATACGACCCCCGACCCGCGGCAGTTGAGCATTCTGTCGTCGCTTTCTGTCTTTATGTTTCTCCTAGCGTGAGTTCTATCCCATCCCCCCTTTTTCTGTTATGCAGAGTAGAGAAAAAGGGACAAGCGCCGGCTAACGAAAGATTTTCCCTTCCCCTCTTCCAGGATAATCCATTTCTCCCTCTTCGTCCTCGCCTGCGTCGCGGTCGACAACAATCGGAGGCAGTACTCGGACGTCGTCTTCGTCCCGCGAGGGGAGCTGTGCGAGATGGTGCCCGTGCCGCCGACGACGCCGTGGGAGCTCTTCTCGCCGAGGAGGCTGCTGCTCTCGTACTTTGCGAACCACTACGTGCGCTTCGTGCCGGGGGCCGACGGGACGGTGACCATGGCGAGAGACTATAGTAGTCGACAAGCAAGATTTTGAGCGTTGCATTTAGGACCGGATTTTTTTATTACAAGAGCGAAAACACCAACAAACCAACAGTCAGGGGACAAGCGTAGCAGCTTCCGAAGGGCACGACAGCACTGATCAACGAGGGGGGGCATCGATCCCAAGCCACCGGAATAACTAACCGCCATTCGTACAGCAAGACAGCTGACAAGGAGCGTCTTGGAGAATTCTCGGGAACATTTGCCCACTACCAAAGTGAGACTTGTGCTTTGCGTCGATCATCAATGCGACTTCATCTCATTACCACTGCTGTACGACGACAGACGATGGGGAAAGCCCAGAGCATCATCGGAGACATCGATTCGAAGGAAAGGGAGATATTGAGCATTTCATGGCATGAAATTACATCGCATATCAGACAGCGGTCAATGGACCGCTGATCAAGCGACGCTAGGAGGACCCTGATACCGCTGTCCAGTAGGAACCAGCATTTCGAGGGCATCTCTAACCGGCATGATATCCTATAGATCTCCAACATGACCGGGAGACATGATCTTGGGCTCCAGATCGCACACGACTCGCCGCACTCACCTATAAGAGCATCGATAGGTACAGGGCGACCGCCTTTGGCAAAATCTACAACACGGCGTACACCGCAGTAACGGGGCCGTTTGAGCTCACAAGCGGCTGAATTGATACCCAAGAACAAATGGAGCAATACATAGCAGCAGCCCACAGCATATTTTTTGTAAAAAAATAAAAAATAGATGGAACATGCCAAAGCAGTTTTAACACACACACATCGTCGTCTCCCTTGGCCTCACAAGGCTTCAGGCCATACTCAACTGCCAATCATGTCAGGCGCATTAGCACGTGATACGTGACGTCAAGCCCCGCGTCCCCAGTTTGCTGCAAGGTGGCGTAAGAGAAGCCACTCAGCGCGCGTCATTTTCGAAGTCAGGCAGGGTCCGATTAGATAAGGTACCGATGAGTGTAGAGAGTACTTCCGTCACGGACACCCAAGGGGGGTTTGGCTGAGGTTTTTGCCATGAGTCCAAATCAGATATTCAACATAGGCCTCATGATAGGTGGTCTCGGGGAAGTTAACAAAGAACCTCGCCAAATGACTGGTGCGCCCAAGACAGCCTTGTGCATGGTCTTCAGAGTAACAATGGCTGGCGCTTGACGTGGACGCTTGGCCAATTCCAATTGTTGCTACTGGACGGTCGGAGGCGGTGGCGGTACGTACTGCTTACTCGCGCGGACTGGGTGCCTTATCGCCTTTGCTACCCTATCGGTTATCAGCTTTTTTCAAAAATTTGAGTCGTTGCCCCACTACCAACTCCTCGAACCTGGCAAGCAGGTGCAGCCCAACAGTGGGTGTGTGTGTGTGTGTCCAGTTGCCCCTCCCCAGGATCTGTGTCCTGCGTGTGTTTCGCACCGCCGCTCTTTGTCCTGTCGGAGAAGAACATCGAATTTTTCTTCCTTTTCTTTCTCTTTTTACTCCTACACGCCTCATCCTCTCCCCTCCTCCTCCTCCAAGTCGAACTTCTTCGCCGACTTGATACCTGCGTGACACTTCTTCGTCGTCAACGCATCGAACAGAAGACGGGTTTTTTCTTGTACAAAACCTACTTCCTCTCTTTTTGTTCGTTTTTGGGCGACCACTAGTTCCCCCGCCATCGCTTAAAAAAAACACAAGCAACCCCGCCATCACCACACAAAAACCATCGTCATCATGGTTTCCTCATCCAAGGAGAAGAGACTCGCCAAGAAGGCCGCCGGAGGCAAGGTCGACAAGAAGAAGGCCTCCAACGGCGACGATGGCCCCGCCACCGGCGCCGATAAGATGGACGAGGTGAGCCGTCTCGCCGCCCAGATGGACCAGCACGGCATCTCGGACCGTGTCACCACCGGTGTCTTGGCTTCTACCCAGGCCAGCAAGGACGTCAAGATCACCAGTGCCAGCTTGGTGTTCCACGGCCGTGTCCTCTTCAACGACACCACCCTCGAGCTCTCGTACGGTCGCCGCTACGGTCTCCTGGGAGAGAACGGTTGCGGAAAGTCGACCCTTCTCAAGGCTATCGATGCGCGCGAGTTCCCCATCCCCGAGCACATCGATATCTACCTTTTGAACGAGGGTGCTCCTCCCACCGAGCTCGGTGCCCTTGAGTGGGTCGTTACCGAGGCTGAGCGTGAGATGGACCGTCTGGACAAGCTGGCCGAGAAGATCCTCGAAGAGGATGGCCCCGAGAGCCCTATCCTGATGGACCTGTACGAGGTATGTATTCTCTAGCCGTCCCATGCCGGTGATTCAAATGTCTGACAGCCTCGCAGCACATGGAGAAGATGGACCCCGCGACCTTTGCCACCCGCGCCTCGCTCATCCTGACGGGTCTGGGTTTCAACAAGGTCACCATTCACAAGAAGACCAAGGACATGTCTGGTGGATGGAGAATGCGTGTCGCTCTCGCCAAGGCCCTGTTCGTCAGACCTTCGCTGCTGCTGCTCGACGACCCCACTGCCCATTTGGATCTCGAGGCCTGCGTGTGGCTGGAAGAGTACCTCAAGAAGTGGGACCGTACCCTCGTCCTCGTCTCCCACTCCATGGATTTCCTTAACGGCGTGTGCACCACCATGATCGACATGCGCTTGAAGCAGCTCCTGTACTACGGTGGTAACTACGACATCTACAACAGGACTCGCTCCGAGCAGGAGACCAACCAGATGAAGGCCTACCAGAAGCAGCAGGACGAGATTGTTCACATCAAGAAGTTCATTGCCAGCGCCGGTACCTACGCCAACTTGGTCAGACAGGCAAAGTCCCGTCAGAAGATTCTCGACAAGATGGAGGCCGATGGCTTCATCCAGCCCGTCATCCCCGACAAGGTCTTCACCTTCCGTTTCGCCGATGTCGAGAAGCTCCCCCCTCCCGTTCTGTCTTTCGACAACGTCACCTTCTCCTACTCTGGCGACGCCAAGGATGACCTGTACCGCAACATCGACCTCGGTTTCGACATGGACTCCCGTACCGCTCTCGTCGGCCCCAACGGTGTCGGCAAGTCCACCCTGCTTCGTCTGATGACGGGCAAGCTCTCCCCCACTGACGGTTCCGTCACCCGCCACACCCACTTGAAGCTTGGCCTGTACTCCCAGCACAGCGCCGAGCAGCTCGACCTGACAAAGTCCGCCCTCGACTTCGTTCGTGAGAAGTACTCGGAGAAGTCCCAGGACTACCAGTACTGGCGCCAGCAGCTTGGCCGCTACGGTCTGACCGGTGAGGCCCAGACCTCACTGATCGGCACCCTGTCCGATGGTCAGAAGTCCCGTATCGTCTTCGCCCTGCTCGCCATTGAGAGCCCCAACATGCTCCTGCTCGACGAGCCCACCAACGGTCTGGATATCCCCACCATTGACTCCTTGGCCGATGCCATCAACGCCTTCAGCGGTGGTGTCATTGTCGTGTCCCACGACTTCAGGTAAGAAGCTGCTCTTCGCCAAAAACACGACTTGACATGTTGATACTAACGACTCCCTAGACTTTTGGACAAGATTGCCAAGCAAATTTTGGTGTGCGAGAACAAGACGATCAGGGCCTGGGACGGCTCGATCGGCGAGTACAAGAACTACCTCCGCAAGAAGATGATCACGGCCGGTGCCGTTTAAGGCTAACGCGACGACTCACTTGGTTTTCTGATGCATCCTTCTTCAGCGTATGTGGTTTCTTCTTTTTCCTCGGGCGGGGAAGGGAAAAAAACAACGAGAACACAACAAAAAGTGTTGTTCATGACTTGAATGAAAAAGAGTGCCGCCATGACCGTCACGACCCAGGCCGGGTTGGCTGCTGCGGAAACGGGAACCCCTCGAAGGAGGAGCGGAAAAAATTGGGAAGAAGAGAAACGAGCGGCTACGGGACGGCATTCATCGAGGGACATTTTTTTCAGCATCCATCAGGGCGGCTGCTGGCACGGCATGGGATAGATAGATATCTGCAGCTGCGACACTTTTTTCCCCTTTTCTCTTTTCTTTTTTACCCATCGTCTTTGTGTAGATGACGAGGACAATAGAGGCCACGAGCCATTGATTCGAATACTAGATGCGATGTGTGTTCTTTCTGGTGTTGCTTTCCTGCGATGCGCCGCATAGATGCATTCCGGTACCTGCCTATTTTGAATTTGTAGCCACATCAGTTTAATACTACAGTTGTGAATCTAATCCGAGACACGGATGCCAACGCTGGTTCCTCAGCCGACTGAATCGAGCTGACCAACGAGTGCGGCATTTCCGTTGGGAGGACGTGAGCGGGGATAGCAACAGCAATTCTTTCAACTGGGAATTGCTTTGCAAGGGCCGTGCTGGAGGGGAGGATGACGATTCACGTGATGAGGCAACACGACGTACTACTGGCACAGACACTGACTGACTGGTACCGGTGGGCTGTGGACGGGCGGCGTGGAAACGGCTGGACGGGAATTTCGGGGGCGTTGGCGTTACGGAGGGCCGGCCAATCACGTGGCTGGGGGAAGGGGGCGGCGGATAAACGGGGCAGGGGACTGTGAGCCGGAGGGATTGAGTGTGCTTGGGTTGCGGAGGAGAACGATTGGGAAAGGAGAGGTAGGCAGTGAGTGTTGTGTGAAGAAAGAAGGGAACGGGGGACAGCTCCTACAGAGACCCCGAGAAAACCGAGAGGAGAGGTCACGATTGAACGATTACGGCAAGGTTTGGCCGGTCATATTTTGCCGAGGGGAGAGCGGAGAGTAGAAAGGAGAGAGAGGACAGAGAAAGGAAGGGGGGGGATAAATACGATGACGCCTGGCTACGGAAGCAATGCCAATTCCTGCCCACGTCGCCCCCTTGCGTTTCCATTTTTGGAGCGTGTCTGGGCCGCTTCCCCCGTGTTTCTGTATCGGGGGACATTGATGCTATGGCCGATGGCAGCAAATTAGAAAACCCGTCATCCGTGGCATCGTGGGCTGACAGCGGGAAATGAATTAGGGGGCGGGCGATAGTTGATGGGGGAGAAAGGAGGGTAGGAAATAGCAGGTATGAACTGTGAAGAGTGGGTTGGTCTCTTTTTTTTGTGTTGTACTTGGTCGACGAGGGGGGCGCGGGGACTATGTGTACACTGCAGCAGGTTTCGGAGGAGGGAGGAACACATCGCCAAAAACCCACTCCCCCCGAGGCGGTACACAATCGCCATCGTTAACTGTCCGGACCCCCCAAGATTTCTGATCATCGCAGTCTGGTTTTTTGGAAGGTGCGTGTCTTGGTTTTCGCTCCCCCCTCACATCACCATGGGAGGGAATTATACCGGTAGCGATGTGAGAACCCTAAATACCTTTTAGACTTTATGAACAATACTAGTTGATCAGCTTCCTGTTTTCCACTCTTCTGCCTTTTTTTTTAGTCTTTGTTTTTGTTTTTGTGTTCCTTGATTGACGAGGTGGTGGTGATGATGGGATGATGGGCGGGTTGAGGCCATTCCCAGCCCAGGATTCCGGGGAGGCGGGCTGGGAGCCGACGGGAGCCACTGGCCGTGTTTGGCTCGGACGAACGTGCGGTCCTGCCGCGTCGCGACTGTGATCATGCTGAATGACGGGACTTCCAACAACTCAGTGTGTTGTTTGCTTCTTCCCGACACGCATTGAATGCAAATCCTGCTGGGTCGTTTGCACCGTCGAGTCCACGTCAACGGTCGCGTTTCTCTAATGTCTGGAAGTCAGAAGACGATGGTCCAGAGGGCGGCGGCCAGTGCAGCCGGAGGAGGCGTGGAACGGTGGAAGAGGCGGCTGAAATGCCTCACTGTAGGGCGGCGTACTCCCCAAGTACCGCTCGGTGCTGCACCGGTGTAGAGAAACCTCTGGAGACTTTTCAGCCGTCTGGACTGAAGTGGGGGGACCTGGGCGGACCGGGGACAAGGAAGGCACGCAACCCAAGAGGCTCAGACGTGGCCCGGGATTGGCGGGAGCGTCTGGGCTAGCCCCAAGTTAGCAGCCCGGTGGTGAGGTGCCTGGGCCGCGCCTGCTGCACCTGGCTCCTGGGACGGCGTGGAGCTGGGGGTGGCAGCTGGAAGGTGACGAGAGAAGGAGAGGAGACCATCCACCTCACGATGAATGGGCATCCTCACGGGAGAAGGGGGGAAGAACTGGCAGCCCCCGCGGCTTGTAGGTTCCCACGAGGCAGGAGAGGGGGGCGATGCAGAGGAAAGCGATGGAGATGGATGCAGGAGCAGGAAGGGTACATGCGACATGACACGATCTAGTTCCCATTCCCTCCTTCCTGCTGTTACATTCTCATCCGTCCGGGGTGGTCGGTCATCTGGGGAAAGAAGCTGCGAGAGAGTACGTAGGGAAAATGAGGGGAACGGGAAAAGAAGGAAAGAGGGAAAGAGAGAGAGAGAGAGAGAGAGAGAGAGAGAGAAAGAGAGATCATTTCCATCCCACCACTTCGAGATTGTGTTTTGGCCTTGTTTGATTCTGTTAGTAGTGGGTGAGCGAGTGAATGGACGAGTGAGTGATGATCTAGACACTGAGATTATGAGATACACCGACTCTCCAACCGGGGATGGCAGAGTCAATGGAAAAGTCTGGATTTTGGGAGACTGACTGGAGCTGGACGGACCACACCTCTCATCTGCAGCATCGGCATCGGCTTCGCCCACGCGCCCACGCCCACGCCCCCCCATCGGATCCAATCCCCAATCCACGGCCATCGCACACTCACTCACTCTCTCACTCATTCTGGCCGCTCACTCTCCGTCTCTCGCTCGCGGTCCCAGTCCTCCACAACATTTCCCTTCGCCTTCTTCTTCCCCCCTCCAACCCATTCCCATTCCCCGTCTCCCCTTCCCCGTTCCCTTCCCATCACCACTCACGCCCGCCACTTCTTCCTCATCGCTGCTGAATGCATCGTCGTCGCCATCACAACGCCCTCACAACTCCACAGCAGGGCACCCGGCACCGGCATCGCAGCTCCAGCCACACCTTCAGCTTCAGCTTCACCTCCAAGTAGCTTCGTCCCCCAAATACATCCGGCGGTACCGCGCGGGCCAAAGGCAGGGCGAAGGTGTCATCACGGACATTACTGTTCTCCAGCAAGTCTCCTCGAACAGTCGGTCTTGCGCCTGCGCCCATTTGTCCCATCCAGTACAATCCCACCGCACCTGACCCCCGGCCTCGTCCTTGACTCTCTCTCTCGTCTCCAAAGAGTCAAGTGTCAGAGATTAGACAAGTCATCCATCCACCCGTGGACGTGCCCGAGCTTAGTTCCGACATTCGCACAAAACCATCACCCACACACACGCATACAGACATCCACACACATACACACACACACACACACACACACACACACACACACAGACAGATAGAGAGAGAGAGAGCGCGAGAGACTAGATACGTCCCAAACCACCATCGCCACCCGTTCCTCTCGCGGCGATAACCGAGAACCCCGTCGACCGCCCCAATTCGCATCTCCCCCCAGACGTCGCGAATAGCATCATCAACTCTCCAGCCATTGTCGTCCTGCAGAACCCGCGGACAACCCGCCCGACCGACCCCCTGCACATACAGACCAGACAGACACCACACAAACCTCCCCACGCCAGCTCCAGCTCCAGCTCCAACTCCACGTCTTTTTTTCGCGATCCGCCTCACCTGCTTCACACCCGCCTGCCCAAAACCCTTGACAGCGCGTGATCCAATCAACTCGTTGACATTGTCCACCACCACCGTCGCCGCCGCCCGTCTCCTGCACATGGGTCCGCGATCCTCTCTGTAGTAGCAACCCCCCTCCCCTCCCCATCCCCCTCTCCATCTCCATCTCCATCTCCTTCTTCCCTCCCAATTCCATCACCTCTTCTCTCACGTTGCCTCGCCGTGCACCTAGCAATTCCCCTCCCACAGCAGCAAAGTAGGGTTCTACCATCGCGACGGCCCATCGTCGCAATATCGTCACGATGGACCACCCGAAAGACTTCCGCTCGACGGTTCTGCAGGCGCCCTCCCGTCACGACGACCGCGACCGTGAACGTGAGCGTGACCGCGACCGCGACAATGACCGCGACCGCCGTCACCATCGCGACATCATGAACCCGACCCCCGGCAGCACGCGACACTCCGGCTTCAGCCTGCGATCGCCCACACAGTCTGAGTACCACCACCCCCATCACTCGGCGTACTCGTCACCCAAGGCGGCACCGTCCCATTCGCTCCCGCACCACTCTCCACGATCCCATCAGTCCGGCCTGTCGCATCCGAACTCCTACCCTTCGTCGTCAACGACGTCGACCGGCCCGCTCGCGCCCACGTTACCCGCGCTGGGAGGAGGCGGCGGCGGCGGCGGCGGAAGCGGCAGCGGCAGCAGCTCGGGAGCCGGTCACCATCAAGCTCCTCCGTTGTCGCCGTTGCACCCCCCGAGCGGATACTATCCGCCCCCCGAGTCGCATCAGACGCGCGATAAGCCGACGACGGGCAGCTACTACGATCCATTGACTGATACCACAAGAGAGAGGAGGATCTCGGACGCGGGATGGAGTGGTAACGCGGCCAAGGGCTCGCCCAAGGTAAGAGATATTTATTCTAGTCTGTCTGCCATTGCGTGTTTTCACTGCCGCCGCTGCATCGCATTGGTTTGTAGGCGAATGCGACACGCGGCCTGGGCCATGATCTCCAGTTTGAAGTCCTGGTCCTGCCTGTGTAATCTTTCCCCCGTCGTCACCTTCAAGAAGCTCCCGTCATGTATCATGTATCATGCATCCGATGCATTCAATTAGCGTAGCACCACCGACGCCGACGCCAATACCAATACCAGCACCAGCACCAGCACCAGGACCGGCACCACCAGCAAGCAAAGGAAGGGCCCGTTTGGCCTGGGTTGATTGCTGTCCGTGCTGCAGATCGTCTAGTGGCTGCTGGGTTTGGCGATTGGTGTTGGGAGGGTTTGGTGGTCGTGCTGACACTGGACACCTCTTTGTAATCTCTGGCCGCTGCTTTCCCCCATCCGGATTTCTGGAGTCGATGGCGTGGTGAGCAGAGCAGGGCAGAGACAGAGTGTCAGCAAGAGAGACAGACATAACATCAGGGGAGAGCAGTCAGGGCAGATGAGAAACATGCGGAATGCTTGGATCCCCTATTGTTCACGGCTTCAATGACACCCGCCGTCTCTCTCTCCCCAGTTTTTCTCCCCTTCTGTGGCATCTGCTGCAGCACTGCACTGCACCTCTTGCACCTCTTGGTTTTTTTCCCTCCTGTCCTCTGTCTTGTTCTGTTCCTCTTCGTCCCCTTCTCGCTCGTCCGCGTCTGGCGGCGCTACACCATTTCTTCACGTCACGTATCCATCCATCCACCCATCTGTCCGTCCATCCATCCATCCCTTCTTCCAATTCCCTACCTTTTCCATTCACCACTTCCTTTTTTCCCCACTCTTCCCCTTCTTCCCTTCTCTCCCTCCGCGACTCCCTCCGTCTCTCGCCTCCATCACCGCCACCAGTCCATCCACCATCCCCCAACCGCAGCTGCACGCCCATCTCCAAATTTTAATCCGAGGGGGAATAAACCCGGAAATTCCCAACCTAGCCCAAACCTCAACCCAAAAATTTAATTTCCATCGTGGCCACTTCCATTTCTTCACGTTGACTAATTCTCTCCGTCTTCTTTCATCGACCAGACCGCCCGCGATCCCTACGGTAACTACTCTCAACAACAACCAGCCGAGCCGGTATCTCGAGACTCCCACGCCTACTACAAGAACGGAGGAGGCGCCAGCGCGGGCTACACGTCCCCGTCCGCTGCCAACTTCCCCCCGAGGAGCCCGCGGTCCCATTCGCACTCCCACTCCCACTCCCATCAACCGCCCGCCGGTTCCATCAGCCCTTCCAACAGGGCTACGCCGCACATGACGTCCCCCAGCTTGCGGCATGCCGCGTCGCCCAGCGTGCACGCCGCATCCAATGGCGGTCCCGTCACTTCTCTGCCTCCCCTCGGAAAGCCCGAGCCTTCTACTTTGAAAGCTCCTGCCAGTGTGCGTACAATCCTCGCTGGACACCCTGAGAGACGCCGCCGACCTGACACCTTGCAGACCCCTAGCCGCTCCGCCGATCCCATGTCTTTCTCCAACATTTTGTCCAGTGCAGAGCCCGTCTCAAAACCAAAATCGAAATCGCCCCCTCCCGCCCGAGACGAGAAGGTCGCCGAGAAGGTCGCCGAGAAGGACGCCGAGGAGGATTCCAAACCTCATCAGAAGCCCGCCCCCAAGCCCGCTCCCAAACCTGACCGCGAAAAGCCTCGCTCCACCGAGCCTCCCGTCAAGACCGAGCGCAGCGAGCGCGAAGCCGAGATCGAGCTCCGACCCGAACCCGCCAAAGAGCGATTGAGCACACCTCTCGCCAGAAAGGAGAGAAAGGAGAGGGTGCCGCGGAAATCAAAGTCACGCGCTTCCGATATTAGAGATGCCGAGTCCACTCCCAAGACGAGCCGCCGGTCCTCTTCCAAGCTCGAGGTGCACACCCCCCGCATTCCTTCCAAGCGTCAGGCCAATGGCCAGCCGAAGCAAAAGACCCTCTCCGCCGAGAAGGAGAAGAAGGTCATGGACCTGATTGCTCAGCTCGATGCCGATGCCGACGACCTCACCGACTCTGACCTTGCCGCCGAGCGCGCTCAGTACCAGGAGAGCGGCAACAAGCGACGTCGCCTCATGCAAGAAAAGGACGGCAACCGCAACGTCGACCGACGCGAAGACTTCTCAACTGAAATAGGTCGAAGGTTGGGTGCCCTCGCCGACCTTGGAAAGCGCCGTTATGACGACATCTACTACGAGGAAGCAATGAACGAGGTCCGCGAGCGCGAGCTCTTCGCCGAGAAGGAGCGCAAGAAGGACATGCAACGCAAGCGTCGTCGCGAAAAATCCATGGCCGTCACGATGGAGCAGCAGAAGCTGGCCCTCGAACGCGCCCGCCTGGCCGAGGACGAGACGGAGAAGGCGAAGCACCTTCGAGATGCCGAGCGTGCTAACAAGAAGGCTCTGCAAACCAAGCTCATCCTCCAAAAGGGCATCAAGGGACCTGCTCGCAACCTGGTCGAATTGAACCTCGACGGAGGTACCATGGCCACCTTCCAGGCGTCAGACATGGAGCCCGGTACAAAGCCCAAGAGCAAGGGCCGCAGCGGTCCCCGGCCGAAGAAGTCCAAGGAGCAAAAGCAGGCCGAGAAGGACGCTGCCGAAGCTGCCCAGGCCGCCATCGACGCCGGCGAGGAGCTCCCGGTGAAGGAAGAGTCCAAGATCCGTATCAAGTTCAGCAAGAAGTCCAAAGACAAGGACAAGGAAAAGGACAAGAACAAGGACAAGGACCAGGACGAGCCCGACGTTGAGGTCGAGGGCGATATCGAGGCCGAGGTCGACGACGACACCATTGTCGAGCCCGTCAAGGAGAAGAAGGAGAAGAAGGGCAAGAAGAAGGACAAGGAGAAGAAGGAGGAGAAGCCCGAGGAGCCTCCCAACAAGGACGCCAAGTTCGAGACCAAGGGCTTCCTCCAGATCTACGACCAGATCTGGCGCGACCTTGCCCGCAAGGACGTTAGCAAGACGTACAAGATGGCGGCCGAGTCGTACCAGACCAAGGCGTCCAACCTCAAGAAGACGGCCATTCTCGCCTCCAAAGAGGCCAAGAGATGGCAGCTCCGGACGAACAAGGGCACCAAGGACCAGCAGGCCCGCGCCAAACGCGTCATGCGCGACATGATGGGCTTCTGGAAGCGCAACGAGCGCGAGGAGCGTGATCTCCGCAAGGCGGCCGAGAAGCAGGAGATTGAGAACGCCCGCAAAGAAGAGGCCGAACGCGAAGCCGCCCGCCAGAAGAGAAAGCTGAACTTCCTCATCTCCCAGACCGAGTTGTACTCCCATTTCATTGGCAAAAAGATCAAGACCGACGAGGTCGAGCGCAGTACCGATAACCCCGAGATTGCCGCCGAGAACAAGGTCGACAGCGGGCACAACAAGAACTTCGATATCGTTGAGCCGACTGGGCCCGTCGGCGCCAAGGTCACCGACTTTGAGAACCTAACGTTTGAGGAAGAGGACGAGGAGACGCTACGCCAGGCGGCCATGGCCAACGCGCAGAACGCCATCGCCGAGGCCCAGAGGAAGGCCAGGCAGTTCAACGAGCCTGACGGTCCCGACATGGACGAGGAGGGCGAGATGAACTTCCAGAACCCCGCCGGCATGGGCGATGTGGCCATCGAGCAGCCCAAGCTGATCAACGCCCAGCTCAAGGAGTACCAGCTCAAGGGCCTCAACTGGTTAGCCAACCTGTACGAGCAGGGCATCAACGGCATCCTCGCCGACGAGATGGGTCTCGGAAAGACGGTCCAGTCCATCTCCGTCATGGCCTATCTCGCCGAGAAGTACGACATCTGGGGCCCGTTCCTCGTCGTCGCGCCCGCCTCTACGCTCCACAACTGGGAGCAGGAAATCCGAAAGTTCGTGCCCGAGTTCAAGATCCTCCCCTACTGGGGCTCGGCGGGCGACCGAAAGGTGCTCCGCAAGTTCTGGGACCGCAAGCACACGACGTACAAGAAGGACGCGTCTTTTCACGTCTGCGTCACGTCGTACCAGCTCGTTGTTTCCGACGTTGCCTACTTCCAGAAGATGAAGTGGCAGTACATGATCCTCGATGAGGCCCAGGCCATCAAGAGCTCGCAGAGTTCCCGATGGAAGAGTCTGCTCAACTTCCACTGCCGCAACCGTCTCCTTCTCACTGGCACGCCCATCCAAAATAACATGCAGGAGCTGTGGGCTCTGCTCCATTTCATCATGCCGTCTCTCTTCGACTCCCACGACGAGTTTAGCGAGTGGTTTTCCAAGGACATTGAGTCGCATGCCCAGAGCAACACGAAGCTCAACGAGGACCAGCTCAAGCGTCTGCACATGATTCTGAAGCCGTTCATGTTGCGTCGTGTCAAGAAGCATGTCCAGAAGGAGCTGGGCGACAAGATCGAAGAGGACGTCTACTGCGATCTCACGTACAGACAGCGGGCCATCTACAGCAACCTGAGGAATCAAATTAGTATCATGGACCTCATCGAGAAGGCGACCACGGGTGACAACGACGACTCGGGAACGCTCATGAACCTCGTCATGCAATTCCGAAAGGTGTGCAACCACCCCGACTTGTTCGAGCGGGCCGACACGTCGTCGCCCTTCTCGTTCGGCTACTTTGCCGAGACGGCCTCGTTCGTCCGAGAAGGCAGCATGGTGCCCGTGGCCTATTCCACCCGCAACCTGGTCGAGTACGAGCTGCCACGCTTGGTGTGGAGAGAAGGCGGCAGGCTGTACAAGACCGGCCGAGACAACCTCGCGGCCGGCTGGCGGAACAAGAGCCTTCAGCACATGATGAACATTTTCACGCCAGAGCACGTCCGCGACAGTCTGGAGGGATCCGACGCCTTCTCGTTCCTGCGCTTCGCCGATGCCAGCCCGGCCGAGGTCTACAAGGCCAGTCACGAGGATGTTTTTACTCGCGCCGTCGAACTGTCGCAAAAGAAAGATCGCCTGTCCCTCTTCAACGTTGCCTATGACGAGCCCGAGGACATCAACTTCACACCGGCACACACTCTATTCAACATCACGGCCCGGAATAATCGGAAGCCGTTGACCGAAATCACTCAGGAGGGTCTCCTGGCCAACCTCATGAACGTGGCCCGAGAGGAGTACGACACCAGTGGCCTGGGACGTCTGGAGCCGGCCGGCCGGCCTCGCGCGACGGCGCCGCCCATCGAAGTGAGCTGCTGCAGTCGCGGAACGGCGCTCGAGACGGAGAGTATCCTTTTCAACGTGGGCATGCGCAAGAGCCTGTTCGGCCCGAGCATCCACGAGGAGCGCGCCATGGTCACCGAGAAGATTCCTCTGGAGCGCTTCCCGCCTCGCAAATTGCTCCCTGCGCCCGACAACGAGAAGAAGAAGTTCAACAACATTGCCGTCCCCTCGATGCGCCGCTTTGTTACTGACAGTGGTAAACTGGCCACGCTCGACAAGCTGTTGACCAAGCTCAAGGCCGAGGGCCATCGTGTGCTGCTCTACTTCCAGATGACGCGCATGATCGACCTCATGGAGGAATACTTGACGTACCGCAACTACAAGTACTGCCGACTCGACGGTTCGACCAAGCTGGAGGACCGAAGAGACACTGTGGCCGACTTCCAGACGCGGCCCGAGATCTTCATCTTCCTGTTGTCGACGCGTGCCGGTGGTCTCGGCATCAACCTGACTTCCGCCGACACCGTCATCTTCTACGACTCGGACTGGAATCCTACGATCGATTCGCAGGCCATGGACCGAGCCCACAGACTGGGTCAGACCCGGCAGGTCACCGTGTACCGCCTCATCACTAAGGGTACGATTGAGGAACGGATCCGGAAGCGTGCCATGCAGAAGGAAGAGGTGCAGCGTGTCGTCATCCAGGGAGGTGGTGCCAGTGTCGACTTCTCTGGCCGTCGCGCTCCCGAGAACCGCAACCGCGACATTGCCATGTGGCTTGCGGATGACGAGCAGGCCGAGCTCATCGAGCAGCGCGAGAGGGAACTTCTGGAGAGCGGCGAGCTTGAGAAGCCTCAGAAGAAGAAGCCCACCAAGCGCAAGCGGGTCGTGAACGAGGACATCAGCCTCGACGAGATGTACCACGAGGGTGAGTTACAGCCAGCCAGCCATGGCCCGGACGACGGCACTAACCAGTTGACAGGCGAGGGCAACTTTGACGATAACCGCGGGGGCGCCGCCGGAACCTCGGGCACCGCCACGCCTGTTGCTGAGCCCGACGCCAAGGGGTCCAAGAAGCGACGCACCGGCGGAGGCAAGAAGGCCAAGACGCTGAAGCAGAGACTGGCCGTCGCCGACGGGCAGGTCTGATAGACAGGCCCTTATACGAAGTAAGAAGAGCGCGATTACAGCAAAACAAGAAGCCAGTAGTTGGCACGAGGAGCAGGGCAAACGGTCGTATGGATTGTAGCAATATGGATTACGGATGGAACACTGCTGGGCGCGCGAGATAATGCCTGGCGTCGGAGCGGAAACGCGATTTGCATCAAGACGACGGGCCGCCCGCCTCTGCGTCTTTCTTTGACGGTGCTGCGGTTCATTTGTTAGACTTTTTTTTTTTACACAAAAAAAGCTTCTTTTGTGTGTACTTTTTTTTCTTTTTTTCCTTTTTCTTTTCTTCTGCCTCTTTCAAGACTTGGGGCCGATGCATGTTAGCCTTAGACGGCTCTTGGTTTTGGGAGGATCCGAGACGCGAGGTGGGGACTATTCAGAGGGAAACAACATTCAGAATGAGTTGTACGATGGCAAAAGGCTTGAGGCAGCGTTCCGATTGGGGGGACGATGAAATGCACATGCCATGCGGCTGTATTACTACTACTTGCTACCTTAACCTCGGACGAATGGAGCCGCCACTGAGATGAAGACTGCCGTTGCTGCTTATAATGTTTTGATGGGAGAGACTCGTGAGCTTGGGTGACATGTTGTCATGGTTCATGGCACTTACTATTCGAAACATGTCTTTGTTTTGTTTTGTTTGGGAAACGCGTAGCAGGCAGGTGTCTCTTTGGCCGGTCTATCGATCTCCAGATCACAGACAGGAATGCCAGGGACACGAACCGAACCGTTTCCTGACAAACATCGAAGGCATTACGTGGGAGTGTCTGTTGATTATTGCATTGTTAAACTAACCGACCAGTTCCTCATCCTGAACCTCACGTGGGGTAATGGGCATGTCTGTTAATTCAAGTCCAATAGATATTCTGTTACCAGTCTTTGTTCTGGACAGCCATGGCTTGAAGAATGGCACTAGCTAGTATCACGGGGGCATTGCATTCATCAGACACTGACTGTTACAACACATGAAGGTTAACTGAAATGTATTCCACGAAGGGTATCTAAGAATCGAACAATGACCGACCAAGCTGCACGTTGGCAGCTGCTGGGAGACCAACTACTTTCCTCCGTCCAAGTTGCACTGTCACTGCATCACGGCGACTGTTCCCACTCGGTGGTCGACTGAGGGAAGTATTTTTTTCCCGCCAGGAGAGAAAGCACCGCTAACCCTCCTATAGCTTTGTTCTCCACAGCATAGGAAAGCAAAGAGAAGAAGAAGAAGAAAATCCTCTAGCACTTGGCGCCGGAGCCGGAGGGGATGCCGGAGCATTCCTTGGAGGTCTTGCCGCCGGTGACGGAGACGCCGGACCACTTCCAGTTGGAGCAGGCGCCCTTGGCGCAGAGGATGTAGATGTCGGTGCCCTTGGCCGCGACGGTGCCCTTGACGTTGCGGACGACGACGTCGGTGATGGGGATGCCGGCGGTGGGGGTGCCGGTGGGGCTGCCGTTCTCGTAGTCCTGCTGGATGACGATGCCCTTCTTGTTGATGTCCTTGAGGGTGATGTTGTCAAAGGTGATGCCCGAGACGGAGCCCGTCTTGTGGGCGATGGTCTTGATGCGGATGCCGTTGTCGGCCTTCTCGATGGTGGAGTCGCGGATGACGACGTTCTTGACCGTGTTGGAGGAGCGGCCGCCGACGGAGCCGATGGAGAGGCCGTGGGAGCCGTGGCAGTAGCCCTTCTCGAAGACGATGTTGGTGCCCGAGTTGATGGCGAGGCAGTCGTCCTGGTTGTAGACCTTGGCGCCGGAGATGTTGATGTTGGTGGACTCGCCGACGTCGAAGGCGTCGGTGTTGTGGCCGCCCTTGGAGTCGCCGTCCTTGTTGTCAAAGAGGATGTTTTGGCTGTTGAGGGGGTGTGAGTAGGGGAAATTTCTGTAGCAAACGAGCGAGGGGCATGAAAACCTCGGGAGGGAGGACGACGACGACGAGAGAGACACTTACACCTTGAGGTTGGAGACGCTGTTGATGCTGAAGCCGTGGGCCGGGGTGTTCTTGACGTTCAAGCCGGTGATGGAGCCGTCGTTGATCTTGACCTTGAAGAACTTGGGCTTCTTCTTGCCGCCGTTGCCGCCCTTGCCGTCCCACCAGCGCTCGCCCTGGCAGTTGATGGAGTTGCCCGAGGCGCCGACGACGGCGACCTTCTTGCCGCCGATGGCGATGAGGGGGCCCTCCCACTCCTTGTAGCCGAAGGTGGTGGTGCCCTTGAAGGTGACGCGGGTGCCGTCCTTGAGGCCGGTGAGGTCGAGGGTCTGGCCGGCGGGCACGCTGATGCCGTTGAGGACGATGTCGGTGCAGGACGTCTTCTTGGACATGGCTGTCTTGGCGTCGGTGAAGGTGCAGGAGGCGCGGGTGTCGATCTCGGCGGGGGCGGCGGCCGCGAGGGCGCTGAGGCCGGCGATGATGGGGAGGAACTTCATTGTTGTTGCCTTTTGTTTTTGGTTTGGTTTTATGTGATCAACACTACGTCAAGTATGTACGGAAAAAAGGGCTTTTTTTCCTGAAAAAGAGAGAGACTGGAGTTGGTTCAAGTGAGAAAGAAAGGAGTGTGTAGGGTTTGGAAAAGAAAAAAAGGAGTGTGTGAAAGGAATGCAAAGACACAATGAGTATTGTGAAGCTGAGAAGGAGGAAGGGAGAAGGTGGGCAGAAAAGACGATACTTATATGAGATGGTGTTATCTATCTCCTGTTGATCCTAACCAATCTCTCCAAGATCGAGAATGCCCCCTTTTTCCCATGGACTTTCGTTCTGGTTGATGACAGGACCGCAATTCGAAAGTGAGGGAAGGGATGCGGTTCCCACGCCGGGTATTCGGCATCGCGGTCATCCAACTCCTCCCCCCTCCCCCGGCCCTCGTGAGGAGCCCATGGCTCTGGAAGACGGCCTTTAATCAGACAGTTGCAGGGCGCCGGAGGCTCTCCCTGATTGCAGAAGGAGGAGACGCGAACCCCACTCTGCATTTGAATCATTCAAGCTTTGGGGGATTCTGCGAGTCCACGTCGGGTTAGTGACGGAGGTGGTGGAGGAGGAGGAGTGGAGGGCAGAATATTGGATGAAGGACGG
This sequence comes from Colletotrichum higginsianum IMI 349063, assembly GCF_001672515.1. Classification (NCBI taxonomy): domain Eukaryota; kingdom Fungi; phylum Ascomycota; class Sordariomycetes; order Glomerellales; family Glomerellaceae; genus Colletotrichum; species Colletotrichum higginsianum. The sequence continues at coordinate 3,334,277 of NC_030961.1, read as the reverse complement.
AGGACGTGTTAGTATTAGTGTGTGTGTGTGACGATGGGATCATGCTGGGGTCGTTGGGATGGCAGGGTTGGTGGGAGGCAGAATCCTCGGACTCGTGTTTGCGACCAGACAGTCGGGAGACCATCTCGCTCTCGAGAGAGATACCGAGACATACACACAACCCGGAGCTCCCAAGACTTCGAGACCGCTCGGAAAGCATAGAGAGTCCATGCTCCAAAGACGCGTGGCCCAGAGCAAAACTGCCGCTTCGGGCAGTCTGCCAATCTCCAGCGGGCATCTTGGCTACGTCTTGGCTCAGGCTTGAATCCTGCCGATCGATCCGATCAATGGGTCGCCTGTTGGAGCTTGTTTATCCACCAGTTGATGCGGCGGACCCGGTTTGTCACCTTTTTTCGTGCGAATGAATGGGGGGGGGACTGTTCCCACAAGAAAGAATTCCCACCGGGGCGAAGTGGGTAGACAGAGAGAAGGATGCCATCTTACGCATATGCACTTGTCGAGGGGGGATGATGGGTGGTTAATTGGTTGGATGGTTGGTTGAAGAGACCTCTCGAGAAGACATTTACGACATTTGCGACGACTACAACTCAAACAACGTTCTGTGCGGCTAACAGGATGTCTCTCGATTTACACTCTCTGACGTCCCGTTAAGAATTGTGCGACGAACCCTCCCCTCTCACCACCCTCGGAGCAGCCGGACATGAGGCGGAAGTGGCATGATTAACCTTAAAAGCCCTAATTGCAACCGAAGGGGCGCTAGACATCCGACGAGCCGTCTGCCTTGTGGGGCCAGAGCCTCTCTCATCCTGTCTCTGCTCCCCCCTCCCATCCCCCTTTTGGCGGCGGGTACGGACTGACGCGGAAACTCGCCTCTGTTATTTGTTGGTGGGACGTGTGTGAGGCTCATGAGGGTGGTGGCTGGTTGCCGCCTCTTGTGTGGCCATGCTCTCCCGTCTTTTGGAGGGCGACATGATGTCTCTAGACGAAGGAGGGGGATTGCTTCTGCTTGTCGGAAGAGGAGATGCATACAGATTGCTGAATCAAGTCTTCCACGCCGTCTCGGTCAACTCTGCGGATGAAACGAACGGGGGGAGTGTAAACAATCCCTACTCGACGGAAGAGGAGATGGATGATGTTGTTGGAATCCGCTAAGCGGAACACCACACGCGATATGGATCCTCCAACTTTCCGACTTTTCGTCCGCTCCCTCTATCTCCCCTTCCCCCCTCTCTCCCTCACACAGTCTCGATGTGTGTCGTAGCGCCGTAGGGTTGCTGATTCAAGCACGAGCTACCCGCTGGCTCTAGCCGACTCGAGCAAGCCGGGCAGCTTGCCCGTGTAATTTCCACCGGCAAACGGGAACCGTCTTGGTAGCGTTCATGCAGGAACAAGTCGGGAGAACGAGGCTTACACGCGCGAGTCTGGCCATGGAGAATTCAACATACATGAAACTGCCGGACTTGGGACGCACTTTAATCATGTCTCCGCATTACGCTAATAGTGAAAAATCGAAAAAAAAAAAAAAAAAAGCAATGGTTAGAAGAGCTTGTTCGGGGCTTGGTGGGCTCTTCTTTTCTCTCCTCCGAGTCTTGGTGAGTCCATCTTTTTTTCTGCTCACCGTATGTGGATATCATCACACTCCCACCCGAGGCTCGACTGTAACCCACCCACGTCACACACCACTCACAGGTGGCTCCGGATCTCGTCCTCGGTCCACTGCCACAGCTTCTCCCTCTGCTCGGCGTTCTGGCTCAGCGGCGTGCCCTTGCCCGCGACGCCGACGGGGTGGTAGAACTCGCCCGTCTTGACGTCCGGGTGGAACGACGCCCACAGCTGGTTCAGCGCGCCCTTCTGCGGGCTCACGGCTACGATCTTGGTGGCCGCCCACAGCAGCGTGCCCAGCACGGCGTTGGAGTTGCTGATGAGCGCGTCGGCGAGGTTCGTCGCCACGATGCCCGGGTGCACGCTGACGACCTTGACCTCCGGGTGCCGCTCGGCGAGCGCCGCCGCGTAGTGGATGTTGGCCACCTTGGAGATGCCGTAGCGGTACCGGCTCGCCGTCTCGGGCATGGTCGTCTTGAGCTTCTCGAGGCGGTACGTGTCGGCCGGCGCCCAGCCCTCGGCCGCCGAGGAGAGGAAGACGACGCGCACGTCCGGGTTCTCGGCGGCCGTCCGCGAGAGCGTCGGGAGGAGGAGGCGGGTGAGGAGGGCGTGGCCCATGTGGTTGGTGCCGAACTGGACCTCGTAGCCGTCGGCGGTGAGGCCCTCGGGCGTCGACATGATGCCGGCGTTGTTGACGAGGAGGTCGAGGCGCGACGACGACGCGAGGAACTGCTTGGCGGCGGCCTTGACGCTCTCGAACGACGCGAGGTCCAGCGGGAGGTGCGAGATGGGCGCCGCCGCGCCGTTCTCCTTCCTGAGGGCCTCGATGGCGGCCTCCCCCTTCTCGCGGGAGCGGGCCGCGAGATAGATGTGCGCCGGGTTGTGCTTCGCGATCTGCCGGACCGTCTCGAGGCCGAGGCCGGCGTTGCCGCCCGTGACGAGGACGACTTTGCCGGCGAGGTCCGGGATGTCGGTGTCCGGCTGGAAGTTGCTGCCGCCCATGCTGTCTGTCTGGTAGGGGTTCGGGGAATTTCTTTTTCTTTTCCTTTTATTACTTGACGGTTTACTATCTGGTAAATAGCTATGGTGAGGGGATGGATGGATGCAGAGGAGCTTTCGCCCGCAGGCTCCGGGATCGCGACGCGTTCTCTCTTTATATAGATCAATCACGCACCATTATTAGAGTTTTGACGTTTCACCCTGGACGTCCGACCGTCCCGAGCTTCGACCAGTGTCTGCCTCTTTTATCTTTGCGGACAATGCAACCAGCGGTCGCAGGGTGGTATTGGCGGGGGGGCAGGGGTCAAGGAACCCTTGTCTTGGCGGGCAGTTCGCATGTTGTCGAGTGCTTCGGCCGATCATATCTGATCGACTAAGAAGACACGTGAGAGGAACTGACTAAACAAAACCCTTATGCTGACTTGCCGAGGTCCCTGGTTTGCTCTTTATCAGAAGTCCATGATGACAGAGCTAAAACCTGCCATGGAGGATCGCATTCGTGGTTTTGTAGACCGAAGGCATGAACATGTTTCCCAAACTGGGAGAAATGGGCAACTTTGCCAGGGCGTATGGCTTTGCATCTTGACCTGCTTTTAGGGACGAAAAGCTCTAGCCCGAGTTCCCCGGTTGTACATAAAGCGTATTGACAGAGCGTCTTTCCAACCTCGGGCTCATGAACACAATTTGTTGGCATTACATCACGGCTCGATTGTGGCAAACCATTATGCTGGTTGAAATAAAACGTCTCAGTTGAAGGGTCCTCTCCGTCCCAGGCACAGACACACTGCATACTCCGTATCCCAAGCCTCATGCTGCGCCATCAGCGTCATCAACGTCTTCCTGACTCCTCAGCTGTCTGATGCCCGTGTACCTCCAGTTGGATATGTACGTCTCGAACGCCTGTTCGCCATGCTTCCCGTTGGAAGTCGCGTAGACGCCAACCGCGACACCTGCATCTCGTTAGCCATCCGACAACCACATACACCCACCTACGCATTACACAGGAACAACATGACTCACCAGAGTAGTAAGGAACCAACTCGGTCCCCTTGCAGTGACCAAAGACCCTCAGCTCAGACTCCTCCGCCGGGCCAGCGAGGCCGGCCGAGAAGGCAAAATGGGTGCTGTTGACCGCCTCAATCTGCAGAGAGAGCTTCTTCCCGGCCCAGCCGTCGGGCAGCGGGAACACCTCGTTCGGCGGGCTCTCCGTCGCCCGGTACGGCGTCTCCGAGATGCCGCGGAACCGCAGATGCGGCCGGAGGTCTCCGCCGCCGTTGTCCCCGCCGGCCTTGAGCGCGACGATGCCGAGGTCGAAGTGCTGGGCCTGGTCCTGGATGATGGACACGCCGACCTCCATGTCCTCCTTGGTCAGGGACCCGGCCCAGTCGACGTCGACGCGGAACCGGAAGAGCGAGTGGGCCATGCGCCGCCCGACAAAGGTCTGGCCGCGGCCGAGGGCGAAGTCGGCGTCGAAGGCCGTGAGGTTGAGGACCGATGACTTGAGGGCCAGCGTGTTCCAGTGGCCCGGGGGCGAGACGGCGTAGTTCCGCGCCTTGGGGAGGCGCCAGTGGATGAAGTGGATGGGGAGTCCGGTGCCCGGGGCGAAGGTGACGACGTCGTCCGCGTCGCTGAGCTGGCCTTCTCCTTCCTCGGGGATGGCTTCGGGCGGGAGCGGCCAGCCGGAGACGTCGCCGGTGACGGGCGTGAAGACGGGGAACTCGCCCTCGTCCCAGGTCACGGGGGTGAGGACCGTCTCGCGGCCCATGGGCAGGTTGCCGAAGTAGGCGCCCGGGTCCTGGCCGTAGGAGCCGCCGGCGCGGACTGCGAGGGCGACAGCCCACCACTGGCCGGCGGCGTCCTGGAAGAGGTCGGCGTGGCCGACGGCCTGGAAGTAGGAGCTCGTGTCGTTGGCCGAAGTGAGAAGCGGGTTCGCCGGCGCCGGATCGTAGGGGCCTTCGAGGCTCCTCGACCGCGCCATGGTCACCATGTGGTTCTCTCGCGTGCCGCCCTCGGCGAGGAGGAGGTAGTAGTACCCGTCGCGCTTCCAGATGTGAGGGGCCTCGGGCGAGCGCCCGCCGGTGCCGTTCCAGGGCATGACGATGTCCCCGATCTCGCCCGTCTCCAGGTCGAGCGGCGCGTGCATGATCCCTGGGTAGTAGGCGGCCGTGTGGGCGCCCGAGACGTACGTCTTGCCGTCGTCGTCCCAGAAGGGCGACGGGTCGAAGCCGGGGAAGCTGAAGTGCACGGGGTCGGACCAGGCGTCGGAGCTGTAGGGGTCCGTCGAGGTGAGGACGAAGTTGTCCCAGCGGCTGTCGTTGGTCCTGGGCAGCTGCTGGTTGACGAGCGTGCAGAGGAGGTAGAAGACGCCCTCGTGGAAGCGCAGCGTCGGCGCGTAGATGCCGCTGGTGGCCTTGGGCAGGAAGGCCAGCCCCGGGAGCTGGTCGGCGCGGCCGAAGGCGTTGGAGACGTGCTTCCAGTGCACGAGGTCTCTGCTGGCGTGGACGGGGAGGCCGGGGAAGGCGAGGAAGCTCGACGTCGCGCAGAAGAAGGTGTTGTTGAGCTCCGGCACGAAGACGCAGCTCGGGTCCGGGTTGAAGCCGCTGATGATGGGGTTCTGGAAGGTGGAGTTTTGCGCCTGGCCGACTCCGAAGAGGGCGACGGCGGAGACGATGAGTCCAAATCTCATCTTGAAGAGCCTGTGAAGAGGCTTCTGATGATGTCGACAACCATCCATGCCTGACCGAAGCTATCGGACGACGTCCTCCTCATTTAAAGGCTTTAGAAGAATGCCTTCAAGCCCGAAACGCCGGTTCGACCCCGCAGCGTCGGTGGAAAACCTGCATCACGACATGTCCGTCCCGTCAGCGTCCACTTGCAGGATGCTTCTCGTAACCGTCGGAGACCGGGGAAGAGATCACGGGGCGGCGAGACGGCGCTTTTCCGAAGTGACGGGATGCTGTGGGAGCCGGCGGTCACTATTCGGAGGATTCTTGCTATTTAGCCTGAATCCCCGCAACTGCCGATGATCGATCGTTCGTCCAGTCTTAGGCAGTGTTCAGAATGCGGGGGAGCTGCAAGATCATCAGAGCCAAGATCCGGCCGCTTCGGACGTGACGCATTTCCGTCAACGGCTTTTCGGTGGTATTGGGGGCGAGTGGTCGAGACTGGAGCAGGTGCTGTGTGCATATCCGCTTGTTTTGTTCCTTGATAGTTGCTGGATGGTCTGTATGTATGCGTTGGCTTCATAGTTCAGTTTACGTCTCACATGCGTCTTCACAACCAAACACCTCGGCCGGGGTGACGTGCGAGCGACCAAATCCCTTCTAAAATATGACTCCCACCAAAACGATTTTCTCTTCTCCAAGACGACGATATCTCCAGTTATGACTTGCCTGCCGCCTCAAATGCCTCCCTGCATTGTTTCAGCCCCTTTCGCTGTTTGCCGTTCTCGTCAAAGTTGTCCGCGCTCAACCAAGCTTCGAGCCCGCCCTTGACGGTCGGCCACTCCTCATCGGTAATGCTGAGCCAGACCGTATCTCTGCGTCTGCCCTTGATGACCAGGTGTTTTCTGTCAAACATCAGCAAATGTCCCACTCCGCCCTTCGCACAAACCAGTAACTTCTTACCTGAAGACACCCTCAAACACGTAGCCAAGACGCTCGGCGGCCGCCCGGCTTGCCTTGTTGAGGTGGTTGGCCTTCCACTCCAGCCGAAAGTTGCCCAATTCTTCAAAGGCATTCTTCATCAGGAGGTACTGCGCCTCGGTCGCAGCCCGCGTCTGCTTGAGCTGCTCGCCAAAGACGATGAACCCGATCTCGATCCGCCTGTGGTCCGGCACGATGGACAAGTACGACATGATCCCCACCGGCTCGGATGCCGGGTCCGACGCGGGGCCGGACAGGACGGCGAAGAACAGGGGGTCCGCGGAGGCGCTCCATTCGCCGATGGTGGCCTTGAACTGCTCGTACTCGAGAAACGGCTCGTGGAACAGGTACGTCCAGAGATGGGCGTTCTCCTCGCGTCCAAGATGCTTGAAGAGGATTTCCGAGTGCGATGTCTCGAGCGGGACAAGCGCCGTGTACCGCCCGAGGAGCGGGGTACGCGCCGGCGATGTTGCCGGGCCGGAGGGGACGGGAGGGCCGACAGGAAGATCCATTGTCCTTTGACGCTGCAGTGATGCGAATTGTCGTTTAGAAACTGCCAAGTTTCTGGAACAAGTGCCAGGTTATACAAAAACAATTCGATGATGCCGAAGGGGAGCTGGTGACTCACCCAGGATGGTATTGTAAGATGAGTCAATCCTTCGGATCACGACATTCCAACAGGTAGCTCTGCACATGACGGCCAATCCCCAAAGTGGGGCGACCGGCCCGGGCCGGATCAAACCCCGATACCGGCCTTCCGAGTTCACCAAGTACGGCTTGATAAAGCCGGACCGGTCATAGGTGCTCCAATCCCAGGCCACCTAACAGTTGCAAAGTCTGACGAGGGTCTTGAGCTCTTACAGCAGCAGTTGTACAATCAAAAGTCCACGCATGATGAATCGCTCCTGTCTTATTGAAATCTTTTTTCTTTTCAATGTCAAAATTTCACCTTTGACAACTTCCGCGTTGAGCTGCTTTGTTGGAACTTGGACAAATTGCTGAAGTATGACTTGCACAAGAATTGAAAGAAACTCCTGTGAGACTGACGCAAGAACTAGAGACAACAAGGCCCAAAGGGAGTTTCGGCCAGTTGATTGCAAGACTGGCAACGTAGGAAAGTGGAATGCACAACATAAGAAATCATTGCCAGGGACGGGGGGACTGACATCAAAGGCAGCAAAAGCCAGCATGGGAGTGTTATGGATCCAGAGCCATAGACTTATAAAGCTGATTTCCCCTCTTCTCATCCACCATCTGTTCGCGTATTGCCTTCAACAGTCTCCTCGTGCTCGCCGGACTTCATCATAACGCCCAGCCTACTCAGATCTTACAACACAGATACACCGTGTTGCACCCACACTCCTAGTATGAACACCTGACGGCCGCATCTTGGGAGCGAACAGCATGTCTGACCCATTGCTCTACACAATCGGCTGGATATGCGCCATCGTTCCCGAGTTCGTCGCAGCCCGGCTGTTTCTCGACGAAGAACACGAATATCCAGTCTCCGTTTCGAAACACGACAGCAACTCGTACAAGTTGGGACGCATCGGAAAGCACAACGTTGTGATCGCCGTCCTTCCGCATGGCGAATACGGCCTGAACTCGGCGGCGACCGTCGCGCGGGACATGCTGCACACATTCGAGAATGTCAAGGTCGGTCTGATGGTTGGTGTCGGCGGGGGGGCTCCCAGCACCAAGAACGATATCAGGCTAGGCGACATCGTCGTCAGCTCTCCGGGAGACGGCCATGGCGGCGTATTTCAGTACGATTTTGGCAAGTCTCTCCACAGTGGCAGGTTCCGTACCACGGGTTTCCTGAACAAATCGCCAACTGCCCTCATGACCGCCCTCAACAGTCTGATTAGCGACATCGAAATCAAAGGCAACTGGCTCGGAGACGATATCGATAAAGCTCTGAGAAGCAAGTCTCTGAAACAGAAATACGGCCGACCAGACCCCGAATCGGACATGCTGTTTCGCAGCGAGGTCGCCTATGATGCGGACAAGACGCTAACCGAGTATGGTCCGGAAGATGTCGTGAAGCGACCGAAACGCGACGAGGGAGAGGGTCCAGTCATACACTACGGACTGATCGCGTCTGCGAACCAGGTGATGAAAGACCCTTGCAAGAGAGACGCCCTAGCCGCGGAGAAGAACGTGCTCTGCTTCGAGATGGAAGCCGCCGGCTTGGTGAACCATTTCCCCTGCTTGGTCATCAGGGGGATTTGCGACTATTCGGATACCCACAAGAACAAGCAGTGGCAAGGCTACGCCGCCATGGCGGCGGCAGCGTACGCGAAAGCGTTGGTATGTCGGCTTCAGGAGAGCAGGCTTGAGCATGAGAGAAGGATTCTCGAGATTCCTCAGGTCCTCTCTCTATGTAAGTAGATCTGAGACTGAAGCTTCCAAAAGGTTGAACCAGGCGTTTTCTGACGAGCCCAGTGGAAAATGTCAAGCAAAGCGTTTCTGAGATCAAGACTCGGGTCGACCATGCCATCCTCGGCGAGTTATCCGTCGCCGCCGGCGCCGAATACGATACGCATCACAACGAACACGACCCGACATGCCACCCGGAAACAAGAATCGACATCATACACGAGATTGAGCGCTGGGCAAGCGACGCTGATGGTCCACGAATGTACTGGCTGAGCGGGATGGCCGGTACCGGAAAGTCAACCATTGCTCGAACGGTGGCCAGGAAGTTTGACGACATGCACATGCTCGCGGCTTCTTTCTTCTTCAAACGGGGTGAGATGGATCGCAGCAGAGCGTCGTTGCTCTTCAGCACAATCGCCAGACAGCTCGTCAGTCACCGACAGGAGCTGTTGCCTTTCGTGCTGGAAGCGATCAAGAAAACAGACAACATCTCGTCCAAAAGCACCAGAGAGCAGTTCAGCAAGCTCGTTCTCGATCCGCTCCACAAGGCCCGCACTGGGCAGCGTGGAAAGCCAAAGATGCTGCTGGTCCTAGATGCCCTCGACGAGTGCTCGGCTGAGAAGGACATCGAAACGGTTGTGCCTCTTCTCGCAAAACTTGTCAAGTGCAAAGGCTACGACATCAAGGTGTTCGTCACAAGCAGACCAGAACTTGCTATCCACTACGCTTTTGACCGAACCAAAGGTCTTCATGAGGAGATCCAGCTTCACAGGGTATCCCAGGATACTATATCGCACGACATCGGCGTTTATCTCCGGGACGAGCTGGCACAGATCAAGAAAGTGTGGAACGCGAGATATCCCGAGTGCTCTTCCCGGCACCTGAGCGTCGACTGGCCTGGAGACGAGAACCTCGAAGCTCTGGTCCATATGACAAACCCCTTATTCATTTTTGCCGCGACCGCGTGTCGTTTAATCCGAGACCATCACTACGGAGATCCGGACCAACAGCTCTCAACTCTGCTCCGGGCTTCGAAAGAGAGTGGTGTGAACGACAAACTCGGACCGACATACCTCCCGGCTCTACGGCAGTTTAGAGACGGTCGAACGGGCCTCGAGAAGGGACGGATGCTACTCCGGTTTCGACGGATTTTTGGCACAATCATCCTCCTCGAGGAGTCTCTATCCATCGTATCGATAGCAGGCTTAGTAGGCGTTGAAGAGAGAGAGGTTGAGCGCGTTTTGGGTCTTCTGAGTTCGGTGATCGACGTCCCTCGGAGCCCAAACTCGCCAGTCTCACTCTTTCACTTGTCGTTCCGCGAGTTCCTCCTCGGATCGGGGGCAGAGGACTTTGCCATTGAGTGTACCGCGGCACATCAGCAAATTGCTCTCGGATGCTTAGACCTGCTTTCTAACAGGCAGCCACTGCGGTACAATATGTGCGGCATGAAACCAGGAGATCGCCGTTCTGGACTGTCCCAGCAGGTGATTCAAACACAGTTCCCAACACATGTACGATACGCTTGTACGCATCTTGTGCATCATCTGGAGCAAGCCAAAATGAAATTGAAAGACAACGACGACTTCCACCAGTTTATCAAAGTTCATCTCATCCACTGGTTCGAGGCTCTCAGCATCCTGGGCCAAGCGGGCAAAGCAATTGATTTAGCCGACAGATTGGTGAGAGTAGTTGAGGTACGTGAAGAATCAGTTGACGATAGTGTTGAGTGGTTCGCTAAGAAATCTCGGAAGCCCACTTCCCGTGAGGTGTTCAACTTTCTCGAGGATTCAGACTCTTTCGTTCTCAACCACATTTCGACTTTTTCCCAATACCCCTTACAGTTGTACTGGTCCGCGCTGTCATTCTCACCAACGGCAAGCATAGTACGGCAGACGTTTCATGATTGCATCCCAAAATGCATCGCTTTCCAAACATCGCACGAGACCTCCTGGTCCCTCTGATACGCTCAATGATTCCAGAGAGCGACCCCGAATTAGACCATAAGGCGTTGGAGATTTCGTCTCTGGCTGTTTCTCCCGATTCGAGTCTAGTCGCAGGCGGGTACAATTACAACATGATTCAGATTTGGTCAATGTCGACCGGCGAACCTTTGCACAGGATTTTTCTCGACACAGCAAGAGATAAGAACGGACGGGGTCAGTTGGATTCCGTCACATCGCTTTCCTTCTCAGGAGACTCGAAACACTTGATCTCAACATTTGATAAAATAGGTTTCCACATCTATAAAACAGAGTGCGGATCACTTGAACGGATCGTTACCACTACAGACAGGTATGTGTACCACATCGACGCGTCCCTGGAAGGAGACATGTTCGCCTCGGCGCACGGGGCTGGTACCGTTGCTCTGTGGTCCATATCGACTGGGGAACGACTTCGATTGCTATTGTCGCCAGCCAACAGCATCGCTGAAAATTCTCTTGATTACGTTGGGTTTTCAGCAGACTCTCGATACGTGGCAGCAATTTTCTCCGGAGACGATAAAACCTGCGTCTGGGATACGACCACTGGTCACCTCGTTCGTACGATCCAACGCAATAAGCCCTACATACCAGGGAATGGACTGGTAGTCTTAAACTCATCCTCGCTTGTACCATCCGCTTGGGAATGCGAAGGAAAAGTTCTCAGCATTTTGGATGTTGGTACAGGTCAAAGTTTGGCCAGGTGCCACTTCGAGGACGAAGAGCATTTGCCTTCTGTCGTATGCGTTTCTCCCGACTACAAGTATTTGACATACGAGACAAAGAAAGGAAGGCAGATCATTAGGTTTTTAGACACCGGTTGTCACTATCGGACTCTTGAATACCCGTTCAATAACAAGGACTGGCCAGATGATTGGCCTGGGCGAGACCTTGTATTCTCTCGCGATGGAAAGTTCTTGGTCCACTCCAGCGATAACACCATCCATACCTGGTCTATGGCAATGTTGGAAAAATGGAGCTCTGACCCAGTCGACGGAGTTCAGTCGAGAGGTGAGGCCAGCAATGTCAGCTCCTGCTCTGTTCATCGAAAGATGCCCGAGCATCTTCTGATTTCAGTGGGCAAAGACGACACCATCAAACTATGGTCGACAAGAACCGGTCACTCGGTTCGGAACTCCCGTCACTCATTAAAGCCTGATTCAAGGTTTGTTGAGTTCTCTCCAGATTTTGACCACATGTTCATGTTGGACGAGAATGGTTGTGGGTTGTGGAGGGCTCGGGACTCTCAGCGCACTTCATCGCCTGAAGCAGACTCATACCGAGAACAACTTGCAACATCTTCGACCTCTTCGACCTCTTCGTTCCACTTTGAGCTGATTGCCGGGCTTGGCATGGATAATAAAGAGAGATGCCGATGGAATACGGAAACGGCACAGTCTCAGCTTGAGCCAGAGTATCAAGCTCCTTCGGCGGGTCTTTCGAATATAAGAGCGACGGCAAATCATGACCCGCTGTCCGTTTACAACGCGTCTTGGCCACATTACATGAGAAGTATGATGGAAAGTATTGTGTCCACAATGAACCCAGGCATAGACTACGTTTGGACCATTAAAGACTTGCATTATGCAACAACAGTCTCTCCTGATTTCAGATCAACATCTTTCGCAATCTGGCCAGTTATGACCGGATATAAAGTCGGCGTGTTGGTTGACGATTACGATATATATGTCCTTGGCGAATATTGGGAAACAGATTCCAACATCATCGTCATGGCGCTTTCAAATGATCTTTCCCGTATTGTTACAGTCGAGCACACACCCTCCAACAAGAATTCGATAAGAGTTTGGTCGATGCCACGGCGTCAATGTGTCTATGCCATAGAAATCAAATACCTTCTGGACTGTGTCGCTTTCTCTCCGGACGGTCGATCAATCCTCACCGAACGCGGATCCTTTCGTGTTCCCGACTCGGTGGCGAAAGTCAAGGTGAGGCGAGATTCGGACCCTGAAGTGTTTGATTACCCACAATGGCATGGATACGGGTTTGACGAGGAAACGAGATGGATCACTTGGAACGGTCTTAACATCATATCGCTGCCTGGGGCGGCAGCAGTTCGTCGCACAAGTTACGCGGATGAAACTGATACCAACCCTTACCCGGTCGCGCAGTCAGTCGTATGCGATCTCTTTGTTGCATGGATTGATGAATCATCGAGGCTATGGATGACAGGATTTTGTCCAACTGAGATGCCTTTTGGTCAATAGTGTGCGCGTGTTTGTTGCGCCATATTCATCCTCAGGGCGGTTTGGGACAGAAACTGGGTTTTATGTGACCCTTGATACGCAGCCATTCTCATCGCAGCTGCAACGTTTATTGCCTCTCCTTTCTTCCCTTATGTAGTCGTACAGCATTAGTTGATGTACTCAACACAAATGGTCACAACCAATCCGAAACAATGAGGAATCATGCATGGGAAGTAGATATAATCGAAAATTGAGCAGTAAGGCCGGTTGTACTGATGCGTAACGTATACCCGCAGACGCAACCCGAGCCCTTTTTCCAACGCTGGGCAAACTCTCGATGTATGCCACATGGTATCACAATGCTTCTAAATAACACACTTTGGAACCACACCAAAAAGAACAACGAAAACCAAAAGGATCGCGCCGACAAGCATCCACCACCACTACTTCTTCTCCGTACTCGCCGTCGTCTCCGAGTCGAGGGCCCCTCCCGGGATCTTGCCCTCCATGACGCCGTCCGGGCCGGGCTGGAACTCCTCCTTGGCGACGGGCGGGCCGGTGAAGTTCTTGCGGGCGTAGGCAAAGTACCAGACGATGGCGATGAAGGCGAAGCCGGCGAAGACGACGGAGGCGTAGTTCATGGACGAGGCGTCGACGGGCAGGCTGACGGGCATGCAGAAGATGATGACGGCGAAGCAGATCCAGACGATGCAGATGCAGTTGATGACGGTGCCGAAGCGGCCGAGCGGGTAGGGCGAGTTGGCGACGGCGCGGCGGCGCTGCATGAGGTTGACGAGGACGGGCACGCCGTAGCTCGTCGACAGGCAGATGGTGGCGACGCCGGTGAAGGAGTTGAAGGCGGCGCTGGAGCCGAAGTAGATGCAGCCGAGGATGCAGTCGACGCCGGTCGACAGGCCGAGGGCCCAGAGGGGCATGTCGAGCTTGTGGTTGACGCGGGCCCAGAGCTTGTAGCCCGGGATGGCGCCGTCGCGGGCGAAGGCGTAGGTGCAGCGCGAGGCGGCGGTGAGGGCGCCGATGCCGGCGAACATGAGGATGCCGAGGATGAGGAAGAGCAGGCCGAAGCCGCCGGCGGCGGAGCCGGTGACGGTCTTGAAGAGGAGGCCGATGGGTTGAGAGTTGGCGACGTCGAGGAGCATGCGGATGTCGGGGAGGACGAAGAGGATGGGGATGAGGTAGATGACGCCCGTGACGCCGGCGGCGGCGACGGAGAGGACGATGGCGCGGGGCACCTCGCGCTCGGGGTTCTGGACCTCCTCGCACATGGAGGCGACCATGCCGTAGCCGGTGAGGGTGTAGGCGGCTGGTCGGGTAAGTCAGTGAGCCTGTCTACATGAAGACGAGCGAGATGGAGAGAGGAATGCTTACCTTGGAGGAGGCCGACGAAGAAGGACCAGCCCGAGGGCCATCCGCTCTCAGAGGCGTCGTAGTGAGTGAAGACGAACTCGGCGGATCGCTTGCTCGGCGCCATGACGAGGATGGTGACCATGATGATGAGGACCGAGGCGCCGGTCCAGTAAATGCAGACCTGAGACATGTCAGTCAGTAATTGTCTTGAGGAACTATGGGGATTTCCTCTTGAACATGACGGATCATCATCAAGAACTCACCTTGTTGATCAGATCCAGGTAGCGCGACCCAAAGGCGTTCACCGAGGCGCAGACGAGCATGACGGCCCAGAAGCACAGCACCGTCTGCCACTCGTTGGCGACGAAGTCCTCGTTGAAGATGCTGATGGCGCTCAGGATCAGCTGGGCGCCGCTGAAGTTGATGCTCAGGGTGACGGTCCAGTTGCCGACGAGGGTGAGCCAGCCGTCGACGAAGCTGACGAGGGGCGCCCAGCCGGCCGGGGCCAGCATGGCGGACCAGTAGTAGACGCCGCCGGCGGTCGGGTAGACGGCGCAGATCTCGGCGAGGGAGGCGGCGATGCAGAGCGAGATGGCGGAGACGAGGACCCAGCCCCAGAGGACGGTGACGGCCTGGCCGTTGGTCAGGGTGATGTACATGGTCGTGCTGAGGCCGAAGGGCACGGCCATGATGGCGAAGGAGAGGCCGAGGATGGAGAGCATCGAGAGGTTGCGCGGCAGCTCGCCCTTGTAGCCGAGGCGGGCGAGGGCCTGGTCGGCGGATCCGCGGGGGAGGGCTTCATCCATGGTGGAGGTTTAGGTGGTCTGTCGTCGTTGTCGTTGCGAGTTGTGAGATGCGAGTTGTGTTTTGTGTAAACGTATATATATATATATATATATCGATCGTTCGGTTGGTGACAACTCGATCCGGATCCGGGGGGGTGGTGGCTTGTCGATTGGAAGTTTTTTTTTCGCGCCGTATAGCCTTTGACCGTAATTGGTGACGAAAACACACAAAGGCTAGAACCGGTTCAACGTGGCGGTGACGTCGCGATGCGTCTGGGACCTTATTCTTCACCAAGGAGGCCCGTTTGTGCGGGGGAGCAGATGAGTGAGGAGTATTAGAAAGGGGAGAGAGAGTACGGATACACCTATTGTAAAGAAAGGAATCACGTAACAATAAATAAAATAAAAAAACAACCGCGACTTGGAGAAGCGCGTGAGGTGTATCGAGGCGGAGGGGAGATGGGGGGGAACTAGGCCATTCTTTAGTAGTAGCAGCTCAGCTTCGAACTTGAGCAACAATGGCGAGGAGGGCCTGTCAAACTAATCATGTTGGCGTCCCCCGGGGGGGGGGACAGGGGGTGTGGGCAGGTCGGGTTCAAGCTAGTCTCTCCGGCAGTGGCCAGCGCAGCAAGTGGCATCGAGGCACACACATTCAAATGACACAGAAAGCGCGGTTACGCCCCAATGCAACCCGGACGAGATCGGGGTCTGGTGCCGGGGTTGAGGACCGGGGAGGGGGGGGGCAGTTGCATGGCATAGCATGGCGTAGCATGGCATGGATACACCGGATAGGGACGACCAAGAGACGAGGAAACACGGGGCCTTACTCAGAAGAGAGGGAGGAACTCGGAGAGACGGACAGAGGCACATACACACTCAGAGAG
The DNA here is from genome assembly GCF_001672515.1 of Colletotrichum higginsianum IMI 349063. Lineage (NCBI taxonomy): Eukaryota > Fungi > Ascomycota > Sordariomycetes > Glomerellales > Glomerellaceae > Colletotrichum > Colletotrichum higginsianum. Next base: position 3,318,436 of record NC_030961.1, on the reverse strand, counting down.
GGAGAGACAATGAAAGGACAAGCCCAAAGACAGCCAATCTCTTCTTCCCAGACCGATCCGTCGAATCCGCTTCTTCCCCCACGCCCCGCAAGGACCTGACGGAAGTGAGGAGAGAAAGTGGAAACTGGCCGAGATGGCTGATGCGGCAGCGCATGGATCAGTGGAGGGAGGATGGGCGGCCGGGTCAGTTCAGGTCAGGTCAGTCGCCCGTCATCCGCCGTCCGCCGCCCCCTCGCCGTCCTCGCCGTTCGAGGCCCGTTGGTTTGTCCGCGTCTCTAACCGAACCGCATAGACATACCGAGTAGTAAGTAAGGCAGTCAAGTTCAGGAGTGAACTATGTATGTGTGTGCAATGTGTGTGTGTGTGTGTGTTCGTCCGGCAAGTTGCCCTTCAACCCAGCCGTGTTCCTGCGTCTCGTGCGTCTCTCCCCATGCTCTCCTGCGTTGGGCTCTCTTTATCTGCGGAGCCCGGGTTCCCAAGTTAGAAAAGGGAACGAGTGGGAACATGTGGGCTCTGTGGACTTGTGGAGGACCGGGGGGGGAGGGCGAGGTGAACCAGATTGGGCCGGGCATAGTTACGTAGAGCATACCAGAGCAGAGATACACACATACTGACCCCAACCCAACCCAACCCAACCCACCATCTTTCCTCCTCCTTACGGGGACGGGACCGCGATTATCTCTCTCTCTATCTTGGCCTGGTTTGATGATTGATGACCGTGACAGGTTTATCCGAGGGGGAGGGGGGGTGGCAACGTCGCCCGCGCCTGGTTCGTGCGTATCAGTCAAGACGACACCCAAGGTCCACCCCCGGGGGCTATCCTGAATCATGTCTTTCTTTTACCGCGACGGCTTTGTTGTCGTCAGCGTAGGCCTCGGCCGGGAGCCGATATCAGTGGCGGTGTCTCTCTGTGTCGTGTCTCTGGCCTCTGCCCTTCCGGAAGTTGTCTCGCGAACTAGAAACTCGGCTGGCTCCCCTGCCTGTACTATCAAACCACGGAACCTGCCACGCATGCATGGCTCATACATGCCATGGTATATGTCGAACCGTCCAGGTCCGGAACTGGGAAACGCAAACCCATTCAACAACCTTGAACTGATAAACGCGGTCCGCCATGTTCGTGAAACCTTCTAGCTTGCTTGCCCCCCTAGTCGTCGTGTGATCGGATACAGGGAAACGCAGCCTAGAGCGCGGTTAATCCAGTCTTGCCCTGCCGCCCTTCCTCCCCCCCCCCTCCATGATCCTCCGAGTCCAAAAAGGCTTATTTCACACGCCCGTGATGTCATTCCCGCCTCCTCCCCTCCTTCTCCTCCCTCTTCCAGCCTGTTATCCACGGTCTATGGTCTTCTCCCTCTGGAAAGGGGATGCGACGCCCCTCTTACCCCAACATCCGGCCCTACTGCAATGGAACGTGCGGTGCAGCAGGTCGACGACGATCGCATTGGGTCGGGGCATCTTGGCATCCTGGGGGACCGCGCTGCATGGTTGTGGTGTGTTGTGTGGTGTGTTGTGTGGTGTGTGTGTGGCTGTTGCTCGTGTGCCCCCGCGTGAGATTGGACTCGCGAGACTGCCCGGCCAGACCAACCAGATATCTATCTACAATCACATCTACCGGAACCATGGGAGAGAGAAAAGGGGGTGTAGCGCGGGTACGGCATGCCATGGCTATCTCGTCCTATCACGACCCTTACCCGCCTCATCTCAGCTCGTCCCAACACAGAAACAGAGGGAAGAGGAGAGGGGGAGCCACCGCAGCATCTTATCAGTGTCGTCGGATTGACAACCCCCCCGGTAACCTACCTCTGGGCCTATTCTTCAATGTGCTCAGGTCAGGCCGGTCAGCCCGAGGACGCGGTTCGACCAACCGGGGCCTGTCGTCGTGCTCGCCTCGCGTGGTCTAGAGACCTAGCAGCCATCGACCCATGCCGAACCCCCCTTCTCCTCCTCCTCCTCTTCTTTTGAGTACAGGTGTGAGTTGGTTTTGACATCGCCGTGTCATCGACGCCTTCAGCCCATGCCGTTTCGAATGTGGCTTGCGATGTCCAATGTTCAATATTAAAACCCCGCAAAAACACTGAGCGAGCCCCCCCGTATCATCCAGCGGGGACAGCCCGATTATGGATGACCGGTGTGCCCCTGACCAAAGATAACGACGGACCCATCGTGGGCCACTCACTCACCCACACTCGCTCACGCTCACGCTCACGCTCGCTCTCACACCCATTCCGATTCTCACTCACATCTCTTATCAGCAGTCGCCCCCTCCCCCTGACAATCAGGCATGGAAGACTTCCTATCAATAAGACTTCCTTCGGCCCTTCTTCCATCAACTGCAAATATCGTGAATGAATGCCCGTAAGCCTTGTTCAACACACACATACATACAACTCACACATACACACACACACACACACACACTCTCTCTCTCTCTCTCTCTATCCTTTCAGCCACATGCCCTTCCCCCCCTTCCAAACTCGATTATCAATGTCTTCCATTCATCGCCTGTGTTGAATCTGGACGACGGCGCCCCAGAATGCCGGGCAAAAGCCGAGGTCCACTCACTGCCCACGCCGCCATCAGTCCCCCCTTTCCCCCTCTCCTTTCACCCCCTGTTCTCGCGAATTCCCGCCCTCGACACATCCACAGCCCATCGGCCCCTTCCGATCAAACCCGTCCGTCGTCACCTCTCCAGTAGCCGAGACAGGATGTCGAAGAAGACTCGAGAGGAATGACCGTCTCCAAAACTCTCTCCATGGTCGCGAAACCTACGCCATCCCCTTGACTTGTGACCTTTGCAGTCTCTATTGCTCTACTCTAACTAGGTAGTCCTGCAACCACTTCCAGTCTCCCGGATTCCAGTTCCAGGCGTCGCAATGTTATCCTCCATGTCACCGTGTTTAATACTCACCCACATCGTCTAGTTGAAGGACTCGAGCCAGAGTCCAAACCCCGTTGGCGATGCTCTCCCCACCCTCATCCCGGGGCCATCCGGCGAGTCCAGACCAGAGTGGACATGCCAGACGAAATCACACAGGACTTTGATTGCCTTCCAAACCGAACCCTGACAGCCATTGTGCCGACTTCTGCATTTACAAGAGTGACTACGGATCTGGGTAACTAGGTCGTCTGTGCTGTTTGCTTTCTTACCTTCCCTTCGCATGGCGCCGCCGTGTCCTTCATCCCAAGACATCGCGTCCCGTCCCGTCTCTTCCTCAACGCCTTCCAGGTGGAAACACTCCTTTTGTTTCTCTTTTGAATCGCTTCTAGGTCCTCCCTGACTGGGGACCAAGTTCAGCCGTATCCCACCACAAACGCCTTGCGAAACTGTGACCAAAACAACAACAACAACAACATAAAAACACAGATAGCCCACGTTCGCAGCCAGAGTGCCGCCCCGTACCATTCCATCCCTCGAACACACCCGCCCCTTGGGAAACCCCCCCACCTCCTCAATAATCATTTCGGCAACACCTCCTTCTCTACCGTCTCGTCCACCAGTTTTCGCTGCTTCAGAATCTTGACCAGCTCCGTCATGGTCACCGGCCGCGTCAGGAAGAGGTCCATCCCGCTCGCAAACCCCTCCTGCCGCGCACCCACTGACCCCAAGCTCGTGATGGCAATCACGATCACGGGCGGTAGGTTGCGTGCTCGCTCAAACTCTCTGATCCGCCTTGTAGCTTCTAGTCCGTCCATGACGGGCATCGTTATATCTGCGCGACGTGTCAAAATCGCCATTCGACAATTATCAAAAGAGTCACACGCGCGCGCGTTGACGTACCTATGAGGATGCAGCAAAACCTCTCCGGATGGGATGTGTAGGCTTGTAGAGCCTCGAGCCCGTTGGAAGCTGTTGCGCTCCGCTTGTGAAGCCTTTTCATATATGCCGAGAGAATCTGTCCATTTGTCAGCATCTTGCACTGTCATTCCACTAAAGGAAGAAAAGGGCGCACCTTGAGATTGATGGCATTATCATCCACCAAGAGGAACTCCGAGGGCGGCTTGATGGCCGCTGAGGAGGGTGAGGCACCCGAGCCCATGGTGCCCCTGGCCGAAGCCGTCGACATTGAGGGCGCCACCACCGACGCCGCCGGCCGGAATGGGAGTGTCAAGGTGAAGTTATTGGAGTCTGTTGTGTTGGCGATCCAACTATCGCCCGGCGACTGCGACACCATGTCCGGAGGAGGCGAGGCCACTCTCACCATCTTGACCGTCTCCGACTGCGCTCTGGGCCTCATTGCCAGCGCCTCCGACTTCAACGCACGTGGGCTTGGGGCCGGCGCCGGGAACGCGTCCGACAGCGGGCTAACCACCGCCGATTTGACCAACTGGCGCTGCTTCCACCGATCAAGGGCACAGGCCAGCGCCTTCGCGACTTTCCTAGGTCCGGTACTGGGTTGGTTAGCTTGGGCAGCAAAGTCGCGCGCGCAAGAGAGAGAGAGAGAGAGAGAGAGAGAGAGAGAGAGAGAGAGAGAGAGAGAAAGAGAGAAGGGAAGGGAGGGGAAGAGCGGGTGACTCACGGCTGGGCGATGAACTCCATGACAGCCTCGTGGCGAAGAGAGCGTCTGTATGATGTGGCGAGCTTTTGTGCGGCTTCGGCGTTGCCGCAGACCACGACAAGCGGTTTCTCGACACCTCCCGTCTCTGACAGACCGAGACCCTTGAACGCTTCCTCGCTGCAAACCACCAGGTCCGCAACGGCCGAGTCCTGGCTGTCCTGGTTGATCTTGACGTCCATCCACTTGAAGGGCAGACTCTCCACGGGAAGATCGAGCCCGCCGGCGCGAAGCTCTTCCGATTCATCAAAACCCCTGCTGAATCCCTGAACCGACAGTTGAGTGCCGGCCAACGTTTGCAGGTCGGCCGAAAACTTCCTTCCTCGGCTGCTGGCCTTGCGCGATAGCACAAGCGGCATCGAAACCGTGATGCTCGTTCCGTGGCCGACTTGGCTTCTCACGCTGATTGTTCCGCCGAGACCCGTGACGATTTGCCGTACGAGGCTCAGGCCGAGACCCGTGCCCGGCGCAAGGGCGTCTTCCTGGGAAAAGGGGGTAAAGAGCTTGGTGTGAAGGAACTCCTCGCTGATGCCCTTGCCCGAGTCAGTCACGGTGAGCACAACCATCGACGCCGACCTAGACGACTTGTGCACCACTTCATCCTGTCTCAGCTGCACCTTGATGAACCCCTTGGACGTGTACTTGAGTGCGTTTCCGAACAGGTTCATGACGATGCGACGGATGGCACCCGGGTTGGTGTGGAATACCCACGAGGACTCCGGGTCAATGTCGACGAGGATCTTGACGTCCTTGAGGCTGGCAGGTGGGCTTTCCGAGCTGCTTCGCCTGTGGCCCAGACCATCCGACGTGGCGATGGCGTCCAACTTCTCCTGGGCCGGCGTGGGTGGGCCCGAGGAACCATGGCGAGCCAGCGAAGATGCGACCATGTGGTGGAAGCTGTAGCCGATGAAGACGCTCTCGATGACTTCCTCCACGAGGAGGTCGAGATGTACATCCGACACTAGCGTCATCATGCCCGACTCGATGGATGCCGACTGTTCTGGTCGCAAACCGCGTCCTGGTCCGTTGTTCCTGCGCTGGGACTTGGACGCTCGCAGGAACGTGTTGACTTTGCTATAGTCCAGCAGCTACATTGTTTTTGTATAGTGTCAGCGTGTGCAGCCAGAGCAAAGCGTGCGAGAGAATGATAGGGGGGGTGGCGCCTACATGATCAATAGTATCGAGCAGCGTCTTGCCCGATATCTCGATGGTGTGGATGACGTCGACCTGGAAAGCATCTAGCTGGGTATCATGGAGGAGCTCCGCGGCGGCGACGACCCCGTGCAGCGGCGACCGGAGCTCGTGGCTCAACGATCCCAGAATGTCCGTCTTCGCCCTATCTGCCAGAATGGCGTCGAGCCGAATGACCTCGGACATGGTGACCATTCCGAACGCTCGTATGAAGGGTAGGTCTGCGGCTGGCGTGAGGATCCGGGTCGCGCTCTTGCTCCAGACAAACCCCCCGGCAAAGCATCGCTCTTTCGACGGATCCGACAACGGAACCACCGCCACACTCCTCGCGCCCGGGAAGACGTCGATGATGGTCCTTGCCTCGTTCCTCTTTGTGAAGTATGAATGGGCCGCCTTGTTCTCGGGTCGCGTCAGGGGCTGTTCGGTCTCTTCCGTCGGCGTAACGTCGGCATCATCGCTCTCGTAGTCGGCAGCGAGCCAGTTCCCCGTTTCGTCGAAGCTGAAGACCTTTCCGTTGGGGTACCTCTTCAGCAACCTCCTCAAGAACCTCTCGCGCAACGTCACCCGGCCAACCTGGGGCACGTTCGACCTGTTGGCAACGTCGTCCATGATCGAAGAACCCCCAAAGCTCTTGCACCATCTGTCGTTAGCATCCTCGGACCGTTCCGAGAGGCTGTCTTCACTGCTCGAGAAATTGCGATCAGCCACCTCGCTCGGCCTCCGCGGCCCCGTCACCAGCCCGCCGAACGACCCGATGCTGGCATCTAGGAAAAGAGCGCCGTCTACCTCGAGAGCCTTCCTGATGACATTAGCCGCCCGCGAAAATATCTTGACGGTTGCCGATAGGTGCGGATCTGGCGGGGCCGTGCTCGAAGTCGTCGTCGCCACCGTGGCTGTCGTTGCAGTGGTTTCCATAGAGTCGCTCGAGTCGACCTTTGTGGGAGACTCCATCGGTTCCGGGATGATTGGGTGGATGCTCGGCCGGACGGGGGCGGCGGCTTCGGAGGATGTGGGCGATGGCGGGTCGGTCTCAGGACGCGATACTGTAACCCCAGTAGGATCGAAGCCATTCGGGGACGGCCGCGGGGTAGGTCCTGCCGTCGGAACGGGGTCGTCTCTCCCCTCAATGAAGTTGCCCAGGCCCTGGACCATACGCTCGCTACGGCGGTAGCTTTCGGTGACGCGCCTGGCATGCAGATAATCCATGATTGTCCGTGACATGTCCCGCAGGAACTGTACCGAGTCGGCATCGAGCCCGGAGCGCGGACGGTCATCGAAAATGCAGTATACACCAATGTTGATGCCTTTGGGAGATCGAATGGGGACGCCCGCATAAAAGCGGTTGTATGGGGCCGCATTGATGTACGGACGATTGCAGAATCGCCGGTCGGCTGCGAGATCCGGGACCACGGACACGGGAAGCTCACTCTCATAGGAGGGCGCCGTCTGGAGTCGCGTGCTGGGTGTCTCTTGGTCTTGGGTTGCTCCTACCAGCACATGCTCGCATATTCCGAACGTACGAGGGATGGCCGTCCCACAGAGCCAGAGGTGGTTTTGCGTCGGGTACTTGGTATTCGGCGACAGTGGCATGGAGCGGGTGGCTTCGGCGACCACATATTGGTGTTGGCGATCGAACAGGGAGATCAGAGCTCGCGAGGCGTTTAGTCGCAAGGCGCCCAGCTGCGCGAATGCCGTGAGGCCTGTGTCGGTGGACGAAGAGATAGAGGAAATGGGTATTGGTCGGTCGGGGTTGTTGAAGACGGCGCTGGGGATATGGAAAGAATCATATCTTGGTTTACCAAAGTTTGTCAGCCACCAGGTCCTCGACCTCTGAGCTTCGGGCGGACCCAGGGTCGCGTAGGGAATACATACTTGAATGTCTCCCATTCACGGGTACCTTCAGGTATCTTGTTCATACTTCATGCAGGTCGTCTTGGAGTGGGATGATACAGGTCGTCGTGCCCATGATCTGCCGGCCTGGTTTGCTCTGGGACGACGGGAAACAGAGGTCAAGAAAGAGACTGATTGATGTAGTTTTGATGTTGTTGTTGTTGTTGCTGTTATTGTCACAGGCCCGTTGTCAACGACGTCGTCGGGGGAGAAAGAGAGAGAGAGAAAGAGGAAGATAGAGAAAGAGTATGTCAGGCCAGTTCAGATCTGATCAGGCCAGTTCAAAATCAAGACCAACATGGAGATCAGAATCAGGGTCACAATGATGAGAATTATTAGGTCCAGGTTCAGGTCCTGATCAAGGAGCCAGAGCATGCACCGAGGGTGAGGCGGCGGGCTTGTCTGAAATGCCGCCCCTCCCCGCTGAGGCAAAACAGGGATCCCAGCAGCCGGGATGGCCGTTGTTCAAGACGGCTGGGGGGTGGGGAGGGGTGTATGATGCAGTGGGAGGGAGGGACGAGAACATTTTGGCTGGCGGGCGGTCTCGCGGCAGCAAGCGTCGACCGAAGGCGCACACTAAACTAGTGCAAGGACAGTCGGTCGAGAGAGGGTGCCTAGCAAGCCTGGGAGAAGGAGAGGGTTCGTGGGCTTGCAGGGCCCAGGCCAAGGCGGCGCACATCCTTGCCTCGATGGGAAACCGGTTCTTTGGGCAGTTTGGAGATTGGCCATTGCAACCCTTGAGTGAACCAGGGAGTTCAGGCGTAGTCCAGTCATTCCGTGGGTCGTCATGTGGATGTTGAGGTGCGCCGCGCTGGTGGGAATGGGCTCTGTCTCTCTTTCCTCTCTGTCTCCCCGTCTCTTTCTCTCATTCTCTCATTTGCCCATTTGTCTTCGTTTTGCCTGGGTGTGTGACGCTCGGAATTTCCGACATGCATTAGAGGTTAGCGGCCGACGAGGAAGCGTGTAGTTTTGTCTTTCTGCAACTTGAAGGCAATATTCTGGTGACATTTCGTGCCGGACTCGGCGGCGTAGTGTGCGTGTTTAATTGTCTGGGGTGGCCCTCGACTGCAGATGCATGCCAAACCGATGTGCCGTGTGTGACAAACAGGAGTGGTCTGGTTCACTCGAGCGAATATTCTACACTAGGGGCCTAGACGACCTTAGCGCAACAGCACGTGGATGGGAAACCAGTGAAAATGCGGTGTTTCTGTGTGTTTGAACATCGGCAAGGTAGCGAGAGATAGAGCAAGTCTGGTGTTTGGCGAGTCGACGCCCGGAGAAAGAGATCGGAGGCTAGCTAGGCGAGAATATGGTGGCATGCCATGGCCCATGGGCACAGATGCTTTGGGACATGTGGCGTAAGGCCAGACCCTGTCGGCGAGAGAGAACAAGAGAGCAAGGTACAAATAGTCGCTGGCAAGATCCGAGGTTGTCTGCGACGACGGTGGGCAAAGTGTATTCGCAGACGTGGTCGCATTCGTCAGTCGGGCAGAGTTGCAACGCAAGTAGCGGCTCGAGGTACGTGCGTGCTTGTGTGTGTGTGTGTGTGCCATGGATTGTTGAGGATGGTTTGATGGCCGTTGGCTGACCGTAGACAGCTATTGGTCGTCATCTGCCAACTGTTGATGTTGATGTTGTTATTGTTCTGTCGTCGCCGCCGCCGCCGCCGTCGTCGTCCATCGCCCATCGCTGCCATCATCCACCGTCGTCAAACATCGTGGAGCTGACCGAGACTCGCAGGCCACAAGAGCGATGGGCCAACCACAGCGAAGAGTCGATGACGGGACTAGCTCCGGGGTCCATTGGGCGTTTGGATCCTTCCAGCCGATTGACCACTGTACCAAGTGACACTGACCCCCACCGGACCGACTCCCGAGTCTGAAGTACCCAACCAACCAGTGTCGGCCCCTGTTGAGGGGTAATGGGGCGGTTTGCGCATCGAGAGGAATCGGAGGTTGTTGTGACGATGACGATGGCAATGGTAACGAGGAAGATGGGATGTTGGTAATGGCGGTGATGATGGTGATGATGGCAAAGACGGCAAAGGTACGTACAATACCAAAGCTACGTACGGGCAAAGTTTACCTACCTTGCGTACCTACCTATCATGCCAATCTACACTGTGCTGTAGGTCACCTCAGCCATGGCCCTTTTTATTTTGCAAGGCGGGCAGGAAAACATTGGTCACAGCTGACTGCGGGAAGGACCGCAATGCGTGATGTACCTAACAGAAACGAAAACAGCAGTAGGACACCAGGAGAGTCGCAAGGTCGCAGCATGGTAGGTGCGTGAGAGTGAGTGTGAGTGCATGCGTGGATCTTGTATGCTCTTTCCTCCTTCCTGCTCGCTCCATCCTGCCTTCTGCTGGCTGCTGCCATCTTCCTCCTTAGAAAACAGCATCTTCTTCAGCGGGAATCCCTGCGTTTACACACATTACCAAGCGCAACAACAACATAAGAAACGTGCAAAATATATATGTATATATTTAGCTGATGTAGAGTACAGTTTTGCTTACTGCGACTATAAGGGATAGGTACCACCTGTAGAGGAAGGAAAGTACAGATAGTACCTAACTAAGGGATGCGTAGCTACAGAGGGGCTAAGCAAAAAGAACAAGCAGGAAGCAGTGGGACGGCGGAGACGGAGAAGAGGATAAGGGGGAGCAGCTGCCGGTTGGAAACTTGGAATCTGATCAAAATGCTGCAGTAGGAAGCTGGCAATGCAAATAGGAATGAGAAAGAGCAGGGCAATTGACTCGGTCTGCCCCGCTCCTTCCCTTGTTTTGACTTCGGGGCCCTTGTAAACTCTGAGCACCGCCCCACACTAATGCCCGTTTGGCACTGTGTCGGAAGACTGTGTGTACACCATGGCCGTTGCAATGCTGGAATATAGCGGGCAAGAGCAACTGCGACAGCAGCAGCAGCAGCAGCAGCAGCAGCAGCAGCAAAGGCAAGAACAACACCCCAAGACTCACGAGAGAGAGAATTGGAGAGAGAGGGAAAGAGAAAGAGGGAGAGAGAAAGAGGGAAAGAGGAGGAAACTGACTTCCCAGCTTTCAGTACGTACCTACTATCAATTTCCTTCGTGCGTGTTCCCGTGCTCCAAGTTTCAGTTGCAGCTTTGGACAGGCAGAAACGGCTTTGCATTTCATCACCAACAAATTCCCGTCATCTCGCGACCACGACGACCTCGACCACGATCGCGACTACCTGACCGACACTTCACCTCGCGGCTTCCTTTTCTCCATCCAAAGCTCCCCAAAGATCGAAGGGATCGGATGGATCGCACACGTGGTAGACGTCATCGCCCTCCGTCTCTACCCCGCCGTGCGGTGGCCTCCACTTTCTCCTCTCTTCGGCCCTCCATCTGGAATCAACACGAGACTTGGGTTGTTTCTCCGAAGCTTCTTGGCCGTCCATGTGTCGTATCGGTCATCCATCCGTCCCGCTGCAGTTCCGTCGTCGCCCCAGTCCGCACATCCATCCCGCAATCTGGCCGACATTGAGACGAAGACTTGAAATCATCCTTCATCATCAGCCCAACTCATCATCATCTCGTCTTATCCACCATCTCAACCACTCGGCACCGACATCAACAGCCCCTTTGCTCAGGGGACCGTGAAGAGCTTCGGCCAGAACCCATTGCCAAAACTCTTCGCCAGAACTCTTCGACAGAACCCACCATGCCCAGCATTACAAAGAAAGGTCTATCCGAGGGGGAGTGGGCACCCAGCGGTCCTTGGAGATTTGGCCTGCGGCGTCTGGTTGAGGCCGACCATGGTTCAAGGGCAGGAATCAAGTCCGAAAGCCTTCTGCTTAATGGCTGCCTGCGGTGGACTGCCTCACCAGGACCCCTTCATGGACCCTGATTCAGCCCCTGGCCCGTTGCCCATCCCTGCAGCGAGCATCCGTTGCCGTTGCCGTTGCCAGGGGGCCACGGTCACACCTCCTGACGCCTGCGTCGCCCGAAGCACACACAATGATACCCTCTGCCTATGGGTCCCTGTAGTCCCTAGACCCCGAAGGGCCCCGATCAGCAACCTGGTCTGGCCATGCCACCACCACCTATGATCCGGGGGATCGGACGACGACTTCGACGATCGGCCCCGAAAGGCACCATCGCACCACGACACCCTTTTTGTGAGAGAACATTCTGGCACCATCCGACCCTTGATGAGTGTCCTATCACTAAGCTGACGATTGTCGGGTCACAGATGAAGTCGCGGTCGTGGCCAAACTGAAGCCTCACGATGCGGTGTGTAATCACTTCCATGTCATACCATACGACTCAGTCGACTCTGTCCCGCATGACATCGAATTCCCATCCCCAAGGAACGCAACACAGCAGCATATTTCGAGCGGGATAGCATCCCGAAGCCGGGCGAGCAACCACAGCTACACGAGCCTGTCGGACCACGACAAGGCCAATCTAGGCATCGTCAACCAGCTTCATCCCACCGATAACGCCCTCAAACCCGCTGCCACCAACCGTTGCCAGCGGCGCCTCCACTGCAATCGGCGCCCACACAAACCGGTCCCCGTTCCACCCCATGACGGTCAAGAACTCCATGGGCTCGCCCGCCCCAACGTCCAGGAACGTCTGCCTGCCCCTGCCGATGAGGCTCACGTTCGTCCACGACCCCACGGGGAACGTGTAGTTGAGCGCGTACGTGCTCTCCCCCGAGAAGAGCATGACGGCGCTCACTGTCCCGTTGCCGAACCAGAGCCCGCTGTCCCCACCGCTGAAGATGGCCCCCTTGGCATCGGACGTGGGCTTGATGGAAAATGAGAGGGTGTAGTTACGCCCCTTTTGGTTCAGCGGGGTCGTAATACGGCACGAGGGCGTGAGAATGGCGCCTTCATCACCCGCAGCACACGTCGACGTCGCATGGTACTGATTCCCCGACAGATCCTCGACCGTACCATTGCTACCGCGTCCCTGCTTGAAGTCGTATTCCAAGATTGTCGATCCCTTTGACGCGACTCTGCGATCAAGATTCTGGCCCGGCGCGAGAGGCTGCAGCGCAGCAAACAAGCCTTGGTAATCGGCCTCGGCGACGTCGCCTCCCCACTGCTTGTCCGCGAGCGCGGGCAATCCGTCGCGCCACTGGTAATATCCCTCAGTCACCGTCGTTGCGTTTGGGCCGTAGTCATTCCACTGAGGTGCAATATGCCCCAGCAGCGAAGGGCTGTCCCTCGCGGCGTTATTGGTTGCGTTTTCGCGATCAAATATGTTGGGCGCAAAGGCTGATCCGTCGGGCGAGCCGTGAAAGATGAAGTCGAGGCTCAATGTAGAGCCGTACCACTGTGACCACTTCCCGACTGTGTAGATGTACTCTCCCGAGTTGAGCACGTCGTAACCGTTGTTGACGAAATCATAGAGCGGGTTGGCTTCGAAGTTGGCCCAGTGCTGGATCGAAATCGACTTGTTGACGCTGCCGCCTACCGAGGGCGCAAACGTTCCCCAGATGCGGACGTGCTTCCCGGACGTGCTCGTGATGTGCTCGTTCATTTCGTCGACAAAACGCGTGTATTCCCCAACCAGTGCCCTGCATTGTGTGTGAGTGAGATCCCTCGAAATTGGGGCGACTATCCTCGGGTGACTTACTCTTCGCTCAATGTTGGATCTACGTATTCATCCGCCCCAATGGACACCGTCTTGGTGTGGAACCACGGCAGAAAGGTGTCCCAGATCTTCTTGACGACGGGGATCGTCTCCGGGTTCGAAATGTTCAACAGGCTCAAATCGCTCTGCAAACCGAGCTCGGGTTTCCACTGCGTAATGACCAGCGCATGACCCGGCGCCTCGATCTCGGGCAGCACAGTAACACCCCGGGCGGCGCAGCGGGCCTGAATGTCGTCAAAGACGTCGCGGGTGTAGGACTCGTTGGCGCGCCTGTTGAGGCCCTCGAGGGCCGGGTCGTCGGACAGCAGCCTGAAGGCGGCGTAGAGTGAGAGAGAGCGCTCGCGGGAGTAGATTGCGACGTTGTTGTAGAGGTTGTCGCTGAGGTGCAGCTGAAAGGTGTTTTGCTTGAAGAAGGACATGTAGGCGCACATTTCGACGAGGAAGTCGGGAGGGTAGTAGTGGCGAGCGATGTCGAGCTTCGGTGGCTGATTAGCGGACCGGCTCTGGAATCGGGCCCCAGAATCGGGGCCGGCTGGGAGGGGCATCCGCCGGCTCCAGGCCGGGCCGAGGCCGGAAAAAGAAGGAAATGCTTACCATCATCCCCCGGATCCCCCATCCAGGGCTATCGACCCCATAGCCCAACTTCACCTCCCCGCCGTCGAGGACCAGTTGCTGCAGCAGGGTCCGGGTTCCCCACCAAACGCCCAAGGGACTCGCGCCCGAGATCAAAACGCCGTCGACCGTGACGTTGAGCGAATACCCCTCAGAAGTCTCACGACCGGCAGCGTCCCTGTAGAGGCTCGCATCACCGAGGGTCAAGAATATCGATCCCTGCTCCGCAGTAGCGCCGAGCTCGACGGGGATGTCAAGGCCCACAACAGAAGCGAGGTCCGAGGCGAAGGTAGTGGCGAAAGAATGCAGAGTCGGCGGGATGAGGGTTTGGCCTGCGTTGTCGACGAATTCCGCGAACTCGGAGGAGACGATGATCCTGGTGAGGGAGGCGGAGGGGAGGGTGCCGCCTGTGGGCGTGTAAGGGACCGTCGGGAGTCCGGGGAGGGAGTCTGCCACTGCCTTGAAGGCGAGAAAGACGAGAATGAATGTGAAGCGCATCGCGAAGGTCGGGGTATGTCAACTTCTCCGTCACGATGGTGAGTTGGTGGAAAGGAACTCCCATGCGATTGGATCATGGGGATATATAAGCATCTCCATATCGATAACACCGGCGGCGGTAGCAGACATGGCACGACGGCCATGCATAGGCGCGGGGTATGTTGGACGAAAACCGATGAGGGGAACCTAGCATCCATGGGATGGAGAGGAAATGAAGAGGTATACGATTGTGCAAGGTAGCAACCGGGATAGCACAACCTTTACCCGTCAGAGCAACGGATATTGCATCACAGTGCTTCAACGCGTACCTTGCAGATGTGTTGTGGCCGGTCGGTACGTTAAATCCGGGCCCGCGTCTGATAGCAACGTTACAATCTCCCTCTCTTCCCCCTTCGTCGGTTAGTTCAAATGTTCCAATCTGCGAGCTCGGCTCGAGTGGAGCTCCTGGTCTCCCCAATCTTCTAGACTGGCATTGTTGCTGCTGGCCTGCTGATGCTACTGCGGAGACCAACAAGAACATACACGATCGCGGACGGGAACCTATCGCCGGCTCCAGGGCCTGCTCATCACTGCTTTGCCGTGCGGTTGTCGCTGGGGTATCTTGAGAGACAGGGGGAGGATGTGGAGGGGAAAGTGATATGCGGGGGCCATAGACGACGTTGCGAGTTCAATCTGTGCTATCGTGGCACGTCTCATGGCATGATGGCCCTGGTGAGGACTTCCAGTCTTGTAAAGTCAACACATCAAAACGATAAGAAAGGGGGAGGTCGGTGACATCACCCGGGGCTCGTTTCCATAATTCGGTAGGCTGTAGATCTAGAATGGTAGCGACGTTGAGGCCTGGCCGAGGGATAGATCTGAGCTTCTTTTTAGGAAGATATGCTCTCTGCTTTGCACTGGAAGTTGAAGTCCCATAGAGCTGGTCGGACTATTCATATTATCACATCGTGATTCAGCTGGTCGCGTGAGCCAGAGGCGGTGCAAGTCGCACCGTGGCAACAAGAATTCATCACGGGACAGACTCTTCGGATACGCCGCGAATAGGTACTGTCACGGACTAACACGACTTCAACTCATGACGGCTCATTGCGTCACGTACAGCGGATTTTCGGCCTGCAAATGCAACACATACCGCATCGCCGCGCTCAGCCGCCGGCCCTCGCCCATCGGCGCCTCCTCTCCCCCCTCCTCCACCTGCGCGGTCCATCCCCGGGGCTCCGAAAAGACGGAGTCGTATTGCGCGAACGACATATCCTCGGCCTCGCCGCCCGTCGGCGTCTTCAGGGCCCACCTTCATCGGCGTCTCGCCCCGCTCCCGTCTCCGCGGATCCGTCCTGCCGTGCAGCATCTCCAAGACCTCAGCCCAGGACCCTTCGCTTAGGTGCGGCGCCTCGATGCTGAGCCAGGCCAGCCGCTCGCTGCGGACGACGAGGGTCTTGAGGTCGGACGCGCGGAGGCAGGGGTGGTGCAGCGTCAGCCGGCGGAGGCGCGGCCACCCCTCCGGCGCGGACCGGAGGAGCGCGTCGAGGGCCCAGAGGTCCTGGTTCTCGCGCCGCAGCGCCCCGAAGTCGAGGTTCGCGACCTCGAGAGCCGGCGACGCGAGCGCGGCGCTCATGAAGCCGCCGAGGGCCGCGAGCTCCGCGGGTCCGCGCGGCGGCCACGCGGGCGGGTCGAACTCGTCGCGGACGTCGCGCGAGGGCTTCACCTCGAAGTCGACGGAGCGGAGCCCGCGGACGGCGCGCTGGATGTCCTCGCGCTCGGCCTCGGTGCAGGACAGCCCGTCGTACCGCGCCGGCGGCGTCAGCTTCACGTCGAGCCGCGTGAGTGGTACCTCCCGCTTGCCGAGGGCGACCAGGATGTCGCGGAGGACCTCGACGGGGTGGTCGCTCTTGTCGGCGGCCTCCCACGCGGCGGCGGCCTCCCATCGCATCGGTAGCGTCACGAGCTCCAGCAACGCCTCCTCGTCGACGAGGGGGTCGTCCTCGCTGCGCGCGGGGTACTTCTCGTGCCACGGGGGCCGGGCGGCCTCGTCGTCGACGCGGACGGCCCTCACGTTGCGCATGCGCGCCACGGCGTCGGCGACGCGAGAGCCGAGTCGCGCGGCGCGGACGGCCTCGTGGACGTCGCGGCGGCGGGCGAACTCGGTGAAGGCGCGGACGAGAAAGTCGGACCCGGCGCCGTTGCGGATCCACTCCCGCGTGCGGGCGGCGTGTTTGTCGGCATCCGGCTTGGCGAGGCGGCGGGCGCGGTCGTCGCGCTTGGCTTCGCGCGAGAGGCGGCGGAAGGCGGAGCGGACGAAGGAGGCGAGGTCGGCGGCGAGCCGGGGCGGGTGGGAGGCGAGGCTGACGCGGAGGCGGAGGACGCCGGTGCTGATTGTCGGGTGGTGCGAGACGGCGTCGAGCCTGGCGAGGGAGGAGGGGGTTAGGGAGACGTCGAGGGTGCGGATGAGGTGCGGTGCCGCGAGGGAGGCGAGGGCGCGGTTTGTGACACGGAGGTTGCGGATCGCGGCGACGGTCTCTGGGTTGTTGTTGTTGCTGTCGTCGTCGTCCTCGTCGTCATTTTGGTGGTTGGCGCCGCCTTCGCAGTGAGCAACGACGATGGCGAGGATCTCGGGCGGGAGGGAGGTGAGCCTCAAGGGTCTCAGATGCGGGCGCGAGAGGTGGGCGATGAGGTCGCGGAGCCGGGCATGGCGGGCCTCGATGTCCGGGATAAAGGCCGTGAACGGGCCCGGGTCGCTGCTGTCTGACGGAGGATTTCCTCTGTTGGGGTTGCACTGGCGGAGGATCTCGTCGGCCTCGACGGCGGCGCCGTGGAGGGTTGCGAGGTCGGCGGTCCCGGTCTCGAAGACGGAGGCGGCGACGGCGAGGAAGGATGAGATTCGACGTGTCGTCTCGTCGTCTGCCCAGCGGCGGCCGTGGAAGGGCGAGGGTGAGTCGTCCTCGGGGCCTGAACTGTCTAGCTGTGTGTGATCTGACATGGTGACGGTGACGGTGCCGGGTGAGTAGGAGAATGAAGATGGGAGAATGTTTGTGTGCGTGTGTTTGTGTGAGGTGAGACGGCTGAAAGTTGGTCGTATGTGACTAAAGGGGCGCGCTTTGCTACTCCGCGCATGTCGCGTCGAGGGGCAACGAGGGACATCGAGAGGGAAAAGGGGCTAAGACATTGCGGTAGTCGGCGCAGGATCCGGATGCCTGTGAGTGTGGGTACGAGATTCAGGGGGAGGGTTTGTTTATGGACTGTTGGATTACTGGCGATAGACATGGTTCTTCCGGCATTGTGGATGTTATCGAGGCTTCTTGTGTTACCTGATGGGATTCCATCAGTCAGTCCCAGGGCCGGTGGTGTGTGTGGTTGGAGTGACACAGTTACAAAGCCACATACATAGCCTTAGTTGCTGCTCTATGATCGGCAGTCTCCCCAGGTATCATTTAGGATCCGTGGCTCTTTTGTTGTGTGAAATGAACCGCCGCTTGCGTCCGACCGATCGGAATGCAGCCTTTTGACTAAGCGGGCTTATCTGGGCAAAAACCAGACAGACGAGTGGTACCGGAACCTCGGCATTTTGGCGCGGTCTCGAATGGGGACATGGCTCCTTGACTTGTCGTTCCAACTGCCAACTGTGGTGGAGCTGCGATCTCGTTTCTGCAGAGCCATGTCGAGGCATTTGTGGATTGACATCCACAACCTAGGGCGCAGAGCTGTTGAAACTCAATCCCGTGAAAGTTTGGCATGGCTGTCAAGTATCCGGAGGTGATTCAAATAGAGGCCCTTTCCCTTAGTAGTAGTACAAAACGCTCTGGTCCATGGCATGTACGATTGGGTTACAAGACCTCAAGCACGGGGTTGCGTTGGCGCCTCTCCTCCAAGTGAAAGCGGAATAGAAAGCCTTTAACAAAGAGATTTGTGAGTTCAAACATCGATGATTTGATACAAACTCCCGGGTGCCGCCGAAACTTGTTTACTGTGAAGGAGCTAATGTGTCAACGTCTCCGGAGGTAATAAGCTGGCTTAGAGCTCAACCGAGGTAGTGCAGCTGTCCCTTGGTTGACAGTTTCACAGCCATATCTAAATAAAAAGAATGAAGTCTTGTAATAGTGAAGAGGGGTGGAACACAGATCTCGGCGCCAATATTCATTAAGCCCAGGGGTTAAACCGAGATATGCCTACTGCTTGCAGTTCTTTCAAAGTCACAGGTGGTAACACATCGCCATATGCACCTGGGTTACGCAGCAACTCCTCGCAACAGAGGACAGACAGACATAGGCTTGTTAAATCGAGTCTGCAACCGTCGTAGTTGAACTTTTGTTCAGATGACGTCTCTTTGTCAACAATTATCCGGAAAAAGTGGCCGACTTCGAATTCCGAACTCTGGACACAAACAGACCAACTCTTTCTCCTCAAAAGCACCGAATAGAACAATACTCAACAGGCGACTATACCGTCATCCCGGCTCGGAGTTTGAAGTGGTTCTAGCCAATTAATCTTTCAGCATAAAACCCTGAGGATGGCCCTGCCCTCTTCTCACCATTAGCATCGACACCGCTCCTTCATCCTCGCAGGGACCTGGTCGACCGAGTTCAGCCACATATCCATACAGACGGTCCATTATGAATCCTTCGAACCTCTTCAAAATGCTTCTCGTGGCCGCATCGCTGGGTCTCGGCAGCAGCGCGCCGGTCGAACCCGCTACACGAGCCCCCGGCGCTGGTTTCGCGAAGCGCATGGTTTGCTTTTCTGGCTGGAGGCACAACGGGACCTGCGAATGGGCCCATGACGAGGCTGGTGGGAGAAGCAGCAGGGTAGACGAGCTCGCCACCGCGCCTTTTGGCTTCTAAAAGAGGGAGACGAGTAACGCTGGCGATGACCTGGACACGCTCCCAAGAACTACAAAAGTCCCGAGACGGGCTTGGAACCCTCTATGAGGTCGGGGCGAATAACACGGTGTCTGGCCATGGATTAGGGAAAGATTTTTGGGTACGCTTCAACAACCTTAAGGTGCAGAGAGAAGGAGAGCACTACCTCTGTTCATGAACAGAGCGGCACAAGGTACCGATAGAGCACCATTCAGAGCGGGGTGGCAGGCTGTTGGCTTGATAAACGCCTTTCCTGTGAGTGACATGCAACATGGCCGTCGCCATGTAACAGACAGGGCAGGCAGATCAGCATGCGTTTGTATTCAGGTCAGCCATTTGTCAAAACAGACTATCCGGCTATGCGGTGAGGGGGCTATGTCCTGCACCATCAACCATAGCCACCACCAATATGAGCGCACCCTTGATCGCAGTACTACCTCATCCCAACGGCCATGATTCAGCGGTAAGTGGAAGCCGCCTATTCGTTGCTTAGTTGCCCAGAGTCACAGATGATTCGTCGCCACATCATTGAGTCGGTAACACCGTCCCGTCAGGCTCGAGGGGGTGGTTGAGGCATGTTATCTATGCCTTTTCCCCTTTCAGACTCACCATCACGCTGTGTAACACCTAGCCTGCATTGCGTCGGTCAAGGCTCCCGTCTTGGACAAATCTCTACCATTGGCCGCAAGCTGGCCGGTGGTCAGCCGGACCCCCGACCCCAAAACGCAACATTATCTCCTCCAACCGCCCTTCCTGAAGTTGTGAGTAATCGGGAGCTTTTCGTCTTGACTATATCATCACCCATAACACATTTCAAGAAGAAAGAAGCCATGAGTTTCGGGCGCCTTCAGGCTGCGTTGGCCAGCGCCACGAACGAGGTCACCGTTGCGGCCGCCAACATCAACTTCGACTTCACGCTCGTCAAGTACGAAGCCCCCAAGGAGTACCAGCCCCTCGGCGCGCTTCTCTCGTCTACCCGCAAGCAAAACGCCGAGGTCGGGACGTGCCACTGTACGGCGCGCCGGCTCTCGTCCCTGTTCCAGGACGTCTGCCCGGAAACGCCCAACCTGATCAGAGCCTACGGGAAACGCGTGTTGGAGATCTCCACCAGGACGACAAAAAGACAGTCGACCGAGTTCGCCAACTCCATGTTCGAGTCGTACGCCGGCATAGACGCCACGTCCATCTGGGCCGCCGCCACGTCGTCGGACCCGGCCAGGGCCGACAGGGGCGCGTTGCACATCCACCTGCTCGCCAGCATGCTCGCCAAGATGTGGACGGCGCCCGAGGCCGTGTCGATCTGGTTCGAGCTCGTCAAGGAGAGGCAACGGGTGATCAGCGAGCAGCTGGAACGCGGCGATGCGCTGCCGTTCTCGCTCGCGGCGGCGGCGGCGCAGCACCAGATACAGCGTTCCCAGCTTGCCGAGTGGGACGCCAGCGCCAGGGCGTGGCTGCAGACGGCCGACTCGGTCATGGTCAAGGAGCAGGACCAGCTCCGCATCATCCTCGAGAACATCGAGCTCCCCGTCAGCGGGGACCAGAGCAGGGCCTCGATGCTCTATCTGAGCGTGACCGAAGCCTGGTGCAGGGCGTTGACGGTGATGGAAAGGCTCGTCTCCGGCGTCGCCCAGGAAGTCCACGACGGGGCGGCCCTCGTTGGCCTCACGGCCTGGCACATCTATCCCGAGATACACGTGTTTGGATCCACGGCTGTCAAAGTACCGATGCAGGACCCGCTGGTCCAGCCTGGCGGCATATTGACATTAGGGTGCGGGCCGTCGGCAACACCGACGTCACAAGGGATCACCTGGTCGCTGTCGCTCAAACACCTCCGGTACTACGGACGACCGGTAGAGAGCCAGGGCGCCATGAGCAGCCATCCATCTCACATGTCGTTTGACGAGCTGATGCTGGCCATGCTCGGCTGCGTTGTCGACAGGTGGAACCTGTCGTGGGATAAGATGGCTCTCACAGCCAACATACTCTCGCAACTGGTCCGGCTCCAAGAGAGCCAGGAGCATAGGAAAATCATGAATCATCACATGATTCACATCCTGTACGGCCTAAGACTCCTTTCCAGGGCCGCCGACGCTTATATGAATGATACGGACACCTGCGCGCCTTTTGTGAATCTCGGTATCAACCGGCCGCAATTCTTGCCCCCTCAGACTCAAAAGGTCGTCACGAGACCGTTCTTCGGCTTGCTGGATGAGAACAATTTCCTGGACAAGCTCAAGGACGACGAGACCAGAATTGTGTTCCTGAGGCGCCTCGCGTCGCGGTGCCTGTCCGGAGACACAGAGGCAGCCAGCTGCGTGATCCGATATGCCGTCACGCCAACGAAGACCTCGTGGGCGTCCGTTTTTCCAAAGTCTAGAACGGCCAGCAATCACATACCCTCGCGCAGCAATGCCAAGTCTCACCATCGGTGGAACGCGAACCGGACGTTGGACAACGACAAGGAGATTCACCACCGGACGACCAAACGCAACCCCGCACCGTTCTCGTTCGATGCCGGTTTTGTTGCCAGTCGTCAAGACGGCCGAACCATCCGAATGTCTCTGTGGTTCGGCAACGCGAACGGGACGGCCATCTACCAGCCATACGACCCGACGAAACCTGCTGGGCCTCCGGCGATATTGGAGCTGGAAGACCTACTCTGGGCTCTCGAGTTTGACCTCCTGAAGGACATTCAACTCCCGGAAGACGTCGTGTCGTTGACCCTGAATCTCTTGGCACTCGCTCACACAAAGGTGTTGGGAAGGTTTCAGGGACCGACGATCCGGCTCAAGACCTTGTCGAAAGCGCTCATGAAAGCCAAATGGGTCGACGAAGTTGCCTCCCGCTTCTCTGTTCAAACGACGGATGCCTTCTCAAGATTATCCTCGTCATCACAGACTCGCAACACGGCCATCAGTATTCTTTCATACTTCATCTCGGAATGCGACATGCGACCGAGTCAGGTCCCAGAAAACGTTTGTGGCTTTTCTTTTGGGGACTCCATTTATGTCCCAGAGAATGTAAGACAGACCTTCGCTTCTTCTTACATGTGATGGTTTACCAAAAGAAAAGTCCTACCTACAGCGACCGTGCTAATCTATCCCAAGCTGATCCGCGACCCGTTTGAGGCTTCCGACGACCAGGCTATCGTACGGGTGCTGGGAAACATTGGCCTCCCGGGCTTCGTTATGTTCTCTTCCGTCATGGAGCCGATGGTGTCCGAGGTCGGCGAATCGTCGTGGAAGGTCATCAACAGGAACCTGTTCAACGGCCGGCCCGAGAACGCGTTCGGCTCGATGTCGATGCACCTGTCCTTGACCAACTGGGAGGGGTCGATCGAGGAGCCGACGTCGGTCGGGCTCCAAGATGTGCAGCTCATCATGATGGAGTCCGTCGTCTCCATCCGCGAGGCCGGGCGCTGGGTCGGCGATGTCGACGTCGTCAGCGCCCTCCGCAACGAGTGCGTCAATAAGTTCCGCCCGCAGCCTCCCTGCGACCACTCCAAGGACGGGTCCTACGCGACGTACCTCACGTCGATCGAGTCCTGGGACGAGCTGAGGAACTGCAACGCAGGGAACGTGGTGATCAGGGCGCACGGCAACTGGGTGGCGAGGCTCGCCTGCATCGCTTTCCTCTCCCAGGGCATCTAGCGAGGCGACTTTCTCTTCGAAAGCATCATTGTCTGCCCTCCGCAGGTCTGTTGGAAATGTGTCGAGAAGTTTCCGCCTTGCGTGTATGTGTACTAGAAAATGGTACTTATCTGTGCTAAGTCAGTACCTAGGGAGGAACAACGCGGAGCCTACAAACAAAAGAGACCCTATTTTAAACAGGGCCAATTGCAGCTATAGTTAACGTCGGGCACCCACTTTTCGCCCACCCCCCCATTTCGCCCACCCATAAATGAGGCTATCCCCATCATAACCACCAAGTTCAATTAACTATTGACTTCGTCTAGATGCCACCACAATACAGCTTTCAGCTTCACTAGGTAAATCAGACTCGCTGGATTCATCCGTGATACCCTCTTTTTCGCCAGCCTCAATTTGAGCCTTCTGGATGTCCTTGATATTGGCGAACTTGGTGTTTGGGTCGATCTGGACTGTCCTTCTTTTCCTTGCTGCATTATTGGTGACTTGGGCCTGCAGGAGCTCAAGATTATGCTGGGCAGTTGCCAGCTTATAGGACTGCTCGCTGAAGCCTTTTTTCACCTTTATGAAAAGGAGGCGTTGAGTACTAGCATCATTATCCAGCTCTGTGAATAGCTTCAACTGGCCAGCCAGATCCTTCATCTTCCTTGGCGTCGACCATGCCACTGCAGACGATACAGAAGCCCATCCTTCAGCTCCCCTGCCTTCCTTGACTTCCTCCTTGCCTCCAGACTGCCCTTTGCAGGTCTGATGAGATGATGCTGATGGTGTTGGTGTTGATGGGAGCAGCAGACGACTCATAAGGGGCTTTGCCATAGAAACAGGCCATAGTCCAGTCCATTTCCACCCACTTTTAATGTTCTGGATCGTCATCCCTGCCAGGGCAGCCTTATAATAACAGCCTAGGAAGTTCCTCTTGCCTACAACAGTAGAGTCATTCCAATGACTAAGGTATCCAAGCTCCTTCCTATAGGCTGCCTTTAATGGGCCAAAGACTGACTGATCAAGTGGCTGGAGGACATGGGAGGTATGTGGTGGTAAGAACAATAGATGGATGTTGTTTATATAGCAGAGCCACATAAAGTCCGTCGTTGTATGGCTCCCATGCCCATCCAAGACCAGCAGTCTAACCTCCTCCTTGCCCTGAGGGACAGTCTGAGGGATGAAGACCTTCTGCAGCCATTCAACTGCAGTGGCATCTGTTGTCCATCCATTCTCTGTTGCTGTAAACTGCCAGCCTTCATAAGGGCCAAGATCCAAAGGAAACCACTGCTGCTGGACTGTTATACCCTTATATATAATGAGGGGATGCAGTCTGTGGCCCAGGGCAGAGATGCATTCAATAATAGATACCCATGCCCTTGATCCAGGCTGTTTCTTGCGAACAGACTTCGTCTCAGACATGCCCAGCACCAGCCCATTAGATCCTTGCCCCTCAAGGATACCAGTCTCATCCATGTTGTATCTGTTGGCTGGTTTAATGCTGATGATCTCTGGCATGGCGAGATGCTTGAACCAGTCCCTGATGACCTCAGTAGATGCCCCATTAACACGTCTAGAATCGATAGGGCGACTTCTCTGGACCTTGACTGAAGGATTCCTATTCAGAAAGGCTGTTATCCAACCTTTCCCTATAGGCTCTGTATCCCCCATAGCATGGAGGATCCTCTCTGCGAATAGCTTCACTTGCAGATGGGTTGGAGCAACACCAAGGGCATGCTGAATGCGAATCCATTCAGCCAACTTAGCCTCCTGACCTATAGAGAGTCTCTGATGGTCAGCAAAGGCAAGTTGCCTTGGTTGGCAGCCCTTGATGCGACTGCGAAGTGTTGAACGTGGCACACCCCATTCGATTGATGCTTTCCGGAGGGACTGCCCATTGGCGACTGCTTCCAAGGCCTGATTGACCTCATACTCGGTATATGCGCTCATAAGGGCAAGAAAAAGGTATGCTGAAAAAATGAAGCCATTCGGATAAAAACTGTAAATGTTGTGATGGTTAGAAAAAGGAGGAGGTTGGAGGTTAGGTGTGCTGATGAGGGATTTATGGGTGGGCGAAATGGGGGGGTGGGCGAAAAGTGGGTGCCCGACGTTACTTTTAACAACCTATATATTCAAGGTTGTAAAATATATGTGCAGTAATGTTACCTACGAAGAATTTGCAAAATTTATTAAATGTAGTAGCACCTACAAAACTAAGAAGCAGGAAAGCACAATGTCTTAGTGCAGACACTGTCTGTCTAAGTCGTGTACTACGGAACCCTGTTATCGTCAAAATGACAAGCTCTGGGGATTCGCCCTGCAAAGATAGCCAACGCCCTTTCTTCCTCCAATGACTGATAAATCGGGTTTTGTGATGAGCACCATACGCCTAGGAAATAGAAAATGAATTGTGGTTGATCACTCTAAGATCTATTCTACACGAGTGTTCGGGTTGATACCCATGATATCGATCACGTGCCATCCAAAGTGGCCTACGGAGCAGTTCTGCTTCACGACAGGCTTTTACTGCAAAGAGCTGTTCAAGTGTTGAGTGCTAGCAGCTAGGGGAGGTTCTTCGCTAAAATTTACATCTGCAGCAAGATATGCTTTCCCTCTGCACTTCTAGATGCCAGCAGCCTCGACGTTGTAGTATCCGGGGGGCTTCATAGTGCTGGTTTGGCGTAGGCAGTAAACCCCTTTGGAGGGCCATTCCGGGCTTCAGGAGACGGCAACGTTGGCGGGATCCAGTAGGGCGCGGATCCACGGCGCGATGCCGTACTCCTCGGCAAGAGTCAAAGCGTATTCAGGGGGGATCCAAACGCTACCGACCGTCTCCTCGGGGCTGGTGGTGGCAAACGACTTAATGTACTTGCGTTCGGCATCTTCTTCGGAGGCCTCAGCGTAGGGGAAGGTGGCCTTGAACATGCCGGAGGCGGACACGAAGTCGTCGTGGCTCCGGCGTAGGAGGAAGTAGTGGTTGAGGCTGGACTTGAAGATTCCAGAGAAGATACTCTTTGGCATGGGCGCGTGGAGATGGACGTATTCGAAAACGCCACCTTGGCCTTTTGTAAGGTGCGGGAGCAGCTGTATTCGTTTGAGACCGCGGCGCGAGACGAGTTCATCATGTGATGGCACATCTTCGACCATCAAGGGGTTACGCCTGGCGGGCAGGCACCGCTCAGGACCTGTCGCGGAAGGGTTGTCATGCGAAACAAGCTCCGGGTGGGCGGCGGTCGAAGAGTTTGCCGCAGTGTGGTCCTTCTTGCATGGGGAGGAAACCTCGCGGTCCTCGTTCTTCACGGGAGTGGTGCTAGAAGAGGTGGTCAGGGTTGTTGGCACAGTCTTGCAGTGTAAGGCAAGGCCTGTCTTGTGCTCTTTGGCTTGAGCGAGGGTGTAGATAGTCTCAACAACGTCAGACCAGGCGGGTTTCTTGTTGTTGATGTAATGCCTGTATGTATCCGGCAGGCGGACCTTGAAGTAGTTGAGCAAAAGAATCGCCCAGAAGTGGTCAGAGTTCTCACCGCAGACACTAGTGATGCAAGCGCGAAGGTATCGGGCGCGTTTGAGCGCATCGTGAAGAGTCCTGTGGTCGTGAGCGTTGCCCTTGGCAAACTCATCGACAAGCGCACCAACTGCGTTCTCAGACACCTTGGAGATATACTTCTCAAGGGCCTTCATGAGTGTGTATGGGTTGCCATCATCCTGCCAGCCTGCGTTGAGAAGCCCGTCGATGAGGGTGTCGCACGAAAAGATGAGGAGGTTGTACGCGACATCGCGATCCGCTTCCCATGAGGTGTGGGCCGGAGTGCCCTCGGCGGGTTCAGCGACATCTGAATCGACGTACTTCTTGACTTTGTGGGCGCGGAGAGTGGCGCCCATGAGGACGATCCATGAAGACCAGTTAGACTCCCCCTTGAGCTTGGGGATGATGGATGAGACAGTACAGTAGTTGTTGCTGTCAGCCATGGTGATGATGATGAATTGATTTGCTGCTCAACGGACGCTCGGCTGATGTGAGGAAGAGAGATGGGATTTGCTTCTTGCCCTGAGAAGGGCAAAGTAATTGAGGTGAAGTTGTGCGATTCTCGCGTCTTTCAGCAACGTAATCGAGAAGTTGAATGAACCGCGTCGGGTGAGGTCGATGTGATTCTTCGTGAGGAAGGTATTCGCGAATCAAAGAGAAAGAAGTAGGAGATGAATGACCGGTTGACTGAGAAAATTATCAAAGTGATGGTGAAGAAGAGGAGAAAACCTAGCCCAGCAGCACACTGCTAACAACCTACCTTATGTGATGATAAAGGTTGTAAGACGTACATGCAGTAGAGTAGCATTAATAGCCTAAGAAGGAAGACTTTGCAAGAGTCATAATTGTAGTAGCACCTTCAAAAGTAATCAAGTAGGAAGGAACGCAGGATGTTGGCAGGTTCAAGTTGTAGACAAGAAACTAGAAAACAAAACACCAAAAACATACAACACCAGGTATTCGCTGGTCGTCACCGATCCAACTACTAATCCGGCCCTCACTGGCTTATCTATGGGAGAGCGGACGGGATCCCGAGTTCTCCAGTGGGTATGGTCGTATGTGACAGTGATTGCGAAAATGGTGTACTATGAAGGCCAGAAGATGGCGATCTGTTTGTTTCCAGGGAGTTGGTTACCCTTGGGATTTCAAGCTGATATCATGGTGGACTATGACAGACGTGTTTAAGTCGTGTCAATTGCCAGACGGACTTGGTTTTCGGGATTGCTAGCGGAGTCCCAAGGGATGTTGATGCCGTGGTACACGATTATTGAACCGGTGGACAGGCCAAGGAGTGCAAGAGAGGCGGACCGATTTGACAACCGGCCAGGTACCAGCAGTCTCGAACGGACCAACTGGAGTCAGCAGTGGATCGTTTTTATAGCCCCCAAAGCGGCAGCCGATGGCATGTGAACTTTACTGTTTTGACACCGATGCCCTTTGTTCCTCTATGGTAAGACGATACATAAATCCCGTTTCCCTGCCTCACGAGGTGCCATAGACTGAGAACTGGCTATGGGGTGCAGGCGGCAGGTGTCTAAACATTTCCATCAGCAACAGCCATTGTCTATACATTTTACCAAACTCATAATGACTAAATTCAGCTAGACTGGACCGTCTCGTCGAGTCTTCGAAGTACTCCAAAGTAGAACTTCGAACACGAATGAACTGCCAGGACACCTTGACTATCAAAAAACCACGATTGAATTCCAGCGACAAAAGATTACCAGATTTAGGGAGAGACAGGTTCATGAGAGAATGACGGATATTGTTTCAAGCTGAATCTTTCTCAAGCTGAATCTTTCCAATGCCCCCCTCAAGAGCTAATACTACCGAGCCGCCTCTTGTGGTTGAATGCCGTTGAGATATCAACACCAGTCCGAGAGAGAAAAGAGGGGAGACAAGAGAGTCACCATTCGGTCGAAGCCGTAAAGTCAATAAGGTCCTATAGACTGTGGCTCAGATAGGTTTAGGATACAGGAGGGAGAATGAGCGTCGTGGGGGAAGCCCGACGAGAGAAGCGGCACGGAGCGGGTCCAGTCTTCCGGGGCCGAGAAGACCATCCGGTCCGGGGGAGAGGCTCCACTTGCAGCCATTAACACTGTTGATTTCATTTTACCTCCTTCAGCTACAATGATCCATAGTTCAGACTGGAACTACTATTTTCACGTCTCTCAAGACCAAATCGAATCAGTTTAAGAAGCGCTTCGTCGTCCAATTTATATCCGGCATGTCAAAATATTTACAAGGAAGAACCGCATAGACGATAACGCGGTGAAGCCGCCCTCAGATTCAACCTCTCCATCCCTGGATCTCGTCAAGGGTGAGAACGTAGTCGCTTTCGTAAATCTGCTAAACGTTAGTCATCCGGTGCTTTTTTTTTATCATTACGATCCTGTTGAAAAACTCTACGCACCTTCTTCAGGTCCGCGACGCTGTTCCACTCGGCGTTGTTGATGAAGGTGTCGCCCCAGACGCAGAAGTACAGCCAGTGCGCCTCGTACGCCTGGAGGAGGTCCGGGAAGGGGGCGCTGCCGACCTCGGTCGCGGCGATGAGCTTCTTGTCCTGGCCGAGGGCTATGAGGTCGTTATACTGGGTCGTCATGGGCTGCACGCGGAATAATGTCAGTCACATTTTGTCAGTCGCATCATGAGAGAGAGAGAAGAGGAAAGACGCACTCCGTGGCCCTGGGCGTAGACGTCGGCGCTGAGGATGTCCACCGTGTCGTCGCCGGGGTACCAGTCCGCGGCGATGGAGTTCCAGATCCAGACGAGGTTGTTCAGCTGGTGGTGGTTCGTGAGGCGGTCGTACAGCAGGGCCCAGAGCTTCTTGCAGTCGTCGGGCGACTGCGCGCCCCACCAGAACCACTTGCCCTCGGCCTCGTGCAGCGGGCGCCAGAGGACGGGGACGCCGGCGTCCTGCAGCCGCTTGAGCTGGACGGCGATGGCGTCGATGTCGCGGATGATGAGGGTGTAGTTGGCGTTGGTGGTGTCGGCGAGGGCGGTGGCGACGTTGAAGTCGGTGGCGCGCGTGTAGAAGCCGCTCCACCACTTGTTCTCCTCCGTGTCGTAGAGGCCCGTCGGCGCGTTCCAGTGCCAGAGGACCGATACGATGCCGCCGCGCGCGTGGTGGGTAATGGCCTCCTCGACGGCGGTGCCGACGGTGCCGCGCTCGACGCGGCTCGGGGAGTAGTCCATCAGGTCGACGCTGACGAGGGCCGGCAGCTTGCCGACCTGCTCGCCGATCCAGTTGGAGTAGGAGAGCTCCTGCTGGCCGGAGAGGATCTTCTTGCCGTAGATGGAGCGGAGGTAGGCGTAGAGGGCGTTGGCGTCGGCGTTGGCGTTGGCGTTGACGAGCGCCGTGTTGATGTTGTGAGGCCCGCGGGGCACGGTGGGCGTGAGGGTGATGGAGTCGATGAGGTACCTGCGCGAGGGGTGATTAGTCCGAGAGTCGGTGATATGGAATGGAGTGTCCTTGGTATCCTGCTTGTACTCTTGGGATAACACTCACCATCCCCAGTGGGTTACGATATCGATCGTGTTGCTGCCTTCGTTGAGCAGCACCTGGCCGGCGTTGGCGGTGGCCCAGGTATCACCAGCAGCAAGGAGCACCTCGCTGGCGGCACCGCCGTTGAGGATGATATTGGTTCGCTTTTCGCCGTAGATGCCGGCATATCTGACGCTGAGGTCGAAAAGCTTTTGGCCTTGGCCCTGGCAGTCGAGGTTGATGGTGAGCTTGTCGGTGGCGTCCTCAAAGCCGGTCACATAGCCAGTGCCTAGAAGCACAATAGCAGGTTAACTCATGATGCAACACACAAGGATGGGACAGTCCTGGCGTACCCGTGAAGCCGGCCTGGGCCGTGGCAACCGTCGTCCCGGAAAGGACTCCATTCTCAGCCTCGTAGACCTTGGGTCCGGTGCTGCCGATGCAGCTTTGCGAATACACGCCAGCGGCAAACGCGAGGACGGCACGGAGCGAAAGCGCCGTGGATCTCGCCATGGCGAACGGAAGATCAGCGCTGGGATACGGTGAGAAAACAAGAAGAAGGAAGAGACGGGGAAAAGATCGATTGAGATGGAGTATCCATTGTCTCGTCGAAGCATAGGAACGGGTGGACCGGTGGGATATATACACATGTATATATGCTTATAATTAACCACCATGTATCTGTACAACCATCCGTACAACCCTTCCTCTGCCTGTCTTTGGTCCGCAGTTATCCTCCACTCACTTCTCCCTCCCCCCCCTCTCTCTCAATGTGAAGCAACCTCGCCATATGGCCGCAAGGAGGCGACGTCTTTAGATTCCAGGGGTGACGGGGATATAAACTTGCGTCTCCACATCCCCGTCCCTGCTACCCCAAATTGAGCACGTTTTTTCACTGCCGGGAGTCGTGGAGAGTCTCATGGCCCGTGGGTGACTTTACGCCCGGGATGACGAAGGGGGCTTGGCTCTCATGAATCTGAGGACGGAGTGTAACGCTCCGCTTGCGGCAAAAGGGGCAACTCGCCGGCTTAAGGGGGAAACCTCGCAGGGGGAGGCTCCGTCTCGGTAGTGTACTTCTCTTGGCCAACTACCGGGATAGATGGTGGGGAGCATATGGTGTAGTGTATACCGTCTCCGTGATTTGCGGACAAATCCCACATGACGAGATGGCAACACTGGGCGTCAAAGACGCCAGTCGATCACAGCCCGTTTGAGTCTATGTCTTCAACTCTTCCTCGGTCTGATGTTTCTCTTGGGGCAAACTCAACCGTGGGTTCATCCGACCTTTGCAGTTCCGCTTCCATGATGGGGGGAAACTGGGTCAATCACGCAGCCGATGCGATGACCCGCCGTCAAGGGGGTTTACATCAAACATGGTCCGGCCTTGCTCCACGATCCACTTCGGCTTCAATTAGATTCGCGAAAAAAAAATGTGTCTTTCTTCAGCCAAACCCGCGAACGAGGGCATAGTGCCCGCTCCCCTCAGGACCGTCTAGATTATCCCACCAAACAGGTGGCAGCCTCAACAACCAGCAGTTGTTAGCCAACTGCCCGGCTAGCTCAATCGGTAGAGCGTGAGACTCTTAATCTCAAGGTTGTGGGTTCGACCCGTAAGTAGAGGCCTGTCTGTGAACAGCAACTCGGAACTCAATTACTAACAACTCCCAGCCACGTCGGGCTCAATTCCCGTCAGCGATTGACTTTACATACTTTTTTTTTTTGCCCTTTCTGCGAATGCAAGCTTGTAGCGAGGGTGTGTAGGGCATGCCGAAAGTAGGCTAACGAGCAGCATTTGCGAATAAGCACACCGCGTGACTGACGGCAAATCCAACTCTTCTCAAGTTCTCAGCGCAGTCAGGTCACCCACCATAGACATTATTGCCTGAGGACGGACCTTTACTCTGCCCGCCTTCTGATTTCGACCTCGCGACTAGGGTCTGGAAACACAAGCATCTGCTTGAACAGATTCGGCGGCCTCGGGACCGAGCTCTTGCCGTCATCGCCTTTCAACCGGATGTCGTAGTTAAGCAGCAGCTCGATGAAAATGCACTTGATGATGTACACCGCGAAGAATCGCCCGGGGCACGCATGCGGTCCGTGGCCAAAGTTGAAGGCCTCCGACCCGGTGGTCGCCGCCTGGTGCTTCATCTCCCGGCCGGACTGCTCCCGGAGACGAGCGAAGCGGAAGCCGTCGAACTCGGCGGGCGGAGCGTTGCCAGTGCCCTTGTTGTAATCGGGGCTGAACGTCGTCGTGGAGGAAGAGTTGCTGGAGCTACGTTAGATCACACTAAGGCCTGGGGTGCTCTGCTGAGTGTCATGGGTTGTGGCTTACTAGACGCCCCATAGAGGGAATGAGACGGCGGTGCCCGCCGGTAATTTCAGTCCGTCGGAAAAGGTTTGGTCCTTTTGAAGTCTCCTTGCTGTGCCACCTATATCAACCAGTCATCAGCCCTGCTACATGGCAGATTTCCAAACCGTTCAGAGGGATTCACTGACCGAAGTTCAAGGGACTCAGTCGCTGGCTCTCCTTGATGAAACTGTCCAGCTTCTTCAGTTTGCCGAGAGACACCTTGGAGAGGAAGGGTCT
Source organism: Colletotrichum higginsianum IMI 349063 (assembly GCF_001672515.1). NCBI lineage: Eukaryota > Fungi > Ascomycota > Sordariomycetes > Glomerellales > Glomerellaceae > Colletotrichum > Colletotrichum higginsianum. The sequence goes on along the minus strand of NC_030961.1, from coordinate 3,285,991 downwards.
TCCCTCCTCGTCGCTCTCCGTGCCGTCCTCGGCCATGACCTGCTCGATTTCTTCCCGGAGTGCCTGGATATACTGAGGGCGACTGAGAAGGTCGTAGAGCGCCTATACACGAACGAGTGAGCAAAGAACTGCAACCTCTTACCTCCCCGGCGGTGGCACACTTACAAACGTCGTCGTCATAGACGTGGTGTGAATGGCAGCGAACGACAGCAACATCTGGTTCGTTCCCATGGTCTCCGAGGTCTTGTTTCGGGCAGACAGGTACTTCATCATCCACGACACGAACGCCCCCGGGGCTCCGGGCTTCGCCGGCTTCTCCTCGAGTGCGCTCTCGTTGCGGAGCACCTCGTCCACCAGCGGCTTCATCCGCTCATTGGCCTTTTGAAGCGCTCGGCGCATGTGCCGTATCTCGGGGAGGAATGGTAGCACCCACGGCCGGATCCACGCGTTCCAGTTCAGGGCCGCCATCCTGCACTTTCCCACGTCCGTCGTGAAGGTGATGGACTCCCGGATCCATCCTTCGTCGCGGCTGAGGGGCAGCCCAACGAAGGCGCGGCCGCTCATCAGCGCCACCATGCGGAGTGCCAGTTGATACGCGTTCAACGCCTTCCACTCCGCCGAGTCCTGGGACATCTGCTTCAAGGCGAAGCGGACCTCCTCTTGGACGGGCCGTAGGATTCCGGACAGGTTCCTTGTCAGGTCGACCCGCACGGACTCGATGATCTCTGGACGAGATTCTCCGAGGTGGGTGTACTTGCCGACAAAGATGTCGTACAGCTCGGCGGCGAAGGAGAGCTCCGATTCCGGGGCGTGGATGACCTCGTTGTAGAGCTTCATCGGGAGAATCACCCGAGGGGGGTCGCAAGGGATGACGAAGGCGGAGTCGGGGTACTGAGCTCGCAACTCTCGGTCAACGGTTGGACTTCTCGACGGTGCCTTTTTCTCTCTCCGGTGCTTCGGGTTTGAGATCTTACCTTTTGATACCCTTCAACCACCGCCTTTGCCATACTTTGGTCGGTAGGCGATCCGACGACCGGCAGGTCATATCTCGGGCTGTACTTCTTGCGCAGTCGGCTTACTGCGAGCAATGTCGCCGCAACAGCGACCGGGAGCCAAATCTGCCACAGCATATTGTCGATTTTCGTGAACTGAAGGTGGTTTGCGCAGTGGAACGAGAGTGCAGACAATGGGAGCGCGCTTGACCTTTATAGACCCCAGCTAACGGTCAGGCGTGCTCCCATGGGAGCACGAAAGCTCAGCCTCAAATAGCGGAGAGATCGGACTTTTAAGAGACGCAATCTGAACCTTGGTCGTCGTACCAAATCAAGTCCCCAACTAACGCACGCAAGCTCAGCTCCAAGTAGCGGAGAAATCGGACTTTCAAGAGTCGCCATTGGAAGCTTATTCGTCGTACAAAGTCCCCGCTCATGGGACAATGATCTGCACGAGACGAATTTAGACTTCCGCGCCCGTAATCTCTCGAGAGACGAGTCTCTGAGTACTGACGTGTACCAATAAGGAAGAGGCTGATTGAGACATTCTTCTCGATTACTCCTTCCGTCATGCAAGATGCCGAAGATGGGAGATACGCAAAGCGCTAGGGACGCTGACTAGGGGTGTTGACGAGCAAGCTTCCCTTTTCAGCTCTTACAACGATCCACGAGTGCCGACGGCATGGGTGACGGCCGTCGTCCTCCATCCAATCATGCCATTGCCTGACACAAGGATAGGATTAAACTCACGTGTCCGGGATGGTCGGAGGGTAAGTCAGACTACCCACTTTTCGGCACCCCCCCCATTTCGGCACCCCAAAAATGAAGCTATTCCCATCATACTCGTCGACTTCAATTAATCATTGACTTCTTCTAGATGCAACAACAATACAGCTTTCAGCTTCACTAGGGTATTCAGAGTCGCTGGATTCGGCTGCATCATCCTCTTTTTCCCCAGCCTTAAGTTGCGCCTGCTGGATGTCTTTGATGTTGGCGAACTTAGTGTTAGGATCCAGCTGGACTGCCCTTCTTTTCCTTACTGCAGTATTGGTGACTTGGGCCTGCAGAAGCTCCAGTTTCTGCTGGGTATTTGCCAGCTCATATGCCTGCTCGCTGAAGCCTTTTTTTACCTTCCTGAATAGAAGGCGTTGAGTAAAGGCATCATTCTCCAGCTCTGTGAATAGCTTCAACTGCCCAGCTAGATCCTTCATCTTCCTTGGCGTCGACCATGCCACTGCAGATGACGCAGATACCCATCCTTCAGCTTCCTTGCCTCCAGACTGCCCTTTGCTGACCTGATCAGATGATCCTGATGCTGCTGGTGTTGATGGGAGCAGTAGGGAGCTCATCAGAGGCTTCGCCATAGAGACAGGCCATAACCCTGTCCATTTCCAACCACTTCTAATGTTCTGCATCGTCATACCTGCAGTACGAGCCTTCTGATAACAGCCTATAAAGTTCCTCTTGCCTACAACAGTTGAATCATTCCACTGACCAAGGTATCCAAGCTCCTTCCTATAGGCTGCCTTGACAGGGCTGAAGACTGACTGATCAAGTGGCTGGAGGACATGGGAGGTATGTGGCGGTAAGAACAATAGATGGATGTTGTTTATATAGCATAACCACATAAAGTCAGTCGTTGTATGACTCCCATGTCCATCCATGATCAGCAGCCTGACCTCCTTGCCCTGAGGAAGAGTCTGAGGGATGAAGACCTTCTGCAGCCATTCAACTGCAGTGGCATCTGAAGTCCATCCATTCTCCGTTGCAGTGAATTGCCATCCTTCATAAGGGCCAAGGTCTAGAGGAAACCACTGCTGCTGGACTGCCTTGCCCTTATAGATAACGAGGGGATTCAGAACATGGCCCAGGGCAGAGATGCATTCGATGATGGATACCCATGCCCTTGATCCAGGCTGTTTCTTACGTACAGACTTCGTCTCAGACATGCCCAGCACCAGCCCATTAGATCCCTGGCCCTCAAGGATACCAGTCTCATCCATGTTGTATCTATTAGCTGGTTTGATGCTGGTGATCTCTGGTATGGCGAGTAGTTTGAACCAGTCCCTGATGACCTCAGTAGATGCCCCATTAACACGCCTAGAATCGATAGGGCGACTTCTCTGGACCTTGACTGATGGATTCCTCTTCAAGAAGGCTTGGATCCAGCCTTTTCCTATAGGCTCTGTATCCCCCATGGCATGGAGGATCCTTTCTGCGAATAGCCTCACTTGCAGATGGGTTGGGGCAACACCAAGGGCATGCTGAATGCGAACCCATTCAGCCAGTTTAGCCTCCTGACTAACAGAAAGTCTCTGCAGGTCAGAAAAGGCAATTGACCTTGGTTGAGTGCCCTTAATCCGATACTGAAGTGTTGATCTTGGGATGCCATACACCTGACCAGCCCTCTTAATGGGCATGCCGTTGGTTATTGCGTCAAGGGCCTGATTGACTTCATCTTCGGTATACTGGCCCATAAGGTTGAAAAGAAGCTCTGAGGAAAAAATGAGGTTATTCGCATAAGTATAGAAAATGTTGTTGATGTTGAAAGTTGAGGGGTATGTTCTGGTGATGAGGCATTTGAGGCATTTTTGGGGTGCCGAAATGGGGGGGGTGCCGAAAAGTGGGTAGTCTGACTTATCTGCCACCCTCTGCGCTGTCGAAACGCTCTACCATTCGTTGACATACTGCCGAAGCCCCGTGTTGAAATTCATTTTAAGTTGCGGGACTCTCCACCAGGGCCTTGACGCAAAAGAGATGGTGATTGACAACACATCAAACGGGGGGGCCCAGTTCTTCCAATAGGGGCTGCTCGTACCACCGCTGTTCCATTTCCAAGTCTTTCGTTTCCAACTCTCGTGACAGCAATCACTAGATAGAGCACACGTAGTTGGCCTCGCATTTCTTGTGATTACGGCTTGGGCATTTTTGCGTGGAAAAAATGTTATAGAATAGCCCGCAGGAAGGTCAAGGACGATGGCGGTACATGACGAACGACCAACCACCCATCGCTAGTTTGACAATCGATGGAGTTCCAGGGGTGGGGAGGGAAGGGGACTAAACCACAACGGAAAATGACCTTGGAGGCCGTTGATTGATTTGCACTGACCCTGGTCGCGCCGAAAAGTGAAAGCAACAGACAGTTTCTGCCACTGTCAAGGAGCGAGAGGATGTCCGCGTCGGCAAGCCCGTCAGCAGGGTTCCTGTTGACTCGGAGCGACGTAACTGTTTAGGAACGAGCGTTGTGAGCGGGAGTTTGTCCGCTCTCGCGGGCGCCGATCAGCATTAGACACGACCTTTCTACTAACCTTGGCACAGTTCGTCAAATGTTCTATTCCCATGGAGCCAGAACCTAGAACTCAGGTTGCTCCCAAGACTTTGCTAAGTACAAACGGGAGAGACAAAATAAAAGCGTGTTTAAGCAGGGGGAGGAGGGTAATACTTGGCAGATCAACGTAGAGCGTCTAGAAGTTTTATAGGGCAAATGCAACGGTAGTAGTAGTTTCGTTGAAAAGCTCTTCCGAGGGAAGCTGTGAGGTCCGTCTGCAATGAAACTCGAAATGTACACCATAGGAGATGGTTGAAGAAACGCAAGGATTCATGAGCCAAAGAAAGACAAAGTCTACCAACACACATCTAGGCGAGGCCAGGGTTTTGAAAACAAAAGTTTCCCCCGCCCAATAGTCGATGGAACATGTTGTGATATATGTGGCAGACCACTTGAGATCGACAGTTGAACTTCATAGTTACCTAAAAAGAAAGAAAGAAGGAGCCGGGAATTGTACAACGTCACTCATGTAGGTGAGAAGAAGTAGGCACTGAGAACCAAGCCTGTTCGCGGCCACCATATCCAACAAGGACGTGAACAGTTGTATGTTGCCTTGCCAAGTAGGGCCCTGTCTCTGTGTCTCCAATGTTGATGCGCCGAGTTCATAAAGGGAGGTGTTTTTGCTTCCGTAGGATCAGTTAACGAAACATAATCACGAAATAAAAACAAAGACGACATCCGGTTGAACGGATGTCGCCATTGCCCTGGTTGGATGATAAGGGTGGAATTGGTTGTCGGTGGGAGCTTGCGAGATTACCCAACCGAGCCAACCGAGCCGCGGTCACGCCGGGTACAATGGGCCATCACCAAAATCCTATCCGTTCATTGTCTCCAAGAGTGCCCTGAATCTCCTGACTCGGCCGCTGCCACGAGATGGTGGTTCATGAGGCCACATTTGCACAGGAAACGCTGGCACGTGGTTCCATATTGGGGTTGTCGGAAGAGACGCCGTATCTTCCAATCGGGGAATCTTGGCCCTGCTCGGCAATTTACACGCCTGCATCCCTTCTGGCGAACCAGATGCGGGACGCCATTCACGGGACGGGAGCCGGAACGAAAGAGCGTGGCGGGCTGGGCAATCTATCTCACACATCTCACCATCCCGCGTTTCCCCAAATCTGGCTCTCGGCCTTGCCCGATGCGTCGAACCTACCCCAAAGAGGCGTTTCGGATGGAAGACTGCAGTCTTATTTTTTCTCCTCCTGACCCCCCCTGACCACGCCCAGCTGTTGCAATGTGAATAGGGCGCCTTTCGTTCCGTTCCTGATGTGGCGATGGGAGCTCCGTGGTGAAGGAAGCTCCGTGATGGAAGAAACGCCATCGTTGACCGCATTCATGACGTTTTACAAGGCTATAAGAAGCAGCAGAGCGGCGGTCTGTATCGATATCAATGTTGCTTCTTGTTCCTGTGGTATGCACACAAGCCCGCCGGTCGAGTAGTTGCAACAGCCCCCGTCCCTAGATATCCGCCACAGCAGTGCCCAAGTAACCTGAACTGTCACAATGCATTTCGCTTCCATTCTCACCGTTCTCTTCACCCTCGGCGCGGCCTCGGCCTACCCACGTCACGCCACTAGAGGCCTCCGTCCCCGCTGCACGGGATCGTCCAACCACACGACCAACCCCTTCGAGGGCAGGAAGCTGTACGCGAACCCGGACTGGGCCGAGAAGCTCGAGGAGACGTACGCCTCCTTCGCGGCCGAGGGCGACGCCGAGAACGCCGCCAAGGTCCGCGCGATCCAGGACATCGGCACCTTTGTCTGGATCTCCAACACGGCGAGCCTGCCCGCCATCGACGCCGCCGTCGAGCGCGCGCGCGCGGTCCAGGCCAAGACGGGCGAGAAGCAGATCGTCGGTCTCGTGCTGTACAACCTGCCCGACAGGGACTGCAGCGCCGGCGAGAGCGCGGGCGAGTTCAGCAGCGAGGCGGATGGCCTGCGGCTGTACAAGGAGACGTACATCAAGCCGTACGCGGAGAAGCTCGCCGCCGCGCGCGACCTGACCTTTGCCGTCGTGCTGGAGCCCGACTCCCTCGCCAACCTCGTCACGAACTTGGTAAGTTGCGACTCTTTGGACTTCTCAATGACAGAAAATGCAGCTCTTGCTTACTGGTGCTGCCCGCCGTTGTAGCACGTCGAGTTCTGTGCCAAGGCCCAGCCGGTGTACGAGGAGGGCGTCGCGCATGCCATCGCCAGCTTGCAGTTCGACCACGTGAACCTGTATATCGATGCAGCCCATGGAGGGTGGTTGGGCTGGGAACCAAATCTGCTCCCTTGTGAGTATCTCGTGGCCGTAGGAGAGACGTGTTGAAGCTGATATGTGTGTGTGTCAGCGGCCAAGATCTTCGCCAAGGTCGTCCAGAAGGCGGGCAACAACACCAAGATCCGCGGATTCTCCACAAACGTCTCGAACTATGTAAGTAACACCATGAGAAGCAAGACAAATCCGTGGAAAGACGAACAGACACACTGACGACTCGGCCAGAACCCGTTTCACGCAAACCCGCGGGCCAACTACACAGAGTGGAGTCCGTCGTGGGATGAAAACCACTATGCGCTCTCCCTGGCCCCCTACCTCGAGGCCGAAGGGCTGCCCTCGCGCTTCATCATCGACCAGGGCCGCGTGTCCAACAGCAGAGAGGAGTGGGGGGAGTGGTGCAACGTCAGCCCGGCCGGGTTCGGCGTGAAGCCCGGCACGCCGGTCAACAACACCCACGTGGACTCCATCGTGTGGGTGAAACCTGGCGGCGAGAGCGACGGACGATGCGGGCTCGAGGGCGCGCCCCGGGCCGGGGTTTGGTTCAACGACTATGTGCGGATGCTCGTGAAGAACGCCGACCCTTCCATCGTGGCGAAGGAGGTCTAGACATCCGGGGTCTGGGCCCTTGGATGGACCGAGACCGTCAATACCCTGATTTCGTCAAGGGTTGGCACTTCTTTTTGTTGTTTTTGATGGTAGAGACATACATAGATATGATTCAAAACTCATTGAGGCTTCGGTAACTCATCATAACTCTCCTGGGTGGTCTGTCTCCCTTGTACCGTCACACTTACCACAGCCTCTTCCAGCGAACTCTGACATCCCTATCAGGAGGCACAGCGGCCGATCCGAAATAATGCTTGTCGTCAACCGGGGGCCGGTCGGACTTGGACCCGTCCTCGCACGTCCACTCGACAAACTCCATGTCGAACCTCGTCACGAGCATGGCGATGGTCAAAATGATCTCCTGCTTTGCGATGAAGCGTCCCGGGCAGATTGAAACCCCTCCACCTGAATTCGATGCATACCGTCAGCTTCACTTACTAGTCCAGAAGAAGTATTGACGTTTCAGGGGCTGACTCACCGTACGGAAAGAATTCACTCGGCTTCCCGGCCATGACGAACTGCCTCTTCGCCGACACGCGGCCCGTCCCCTCCTCATCCAACCCCTCGGCCTGCTTCACGTGCCTACCTGCCCAGAACTCCGTGGCTGGATGCTCCTCATGACCCCAGACCTGCTCGTCGAAGTGCATCAGGTTCGTCGGGGCCTGGATGAGCGACCCCTTTTCCAGGCGGAAGCCGCGGAGCGTCGTCGTCTCGAGGACCTCGCGCGTGATGGCTATGGAGACGTGGAGGCGCATGCACTCAACGTAGACGGACTGCAGCAGAGGCATCGAGACGAGCTTCGCCGCGTCGAAGGAGCGCTCTCCCGTCGCCGGGTCTCGTACCATGGCCTGGAGGGCCTCTTCGCGGACTGCCTCAAGCAGCTCGCGGTCCTGTAAGACTTCCATCATGGCCCACGCTGTCACCGGTATGGTGTTTGCGTTGACGCTGAACATCAGTCAGAGGCCTGCCTTTTTTACAGCGGTAAAGGAATTGTTCCCAGAGCGTCGAAACTCACCCAAGTACCGAGATCATGTGGAATCCAGCCATGGTTCGCATGGTCATGTCACTGTCCGCCAGCCATTTCAGAAGCAGGCGTATGTAGCGAGACCCGAGAATCGGTTCCCAGTCCGACTCGGCATCGGGCCCATCCCAGTCGAACGTGGCAAACGCCTCCTTTAGGAACTTTTGCGTCATGTCGCTCAGCCTATCGCGTTCCTCGGCGGGCTTGGGATTTATCCACTTGGGAAGACCGTACACCGCCTGGAACCCGATACTGTCGAACCGCCAGAACTGTTGGATGTAGTCGGGCAACACTTCCAGAATCCGTGTACCGCACAGGGAGCGGAGCGCGCTCTCGCCCATATCCTCCCTTAACAGGTCAAACAGCCGGACCGTCGCCCACTCGCCCAGAGGCTGCTTCTCCAAGGCCTCGCCGAGAAACCTCGTGTACAGACCGATCAGGTGGCCTGTGGGGCCGGCCCTGGAGAGGTTGTCGACGGCGAGGTGGTGGATCTGATACCAGTACCTCCGCTCCGGCGGCAGGTCTTCCCAGCCCGGGGCCGGCGTCTTGGAGACGCCCGACTTGTCGTTGACGAACTTGCCAACGTCTTCTTTGGACGAGCCCTGTAGGTTTTTGATCACCATGAGGATGAACTTTTCGTAGCTGAAGGTGGACGACGCGCGGAACATGGCCTGCACGCTCTCGCCGCCCTTGACAAGATACACGCGCATGGGGCCGAGCCAGACTCTGACGACGTCGCTGCGCTTCATCGCGTGGCTTGCGACGACGCATAAAGGTCAGCTTTTCCACATCGCGTCAGAGTACACACGGTCAGATGGGAGTACCTGACGCGGTCCATCAAAGTCGGCAGATCCGTCATGTATTGGTACGTGTTGCTGATGAACGGCAGGGCCTCGGGGAGGGAGGGCGGGGCATCTTGGCTTGAGCGCTGGGCGACGAGCACGCAGAGAGATGCGATAACTGCAATGATCGTAACAAGAGGATGGTCAACGGCGAACTGGAACGGGGCAGACGCGGTGACGGTCATGATGGTTTGGAGGGACCGAATGGGGCGTGAAAATATGCGACTGTGCGGCGTTGCACAAGGCGGTTGATGCTTGGATGCGGGGTCGATCAAGCTGGAAAAGGGGTTTTGAGTTGCTTTGAACCCGGATGGGAATCCTCCGGCGGTTTATCTGATTGGCGACAAGGGAGAGGAGATACAATATGCAGCTGGCTGCGAGTAGTCAGCTTGCATGATCTCGTCCCACTTCGGTTGTCTTGGGTATGTCTAATCGGTTGTCCGTTTCGGGCTAATACTTGCTTGCTATGTGAACGGGATTGGACAGGTCTTAAACAGCTTGACGATGTTTAGGTAACTGATAAAGTTACGCGCGTATGGCCTCCATATCCCCTTTCACAGAGATAAGTCAGACTACCCACTTTTCGGCACCCCCCCATTTCGGCACCCCAAAAATGAAGCTATTCCCATCATACTCGTCGACTTCAATTAATCATTGACTTCTTCTAGATGCAACAACAATACAGCTTTCAGCTTCACTAGGGTATTCAGAGTCGCTGGATTCGGCTGCATCATCCTCTTTTTCCCCAGCCTTAAGTTGCGCCTGCTGGATGTCTTTGATGTTGGCGAACTTAGTGTTAGGATCCAGCTGGACTGCCCTTCTTTTCCTTACTGCAGTATTGGTGACTTGGGCCTGCAGAAGCTCCAGTTTCTGCTGGGTATTTGCCAGCTCATATGCCTGCTCGCTGAAGCCTTTTTTTACCTTCCTGAATAGAAGGCGTTGAGTAAAGGCATCATTCTCCAGCTCTGTGAATAGCTTCAACTGCCCAGCTAGATCCTTCATCTTCCTTGGCGTCGACCATGCCACTGCAGATGACGCAGATACCCATCCTTCAGCTTCCTTGCCTCCAGACTGCCCTTTGCTGACCTGATCAGATGATCCTGATGCTGCTGGTGTTGATGGGAGCAGTAGGGAGCTCATCAGAGGCTTCGCCATAGAGACAGGCCATAACCCTGTCCATTTCCAACCACTTCTAATGTTCTGCATCGTCATACCTGCAGTACGAGCCTTCTGATAACAGCCTATAAAGTTCCTCTTGCCTACAACAGTTGAATCATTCCACTGACCAAGGTATCCAAGCTCCTTCCTATAGGCTGCCTTGACAGGGCTGAAGACTGACTGATCAAGTGGCTGGAGGACATGGGAGGTATGTGGCGGTAAGAACAATAGATGGATGTTGTTTATATAGCATAACCACATAAAGTCAGTCGTTGTATGACTCCCATGTCCATCCATGATCAGCAGCCTGACCTCCTTGCCCTGAGGAAGAGTCTGAGGGATGAAGACCTTCTGCAGCCATTCAACTGCAGTGGCATCTGAAGTCCATCCATTCTCCGTTGCAGTGAATTGCCATCCTTCATAAGGGCCAAGGTCTAGAGGAAACCACTGCTGCTGGACTGCCTTGCCCTTATAGATAACGAGGGGATTCAGAACATGGCCCAGGGCAGAGATGCATTCGATGATGGATACCCATGCCCTTGATCCAGGCTGTTTCTTACGTACAGACTTCGTCTCAGACATGCCCAGCACCAGCCCATTAGATCCCTGGCCCTCAAGGATACCAGTCTCATCCATGTTGTATCTATTAGCTGGTTTGATGCTGGTGATCTCTGGTATGGCGAGTAGTTTGAACCAGTCCCTGATGACCTCAGTAGATGCCCCATTAACACGCCTAGAATCGATAGGGCGACTTCTCTGGACCTTGACTGATGGATTCCTCTTCAAGAAGGCTTGGATCCAGCCTTTTCCTATAGGCTCTGTATCCCCCATGGCATGGAGGATCCTTTCTGCGAATAGCCTCACTTGCAGATGGGTTGGGGCAACACCAAGGGCATGCTGAATGCGAACCCATTCAGCCAGTTTAGCCTCCTGACTAACAGAAAGTCTCTGCAGGTCAGAAAAGGCAATTGACCTTGGTTGAGTGCCCTTAATCCGATACTGAAGTGTTGATCTTGGGATGCCATACACCTGACCAGCCCTCTTAATGGGCATGCCGTTGGTTATTGCGTCAAGGGCCTGATTGACTTCATCTTCGGTATACTGGCCCATAAGGTTGAAAAGAAGCTCTGAGGAAAAAATGAGGTTATTCGCATAAGTATAGAAAATGTTGTTGATGTTGAAAGTTGAGGGGTATGTTCTGGTGATGAGGCATTTGAGGCATTTTTGGGGTGCCGAAATGGGGGGGGTGCCGAAAAGTGGGTAGTCTGACTTAAGGGTAGACGGGAATCTAACTCTACTGAAAATCCTCTTATTGGACTGATTCATCGTAGCTTAGCAAAGAGACTTATAAACACATCATAAAACAAAGCCCTTCAGGCCAAGGCAACTCCTCCTCCTTCATCGTCTTCGACATCATCCAGAGCCAGACTTGGCATCACTGATGCAACATCAGATATGTCAGAAACATTACTAATCGTGCCCCATCTTCCATCCAGCGTCAACCTCACCGACGACGTGAGGCTGTCATGGGCTCTGAACGTCGGGTGGACCTTCCGCCTTATCAAGTTCATGGCGTCTTTGCGGATCCTCTGGAGCATCCTGTCCACCATGATCTGTCGACTCTCTTCCCCAAGCTCGCCCTCAGACATGCGGACGTCCGGCACCCTCCAGCTGATGTACAGGTTCTCGTGACTGCTTCGGTGCTCCACGCCTGAGCGATGCTCCTCGAAGAAGTACTGGCACAGCCTGCACAGCGGCTTGCTGCTGCCGATGTACACCCACCCGTTGAAAAACCGCTCAGGAGATGTGCCACCGCTCTTCTCGAGCTTGTTAAGGAGCAAGACCTCGGAGTGGACAATCGGCGCGAAGGTCTTCTTCCCATACTCCCCCCGGATTCTCTGGTCAAGGTTCATCAGTCGGAGCTCCCGTACAAAGTCTCGCAGGGCGGTGATCTCCTGCTCGTCCCGCGTCATCCTGCCGACAATGCCCTCGGCCGTCATGCTCTTCTGGCGTCCCGGCTTTTGTATGGGACGGCTGGAGGGCAGGAACAAGACTCTGTAGTTCGTAAAGAGCTGAGGCCAGTTCCTCCTCGCAATAAGGAAGAACTCAACGTCCTGCGCGTAGGCCAGGAGTCTGTTCATCATGTGGCGCATCTCGGGCCAGCAGAAAATGACGCTGTCCCGGGGTCCACTCTGGCGAATGCGCCGTGCGCGTTGGGCGATAAACTCTCCGGCGTCCGAGGCCTTGAGAGCCGTCAGGATCCGGATGGCCATGTTGCACTCACGAAGATCTGTCCCGCGTAGGCGATGCTTTCAGACCAATAATCTAATAGACTTGGAAAAAATGACATCTTACATTCAGGCCTTGTAGTAGACTCATCCCAAGCAAAGTTGATTGAGTTGAGGGTTTCCCTCAAGTGCGTCGAAACTGTGTTGTCTTGTACCAGTTAAGAGTAAGCAATGTTTCGGCTCTGGCTTGGTGATATGCTTCCACTTTACCTTCCTCGTTGTCCTGAGTTGAGCACATTTTCAAGCATTTCTCCGCTTCAACTCGAAATGCCGCCAAGTACTGTGTAATCCGTTCTCGGTTGAATCCCAAGACGAGATCGAGCAAGTCCCTCCGAAGAAGAGACTCGTCCTGAGGCAGAGTCGCCCTGGCTGCGCGGTTGAGGATACGCCCGATGAAAAAGCCCGTGATCTGCAACTCCTCCGTGGTCCTCTGGTTCGAGGCGAACCAGTACTCGACGGAATCGGACGCTGTCGCATTGAGCACCATGACGGAAGTAATCGTGGCGCCTCCATCACCCTTGACGCTGTCGCACGCGTGGGCGAGCTTGTAGACGAAGGCTTGGAACGTATGCTTCTCGTCCCTGCGATTGTCGAGCTCGTCGGGGTCGACGTAGCTAGCCGCGTCCTGCATCTCGAGATTCAGAGCCTTGAGCAGCACGAGGGGTTCGTAGAACTTTTGGACAATCCTGGATTTCATCAGAATCGTCTCGGCTGCGGTCACTCAGATTAGAAAGACTACCACGCTGTGTAGGAGTAGCAAAAGGGAAGACAGACGGTCTTGACTCTGCGTTGCCATATTGGATTTCGTTGATGAACTGTGTGGACGCCCAGGTTGGTGGAATATAGAAGTCGCATTTCGTACGAGAAAGTCTTCCTCAGTCAAGGTTTTGTAAGTAAGCAGCTCGGCAAAGGACGAGTGCTTCGGTCTCCATCAAGACCGAAGACAAGGCTAAATGTTGATCCCCCATCGTCGTCCCAAACGTAGACAGTCAACAAATCATCTCATCTCATCAATTGACTGCCCCAACAGAATTTAGGTTAGGTTATCAGTGCAGTCGCTGTGAACCGGCCCAGATCCAAGTGCCCCTCACTCTTAGCCGCGAGCTTTTTCACAAAAGCTTCTGAGCCGGGACAAAGTTTGATACACCTTCACGATGTGATAGGTCGGGATCATGATGGGTGACACTGACGAGGGTTTGAGCTAACGGGTCCAGATTGTGCGATCGGAATTCTATGACGTTGATTGAAGGTTTGACTTCACGGGTATCTAGTCGATGAGAAGGGGTTGGCCGGATCCAAAGGTACCCTCTCATGCTCCGGGAGGTCATAGCTGCGCGATGCAGAAATTCATGTATAAGTAATAGAGCACTTCCCACCCCGAATACCATCAAAGATTAGCGGCCATCCATGACTTTTCTGTTTCCGGACTTTGTTTTGACTTCTAGAGAGAATCAGGAACGACGCGTTTTGCTCACCTCCAGCGACAGCTCCCGCGATGGAGTGTACAGCTGAGGAGAATTACCTGGACGAGGAGAATTGCTTTGTCGACACTTGGCACGATATAACTAGAGCTGGTAATTCCCAGAGCACCACCAAAAATTGTTTCAGAGAGCTAAGAGGCTCGTAGATAACTCCGTCAACGACTTCCACTGTCAAACTCCAGAGCTTTTCCCTCCGTTTCTCCTAGATGAGGTTGAAATGGCCAATTTCGAAGCATTTCTGATGCTGAGCAGGAACCCAATCCATTCCACGGACCTCACGATTCCAAGTGATACTACCCTGCCTTTAACTTCTTCCGAAAATGATGCCAATGGCATCCAAAACGGGTCCGCTTTAGAGATTGGAGCGGATATCTACGACTTACTTTCAAGCTCTCTCGACGAACCAAATGCGATGACTTAGTCGTCAAATTCGACACATGCCTTCGGCCTCTATTCCCACGTCCGTGGGTTGGCTGAATCCTGTGCTGGTTCGGAAGATGATCTTGAAGTCTCAACGTCTCAGCTCCAACCAGGCGACCCTGGAAGCGCCTTCTTGAATCCCTTCGTTTTCTCGGGTATCATCACCATTCGCTCCTAGCCTAAGAAGTCTGGCTAAGCATGTCTCAAGAGCTCCACCCAGGCTACGCTTACTGCGTGGTTCACGAACGACTGTACAAGCTTGGGGACCAGTTCAGGTTCGGCTTTTGATTCCACCTTGTCATGGGAGACTGCGTCTACTAACACAGGTCCAAAGGCGGCACCAAACGCGCCATAGAATGCCTGCTCAATGTGGCAAATGCCCAAAGCGATTCCCGTCTCCCAAGGAACGTAACGAGCATTCCTATCGGTACCACCTGAAGTGGGCCAAGGAGAAAAAAATACCCGACCCACGTCGACGATGCTTGAAATGTGGACAGAAACTTGCCAAAGCTTCCTCCATAAAGAAGCACCTGAAGCGTTGGCCGTCATGCAATGCGGTGTTGGGGGGGCTCCCCACGAAGAATCAGACCAGGATGCTTTCTGACTCAGAGTAACATTGATCTAGAATCAGTTGTTGGCGTTTTCCGCCCTGTTTTGCTTCCTTCGCTGTCCTTGACCTTGTTGAGTTAGGCGATAGGGTTGATTCGATGTAACAGAAATTGGAAAAGCTCAAAGTTTTGAGAATTGAATAATTTTTAACAGCTTTGGGTATCCTGGATTTGATAACCAATCGCCGCAAGTCTCTTTGCTTTTGCTTCAAGCTCTGAGCCTGTATTGCCACCCCTCTTCAGCCAGAGTCCAAGACGCAAGACTGGCGAAAATGTGTCATTTACGCTATAGTCAATCACAACACCAACGACGGTGTGGACTTGGTCTTGTATGCAATGTGGAACCCTAGCGCGGAACAGTGGAAGACGCCGGACAGATAGGGGCTACTACTACCGTCGATGCCGTAGTAGATGTCCGAGTTGATGCCGTTGCAGTCGTTGTTCGTGTGTAGGTCAACGCCAACAGCTGAGGCCGAGGCAGCAAGATTGACGAGGACGGGTGGTACAGACGAGCCTTCGTGTTGTCGATTAGAGGAGATAGTGACAACTTGCTTATGTTGCGTCGGTCTAGGATGTATCCGCTCAATCCATGGATAGCGGTGATGGGTTTAAAGCATAGTTCGAGTAGACACATTGTAAAAGATTTACACCTCTTATCATCAACTATAGATGGATGACGCTAGGCGGCTCGCTGGCGGCTTACGAATGAGCTCATAATGGCTGAGTCACGAGGTTCGGCCAGTCCACAAAACGCAACGGCAAATACGATCATGGATCGCATTATAAAAATTGGAATCTGGAGTTGGTTATATATGCTGAGATACCATTGCTTGAGGTTTGGAGTAATGCAAAGGGATCATTAATTGCCAGAGCCACCCACCGAAGTTCACCTCCGAATAGGCAACGTCGTCCCGTCAACGCCATTTGCATGTCCGTTTACCCCGTTTGTGCCATTAATACCATTCGCGACACGATGCCCCAGGACAAGACAGCCTTCAAAATACTTTTGCAATCCATCAAAGTCCTCGAGCTCGCCGATCCAAGCGACGTACTGATCAGGCCGCACCACAACAGCGCAACCCCTCTGCCTGTCGATGCCATAGTTCCTGTAAGCCTCGCCGTGGCCTTCGTGGTAGCTCTCGTCGTCCACAAAGACCTTATTGTAGTCCCAGCCGGTGTGGGGGTCGAAGGGGTGCAAGATGTCTGGGAAGTCCCTCAGCAGCTCCGTGTCGGTTCGCTTCGCGGAGTGTACCGTGAGAACCTCGATGACGCTGTCGATAGGGGCCTTGGGGGGAGTGGCCCTGTGCAGAAAGCTGTCCGGAGCGTCAAGCGCGGCGCAGAATCTATCGACGCGGGCCTTCTGTGAGGCATCCAGGACATTTCCGGCGAAGAGGACGACGCGGAAGCGGCCGTCCGCCTTGAGCCTCTCTTGAAAGTGCCAGGGGCGGGCACACGCCTGGTTGAGGACTTTAAAGCTGTTGAAACGCATACCGACGGGCAGCCCAGAAGCGAGAGCCTGTTTCCTCCGGAACTCCTTCTCGGAAATGGTAGCAACGCCCCTGAGAGCCTTGCTACCGTCGCCCTGCTTCAACGCGTCGCCGGCCTTGACGACGAGGTTGCTGGCGCCGTAATCGACGGACAAGCCAGAGGCGAACAAGTTGCCCTTGAGGAAGGCGTCTTTGAAAGCCTCCATGCTGACGCCCTCGGCATCCATGACGTCCTTGGCCGGACGGCCAGAGAAGAGGCGGCTGAAACGGTGGTCGAACTCGATCAGGTCCTGGGCGACGCGGCGGCGCTCGCTCTGGTAAGTGCTCAAGATGTCGCGCTTGGCGATGCCCTTGACGGCCAGGGCGACTTTCCAACCGAGGTTGTAGGTGTCTTGCATGGAGACGTTCATGCCTTGGCCGGCCTTGGGGGAGTGGGTGTGGACAGCATCCCCGGCGAGGAAGACACGACTGTGGGCATCATAAGTGGTGCCTACTCTTTGGCCAATCTATCAAAGACAAGTCAGCATGTGTGTTGAATCCGGCGTCGTCCTCAATTCTACCTGGTACGCAGTCCACCAGTCGCAATACTCGTAATCGATCTTGTAGGGGCTCAGAATATTCTGGGCGGCGCCAAAGATGATTTCGGGGGTGATCTTGGAGCGGTCCGCTCGTCCTGACGCGTCGGGGGTGACCTCCTTCAGTTGGATATAGAGGCGGACAAGCTTGTTCTCTCTCGGGATGACCATCAAGCTGCCGTTCTCGGCAGAGTGGATGGCGCAACGCATACGGATATCGGCTATACGTCTCTCTTGTCAGTGTTGCGTCTCTTAGAAGCATGGTACTAATTTAATAGCTCACGGAAGTCGGTGATGGGAATGATGTCCATGACACCCCAGATGAAATCAGTAGCCTCTCCTTGGAGCTCCAATCCAAGAGCCCTTCTCGTCCAGCTGCGAGCACCATCACAGCCAATGACGTATTTGGCGTGGACGATCTCGCTTTCTCCGGCTCTCGCTCGGCTCATCTTGATCAAGTCTTCCTCATCGTCGTCCTGCACGAGGTTGCTCCGGAAGAGGCCGTCGGGAACCCTACTCGCGTTCGCTGCTTGGGGAGGAGCAGCCTCTTCTTCCGAGAGCTGGCGCAGCTTCACAGTCACCGGGTAGGCCGAGTCGTCGTCGACCTTGGACACGTCGATCTCAAGAGATTCGGGCAGGACGCCGCGCTCGACTCTGATCTGGTCCTTTGAGTGCTTCTTAATGTTCTCGAGAAAAAAGCGCTCGATCCGGCCCTGCTGCAGGACGATCTGCTGGAAACGGGACAGGCCCACAATGGTGTCTGGGATCCTGTCACTGCGGCGGATGATGCCGTCGTTGCCGGGGTTCTATTTGAAACACATGAGCACTCTCACCCAGTCGGCAACTCGTAGTAGGATAGTCGAGTCACATACCCACATGCAAATCTGGGACGAGCACACCGGTTAGTGAAAGCACTTGCGGCATAGTGACGGTGGCATATCATACCTCAATCATGTGGTTAGCCTCCTTCCATGCCCGGTCCGCGAAACCAAGCGAGTCGAATATCTCCAGACTGCGGCACTGGAGACCATCGGCCTGCCCGCAGAGGATCTTGGAGTTTCTCTTGTCGACAATGCGGGCGTTTACGCCGCAGTGAGCCATCCATGCAGCGGCCATCAACCTGCGCGGCTTGTCGTCAGCCGATGTCATTCATCACCGTTTTAGGGGGCAGGGTGAGAACGTGATGGCGGCCTCGCGCCAACATAACCCGAAAATCACTTACCCCGAAGGGCCGGCGCCGATGATGAGCCTGGGAGACGAAAATTGAGGCGTTAGTGAACCGGTTTCTGATGACCATGAACGACTGGACTTACACGTCGACGTTGGATTCGGGAACTTGATCACTGGCCATGTTGATGAATCCGTCAAGGCGGAGCGTTGTGAAGCGAACGGATTGTCTCCGGTGTAACGTCAAGAAAGAAACGGAGTGCCGCGAGGATTAGAGTTCAGGGTGAGCGAAGGAAGAAGCGACGCAGAACGAGAGAAAGCTGCGCGTGGGGTAAGCGAGACGAGGTGGGATGGGATGGCTTGCATACGCTACCGCCGTGGGGTCGGAGAGAATCTTAAACCCTTCTTCGAAAGCGGGTTTATTTGTTCCTGAAGCCTCCACACTGAACGGAAAACCAAGGAGCTGCCCCAGGTTCGGGTGACGGTTGGTTGAGGTCTTGAGAATGAGACCAACCAATTGGGGGAACTGGATGCGATCCCGAGACTGGGGGGGTTTAGTCCAACGGCTGGCAGAGGGGGCTGCGGAGCTTCGGCCCATCGCGCCAGAGTCCGAGAACGTTTTGCTGGCAGGGGGACTCGGGTCAGGGATCATTGTCGATCTGGTGTTCGAGTCAGAGGGGGCCGCGGCCAGGACCGTGATTGTCCGAGCCTTGTTCGGACGGGGGAGAAGCGCCATCGAGGGCACGATGTTGGCCGTCAATATGCACATGAACGCAAGGAAGCCCACGCTGGAACGGAGTCATGGCTGTATTTGGATTCCACAGGATGCGGATTTCCATTGTTTGCTTGTCTTACCCGGGAGGGTCTAAGAACAAGCTTCACCTCAGCTAAGATAGTTGAGCAAGACCGTCATTCATCAACATTAGGCATTTTCAAACTCCAAACCTTTGCGGAACCCCCGGATGTGGCAGCAGCCAAGAGAATCCAACAGGGTTCGCCACTCTGATCGGATGTTGCTGGCCGGGTTATGACATTGATTGATCGTCTTCCCAAGTCACCAACAGGGAAAAATGGGCAGCAACATGTTTGCTTCAAGCTCCTGAAGGATTTAACCGTCCAAGAACTCCAGTCCAAGCCCCTAATGTACAGGGGCCAAACTGTTGGACGAAATAGTTGCTCTAAGGGAGGGTGATTGGCTGAGAGCGAAGACAATGGCGTTGTCTTAACGTTAAATGGAGCTTTTAGCTCCAGGACCCTTGTGCAGTCGACGTGTGAAACCCTGCTACCACTTGACGCGCACGTATCATTAGATGCCTTTTCCTCGTCATTGTGCGGGTGAGGATAGCAGTGTTTGTGGCCCAACAACCAACAACCTCCGTCACCTACCATGCTCACGAGAATTTGACCCAATTATTAACTCTGAAATCACATTTTTTTGAGCAAAACTGTAGTATTCCAGACCTTGGCAAAAATAAAAAACAGGTGCTGCGTTCTGCGTCCACCAGGGATGGGGCTGGAACAATCTAGCATGAACCGGTTATCCGGTGGCATATTCAGTATGACGCGAGGTTTCACATGGTGTTCGGAGGGAACGGTCAATGGAGTCAGTCTCCCTGCACTCTGTCCGAAACATTCTGCCCAGCCGCCAGAGCAGAATGTCTCGGTGGTATTCAATACCGTCGTAGCAACGACTGATCATTCGTAATTGAAAACTTCTGCAGGTGGCCGAAGCAGTGTCGGAAACAAGGTTGCCAACTTAATACTCTGGGTCTTTTGTGGGAGCCTTCACTCTTCGCTGTATCCGTCGTTCCAATCTCAAAAAGTAACTCTTCGGTCGGTTCCCCGAGGATAATTCCGTTGGATCTCATTGTGCAAAAGTGGATTTGGACCGGGCCGGTCTCTCTGTTGTGACCTGTCGTTGCCTGCGGCCGCATACCCCCTGGTGACTTTGTTGGAGAGACTTTGTCATATTTTTTGAGGTATAAGGGGTAAAAAATGCACAACCGACGCAGTCTCCGCGTTGCCTTTGCCTCTACCCCCCTCCCCCCCCTTTTACTGACTTCTGACAATATCGACTCGCGAGCATAGGATAGGGGGGTTGTCCAACAGGGCGAGAAAAGAGGATCACCACGAAGAACGAGCGATTGAAGCTCCTAGACCTGGTATCCATGCCCGAGCCTTCCTTTGCAGTCTGTGCAGCTGTGCTTCTCTTCGGAATCTTTCTTGCGTAGTTACCTATACTCTGCCTTTCCCCTTTGAGCGCTTCTTTCCTGACTGACCGCTGCTTTCTATCGCATCTGTTGACTGTCTGTCTTGTGTCTTCTTTCTTTCCTCGTTACAACATTGACCGTCGTTATGTCCTCCGAGGCCGACAGATTCATTCGAGAGGTCTGGGGCCTGCAAGGTGCCGCGTATCTTGTAGTCGGCCTGCGGTACTACAGCCGCATCTCTACGTTGGGATGGCAAAAGTTTGCTTGGGACGATGCTCTGATGGGCCTTGCAACTGTAAGTTCACCTGAATATCGTGCTTCGAAAATGGCGGTGTCTAATTGCTCGTAATTCCATCTAGCTTGTTTACACGGCCGAAGCAGTAGCTGCATATTTCGTTGTGGCATACTGGAGAGGATTGGCCAACAATGGCATGACAGACGAGCAGCGAGCCGCGGTCGACCCGGCATCAGAAGAATGGCTGTTACGAGTCAATGGCTCAAAGACTCATGTCATCGGACTTCTTCTCTATACGACTCTCCTGTGGCTGTTGAAGGGATGTTGGGTCGTCTATTACTCGCGACTGACGTGAGTCATATCTTTTGTTGTATGGGAAGCTCTTGACACTAATGCTCGTGATAGTAATGGTGTACACAACATGAAACGGATCATATTCTGGGCTGCAGTCATCATGCCAGCTACCTACGTCGCTTGTCTCTTGGTTGCCTTCTGCAAATGCATACCTTTCCAGAACCAATGGCAGATTAACCCTTCACCAGGGAGTAAGTTGTTGAGCCTTCTTACATGATCGAGCAATCCATCCTAACAAGCAGTAGACTCATGTATGCCCGCAATATCATTCGTTCAGACCATTTTCGTTATGGCGATGAACACCGCTACCGACTTTTACCTCATGGCCATCCCACTACCCGTAAGTTGACCTACTCTACCTTGCTATCTACCCGATGAAAACAGCAGATCATGCTGACTTGGCACGATGCAGATGGTTTGGAAGTCCCATCTTCCCTGGCGGAAGAAGGCTACTCTCATGATCATGTTTAGTGGAGGATTCCTCGAGATGGCGTTCGGTATCCTGCGCTGCGTTTCCATTCTTACTGTAAGTGGACGATCCGTTGATCCCCTGAAGTGCTGTCATCCGCTAACCGTGGTTTGTCCAGGTTGGCGATGTCGACCCTGCGCAATCCGGATACTGGTCCGTCCGAGAATCTTTCGTCTCCTTTGTGCTCACCAACATGCCCATGGTCTATCCCCTCTTCAAGGGTGTCATCGAAAAGAGCCGCAACCTGAGCACAAACAACAACAGCGCACTAAGCGACAGCAACGGCTACCGTCTCGGTAGCTACACGGGGAAACAAAGACCCAAGAGCGGAAGCCACCCACTGTCTATTCCAAACGGGACAAAGTGGGGTTCCGACGAGCACATTGTCCCCGGCACTGCCGACAAGTCTATCTCCGATGGCGAGGAGGCTTTCGTCAAAGCTTTCGACAGGGTGTATCGATGCCCTCAGAGTCCCTGCTTACGGCAGGGCTTCAACGTTGCTAAGGTCGTAGTAGGGAATGACCAAGGCTATTTCCAATCGATGGATGGAGGGAACCATCTGGTGAACGCTGAAAAGCACCAGATTACGGTTACGACAGAGTACATGATATCCAGAGCCACCCCAGAGCCTGAAATGCAAGAAAGAAGACACCGTTGAGGAGGAAGAAATGTCTCAGTCAAAGAGTAAATAGGCTTTGTCCAGGAGAATTCACGGATGATACACTAGGGTAAGAAGATGGGAGTTTCAATGGTCAAACACACAAAAAAGAACTTCGTTGCATGGATCATGAACCATTTTTCATGGTGTAATGGGGTTGTTGTTGTCAAGAATTGTACGAGGACAGATTACTGCACCAGATATCTCGGATTTGGGAGCGTTATGGATCAAGGCACTAGTCTCTTCTGCAATCAGGCTTTTCTGTAAACAACATTGTAAATCAATTTTTGTCTTTATGCTTCTTTCTGCCGGAGAAAATTGAGTTCAATTCTACGAAACTGATAGACTAGTAAACTGTTGAGGGAAAGATTTGACCAACGGAAAATGAAAAAGTTGAGATAGGTAATCCAAGCATCACGTATAATAGACCAAGTGAACTAGGCCCGGGTCTATGCGGTGGAAACCTCCTGCTGGCCTTCGTCTTCCGGCTTTCTCGCGTAGATCACCCACCTATCTATAGTTAGATGCTAGGCTCATGGACACAAACTCATTTACCTGACTTGTTCGAAAATGTGGGTGAGATGGGGGATCTTACAGAGGGCAATAATGGTGGATGCTCATGTCCCTTAAATCCTTCCTCACTTGAATGAGAAAGACCTGGACTTCTGCGCTTGTCCAGTCAAGAGCTCTGGTGAAGGCAGCCATAGTCCAGGCCTCGAGACCATCAAAGGCGTTGGCAAGAGCCCACTCCCCAAGCTCTTTGTAGTATGGATCCTTGGCCCACGGACCGATTGGCCACTTGAAAGGTACAATCGTCACGTCGACGAAGCCGACCTCCTTCAAAATGGGGACGAGATCGGGGACGTGAACAAAAGGACGGCCGAGGATTTTGCAGCATTCATCCAGTTTGTCACACCACTGCCAGAAGGCGTGGGCAGGCGTCAGAGATCCGTCGTCGGACTGAGTACGGGCGTGGCCTTCAAACAATTCAATGTAACCACCGGGGACGAGACCCCTGGAAATATCAGCATCAGAGCTACGAGGCCGGGCAAGCAAGGACTCACTTGTATGCCTGGGTGAAAAAAGCGTGCCAGTCAGTGACGCTTGAAGTCATACCACGAATGTGGATGTAGTCGAACGGACGACTGTACGTCCAGGGTTGCTCGACGTCGTCAATTTCAAATTTGAGATTAGGCGGGACACTACACCAAGTTAGCCGACGCAACAGAAGCGATGACTGAAGGAAGACAAACAATTCAGTCTGGGGTGGACTGAGATCGACACCAAGGACCTAAGCTTCTATTAGTAACGAGTATTCCCGACATCATGGAGAACGGCACCTCAGCCTCGGGGTGCTCTTCGGCGAACTCGATGGCCCATAGTCCAGTGCCGGTACCAACGTCGAGAACGCGCTTGACATCGGACCCTTGGTCATTGGGAGGGGCAAGACCGAGCTTGTAATCCAAGGTGAGAAGAAAAAGGTTGTGCTGCAAGTCTACGTGGGGCATATGGTGTAAGTAAATCTCCCCGCGGAAGAGGTGCAACAACTTACCTAGCCTGTCGTTTTCCTTCTCGTCATTGGGATAAAGATACTCTTGGTTCTGTCAGAAAGCGGCTCATCAAGAGGGAGCGAAGGAAGCATAGAGAGACCCACTTCCATCCTTGTACTTGTGATAAGTTCTTCCATTCTCCAGGCGATGTTGGAGTATCGAACTGGACAAGCTTGCACTTGAGGATGACACACTCTGAAGGGCATTAGAAGACCTCGTCACGTTGAAAAATGGAGCCAGCGAAAGAAGCGCTTTTGGAGCCTGCTTACAGTTGCGATGTCTGAGGCGGTATCATCCGTGAACTAAAGCAAATAATCAGAACCCACAATGCCGTCAAACTCCTTTCTTGCGTCTTACATCGTCTGCAGCCACAACGACGGCACTATGGTTCGACACTGGGTCAGGAGCTGAGTCACTGGCAGGAACAGTGACATCAACCGGTCCCGGAGTGGGGTTGCCGGTAGGCGTAGCGTTCGTGACGGCATCCGAAGAAGTCTGTGAAGTCGGAGGGTCAGCCATCGTAGGAAGGCTCAAGCGATGCTATGTGGTCCAGGTGGAAGAAGACTATCAACGCACCACTCAGCAAGAGCGACAGCAAGGAATTTATCTTCGTGAGGACACACAATTACCCCTCTTCTTGGCCAGAGATGGATATGCAGGCTTGTGGCAAGGGTTGGCTGTTGACTCGTCAGGATTGTTTGCTTCCAACAAGCAACGGACATCCCGACCAAGTTCGGAAGGTCGGTGAGATGCACAACATAAATAACTGGATACCCAGCAGCATAGACTCCCCATCTTAAGCTGTGGGTCTAGTTTGATGCATACTCCTGCAGACATGGGCCAACAATGTCATAGACTGTTAAAATGTTTTGTGATAGTAAGTAATTGGGTAGGCGGGAAACCCCATGTAGGACTTCATTGTCGTCCTATCCATTCACTTTCCTTCCAATACAGGTCACTAAGTCAGCGGATTAAATCACATACGACCATACCCACTGGAGAACTCGGGATCCCGTCCGCTCTCCCATAGATAAGCCAGTGAGGGCCGGATTAGTAGTTGGGTCGGTGACGACCAGCGAATACCTGGTGTTGTATGTTTTTTCAGTTTTGCTGCTTCGTGTGATCGCTCGGTTGCGATATCCTGAGAGCTCTTTAGAAGTCGTCCAATCAGTTCCCACCGTCTGCTCACTGGCAACTTCACTTAGCCGCCTAAACACTTTTACTATACACGCTCGCAATGGCCTGGCTCATGGCGACGTTGTGCGCGCCCGAGAGTTGGTACTGGCACAACGCGCAGTAGTCGAACGAGGTACCATGGAACCAGGTCGGGCCCCTGGCTTTCGATGAGGAGGCGGCCGCTGACATGGATGTTCACCTGCGTCTGGCAACCGTATTGGTGATCATGTACAAGCCAAAGTGACGTAGACGAGGGACGATATGTTGGCGGTGGCGCTGCAGGGGTGGTTGACGAGGACCGCATCGGGCAACTGCTTGTCGCTGCTCGCGACGTCGTCATCAGTAGCCAGCTCAGAGGCGTTCAGAAGCTGATACCGCGCTTGAGGCTGTTCACGCGGCTAAATCCTCAGCTTCGAACAGTTTTCGGGCCCACAACGTACAGGTCACTGGTGGTAAGGAGCAGGTTCATTGAATTGTTGGCTTGCAGCAGCGATAACATACTATTCCAGCTGTTGAAGAAGGTTCTGCTGCAAGCTTACAGAATTATAGCTGAGACAGTCAGGTCACACGGTTTTCCGTCAAGTTACAACAGGCGTGTTTCAACCCTCAACCCGGCGGCGGTAGCCTGTCCGAAAACGATTTGGGCCGCAGACGTCGTCGTCGTCGTCGTCAGAGATCTCGTAGCCTGGTTCGTACCAGTCAGGGTGCTCCGCCAACAGCTTTCTTCGCTTGTCTCGCTCGACTTTCAGGTAGTTGTCGGCGTTGATCTCATAAGGCGGGTACTGAGGGTATAGAATCCGGGTGTAGAAGGGGACAGGGTCGTCACGGAAATAGTAGGCCTCCATCATGCTGTCCCAGCCCGTCCACCATTCGTCGTCTACTTTCCCGGGCGACTCCATGTGAAGAATATCAACCGTCTCCAGATGCTTCATCCCCCAAAGAAGCCCATGATAGAAGTGAAAAAACATTTCGGAATCTATGCCAAGGAGAATGATCTTACGGACCATCGGGCATTCGGCATGGAGGTTCTTCAGGTTGTGCTGGGCAAGGTAGACGGTGTCGATGTCGAAGTTAACCCAAGTGTACTTTTCGGGAGCCTTTTCCGTGACGAATGCCTTGACGTAATGCCGTTTGAGCTGAGCCCGTGACTCATCACAGGTATGAAGTAGAGGCGGCGGCGGCGCAGACGCCGGCCAGGGGCATTGATAATAGCTAGGTGGTTCTTTGCCGTAAACGATCTGACGGGGCTCCATACTTAACATCCAGATCCGCTGACGCAGCTCGACAGGGAGAAGGGGGAAGCAATGGAAAGTAAGCATCGTGGGTTGAGCGGGCTCTCGTGCGGCCGTTGGTCCTGTTGGGCGCAAAGGCGAGTGAGTGAGAGGCGGAGAGGATGGTTTGAGGTATTTGGCAAGTACAGAGTAATTGGAAGCGGGAAGCTGGATATCGTTTGAGCCCCTCTCATAGGTGGAAAACGAAGCAGCTGCGGCGCAGCCGTAGGATTGTCCGATGGGCAAGGGGTTAGCGAACGGCCGATGTCCGAGATATCAATTACAAATATCCGCACATGGAACTGATTGCAACGCACGGCTGGCATCCTAACAAGGCTAGCGAGGCTGGCCAGGGACACGTTAGTATTGGCTTTTCAAGTTGTCGATAAAGTTCGAATTGTCTTAAACCTGGCAAGCCCTTTGTACAGGGTTTAACCCCGATCTGCCAACTTGGACTCCGAACCAAGTACTGCATACCAAGATATCGCTATATACCCATGATACCATATCGGCTTAGAGTTCCGTGTAATCCCTGCCCCCTACAGATACTGGTCGGGTACGGCTCTGAACGAACATTCACCAGGTAGGGTAAGCCGCAGGCCTTTAGTAACGACCCAAGTCTTCCATCAGAGCTCCTTCAGTTGAAGAACCATTTGCAGAACACCAATCCAGACAGGACCAGCTAGCGGTCAAAGCAGGATAAGGGAGCTTCTGGATGGCGGAAATTGCTCGGGTTACGTGACTGGCGTTTTGCAATCAGCCCGGAGGACCTTACCCGCTAAACCCTTCGTTGACGCTTGATTGTGGCAACTGGCAGGAGCTCCCGTACTGCGTCGAGGTCAGGAGAGAGTGGAAGCCCGTCACGTCCTCCAGCTAGGCTTTAACAACATCCACTACCACCGCCGCCCGCTCAGATGGACCACGCTGGGCTGTAACACCTAGGAACATGACTTGCTCCGGCTATCAGAAAGAAACGTGCGGTGGCACGAGTCGAGTAAAAGTCTTTATCAAATCTACCGCGCTACTACTAGCCGACACGCCTAGATAGAACTCGACTGAGAACCCAGGAGCGGCAGTTATGTTTTCAGGCCCACACGGCCATGCTTGGCTGGCAATGGTTTCGGCAGTGGTCTTTCATCTCTTGGATTTGGATTTGTTCCACTGACTTTCTTTTTTACTTAGCTTCTGTCTCCTTCCTCGTTCGTTGGATTAAGAATGACATTGGAGCTTCAAAGCAAGCCTGATTCGTGGACATGATCTCCTCATTGGCCATTTATTACCATTTGTCGTGAAACACAGCGTCAGTCACTTTGAAAAGCGCGGTTGAGGCGTCCTGATGACGTGAAAGCTCGCAGGAGTATCTTGACCCAGTTTTTGGCTAGAAACAGACTCTGGAAAGTTAAAACATGGTTCATTCTTCATTTCCTCTATATGTGGTGCTCTTCACACACGATTTCTCAATGCCCTTCCAAACAGCAAATTAACCAAGAAATAAAGTAGATGAATAAGCAGGTAGAGTTTCTAGCCGTTGATTTCTATATACACTACTAATCAGTTCCGGAACTTTGTGGCGTTGAACTCTTCATAGATCACTAATCTATACGATCCTGGTGAGGTCAATTCTTCGCCTCACCAACCGAGGCTTTCCTTGCTGAGGGCGTCATCCAACGTTCGCAGAGGAACCCCCAGCTGGCGCAGGCCATCGATGTCGACTTGGTAGCCGAACTCCCGTTGCCATTCGAAGCTTTCGACTGGCAGCCATTGCTGACGCCTCAACTCCTCGACATCGGCTTCAGTGAGGTATCTGGGTTTCACTGGTTTGCCGCTAATGGTTGAGAGCCGCGTCGCGATTTCCGCCAACGTGAGACTTTCGCCGGCAAGGGCCAGAGCTTTGCCGCGGAAGTCCTCGGGCCTCCGGAAAGCCTCGCCGGCGAACACCCCAATGTCCACCACATCGACGAGGTCAAGACGGGTATCGGTTGTGTAGGCAGCCCGGAGCTCTTGGTGGTCGGCGAGACCAGGAAACATCATTTCGCACGTTGGTCGGGTGAAGTTTTGCATGAAAAATGCCGGCCGTAGGATAGTCCAGGCGGGAACGGACGACGATCGCACCATGTCCTCGATGACCTGCTTGTTGAGCCAGTACCAAGGCATGGGGAAGTCATCCCCCCAACCGGGGAACTTCTCGTGCTCGCCGGCCTGAGCAACGCTGGAGTAAACGATGTGCTTGACACCCGCCTCGGCCGCGGCAGAGATGACGTTGGAGGCTTGGCGCTTTTCGTCGAATGGGTGTGCGAGAATCGAGAAAACGAGGCCGTGAATGTCCTTCATTGAGGCCTGGACTGAAGTAATGTCGTTGAGGTCACCCTTGTGCAGGGTCACGTCCATCTTCTGGAGTTGCTGGCTGTTGGCGGAAGATGGGTCTCTGACAAGGGCATGGACATTGAACCCCTGTTTCGTCAAGGCCGAGCATGTCCCCCGGCCCTGTTTACCACTGCCGGGGATGACAAGGATGTTCTTTGACATGATCGGCGAGCTCGTGTAAGTTTGAACTGAGGAAAAAGAACGGACGTGTGTGTAGATTGAGATGAGACGGAGAGATAGACATCAAAGAGCCAGCATGGGTTTGGCCATGGCAATCCCATTATATCATAGTGAAGACGATTTTGGAGTAAGCCAAGCAGGCTTGCGGGGTGGAGACGTGTGAAAGTCAAAGTCCGACGCCAACATCCCCAAGTCCGCTCGTGTTGGACGTCATGACCAATCACGTACGGATGTCTGAACCAAGGTACGTGGCCAATGCAGTCTCTCTTGAGGGGGTCGCACAGGTACACATTATGTAAGAAGATAACCAGTAGAGAACACATCATCAGTGCTATGGCCAGCAATGGAAATAGTGTATGACGGATACCTGAACAAGGAACAAGTGAACCCATGGGTTAAAATTATTCAAGTGAAGCCCAATAATAAGGCTAGCCGAGAACATGCAGACGGGGTGGCAGACAGAGCGCGTTCTCGGTGGGCTGTTATGACCGGCCGCAAGCAGGCGACCAAATAGTTTCATGCGGACTTGTTGTACGGTGGAGCGGCCCTAAGCTGCCCCGGGTCTCAGATCTAGGTGGGTTTTCGGCGGACTTTTGGATAGGGGCTGGAACTTGGGATGGAGGTAATAATGAACACCTTAGGTAAGTAATGGTCAGCCAAACTAGAGATCCCCATAGTTCACATTTATACACATCTGTCCTCGCATCATCAGCGACGGCTCGATGGTATTGTCGGACGTCTTCCGGTCGCATTACACAGGGCGCGGTGACGGACAGTGCAGGCGGGGCTTACTTACTATCTAAAGCCAAGCTTTGTCTTGACAGCCTTCGACATGATGGCTGCAACCGACAGCGCGACTTCTCCGGGCCGCAGACGATGGAGCACGAAACCAACGGTCACCAACGGTCACCAATGTTGCGCCTGCGAAGACTTGGCGCAGACGATAAGCCGCCGCAAGTCCAGCCGCAAGTAGGGGTCAATACAGGATCTATGCTTGATGGAGTTGATGTCAGTCGGCCGTGTTCTACGGGGCGCAAAGGGGTGATCGAACCGGTGGTGCTGACGGCGGCCTTTTATCTGAAAACATGCCCCAAAGTCTCGGCGAGACAGTTTTGCTGTTTTCCCGCACTTGCATCGGTTTCTACAACATATGCGTTAAGCACCTTACTTGGCTGCCGAGTGTTAACTGGTTAGGACCTTGATATTACTGACGCAAGGTGTGGAGGGTCAGCGTAGACATCATTATTGTGAAGCCAGGTAACGAACTTTCCGAGCACCCCCGACAGAATGAGCTTGATGTCGAGCCGCAGTCATGCAGTAATGTGGCCGCGCAAACAGTCAGGTAGCGGCACTACCCATCTTGCGCTATCACACTCTTTCGCTTGGAAGCTGTTGACCGTACGACAAGATTGCTATGCTTACTGCAAGGATGAGACCGCTTTTCGCTAACGATCACGAGAAGAGTAGGCAAAACGTAATGGAAACAAGACAAAAGCAAACTGATCTATACTGAATTGAGGGACCGCTGGCTCAACGGAGTCGTTTGTGTTGGTCTCACAGGTTCACTTGAGTGAGTGTACGAGTAGGCAAATGTGGTATTTTTTCGTGGTTGTTGTTGACAATGAAGACGGGAGCTTCTGCACTGCAGGAAACTGGAGACGGCGGCCGTGGTACGGCTGTACCGGCGGAGACACGTCCGCCAGCCCATCAACTCGCTGTCTCTGCTATCCTGTCGGAATCCAGCCAGGCATTCAGCAGTCTATCATGGTTTGTATTGAGGGTGTCTCATGTGTCCCAAACCACGGTTGAGGCGCAGAAAAGAGCCTCCTTGTCCTTTGGGATCCTTTTTTCAAGTGCCATCTCTATCAACTAACTAGACACAGGAACATGTGATTTTGCTTATCCCGAATTTCTGTATGGAAACCCCGCACCAAATTCGGCCAGACAACTGAACTCAGCTTACCGCTGTGGAGTTGGAAGCGCTAGGGTCATTGTGTTCTCTGTCAGTCTCGCCATGAAAGTAATTTTTTCGACTCCGTAACTAAAACCGGAATCAGTCGCCCTCCTCATCCCCCATCCTCAGGAATGCCGTTTTCTATATGAGTGCTTGAATCCCACACAATTTCTCTGAAATTGTATTCACCTTCCATCGTCCACATTCGTATCTGCCTGTTGGCTGGAGTGCATCTGTCTCTCTCCTTGGGAAAAAGTGCGCAATTACATCACGCGAACCAAATCACGCCACAGGACTACACTACACGCAGCCAAGATGTCTCCTCGCGCAAGCCCCTCAGCTAACGGCGAGGACACGAGATCTCATGCTGTACCCAACAACCTGCACGCCACCTCGGAATTAACCCCGTTGATATCCGACGGCTCGAAGCCCCCAGCTCAACCTCGGAAAGCCGTAGCACATCGTAGCGATGTCGACATCCCCATCAACGTCACCGCTGCCGTCAACGTGCCCAAGAAGCACACGGTCGTTAACACAGACGCTATTCTCTATGCCATCATCTTCTTCTGCGCCGGTTCTGCCGGGCTGTGGACCATTCCCGCCACCCGCCAGGTTGAGGATGTTGTGTGTCGGCAGCACTACGACGTGCTGGAACCTATTGACGAGGACCGCTGCAAGGAGGATGCCATCCAGAGCAGGGTCGCCATGGTTTTCGCCATCTATGGCGCGCTGCAGGCCACCATCGCCGCGGCGTCTGCCGTTCCCTGGGGCATCGTTGCCGATCGGGTGGGAAGGAAGATGGTTTTTTCGTTAGCTGTTCTGGGGATGATGCTGGATCAGCTATGGTTCCTCTTGGTGTGCGCGTTTCCTTGGGTTTTCCCACTAAACGCCATGTGGTTTGGGTCGTCCTTGCAAGTTATTGGCGGAGGCAACCTCGTTGTGTCCGCTGTGATATTTTCCATGCTCACTGACATCACCACCTCTGAGAACAGGTTGATAAAGCACCCCCCCGTGCTGTGTTGGATCTTGCTGACCTGCGCTGACAGAGCTAGAAAGTTCATGGCCGCCCATTTGTCATCCATGATTGGAAACCTCGGCTCCCCTATAATCGCCGGGTGGATGATGGAGAGGACCGGGCCGTGGCCGGTGATGTGGGTCTCGTTATTTGGGTTTGCCACCATGGGTTATACCATCCACCTCATCCCGGAGACACAGCCGGCAGCCCAGGCGTCGCTTGACACCATGACTGATGAGTCCACCATCAGCACAGCAGCTCAGTACAGACCTCGCCAGCTCAAGGAGTTCCTAAGCCTTATTAGGTTGCCGTCTCTAGTCCTCCTACTAGTGACTATGCTTACCTTGTTCCCTATCACACTATCTACCTATCAGTTCATGATCATCTTCGCTTCGAGGCGATATCAGATCTCAACGTCTCAAACGGGGTTTCTCTCGTTTTTCTACGGGTTCAGTGTCATCGTCGTCATTATCGCCATCCTGCCTGGCGTTTCGAAGCTTTTGTCCTCACCGAAGACGCCAAAGGCCTTACGCTTTAGTAACAGCAACAAACGCGATCTCTTTCTTGCTAGAGTTTCTTCTGCCATACTCCTTCTTGGCAGCTTGTGTTTGGCTGTTTCGCCAAATGTCAGTGCCTTTACTGGAGGGCTTGTACTTTTATCACTGGGTTCAGGTTGGGGCAGCTATGCGCGCAGCCTCTGTGCGCTATACGTGGATAGCGCACATCGGACGCAGCTATATTCAATCACGTCGCTTATCGAGACGGCCGGGATGATCTACGCGCAGCCTATGCTTGCTGGTCTCTTCGGTCTGGGCATGGATCTTGGCGGCTTCTGGATCGGACTGCCATATTTAGGTTGCGCGTGCTTTTGTGCCGCTTCCCTGGGATTGCTGCTCTTGGTGAGGCTCCCGGCGCCAGAAGGGGGAGACAACCATGTTTCGGAGGATAATGTAAGCAACCATTCCCCGGCTGCGTGATAGAAAGCCGCAAATCGGAAGAACCAAGCAAGTTTTAGGGTTTTGGTAAACCTTGCACAGATATATATGCTTGAATAAAATCTAAGAAAAGCTTTCGTTTCTAGGCTAGGCACTGTACGGTTTGCAACGACTCTCCTTGCAACTCCTTACCAGATCAGACGCTGAATGTCAGCAAGTAGACATCATGTCAAATCAACTAAACACATCAAGATACTAGAGACTACACAAGTCGCCAGCTGGCAAATTCACATCACTCAGGCAGGGCGTGCTTGCTCATTTCAAGTGTTTTGTGGTGTCATCGGTTGGTCTCAATTCATATAGCTAAGTCCCCAGAGCAAGACTTTATAACTAAAGTGAGATTGCCACCTTTTTACTACTTTGGAGTAAGTTACTCCCGGTCTGTTAGTCCGCCGTTCGAACCAAAGTCGCCAATGTCCAGCGCAGTCCTTGAAACATTTTTCACGGTCTAGAGTCTCTCGTAAAGCACGAGGGATCTTGCCTAGAAACAGCAATCAGAGGTTTTTGTCAGTGAAGATTCCAAAGAGTGACAAAATATCACAGCGGGGACTATTCTCCAGGAACTTACCGCATGGACGGCGGTTGTGTCCTTCCCGGAGTCTCTTAGCCGAGGACTTGCTTGGGATCAGCAGCGTCGATCTCATCCTGGTAAGCGTCGGGACGCTTATCGCCATCCAGGAACAGCTTCAGGATGTAGTTGACGCTGTCAGAAATATTCTCCTCTGTAATCTTGTCCTCGTCACGCTTGGAAGCGCCCGATTTCAAGATGTCAGAGCGCTTTACGGTAATACTACCAATGGCGCGCTCAGAGACAGGCGAGGCGGCAACGGAAGCCGCAAGGGTGGCAATGATGGCAAGAATGGCGGACTTCATGTTTTCTGTAAGGGGTAGTGGTCAATTTAGAACTGAAAGATCTTGGTGTTTTGATATTCTGTTGAATGTTGAGGCTGTTGTGATGAGAAGAAATTCTTGGGAGAGGCAGGAGCGCAGCATCATATATTTATAATAAATCTGCAAAATGTATGACTGACTTCAACAGAAGCAATTGTTCTGAGGACATCTCATCCAACGAGGCTGGTCTCCTTGAGAATCTGATGCTCGTCTTCCAAGATTCCGCTGACTGGCCAGAGCAGCTCTGCACCTTGACTCTTTTCCTTCATCATTGCACAACTTACGTAGCTTCATTTGTGAAATTATCCTTTACGTTAGTTACAAGGGTACTGAGAACTGTGTTGTCAAACCTAACGCTAGAGCTAACTTTGCCTAGAATGCACATAGTTTTACTGACTCATTCAATAGATGCATAATCAAAGCTTATGCTCTGAATTTGCTAGGTTGCTGTACACCTTCAGTTTGCATTCACAACAGATCCCAGACTACCTACCAACCTGTACCCTTGTTGTGTCTGATTCAATCACCTCTCCCACTACTTGAATTTCCCTGTTTCAGTCTTTACCTGATGAAGAACGCTAGTAGGCAGGGCAGCAAAACTCAACACATGCGCTGTCTTCTAATCGCATAAAACTGACAAGTTGGCTATAAAGCTAACCCTACTTCACAGTAGTAAACTGTTGCTTAAATCACTAGCAGGATGAAACAGGCTAGTAAAAAGAACTTCTTTAGACTGTTCCTTGTGCAGTAGTCGGCTCATTTTGTAAAAGTAAAAAGAGCTTGGTCTTTCTCAGAGCAATTGCATGCTTCATCCTTGTCCTTCTCCCACTTTCCGACATGGTCTATTCCAGAAGCCAATTTCACAACCAGATAAGCACACTCTCATCATATCGGAAGCTTGAGAGACATAAGGTTCTCCAATCGTGCTTTGCAAAGCTTAAGCTCTCAAACCTACTTCCAATTGCCGTCCAGGACTCCAGGCTCCTATACTTGAGCAAGGAAAGCGTTTGTATACACATGATTGTGCGATGTGCGGAAAGCCACTCTCATATCAATCAAAGATCCCCAATTTCCAATCTTACCAGACCAGTCTATTGTACACCTGTATCCTGCGTGTAACTCCTCCCCTCACTTGATATCACGCTGATTTGAATCAAACCTATCCTTAATCTCACCCACAATGGAAGCCAAGAGCCCGTCTTACAAACCTCTCATGTCTACGGACAGCCGAGACTCTGAGTCTGTAGAGGACTTTGGCGACCATCAGAGGGGCGGAAGAGGTTTTCTGCAGCGCTTCCGCTGGTTACAATGGAATCAACAAACTACATCGCGGATTCCCAGTTTCTTTGGGAGTTCCCTCGCTGTTCTCAGTATCCTCATCCTTAGTATGGTTTTCGGTTTTATATTTTCTGTCTTACGCGCTCCGAGCGATCAGGACTGTGCGCGCCAACTGTCCATGTGGTGTAAGTGTTGCCGTCCAAGCCTTCTTGCAAATTTGGGTAGTGCGACAGATGACCTCGAACTGGCTCTAACATCTACAGCTCCTGCACTTGATGCTGTCGAGTACGTCTCAATGGACTTCAACGACGCTTTCAATTCAACCAGCATTTACCGTGGTCTTCCGACTCCGGAGAGAGAGCAAGCCTGGTTCGACCTTACTTACAGTACGTCTTTTATAATACCTCCTCCACCCCAACATAGGGGCTCGCCAACTGATTCAATGACAGAGCACGCGGTCGAAATCCCCCCTGAGAGACTTTCAGGCCTTAATCGGTCTGAAGAGGATCATCTCAAGCACGTCCCCGAAGAGGTAGGCGATGGTTATGTCGCACTACTTGAAGTCTTCCACCAACTCCATTGCTTGGTAAGTCACACTATCAGTTCTCTCTAGAACACGTCGAATCTGATCACTGACACACCCACTCTCTGCGTAGAACATGGTTCGGGTGTACACCTGGTGGCAGGTGGGCAAATATGACAAGCCCCCAGTCGGGCTATCGAACGACCCCTTGAAGAACCGGATACACGTTGATCACTGCCTGGAAGCTCTGCGCATTTCACTTATGTGCTTTGCTGACGTCACCCCACTCATGGTTCGCCTAGGTGGACCTGCGGGTGCACGCGCAGACTTCAACACGCACCACAAGTGTAGAGATTTTAACAAGATCTCAGACTGGATTGACGACAATTGGACAGTTAGATAAGATTTTTGGAATGGGCGTACATGGATTTAGAACCTGTATTTACAGGGAGACGGTGCTCATGTTTCCTGTTCCAATACGTCGCGGATAGGCTGGGCTGGTTCGACACCAATCGCCAAAAGGAAGATGTCTAAGATAGTTGAATGTTATCTAAGTGTTTACTTGTTTACTCCATGTCTATTCGATGCCTTGCGTGACAGGAATCTCTCGTCAATCTCTTCAAAATAACGCTAAAGAGCCTCGAGATTTGATCTTCGACATGTCTTGTCGATTTCTTAGCCAAAAGAATGCCTCGTGAACATTCTTAACTTTGACTTGGCGTCAAACTGCTCACGAGAAAACGTTGAAATAGGGAACTTCAAGGACTATCACTTGAAGTTACACTTGAGGATTTTGTTAAGGAGGGACATTACTTTCTTTTCAGAGGTTGTGTCTAGCGTTGGATAGGTGCCGTCATTAGTGTAGAACAGGCCGAGGACAGCAGGTGGCATGGCCTTTCCTCCAACACAAACAACTTAAGGACTTTGCAAAACGTGTTTCTTGCATTTCTCAGAAATTGCTGATCATTAGAAAAAACTAACTCTAAGCGTTTATCAGAAAATATCGACCTACTACATGCTCTCGCTTACCGACTCCCATGAGATTACGACCCCATTTTCCATCATCCAGTCCAACAGTTTGGGGAATTTCCTACACTTATGAGACGCTTGGAAATCTTCTCTAACAGGCCCCTCTGACTTAATAGATGATCCTTTTGTCTTATAAACCAGATATGGGGTAACGTCGCCGGTGCACATGAGAGCCTGACGCAGTGTATCGATACAATGATTTGTGTGATTCCGGGCAACTCCCGGCGAGTTATGCTTGAGTAGGCTCGGCATCATATTTTCAGGGTACGAGTCTCTCCATATGTATTGTCGCAGCATATTGAGGCAGTGGAGGTGATGGAATACCTCGACTCCACCGACGTAGCCCGAGGAAGGAGAAGAAGCCGTTGCCGGAACAAAGCCTTGATCGACGCTCCTGTTAAGGTATGGAACACGCTCAGATGGTATCAAGACACCGGGAACTACAGAATATTGCATCAAACGTCAGCAAATATGTATGATTTGTTGCGATCATGGGATGGTGGATGGTACCTTGGGCAAGACTTTCCCATTTGGCTTCCATCTCTGCAGTAGGAGGGCCAGTGAAGCCCGAACTCTCCAAGGAAAGACCACTCTCGAAGTCACGCTCCTCGTACTCGACGGCTTCCAACAGGGGAGCTGACAGATTAATCAGTAACGACCCATATACACAATGAAACGTAAGACATGGAAAACAGACGAAAGAATATTCGGACTTACACCAGACGCTGAGCTGCGCAGCACAGTATTTGTCTGACGGAGCCCATCTCAGAGCTGTCGTCATCATTAGAGCACCGGTGAAAAACATGAAAACACAAGTAGAGCGCCATGCCAGTTCAACCGGGTTCGATCGAAAACCTGGCATAAAGGAGTTTCGAGTAATGGGTGGTTTCTCAGCTTCAAGCTGTAACTCCATTTCGCTTTCGGCTTTCAACCGAGAATAGTTCGCTAGAGATTTCATGTTTTCATGACAGTGAAGGGCCTAACCAGCCGCGAAAGGTTGCGATGTGAAGCCACGTGAGGAAACAGAATGTTCGAATAGCACGAGTTGCTACTAGGTGCTCTTCAGACACAGAGATCACGACGGGGGATGACAAAATTGACAAAAGGACGCATGCCTAACAAAGGCCTGAGCCGAGGATAAACCCTCACGTACATGTGACTTGTTTGGGCATGTCTGGTTCTCGATAGACTCGCCGCCAACAAATGCTAAACGGACAGGTATTCAAGGAATGCCTGTGACCTGGTAGGGCATGCATAATTTTGACGGCATCAACGCCAGCAAAAACTAAATAGAGAAAATCAGACAAGGGAAACCTTTGTCAATGATTGATTCTAGCATTACTCGCGGCCAATTGTTAGGAAGGTCAAGAGAACAGTCTGCAATACAAACTTGTTTCCAAGCTTTGGTTGTTGAATAAACATCTTCTCATCAAAGTTCTCCTAGTTCGTTTCCAAACATACACTAGTGAGTTTGGAAGACCCTTGCCGATCATTTTTCAATCTTTTTTTCTCTTTGAAGATTAGCTTATTTTGCAGTAGCAGCACAATCTGTCTCTCAATTTTAGCTACCTGCTTATTTCTAGCTTAACCATGAAATCTAAAAGCTTCGCTGTTAAATTAAATGACGCACCTTTGTGTTTTTGAATAGACTATCGGTAATGCGTACCACCTACAACCTTGCTCGAAGTCCCTGGTCAGCTTCTGTCAGGACATCTTTCGACTTTTGCCTTCCTAGTTAAACTTACTGTGCTTCTGGATTTAGTTAGGGTAAGTTGACTTCTTGCGATCGCCAAAAACCATTGAATGATGTGCGATTCATGTTCCCAACAAGTGCAGATAACTTGATATGTTTCCTCAAAGCAACTTGTGTTCCAGCTCGACGATAGGTTAACCCTAAGAAAGGAAAAGTCTCGAACTATCCTACGCCAGCGCAGTGAGGTAGAAGTTATTTCCTCAGTCAGCGCATCATTATGTCACGTATGGCACTTCCACAATCTTAACTGAAGAAAGTGCAATCAAATGTATGTACAAGTATGGTTGAAGGCAAAAGTTGCCCCCCCCCTCACCATCCCCTGTGTAAGGTGGAGTTTGATGGAGCCACACTCTTGGCAGTAGTATTTTAAAGGTTCACTCTCACCAGTCTCAGTTGAAATGGGCCAATGACTCGGAGTGGGTTAGGCCAACCAGATTGTCCTTGCGCAGTACCGGGTGGGATATAAACTTACTATACGAGCGCTACGCTAAATAGCGAACGCCTATTTTCACTTCTTTGTCTATTTAGTGGGGCACCATTCAGCAACAACCCGAAGCCTCGCACTCTTGCCTGAACATCCTGGCCGCAAGATTCTTGCCAAGATGGCGCTTTCGATTGTAACGTCGACGATCGGCAAAATGAAATACAGGACGCAACGTAGTCAATTGATTCAAGCAAATTGAACTTCAAGAAAAGCATATCTGTGTTTGCCGCGGCGGCTCGAACCACTTC
Source organism: Colletotrichum higginsianum IMI 349063 (assembly GCF_001672515.1). NCBI lineage: Eukaryota > Fungi > Ascomycota > Sordariomycetes > Glomerellales > Glomerellaceae > Colletotrichum > Colletotrichum higginsianum. The sequence goes on along the minus strand of NC_030961.1, from coordinate 3,247,122 downwards.
CCGCCAGCATCAAATTCATAGCAACAAACACCGTTCTTTATCAGCTACTGAGAAGCATCTGGGATGCAAGGTGCCTGTCCGAACCACGATCAAGACAACGGCGAAAGAGGGGAGAGATGATTTGGCCTCTCATACATTTCCATCCCATCAAGGGCTGGAAAACGTCAGAAGCCACTTGGTGCAGGCCGAAGCCAATGATGGCGTGCAAAGCTACCTGTAGGTTGCTTTCAAGCTCACCTACTCTCTAACTGTACATTACAAGGCTTTTGCCATAGTACACGCTAGTACGTGGTACACGTTCGTCTCTTGACTCGAGTACGGAGTCAAATTGGGTCCGAACCGATATGACTTTGTCTTGTTGCTCAAGGTTTTCCAGCACCTGATTGGATTCTCCCTCGAGGCTCAGGGTTCATCATGGGTTACAAGTGAAGACGATTTCCAGGAGCGCCTCCGTATGATTGTGGGCAAAAAGGCTTTCCGGTGTGTACATCATGTGGGAGCCTGTAAAGGTGCAGCCACACTCAACTCGGCATGGGTACATCTGACTACTCACGAACGTACTCCGATCGCTGTCGGAGGCTGTTCAGGTGCAGCCACACTCAACTCGGCATGGGTACATCTAACTACTCACGAACGTACTCCGATCGCTGTCGGCCTGATCTGACAAGGGCAGGGTTGTTTGGGCCAACCTTGCGTGACGCTTGATTTGCAGGCAAACCTTACCGTATACATACGATGTACGACTGCACCAAAGTAGGCTTGGGCCAGGAGGCAGGCAGGCCTTGGGTGCGAGGTTTCTGAGCGGAGTTGCTCCGCTGCTCGCTTGTAGGGTGAAAGCAAAACACACTAGATTGTATATCTTACCTGTTGGCAAAATTGCTGGCAATATTCACAAGTTGGGGCCACCGATCGAAAGTGGTGATGGAATCCTTGGTGTTGTTGCTTTTGCTTCTTCTTGGGGCCTGCCAGGGTAGGTAGGGGCCAGCGGAAATAAGGTGTCGATGGCGGGGCATTTGCGAGCGTCATGGGGCAGAAGCAACCATGGGGCCTGTGCGTGCTGCCGACGGATTTATCTACCGGCAATCTACTGATTCGCCAATTCCAGCAGCACGCACAGAGAACCTACCATCGTACTCTGTAGTGTGACTATCATGCATAACCATGAGAGACCATCCCGGTATGCGACCGCTGCCCTTGTTTACCATTCGAGTCATGGCTACACAGGTAGGTCGGAGGAGGAGACCTGCTCCGCGATACTTACACTTACTGAGGGAAATATCTTGGATTTCGCCAGCTACTAAGCGTGCATGTGGGGGGGTCAGCAACTTCCTTCAACTAGGCCTGAATCAACCCACTTCCTTGAAACGATGCGTATGCCAGGGTATTGATTCTTGAACGCTATCCATCACCCCATCTTCTTGATCGGACGATGCCCCTGTCCAAAGGTGTGCGACTAGTCCTGGCCTGGTACTTGTAGCCGCTATGGGCAAGGGGGGTAAAACCAGCCTTTTCCCAACGGAGTGCTCCGATTGTCTACGGCAACTCTAAAAGAAAACTAACTAATAGGAACTGGAGCAGACAAAACCCAAACGGCTCACAACCGGTAACTGCCAACTTAAGTCTAAACTAAGAAAGCTTAAACTAGGAACATGATGTCCACATAACCTTACTATGACCCTGGTAAGTCACTGTATTAGAAAGCAACAAGGTTGGATCTGCGGGGGGATAAGGAAAGTCTCGGCTCGCCATGTCGTCGTCACACAACTACAGGTACGTATCCCGAGAGGCTACTCTGCACTCATGACGCTATGGAACGTAACGAATACCCTTTTGGGCGTCTCGACTCGCAATGTCAACGTCGGACAAATATTCCGAGAGGCCAAGTAAGACGCCAATGAACGCGACGAATGCCCTGTTGCGCGTCTCGACTCGCAAATGTCAACGTCGGACCAATACCCCGAGAGGTTAATTAAGACGCTAATGAACGCGACGAATACCCCCCCTGTTGCGCGTCTGCCCGACGGGTGACTCCGGCAAATGTTACCCGTGAAGACACCGACCCAAAGTTATGGTGAAACGCCGCCATTGAGCTGGACGAGAAGATTTTGGTCCTGCACCCACCCACCCGGATAATTCTGCTGTCGCAAACACCACCGTTCGGTCCAAAACTGTGGGGAAACGGTATCACGACGGACTTGCACAAGAATCACCATACAACACAACACGCCTTGGCTCCATCAGGATGAACTTCGCGTCTTGCCCAAGCGACGACTCCATTGGGCCAAGTGTCCAAGGTTGTCGCAATGACTTCGACTTTACTCTCAAGTTCGAGAGAATTTTTCTGACAATCCTACCCTCTACCTTGTTTGCCGTTCTTTCAATTCCAAGAACCATAGTCCTGGTCTGTAGACCAAAGGTCGTGGGCGGTGTCAAGTTCCAATGCGTCAAGCTCGTATGTCTCTTGGCCATCGTTTGTACCGGTCACTTGTGCTAACTCGTCAAACCATAAGGCTGCAATTGCCATCTACGCAATCTTACAACTGGTCAATCTCATCCTCAACGTTGCTGCCCAGGCAACGGAGCTATCAACCGTTTCGTTTGTCGTTAGCTTTATTGCAGCGCTATGTATGCTAGGATTGAGCTTCTTTGAGCATTCTCGCTCCCCGCGACCCTCCGTCTTGCTCAATACATTCTTGATCTCAACTATCCTCTTGGATGCTGCCCAAGTCCGAACACTGTGGCTATCCGCAGGCACCAATCTCGAGATCACCATCGCTCGGACCTTCACCGCTGCTGCCGTCTGGAAGATTGTCTTGATTTTGTCAGAGTCGTGGGAAAAGCTGCCATGGCTCCGCTGGAACCGCAAAGATCACAGTCCAGAGGAGACGAGCGGCCTATTCGGACTTGCGACCTTCTCGTGGCTGAATTCGCTGTTCGTATCCGGTTACAAAAAAGTCTTGGCTGTGCCGGATCTCTTTCCTCTCGACAAGAGTCTGTCAGTGGAGACTCTGCAGGAGACCACTCGCCGGCTGGAGCCAGAGCGTTTCCGAGAGAAAAGCCACGACCTTGCCCGGGCACTTGGAAGCACCCTGGTCGTCCCGTTATTGATGCCAGTCGCTCCCAGGATCGCTCTCCTTGGGCTTGTGTTCTGTCAGCCGTTTCTCTTGGAGGCTCTCCTGCACAACCTCGAGGAACAGGAGACCAGCCAAGTTGCCAACAGAGGTTATGGGTTGATAGGCGCCACATTCATCGTCTACACGGGCATTCCAATCGCCAATGCCTTGTACTGGTATTTCCAGGAGCGTCTCTTGTGTATGATACGCGCCTATTTAGCTGCGGCGGTCTACCGGAAGACAATTCAGGCCAAGGTCTCCACACCAGATAACTCGGCTGCCTTGACGTTGATGAGTGCGGACATTGAGCGAGTCCGCATGGGCCTGATGGAGTTCCACGAGTTTTGGGCCAATCCAATACAAGCCGGTCTGGCCTGTTGGCTGCTTCAGAAGAAACTCGGGGCCTCATTCGCCGTACCCATTGTTATCATTTCCTTATGCGTTGCCAGCTCCACCGTCTTGATGCGATATATCGGGCCCCGGCAACTGGCTTGGATGCAGAAGATCCAAGAGCGCATCGGTCATACGGCGAACGTCATCGGTAACATGAAACACCTGAAGATATCAGGATTGGAAGCCCCGGTCGAGGACACCATAAACTCGCTGAGGCTGGAGGAGTTGAAGGTGGGAGGCAGATTCCGATGGTTCCTGGTCGCCTCGGTGGGCATTGGATTCACACCTGTTCTGGTGGCTCCCGTCATCACTTTGGCCGTCACTGCTCGAGATCTGGACGTCACGACAATCTTCACCTCCATATCGTATCTGCTCCTGCTGTCAGAGCCGCTGTCGACGCTCTTCCAACTGGTTCCCCAGTTGCTCGCCGCTTTTACGTGCCTGCAGAGAGTGCAGTCTTTCCTGCAGCAGGAATCGAGGCATGACTTTCGAGACTACGACGTGTTCATCGATCCCAAAGGGTTGAATTCGGGCAGAAGAACTACGCCAGTTGCCAAGATAATCAACGGAAGCTTTGGCTGGACCGAGGAGACGCTTGTGCTGAAAAACATCGACGTCGTGATTCCTCCCGGCCTCACCATGGTAATCGGCCCAGTTGCTTCCGGAAAATCCACGTTCTGCAAGGCGCTACTCGGCGAAACCCCCATTGCAGAAGGCCAAACCGTTTTGAACATCAACTGCCGCACTGTTGGGTGCTGCGAACAAGCCCCGTTCCTCTGGAGCGCGTCTATAAGGGACAACATTGTTGGCTACTCCACGGTCGTGGACGAGTCAAGATACGCGGCCGTCGTCGAGGCTACCATGCTTGCCCAGGACCTTCACCTTCTCCCCCAGGGCGACCAGACAGAAGTCGGCAGCGATGGGGTCAGTCTGAGTGGAGGTCAGAAACAGAGGGTCTCCATTGCGAGAGCGCTTTACGGGCAATACGACCTCCTTGTCTTCGATGATGTCCTAAGCGCCCTTGACGCTGATACACAGCAGCACGTCTTTCGCCGTGTGTTCGGTCCTGACGGGATGCTCAAAAAAAGAAGTGCGAACGCTGTTCTTTGTACTAATTTTACGCAACATCTCCGGTCGGCTGATTATGTTATCGCGCTGGCCGCCGATGGCACCCTTGAGAGAAAAGGCAGCTTTGATCGTGTTGTTGCCAGCGGGCAAGAAACCATCCAAAGCTTAGTAGGACCATCTGGTACTGACGACAGCGCCGATCCCGGGAAACCAACTGGATCTGCATCAACTCTGAAAACCGATAGTCCCACGCCTCAGAACACTCATACAGCACCTGAGGATCGGCAGGAGAACAAAGATGCCGCCCGCATCATGGGCGATGCTGCGGTGTTTGGGTTCTACTGCCGAAACATCGGGACATGGTGGATGCTCACCTTTGCTGGTTTCGGCATCCTTTTCGGCTTCCTGTACAACTCCCCTACCATATGGCTCAAGTACTGGGGCGAAGATGTGTCCTCCACGAGCCCGGCACATTCGACGTCGTTCTACGTCGGCCTCTACGCCCTGTTTCAGTGCTTGGGACTGGGCTCTCTGATTGCGGAGGCGATTCTTGGGTTCATCGTCATAATCAGGGTTTCCGGAGCGAACCTGCACAAAGAAGCCCTCCGAGCCGTCTTCGCGGCGCCCCTGCGCTACTTCACGACGACGGATACGGGGGAGGTGACGAACTTGTTCTCGCAAGACATGACCCTCGTCGATGGGGAGCTTCCACAGGCCCTCACCAACACGTCACTCCAAGTGTGGGTGGGGCTGGGAGCAGCTGCTGTGATTGCGACTTCATCCCCCTTCGTGATGATCTCGTATCCCTTCATCATGGCCATCGTGTATGGTATCCAGCGGTTCTACCTGCGCACTTCCCGCCAGCTGCGTCTGTTGGACTTGGAAGCAAAGGCTCCTCTTTAGTAAGTATTCAACACTCCGTAAAAATGGGCTTTTATGGGCACTTTGCTTATCTACCAACCTCCCCAAAGCACCAACTTCATAGACACGATTCGAGGTGTGGTCACCTTCCGTGCATTCGGCTGGACGAATGAAGCCATGCGTCTAAATAGCTCGCTGGTGAACGATTCCCAGAGGCCCGAATACCTCTTGAGCATGGTACAGCGCTGGTTGTCGTTTGTGCTGGGCATTGTTGTCGCCATGATAGCCGTGCTTGTGGTGACCCTTTCGACGCAACTGCGTTCCAATGCAGGCTTTGCCGGCGCGGGTATGGTTTCGATCATGTCCTTTGGGAGGACGCTGGCGAACCTGGTTGAGAAGTACACGCTGTTGGAGACCTCCATCGGCGCCGTGGCGAGGCTCAAATCGTTTTCCGAAAATACCCCGCGTGAGGCATTGGCGGGCGAAGACGTTGTCCCGCCGGCTTCGTGGCCGGAAAAGGCATTGGTCGAAATCAAGACAGTATCGGCGTCGTACACGTAAGTGAATCTTTTGTCATTAGTTCCCTCCCTGACGGACGCAAAGGGAGATGCTACGATAATGTAACTGACAATCTTCGAGATATCGTCAAGACTTGACGCCGGACGAGATTGTGCAAACCGCAGATTCGAACCACAGCCATCTTGCTCTTCAGAACCTCACGCTTACGATTGAGCCTGGTCAAAAGGTCGCACTATGCGGACGTACTGGCAGGTGAGTATTTACGACTATTGATCTCAGCACAGGATTGGTTTTGCTGACTTGCACCATGCACAGTGGCAAATCATCACTCGTCCTACTTCTCCTGCGACTCCTTGATCCTCTACCATCCTGTTCCGGTCACATTAACATCGACGGGGTCTCTCTCCACACCGTTGACCGCGTCACCTTGCGCCAACGCGTCATTGCGATACCCCAAGATCCCGTATTCTTTCCGGAAGGCATGTCGTTCAGAGTGAATCTTGACCCATTCACGCTTGCGACCGATGAAGAGTGCCAAGCGGTGCTGGAAACCGTGCGGCTTTGGGAACTGGTCCGCGACCAAGGCGGGCTCGGGGCCTCAATGAACGCCGATACTCTCAGTCAGGGCCAGAAACAACTGTACAGCCTGGCGAGAGCGGTCTTGCGTAAGCGTGTGCGCATGCGTGAATTCTCGGCGAGCGCTGGGGATCTATATGTGGCTTCGGCCCGGCCCCTGGCTGGTAAGGAGGACATAGAGCTGCAGTCAACGCCCAGCACTGATCAAGGAAGCCACTGTGGCGGTTTTCTCATCCTGGACGAGTTCAGCAGCAGCGTCGATGCCGAGACGGAGCAGAAGATGCAGCAGATCATATGGAACGAGTTCAAGGGCTACACGATCTTGATGATAAGCCATCGACTCGACATGGTGATGAAATTCGACAGAGTCGTGGTCCTCGACTCTGGAAAGGTGGTGGAACAGGGCGTTCCGCAAGAGCTGGTTGAAAGAGAGGACAGCTGGTTCAAACGTCTATGGACAATGGGCGGAGAGAATCGAATCATAAATGTGTTGGGCGTCGACTGACAGGCTTGTTGAACGTTTGGGGGTCGAATTCGAGTTTGTGTTGGCGTGGTTCACATCGAATGGTATTGCCAGGCGTCATGTCACAGAATGGGTCGTGCTTAGGCAGTCATCGGCTTGTGCAATGAAAGAATGCTTATGTTAATGCGCTATTCATCTTCAAGTGGTTTAAGTCAGTGTTTATAGGAGCCAACGGACTGTGATAAACTGCATTATGTGCTTATGCGTGCTTCTCTTACACCATCCTGATTCCACTGCACCATATGACTGGTCTCTGAATTATTATCCAAGTTAAGTTCGACAGGGTCGTTAACCAGATCCTCGTTATTTGTGACACTATAAATGTCTTTATCGTCTGAGGGTTTCCGCTACCAGCCCATCTTGTTTTTCATCTCGTTTTCGCCTCCAACTCGAACACTGGCACTGTTCATAGTCCAGGCAATACTCGAAAAAGAGAAGTGGGTGTGTGTACCCGCAACTTACCTAAGCCAGGTGACCCCCACCAAGCTCCCACTAACAGCTACACCCCCACCCGCCAAAACAAAGCCGCACCATCTGAACTATCATGAAGCCATGGCTGAGCCTCGACTAGGCCAATAAGCTTAACAAGGAAACACTCGAAAACGTGGCGTCGTCAGTCTTTACTTCGGGAATTGGAGTCACAGACTTGGCCGAGTGCCCGGGTCTCAACGACGGGCCGATTCACCGTCTACGGCGTACAATCCCAACTTCAACCAACCATACTGTCCAAGGCGGCCACTAAAAAGCTTGGTTCTGCAGCTGCTGCTACCCGCTATAGCTACCGCGATGTCCCCCTGTGCCGCTCTTCAGCTCCCGGGGGGCCTTGTAGCCAGCCGTCCATGGTTAGTTCGGCGGCAGTGCTTTTTCTAGCGCGGAATCGAGGTTGGACTGAGGGAGGGTGCCTTAATATAATAGAACTAACCTCTGGACCAATCTGAACGGCCAACAACTCTGCAGAGAATGAATGCCCCCTGTTACTTGTTAGTCAAAAGAAATCCCGCTCGAAAAAAACACCACCGCACATAATCGTCGCAATGGGCCCACCAACATCGGGAGCGACAACGTAAAGAGGAGGTGCTCAGCAATCGCCTCATGCTGTGGAGAGGAAGGTGGTATTTGTAGTCCTCCGTGCTAGGCAATTCTTGCTTTTCCGCACAGGATGTGTGCCGCAACCATATAAATGATTCGCCCACCTACCGAAATCAGAACCGCGCTACGCCCTTTGCAGCAGGTGGCATAGATGGGGGAGGGGGGACCCTTAGCTAGCTGCGATAATCACTCGGTAGTTTCTCCCGTGAGTGAGCAGGGAGGTTGGATGGTTGACGACCAGTTGCTAGAATGAGTTCTTTTGACCGGGACGGCCAGCCTTTGATGGACGTTGTGAGAAAACTATGAAAGCAGGCCTAGTCCCCCCCCGTCTTTACATTCTTGGCCATGTCCCGCTCATGTCCTCGCTTTCATCCGCTTGCTCATCATGAAGTACTCTCTCATTGCGTCTCTGATTCTTCAGAGCACTGTAGTGCTCGGGGAGCTTCTGCCCGTTTATCTCCAAGGGCCGACGCCTTCGCACTTTAGGTAAGGCTTCATCTAGCAATTGTTTTGGAAGTTCTATTTTCACATTCGTTTTTTTTTTGTTTTTTTTTTGTAGTATCATGTCAAGAATGGAAACAAGTAAAAGATAAACCCAACTAAACCGCATACGCAGGGATATTGTCCGCAACGACACATACGACTTTGGCTGCAGGGCCGTCGCTAAGCCGAGCGAAGATGGAAGCCACTACAAGCTCCATGCGTGGCTGACCGAGGAGCAGATCGAGCATCTGTCCAAGGAGTACGAGATGGTGCCGGAGGTCTCGCTTCACAGGAGGACGCTGGACAAGAGGGCCAACGCCCCCATCGGAACCGGCGATCGCTTCGCTGCGGGGACCATCTCGCCAGTCGGCCTTGGAACGCAGGCCTCGGGCAAGACCATCGCCAGCATCATGAACGTCGCCGAGATCAAGTCGGCCGCCGACGCCCTCGTCAGGAACTACGGCATCGGCTCCCTCACCCTGCCCTCCAAGACCTTCAACGGCGCCACCCAGTACGCCTACTACGTCGGCGCCGGGACCGACAAGTCAAAGTACCACCTGTACTTCAGCGCCGCCGTCCACGCCCGCGAGCGCGGCGGCCCCGACAACATCATCTACTGGGTGTCCGACCTGCTCGCCGCGAACAAGTCCGGAAGCGGCCTCGTCTACGGCAAGAAGTCCTACACCAACGCCCAGGTCAAGAGCGTGCTCGCCGCCGGCATCGTCTTCTTCCCCCTCGTGAACGCCGATGGCGTCGCCTACGACCAGTCGTCCGGCTCCCTCTGGCGCAAGAACCGCAACACAAAGTCCGGCTCGAGCGGCGCCTCCGTCGGCGTCGACATCAACCGCAACTTCGACTTCCTCTGGAACTTCAAGAAGTACTTCGACCCGTCCGAGGCCCCCGCCTCCACCTCGCCCAGGTCCGAGACCTTCTACGGCACCGCCGCCGCCTCCGAGCCCGAGACCAAGAACCTCGTCTCCGTCTACGACTCCTTCCCCAACATCAGGTGGTTCATGGACATCCACTCCGCCGTCGGCGACCTCCTCTACAGCTGGGGCGACGACGACGACCAGACGACCTCCACCGCCATGAACTTCCTCAACGCCGCCTACGACGGCAAGCGCGGTCCCGTCGGCGATGCCGCGTACAAGGAGTACATCCCGGCCGCCGACCTCGCCAACATCCGGGCCGTCGCCTCCGCCACCGTCAACGCCATGAAGGCCGTCGGCGGCCGCGCCTACACCGCCATCCAGGCCGTTGGCCTGTACCCTACCTCCGGCGCCAGCGACGACTATGCCTTCTCCCGCTTCTGGGCCAAGCCCGGCGTCAACAAGGTCTACGGATACACCTTGGAGTTCGGCCCCTCCGGCAACTTCTACCCGACCTCGGCCGAGTTCAACACCAACATCCTGGACACCAACGCGGGCTTCATGGACTTTGCGTTGGCTGCGATTAGCGTTGGTCTGGTTTAAAGACGGGGGGGAGTGGGAACTGCTTGTCGTCGCTGACATTCATATGATAATGACTTTGGGACGAGCTCAGTGTTGCTTACCAATTGAAAACTAGAAATCCAAACTCATGCCACGCTAGCTTTTTGCTCACAATCTTCACGGCTAACCTGGTCTAATGTGTTATCCAAAGGCCTCCATAGAATTACATCCGAAACCGACTCGGGGCAGATTCCTCTGGCCCGGGGCCGCCCTCTTGTTGTCCGCTCAACTACAGGTTCTGCCCAAGACGCTTTCTCTCTCTCACGTTTTTTTGAGTGCTGTGAAACTGGCTTCTCGATCTAGCATCGTTCTCTCTCAAAACCCGATATCGACAAAGAAGCGTCCAGCAGCGGCCAGACGGTGTCCAAGCTGGTCGGGATTCACTGCTTCGGCGCGTACCTCTCGTTGCGTGGGAAGACAAGGTCGACTCGAATGCCGGCAGGAAGCTGCTGCTCTGCCTTGGGAAAAGATGCGAGGATAGAGGCCAGAAAACACTAACAAAGCTGTGAAGGCATTACCGCGGTAGTTAGGAATGCCGCGATGGAGTGATAGAAAGATGCCGTGAAAGCTCCCAACCCGTTCAGACACCTCTGACCTATTACCTGTCTGGGCCATCCCGGCCTTCATCAGGCACATCTGCTTACACAAGTGTTGCAGACTAACTCACAATAGCTTCATTCGCCTGGGTATACAGCTCCCAGCGTACCCTTCACTTTGCATCAAGTTTTCCTCAAAAGCGGAGGTCACTTATAGATACGAATTCTGCGGTCGATCCTCACTCCATAAGAAAAAAGGTGACAGTAGTGTGAATGCTGTCCTCAGTTGACAGATTGTGGGAGAGATTTGAGGCGAAATCTGTATAAAAGTTGGGTACAGCTGGAGTTTTCGAAGACACCCAGAAGCTTATGAGCCAAAGGTCGACAGTCAAGGTTGAATGATTTGTGCCACTGATCAGGGGAATCAAGTTTCAGAAACTCTATGTCCAGTATGGGTAGATCAAGGACCAACACTGTCAACTGATTTTCGTCAAAGTTGCCCGACCCTATGCATGTGTTGGTTTGTTTTGTAGAGACTTTCAACCTGGCTCGTTTGTGTCTCTTTTCCAGGACAGCCCTAGAAACCTCGTGCTAATTTACAGTTCCAAGTGGCGCGCGAGCGCCAACTCTTTATAAGACCGTTGAGCCCTGTTGCATGTTGACATTGTTTTCAATCGAGCAAATGCGATTAGCCCGAGCCCTCAGAGAACAAACCCGTTGTGAAATAGTGTGTGGCATGAACAATAGGGCGAACACAACGCGTCAAGGTAGCATTTCATGATCATTGGGTACGTTGTGGGGGGTTTCTGATGGCGTCTCTCGCAAAAAGATGCTGGCACTCCTTCACAAGGCTGCCAATGGGGCTGTTATCAGACGGGCGATTGGTTTGTAGTGTGGCGGATCAGTTAGTCAACCTACAAATGTCTAGCAGATGTGAGCCTGCTCTCAACTTGTCACAATGTTTGGCTACTGGACGGCTCCAGGGCTTGACCAGCCCCAGATGCTGACGGCCTGTATTTCCTTGAGCCACGGCTGGTTGATTCTGTTCTTGATGGCATAAATTCATGGTATAATAACTACAGGCTGATATTCCTCGGAAGCGCTACAACGCTTCAGTCACGACGCCCAAGGCCTCACTCGCCCGCTTGACCTTGTCTTCTTCCCACGCAACGCTTTCTTCCGGCAGGACAAAACTTGAAAGCGGCTGGCCGGCGTTCTGGATCAAGGCCTCGATGCCCGGTCCGTTGGTGAACACGATGGCCCTCACGAAACGGCTGCCGTATCCGAGCGTGAACGCCTGGCCGGCCGAGACCAGCAGGGTCTGGCCCTCCCTGACCTCGGTCCACGCGCCCGACTCCCTGAGCTTGACCCTCAACACGCCCTCCTGCACGCAGAAGCAGTGGTCCACCGTCGGGAACGTCAGCCACCTCGCCAGGGGCGAGTCCTTGTACAGCTTCGACGACTCGATGCTCGTGATGGAGAACTTGCCGCCGCACTGCGAGGCGTTGATGAAGGGCCGCGAGAGCACGCCGCCGAGGATGTACCTGGGCCCCGTGTTGGCGCGGAGGAAGTAGGGCTCCAGGGGCGCCGGGAGGACGTTCTCCGAGTCCTGCCAGTCGGCGACCTCGGGTGGCGCGTAGTTGCGCTCAAAGTGCACGTCGAAGCGGTCCTTGGCGGCCATGACCTTGGGGATCAGCAGGCTCTTGAGGTCGCGGTCGTCGTGTTCCGGCACGATGAGCCCTTGGTACTGCTCGCCGACGTAGCGGAAGAAGTCGATCCAGTCGCCCGGCGCGACGAGGCCCAGGGTCTCGGTATGGGGTCCCAGGAGTTCGGGGTTGTGGACGACTTTCTGCGTCACAGTCAGATGGATGCTGTCCCTTGGGCTTGCGAACCAAAGAGTCCCGGGGAGAAAAAAAGAAGAAAAAACTCACAGGGGGGACGTAGGCGAAGTCGCCGGGGCCCATGATGCGGCACTTGTCGCCGTTCCATAGCTTCAGGTAACCCTTGGTCACGAGGAAGACGTCGTGGGCCTCGGCATGCCAGTGGAAGCCGGGGGCATCTGACAAGACGGCACCACTCGAGAAGACGGCGATGCCGCCATTTGTCTGTTTTGAAGAGGCGAGGATGCGGAAGACACCCTTGCTGCCGGGGATGGTGATGCGCTCGCCCTCGAGCTGGTCGATGATGTAGCTCGTCCTGGCATCAGGGGGTGTGGTATGGATGGGGATGCTCATGGTGGGCAAGGTGTGATGTGTCCAACGAATCGGGGAGAGAGAATAATGCTTGTTTCTGACGTCAAAGCATGTGAGTGGGGTTTGCTCAAGGGGGAGTTCTTGGACCTTGATTGGAAATTGGAGATTTGAGAATAGAGAGAAGGGAGGGGGGTTTTGTTTTTGTTGTAGCGACAACTTGTCAACTAGGTCGTCTGGGGAAACGCGAGAGGCGCCAGTCCAGCCTTTAACAAAGCTTCGTTTCTCCGCAAGTTGATGCCACGAAGGAAGTTCAACGGCGCGGGGAGATGTCCAGCTCCGCCCGCCGGACCCGCTGGTTTGGTTTGCGTTGCGCCTTTGGAGACTCCCCTCGGCTCGTCCGTGCGGGATACCGGAGTTCCCGGGTACGAGCCGGAACAGACCCGAAACACCTCCGGAATTCCCGCTGCGTCGTTGTCGTCGCCTCCTCTTGCCACACGGTTCATCTGCCGTTAACTGCCGGACGGCCCCCGGCTCTCGGTGGGAGAATCCAACGAGCATCGAGGTCCGCCATCCATTTCCATCGAGGTTTTGTTAAGCTATCTAGGTTGTCCCCGCCACATTGTTACCCCGGACTTCTTACGGCTGTGTTTGTATTTCTCTCCGCGAGTTTGTGTGGGTGCATAAGGGAAAATCCCCCCCCCCTCACAAACCGCCTAACGCCCCCAAAAGGACCTCCCACAACGAGCCGAGGTGACCGAGTCTCTAATCATGGCGAGCCCAACAACCCCTTTTCGAGCGGTCTACAAGACCATAGGCCAACAAGAGATCGATGTGGATATCTACCTGCCCCCGCCTGGGAGTCCCGATAAGTCATCACACCCGGTCGGTATGCTTCCCCTACAACCCTGGCCAGCTCTACTAGAGTGACCGACAGACTCACGAGGCCATTGTGTGTAGTCATCAACATCCACGGTGGCGCATTCATGCTCGGCTCGTCCAAAATGGTCAACAGGGACCAGGTGGCCGACTGCCTCGACAGAGGGTGGATTGTGCTGGCGCCCAATCACCGCCTGTGTCCCCAGGTCAGCCTCTTGGACGGTCCGATGAGGGACTGCCGTGATCTCCTCGAGTGGGTATACAGCGGCCAACTCCAAAGGGTCCTCGACACAACACAGGGGGGTTCGCACACCGTCGACAATGATCATGTGTTTGCTTTCGGCACGTCGTCAGGTGGCACTCTAGCCCTCAGTTTGGTATGTCGTCGCCCACGTGCCATACATCAGACTTAGCACTCGGCAGTTTGGGTAGTCCGTGCTAACATGCTCGTTTCCATCGCAGGGCTTTGGAGTGCCGCGGCCCGTGGCCGGCATCTTTGACATGTACGGGCCCAGCAACTTCACGCACCCCTTCTGGGAGAAGCCTCTGCCGCACGTCGCCGCCAGACTGCCCCCTGGTCTGACCCAGGACTTCCTCAACAAGGTCTTTGACGAAGACCCTGTTCCCATCGAAGGAGGCGTCTCCCTCGAGGGCCAGGCCCAGGGACCGCCCAACTTTGACGACCCGAGACAGGCCTTCGCCATGACGCAGATCGCCAGCGGCAACGTCATGAAGGCCATCGTGCCCGACGGGAACTGGGACGCCGTCGACCCCCTCAGGAACATCACCGCCTCGTTCCCGCCGACGTTCATCGTGCACGGGCAGGCGGACACCATGGTGCCCCTCGAGCTCAGCCAGGGCCTGTTCCAGGCGCTGAGGGAAAAGGGGGTGAGATCGGGCCTGAGGGAGATCCCGGGCGAGGAGCACACGTTCGCGGCCAGGATGAAGGTGGGATCCCAGACGTGGAACCTGCAGCGGGAAGGGTTCGAATTCTTGGAGAGCCTGATCGAGCGAGTCTGAGCCGTCCGATAGGGCAATGCAATTAACTCAGTTTCGGCTTGGCTGCCGGTTCGGACTGTCGTGGACAAGCACGCAACCACTTACTTTTGCCCTTTGCCGAAGCCCAGTTTCCGTCGAGTTGTAGTCTACATACGCTTGAACCATGCTGTCACGCGCAAAGTCCAAATCGATCCGAAACGCAATTCGCGTCTCTCGGATGATCCGTAGCACACCTCGGTGGAACTGTCAGCGAGTGAAATGTTGGGCACAGATTACCAACCGTCGGGTTACGGGAACTACATCGGCTTTTGTACCTTCATATCTGTATGTGTGCGTGTCAAGCCTGCAGCAGACAGGCCCCATTCACTAGTTTGATATGCCGATCGAATGCAGCTTAGTACTATCTGGGGACCCCGCGTTGTCTTCCCCCTCTCAAAGCGTTGAAGAAAGTCTGGGGTGCAGCCGGGAACTCCGGTCGTCGCCCGGATCGATCCCGGGGCCAGCGTTGCCCAGAGTCAGTGGGTTGTCGTCGAGGCCTCGAGCCGGTCAAAGCTTGATATAACTCTCCGATGTCTATCAACCCAGCTGGAAATCGGGGTTTCTGGATAGTGACAGATATCCCACCCACCTCCCTATCCATCAAACATCGGCGACTCGAGTCACCGACATCCCGTGTCCCTTGAGAAGCCAGAGCTCGACATCCGACACAGCCAGCCAACCTTCTTTGCAACTTTGTCCAGTTCTCTGTTTGTGCGTTACGCTGGGTCGTGGGCACATTTCGAACGAACCCGGGTCGGCGTTACTACTCCGCCGACGACAGAGGCAACTCGCGGTCGACCAACCACCGGCCAAATTCCGTGTTGAGTCGTCCTCGATATGGACTCACCGCGTGAGGAACCCCGCAAGGATGGCCTCATTGTTGACAAGATCGACGTGCAACACAACGAGGACGCGCTGCGGGAGACGGACCGCCAGATGAGCGCGTGGCAGTGCCTCCGTCAAAACCCCAAGATCGTCTTCTGGACTCTCTACGCCAACAGCAAGTTGTCCCTCCCCAGTAACAAACGTCTCGGCATAGAAGACTAACAATGGCATCCTCTCAGTCGGTTCCACTCTTGTTGGCTTTGAGAACCTTGCACTCTCCGTGTGTCTGGCGATGCCGGCATTCCAGTAAGTAGAATCTGCATACTCATATCCCCCCCCCTTTAGCACACAGAACTCAGCTAACAAGCACCAACCTCCCCTTCGCAGGAAGACCTTTGCCACGGAAGTCAACGGCCAACTCATCATCCCGGCCTACTGGCAGTCGGCCTGGAGCGCCATGTACAACGTCATGATGATCTTTGGCTCCTTCGCTGCTGGCTATATGCAGGACTGGCTCGGCCGCCGGTCCGTCATTCTCCTGGCCTCGGTCGTGGCCGCGGCGGGCATCGCCGTCACCTTCGTCTCGAAGACGTCCCCCCAGTTCCTCGGCGGCAAGATCATCGCGGGCTTCTCGGTTGGCCTGTTCACAACGACGACGCAGACGTACGTGTCCGAGATTGCGCCGCTGCCGATCAGGGGCATGGCTCTCTCGGTCAATACCATCATGATGGTAAGCTATCTTCTTTTTACACCCCTCCCCTCCCCTCTTTGAAGGAACGACGTTTCTAACCAAAATCCTCAACATGCAGAACCTGGGCCTTCTCATCGCCATCTCGACGAGCTTCTCCCGCGTCGCCATCATGGACGAGTCCGCCTTCCGCGTCGTCTTCGCCGCGGCCTGGGCGTTCCCCGGCATCATCGCCCTCGGGCTGCCCTTCCTCCCGGAGTCCCCGACGTGGCTAGTCTTCAAGAACCGGCACGACAAGGCCCGGAAGGCCCTCCAGCAGCTCTCGGGCCCGTCGGAGGACATCGACGCGCGTCTGGCGCAGATCATCGACAACGTCGAGACGGAGCGGCGGATGCAGCTCGAGGCGGCCTCGTTCGCCGAGTGCTTCCGCGGCACCAACTGGCGGCGCACGCGCATCATCCTCATCTGCTTCTACGTCCCGCAGGTCATCGGCGCCGTCCTCTCGTCCAACGCGCCCTACTTCCTCAACCAGACAGGCCTGTCGAGCGCCACGGTGCTGATGCTCGTGCAGGTCGGCATCGCGGCCGGCGTCGTCTCGGCGCTCGTCAACGCGTTCCTGATGATGCGGCTGCGGCACAGGCCGCTCATGTTCTTCGGCGTCGGCGTCTGCGTCGCCATGTACTTCGCCATGGGCGTCGCGGCGGCGTTCCCCAAGACGCAGACGTCGCTGCTCGTCATTGGCATCGCGCTCGTCTTCACGTCCATCTCATACGGGCCCGCCGTGGGCGCGTCCATGGCGGTGGCGGGCGAGGTGTCGGCGTCGAAGCTGCGGGCCAAGTCGCTCGGCATCGGCGTGGCCTTCTCGTCGGTCGTGTCGACGATCTGGACCATCGTCCTGCCGTACCTCTTCAACGTCGACCAGCTTAACATGGGCGGGCATATTGGGTGGATCTTCTTCGGCATGGGCATCCTGATGCTGTTCGTGCTCTACTTTGACGTGCCGGGCACCAAGGGCCGCACGTTCGAGGAGCTGGACATCATGTTCGAGCTGGGCATCTCGGCGCGCAAGTTTGAGAAGTACAAGCTCAATGAAGGACCTGCGGATACGGAGTGAAGAGGTTTTATTGCACAGGGGAGGGGTGGTTTCTTTTTGGTCGCAATTGTTTCGAGTTATCAATAGTCTACGGATGCCTCTACACGTACATACGCGGAGTTGTCGTGAAGACTGCTTCAGTACGTACAAAAGACAGCACGTATAGTTGGACAACTCTTTTGGCGCATTTCACCGCAGTTACTTTCTACTCTAAACTCTTGTGTGTTGTGTACTGCCAGGGGTTTGGAGCAAGACTATGCAAGTTGCTTGTTGATCGACGCTGTGTGTGACGATGAATCCCACATGTTTCGGCCCTTCTCCAGTCGATGCGACATCGGCGGCAAAGCCGACGTAAACAAACCCGGAATTCCCGGCACCAGGTGGAGTCGGCTCGACCCCGCAGGGATTGTTTGTGACGAGTGATTACTGATGGAAGTGGGAGCGGGAGTTTGCTGGTGAATGAGATGAGTTGCATGCTGTAAAGTTAACAGAGAGAGCCTCAACTCCAAGGGATCAGGTGAACGAGATCATGAGGTTCGTCTAATATGATAGAACCAGCGAGCATTTCAGCGTACCGATACTGTGTTGGAGTATGGTCCATGCTGGAATCATCCATTCCCCCTCTTTTGTAAGTACATCCATGAGGGGTTTGGTTGCTCTGGAGTCGACCTGGATCAACCACTTCTGAAGTCGCCCTCGGCCTCGCCGTTCCAATAATAACTTCAGGTACTGACTGTACAGAGCACAACGCATGCTTGAACCACCACTTGAAACCCCTGAGAAGATGGGTACAGGGGCTGCTGACCAAGCTCACCAACATCCGACTGAAGAATGACTGAAGAATGACTGACCCCGTCTCTATCCCTGGCTCCCTCCTGGTCTATTCTAGGTCAACACACACACACACACACACACTAACTACGATGTCACCCCACTAAAACATTCCCCGCATCTGCTTGCCAGCCGCCGTTTGTTGTGCGGGGGTGGAGGCCGATCTCTGGCGCGAGTCGTCCCTGTTTCGGATGCGTGTCGACGACAACAACTTTTCACCTTTCCGCACAACGTCCAGCTTTTTTCCACCCCGCCCACGTAATAACTCCAATCAATTCGAACGCGGGTGTTCCGAGAATCGTAAAAAGTCAGGAAAACTTACCACTCTGGCCTGACGCTGTTGATCTAGTTACCCCCCTCCTCTGCTCCCCTCCCCCCCCCTGTTACCCATCTATGGACGCCGGCGCCGAGACCCAACGCACGACGCAGAACTCGGGAATCAAGGTCCGCCGCCCCCGGGCCGCCCGAGCATGCGACCTCTGCAGGGCAAAGAAGAACAAGTGCGATGAGCTGTACCCCTGCACGTACTGCAAGAGTATGTTTAACTGGAGATTGCGATGCGTCAAATCCCTCATCTGGATGTGTTGGTGTGTGTTTGTGTGTTGGTGTGCGTTGTGTGAGGCTGACGGGGTCCAATTCAGATCGGAATGCGACATGTGTCTACAAAGGCCAGGACATGTCAAGGAGGCTTTTCACTCCAGAGTACGCAACCCTTGGTTCAACACAACCCTCACCTAGAGTCATGGCTCATCTCACAACAACCCCCTGTCTAGATATGTGAGACAGCTGGAAGAACAGGTCAAGAGGCTCTCGGCCATCGCCGAGTCCGTGAAAGCGCCATCGACGGATGACAACGCCTCGGCGATGGCCAACACCGCCGCCCCGGAGTTCCCCGACGGATACTCGCCCGACGACCGCGGTCTCCAGAGACGGCTGTCCCGAAGTACCGCGGCCGGAGGGTCGCCCTCGAACGCCGCCCGGTCACGGAACGCCGCCGGCCAGGAGATCTCGGGCGTCAACCGCCACACGCGCAACGTCGAGTTCTACGGCAGCTCGTCCTCCGTTGCGCTGCTTTCCCACGTGCAGCGGACCGGCGACGACGAGCCCGTCATCTCACCGGACCTCGGCTCGGACGCGGGGACCCTTCTGTCGAACCTCCACAACCCGGCCTTCTCGTCCCCCTCAGCCACAGACCAGGTCCAGACCCAGACCCAGACCCCTGGCGGCGCGTCCTCCTCTACCACCACCGCCGCCGACGCCGCCTTTACCACCGCCGAGGCCAGGTCCTCCACGCGGCCAACGACGCATTACCCGCAGTGCCGGCACTTCCTGCAGAGCTTCTTCTCCAGCATCCACTACGTGCACCCGATCCTCGACCGGAAGCTCTTCTTCGACCGCTGCGAGGAGTTGTGGGCGCGGCCCGGCGACGTCCGCGAGCCGTCGAGTTTCGTGGCGCTGTACTATAGCATCCTGTCTCTCGGCGCGCTTGTCGGCGTGCGGGAGGACGAGCCGGTGGACGGGGTCGGGAACCTGCAGTGGAGCCGGAGGTTCTTCGACGAGGCCAAGAGGCGGTGCGACCAGCTGGGGATGGTCACCGACCTGGAGATGGTCCAGTGCTACTTCTTTCTTGTGAGTTGATTGATGGACCGTTAGGCGCTGGTTGTTTGTGAGACTGACATGTCGTTTTACAAGGCGAAAGTCTGTCAGAACGAGTTGAACGCTCACTGTAAGCAATCCGTCATGTGTCTTGCTTGGTCAGGTTACGCGAGATCTCCTAACCCGTGGTTGCGTCAGGGTCGTACATGTACGTCGGACTCGCGGTGAGGACAGCGCTCGCAATGGGCATCAACCGAGAACCCGGGGCGGATGTCAAAAAGGAACCAGCTCTGCTCAGAGCAGAGTCGAGAACGTGGTGGTAAGAAGCCCGATGAAATCAGAAGAGGTGAGAGGTTCACTAACAGTAGTTCCAGGGGCCTATATTCATTGGAAACGTGAGGACAAAGCGGAGGCCAACTTCACACGCGCGTCCGACACGCTGACTTGTCACAGAGAAATGTCCTTCTCCATGGGTAGACCAGACACGCTCGGGGCGGACTTGTACCACAACCGGCTGTTCCCAGTCATCGGGGAAGCGGAAACCGAGTCCTCCGCCGGGGGCTCGGAGCTCGTGGACCCGCCGTCGTGCGCCATCATCAAGTGCATGGTGGACTACTCCAAGATCATCAGGAGCATCTGCCTGGGAATCTACCTTCCTGAGACGACAGTGCCTCGGACGGTCCAGCTGGCGCACCAGATCGACCAGGACTTGCAGCGGTGGGCTGAGGACCTGCCGGAGGCCATCCGTCCGACGACCTCGGTCGAGCCACGGTCGCTGAAGAGCGTCCGAGAGGCGCAGTGGATGAAGAGGCAAAGACTCGTGTTGACGATGCGTGAGTGCTTGCTGTCTTTGGACCAGAACTGCATCGCGATCCCGGGTTGCTAATGCGGATTACAGGCTTCCTCAACATTAGGATCCTCCTCTTTGGGTCGATCATTCTCACATCGACGTCGGCCGAGAGGGCGTCCATCCCAGGCTCGCAGGAGGGCATACACTTGTGCCTCGAGGCGGCCAAGCAGACCATCGAAATCATCTACCAGACGTACCAACATCACGACTTTTTCAGGACTTGGTACGTTATCCCCCATTACCAGAGCCAGCTGCCTGGGTCCTGTCCCGAACTAACCACCCCCGGCCCCAGGTTCTACAACACGACGTACACCGTCTTCGCGGCGTCCATGATTCTGGTATACGTGACGCAGGAGGCCACGGAAGCGGAGGCGCCGGCGCTCCTGAAGCTGGTGGCGATGGCCATTGAAATCCTCGAGACCATGGACGAGTGCGTCGTCGCCCTGCGGTCGGCGAAGTTGCTGCACAAGGCCATCGAGAAGGCCGAGAAGCGGTTCTCGGCCTCGGCCTCGTCGACGCCGGGAGCGGGGGCTGGGGCGGCGCAGCAGCAGCAGCAGCAACAGCAGCAGATCCCGGCGATGCCGCCGGCGGACGCCATGCTCCAGCTGAACCACTACTGGGGCCCGCTCAACATCCTGGACAACGAGATGGATTTCGGGTTCGCGATGCAGTTCGCCGACTTTGAGGGTACGAACTCGCTGTTCATGGCCCTCGACGACCCGAGGGCGATGCAGTAGCCGGACCGCAGATAGATAGTCATGCAGACACTCGCACGCCCATAGGGGAAAACCGTAAACATGACTCTAGACTCTAGCAATGGTGTGCCATTGCTTGTCCTGCTGTTGCCTGCTTCGTCCGGCTGATGGCCGAATTGAAGCTGTGACAGAACCGTTCACGAGTCCCGTCCCCAGAGATGATGGCGAACCAAGTGACGGCTTGACAGACGTATGCAATCCAGACAACTGCCGGAAACGATTGCCATGAACGCGTATTTGGCCTTTTAAATAGCGTGCATGGAGCCCGGAGATTCCTGCTGACGCCGGAAGGCCGGCAACAGTCGGGGAAGTCCCCCGTGCCACTCGGAAAAGCCGAGGCAACTGGAGCTGAGTGTGGGGTCGAGTAGGACTTGACGGAGAGTTTTGCCCTAGACGGGGATCGATCTCGCGGGGGAGATTCCGGGGTCGGTCAGGTCGGGGGGGCGATTGGCCGACTGTTGCCATCGTCACATGGAGAAGGACAGACGCGGATATTTTGACGGTGTTTTCGGAGTAAACAATCGCATATACGACCTGTTCTGCTTCAATGTTAAAGGCGCACGCTGCCCTAGACTTTGTTCGGCCATTGTCACCATTATTACTATCATCACGAGTCAGCCTAGAGTCTAGAGTCTCTATCTCTGTCTAGGACAACACCCTTTAGATAGTCCGACAGAACATCACTCACTCTCATTCTCATCCTTACTCTTACTCTCATCCTCTCACTCTCATCCTCACTCTCATCCTCACTCTCACTCCCATTCTCACTCCCATTCTCACTCATCATCCTCATGACGTCTCAAGTCGAAGACAGAGACTTCACGTCTCTGCTCTCGGAGCTCACCCTCGATGAGAAGATCACCCTGCTCTCGGGAAGGGACTTCTCAACCGCAGCAGGCGTCCCCAGACTGAACATTCCTCCCATCAAAGTAAGTCTCACTCATGAAAACAGAATTTAAGACTCCAGAGACTCACACCAACCACCAGGTCGCAGACTCCATCGCCGGCGTCCGTCCGAGCGGGCTCACGGCAGACATGACGACGGCCTGCTTCCCGAACACGGCGTGCCTCGGCTCGACATGGGACGCCGCACTTCTCAGCCGCCTCGGCGAGCAGCTCGCACACCAGGCCCGCGACAAGAGCGCGCAGGTGGTGCTCGGCCCGACCATCAACATGCACCGCGACCCGCGCGCCGGCCGCAACTTCGAGTGCTTCAGCGAGGACCCGCTGCTGTCCGGCCAGCTCGCCGGCGCCATCGTCAATGGCGTGCAGAGCCGCGGCGTCGGCTCGTGTCCGAAGCACTTTGTGTGCAACGACTCGGAGACGCTGCGGCACTTTTACGACGTGCGCGCGAGCATCGACGGCCGGACGCTGCGGGAGGTGTACATGGCGGCGTGGCAGCACTTGCTCCGGACGGCGAACCCGACAGGCATCATGACTGCGTGAGTTCCTTGGCGGTGGGTATGAGTATTGTTGGAGATTCGATGGCTGACTATCTCGCTTGGTGATAGATACAACAAGGCCGACGGCACGTTCTGCAGCGAACACGGCCCCCTGATCGAGGGCGTCCTGCGCAAGGAATGGGGCTTTGAGGGCATCGTCATGTCCGACTGGTTCGCGGTGCACAACGTCGTCGAGCCCATCAAGGCGGGCCTCGATCTCGAAATGCCGTTCCCCGTGTTCAGGGGAAAGAGACTGGCAGCGGCGGTGCGGTCCGGTGAGGTCACCGAGGCCGAGATCGACGCCCGGGCACTCAAGATGCTGGACCTCCGGAACCGGACACGGAGCTGCCACGGCGAGCGGCCCGAGAGGTCCGAGATCAGCGAGGAGACGAACAAATTGGCGAGGGAGCTCGCGGCGGGAGGAATCGTGCTTCTGAAGAACGAAAGGGGGGCCCTGCCGATCAGCCCCTCGGACGCGCCCAAGATCGCCCTTATCGGGGAGTTTGCCGGGACCCCAGTCGTCACCGGAGGCGGGAGTGCCTCCTGCAAGCCGCAGTACATGCACTCGCCATTCGAGGTCCTCAAGGAGACGTTCCACGGTGACAATAACGTCCGATATCACGCCGGCGTCCGGACGCGGCGGGTCATCCCCCTCGCACCGACGGCGCAGCTCACCTCGGACGACGGGCGTCACGGCATCGACGTCCGGTACTACAACGACGACGCGCCGGAGCCCATCCTGACCGAGTTCCAGGAGAAAGCCGAGGTCTGGATGCTGGGCGAGTTCAAGCCCGGGCTGAAGGTGCCCGGCTCCCGCGTCGAGCTGAGCACGAAGCTGACGCCCGAAACGACAGGGGAACACACCCTCGCCGTACGAGCGACGGGCGAGTTCTCCCTCACCGTGGACGGGCGTGAAGTCCTCTCGGGACCCCAGAAGGAGATCGCCACGGAGCAGTTCATCTTCAACCACGTCAAACTCGAGACGAGGGTGCAGATTCCCATGAACGCGGGCCAGGCCTACGCCATCAGACTCTCCAACAGGTCCTGGGACCACCTCGTCCAGGGCGAGCCCACGCCCTACGCGGCGGCCCTCTGCTTCGAGGAGTACCGCTCCGACGAGGCCGCCATCCAAGAAGCCGCCGAGCTCGCCGGGAAGTCGGACGTCAGCATCGTCTACGCCGGGCGCAACGAGCAGTACGAGTCCGAGGGGTACGACCTCGAAGACATCCGCATGCCGGCGAACCAGACGGCGCTAATCAAGGCCGTTGCGGCGGCCTCGCGGGGCCGGACGGTCCTCGTGCTGCACTGCGGCAACCCGATCGACGTCAGCGCCGTCGTCGACGACGTGGACGCCGTCCTGCTCGCGCACTTCCCGGGCCAGGAGGGCGCGCGGGCGACGGCGGAGATCCTGGCGGGCGAGACGAATCCGAGCGGGCGCCTCGCGACGACGTGGTTCCGGACGCTGGAGGACGCGCCCAGCTTCGGCGATTTCCCGGCCACGAAGACCGAGGACGGTAGCCTCTGCCTCAGGTATGCAGAGGGTCTCGGGGTGGGATACCGGCACGCCGAGGCGGCGAGGCGGGCGAGGTGGGAGTTCGGGTACGGGCTTTCGTATACCTCGTTCAGCTACTCGGACCTCGCGGTGGCCGTGGTCGACGAGTCTTCTCCCCCTCCTTCCTCTTCCGTTTCTTCTTCTACGAGTGGTGGTTCCAAGCTGCGCGTCTCCGTCACAGTGACCAACACGGGGTCCCGGGCCGGGCGAGAGGTGGTGCCGCTGTACGTGACGCCGGCCGAGGCAGCAGCCGTCTGGAGGCCGGCGCGCGAGCTCAAGGCGTTCGACAAGGTGCTTCTGCAGCCGGGAGAGTCGAGAGAGGTGGTGCTCGAGGTCGAGGTTAAGGTGGCGTGCAGCTACTGGGACGAGGCGGCAAAGGCTTGGAGGCTGGAGGAGGGACGGTACGGCGTCCAGGTCGGCGATCGCCACGGGGACTTTTCGGTGCTCCGGGGTTCGGTCTGGAACGGGCTGTGATGGCATTTTCTACATCCGATTTGAGAGATAAAGGGGCGACGGGAGGGTATGATTATGGGATCTTAGGCCCTTTTGATGGGTGATGGTGGCTGGATAAATTCGTTGGTACGGCGCAACGATCGTTGTGGTGTTTTGGCGCTGGCTTTGTGCTCGTAGTTTGCAAGGAAAAGATATCTATCTCACTTGGGCATTGATCCAGACCTCGATCTACCACAGAGTCCTGCATCCTGAAGCCATGAGCCTCCCACGAGACGTACAACTCAGCGGGCGTCCCGCGACCAAAGTCCAGATCTTTTTGATCCCGTTTGATCCCGTTTCGGCCGCGTGAAAGAATAGTGTAGCCTATCCCATTGCTTGCGTAACTAACCCTCTATGTTAGAAGACCCCCAAGATGATGGTGGGTGGCCGGCCATATCCAATGGCGCTCTCACCCTGCCATAAATCGGGGCATATATCGGGGCATTGCATCGTTGTCCAAATTCAAGATATTTTCTGTCAGTCTGTGTGGTGTATCACATGACCATGAAATTCATCAGCCACCTGCGAGATGTAGACGAAATCGACTTCAGAGAAGCAAGTATCCCTAGTTCCAACAGAAAGTTTCCTCTTATTATTTCTAAACCCCTCTTCATTCTCTATGTATATCCCAGCAGATATATTTAGCTGTTCAACTTGTCACGGTCGCTACTGTTAAGGACCTATAAGCATTAGAGACTAGAGCCTAGGGATAAGATTCCACATAACGAAGTACTTGATTTAGTGTAAGAATCACCGCAGTAAGTCAACATACCCACTTTTGGAACACCCCCTCATTTGGAACACCCAGAATGAAGCTATCCCCAACATCACCACCATCTTCAATTAATTATTGACTAGGCCTAGATGCCACCACAATACAGCTTTCAGCTTCACTAGGGGTATCAGAGTCGCTGGATTCATCTGTGATATCCTCTTTTTCGCCAGCCTCAATCTGAGCCTTCTGGATGTCCTCAATATTGGCGAACTTGGTGTTTGGGTCGATCTGGACTGTCCTTCTTTTCCTTGCTGCAGTATTGGTGACTTGGGCCTGCAGGAGCTCCAGCTTATGCTGGGCAGTAGCCAGCTCATAGGCCTGCTCGCTGAAGCCTTTTTTCACCTTCCGGAATAGAAGGCGTTGAGTGAAGGCATCATTCTCTAGCTCTGTGAATAGCTTCAACTGCCCAGCCAGATCCTTCATCTTCCTTGGCGTCGACCACACTACTGCAGACGACGCAGATGCCCATCCTTCAGCTTCCTTGCCTTCCTTGCCTCCAGACTGCCCTTTGCTGACCTGATCTGAAGATGCTGATGGCTTTGGTGTTGTTGGGAGTAGGAGGGAGCTCATCAGAGGCTTCGCCATAGAGACAGGCCATAACCCTGTCCATTTCCAACCACTTCTGATGTTCTGCATCGTCATACCTGCAGTACGAGCCTTCTGATAACAGCCTATAAAGTTCCTCTTGCCTACAATAGTAGAGTCATTCCACTGACTAAGGTATCCAAGCTCCTTCCTATAGGCTGCCTTTACAGGGCTGAAGACTGACTGGTCAAGTGGCTGGAGCACATGGGAGGTATGTGGTGGTAGGAACAATAGATGGATGTTATTAATATAGCAGAGCCACATAAAGTCCGTCGTTGTGTGACTCCCATGGCCATCAACAACCAGCAGTCTGGCCTCCTCCTTGCCCTCCTGGCCCTCCTTGCCCTGGGAGGCAGTCTGAGGGATAGTCTGAGGGATGAAGACCTTCTGCAGCCATTCAACTGCAGTGTCGTCTGTAGTCCATCCATTCTCTGTTGCAGTGAACTGCCATCCTTCATAAGGGCCAAGGTCTAGAGGAAACCACTGCTGCTGGACTGTCTTGCCCTTATATATAATGAGGGGATCAAGGGCATGGCCCAGGGCAGAGATGCATTCGATGATGGATACCCATGCCCTTGATCCAGGCTGTTTCTTGCGTACAGACTTCGTCTCAGACATGCCCAGCACCAGCCCATTAGATCCCTGGCCCTCAAGGATACCAGTCTCATCCATGTTGTATCTATTGGATGGTTTAATGCCCTTGACCTCTGGTATGGCGAGGAGTTTGAACCAGTCCCTGATAACCTCAGTAGATGCTCCATTAACACGTCTAGAGTCAATAAGGCGACTTCTCTGGACCTTGATAGATGGGTTTCTCTTTAGAAAGGCATGGATCCAGCCCTTTCCTATAGGCTCCTTGTCCCCCATAGCACAGAGGATTCGTTCTGCGAATGCCCTCACTTGTTGATGGGTTGGGGCAACACCAAGGGCATGCTGGATTCGCACCCATTCAGCCAACTTAGCCTCCTGGTCAGGGGAAAGCCTCTGAAGGTCTGAAAATGCTGCTGCCCTTGCCTGGGTGCCTGTGAGACGGTTGTGGAGGGTGGTAATTGGGATGCCATATTCGCGGGCTGCCTTCCTTAGGCTTTGGCCGTCTGAAACAGCCTGGATTGCCTGATTGACTTCATACTCGGTATACTGGGCCATAAGGCAGGAATAAAGGTCCTCTGAAAAAATGAGGTTATTTGCATAAGGTATGAAATTGTTGTGATAGTTCGAAGTTGGAGGAAGTAGGAGGCTGGTGGTGGGGTTGAGGCATTTTTAGGTGTTCCAAATGAGGGGGTGTTCCAAAAGTGGGTATGTTGACTTAGTTGGCTCGGCAGACAAACTGGCCTAGGCGAAGATTAGATTTGGCTGTAGAATGGTAAGGAACGAATTGGCTACTACTTGCGCTTGCTGACTTGTAGTCATCTGCTAAAAAGAGTCTCAGCGCATCTTTACACACTAGGCGGCCAGTACCCAATTTAGACCAATTACTTCCCAAAAGTCAAGCTGAACATTATGGAAATCGACAAGCCATGCTACTCTAAGTAGACCTACAAGAAACCTTAGGCTACCATCCTTTTTTGGCGACTAGTCATTGATAATGTTCCTTAACGAACTTAGCACTAAGGTTACAGCTGGCAAGCTGATGGACATCCTCGTCGATGACGGCGGCTACATTGCGGTCTAGCAGATGAAGTCCCTACAGCAGCTGTGGAAGTCCCCTTGCCACGGAGGAATCTGTGTTGTTAAGGGCTTGCAAACCAGCTTTATAGACAACTACAGCAGTGGTCACAAAAGGGCCAACCTCGCTAAGACTACAACCCTACGCTGGATCCACAAGCTTGTTGAAAAACACAATGTCTCTGCTGCTGCACATTCTAGTAAAGAATGCTTAGGCTGCTAAGATTGGAAGCATTGACTGTATACCAAAGTTGTACGTATTGACCAAGAAGGAGAAGGGAGCCCGGTGAGGAATTTCGATGGATGAGAATGGACAGGTTAGGATGAGCTTGAGCATGACGGGCTGCTATAAAAAGACGTTCGGTCTGCTTCCTGGTCAAGGAGACACTCTACAGCGTTTAGTCATCAGATTGATTTCATCTGAAAAGACCGCAGAAACCGTCCCACATTTTTGGTCGAGGTTTACGCAGGGATTCTTGTCGAAGCAGACTTCAGGGTCCCCAGGCTGATCGCGGACAGAGATGGGCATTCGTTGACTCAAGAGAAACGCGAGGTCTCCGACCCCGCTAAACAGGCATAGGCATGAGCATGCACAAGTTAACCGCGTAAGGTTCACATCAAGCCAAGATGGACTGATCTCTTTAGAGTACGCCATCCTGGATCACACAACGTGCAGCTCTATGGTCATGACGTAGGCGGCACTGACTCTCGTATTAATGAAAGACGGGTTGTTGATCCACGCAGAGCTCCACGGCCCCATCACGCGGATGCAAAACCGGTCGTCCCCCTGTTGGTCTCTCAATGCCATGGATCTAATACCGCCAGGTCCGAAATGCCACTTTCCCGTCCACTATTAACACCGAAGATCCATTGATATACCCTGTTCTTCCGTATTAGATGGATACGCTCCCTCCAATCATCCCTCCGGCTGCAACCCAACGCGGGTTCATTTGGGGGATCGCTTCCGTCTCGACCCGTCAAATTAACATCCGTCGCGGAGGTCGAAATATGCAGTCGGAGCCTTATTGGGCAGGTGACATGAACGTCATGCCGCGATCCTTGGTGGTGATGATGTACTTCAGAAGCGGTCTCCGCCTCTCGTCGTGAGCTGAATGGCTCTCGGCTCCTCTTCTTTCTCACCTCTCTCTCTGGGTATTTGTGTAAACATACCCTGACACTCGTTCAACATCGACTTACCCTCACGACTCCCGACCTCCGGCCTGCGACCATGCGCCCGGGAACAACTCTCGCAGCGCTCCTCGGGGCCGCCGGCGCCGCCGAGGCGCTGCACCAGTTCGCCCCGCGATCCCGATCTGCCAAAGAGGCCGGCCCCGGCGATACGGCGCCGAAGCGGTACATCGTCGAGTACAAGTCCCGCGTCCACGTCGCCCGCGTCGCCGCGAGGATCGCCGCCAGATCCGCCGGCGGCCTCCGCGGCCTCCGCGTCGTCAAGGAGTTCGACTCGGACATCTTCCCCGGCGTCACCGTCGAGTGCGAGCGCGAGACCGAGAGCGAGTGCAGTCCCGGCTCGGTGCAGCGTGCGCTCGACAGCCACGGTGACGGCGAGGCGGTCGTCGCCTCGGTGTACAAGGCGCAGATTCTGCAGATCCTGCCGACGGTCGAGGGCGAGTCGTTCAGCGACGATGCCGCCGCGGTGAACTACTCGGTCCATGGCCTCACGGGAGTCGAAAAGCTGCACGAGGACGGTATCCTCGGCGAGGGGGCCACGGTGGCCATCGTCGACAGTGGTGTCCAGTACACTCATCCCGCGGTATGTCTCCGAGAAGAGGACGATCCCCCGACTTGGTGAACACAGGACGAAACTGACTCTCGATAGCTCGGGGGCGGCCTCGGCCCAGAGTACACGGTCACCGGGGGCTACGATCTCGTCGGCGATGCCTGGCCGAACGTGCCGGCCCAGCCGGACAGCGACCCGATGGACCAGTACGGTCACGGAACCCACGTCGCCGGCATTATTGCCGGGAAGAGTGACAAGTAAAGGAACTATCTGGTCCCCATGTCGTTCCGCAGACAGCTAACGCCACCAGGTTTGTCGGAGTTGCTCCCAAAGCCAAGCTGCTTTCTTTCAAGATATTCGGCAGCACCGGCTACTCCAACGAAGAGACCGTCATCGAAGGTTTCCTCAAGGCCTTCGACTCTGGTGTGAGTTGAAGACAAGACATTTCCACAAAACCTCCAGAACGAACTCATCTCACACACGCACATCGCAGGCCGACATCATCAGTGCCAGCGTCGGGGAGGGCAGCGGCTTCACCACCAACGCCCTCGCCGTCGTAGCCTCGAGGATCGTCGACAAGGGCGTCGTCGTGGCTTTCGCCTCCGGCAACTCCGGCGAGGACGGCCCATTCCAGATGGCCAACGGCGCGTCCGGCGAGAGTGTCTTGACCGTCGCCGCATCCGACCCCGGAGTGTTTCCCGCCCAGGCGTTCACGGCCGACTTCAACCTGAACGGCACATCCAACAAGACCCAGATCGCCTACGTGCCCGGCTCCGGCTTCTTCCCGAACACAATCGTCGACTGGCCCATCACACCCATCTCCCTCAACGCCTCGATCGAGAACGACGCCTGCCAGCCCCTCCCCAAAGACACGCCCCGGCTGAACGAGACCATCGTGCTCGTCCGCCTCGGCGGCTGCACCACGACCGACAAGCACAACAACGTCGCCGCCCTCGGCGCCCAGCTCGTGCTCTTCTACAACGATGGCGAGATCTACAAGAGCCCCGTCAGCTCCGGCCGCGTCGGGCTCACCGGCGCCGTCGAAGCCGCCGCCGGCGAGGCCATCGTCAAGACCATCCTCGCCGGAGGCACCGTCAAGGCCTCCTTCGACGTTGACACGGAACACTACGTCGGCATCCGCAACGCTGGCGGTGGCCGGCCCGCCAGCTACTCGTCCTGGGGCAGCACCTTCGACCTCGCCCTCAAGCCCGACGTCGCGGCCCCGGGCACCCGCATCCTGAGCACGTACCCGACCGACGGCTACCGCGTCCTCAGCGGCACGAGCATGGCAACGCCCTACATCTCCGGCATCGCCGCCCTCTGGGTCGGCCGGTTCGGCGGCCGCGCGGCGCACAAGGACGACCCGGAGTGGGCCCGCCGGCTCATTGCCCGCATCACAACGACGGCCCGCGCCGTCCCCTGGGCCGACTGGTCCACCAGCGCCACCGACTACGGGTTCTGGGCGCCCACGACCCAGGTCGGCGGCGGCTTCGTGGACGCCGGCAGGGTCCTGGGGTACACCACCGAGCTGGGCTTCGACGGCCGCAAGTTCGAGCTCAACGACACGGCGCACTTCACGGGGACGCACGCGGTGGACCTTACGAACCGCGGCGACGAAGCCGTCACGTACACGTTCTCCCTGCAGGACGCCGGCGGGTACGAGGCCTACAAGCCCTCTACGCCCGGCGAGGTGCGGTCCTTCGTTCCGGGCATTAATCTGTACGCCGAGACAGTCCCTATCAAGCTTACCCCCGAGGTCTTGCTGCCGCAGGAGATCACTGTGGCGCCGGGCGAGACCACGTCTGTCGAGTATGTCTCTTTTGCCTATGAATATCTCACCCATACCCAGGTCTTCGTAGTGGTCTAACGGTGGCATAGGTTCTCATTCAGCGTCCCAGAGGGCGCCAACCAAAAGGCCTTGCCAGTGTACAGTGGTAAAGTCCTCATCAGCGGCAGCAACGGCGAAGAGCTGGGCATTCCCTACTTTGGTAGGTTTCCTGCGGCTCATCTGTTCCACAGTTCAACAATAACTTATTGCACCCGCAGGTGTCGCGTGTGACCTCAGGGAAACCATTGAGAACATCTGGGCCTACGGATGGAATTATCCCTTCCTCATGTCCGGCGTAACGGATACCAGGATCGAACAAAAGTCCAAGTATGTCCCCCAATTCGCAGACATCAAGGCCCCACAAGCTCACGCATTATAACCAGCTTCACTTTCAACCTCACCCGAGATGCACGCGACTTCCCGAGGCTCAACACCATGCTTGTTTGGGGAACTACCGAGTTCCGCTGGGACGTACGTTGAACTACTATCCTCCTTGCTTAACTCGAAAAAAGAGACACAAGCACTGACCGCAGTCTCCAGGTCTTCTCCGGGAATTACACTGAAGCCCAGTGGTCCTACCCGCCGGTGGCCGGCCAGAAGGGCTTCGTCGGCTCGGCCACCAGCTGGAACGGCACAGCGGATTTCTCCTCGTTCGACCCCAGCCAGGACAATGAGGATGACATCTTCTCATTCCCCCTTTACTCCCAGTCCCGAGGAACTCCCAAGTTGTACAACTGGCTCGGTCGCTTCGCCGACGGGTCCCGCGTTCAGCCGGGCTCGTACAAGTAAGATGTGCCCCGGAAACGAAGGAGGGGTTGCAGCCTGTACTGACCGTGGCAACAGATTCAGAATCGCCGCTCTGAGGCCCTTTGGACTTCCAGAGGTCTCGGGGGACTGGGATATCTGGGAAACCCCGTCCATCACCGTCCTGCCTTTGGACAAATGAGTGCGGCCAGAAGCTAGAGGAGTGCTTCTTAATCCGATTCTTCCTCTCTATTTGATACTCTAGGGGAAACAAGATCCGTGCTCCCGCATGGTTGGTACATTGAAATAAAAGTCAAGTGATGACACTGGTTGGGCTTTTCTACTACGCCCGCAGGAACGGGCGTTCGGAAACCAAGAGCTTGATCTGATAGCCGAAAATTGAAAGCAAACGTTTAATAAAAACATCTCGGCCCTCAGATTGTTATAAGATAAGTCAGAGAGAACACAGATGAACCCTATATTGTATCTTCTACACTGAAAAAAGACACATCATCCCAGCCTCCGATGGGACGGGATGATTATGGCGATCAACGTCAGAGAGAGGCTCCAATGCCAGAGCATCTTCGTCATCGCCCACAATGTATTGTCGACTGTAGGTCTTGAGAAGACACCAACAAGGGCTGCTTTGGAGAGTATGGCTTTTGAAAAGCCGAGTTGATCAGCTTGGTTGAGGCATTTTGACAGCGAGGTGAACATTTATGCCAAATGTGTTTTGCACGGACGTGAGTCCTTCGGTTTTGATTTTCCACAGATGACCCAGGGCCTTTGTCAATCCATTTTCCTGCATGTCACAGTTCTACCTTTCCCCAGTAGGTTCCACAGAGTGGAGAGTAAAGTAGTTTAAGGTTGCGGAAGAGCGTGATGACAAAATACCGGAAGCAACATTTGTGATTAATAATCCCGCAGGCTTATTTCCTTTGATTACACTTATTCTGCATGCGGCAAAGCTTTTTCAGCCAGACTGTCAATGTTCCCAACGGAATATTCCAAAAAAGGGGTTGTTTTATTTGAAAATTTGACTACTCAACCGCATCGAATAGAACAGACTTGTATACACCTTCGATTGTTCCACGTGGGGTTTGTACTAATCACTGTTGTGAGAATCTAAACCTCTCTACTACTGGGCGGAAACGACATCCTTTATCAAGCCGGCTTCATGGCTTACAGCTGGAGAAAATCTGCAGAAAGTGATACTGCGCTGCTGTTACCGCACCATTCCGTAGAACCTGCGTTTAAAGCCTCTTCAGCTTGTCAATGTGTAGTCAGTGGAATGGGCTGGGCGTTGTCGCTTTGTCTCAATGTCCACGATAAATAGAGCGAGGCCCATGATGAGACGAAAACAGCCTACATGGGTCGCAATTGCCAATGAAAGCTACATAGACGCTTGCGACAAGCATAATACATTAAAGTGTTTCTAAAAAGATGGTGGCCTAGCATACTGCCTCAAGGGTATCGCCTGGTGACCATTTGAAATATATGTTGCAATCATTGCTTTGCGAAAGCTTCTAGCTGGCTATGATTCGCCCGAGATTATTGTCGATGTCCATTCGTACCTAGTCGGCCGGTACCATTCCTTATTTAGCCGCAATTGTGACGACCCATCCACGTAAATTCACTGATGCATTTCGCTTTCACCAGGTCGCCGTAATTTTCCTTAAATCCGGCACATTCACAGTAGATTTGTTGCGGACACCACTTGGCGCAGCGTCGGCCACTGTTATCTAGGGTTATGTTCAGCAGGGATGCAACTTATGGATCCTAAGGCCTACGACTTACAGGTGCATTGAATGGCGCCGAGAAGGCATGTCCTTGCGACAACCGGTTGGATGGCCAAGAGGATAGCAACGCCAGTAACAAAGTTAAACTGCATGTTGCGTCAAGTGAAGCCTCTCTTCCTTGAGCTCAATTGCAAGCTTGCAAAAAGAGTGTTTGAGGCTGTAATAGGAAGAGCCGTTCTGAAGAGTCGAGGGTAGGTCTGAGTGAAAAGACGGGCACAGCCATGATCCAAAAGCAGCAGCAGTAGGAGACGGCTTCATCATTTTATGTTTCAGTCTGTCGTCTTGGCGACGCCCTCGACGAGGCCTCTTTTAAAACATTTTCGTCAACCAAGGACGCTACTAAGATTAAATTTATGAACATCAGACTCCACAACATCATCTATTTTTGTTGGAATCGGCAACGCCGGGTCTGGGTGGTTAAGGTTTGAATACGCGAACGTTCATGTTGGAAGCACAGCCGACCAATTAGATAGCGCGGGTCTGTCTCCGTTTGTCCCGCCATCGCGATGCAATTCAAATCATCTGTACACATAACGTCACGCGGATACAGTATCACCTTACGGCTTTCGTTCAGCTCATTTTACGTGACTCTGTTAACAACAGCCTATTCAAAGGCGTGATACGCTACCAAACTACATGATATTGGCAAGACCATAACGTACCGCTTCGTTTGCCAACTCCCTCCTACACTCTCTAGTGAACCTTGAATAACGTGGAATATTGTTTTCACCCTTTAAATGTATTCAAGTGTCTCAATTCTGCAGAGGTATCATGCAATCCACAAAGGTCCCGTTTCACTAGCAAAGCCATTCTGTGCGATGCGCCAAGGGCTGTCGTGTTGAAGATTTTGTTCCACTTCGGGGTACGGCGTTCATTGCCCAGAACGAACTGAAAAGGGAATCACAATGTCAGTTAGAATCATGTCCGCGGACCCAATCCAGCAGGAACTCTACAATTATTGACCCAGCAATGATCCTGGCAAATTAATGTACCGCGGATCGAGCCCCGCCGATATCACATCAGCTAACTAGACAACAATTGTCTTTTGATCTGAGGTTACGGAACAGATTCGCTATTGCGACAAAAAAAATCCAATCTTGCCATGTTTCCAGAGGGGCAGTGGACGTGGTCCCTCCCACATCCTTTGCTCCATAGGGAATAGAACCCTGCACGTGGTTACTGACTGCGCTGCTGGCAACCCCGATACATCTGGCCGACGACTGATTGTTCAAAAACCCGGGACCATTGGAAAGATGTTGGCAGTCGGCGTAGCTATTTTTGATGAAGACACTTTGATGAGAGTTCTGTTGCCTCGCGTGGGGGACGACGCAAAGACTCGTCGGGGACCAAAGCGGGACTCGGTTTCGCGGCAGCGATGATTGAGGCATTGATCAGCGATTCGAGGCGGCGGTATGCCCGCTTGACATCTATCGTTGACTAAGGGTCACCCATGAATGCTGCGCTCTTGAACCTCACTGTTCCATGGCAACTTTTCATATTTTCACCAAGCTAGCTGTCTGCTCCGATTTGATTGGTTGCGGAACATTGTTGTTCACATGCACCAGGGTTCATGACCTCAGGAAAAATATGCCGAGGACACTGGCCGTCGGGATTTAGGTGGATATCTGCGCGCGGTCGCTTGCCGAGAAATGGTCTAGCTCACAAGGACCTGTCTGTTTTTCTCTTTTTTTCTTTCCTTTTTTCCCTTCCCTTCCCCCCCATCGAACCTATGCAGCAGGCGAGCGGTCAGAATGACAAAGGGACAATTGCACGGCTACGGGAAAGTAGATTGCGGCGGTGGCCACATTAATGAAAACACTTGGGCGGGCCTGCACTATCTAAACAGAAGTCTTCGAGCTGAGAAGATACGGCAGGTCTCCGATCAGTTGAATCAAATGCAGACCTGGAGAGATGTAAGATGAAGAAGCATTTCAATTTAACATCACCCTTGGCCTCACCTAAGGGTAACGACACTGGTGTTGGCCTGTCGACTTTCGGTCTATCTGGGAGTTCCATTACGATCTGGAAAAGTGTTAGAAGGCCAACTCCAGGAGGTCCTGCACAGCTTCTGTGGCTGGTGTAACTGTGGTTGGTGGCCGCAGAGCGCCGACCAAAGCCCTTAGTAAGCGATCTCCAGTGCCTTTATCTGCAAGCCGGTGACAGCAGCAATTCTTAGCTTTGGACAAGCACTTCCCAATATAAAAGTCCCATCCCGATGCTCCTGGCCTGCAACAGTTGTTGAGCTCGTTGTCGGTTACGAAAGTTTTGTTTTCTTCCTGAACGACGCCAGCAGCTAGACCCCCCCCCCACCTCCCACAGACGGTGACTTGTTTGAGGAAGGGGGGAAAATGACACAGCCTCGCGAGTAAACATTCTTCATCAACACGGACGCGGACAAACTGATGAGAGCTTCCAATTGCAACATGTGTACTCATGAGCCATTGTTTCGTCCAGGCATCTGAAGCATGTCTCGGTTTACCACGACAAGTGACTGTCGTCATGTGTGGGTGTGACCGATGGGTAGGCGAACGCTTCAACATGAGTTGTGCTATTTGGCCTCATCGGTCGCTGGCCCGCTTTTACTGACAGTCTGTGTTCTCTTATTGGTACAGCCCGTCGGCCCCGGATTCATTTACATTTCCGGCACGAGGAAGCCCGGCCCGGCCGTGATCCCGCGGCCGTGATTGACCGACTCGGTTACAACCCCGGTCAAGTGAGGCGAGAATGAGTACTACCCCAAGGCCTCGGAAACGGCACAAGTCGCAAGTAAATATCGCTGTGAACTATAATCCGCACCCCAAGCTGTCCTTACAGGCAAGTTCAAAACTTTCGTGCTGACACATTGAATTCCCCATTCTACTCCTGCTGAAATTGACCTTGAATCAGAAGGTAAGCTTAAAGATCCGATGAGCTCCGTGCTGTTCCCGTTTCGCAGCGTGACTCTCACCTCCCATTTCTCGTGGAGACGACATACGTCTAGCAGGTCCAGCTATATGAGCACTTGCTTCCCACGGGCGTGCAGTATGTTCTCCCGTTGATGCCGGGGCCGGAGAACTTCCCGACCCACTCTCCGCAGGCAACCTTCGGGCTGGTGTGCGTGGTGTCGATCTCACAAGTGTTGCCGGTGGAGCAGGTGCCCGAGAGGCTCCAGGGCGCTGCCGCCAGGGACACAGGCACCAGGAAAGCGACGACGACGGCGAGCTGCATTGTTCTGTGAGCTGCGAGGGGTGCTTTGGGTTGAAAAAAAGCTTGCAAAAATCAAGAATTTTCAGGAGCTGGAAATGCGTTGTCGAGGAAGTTGGGACGAGAAGGGTCATGGTCTAGAGCAGCTGCTGATCTATTTAAATGCTTCATTCACCGCTTCGAAGACCCTGGGGAGGTCTGACACTTGGTGGTTGGGAAGGCCGGTGATCGGTCTGCAGAAGACCCGAAATGTCGGTCCTCAAGTGAGTGCCCGAAACCGAGCTCCAATTAAACCAATACGCAAAACATCAACCCTGTGGTCGCCAGGGGATTTTGGCATCGTTGAATGGGGTCTGATGGCGAGCAAGAGGATCCGAGGTCGCCGGCTCGTCGACCATTTGTCAGGCATCCTTCTGGAGATTGGTTACCCATCAATTACTCCGTTCCTGCTGTTCCCTTACTATATGGCCCGATCCACCGTCGTATGAGAGGCCGCAAACGCCTGTTGCGTCTGCATCGTGTTCTTGAGCGCTGTCGAATGGGATGTGGACTTTTGGCTATAGACCCAGTGCGAGTCATGAGCGCAACAAGTTCTCCGTTCAGTAGTCACGCCGGAACTGTGTTGATGAATAGGAGATGGTCAGGGGGTGGGGAGATTGGCCGGGGAGATGTCTGTGTGCTAACTGAGTCGGCGTGATGGCGAAGCGAGCGAGTCATCCACATGTCGTCATTTGGCGAATAGAAAAGAGGTGATCGTCCGCAATCGTTGAGCATGGGAGTTTATGTCGTGAGTTGACAAAGGTATATCAGAGAATTGGGTGACTGGATGTGGCGGTAGGACGAGCACCATACGTCTAGGAATCAAGAATGATCAACAGTCTTTTCACCCAATATCTATTCTGTCGCAAAAAAAACACTGTTAATTGCTGCCCGCAATCAACACTTTACTTCCTACCACGCACCCCCTAGTTTGTGCCTGCTAGCTAGCACGTGTAGAACTACTCTCCTAGAACCTTCTAATCACATAGTAGGTATGTCTTAATAAAGTATAAGTGGAGCAGCTGCCTCCTGCAGGACTTAAACCTTAGAACTTACGTGTATAGGAAGCGAATGAGATTAAGAGCATTAAAGTTGTATGTTAGTGGGTTCTGTAGAATGGGTTGAGAAACTAATGCATTGGCAAAACAGATCGAGTCTGACTCATAGGACCTTGGCCAGGGAGAGGTAGTTACGGCTAAGAAAACAATTGTCTGATGTTTAACTTTGAGACTATTCCGGTGTCTCTTACGACGATGAAAACATTCTACTGTGCTGTCAGCGTGATTGGTGCTACCACGCTTCCTTCCCCTTTACCTAGTCCGTCGAGAGGATGGATGAGGAATTGAGAGGGGGGCCGTTCCCGGACTCGCCATGGAGAGAGTCTCTATATCACGTGTGCTGCTTTGATGGACAGGTAAAAATCGAGGAGTTTTCGCTTCGACCGACAAGGCACGACATCGCCAGTGGTTAGAACGACGCGAGGTTGGAGTGTTCTGCCCTTTTCCCCAGCATTTTCCAATGTGATGACCTGGCGCTTCAACATGCCGCATCAGGAAAGACTAGGCGCGGGCCGCGAAGTTAAAATAATCGCAGCTAGAGCACGGCGCAAGCCAAGACGCTCTCCGCTTCAGCGGTCTGATCTACTTGAACCTCTTTTACTTCTTTTTCACTCGTCGAGCGGTGACAGTACAGTATCCTAAATACGTTGTAGCGGTGGCTCGGATGTTACCAACTGCCGTCACTGACACATTGCGAGTATTGCAGGGGTTGAGAAGTAGGGTTCGGGTGGTGGGGAGAAGTGAAAGGATGGCTCGGATGGGGCACCGTCATCTCCACGCTGCGGCGAGAGTTTGGCGTGGCTGTGGGTGGTCGGCGACTCATCATCCAGCACATCAGGCCCTTCATCTACTAAACAAGTTGCCGTCCGTAGTGCCAACAAGGCGGCGGCAAGTCCGTGCAAAGCACCTGGGCTGGGATAGTGGGCAAGAGATCAAAGCGTGGTTATGAAGATCGTTGGTTGCGACAAACAAGCCAGAGCCCAATGGAAGCAAGCTTTTGACATTGAGCAAATCGTCTACTTGACTAGCAGCCAATACAACAAAGAAAGAAAACTAGCTGTGAAAGGCGGAGAAGATGTCTACGGACAGAGACTCCATGTCCAGGACCATCACGGCGGATTTTGTAGTAGTACCAAGCCGCATGCCTCGGACGAAACAAAACGAGGGACAAGTGATGTCGCCGAACGCAAAGCATAAACAGGAAATGGAACACAAACATCGCAAACGACAAACTTTCTCCGCGTGGAACCTCCCCGACGCCGGCCAAGCTGCCGGCAACCGGCTACCCCTGCATCCACCGTCTCACAGTTCATCTCAATGTTGGTAAGTCGTGCTGCGGCGCTACTGCAAGACTGACACACTCTCGGCCTCGACGACTGGAGAAGCCCAGGCGTCACCGGGCTCGGAAGGTGTGACTGTTCTCCCCGAGTCGACTGTTGCCTCTGATGTTCCTCTCGGCTAGAGGATAGTGCCCGGATCGTCAAGGCGGGATGTGTCAGATTTGAGGAGGGAGGGGAAGAGATAGGAGAGGAGAGGAGGACAGGCCGTCTTGACCAGCGGCTACTGAATCTCTTTTTTCCCTCCTGCCGACCGGGAAACCTTAGACTGGTTCGTCTGCATTCTATAGGTATACACTATGTCCCTGTTCATCAGGATTCCCAAATTTGATCCTGGCAGTTCCTCTCGTAATCCCACTCACTTTTAAGTATCCAGTTTCCCGGTTTTCTGGGGCACCCGGCCCTGGCACCCCGGTCTTGGCACTACAGTCAGTCTCTCATCAACACTTCACCATGAGGGTACGAAACACCGTCATTGACGCTCTGGGGGTCGTGGTTCTGTCGTCGAGTCTCGTCGCCGCCACTCCCATCCGGGCCGTCTCTTGGGTCATTGGCCAGCCGGTCCAGACCACCAGCGGACTCGTCCAGGGACATGCCGCATCCACTGCTTCTCAAGTTGGTACTGCACGGAATAGGGCCATTGGAACACATACTCACTGATGGAAACACCAATTAGGTCTCCGAGTACTTGGGCATCCCGTACGCCCAACCGCCTGTTGGCAACCTGCGCTTCCAGCCTCCTGCCAAGTTTACCGGATCTTCGACCATCAACGGCTCTACCTTTGTAAGCTGAGCGCCATCAGACTTCGTCTTGCCGCAGTGAAGAGGAGTGTGCGATTTGAAGAGCAATACTAACGGAACCCGGATCAGGGACACCAATGTATGCAGCCAACAGTCAACGCCAGCATTCCCGACGGCTTCGCCAATCTCGGTGTTCCCACCTCGGCCGTTTCTGTGCTTGGGGTGCTCGCCGACCCCGGCTCTCAAAGCGAGGACTGCCTAACGCTGAATGTGTGGACCAAGCCGCAGGTGGGCGAGGAGAAGAAGGCCGTGATGGTTTGGATTCACGGCGGTGCCTTTATGTTGGGCAAGTATAGCCTTTTGCCTATGGGCATGTTGATCCTGCAGACAGGGCTAGAGGCTAATCCAATTTGGCTTGTAGGAAGCTCTCGCGTCCCCGCAACCAACGGACAGTTCATAACGGACCAAAGCGATGTAATCTTGGTGTCCTTGAAGTAACTATGCCTGACAAGAACCATGGTTGATGAGATTGTCACCGCTAACCTGACACAACGTAGCTACCGTCTCAATGTCTTTGGGTTTCCGGGCAACCCTGCCTCGGCCCCGAATCTCGGCCTTCTTGATGTCCGAATGGCTGTACAATGGGTGCGTGAGAACATCGACAAGTTTGGTGGCGACGTCAACAGGATCACCCTCTTCGGGCAGTCTGCCGGGGGTTCCTTGGTCGACTACTACTCGTACGCGTTCGCGTCTGACCCCATCGCGAACGGCTTCATCGCCATGAGTGGCACCGCCAACGGGTTCGGCATCTTCACCAATCAGTCCGTCAACGCCAAGTGGTTCAGCATCACCGCCGCCGTCGGCTGCGGCGACGCCCAGACGGAGCTCATGACCGTCAACAACTGCATGCTCCTCAAGACCCCGGCGGAAATCGTCAACGGCATCGCGGCGAGCGGCACTGGCGCCCCCGGCGGAACCTTCTTCGCGCCCGTCGTGGACGACACGCTCGTTTTCGCCGACTACAGCGGTCGGGCATCGGCAAATGGGGGCTACATCGTCGGCAACGACGACAACGAGGCCGGCCTGTTCAAGCTCGCGGCCCCGACGTTCAACGAGACAGCCTGGGCCGGGCTCAACCTCGTCTCCTTTGAATGCCCGGCGGCGAGGAGGGCGACGCGGGCGGCCGCGGCCGGCCATCCGACATGGCGGTATCGTTACTTTGGAAACTTTCCCAACATGGTTCTGAGCACAACACCCAGCAGCGGAGCCTGGCACACGTCAGAGGTGAGTAACATCTAACCCCCTCTGCGCTTCTTCGCCGTTGTAAAGACCAGCCAAGGCATTGGTTTCGAGAGGCTGATGTTCAAATGACGCGCGCAGCTCCCTGTCCTGTTCGACACGACGCCCCAGTCCCCGGTCGCCAGCACGCCGCAGGAGACCGATACGGGCTTCTACTTCCGGGGCGCCTGGGCCGCCTTCGCGAAGAACCCCAACGCCGGTCTTTTGCAGTTCAACGGCAACGAGACGTGGGCCCCGTACCAGGTCGACGGCGGCAACGTCAACCGCCTTGCGTTCGAGAACCAGACGCGCACGAGCCTGGGCCCCGCAGCTGCTTTCGACGCCAACTGCGCTGCGGTGGGCGTTCCGGTGGCAGGGTGACCGGCGTTTTGGTAGAGCTGGCTGCGCTGTCTCGCAAATGTGGAAACAACTGGGTTCTTTATCCTTGGTTTCTTGTTGTTACTTTACCTTTCGATTATAGACGAGATAGCTAGACGAGCGATGCGACAAGTTTCTACTCAACTTGGGGTCCTCATTACTTGCAGTGCCAGAATCTTTTCTCGTTGCGGGTAAGTTTGGCTATGAGCGGCCTCTAGCGTTTTGAATTCGAACTCAACACAATGGCAGCCGAGCAGGAACTGTTTTCTGAGCATGGCCCATCACGATAGCCATGGGTTTGTCTGTGATAGTTACGGCTGTGATATGATGAGGAACGGATTTCGTGATTCCTGGTGACCGGGCCCCCCTCTTGCTCTTAAGCGCTGCCGACGAGACACGTTTGTAGTTCTTGATGCCACGGTCAATGACTACTACTACACCAAGTTTCTGCGGTGCTGTGTGGTAGGTCTGGTGGTCACGGCACTTCTGTAAAGTGTATTCACCTCAAACACGCATGTTGGATCATCTGCCCAAGCAGAGACTCAAAGTCTCTAAAACGACTGACATAGAGCGCCTACCACCTTTGCAACGGGTGATGGACTTGATGATGCTCATAACAACGGTAGTTGAGTCAAATGCATGTCGGGAGAGACATTGTCACTCAGATCGACCCGCCGTTAGTCGGTTGGTGACATGGATCGAGATTGTTGACAACCAGCGACATACAACATGCATGATAGTTTGCGTCATTCGCGTCATATTGCGACGGGACTGCATTAGAGGGCCGGATACACAATTAACCGGCTCAAAAATATGTGCCAACGTGGGGTTGAGCAAGCAACCAACGGCCGTAAAACCCTTTGAAGCATTTCTTTCTTATAACAAACAAACACTTCCTGGTTTCGGGTCAGTTTTTTCAACGCTTTCACCCGGCACTCTCTCTGTAACCTTTACTCTCTTATATTAGTAGCGATATCATCATCGCTGTCATCGTCACCTCATTCTCACAGATTGTCCGTCATCGACTACCTCAACAGCATGCCGGAACAGACCGATAATACGCAGCTGGAGGCTTTCACGAGCAGCCAGGACGGAAACGAAGATGGCTACATGGCCCAAAGCCTCCCGCGTGCCGACGAAGGGATGCCCGCGTGGAAGTTTCTCCTCGGAGCCTTCGTCGTCGAGGCCGTTCTCTGGGGTGAGTTCTACCTTGTCCAGAAGACCTTGTAGAGAGCCCCTTGCTAACAGACCGTTTCTTCCTCTCTCCCTGCGTCAGGTTTCCCAGTGTCCTACGGCGTCTTCCAGGACTACTACTCGAAACACCCCGACTTCCGAAACGACTCCAACATCGCCGTCATCGGCACCGTCGCCACCAGCATCTACTACCTCGGGGGTCCCGTCGCCCTCCCCCTCGTCGCCCGCTTCCAGGCCTGGCAGCGGCACATGATCGTCGTCGGCTGGCTCGGCTGCGTCGCGTCCCTCATCGCCGCCTCCTTCACGACGACCGTCCCGGGCCTGATCGCGACTCAGGGCGTGCTATACGGCCTCGCCTTCATGCTTCTCAACTACCCCGTCCTCCGCATGCTGAACGAGTGGTTCGTCCGGCGCCGTGGGTTCGCCTTTGGTATCATGTCCGCCGGCGCCGGCTGCAGCGGCGTCGGTCTCCCCTTTCTCATGGATCTTCTCTTGTCACGGTACGGCTACCAGACGACGCTGCGAGCCATGGGCGCCGCGCAGTTCGTCGTCGTCCTGCCCGTCATCCCCCTCCTCAAGGGCCGCCTGCCCGTCTCAAAACAGGCTGCCCTCCGGAGGATCGACTTTGGTTTCTTCCGGAACCCGCTCTTCTACTG
Organism: Colletotrichum higginsianum IMI 349063; assembly: GCF_001672515.1. Taxonomy (NCBI): domain Eukaryota; kingdom Fungi; phylum Ascomycota; class Sordariomycetes; order Glomerellales; family Glomerellaceae; genus Colletotrichum; species Colletotrichum higginsianum. Next base: position 3,203,243 of record NC_030961.1, on the reverse strand, counting down.
CTTCGCCCTCGCGAACCTCCTCGAGGCGCTGGGCTACTACATCCCCTCGCTGTACCTCCCGACATACGCGACGGCCCTCGGCCTCTCGGGGACGATGGGCGCCCTGCTCCTCGCCGCCAACAACCTCGCCGTCATCGTCGGCCAACTCGCGCTCGGCTACGTCTCGGACCGCGTCAACAACGTACTGATCCTCGTCTTCGCCTCGTCCTTCGCCGCCGGCGTCGCGAGCTTCGCGATATGGGGATACGCGTCCTCCCTGGCGCCCCTGATGACCTTCTCGTTGGTGTTCGGCCTGGCAACGGGCGGGTTTCCCTGCCTGTGGCCCAAATTCGGGTCCATCTTGGCGGACGACCCGGGGCCGGTGTACGGGTTCATGGCGTTCGGCAAGGGGGTCGGGAACATTCTGACGGGGCCTATTTCTGCACCGCTCATGGCGGGGGCTGTTGGGTCGGGGTATGGACTCGGGCGGTTCGAGCCGTTGATATTATATCTAGGGTCGATAATGCTTTGTTCGTCCTTGGGGATCATGGGATGGCCGCTTTTTAGACACCACGATAAACGCTGAGCCGACCCAGGCTGTGATGGGTCGCTTATCCGCAATTTGTCATTAGTAACGCACATCCACATAGGAGAGTAACTTACTCGATTCAATTCACCCGCCTGCTGCCTTGTTTAACTATTGCTCTTCTGTGATTGAGAACTAATCCATCTTCACCGGAGTGGCAGCCTAGGTCTCGGATGAGATGCAATGGTTACTCGGTATTATTTCGACCATGTAGTTCTCTTTCCTCATGTTTTCAACCACTCCGATTCGCAGCACCCCATCCTTGACCGAGCCTATAGTCCGCGCGAACTAAACATGGAAGGGCAGAAGCTTTCACTCGACCAAACTCAAACAACATGAGACCCTGAAATGACAAAGAGTGCCTCTTTGAGTCGCTCGTCACTCGGATAAGTTTATGTTCGGTACGAGTTCGTCGCAGAATTTAATCCGTTTTGAGTCTTGCTCTGCTTGCCATGTGAAAGCCACGAGCACACAAGATCCAATTGTTATGGATGGCCTACTTGAGAACAATGCTACGAGTCTGGCGACATTAAGGTTCCGATGATGCTGTCTTGACGGCCGTTTGTAGTTTACGGCGCTCCGTTCTGTAGACACTTGGATGATCTTGAAACCAAGTCCTGACTCGCGATGGCCTCTCCTCGGGTTCGTCAGGACCAACATCCCCTGCCCATCACGGCAGCACGTCAAAGATAACTTTCTGGACCGAAAGTCATTTCTCGAAGAAAAGCGAGATCGAAAAGTACCTGTAAGCCTTCATTGTTTCGTCGACGCAGGGTCGCACTTTATGATGAAGTCAATGGCCTGGTAGCACTCCCATGCTGTGGAACATGTAAACGTCCACACTTCAAGAAACACCAACAACCCCTTTCGCGCACATTGAGCACGCTAAAAGCTATCAGTTATCTTTCATACTAACCCACAAAACATGTTTCTTGTGCTTCGATGTCTCGATATGACGCTGCAGTCCGTATCAGGGCCCTACTGACATCTTCAAAGGCTGCTGCGTCCCAGGTCGCTCATTGACTCTGGCCCGCCTTGCATTTCTACAATGGCCAACAGAAGACAACCCCTCTCTGCATGAATTCTGTGCACTAATTGAGAAGTTGACTGAAAGGGTCCTGAACCAATTGTCGTTGTTCCCTTCTGAAATCGATTGACTTCAGACCAAATCCTAACCTTGTTGCGTCTCTTCCTGTTTCGATTACTCATTAAACGGCCAGTTCCCCCTCGGCCATAAAGATGTATTACTGGAAAGGTCGTCCGTCGTCGGGAGAGGCAATTGGTACCCTGAGATTCTATGTACGTCCACCAAAGTGACACTCTCACTTCAACTTACCGCTCCTCTCCTGCATCACCTAGTAAATAGTCCAGAGTCTCCGTTTCGCCGCGTGGTACATGATGGAGGCTACCTCGACCGACCAGTTTCCCTTGTGGGACTCTGTGAGTTGCACCTGTACACCTGGATGCACTTGAGGCCCACACATTGACCGTAATGAACAGCCCTTCAGAGGCAAGACCAAGTCTTGGATGTACAAGGGAGCCGGTGCCACGGAGTCAAAGTCAAAGTCAACGTCAAAACCAGAACACGACGGGACGTTGGTCTTCCCGTCGGTCTCGAAGTGGTTGCCGCCACGGGATGAGCACAGCGACTATTGGTGGAACATGGCCGGGCCTCACTTTGCAACCCTTTTCCGCAACGCCGGCTACAGCCTGGAGGAGCAGTACGAGGCCTTGCTATTTGTCTATCACCAGGTTATCCCGAGACTGGGTGCCGCCCCTGGGTCCAGCGACTCGGCGGCGGCGGCGGCGGCGGGCGGGGACAGCGGGCTCTCCCTCGACAACACGCACATCGAGTACAGCTGGCGGTGGAACGAAGCCGACACGAAGCCCGAGATACGGATGGTCATGGAGCCCTTCAGCCGGTTCGCCGGCACCTACCTGGACCCCCTGAACCTCAGGCCGGCGACCGAGATGCTCTACTCCATGACACCACAGGTCCCCTCGCTCGACATGAGCCTGTTCAACCACTTCGTCGCCAAGTTCTACGACGCCGCGCACCACAAGTACCTCGAGACCAACGAGCGACCCGTCATGACCAACGTCTGCCTCGGCTTCGAGTTCCTGGGCCACGACATCCTCCCCAAGGCCTACTTCTTCCCGCGCAAGCTCGGCCACGTCGGGATCACGCCGATGGCCGTCTGGGAGGACGCCATCGCCACGGCCGTCCCAGGGAGCCCCAGCATGGCCACCGTCTTCTCGTTCGTCAAGGACGACGCCCCCAAGCTCGGGCTGACGCTGACGCCGCTGTGGCTCGGCATCGACAACGTCCGGCCGGCCGACGCGCGCCTCAAGCTGTACTGCGTCGAGTCGCGCACCTCGTTCGAGAGCGTCCGCACCGCCCTCACCATGGGCGGCAGGATCGCCGTCGAGGAGGGCATGCTGGACGGCGTCTGGGACCTCATGCGGGCCGTCTGCGCCCTGCCGGCCGACTTCCCGCGCGACAGGGACCTGCCGAGGGCGCCGGCGTACAACGCGGCGACGGACGGCGTCGACACGGCGGGGCTGTGGGGCACGTTCGTGTACTACTTCGACATCGGGCTCGGCCGTAACGAGGGGGTGCCGGACATCAAGTTCTACATCCCCGTGTGCCACTACGGCGCCGACGACGAGGCGATCGCGTCGGCTATCACGGCGTGGATGACGGGCCACGGGCGCGGGCAGTACGTAGACGCCTACTGGGACTCGCTGCGGCAGATCATCTCGCACCGGGGGCTGGAGGAGTCGCGCGGGGCGCACATGTGGCTTTCGATGATGGTCAAGGGCGGGAGGTTGCAGGTGACGACGTACATCGCGCCCGAGGGCCACCATCCGAAGCGACAGCGGGGGGGTCAGAGGGCTCGTTCTGGGATAGCAGAGCTTGTCACGCGCAAGTCCTGAGGCGTGGACTGAGAGACTGGGAGAGGGAGGGGGGGGGGGGGGGCTGGGAAGCAAATTGTTTGAGGAGAAAGGCGGATGATGGCTGCGACGGGATTCGCGCAACAACAGCCCAGACTGAGGTGAGTGTGTGATTTCTATGATGGATTGGCTGCGGCGTTTCGTATCGACTCGTAACAGACTGGAAATCAATCGAGAATGTGACAAAAGTATAGATATATCGAATTCAATCTTCCCTTCAAGGGGCTCAATTCGCTCTTGTATCCATCACGCCAGGATTGTTACTTTGGTTGAACGGAATAGAGAAAGTAAGAAAAGAAGAAGCAAAAACGAAGAAGAAACGGGACAAAAATAGGGTGATGGCAGCATGGATGTATGCTTCGAACAAAGTGAAGAATCTTTCTGGATGCTCTCCGAGAGTCATTACCGTACTGTATAGCCAAAAGAGCGTCATGTCTCTCGGTTCCACGGCGATGCAGTGAACCCGATCCCTGTCTTACTAGCGAGACAGACAGTCTTAGCCTCCGCCCTACGAATGAGACCAATCTCACTCATGTTGCCATCATCATCTCTCTCGTGGTAATCAATGCGGATTGGCCTAAATGTTGGTCTCGGTGCTCACACGTGGACGGAGTGGCCCCGGCCATGAGCTTGATCGGTCCACATCTGCAGGAACACGCTTTTCCGCGCCATCAGGACTTTGCGAGATGACGATGTGCTGTGCCTCTGGCAGTGCTGACATTGTCGCGAAAATGAAAGTCATGTGTCCGGTGTGTTTGCCTTCTCCTGCAGGAAGCGCCATGCAGTCCAGATTAGGCTTGACGCCGCCGGCTGAGCTGAACTTGACAGCTGAGGAGGAAGAAGAGGAGGAGGAGGAGTGCTTGGCGCGTAAGATGCGTCTAGTTGGCTCCCCCAAGCTCCTGGGGAAGAAGAATATTTGCGGATAATAATGCGGCGACTGAAGGAACCCCAGCGATTGGATCTTCTGGTTGGGCCGTACTATGTAAAGCGTGCTTGATTTCCCCGTCACCTTCACGTCACATCGTCAGGCGTTTACGCGTTGAGCCGTTGGCGCCGAGAGTCGACAATCTCCCATGTCGGGCAAAGCGAATTCGATCCCTCGCCAAGACGGAAATGAGGCATTTCCCCTCATAATTCACGGGCGGATCTTGGGGTCCATAATCCCTCCCCCCCCCCCCCCCCCCCCCCCCAACCGAACCCCCCTCGCTGTTGATCAGGTCCGAAACGACGCGCGACCCCTACCTCTCTCTCCCCTCCTCGAGGCAGAGGAAATGAGCCCGAGCAGAAAGCAAAATGCGCTGGCGGGGGAGCCCTATTTCCCGCCGATTTTTCCATGATAAGATGGGATATAACAAGAGAAGTAAAAGGTTGTAAAAACTTGGTTCGCAAACACGTACAAAATGAAGGAATTTCCTAGCACACCACAGTCCCCATACACACCGCAGGCGCCGGATCCCCGTATCCCCCAATTTCCCACGCCGTGTGGGACGACCTTTTGGTCACGGTTCTCGCGAGACGAAGGAGGAGGGGGGGAGAAGACATGACAGCCACTCTTGTCCCGTCTTGTCGTCAGGCGATGCCGCATCAGTCCAAGTGCAGACTCGGGCGAGTCGAGAGGGCTCCTCCTCCTCCTCCAGTTGGGTCAACAACGGCAGCCCGCGCACGCCGTCGGATTGCTGCGCCGTGGACCCGCAGGTTTTGCAAGATTGGACGCAGGAACAGAGTCGGAAGAGAGAGAGAGAGAGTCGAGAAGAGTCGGGGGTTGTTGTTGTCTTGTCCAATAGGCGAGGTGTTCCTGACAGCGGCATGCAGGAACAACCTAACAGGAAGCATTTAGCATGAAATGGAAGACGAAATGAAGGCTACGGCAACGCCCTACAGCCAACCGCAGCCCCTGCCGGGCGCCCGACGAGCCGGGGGGGGGGGTGGTCAGATGTTGCCCGTGTGCGGTCTGGCTCGGGGCAGCTAAACCCCTTTATCAGACAGCCACACCAAGACTCAACGACGAGAGACGGGGGACCCTGAGCAGTGAGTGAGTTCCAGGAGAGAGAAGATGAAGCCTAGAGACTAGACGAGAGCCACGAGAGTGAGATTCGGCCCAGCCCGTGCCGCGCGCAGAGTGCTTTACTCTGTAAGGCTCTCTCTCTCTCTCTCCCTTCCTCTCTCTCGCTTAGACTAGCGGTACAAAGAGCCAGAAAGCATCCTAAACCATTCCTAGAAGTACCATCCGTGCTGCGCTTCTGTCTTGAGTGACATGTCCGCCATCACGAACCCTTTCCCCCCCCCTGCCGCCTTGCACCTGAGAGGTTTGGGGATCCAACAGGACTCAACCAACGAACGCCACCTTTTGTGTTTTTTGATGAGATATACGATTATCCTTCGCCCCCCGTGGTCGTTGGATGGGAAATTTCACCGGCCGATGTGATCCGGGGGGACATACGTACCCACACACAAGCAAACAACCTCCTGAGTCCTGCTGCCATGGAATCTCCTGCGGCACAGGAGAGTGAGTTTGGCAGACTGGAGACCAGCTGCCTATTAGCAATCTCCCCCGTTCTTGGTGATCTTGACCATGGCCCTTCAACTCCCCAAAATGCACATAATGGCCGCGATGCCCCTCCTCCCCCTCCTGTAACACGTTCTTGAGCTTTCCTCCGTTTCTTCACCGATCCCAGTCACTCTTTTATCACAATCCGGATCCGACCCTACCAAAAAAAATGCGTTTCTTCGCCGTTGCCCTCGCCCTTGCGGCCCCCCTGGTCTCGGCCATCGAGTTCACCAGCCCGTCCCTCAACTCGACCGTCACCAAAGGCTCCAGCTACGAGCTGACCTGGAACACGGTCGACACGGACCCATCGGCCTTTAGCATCTTCCTCGTCAACTTTGTCAACTGGCCCCCTTCCTACACCCTCTTGGCTCAGGACATTGAGACTGCCGCCGGCGCCGCCTCGGTCAAGGTGCCGTGCTCCGCCCTCAACTCTTACGGTTACCAATTGTGAGATTCTCCCTCCCTCCCATCTTGTGTTTTTTCCCCTTTGTTTCTTGCTGTTTTCTGCGAATCATCTTTGGTCGTCCTCAAACCCCTACCCACCCACCACCACCACCCCCGAGCTGTACCCCATTAGCCCTATCTCTCGGCAGGGGGGGTTAAACGAGTCATGCGCCTCACATCCTTTTAAATGAAAGGCGGAGCAAAGCATAAGCAGACGCAGCAAGGGGGTGGGTGGGGTTGGATCACCATCGTGATGACATCCCAAGAGACTCAAACGAAGCCCCCCCTCCCTCCTTGTCTAACAAGCAAATAGCAACGCCATCAACGGCACCAACGTCTACGTCATCTACGCGCAGACGTCCAAGTTCTCCATCTCCGGAGCCGACTGCACCGACGATGCCACCACGCTGCCCCCGGCTTCGCCCTCCACCTGCGCGCCGCCGAGCACCGTCACTGTCACGGTGAGCAAGACCCTTTCCAAGAACTCCACCGCGACGGCGACGGGCGGTTTCTCGGCGGCCCAGACCAAGTTGACGACCTCCGCCGCCGTCGTCTCGGCCTCCCAATCCACTCCCGCCCCCGTCTTCCATGGCACTTGTCCTGACACCGTTGGCTGGTCCTCAGACTACCATCACCCCGTAACTCTCACCAAGCCCCCTCACCACCCCAACGACACCCGCTTCCCCCAGCCCACCAAGGCCCCCTACCCGACCGGCGGCAAGGGCTCCTTCCACGGGGCCGGCGACGATGAGGACGATGACGACGAGGAGGTGACCAGCACCATCTACCGCACCACCTACCTGCCCTTGGAGATGGCCCCTACCGGTGCCTGCACCTGTTAAACAGTGCGAAGGGACTCTACCTTGTCGATGTGCAGCCATCCATCAGCGTCTTGACGTGAACCGTGGTGAAACGGAAGCCGGAGTGAAATTTCGGGGAAAAAAGAGAGATGAGCTTTGTGGTGTGTCCGGGTCTCAACTTTGAGGCCGAACTTTCTTGGACGTTGGCGGATTTGGTGTACTAAGTCAGACTACCCACTTTTCGGCACCCCCCCCATTTCGGCACCCCAAAAATGAAGCTATTCCCATCATACTCGTCGACTTCAATTAATCATTGACTTCTTCTAGATGCAACAACAATACAGCTTTCAGCTTCACTAGGGTATTCAGAGTCGCTGGATTCGGCTGCATCATCCTCTTTTTCCCCAGCCTTAAGTTGCGCCTGCTGGATGTCTTTGATGTTGGCGAACTTAGTGTTAGGATCCAGCTGGACTGCCCTTCTTTTCCTTACTGCAGTATTGGTGACTTGGGCCTGCAGAAGCTCCAGTTTCTGCTGGGTATTTGCCAGCTCATATGCCTGCTCGCTGAAGCCTTTTTTTACCTTCCTGAATAGAAGGCGTTGAGTAAAGGCATCATTCTCCAGCTCTGTGAATAGCTTCAACTGCCCAGCTAGATCCTTCATCTTCCTTGGCGTCGACCATGCCACTGCAGATGACGCAGATACCCATCCTTCAGCTTCCTTGCCTCCAGACTGCCCTTTGCTGACCTGATCAGATGATCCTGATGCTGCTGGTGTTGATGGGAGCAGTAGGGAGCTCATCAGAGGCTTCGCCATAGAGACAGGCCATAACCCTGTCCATTTCCAACCACTTCTAATGTTCTGCATCGTCATACCTGCAGTACGAGCCTTCTGATAACAGCCTATAAAGTTCCTCTTGCCTACAACAGTTGAATCATTCCACTGACCAAGGTATCCAAGCTCCTTCCTATAGGCTGCCTTGACAGGGCTGAAGACTGACTGATCAAGTGGCTGGAGGACATGGGAGGTATGTGGCGGTAAGAACAATAGATGGATGTTGTTTATATAGCATAACCACATAAAGTCAGTCGTTGTATGACTCCCATGTCCATCCATGATCAGCAGCCTGACCTCCTTGCCCTGAGGAAGAGTCTGAGGGATGAAGACCTTCTGCAGCCATTCAACTGCAGTGGCATCTGAAGTCCATCCATTCTCCGTTGCAGTGAATTGCCATCCTTCATAAGGGCCAAGGTCTAGAGGAAACCACTGCTGCTGGACTGCCTTGCCCTTATAGATAACGAGGGGATTCAGAACATGGCCCAGGGCAGAGATGCATTCGATGATGGATACCCATGCCCTTGATCCAGGCTGTTTCTTACGTACAGACTTCGTCTCAGACATGCCCAGCACCAGCCCATTAGATCCCTGGCCCTCAAGGATACCAGTCTCATCCATGTTGTATCTATTAGCTGGTTTGATGCTGGTGATCTCTGGTATGGCGAGTAGTTTGAACCAGTCCCTGATGACCTCAGTAGATGCCCCATTAACACGCCTAGAATCGATAGGGCGACTTCTCTGGACCTTGACTGATGGATTCCTCTTCAAGAAGGCTTGGATCCAGCCTTTTCCTATAGGCTCTGTATCCCCCATGGCATGGAGGATCCTTTCTGCGAATAGCCTCACTTGCAGATGGGTTGGGGCAACACCAAGGGCATGCTGAATGCGAACCCATTCAGCCAGTTTAGCCTCCTGACTAACAGAAAGTCTCTGCAGGTCAGAAAAGGCAATTGACCTTGGTTGAGTGCCCTTAATCCGATACTGAAGTGTTGATCTTGGGATGCCATACACCTGACCAGCCCTCTTAATGGGCATGCCGTTGGTTATTGCGTCAAGGGCCTGATTGACTTCATCTTCGGTATACTGGCCCATAAGGTTGAAAAGAAGCTCTGAGGAAAAAATGAGGTTATTCGCATAAGTATAGAAAATGTTGTTGATGTTGAAAGTTGAGGGGTATGTTCTGGTGATGAGGCATTTGAGGCATTTTTGGGGTGCCGAAATGGGGGGGGTGCCGAAAAGTGGGTAGTCTGACTTATCTATTTTTTTTTCCCCCACGAGGCGATGGGGCAAAACCCATGAGATGGAATGAAGAACGGGTTGGAAAGTGTGGCCGATCTCACGATCTCTCAAGATTACATCGACATACAACCTTTCCCAACCCTTCCAACATCATCGTATTGGCCCCGTCCCCGCCCCTCTTCATCTACCATTGTTTCCTTTCTCTATACCTTTCTCAGTGTCATGTGCGCAACTCTACAGTCTACTTCGTAATGTCTCAATGTCTCATGACGCCAGATACCACAATGGAACAAGACACATGGTAAACAAAACCCCCCCAAAAAAAAAACCCCCGATTGAGTCCAGACCCAACTCTCTTGTTTCATCGCGTCCGACTGTCCAGGAAAGCTTGTTCCCGAAATAAACCCAAGAAAAGAAAAGAAGACGCTCGCACAACTGCCGTAAACGCAGGCGAGACTCCCCTCCCTGACAACGCCATTAATAGCCCGCTCTGCCACAGCTCCGCGACGCCAAGGCGTGCCGAGACGGTGGAGGCCGCGAAGGAATCTCGGCGCTCCAACGGCGTCAATTTGGGCTTCAGACGACCACTTTGCGGCGCCGTCCGATGTCCGCTGTCACCCAAAACCCCTCCGTCATCATGCGTGCGCCCGGGCTCGATCCATGCTTCGACTTTCGTCCTTTTTCCTGTTCATGTATGTCCACCTGACGTGTGTTTGAATACCTTCTTTCCTGTGTTTGTGTGGCCTATCCCCGTCAGATGCGGCTGGACCTCACACTCTCCCAAGTCCGAAAACGCCTCAGAATCGTTGTTTCTGATCTTTCGAGTTAGGTTAATACTTCAGAGCAATTCGAGATCCATCTTGCACCGGGCGGGATAGAAGTATCTCAAGGTGACGAGACGCAAGGCCTCCCCATGGGGCATTGCAGGAACCCGACAGGTTGGATCGGCCGCCCACACGTTCAAGGTTGGAGCGGTGGAAGAGACAATATCGGCTCGGCCGAGGACCAGGGACGTCCCTGCAGCAGAGGACTTCGTACGACTTGAGACCTCGACACCACATTCTGCGGCCCGGCTTCACGACCACGCCTGCCTGTGAGAAGGCAGCAGGCCAGCAGAGGGACGCATGTTTCCGCCGGAGCATGAGGAAACGCACTTCTGACGACGTCTGATTCCATATGTCGTTCCTTGCTTGATATGCGGGACTGTGTGGCCGCTCCCCTTTCCCAACCCTTGACTTTCCCAGACTGTTCATCATGTAGTTGCGTCTCTTCTTCTCTGGGTGTCTTGACTCTGGATTCTCGTCTCTCCATCCAGTAGAACCGAAGCTGGATGCTTCTTGACGTCCTGTTTCAATCATCTCTTCACTTCTCTGCTGCTGGACAGCATTTTTCTCATACGGTTCAAACCCTACTCTACTCATAGTAAACTCAATCCGATTCGTTCAAGACACAATGCGGCTGTGTTCCACGATTGCCTTTGTCATCTTGGCGCTTGGCGAGACAGGCTTTTGCAGTCGCCAAGAAAGCCAATCCAGATTGTTCTCGGTAAGCCGTCCCGATCGACATGACGGCAATACCGGCTCGAAGCATATAATCTATCCAGTGACTACTCATCCTATCTCGATTCGCCAGGCTAACCCATGGATCACAGGGCAGCGCCGCCGGCCGCGCCGCGGCACTCGTCCGGCCCGACGTCGACGGGCCCAGCGTCGAAAAGAGGCAAATCAGCTTCGAGAACGGCGGCATCAGTATCGGCGGTGCCGGCGGGCTCCAGCTCGGCGGGAAGGGTAAGGGCGGCAAAGGCCAAGGCGAAGGCCAGGCCGCCCAGCCGCCCGGGGGCAACGTCGCCGGGAATCGGACCGCCAACAACAATGCCGGCCTGACCATCGGCGGAGTCCAGCTCGGAGGCAATAAACCAGACGGCGGGACGGGCAACAGCGCACTCGACGCATTCCTGGACGCGGCCAACGGCGGTAAGAAGAAGGCAAACGGCACCGCGAATGCGGGAGCTGGGGCTGCGGCGCCTGGGCAAGCGGCCGGGGAGGGCGGCCAGCGGGGAGCTGGTAGCGGCAAGGGAGAGGGCGGCCCAGGAGCCAACCCCGGCGAAGCTGCGAAAGCTGAGCAAGGGCTCGGATCTAACCCCGGCGAGTTGCCCAAAGGGAAGGAGGCTGCGAAAGAGGCTCAGCGGCAGGGCAAGGGAACCGAGGCAGCCAGGCCGGCGGGAGAAGGGCAACAGGCCCCCGCACCCGGCCCGGCCGAGGAAGCTAGGCCGGCCGAGGGGCAACCCAAGGCGGTCGAAGAGTCTGAGCAGTTCAAGGAGAACGCCGGTATCACTATCGGCGCCGACGGCCAAGCCCAGAACCGTAAGTCCCGTCCTGTCCCGTCCCGTGACCCAGTTTCTCTTTCGGCATGACTGACTGACTGACTGACTGACTTTCCGCTACCAGTTGGCGGCAACCTAGGCATCACCAAAGGAAGCGACGGCAGCACTTCCGTCGGCGGCAAGTCTGGTAAGCAAACAAGCGTCGTCTCGACTCTCTCGGTTTTCGGTCTCTCTGACGTGTGCCCCAAGGTATCAACATTAGCCCGGGCGGTGATCGCGGGCGTGGCAAGGACAACGGAAACGAACAGCAGCAGGCCGCGCCCCCGCCGTCCGGGGAAGCCTGAAGCGACAGACTTTTTTTTGTTTCTACGAGCTCGATCCTGAGATATGACGATCGGCTCGAGCTCGGTTCTTGGATCGAGTTTCTTGGAGCCCCTGGAAAACAGTCACCAACACCTCGAGAAGCTCTCCAAGCCCCTTGCTCCGTGTCTGTCTTTAGCCCCAAAAAAGTTGGCTGTTTTCCTGTGACACAATCCAAGCCGTCTTTGGCTAGACCATCGCGTCTATCAACGTTTTTTTCCTGTCTTCATGAAGATCGTTCTCGAAGCATTCAATGCACAAAGTTTGGTTGCCGTGGGAAAGAATGCCTGTGCATGTGATCAGCAATAACATGAAGATCGAGATAGGAGTGGGAGTTAAGGTTTTGAGATGGCGGTTCATGCTCATGGCGATCTTTTTTTGTTTCTTTTTCATTTCTCTTATTGCAATTCATTTTCCCTGGGAAATGCTGCGCCTGGCCAGAGCCATTCAATCCCAGCCCCGAGTTGCTGCATTTGTTCCCGGAAGGTAGACCAAACTACCTCCTAGGAAGAAAAGATAACCTCCTCGTTGATATAATCAGCGCGTGTCGATCGTCTGGGAGTCGCTTGGTTGCTTTGACCATGAGCCATACATGGGTCGCTTGGTTAAGGTGGACCCTCCATAGCTGCGACTTGTCAGAGGAGGAAAGGAACAGGCCATATTTAACAAGCAAGGAGGACACTTATCTCTTCTCTAGGATTAACCAAGACACTACTGATGACACTGGGTTTTCCGAAAGAAGGATGGCCGTCAAATTGTTCGAGCGAGATTTATTCCCCCAAGTCAGGGTTGATTGTTGTAATGGGCTTGAGTGTTCGCCCCAGCTCAAGTGTCTCGCATATAGAGAAGTACTAAGCAAGCTCCAAACTCTCTGCATGAGGAGTGTTCGCTACATCCGTCGGCCTATCGCCCCTATGATTTCGAGAAACTGGACATACAAAAATCTACATGTTCATCGAGTTGCCTTGTCGAACAGAGCCGCTGCAAAGGGAGGAGGGGGACTAGAGGGCCGGATTGATGACACATGTGCTTTAGTGACGCACTGGCGAAGTTCTCATATTGTATCGAGCAGCCCTTCCGAAAGTCTGCAATGCTACGCACGAAGTCAGGTCCATCCTTCGGTCGAAAAAGGTCTTGGCCCGCTTCTTATGTCTGACGCGATTTGACAGCTTTGTTGGTGCAGTTCCTTGCGATTCTAATACCTATCAACCAAGTTCTCACAAAGCATAATACTAGCTAGCCTCCGACCAGGATTCTTACTCGTGCAAGACGCGACACCGTCCTGATGCTCGAGTCTCGCAGAGCCCGTAATGTACTACCGGTCAATTACGATGACAAGGACGGGGTTGTCGTTGAGCCTTAACCAATCAAACGGGCTGCGGAGCTGCGGGGTGGAGTCATCCGCAGTCCCGCTCCGGCAGACCTTATTCATCTGCCGGCCTCCCAAGACTTTCTTCACTGCTTCAGGCGGTTCGGCCCTGGCACCGAGCTGCCTGTCTCGGCGGGCTTGTACTTTTCGCAGTACGATGCGTACCCTGCAGTGTCACCCTGCAGTGTCACCATCCCACGCCAGGAAAGCATGTCATCTGTTGCTAGAACTAGCCCTCTACAGATGAAGACCCTGGAGCCAAGACAGGCAGCACATTATACCACAAACGACACCTGCTACCTCTGACTCGGGTGGCTTGTTTCCTCTCTCCACCCACACGGAGGTGGTTTGGGCGGGAATTGGGACGAAAGGCTGTTTCTGGCGGTACAATTATGAGCTTTCGACTTCTCACTGAGTTTTTCACGGAATCAGGAAGCAGATGACCGACAACTAGCTTAAAGATTTTCTAGTCTCAAAATTGGAACCATTAACTCTTAAGTTCGCGTAAATGGTCGCTCTAAGAGAGTTCTGTCTATCTATATGATACAAGTTGCCGATTATACACTTCCTTCCATTATCCCCCTCCCCCCAACCCACTCCTACGCCAACCTAGAAACCTCAAACGTGGTCTTGACGTGGATAGTAGGGCCGTTTCCCACCACCTCGTCCGAGCGCTTCGCCGACACAGACACGTCGTTCTGCGTCTCCATGATGCGCTCCTCGCTATCATTGCCGATCTCGGTCCACCCCAGGCCCCTGAGCGAGCGGCCGTCCTTTCCCAGGCGCTCGAGCCGGTGGGTGCTATCTTTCGCGCCGATCGTCACGATGTGACTGGCCGAGTCCGGGTCGCCGCCCGTCTTGGAGCGGTTCTTCGAGGCCCGGGACCGCACGGCCGAGGCATTTTTGGCGATCCAGGGACCCAGGACCGGGGCGTTGACGGCTAGGATGCCCACGAACTGCCCGGGGGGGGTGAAAGAACGGGATTAGCTTGACAAAAAAAAGACAAGAACGCGCTGAGAGTTTACTGGGGGTTTCTTACAGTCTCTCTGATTGACCAGATGGTCCCGAGGTTAATCGACTCCGCGTCCTGCAGGCAAAGGATGCATCTGAGGAGCGTGGCGATGATGATGAAGACTCCGGTGCAGAGCCACATGGTGCATATGATTTTTCTGAGTCCCGGTCAGTTCCTGGTCAACAGTTTGTGCCGTTTCCTTTTTTTTATTCTGACGCACCGAGCCAACGGCATCTGAACAGACCATAGCAATGGTAGTGGGATGTAAAGAATCATGATGTCGGTCCTGGGCTGAAGATTAGCAAAACTCCTCCTCTCGTGTTTTTGACGATAGGGAGCGGTGGGAGCATACGTGACGTTTGTTATTGCAAGCGCGATGTAGTTGGGAATGTTCAGCGCGCACGCGTCTAGTCAAGACAACCCTCCAGTAAGCATACATAGTCAGCGATTCAGAGGGGATTCGCGAGGGGCTTACCTCCAGGATACGGATAAATCTGCCAGTTTTTGTGGAACGGCATGCATCGTGTCAGTATCACGAGGATCGTCGCCACATAACAAAGGACGCAGGCGACGGCGGTGATGAGGACCATTTTCTTTTGCTGCAAGTTGAGCCTGTCGACAACCAGTAAAACGAGTTAGTAGTTTCCTCAAAAGCTTTCTAGAGCATGTGACAAGATTCTGAACCATACGTGAGCCGGCGGTAGAGAAACAGCATGCATGCCTTGAGGCACCAGATGAGGGTGACGTAGAGCACCCATCCCGCCACGAGACACTTGCTGCCGATGACGATTCGTTCTTTCTGCTGGTCGGAGAGCGTCAGAGCAAGCGCGTCGTTCATTCCGGTAATGCTACCATATTGACCTGCACACGGTCGACGTACGTCAGTTAAGCTTTGGTCGAGTCTTCCTAGCCGATGGGAGGAGGGGAAGGGGGGGCGGAAGGGAAGGAATCTTACCGATCAACTCTAGCATTACCAGTTCGCCCTGAGAAGCAGAGGGGTCAGTTGACTACATCGTTACAAAGACAGCACACACTGGCGTGCATAAGCCTATACGCACCGTCCAGAAGAAGACAGCAATGACGGCAAAGTAATCATCACCCTCCCAATTGGTCCCGACAATGCTCGTCCGGTAAACGATTCGTATCAGCAGCACGAGCATGCCAATGGCGTACTCAGTCCAGGCTTCGACCTGGAATGGCGTCGCCATGGTGTCAGATCGTGAGACTCGTGGACTTGTGGGTGGTGGGGGTGTGTCAGACGGGCGGGCTATGCAGTTGCGGTGGTCTCTCGTCCGCAAGCTGCCCCTCCCTCTTTTGATATGGTGTGGCCTCCTTTTTGTCTTGTTTTCTTTCTCGTCTCTTGGAAACCAAAGTTTGCTGGGGGTAGAGGAGGGGCTGGGGCACGAGTTATACAGATTCCCACTCCGTCCTAATCTAGTCGAGTGCTCTCCGATTCAAAGCAGAAGTTCTGTCCGTGGCGCCATTCTGAGAATTTGCGTTGCATTCCGTCGTCCCATTGAAGTGGAAAAAGAGGGACTTCATTCAGATTTCAGATTTCTCCATCCGTACCTGAATCGTGAGAGAAAGGTTTATTCCTTAGTGCCGGCATTATAATATGGATCTGCGCGTGTCTTCTGCGTGTCTGTGGCTACAGTGAGTTGAGAAAAGGCGCCATTATGTCCCATCCTCTCCCCCCCCGGCAGACGGGGACCATGCGTCTCGAGGACCATCACTTGGGTTCCTGGTCACCCACAATCCCTGCGAGGGCCCCCTTCATACGTTGCCTAAGACGCGATTGCCGGTCATGTCTCCTTCATATGTCGACTACTCGCTGCAGAATGTACCTCCTGGCGTAGATGATGATGCCCGGAGCTTCATTTACTTGATGTAAAGTGTGTACTTAGGGACAGTAAATATGGGCCAAAGTCTGGCTTTACACTTTTTCTCGTGGAGAAAAACAGATGAAAAACCTTGTATGAGAACCTCATCGCCGCGTGAGCTGAGCCCATGGTCAATCGCCATAGACCAGTCGGATTACTCGAATAGTTCATCCCATAAAGCCGCCCTTGTTCGGGACCATTCCACACTGGGACACGGACGGAGTCGTCAGCCATGGATGTATGGGTGGTCTTCGATAATGCTTAGGAACCAACTGGGGAGTCAATATTTACCCATTGTTCTTTGTTTGGGATCCCTGCACATGCAGGTTGGGCAAAGGGGGCGGATGAATTCGCCATGTTTGCTGAGTTACCAGGCCACACGTCGACTGAACCGACCACCCTTCTCACCCGCCCCGATACTCGTACTCCCAGCCTGGCTTAAAAGCATGCTCTCCCGGGTCTGACTGTGCAGTCGTCAGTTGTCGTTCCCCTGCTGCCAATCCCGTCTCACACATTATTAAACAAGATGCTTGTCTCCGCGATCCCAGAGCACCTGCAATGCCCCCGCAGGCTCGCTGCTCAGACACCACCCGACTTCAACCCCCCTTTCCCGGCGTACAGTGCCGGTTTCCCCAAAGAGACAAAGGACCTTGTGTTTGCTGTCATCGGTGCTCAATACGCTCCTGCTGCCAGACCAGATGGAGCTGCCATCGCGCAGTTGACGCAGTTCACCACCTCCGAGGCCGTCGACGCCGAAGCCCGCCCTCGGTTCGCCGAGTGGGCGTCCGTGACCGATAACAAAGGATACTACAACGTTGCCCATCTTGCGTACTGGCCCAGCAGAACGGCGTACGAGAAGTGGGCCCGCGATTCGGGCTTCCAGCAATGGTGGGACAATCTTGACGTCGAATCACAGAGCCACGGGTGGTTCCTCGAGATCTTCTTCCCCACGATCGACCGGTTCGAGACCGTCTTCTCCAACAACGAGGTCCCCGAGGGTGCGGCACATATGAGAGAGCGGGTGATCGGTCCCATCAGGGAGCACGTGTATTGGGGGAGCATGCGTGATCGCATGGCGGCCGCCCAGAACGATGAGCTCGTGGGAGAGAAGATCGAGCGGGCCAATACGAACGGTGTCAATGGGCACAGCACCGAGGCCACGGCGGAGGGACAAGAAACACAGACGCCGTGCAGAGTACGCGTTTCGGGCAAGCAGAACCTGGCCGTCATCCGCTCCGGCCAAGACTGGTCCGGCACTCTGCCCGAGGAGCGGAAGCTGTACCAGGAGACGATGCATCCCGTGCTGATCAGAGGCATGGACTTCCTGCGGGATCAAGGTAGCGAGGTCGGATGTCACAGCTGTCGCTTCATGGACCTCATCGATCCAGCGACGGGCAAGGCGGACAAGGACCGCACTTTTGGACTGGCCTTCTTCGACGAGCTCGGTTCGCTCGAGGGGTGGGCCAAGCAGCACCCGACGCACCTTGAGATCTTTGGGGGGTTTCTGCAGTACGCCAAGAAGCTTGACAACAATGTTTCCCTGAGGCTGTTCCACGAGGTCTTGGTGCTGAAGCCGGAGCAACAGCTTTTCGAGTATGTAGGCTGTCATCCAAAGACTGGCTTGCTGGCGATTGTCTAGCTTGGTACTGCCTGGTGGAGTAAAAGACAAGTTACCGTGATCTGTTGGGGCTTTTTTCTTTTCTCCTAGCGATATGAAGAGACAAGTTGTTTACATACTATCGTTTGTCTTGGCTACTGTTGTCAGCATTCTCCAGGGGACTGTTAACTGCTTGTATTCTTGTATTGAACTCTCCAGACATCCGAGGCATACAAGGCCTTCACGATTAATAGCCGCATGATAATCCACTACTAATCAATCCGATATTGAGTGATAGAATAGCAATGGCAAGATTACGGTAAAATGATACAACTGAATAGTTTTACTTGCCGCTGGAGTGATCAACCACCGATATTACCTACATTTGTAACAGCTGAGGCCGTTTGGGTATCCAGTTTCGATTACTTTAGTTTGTTTAACCCAACCTAAGTATGTGTACTAGTGCTTTTGAAACTTGGCTTCAGCGCAACGCCATTCTTGTCGTAGATGAGCCGCTCGACCCTCAAGTGACAAATTGTCATCTGACGTTGTTTTTGAAGGGTCATGTAACAGGCTACTGCACATGTATTTTGTGTTTAAGCGTACCTCGACTTGTTTTCCTACGCCCGGACACTACTTGAGAAGCACAGGTCGAGTTTACTGTTCACTTAATGCCGAAGAACTCACGATGGACCTCCAAGACCCATCAGCTAGGCTCACATCTCCACTCCCCGTCTGTCTGATCCATCCATAACGCCAACCCTGTTTGCCCCCATCGTCAATTGACACATTACATAATCCCCGATGGCACAATTGGCTAGCGCGTCAGACTGTTACTATCCGACCTGGTTCATGAGACCAGCAGCGATGGATATCTGGAGGTTGGTGGTTCGAGCCCACCTCGGGGAGAACTTTTGCCTTTTGGGAGCTCTTCACAACGTGTAGACGCTAGATGAGTTTCCCCATCAGAATGATGCTTAGTGCATAAAGTTACTGGCATTGTCGTTGACTTTTGCAAGTCTTCTTTCGGTCATAGGTCTTGAGTTGAGTTGATAGCCCTAAATCTGGGCCTAAGGATGCGAGACGCCGTGCATTTGATAACACGTAGTTGATGGCTAGGGACTGTACGTTCCAATTTCCTAAAAATAGACTAACTTGAGTTTTTAAGGGGAATATCTCCGCCACCGCGCTTCAGCGGCAAACCAGCCGCCATTGGCGTGTTAGTGACTGTTCCTACCACGCCTTCCATGTCGAAATGCGTCTATTGACGAGGTCAACTACCTCAGGAAGCCTCTCGGCATTTGCCACATTGCCGACATATCAAAGCAAAAAATGACTGTGTTATCATAGATTGTCTTGATGTCGTAGTGTGCAAGAAGCGAACCTGAAGTCAGGCCTAAACCAAAATGTGTTTCTCAGGCATGGGGGGACTGGGACGGCGAAGCAGAGGAGGATCTGGGGGAAGTGCATTTTGAGAAGGGACGCTTGAAAACTGTCTGAAGTCTGTAGGTTGGAGATGAGAGAATCGGATGATGGAGACAAGTATTCAGAAGAGCTTGAGAGAAAGACGGCGGGCGACCTTTTATAGATGTCTTTGAAGATTGCTGGAGTCTATGTCTATCCCGAAAGCAAATTTGCGAGCGAGTGAACTGCTGACCGCGGAGGCAGCTTCCTCCTCGGTCTTGGCCATCATTTCGGCCTATCGCGGAGCTGCAGAGACAGGACAACAAACGGGCAGTACAGGGAAAATGGAGTCGTTCGACGATTCTACAACTGCTGTGTGGCAACAACCCACGGTCGTGTAGGAGCGTTGTGCAGGCCCCGCAACTTGATACGATCCGTCAGCTTCGGATGAGTGGCCTACATCTCGGAGGAGTATTAAACTGCCTAGTGTAGGATTCTTCACAAGGATTCAGCATAGAGTTTCGGCCACATTCACTCAAGCTGGACTACGTCTGTACAAACTCATATGCATCAATGATGTCCGCGAGAATATCGTTACTCCAAGGAAGACGGGGAAAGGGGACATTAATGAGGATGGCAACCGCTGTCTGGACATACGACAATCGTCTAGGTTGAAAACGAACATGCCCTGGCAAAAGTGATTACTCAACGCGGGCCCCAGTCAGCTCGAGGCTCAACGCATTCTCCTTGCTTGAGGGGCTTTTGAGCAATCTTCATCGGTGGAAAGAACAGGCAAGGAGCAGATCAATCATAAGGACTGATGATCATGGCCAGGTAGAAAGCCAAGCTCGGTTCCCCGCGACCTCGGCGGCCATACCCACGACTCCATCAATGAGGCTTCTGACTACTCGACTTCCGGTTCGGACATAGTCAAGAATGCAACTAGCCAGGGGCGCGATGCGGCAGACGGGTATACCCCACCGCTTCCCGCAGCCAAGATGCCCCAAGACATGGCCAAGACGGACAACGACGATGTGGCTGCTTTCCGTTCCCACAACCGATTGGTAGGAGTCTTGTCTTCGGGGCCGTCGTAGCCTCTTCTGGCTTAGCATCGCAAAAAAAAGATGCTCGGATTTTCTTAAGGAGGCAGGATTCGACTAGTAGACGGTGGCCCGCTCCACTACATGATCTCTGAGCCGACTGTTTACCTGCCTTGATAGGAAATGGTCTAGGTAAATGAACCGGATCCTGCGTCACAAAACATATCACAACTCTGTCCGCCTTTCTTTTTTTCTAATCTACTTGGAATGCAGCCTCGGATGCAACGGTGCGCGCCGTTGCATTTTCTCCGCTGCCGTGGTATGTGGCGGACTTGGCCCGGGTAGGCTAAGGGGCGCCGCCCTGAAGGATCGAAGGAAGCGGGTATGTCCATCGCCCACAAGAAGCAGCCCAGGTGACCGAAGTTGCAGGGCATGTGGCAAGTGATTTCCGATATGTCTTCCTTGTTGAGTGTATGATTCGGAGTCAGTTCATAGCAGAGCTGGAATATTTATGAACAGCTCGGCCGAATGCCACGCCCTAGTTCTTTATCAAGCGTGATTCAGTCTAGTAAAAGCCCATGCTGGTCTTGTTCTGGCTGCAACTGCATTCGACAATTGACCCCCAGCGACACTCAGTGTATTAGGGACACATTTCCCCAAGAAGTAACCTGGCTCTCCTTAAACTACTTAGCAGCTCCTGGGATTGGTTATCAAGCGTCGTGACACTGTGTGTCGAGGGTCTACTCGAAATACTGCAGTTCCGGTCTGGCCTGGCTCTTCATAAATGCATCCGCCTGGACAAGGCGTCAGAGTCTTTACTTTCATGTTGGCTGACGATCCGTTGAGTCTGAATGAAATAGCAGAATGCAAAATGAATGCTATTATTTGTGGTTGATATCCACTCGCCACTTTGGGGAGCCCTTGATTCGTAGGATTGTAATAACTTCCAATCAAACTAGTCTGTTTTTCATTGCAACCGGCATGATCTGAAGCTTAGTCCTAGGTTATTAGCTAAAGTCGTTGTAGACATGTTGAAGATTGCAATCTCAGTGTCAATGAGAAGAAGAATATCGGGATCTTCAGTAAAGCGTGCGAGAATCGGCGGAATCAGGCCCGTCTGTCCATACCATAACGTGAGCAGTAAGTTTAGGGAGGGTGAAGCAATCTTTTGACTTCCACACGCACTGCGGCTCAGGCGCTTAATTAGGGACGATTGAATCGCGCATGTAGGCAGCGCGGCCAAACGCAGTCAGGATGGTGTCCTCAACTCATTTGAAAAAACGTATCTACCATAGTACCGGGAAACAGGTGCTTACCGTTCCATTGTGTAATTGTGGTGCACGTTTACAAACAAGCGTAGAAAGTGAACCGCATCGAATGGTGTTCTTGATGAGGTCGCAGACGCCCTCCCAGACTTCGGCGTTAGTCGCAGACAATCGACGTCAAGTGGTGAAAACTGGCCTAGATTTCAAGCAGAGATACAGCAAAGTTCCAACGTGCGTGAGAAGCACGGCTTGGTTGTCTCTGTGTCGTAATCCAAGTGTCTGTTTGAAATAGATTGATACCGGCTGCACAGGTGCGTCTCTTCGTGTCACTAGACGGGCGAGGATCTTCGGTTGATGCGTATCTTAGTTTGAGACAAGAAAATTCATTGGGGTTCTGGAAGACTATGTCGATTTATAGCGAACACAAACATTAGCGTTGACTTGGAACACAATGCAACCACAAGGGTCAAGGATTCCTGGTGGGCCTGGTCACGTCACGATAGCTTCACGGGAGTGGGGTCATCCGTCCCATCCGTTCGGCTCCGGAACAACCGAGCCATTGTTTCGCTCGGCCTCAGGTGCCTCCGTGTCCAGGTCTCCCTCAGTTTCGGGCGGAGATACAACAAGCCGCCTTTCACCGCTGGTTGCAAAACCTGGATTTAGCCCTTCAAGAGAAAAGGTTGCAGTACTATCTGCTTTTGACCGATAGCCTGCTTGCAACGTTTTCGCAAAGGGGCGCCAAGAGAAGATGGCCGCGCAACTCAGGACTGCAAGGAAAACCTTTTTGTCACCTTGCGTTGGTGCTGGTGGCTCGATGCTGGCGAGCAAAAACCCGTTGACGATCGGTCTTTTCCAACCCGCTTTGTGAAATTGAGTTTCTACTCGCCATGAATCAACGTCAGGCATCATGATTCTGTGCCTGAATACAGATACCTTTTCTTGCAAGCGACCACGACTAGCGCTTTTCGTCCCTCTCCAGTCCATGTTTTAGCATTCCAGAAGCAGGGTAGAGTCATGTTGTGGCATAAATCTTGGACCAGTCCGGGAGTCATGAGGAGAAAGACAGAGGGACAGACACCGAACTCCGGCAGACTCTTGTAACCCCTGATCAGTTTTTCCGTCATTCTAGACCCCGCAGGAAGAGAAGAAAGATGTGCAAAACCTTGGGGCTCAAGTCTTTAGCACGGCAACCAGGCCCGAGATGGCAGCAAGGTATGCCAGCAACTGCCGGTGCATGTCCAGTCTCTTCCACTCGGCAGCCCACTCGCGGACAACTTCCAAGCTCACGCCGTCAGAGGTTCCATCCGTCTTCTTTTTGTCTTCAGATATCTTGTATTCTCGCAACAGCTTGTCGTTCAAAGGAAAGATTCGGAACTGGGTATATGGCGCGACGAAGATCGAGAGGACCGATGCGGTGAGGTTGTAGAGAAAGGCAGGGCTCGCGGTACCATCTAAGTAAGAGAAGCATTCTCGTCAGCAGGCGGGTTGTAAGAGGGACTGTGTGTATGTTTCAAGGTTTCAAACCACATGTAGCCTGGCCAAAAGTTGAGCGCATACCTTTCCAGGCAAGAAAGCCAAATACCCCAGCCGTTCCGCAGACCATTGTGGGGCCGTACTTTCGTCCAAAGTCCCAACCGCGAAACCACTGCTTCACAACCGTTTCTTTGTCTCCCAGCTGCAGAACGTTGTGCAAGGCAATCTTGTCAGACGCGAACTGGTAGCCTACACACGGTCTGTCAGCTCCAGATCCGTTGGACAGCACATCAGCGGCTGGTAAAGGGTTGCCTTCCCGTACCGGCAAGATGTGCAACAGCAAGTAGGTTTGCGAGCTGGAGAGCCCTGGTCCAGTCTTCGTAGTTGTTGGCCAAGTCGGTCATGGTATCAGTTCTCGTGGTGTGGCTGTTCCTATCTCCCCGGAGTCAATGATAAGAGTATGGATGTAAGGTTTTGAACTTTGGTATGTTCTAGACGGATACGCCGACGGGATCCTGTGACGGGACCCGTCCATACTTTCTGGCAGTCGTCCGAGATATAAGAATGGATGTCAAAGTTGGATGCGGCCCCCTTCCATCCCACTCGAGCCGCAGCCGTGCCTGCCGCCTTGCACCGGTAGCCTGGCGCTTAATCAGCTCGTCAAATCACCTCAGCAGTTGTGGCCGAATCAGCATTATCCCACCGGCACACGCCTCGGCGTCCAGCGCTGGAGAGGCCCACCGCGCGACGGGTGTAAAGAAGTTTTCAAAAGTGTTTTTAGGAGCTTTCCATCAGCTGTGGCCTCGCAGTATCTACCGTTGATGCATTTGCTTAGTTGCTTGGACATTTGGTTTAGAGCGTAGTAACATGCGAGGTTTCGTAGGCTGACAGTGTTTTGCCATTTGAAATCATGCCATGGCGGTTTGCATATGTCTCTATGAATTTTCTTTTTGAAACTATCTATGACTCGAGAAAACATCGATCCCTTTCAACGGGTCGAGAACAAAGGGTTTGATGTTCTCGATAAACTCCTTGTCGCTCTCGTTCCCCCGCAAGCACCAGCACCAGATGGCCATCCCCAGGCAGCGGTCCCAGGACAGCAACGGTAATAGAGGCGTGTTGTCCATCGTGAGGGTCGCCTCCTCGCACATCCGGCTGACCAGCATCCTGTC
Source organism: Colletotrichum higginsianum IMI 349063 (assembly GCF_001672515.1). Lineage (NCBI taxonomy): Eukaryota > Fungi > Ascomycota > Sordariomycetes > Glomerellales > Glomerellaceae > Colletotrichum > Colletotrichum higginsianum. The sequence goes on along the minus strand of NC_030961.1, from coordinate 3,178,962 downwards.
GTCGTCACTGTCCATGTCGAGCAGGGCCGGGTCGGTCGGCACCTTGCCGCACCACTGCGCCGTGGGCCCGTCCCACATGCCCAGCGGCAGCGGCAGCCTGACGCGCAGCAGGGCCGGTTCCGCGTTTCTCGACAGCCGCAGCACCGGGTGCATCGTCACGAATATTGTTTGCAGGATCAGGTGAAGCTTGAACTGGAAGACGGCGAGACTGCGTAGGGGGGGGCGGGAGGTGAGGTCAGCCCATAATTCGGCAGAACGTTTGTTACACGAGATGACAAAACGCTGCCCACATAATGGCGTAGCTTTTAGGTGTTCTCACAACTATATGCGCCCTTACTCAACCCAATAAGGCAGGGAAAAAAGAGAAAATGTTCCAAACTTACCGCTGGTATAATTCTCGAAACATCCAGGGGTAAGCGCTGTGCCCGCACATTCGCGACCCGGCGTTGATCTTGGACTGGTCGTAGACGCCCGAGGCCTTGAACGTCTCGAGGAGCATGGAGTGCGCCATCATCACGTTGTCCCTGGAGTGATCGGCCCGGTACGGTACGAGGATGGTGCAAATCAGTATGGCCTGGAAGACGGGCAGTATCTCCGTCTGGGGGGATAGCAAGCCTTGCCTCGACAGTTCCAAAAGTTCGAGCTGGACAACCCCTATTAGTTATTCATGCGAAGTTTGGGAAGCCAATCTGTTCGAGGCATGTTTTTTTCAAGCATCTTTTTGCCGTAAAACCCGATAACTTCGAGCTCCCGCGAAAACGAACAGAAAAAAAAGGGGGGCTGGGGCTGCCAGGAGCAAGTGGACAAAACATACAAGCTTGTTACCGGTTTCTATCAAGAGATGATCGTGGAACTTGATGGCGAGGTTTCTCGATCCCGGCGACCCGGAAAACCATAGGCCAACGGTCAAGACGGAGCGCGTCAACAAATTCGGCTGCGTCGTCGTCTCGTATACTTCACGGTGCAGCAACGGCCACAGCGGATGGAAGTGCTCGAAGTAGACCCTCTGCAACTGCAGCTTCATGCCCTCGTCCAAGACGCAACGGGAGCCGGGGATGCTAAAATCGAGCGTATCGCCTATGGTCATTGGCGGTGGCGGCGGCGGCGGCGGCGGTGGTGGCACTGAGGCCGTGACCATCGGCTCGGGCAGGGCGATGGGGTTCGGCGTCGTGTCCGAGGCGGTCACAGAGCCGGAGGGGGATCTGGAGGACGACGCGCTTCGCGGCTGCGGCCACTCGCATGACTTGCCCTTGTCGTTGCAAGTCGAACAGACGGGCTGCTGGCCGTCACATCTGGTCTTCGTCCGGTGGCACGGCACGCAGGCCTGTGCCACACGCGTGGGCGGGGCAGACGGGCCATGGAGCACCATATGCCTGCGGAGGGTATCTCTAGTCGTCGATGGGGAAAACCGTCAGCCCAGTTTCTCGGGACTAATACATCTGCGCCTTTGGTATGCTGCTACCCGGATTCGGCATAGGAAATAGTGCGGCTTGCCGCTGACAAAAGCGGTGGACAATCGACGAAAAGGGGGATAGAGGGGGGGGAAAGGGGGGGCACAGATGGGGATAACCGGCTTCAAAGCATACATACCCTCTTGTGAACTTGGTACTGCATGAAGGGCACGAGAAGGAAGGCGTCGCCGTGTGTTCCTTTTTATGACGCGTGAGGTGTTCTTTGCGGAGATAGGAGCGGCCGCAGCCTTCATGGTCGCAGGAGAAGGGCATTTCGAAAACCTACAAGGCGAGCAGCACGTAGATCCATCGCACTGGGAGGCTAGCTTTTTTGTGGACTTGATAGATCTAAGAAAAAGACAGAGTGCCGGGAAAACGGAGTAGAAGATGCGAGATAGGTGTGTGGGTTGGTGTGTCTATGTGTGTGTGTGTGTATGATGCTCGGGTGGTCGGGCATGGAAATCGCTTTGTTCCGGGGGGGGGCGGAGAAGAGCGCTGAGCCACAAGAAGTTCGGGCTAAGCCTGTTAGGGAAAGCCAAAAGCACACACTAGCTCACAATTGACCTACTCCGCTGGGGAGAAATCATCATGCTGAATGACTCAGCGGAGACGAGCCGGTGGGATACCGACCCCGATCGCCGTCTTTTAGCCCCGGGGCGGGTCCGCCGGGCGCCGAGATATTGCTATTTGCATCCGCCGGCCGACCGGTTCCCACGATCGTGGGCGCCACCAAGCAGTCGACAGCAAGACCAAACTGCCCAGCGTCGGTTATGAATATTTATCCGCTGCTGGCATGTCCCTTGTAGTTCCAAATCGTTCTGCGCCGAGCTCAAAGTGAGCCGACGAGAGACTATTCGGTCAGGCACTGCCGGTATACCTATGATGGTGGTTCCTTGCCCATCCAGCCCCAACCTCCGCCCCGCCCCCCCCCAAGCTCACCGAAACCTACCACGCACCGACCGGATGTAGACACGATTACAATAAGGGTTCGCTGTGATCGAGTAAGACGAGGATTGCAAGGTCCGCATCAATTGCGATACAGATAGCCCGGCTCGTTGGGCGCTTCGAAGGGGGGAGGGGAGGACGATGGTTCCTACGAAATGCCCTGTGCATGAACGTTCCTCATTAGAGATGGTTTCAATCAATCCGTCAGGTGCTGGGCCCTTCCCGTCGCCAGTGCTCTATCCGAAGTTGGTTCGGGACGAGAGCCACGGCCAGCACCTACGCGATGCATAGAGTTCTGTACATCGCGGTTCGTGGTTCGTTGGCACCTTATCCTCATGATCTCGTCCCCATGATTAACGAACTATCGGCCCCCTTTCAAGTGTAGGGCTTGGACGCCTCGTCCCGTTTTGAGTTCGTCCTTGATCGGACTTCGAAACCGGGAAACTTAAATAGTTCCCACCCGCCTTGGGCGCGCCAGGATGAAAGGGGCCCCTGCGACCTGCCGTCGAGAGAGCCAATCACCGAACGGATTACGACTTACTTGGGACACCGTCTTGTGATCGCTTTGCGGGAACCTTATCTGCTGGAGCAAGGACATGAGCTCTTTGGCTTGAGGAACTGCAGTACTGGCGTACTATGGATATGCCCTAAACCTATCCCACGGGTAAGAACTTTAGCCGAAAACCACAGTAGACACCACCTAGATGTACTTCAAGATTGGGCAAGTTTTTAGGCCGCTTTGCTGAGCCTTGGAATGGGTAGCCTGGTGGAGCGCATCGTAGCTAACGCACGGCAGGGAACTACCGGGTACCGTTTAGAATCAGCCTCTGAGATACGCGTACAGGTCCCCCATTGCTTGAAGAGTCCCGGTAACCCCCCCCCCCCCCCTGACTGCAGGGTGTCGAACCAAAGCCGGGAAGGCGGCCAAAGAGGCTGGTGAAGAGCACACTTTCAGCCTCTACCGTTGTAGGGGAGCAATCATCAAGATCACCCCCGTGAAATGACGCATTTCTGGCAGTACGTGCGCCATAATGACCGTTGACAAAATCTGGGCTGTCTCTGTTCCATGGCGCTGGTAATACGTCGCTCAATATCCGACAACTACCTTGATCCTATCCTTGTCCGCACGGACAGTAGTATCCCCGAGCATCTGAGTAGTTTAGGCAGCCACATTAAATGACTCGGGTGAATGAGCTAGGAGCTGCTTCTACTATTGTGGCGTAAATTTAGGCCGTCCGAGAAAATAAAAATTATGGAGGAATAAAAAATATTGAAAAAAAAAGGGAAAATTCGAATCGCGAAACCCACTTCGGGATTTGCTTCGGAGATGATGCGGCAGACCATTGTTCTGTACAGTAGACGCACTTCCTGCAACGGTTTGGACGCTTGTATAAGGGGGAACCGTGGAATACAATTTCCGTTGGTTAGAGTTTTCCGCAGTCCTCATTTCTTGATTGGTTGAATCAGGCGGTATTCGTACCGACCTCTCCCTCCTCTCTGCGTCGGTGATGTGGTTCCTGAGAAGACAAGATACCAGTAGACCCTAATGACGGGCCCAACAGCAACGCGTCGGATAGCGGCCCAGTCCTCTGATGTCAGAGAGTCAGACTCGGATCCGGGCTTAGACTTAGGCTCAGAATCTTAATCAGAGTCAGAGTTAAATTTACATTCAGGTATCAGCTCAGACCCAGGCCAACCTTCAGACTGACGCCCGCCCAGTTTCCCATCCATTGATCCTCCCATCCTGTTTGCGAGAAGACTCCACGTCACCAAACGCAACAGACAACAGCGCTTAGAGCCAGTTGAAAGCCTTCCTTGACAAGTGGAGCTCATGGGCATGGTGTCTGACAGAGGGACGACTGACTACGCGGAGGAGAAGCTCGCGCTTGGAAAACACAAAAAAACAAAAGTAAAAAAAAAAAAAACCCTAAAACAAAGGAGGGTTACGGATATGAGGCATCGTCATCGGTAAAGCCCCGGCATCATTGGCTGGCACCGGATTCTAAATAGTGTGCAGTAAACTCTTCCCACCAACGGGTCTAGGTCGAGACGGTAGGTAGACAACTTGTGGGTATAATTACTCTCCTTCGTTTGTTCTGCCGAATCACGCCACCGGCACGTCCCACGTCCCACGTCCCCCTCCCCACCCAACCCATCAGTACGTGTATCGGAACGACTTGTTCTCTCTGTCCGTCATGGACTGCCAGACTTCAGGCGCCAGGTACGCGTCCTCGGACTGGGCGACGGCGCCGCGCCGCTTGTTCTCGAGGCGGTAGTAGGCGTACAGCGCGAGGGTGACGAGGGCGCAGCCGGCCTGGGTGCCCATGACGGCGATCTTGGCCGGGCGGTACTCGGGCGCGTCCCGGGCCTGGAAGGTCTGCGGGCCGATGATGTTGCCGAGGGAGAAGGATCCCGAGACGATGGCCGCGGCGAAAGCGCGCTTCGTCGCGCCGCCAAAGTTGGCCGCGGTCCACTTGTGGGACGACGTGTCAGCGGGTGTGCCCCCGAAGACATTTCAAGATGGAAATCAAGGGGGGGGGTTAGGAAAGGGATCGTTCCACTCACGGCGTAGAAGACAGTCAGGGGCGCGACGACGGCGTTGACGAGGTAGATGCCCGCCAGGCAGCCGGAGCGGTTGCTAACGGGGAGGAAAGACATGAGAGCGCCGCCGATGATGCTGCGTGAGGTCGGTCAGTGAGCTGCTCTCCAGTCATCCTCCATGCAGGAGAAAACCTGTCATCAGCGCGCGGGGGGAAGGGGGATCGAACTGACGCCGGGATGATGCAGACGACGATCCACGCCCACCGGTTGGACGTGCGGCGGATACCGTAGCCGACGAGGAGGGTGAAGAAGATACTGACGACGCCCGATGGCATGTTCATCAGCGCGGCGCGCTTCGGGTCGTAGCCGAGGTTGCGGATCAGGGTGGCCGAGTATGTCGTGATGACGCCGCTGGACACGGAAAGCTTTGAGGGGTGTCAGCTAAGGAGTGGACAGCAACAGCAACAGCAACAACGAGGACGACGGCAACGACGATGACGACGATTACAACAAGCAAGAAACAATACATAAAGGAGGGACGGTACGCACGAGAACGACGGCCAGGGTCATCAGATACATCTGGGGGTCCATCAGGGCCTCGAGGATCTGCCTCGGACGGAACTTGCGGCTCTCGATGCCCGTCTGGTTGACGCTGACGTGCCGCAGGAGGGCGACCTTCTCCGTGTCGGACAACCAGGTGGCCTTCATGGGCGTGTCGGGCACGAAGAGCAGGGTGGCGACGCCGATGGCGACGGTGACGCAGCCGAGGACGACGAACATGATGCGCCAGCCGTCGAGGGCGGCGTGGGGCGGGATGTGCTGGAAGCCGTACGAGATGGCGCCGCCGAGGATCTGGCCGAGGCCGAGGCCGAGGTACCAGAAGGAGAAGCGCGGGGCCTGCTCGGACTTGGTGTACCACTGCGAGCTGATGAGCATCAGCGAGGGGCCGATGGTGGCCTCGAAGATGCCGAGGAAGACGCGCGAAACGAGGAGCGTCTGGTAGTTGTGCGCCGCCGCGCCGCACGCCGTCGCGGTGCCCCAGAGGACGACGTTGAGGCCGAGCCACTTGGCCGCGGGGATCATCTGGAGGAAGTAGACTTGGGGGTGGTGGTCAGTTTGGGTTGTTCGGTTCCTTGGCCATCTCTTGGTTGTTCCGGCGATGCGGAAGACGGGGGGGGGGGGGGGGGGGGTGAGGGACTATGGGTTTAACGCACTGTTGGGGATCTCGAAGCAGAGGAGACCGACAAAGAGAAAGGTGGCAATGTTGGAGAACTCGTTGCCGACGAGCTTCAAGTCTTTTGACAGACCCATGACGGCAGCGTACTGTTTTGCAGAGAACCCCACGTCAGTAAAGACCAACTTTCATTTTCCTTCTCTCGACAAGGGCCCCCCCCCCCGACAGGACAATGGGTTAGAGAGACGTACGTTGAGGATGACCTTGTCCAGGAACTGCATGGTGTAGCAAAGGAACATGAGCGGCACGATGCGCCAGTCGATCTTGCGGCGGAGCGCGTCAATGTCGACCGAGGCCGTGCCGTCGCCGGCATCGCGGTGGGTGTTGAGGAACTTCCAAGCGGCGTCGACGTTGTTGTTGTTGCTCGACGGCGCGTGCGAGTCGGACGAGGCCGAGCTCACGACGTCCTTGGGGTGCTTATCGTCCGTGGACATGGTCGAGGTGGTCTCTCGAGGCGATATTTACCACCAGTCTCGGCAACACAATATTCTAGGGAGAGAGGCTCACAGAAACGCCGGATGCTATTCCGTCCGTTCTGCCCGGTGATCGACGAGGCACGCACAGGTTGCCGCTGTGGGAATGCAGAAGTACAAAGAAGGTTGAGAGAGGGGAGGAGGGGATGAGGGGGTCGTTGCGATCTGCGCAGATGTCGAGTGGAAAAAGAAGCAGACTGTAGAGAAGGATCTGGAGGGGGATGAGTGGGAGGGGGCGGGATGGAAGGGGTTGGGTGGCAGTAATGAACGGGAGGGAAAATGCAACGACAAGATGATGGTCCCCGCCGGGAGGAACAACACCAAGATGAAGAATCAGATCCAGGCCAAGTCGAAGGTGGGTAGAGAGGTGAGCTTCGTTGGTGGTGGTGTTGGTGCTGCTGGTGGCGTCTTTGTACAACCGCACCCATGTCATGCCATGTCTTGTCAGCACCAGCAATTCGACGCGATGAGATGCAACCCATCGCGGCCGTACATGATACCATCGGAAGGGGTGGTCCAACGGGTGGTCCAACACACCGTGGAGTTTGCAACCAAGCAGCCCTAGTGCCGTACGGCGCAGTCCCCCGATCCCGGCCGGATATCCGTACACCTATGCCGCGGTCAAAAGCAAGGACCAGGACAGACCCCCCCGGCTTCGAGCGGAAACACGGAGGACTGACCCCCCGGCCGGTCGATGCATGCACGCATGCGACCTGGACCCCCAGTTCGAGGAACCGGGTGGGGGTGCATCCGCCCTTGATCTGCGGGCTGCTTCCCCTCGAGGGTCTAGAGCAAAATGTGATAAAGTGTATTCGTAGAACGGAGAGGGTCGGTAATGGAGGAGGCCGCCCCGTCGTGATGCCCCATCCGAGCCTTGTCCCATTCATATCCGCCGTGATCGACAGCCAATGCCAGCTCGTCTTTGATGTGCAGTACCATAGTACATAGTACGCCCTTCTCGCCAGCCCCAGCTCGCTCTTTCGTAGTGGGTGACGGGCAAGCAAAATATCTCAAAGATCTGCCCATCTTTAAGCATCCGAGTCATCATCCCGGGGGGCGGGGGCACCTCATGGTTCAGCAAAAGAGTTCTTCCGCGTCACTCTCTCCTCTCCCTATGTGTTTATCACGGCGGGGTTCATGCGAGCAAAGAAGAGAGATCCAAGGGGGGTCCTTTTTTATTGTATTTTTAAAATAATGGCTAGGCGACAAGACGGAACGGTCCAGCCGACGTCAGAGTGCCAAGATGGTGATTCTTTTTCCCATGGGAGGGGTTTAATCCCATCTGCCCTGGATCAGATTGTTTACGCACACCATTTTACACGCACACACCTAACGGACAGACAGACACACACACACACACACACAGAGGTACAAAGACCCTCCTCGCCTGGAAGCAAGATGGCGGCACAGCAGCACAAGCATGTACAAATTACACTACTCTTCATCTCCCCCCCCCCCCCCCCACCGATCCTTGCAAGTTGCCAGTTACATAAAAGTAAAGAAACGTAATGCCGCTTAGGGTTCGTTCCGCGTTTTACTGCCCGCATGTCTAGCGCAGGAAGAAAAAAAAAAGTGTGACAAGGACCGCCATGAGACCCTTGCCCATGGTTGACTTTTGCACCGTAAATCCGTCTTCTCCATGGGTCGGACGGCCATCTCATAGCCAAAAACCACAACTGCCCCCATTTGGATGTGTCTCCGGAACGGCAGGATGGAAGCCCGGTCGTGGAAGGTCGAGTAGTGGCCGCAGAAGTGTGTTTAGGAGCCAGACCGAGACGAAGAAGGGGGGAATAATGGAACGGCCCTCGATGATCCATCTCCCAAGCACGCAACATGCTGCCAGGAGCATTTCACGCCGAGTCCACCCTCTCTCCCCCATCTCTCTGTTCTGCAACCCCCAATGTGACCTTCTCGAATAACGACCCCAGAGGTGCGATCCACACGCTCGGAGTCGATCCATCATGAACCTCGATGGCCCTTGCTAGAGAGAGCCCTTCCATTGGACCATGCAGACATTTACCCAGGACATCATGCCAGCACCGAGCTCTCAAAGGCCCCCAAACCCTATCAAATCTGGCTGTCCTGACGTGGCCCATCCTTGCGGCGTTTAAGATGGTCGACGGCGGACTGGTAAAGCATCCCCCAACTCTATTGCCCGCCCGCTCATACATTATAGGGGTTCCGTTCCGACCAGGCAGCATGCGGACAGCTCTCTTCTCAGACTGCCTGGGCCTGCATAACTGCGACCAGCTCTGGGCTCATCAATCTCTCGATCCCCTGTGGATAATTTGATTGCGTATGACGGTCCCCAAGACGTGATAAAAGTCGGGAGGTGTTCCCCTCTGCCTGGGTTACGGACATTCGAGAAGCAGTCATCCCCGTCGGTCCCGGATTCCCAACTTTCCTTGCCTTCCGCCGCCTGCGGGCCTGTTTTTCTTTCCATTTTGTTGTCTGTATTTCTATCGGCCGACTGCCTATTCCACTAGCTTCCCTTGGTTCTTCAGCACACGTATGGTCGTGATTCCTCCCGTCTGCAAGCCACAGTCTCGCAATACGGCGACGCGACGATACAAACGAGAGAAGGAGGAAAGAAGAAAAGAAGACGGGTTTCAACGTCCTAGTATTGCATCATCGGGGATTGGTCCGACTAGACAGACTGCAGCCGCCGCCAGCCATGGGCTGGGTCCTCAACGCCACGCCCGAGGTCGAGGCCATCTCGCAGTGGGAGACCATCATCGCCATCGCCTGCGTCCTCTCCGTCCTGTCCGTCGCCGTCGTCTGTTCTCGTCTCTGGATCCGCCACACGGCCAGAGGCCTGGCCGCCGACGACTGGATGTCGGCGCTGTCCATGGCCTTTGCACTCATCTATTCCGGCCTCACCATCGCCCGTGAGTTATTTACACATTTACACATCCGCATTGCCTCAAACCCTCCCCTTTTTTCCCCTTCCCCCCCAACATCATCAGCGCAACCTCTGATTTGCCCATTACCCCCTTTCTAGAAACGAGATACGGTCTCGGCCTGCCGGTCAAGCTGCGGCCAAGGGCGAACCTCGTCACGTACACCCGCATCAACTTCGCCGGCCGGCCGTTCTACCAGCTCGGCATCAGCTTCTTCAAGATCGCCCTCCTCATCAGCTACCTGCGCCTGCTCAAGGGGACCGACCAGAAGACGTACCGCCGCGTCGTCTGGACCACCATCGTCCTCGTCTTCCTCGCCCACCTGGCCTGCTCCTTCTCCCTCGTCTTCGCCTGCACGCCCGTCGACAAGTCGTGGAACCCGCTCAAGGACGGCACCTGCCTGCCCCCCGGCCCGTCCTTCACGGTGTACGCCGTCGTCACCATCGTGTCCGACATCGTCGTGGCGGTGCTGCCGATCCCGGTGCTGCTGCGGCTCAACGTCCGCGTCGAAAAGAAGGCCGGCCTCATCGCCATCTTCCTGCTCGGCCTCTTCACGACGCTGTGCTCCATCCTGCGGTACCTTGAGATCAACCGCATCCAGTACGGCGACGGCAACTCGACGATGCTGGTGCTGTGGGGGACCATCGAGTTCAACGTGGGGGTGAGTTCAAACAGTAGCCCCCGCCCCCTATATCAAGAAAGAGTGGGAGGGGAGGGGGAGAGTGATGGGGGAGCTTTCATGCTAACAGAACCTGTGCCCAGAACATCGTCTCGTCTCTGCCCTTCCTGGCGCCCGTCTTCATGAAGAAGGCCAAGAACTACCGCTCCAAGTACTCGGGCGGCTCCTCGCACGGCCGCAGCCACCTCAAGGGCGCCGAGCGCTACAAGCTCAGTGAGATAAACCACGACAAGAGCGTCTTCGCCTCGGCCAACCACAGCAAGGCCGGCAACGGAAGCGAGGAGAACATCCTGCCGGGGAACATCATGAAGTCCGTCACGTACAGCGTCCAGGTCGACGACGGGGCCGAGGCCAAGTCGGGCAAGTCCGACATGACGGGGCCGCGGAAGAGGGATTCACGCGATTCGGGCCTTTGAGAGGCGTACATCTGCATCAACGCCGCCCCACGAGTAGCCGAGTTTCTGAAGTTTTGTACATGATGAATGTCTGAGGAAACGAAAGAGGACTTCAGACTTGATAGATAGACGATAAGGGCGTTGGGGGGTATCTCGAAAGCAATAGCTAGATGTCACAGCGATCACTTCCCATTGCAGAACATTCGATCGATTAGAGATACGGCGGACGATACCATCGATCGAGATCAAAGGAAAGGACCCGAGAGGAACCCGGTCTTTAGAAGCACTGACTCGTGTGGATCACTCTCCACCGCGCAAGGGGCACAATTACGTGTCAATACCCATGGAAATCACCCCATATATCCCACATCCCACAACACGACGCCGATCTCCATTCTCAAGAGGGGGGGGGGGGGGGGGGGGGTTCGGTTCGTCTCTGATTGCGTCTCCCAGTCTTCGTAAATCAATGATCAATCCCGTCTGTCCCTGGCATCTCACATAGCCTACTATACTACTACTCCTCATCAAACTGAAGCATCATCTCCCGCTTGCTCAGTAAGGGGCTCGCGGGGCTGATCCTGGGCCAGTCGTGCGCGTCCAAACAGGCCCGGCGCGAAGCCAGCACGCCGGGCCGGGCGCGTGCGACGACGCGGTCCTCGTAGGCGTCCATGGCGGCCCGAAGCTCCGCGAAGCCCGCGTTCAGAGCGGGCGCCACCGTCTCGGCGAAGTCCAGCACGTCGATGATGGCGTGGTTCGCGCCCTCACCTCGGTCTGTTGTACACCGTCAGTTAGTCCAGCCAACCAACTTCATTCAAACCTCTGTGGATATGAGAGAAGAACAGTCAAAGGGGGCAAACACTGACGCCCTTTTTTCAACGATGAATGGAAAAACACTAAAAAAAAACTTACACATCGCCATAGCGTGAAAGGCATCACCCATCAACATCGCCCTCCCCTTGGACCTCAGTCCCTTGGGCGGCGCGTAGTCGTAGAGGTCGAGGTCCTTCACATCCGTACCGGCGGGAATACCAAGCGCGAGCCCACGGAACGGCTCCGACCAGCCCTCTGCGAACGACTTGATGAGCTCGATCTTGCCGTCGTTCGTCTGCGGGTAGCCCGTCGGCGCTGCCTTGCCCAGGAACCCCGGACGGTCCGGCCACGAGATGCACATCTGGCAGCTGTACTCCCCCGTGCTCTCGTCGTTGTTGCCGGGGGCGTCGAGAACTGCAACGCGCAGAGTTTATGATTAGTTTTGTTCTGCTTCCTTTCCCGCTGCATCCGCGAGCTCGGTTGCAAGGGGAGGAAACCCAAGAGGCATTTGATACTTTTCCCCCCAAGCGCAGGGGTTGTGTTGTTGAGCCCAGGACTATCCCGGTTCGGACGTACAATGATCAACACCCCCCCCCCCCCCCGGTCCTGGCCGGTTATTGGAAAAGCTTTGTTCTGCCCGCGAGACAATGGGATATGAAAGGGTTACAACACAGGATAAAATAAAAAAAAAGAACTCACTGCTGAGATAGACAAACGTATCATCGCGAGACGATGTCCCTTGCAGGAAGAAAGGGTCCAGCTTCCGAATCGGCGCCATCTGATCCGGCGACAGGAGCAACTTGAGGCCGAGCAGCCGGACCGGGATCCGGTGCCCTTCGTACTGGTCCGGGAACATCTGCCGGCGGACTCGAGACTGGCCCCCGTCGCATGCCACGAGCACTCGGCCGGCCACCGACGAGCCGTCGTTGAATGAGACGACGACGGAATCCTGCTTCTCCTCGACCTTGGCGAAGCTCTTCTCCCACTGCGTGTTCGAGGTTGCTTAGCACGGCGATCGACGTCCGGTGCAACGTCTCAGAAGAAGAAGAGAAAAATAACATTGGGTGTTATATCCGTCGAGTAACATGCAACGACTACGTACGAGTGTAGGAAACACGAGACAACAGTACCTGAATATCCACACCCGTCGCAAGCAACCGCCGCAACCTCTCCCGCGTCACCCTGATCCGCAGGCTTTCGGGCGCCCGCGGGCCGGCGCCCTTCAGCTCGCCGGTGCTGAGGTCGAAGAAGGGGAACGCCGAGGCTTCGCCCCGCGCGACGGCGGCGCGGTCGACGTACGCGTCCGGCAGCCGCGCGACGAGGTCCTCCGGCAGCAGGGACCGCAGCGCCGGCAGCGACCAGTGCAGCGTCAGGCCCCAGCCGACGCCGCGCGTGGTGAAGTCGGCGTCGCGTTCGTAGAGGCGGAAGGGCACGTCGGTCTTGCGCAGGTGCTGGGCCAGCAGCAGGCCGCTGACGCCGGCGCCAACGATGATGACGGGGAGCGGGGTCCCGTCTCGGTCTGACATGTCTGCTGGCTGAGCCTGGGTGTCTGGTGTGTCTGGTATGTCTGGTTTGTGCTGCTGTGGCGTTGCGTTGTCTGGCTTGCCCGCTGTGTGTCTATCTGTCTTTCTTTGGCCGGCTTCTTTGATCAGGAGCTTGGAGGGACCAGCTGGGGGGGGGGGTGTTGCTCTGACAGAACCTTCTCTCAAGTAAGATGAACGGGGGAACGTAGACACTGTGAAGCCTGAGCTACAAGCAGGCAAATGAGACCCTTCAGGCCAATGAGAAGCAGTAACACTGCAATCAAACGCGCAGTAATATTGCCTCGCGAGGAAAACCGTCTCGGCCAAGGGCTTCCAGCTCCAGACAGATCGAACCACCCCCCACTGCTTGTTCAGAGACCAAAACTCTAATCCCACTTCTCTTGACCCATGGAGAATTCCAGGGATGCAGAATCGGCTGATATCGGGGGGGGCCACCAGCAAGGGTCGCCTGGCCAGTTGCACCCTAGGGGCGGGAGGATCGCCGGAGACCTCGCCGGGCACGGCCGCTGCGGCCTAAAACTCGTCCGCACACACACACACACACAAACATAACAGCCTAGAGAAGCCGTCAACGGGCGCTTTTCCTTCAGCGGCTCTAGGGAGAAGCGGGAGCGGGAGGGATCGAGGAGTCCCCAGTGTCTGTGCCTCTGCGTTGCGGTTGTGGCCCTCTCCCACAACCGCACACCTCGGCCCGGACAAAGACTCGGCCAGACTCTTGACGTCGCCTCTCTTCTGCAACAGTTTACTCAAGCCTCGATTCTTCAACCGGGATGCTTCCCTCCCCGTTGTTGTCCGGTTGTCTAGACAAAAAGCGACGCTGGCGAGGACCAAGTCCCTCATCGACCTCTGTCAAGGGTAGGGGGAATGCCAACCTTCGCCAGAACGGCCCAATCTCTAACCGACCAGGGATGTAGTGGTCTTCTGTACTCTGTACAAAGGGCTGAATGGTACAGAGTAGAGAACAAACCCCCGTACGTAATTCAACCGAGAATCCACAGTGGGCGGGTGGGTGGCTCGTGTTCGTGACGACCTTCTTCATGCCGGTCTTGTTCCCTATTTACGGAGCACGACGCCTCCCCGGACCCCTCCGGAAACAACGCCAAGAGGCGACCATTCCACATCTCGACTGGCCAGGCTAAGCATTCTGTGCAGTGGAGGCAACGGGAAACTATGCCGTAAACCCACCGAGAACCCCTGCAAGTGTGTATGTAATTTACAAAAAGTTGTCTGGCGCACCAACCGCATCTCTCAGAGACCGCCGCCGCTTGACGACAGGCCATGAAAACTCGAGGGAGGGAGGATGGGGGAGGGGGGGGGCTAGCACACTCCTAGTCTGTTCGCGAGGGTTGGGTTGCTTGGTCACTATTGGGAGAGGCGTATCATCCTATCAATTTACGTAGTCATTGGCATCCTGATCGTCCCTCCATCCAGACGTGTCTAGATCTTAACGGAGCACTGGCAGGTTCATGAGAACCCGCACGGTTAGCAGGGTCTGTCACTACTTTTCACTCTCGCCCAGCACAATTCACCATCTGCCGAATTTCCCTCATCGATGACCTGTTGGGAGAGATCATGCACCCCCCCTCGGTTTTGGTCACATCGCCTGTCGATCAGACTTTTTCTCGCGCAGCAACGACCCTTGGCTACCTCATGCAAGCCTACGGCACAGCACGCCGAATACAACCTCGCCGGCTGCAAGTCCGCACAGGGGTAATTAGCACTCGGTGATTTGGACTCGCACCCCTGCTTTTCCTTCCCTACAGGGCCATTGATCCGGTAAAGCGTCAGTAGTCGACTGAAACCGTCACCGGCGGCCGGCGTGCGTAGCATCATCCAAAGAACAGAGCAGCAACTCCCTCGCGCCGATATTGTAATGCGCTTTTCGCCAGAGTACGAGGTGCGCCGCAAATTTCGTGTGAAGATCCATCTGGCCTGAACAAGGGATGGAAGTTGCCACGGCAGTCTCGCTCTCAAGCTAAACCGACCTCACCACCACCTCGCCGTTCTAGGTTCTGACTGGTGACGTTGGCAGGCAAACATCCGATCGAACTCGTGCCTGGATTGCTCCGGCCCCATGGAGTAACTTTGGTACGCCCTCCCTCTTTTTCCCGTTACTCGACACCGGCCAGTGGCACCCGGCAGTCCGGGCCATCTAGTTAGTAAATGACGCCGCGCCGTATAGATGCGAACAATCTGTGCATCAACGCTTCCCAGCGTGCTCCCCGACTAGACTTTGATTAGACCGCAGTCAAGGTGCCCAAAACAGATTTTGCCGGTTGCTAGCTGCGTCTACGTCCTGTGTTTTCTATAGCTAAGGGAGGTGACTTACTGGCGTTACAGGCATATATAAGCCCCGTGTTTCATGCTTTTGTATGTAGCGCAGCCGTCTCTAGATCGGATTCAAACACGATTGAAAGGTGATGGACGGACAGATACCCACACCACTGGTATTACAGATGTCCTCCCTCCGCCAAACTCCGCTCACCGAGCATAGCGCCCAACAGAAGGAGTTCCCAATTTCACGCTTAGACTGCCTGCTGACCCATGAGATGCCGTAAAGTCGAACCAGCCAACGACTCAACCCCATCCTAGTTTGATTTGCGCCAGTGGAGCTTCGACCGACTGAAGCCAGGGAGGGGGGGTATGAGGGGGGGTTCTGGCGAGGACTTTTTGACGGCCGACTCTCAGGGAATGGATCCATCAGGCTCTTGACGAGTGGGGAGTAACGGCATGGGTGCCAACGGTCTAGCCTTGCCGATACAAGAGCCAGGGCTTATGGGCAACGGGGGTCGTTGGAGATGAGCTCGGAGCAACAGAACAACAGCCTGTGTGGAGAACAGCCTGGAGGGTTGACGCAACCGGTGAAGTCCTGGTTGAGTCCCGATGACTGGCTGGCGGATTTCGTAGGTTGACCGATGTGGGACGAGATGTCGTAAAACGTAACCCAGTCAGCGTCGAGGACTCGAACTGCGCGGCATCCTGCATAAGCCTGCTTCGACTGCTGGATCGCATGGTGTCCCTGTTTGGCACCCGCACATGATACCCCAGAAGATACAGGCTCATTCTGGTGTCCTAGTGGATGAGGTCCCTGGGTGCGAGCACGGAATGGTAGACGGTTCCCTTATGTGCGAGCGTGTAGGCGAATTACCTGATCCAAAGGTCGAGATTCTCGTTCCGGTGAGCCACCCGTGTTCCCTATTTCGGTGGCCAAGGACCGGGTTTAGCCCCCAAGCGACAAGGAGTTTCCTGGATGGACGATATTGCCTTGTGACTAGCTTGATCAGTAGTTTATCGCGTTTCAAAAAAAGAACCAGGCTGTCTTTTGCGGACTGTAGCTAAGTCAACATACCCACTTTTGGAACACCCCCTCATTTGGAACACCCAGAATGAAGCTATCCCCAACATCACCACCATCTTCAATTAATTATTGACTAGGCCTAGATGCCACCACAATACAGCTTTCAGCTTCACTAGGGGTATCAGAGTCGCTGGATTCATCTGTGATATCCTCTTTTTCGCCAGCCTCAATCTGAGCCTTCTGGATGTCCTCAATATTGGCGAACTTGGTGTTTGGGTCGATCTGGACTGTCCTTCTTTTCCTTGCTGCAGTATTGGTGACTTGGGCCTGCAGGAGCTCCAGCTTATGCTGGGCAGTAGCCAGCTCATAGGCCTGCTCGCTGAAGCCTTTTTTCACCTTCCGGAATAGAAGGCGTTGAGTGAAGGCATCATTCTCTAGCTCTGTGAATAGCTTCAACTGCCCAGCCAGATCCTTCATCTTCCTTGGCGTCGACCACACTACTGCAGACGACGCAGATGCCCATCCTTCAGCTTCCTTGCCTTCCTTGCCTCCAGACTGCCCTTTGCTGACCTGATCTGAAGATGCTGATGGCTTTGGTGTTGTTGGGAGTAGGAGGGAGCTCATCAGAGGCTTCGCCATAGAGACAGGCCATAACCCTGTCCATTTCCAACCACTTCTGATGTTCTGCATCGTCATACCTGCAGTACGAGCCTTCTGATAACAGCCTATAAAGTTCCTCTTGCCTACAATAGTAGAGTCATTCCACTGACTAAGGTATCCAAGCTCCTTCCTATAGGCTGCCTTTACAGGGCTGAAGACTGACTGGTCAAGTGGCTGGAGCACATGGGAGGTATGTGGTGGTAGGAACAATAGATGGATGTTATTAATATAGCAGAGCCACATAAAGTCCGTCGTTGTGTGACTCCCATGGCCATCAACAACCAGCAGTCTGGCCTCCTCCTTGCCCTCCTGGCCCTCCTTGCCCTGGGAGGCAGTCTGAGGGATAGTCTGAGGGATGAAGACCTTCTGCAGCCATTCAACTGCAGTGTCGTCTGTAGTCCATCCATTCTCTGTTGCAGTGAACTGCCATCCTTCATAAGGGCCAAGGTCTAGAGGAAACCACTGCTGCTGGACTGTCTTGCCCTTATATATAATGAGGGGATCAAGGGCATGGCCCAGGGCAGAGATGCATTCGATGATGGATACCCATGCCCTTGATCCAGGCTGTTTCTTGCGTACAGACTTCGTCTCAGACATGCCCAGCACCAGCCCATTAGATCCCTGGCCCTCAAGGATACCAGTCTCATCCATGTTGTATCTATTGGATGGTTTAATGCCCTTGACCTCTGGTATGGCGAGGAGTTTGAACCAGTCCCTGATAACCTCAGTAGATGCTCCATTAACACGTCTAGAGTCAATAAGGCGACTTCTCTGGACCTTGATAGATGGGTTTCTCTTTAGAAAGGCATGGATCCAGCCCTTTCCTATAGGCTCCTTGTCCCCCATAGCACAGAGGATTCGTTCTGCGAATGCCCTCACTTGTTGATGGGTTGGGGCAACACCAAGGGCATGCTGGATTCGCACCCATTCAGCCAACTTAGCCTCCTGGTCAGGGGAAAGCCTCTGAAGGTCTGAAAATGCTGCTGCCCTTGCCTGGGTGCCTGTGAGACGGTTGTGGAGGGTGGTAATTGGGATGCCATATTCGCGGGCTGCCTTCCTTAGGCTTTGGCCGTCTGAAACAGCCTGGATTGCCTGATTGACTTCATACTCGGTATACTGGGCCATAAGGCAGGAATAAAGGTCCTCTGAAAAAATGAGGTTATTTGCATAAGGTATGAAATTGTTGTGATAGTTCGAAGTTGGAGGAAGTAGGAGGCTGGTGGTGGGGTTGAGGCATTTTTAGGTGTTCCAAATGAGGGGGTGTTCCAAAAGTGGGTATGTTGACTTATCAAATTGCCACTTCTCGAGGACCGTGGGCATCAAATTTTGTTAGTCACGAGTTGCTCTATTCAGCCCTATCACTTCCTTTTCATTCACTGTCACTGTTCTACCTACCTGCAAGTGGAAACTGTTGCTGTTGAGCGTTTAAGGGGTCTTTTTTGTTTGGACCACGCCGAGAGAGGGGAATGGCGATGCCTAGAAGCCTTTCACACTCGTACCCTCCGCCTGGATATGCAACCTACTGCCGTGTCAGGAACCCAATTTATCACGAATCTTGTCCCTTGCACGAGATGTCTGGCCAGAGACGGTCTGATAGAGCGGTCAATGATTATGTAGAAAGTCTACGTGACTGAGCAATTGTCATGGGGCGTCCAGCTCCCTAATTCTACTCTTTTGACTGAGCTTCAATCAGTTGATTATCTGGCGTGGTCAGCGAGTAAACCCCCTGTCCATTTCACAGCATACATCCAGGAATTTAGGTCTTGTCCGTAGTAGAACCATTGCTCCTTACGTTACTCGGGGTATAAATGCTTCAAAAATCTAACAAAACTCTTTTTAAATCATCGGTTTCCCTGCCATAAACAATGTCTGCCTTGAGCCTGTCTGCAAAAGTCAAGTAACAGGAAGCTAGGTAGTTACAACAGGATGGCGCCGTTGAGAAAATGATGCGGATGGAGGAATGAACCATGCAAAACAAATTCTTTCAACGACATCAGATATCAGAATACGTGCTAATCGCTAGAGACTTGCCGTTCCCTTCTAGCCTGTTCTCCCGAGACACAGCCTCGTCCTGTATTCCAGTCTTGTTGGATAAACCGATCAAAAGTTCTAACCTCTTATAGTCTATATTAAACACTAGCTATATTGGTATCTCTAGCAACAAGAAACGGGGCTGGCTTTACGGTTGACTGTCGACCACAGTAGTAGGGTGCTCAGAAAGGGTATTGATCGTATTGAGGGTAGGGAGGTTCGGTAGGGTAGGGATAGCTTGTAGGGTCATGCGCCTGCTGTACTGTTGAAGATCGGCCAGGCTCATTTTGACGAAGTTGTACTCCTCGAGGGCCTCCTCAGACGAGCGGGAGGCCACCTTGGGCGGCATCTTCAGATACACGGGGTGGCTCATCTCTCCGGGGTTGCGTTCGCTGTCCTTGAAGTTGCTTCCACAGCGATACATGTGGAGCAAGGGCCTCAGAGTCGGTAGGCAGCAGCAGATGACGGCACTGCTCAAGTTAGTTCAGGTGGTCTTTGGGATTCTCTTTTTTGAAGTTTTGTTTTTGAACAACTCGAGGGCCGCCTTACCAGTAGGCCTCCAGACCCGTCCAGATCATCAGATCCACGGTTCCCCAAGTGGGATCGCCGTAATCAAACGTCGACACCTTGATCAGTCGAATGATTGTTATGAAACAGTTGCTATGCATCAACAGCAAGAGTGAGCCTTGGTCTTTGGTACTTGACTGACGGCGGGGGGGACTCCTCGCTTCTCTCTTGTCGATGTGGATGGGTGAGCAAACAGCACTTACAAGCCTCCAAACACAAACGACGAGATGAGAAGACCTTTCTTAATCGGGGACATCGTCAGCCTCATCACGTATGGTATCGGGATGATGATCAGCACAAAATCGGTCACAATGCTCCCGACTGCGATGCTGATGTAGAGGTTAGAGAGCTCAATGCAGTTCTTGTGCGTCGTCCAGAAGTTCTGCACGGGGGTGCACGCAACAATCGTCGGTATAGTCTAGTATAGGCGATGAAGGTCAGCATCGGGCCTGTGGCATCCTACAAAATGTCGCTTGCCGCCCGTGGCCCGCAAGGCATTTCATGGGGAATGAGTTCTTGTGAAAGAAACACACACCCTCTCTGAGGGGAAAACGCAGAATCATGTCAAGGGGAGACGGGCGGAGCGGACTCACAGCATAAATCGCCCACGCCCCAATGAAGGCCAGGAGGCCGTGCAGATAGTACCGCGCGCTGAAGAGCCCAAAGATGCGTTGGTACAAGACCACGAGAGAAAGCCGCGCGCTCGCCAGTCCCATCGGGTACAGGATCTCGTTTGCGTAGATGGTTTGATAAAAATGCATGATGTTCAAGGGGTCCTCCTCTTGGACGACGGCCTCATGCCTGCCCAGCCCGAACTTGAGCCAGAACATGGTGCCCGTGAACACCCCGACGATGAAGATCTGCGCCAGTCAGTGAGTCGATTGAGGTCCGGAAGAAACACGCCATCGTCAAGGACACAAAGTGTGAGAGGAAGCATATGAAGAAGGTTCACGATGGTAAGCCAAGGACAGTCACTACTCACCAACGAGGCCACGGCAAGCCAGTCGTCCAGGCCGATCTTCCGCCCCGAGTGCCTGGCGGCGCCGAGCCGCGCACAAACCGAAAGGATCGCTAGGCCGAAAAAGACGCCGTGGATCGTGTAGACCTCGCCGGAGCGGTTCGCGGCTCTAAAGACCGCCTGCTCCTCCGGCGTCATGCCGTGCATGCCTTTAGACATGTCTTGGATGTCTGAGGAGGACGATCCATCAACACAGGCGGGGTTGAGTCTTGTGAACAGTCGAGCGGATCGTCAGAGATAGAGGAGTGAATGATCGACCGGAGAGAACAGAAGACACCGAGACCATGGCACTAGAAAGGCTCTAGAACCAATACGAGTGTGGCTCCCAAAGGGAGAGGAGGGGGAGCGCATGGCCGCACGTTCTGAAACGTCGCGCCGGATAGGCTGGCTCTACCCAACATCAGCAGAGTTCAACACAAGGCATGAGGGAAGTTTCCGCCGAAGAACTCTACGTCTGTACCAATCGTTGGGAGGTACGGTGATGTAGAGAGTAACGGGAACCTTAATCCATCTAGCAACCTACCTATGCAAAAGTAGGTGGGCGAGATAGAGATGTACAACACAACCTCAGCCACACGACGGTGTGAAGGCGTGGCGTCTCTCACGGGTCCGTCTCATGAGTTAAGCGAGGTTCTCGACACGGCATCGAAAAGGACGATTATGGGTGGCAGGACCTGGCCAAGGTTCGATTCCCTCTGCTGTGATGTCAGTGCTTACAGCATTGTCGAAAGTTTAAAAACGGGGAAATATCAAGGCCAATCAGAATGGAAGGGAACCGCGGAAGCCGTGATGGTTTTCCTGCATCCGTTGCTGGGACTGGTACGATCGTTCTCCTCCTGCGGGTAGCATTTTCAATCAGTCAGTCGGTGTCCCTTTGACCAGTAAGCTGCAGCTCCGAGTTCTCTTGGTATGCAAGTCAGACTAAGCCACTGTAACTCTAAAAGGCCCTCTTTCAAGTACAGGATAGCTCGTGTCTATTCCTCGTTTCTTCAGCTTCGTCTCCCGCTATGCAACTGCAGGGAATGAAGTGTCGCGCATGACGGCTACTTTAGGCGCCAAACCCATGGCAGGTCGCAAAGTCTTGGTGCGATGAAGCCAGCCGGGGCCAAGGCCAACAACTTTTAAGGTTGTTGCCGTTGAGCGCACTGCCTACTAGACACTCCCTCGCCAGTAAGACTGACTCGAGCATAGTCGAAGGGCTCCCCCGCGACTTGCGGCGACGGAATTTCCTTTTCCGTTAATAAGAGCGAGCATTGACGGATACGCAAACTGGGCGGCCCATTGACCACGGCAGGGCCCGTGGAAACGCGCGTATCAGACTTGAAGAACAAGATGTTGTTCTGATTGCGAGTATAGAGGTGATGCGAAGACTGGAGACTAGGATCACGCTCGGTGATCGTCTTTGTCATGACTTGGTTGGGGATAGAGATAAGGATAAGCGCATAGTTGGGATGTGCAAGCAGACAAACCTTCGTGTCGTAGGGCGTGTAACCGCATCACGCAGTCAAGATGTCGGGGGCCCATCCAAACAGAGTGAGACGGTCATCTTTCTCCTAACAAAGGTACGACTACACGCATAGAGCACGCTGATACGTCGAACACCGATGCAGGACTGGACTGTCTGCCTGCTCGCTTTCGGGACTACCAGGCTGCGGTCAGCTTGGAAACAAGTTTGATTCGCCATCGTTCGCTGCGCGCGGGGCACATGTCGCCCTCAACCTCGGCCCGGATCGTACACATACGTGTGCCACAAGATCATCACGAATCGAAGGGGGGTCGTGAACCGCGATTCCTCGACCCTGTCAATACCACAAGCATCGGTTCCCCTTCCCCTTACCCCCCCCCCCCCCCCCCCCCCCCCCCTTTGAGTAAATCACTAAGATACAAAAAAGAAATGCCTTCCGACAAGGCCGTCGCGGAGCCGTTTGGCAACCGCGCTCCATTTGCGGAACCGTCCTGGTACAACGCCCTGGCCTCGCCGTATTACAAGGAATCCCATCGACGGGTGCGCGATCACGTTCGACGATACGTCGACGAGCACATCGCGCCGAACATCCAGGAGTGGGAGGAAAACGGGCACGTGCCGGACGAGGCCCGGCTCCGGTACGCCCGGGCGGGCCTGGCGTTTCCTGAGCTGCCGGGCGAGTACCGGGGAGGTGTGCCCTTGCCGGGCGGGGTTTCCATCGAGGGTAACTCCTTTTCTTTTTCTTTTTTTTCTTTCCTGTTATTGGCTGGGGAATGTTTTCTGCTAACGTCGATTCTATCCTCAGAATGGGACACCTTCCACTCCCTTGTCTTGGGCTATGAGCTGAGCAAGATATGGGCCGCCGGCGTGTCGGCGGGCCTCTCCGGTGGCACGACCATCGGGGTTCCTCCGGTCATCCACCACGGCACCGATGAGCAAAAGAAACGTTGGCTCCCAGGGATCTTTACCGGGCAGACAAGTTTTTGTCTCGGTTGCACGGAACCTACTGGTTGATTAATCAAAAATGCAATCTTGAACCTTCTTGACAGATTGCTGACGTCGTACAGGTGGATCAGATCTAGCGAACCTAAGAACCACGGCGGTCAAGACGGAGGATGGCGCATACTACGTCGTGAATGGTCACAAGGTAAGCCGAGGCCGCCATGACGGAAGGGGTTGATCTGACGCCTGGCTGTTGAACAGAAATGGATCACGGGCGCCTTGCGGGCGACTCATATGACAACTGCCGTACGGACGGGGGAGCAGGGAACGGGCGGGATCTCCGTCCTCGTCATCCCCCTCGATCTCGCAGGGATCTCACGGCGCAAGATCAAGAACACCGGCTGGAATGCAGGTGACAGCACATGGGTGACGCTCGAGAACGTCAAAGTACCCGCGGACCACCTCATCGGGCAAGAGAATTCCGGCTTCCGCTACATCATGACAAGTATGCTCTGCTCGTCTTGTCTCGACGCTCGCGTGTTTTTCTCTTCTTTGTCTTTTTTTTTCTTTCTTTTTTCTTTCATTAACTCACTGACACCCCTCTTCCCAGACTTCAACCAAGAGCGTTTCCTCCTCGCGGTGCTCATGAACGGGCAGGCCCGGATCTGCCTCGAAGACGCGTGGGCCTACGCCATGGACCGCCAGACTTTCGGCAAGCCCCTGATGGCCCACCAGAGCATCCGCCACAAGCTCGTCGCGATGGCGCGCTACGTCGAGTCGCACTGGGCCTGGCTCGAGCAGATCGCGTACCACGCCCAGCGGGCGGACGGCGGACGCATGGGCGCCGAGCTGGCGTCGAGGATCGCGCTGGCCAAGGTCCACGGCGGGCGTCTGCTGGAGCTCGCGAACAGGGAGGCGCAGCAGGTCTTTGGCGGCGCGGCGTACCAGCGCGGCGGGGTCGGCGCGCGGGTCGAGCAGATCGGCCGGGACCTGAGGGTGAACATCGTCGGGGGCGGCAGCGAGGAGATCATCTCGGACTTGGCTGTGCGGCAGGAGATTGGCGCGGCCGTGGGCAGGGGCGCCAAACTGTGATGGGTTGCAAGAATGGTTCAGCGCTCGGCTGGTTGTGATGTTCTGGGTACGAATTGGCCTGTTCTGTACTTTGATACCGTCTTGCTACCACTGTTGTTTGTGTCCTGTCCACTTGCACGATCTGAACTGTTGGAAGTATCGGGACGTGGTTGGGGTTAGTGAAGTGGTCCTATCTGTTCACGACCGGCATTAAGATTGTTAGGACAAAAATCAAGCCTAAACAGCTGTAAACTCTGACGTTGTTTCTACATCAAAGTATTTTCTTAGGGGGGGTTGGGAATTACTAGAGCGAGTTTTGAAGGCAAGAAAAGGTGTAAGTAAGTAAACAACGCTCAATGCAAGACCTCAAAGCTGAGAAAGTCGCACCAGACGTTCTAGAACCTCTAGACAGCCCAACGATGTCTATGAACAACGAAGAGAGAAAAGACAACAAACCAGACGGGATAACATCTCTTGTGTCGTGGCATCATGCAAATGTCGCCAAAAAGCAAAAGAAGATAACTCAACTGAGGTGTGGAATCTAACCACTGAATCTCCCCGAGGTGGGCTCGAACCACCAACCTCCAGATTAACAGTCTGACGCGCTAGCCAATTGTGCCATCGGGGATGTTGAGATGTGATGTCTCTGTGAGCTGACGGCCAGTCCGAATTTTGACAATATGGATCTCACGATGTGGACCATCGCTTGAGTGTGGAGAAGAACGAGGGCTTGGGAAACTTTACGGAGCGCAGGAGACCCGCCTCAGTCCAAGCAAGGGCCGGTTTGAATTGCACAAGGGTAGAAAGCACAGTTTTCAGTAGAAGTACCGACTCCTAAAGGTGTAGAACATTTAAGGAGGGAGATGAAGAGGTGTAGAGTCGCTGGAACGTGTAAGTGGTTGGTGGCGGCTAGCACAGGAGTCGGTGTTGCTCTTGGCTTGGGGGACCTGGCTGCATATTTACTGACTTGATATGGGTATTTCAAGATGTTTTCATTTTTTCAATCCGTCCAGTCAAGATCTCTAGTGTTAAGTTCCATGATTTCTCTCCTGGATGCACTTAGCTGTGCTCTATCTGGCAGATTATTCGGTGGGAGAGGTCGGTGAGAGTGGGGCCACGCTCGGTGAAAGAAATTATGGGGCTTTCCTCGATGACTCGGAGAGAAAGAGCGGAGTGGCCCCTGTTGCAGTACGTACCGCCCCACGTGAGTGCGCATCAATTTTCAGCACAGGCGATTGGCTAGTCGCGTCTCACTCCAAGTCTCAGTCTCATTCTCATTCTCATTCGCATTCACTCACTCACTCGCTCGCTCGCTCCTTTCATCTGTTCTCAGCCCAACAACCTCAATTTTCGACATTCAAAAACTCGACTCATCTCAAAGAAGAAAAAGAAGAGGAGGACCCTCCCAAAAAATGCCCGACTCATCAGACGAGTCAGGCCACGACGGCGTCGGCCTCGTGCAGAACGACGCCTCCGGCTCAGAATCCTCCGGCAGCGACTCCGGATCCGAGAATGCCAACGCCAACGGCACTGGCTTCCTCGACGTCGAAGCCTCCGAATCGGGCGACAGCGACTCGGACGACTCGTCAGACTCGGACTCGGACGACGAATCGATCCTGGGCGAGGGCCGCCATCGCGCCCCGCGCGCCTTCTTCCCGGAATTCCGCAGGCTCCCCATCGAGCTGCGCCATCGCATCTGGCAGTTCTTCTGCCCGGACCTCGCCCTCCTCCCGCGCGTCCTCTCCTTCCAGATGGTCTGCTCGCCGAAGCAGGATAGCATCTGGGAGAGCGCGACGCTGGAGAACCAGATCGCCGCCGCGAGCGCCATGCTCGCCGTCCACCGCGAGAGCCGGGGGCTCGCCCTGAAGGCCTTCCCAGACACCCTGGCCATCCGCGAGGGGCGCCGCCTAGTGCGCTTCCACAAACAGAGAGACGTCGTCCACCTCAACGGCCAGAAGAAGACGTGGGAGCACAACATCAGCGTCCCGGGCTTCTCCGAGAACGTCGTCAACCTGGCCCTCGACACCTCCGAGCTGGACCCCCGCCAGATGAGGCTGTTCCTCGCGTTCCCCGACCTCAAAAACGTCTTCGACTTCGCCTGGCACAACGACAGACGCATCCCGCATAGGCTGCGTTGGTGCGCCTCGGACAAGGTGCACCACTACGAGATTGAGCAGCTGCGGAAGAACGTCCACTCGGGCGAGGATCTGCATTTCGTCTACTGCTGGCCCGACGTCGAAAAACATCGTGTGTTTGCGGAGAAGCATGCAGGGCTGGCCGAAGTCTACGAGGCCGCCATGACGGAGATCGCCGAGATCAGGGAGGAGGATGCGGACTTTATGGACGACGAGGACGTGGCGCGGCTCGGCGAGATCGATTACTGGCAGCTGACGTGCTTCGGCTGGGATGCCGCAGACCGTTTCGAAGTGTGGCTGGCGAAGCACGGCGTCGCGGATGGAGACATACCCGCCGCCACCGAGGACGATTCTGACAACAACAACAACGACGAAGACGGATCAGAGGGGTCCGATGAGTCCGACGACTCATCCGACCAGAACGAGTATGAGAGCGACGGCATCGATGACGCGACTATCGATGGAGAGTCGGGCAACGAGGATGAGGATGACGACGACTTGCTGATCGACCGGCGAGGAGAAAGCGACGACGAGGAAGACGGCGGTGCTTCCGACTTTGGCGGGTTTTCTCCTCCGAGAGACGAAGACGGCGGCATGTTGATCGACGGCTCGCCCCCCGCGGCTCACTTCTCGAGTCCCGAACCGGAATCTGGCGAGGGCCGACCGCAGACGGGCCGCAGACGCGCACGGCAAGTCGCGTCTTCTTCTGGCGAAGAATCCGGGGAGGAGGATGAAGAGGCCGGAAACTTGGGGCGCGGCGCAGGCCGACGTGGACCTGTTGTCTTATCCGACGACGAAGACGAGGAGGACGTCGAGGAGAGGCCATCACAGAGCACCAGCCGCCGCGGCCGCGTCGTGCTCTCGGACGACGACGAAGACGAAGGAGAAGAAACGCAGGGGGCGAAGACGGCGAGACCTGCCGGGAGGCGTGCCCGAGTGCTCCCTTCAGACGACGAGGACGAGGATGAAGACGAGGGCGGTGCAGACGTCGGCAACGCCGAGATCCCCAAAGGCCCGGGCGACTTCGACGACGATGACGATGACGAAGGGGGCACAAATAAAAAGCCTCTGTCCCTCGCGGAAAAGCTCGCCCGCAACCGGCGCGAAAACCCGGTATCCGATGCGGAAGAGGAGTCCGAGGAGGAGAGCTCGGAGGAGGAACCAGCGGCAGCGGCGCCGCCCAAGAAGATGTCGCTGGCCCAGCAACTCATGACGCACCGCAAGCGGAACCCCATCGTGTCCGAGTCCGAGGGCGAGTCCGGGGGAAGCGTCGTCGACGAGGACGAGGACGAGGACGAGGAGGACGACGATGAAGAAGACGACGAGAACGGTATGTTCATGAACATGGCGGACGAGGGCGAGTCCGACGATGAAGGGGACGAAGACGACTATTAGACTCTGGGGAAGCACTCGTCTCCCGAGGTTCCATCTTTCTCATACTATAGGAACTGGCATTTGATCTTGGGTCTCCTGGCGGCAACGGGTCGGTGGGAACAGGGGTATCGTTAAAACAGATCGGCGACTCGGCACAGCTTGGGCAAGGTTAGAAAGGGGAGGGAGGGGCGGGGGATGGGACAGGATAGATATTGGCCTTGGTCTGGCCACAAAAGCATTGAGCTGCGGCAAACGAGCGAGTACATCGGTTCTGCGCACTAATAAGAAGCTCCAGTTTCCTTTAACTTTGAAGCATCGTCCTTCCGTTATTATTGCTGTTGTTCAGGGGGCCTTCGTCGGTGGTGTTGTTCAACTGGATGCTGAGTCCATCTTCGTATGGGGGAGAAGTACTTGGTTAGATGTCTGATATCGAGTGCGTCCTCTGATTCGGGCTTTGTCGACCACGTTTTGCCCTCACCTCAGGCTCTGCTCATAGCTATCCCATCACTCGACTAGACTTCTCATCGCTGAAACTGAGTCTGCTCGCAAACATCAAGTCTGGAGAGACCATCAACACCCAGAGAGGGAGAGAGAGAGGCACACTCCAGCTCAGCCCCTTCGAGGACTCACCCACAACACCAACGACAACGCCTTCAACTACTCCTCCTTCTGTCACGCCGCCACCGCCTCCGCAACCTCCGTCTTGATCAACAGGACGCCCCGGCTCGGCATCCCCTCGCTGTCCAACAACCTCACGAAACGGTACCCGAGCCTCAGCCGGTCCAGCCGGACGCACGCCCACGCCGCCATGACGTCCGGCCCGACGACGTCGTTCATGACGACGAACGACAGGAACGCCAGCTCCGGCACGACGCCCTCGACGCCGAGGAACTCAATCACCTCGTCGCCGCCAAAGTCCGGGCTGGTGCCCCGGCCTTTCCCCGTCTGGCCCCGGTACCCGACCTGCTTGACCTGCTCCGCGCTCGCGTCCTCGCCCACCATGGCCGCCAGCGCGTCCGGCTCCGTGTGCAGCCCGACCTTGACGTACGGCGCGAACCGGGCCGGGTCGTCGCCCCGGTTCAGCAGCGGGATGTTCTGCGCCGCCAGCACCGTGACGGCCACCCGGTCCAGCGTCTTGCTCGGGATATCCAATCTCGCGTCGTCGTCGTCGTCGTCGTCGTCATCGTCTTCGCCGCCGCCGGCCCTCCGACGATACCCCCTCGGCTTCAGAAAGTACCCGTCCGAGCCCGCAAACATGCCCTCGTTCAGCACCATCCCGACGTCCCACGACTGCCAGTTCAGCGCGACCACCTGCACGCCCGCCCGCCAGAACAGCACCGGGTCGAAGTTGGACGAGTCCAGCCGCATGCCGTGCGGGTAGGTACGTCCGCATCAAAAAGTCCCGGTTGTGCGCGAACAGCGCCCGCGGCATCTTGCGCTGCACCGCGAACGCCGCCCGCTCCGACAGCGAGAAGACGTGGTTCGGCATCGACGCCTCGCGCGCCTCGAGCGACCGGAACGTCACGCCGCGCGTGTGCACACCCAGTCGGCTCAGCCGCGGCGTGATCTTGGGCGGCGGCACGCGCTTTGTCTTCTTCTCGGCTCCGTCCTCCGTCACGACCTCGAGCATACCGCTGTTGTCGTCCTCGTCAACGCCGTCATCGTCTCCCGGGCCTCCGGAGGTGGCGTCTCCCGTGCCGTTCTTGTTCTCGTCGTCGACGACGCCGCCGTCGGGGACGTATTTCACCTTGATGAGGATCTTGTTACGCAGCTGGTCCGGCGACGGCAGCGCCGCGGGCTCGACCT
Source organism: Colletotrichum higginsianum IMI 349063 (assembly GCF_001672515.1). NCBI lineage: Eukaryota > Fungi > Ascomycota > Sordariomycetes > Glomerellales > Glomerellaceae > Colletotrichum > Colletotrichum higginsianum. The sequence continues at coordinate 3,149,623 of NC_030961.1, read as the reverse complement.
CGGGCGCCGGAAGGAGGTGGTCCCCCCACGTCTCCTCCATGATGTCGACCATGGCGCTTTGCTGGAGCGGCGAGCAGTGCACCTCGAGGCTGACGATGAGCGGCAGGTCCGACGTGACGAAGGCGTAGTCCCGCACGACCTTGCACACGTCGCGGAAGAGCACCTCCTTGGTGAGCGTGAAGCCGTGCAGCACCCGCGGCTCGGCCTGGATGATGTCCGAGAGCCTCTCGTCGACGGTCCGGCCCTCCGGGTCAACCGGATCGAACTTGTTCATGACCCACCGGCCGACCTTCATCACCATGCGGTCCCTCCGGCTGATCTTCTCGGGCCGGCCGCCGCCATCCACCGCCGCCGCAGTGTCCGACTCGAATCCTGGCTTGTACCGTTCCTCGCCGTCCCAGACGTCAATCTCGATGCAGCGGCACCCGCGGAGCAGCACGTCCCGGTACGCCTCGACGCTCGAGTCGCTCGACAGCTGGTTGCCCGTGAGGTACGTGTTGTGGCTCGAGCTGATAAAGTAGCTGCTCAGCGGCCAGCTCAGATCCTGCGGCGCTGCGACCTCGAGCACGTTGCCGCACGGCGAGGTCACGTACTGCACCAGCTCCGGCAGCGACAGCTCATCGCTGTCGACAAGGTAGCCCGCCAGGCCGTTCGGGTCCTCGGCCTGCACGTGCTGCATGAAGATGCCGATCTGGTCGCGGTGCCACGTGTTGTTCGGGCCGGCGTACCGGTTGAACAGCCGCGCGAGGTGGCCCAGGATCGACTCGTCCAGCTTCTCCCGGATGCCCTCGCGCTGGCCGCTGGGGTGGCCGCCGCCGGCCTTGTACTGATGGATCGGGAAGTCGTGTGACATGCTGTTCATTGCAGGGTGATGTCTCTGTCTGCGTGAGAGCTGCCAGCTTCGACGGCGCCGCCATGTACACTGTCTTTAAAGCATTGGTAAATAACCAGGCCTCGGAACCTCGCGATGAATTCACTTGTACCAGGACGCGTACGCACACTGGGGCGGCCTCATGGGAGTTGCCAATAGTGAAGAATCAAGCATGGGATGGTGCGCCGAGTAGACCAGGTAGTCTTGGGAGACACCCACCGCCCATCGGTCTGGCCGAAGGCAGCAACTACGTGGAAGAATACGGAATTCGACTGGCTCTAAGGCATCGATGTAGCACGATTAGCCTAAAGAGTCGGTCTTCCCGTTGAGAACATGAGTCTTATTCCAGTGAAAGAGGTCCATCAGTTGTCCCCTTGATCGGTGTTCTCTTGGTTTCAGGTATACATTCATCGAAATCTTTTCATAGTGCCCTGAACCGCTCGCCATCTCGTCGGATGAACAATTTCGTTACTGATGGAAAAACTAGCTAGCCCCACGCCCCGGACGGCTTGACCGAGGCCCCTAGAGGTTTCCCCCTCCGCTAGTCATTGACCGTAGATGCAAGTGGAGTCCTTACGCTGCCGTGTAGCCGGTGGCCAAGATGTTTTGAGTGTAGCCACTAAGGCATGGTCTAGAGTCTAGAGACGAGCTGACAAATGAGAATGTTGCCATACTGCTGAACCATCTTGCTTCATGATGGCTCCCTTTGCTCGCTTTGGTTAAGTCCTTTGAAAATTCCTTACAACATCGAAGGGTTCTTTATGATAGGCCTCGATTACATAAAGTCAGAGTGGACTACTGGCTAATAGCATCCACTCGCTTGCAAAGCTCCTGATCGGATGTGACATAGCGGATGAGGCCGCGTTGAGAAGCATAAAGGGTGTCTGGTGATTCATCGACTTGGATGAAACCTTGCTTACATCAGACTCGGTATGAATACATCATGACTTCGAATACAGGTAGACATTCGTTATGTGGGTAGTCCATGGGGTCATTGATTGTGGCGATTGGTCTTCTTGGTCATGATCAACTACCGACTTGGCAATCAGCAGGAACGAATATCGCAAGAGCTAACATTTGAAGAGCTACTAGCAATGAATCAATAACTCTAGCTAGGAAAGATCTTGCAAGTATCACTCCTACGTGGCATGCATGCTTAAGTCGATCAACCCATATAAAAAGACTGTAGCCATCACTCGATAAGGGTTCAGTACTTCCAGTCCCCACTTGCTTAGACGTTCAGACGCCTTTATTAGTAGCAGCTACAACATATTGTCCGGCCGCCAAATGTATTTTGAACTCCAAGGAACTTCCAAGGCATGCAACCTTCATATTCAGACAAACGAAACATCGTCGGGATGATTCTGGTCCTAGCTCGAATAACTGAAGATTCTTCGGACAGTGTTTTCGACGGTGCATGATTAACCTTCGCCAGGTTGGGAGGTGAGTAGTTCGTGGATTGGCTAGCTTAAGATAGAGCCATAAGCGCTTCGAGGTGCAGTATCATACATCTCAGCAATCATGGAGGTATAAGGATTTCGAGGGCAAGGCGGCCCCCCCTAGGACGTTCTGCCGCTGACTAGACGCCGTGTAGTGTACATCAATGGTTGGTCCTTCGGAATTTGCGGCGGCTCCTCGTCTGGAGAACAAGGGCTGAATTGGGCGTGCATGAGGGACCGTTTTAGCTAGTTATGTGTACCATTGAAAAGGTTTCTTGGAAGCAGCAGGCAGCCGATCATGAGTATAATCGGCTCAAGATTCAGCGTTCCGATAGATTCAAGGGAAGGTAACGTGTCAGGCGGCTGTGTCTGCTGTGCGACCCAGACAGCCAACCAGTCCCTTCGAATCACACCGTCATTGCCACTGAAAAACGTCTCACCTTCTTGTCGCTCATCCTGCCTGTACCCCAGTCAAAGCACATCGATCTCCAAAATGTCGGCCAAAATGCCGCGCAACTGATGCTGGTTTTGGCCCGTTCCTCAAACTGGGCGAGATCACTCCCTCGTATCGAGCATCTGTCGAGGAGCCCACATATCAGCTTCATCGCCCAGTAGCAACATTCGGAATCGAATGGTCGAGCCAGCTGCTTCCTCTGTCCTCGCTCAGAAGTCATCTGCAAGCCAGAGAATCAAATCTGGCGGCAACTCCTCGAAAGATTCCCAGCCCTTTGTCAAGGTCCCTTCTTCAAAGATCCCGGGGGTATAGGAGTTGCCTCGGATTGCTGCGTCTTGAGGGAAACAATTGGATGTTGGAGATTTCCGCCATCGTCCTCAGAATCGCCTCCCTCGCTGCTAGCTCAACGGGACGGAGGTACATGAGAAACATTGGAGATTGCAAGACAAGCAGACGCCTAACGACAACCAGGGACAAATCAGCCGAATCAACAAATCTGACATCACGTGCATTTTACCCCTCTCGGCAAAACGAAGCTGTGAGGCAAGGAACTCGTAACGACACATTACATAGCTGACAGATCCGCCCACTTCAGCACCTTGCTGGCAATCTTCGAGTCATCATTTCGGCATAGCATTCCGAATCGGCCACTTCATACCTCTTCATCTTTTCTACTGGTGTTTACCGCCTCTCCATATCTAAAAGCAGCATCATCGCACTGCGATGTCGCCGGTGGTGATCGAATAGCCACTATCGATAGATCAAAAGGCGCGCAGCTTTTCAGATCCGCCACGGTCTTTTCCCTGCCATTGCTTCAGCTTTTTTCTCATTGCTACAGCTGCAATCAAAACCAAACCAATGCAATCGCCAGAGATGGACGCGGACAATCAATCTCCCGCCCATGATGCCTGGTCAGTTCATGATTCGCGGAAACGGAATGAGCTTGAAAGAGTCGACATCGACTACGTCTTCGGCACCGACTACGACGTCTTTGACCTTGAATGGAGGGCGGAATTCGATTTTTCAGGTTCTCTGTTTTTTGCACGGAACCAACGCCCTTGGACTCCACGTCGTGATCGCAACAATGCTTGGTGGTATTCTCCTCCTCCTCCTCCTCGGCAGTATTTTGCTTGGCGGTACGCTGCTCTGCGGTATTCTGCTCACTGGAAACTCCACAATATCGAGAGCGAGCTCTGTAAAGGAGATACCCTGATCTTTGTCGACTTTCCGCTTGTATCAGCTGGCGAACCTAAGAATGATTGTTTCGGTCATGAGTGGAGCTCGGTACAATTCCGCGTATCCTCCCACAAACTCCTGGCTACCGGATCGTCCAAGTTTGCTGACATGCTCGGCGCGAACTACCAATCCCGCATCCAGAGAAAACGAAATCTTCTCAACAAGCTCCCTCAGGGTATCAGATTCGTCCTTGACCTCACTCCACCTTCCGAGGGAGAAAATCTGATCTCGCAAGTAAGAGAAGTCGCCCTAACACCTGGTATTATCGGCTGGTGGACCGCCTCTGAAAAGCACGGCGTGGATGGCCGTGTCGCTTTTGGCCATGACGATGTCTGCACATGTATTGAAGAGTTAGTAAACTATGATAAGGAGATCCCCGAGGACTCTTCTGACGAGAACTCTTCTGACGGTGACGCGGACCTCAACCTGGAAGAGGAAGACTACTGGCTTGGCTTGCATCGTCCAGACAATCTGTCACTACTTTCACACACCCAGCATGAAGTGCAACCGTATCTCCTCCACCAGACAAAGAGGGAAAGGCAAAGCAGCGTCAAACAAACTGCTGGGCCAGTTCCTGCCTACCGGAAAATCCCTGATTACTGCCCGGTCCGTCACCGTGTTGGTATTCTTCGCTTAATGCTCATCATCGAAAACAGACCAGTCATGGTTGACTCGGCCCCTCTTGCATGGACTCTGGTAGCTGTAGCAAACATCTTTGGCTGTGCGGGTGTGGTCGTAGGTTTTACCCTTGCCCTCTTGTACGCCAGAGTTATTCAAAATCTTTACTGACCGAAAGCCGTAGCGCGATGGATTTAAAGAGTGGCTCGAGAGCTCCAACAAGACTGTCTTTGTCGAGGCCCTGCCGGAAGAGAGTCTGCAACTTGGTTTTACCTTCCGGTTGGACGACGTAGCCCGTTCTGCGTTCCGGATCCTTGTGAACGAGCTGGCCTTGGAACAAGCAGCAGTCACCGATAATCAAGACATCCAAAAGATCGCCCCTTACACCGTATTTGACCGGAAGCGCCACAACCCTGGAGATCAGTTGAACGAGCTTATCAGACATGCCGCATACGCCATGTTGCAGCGAGTGTCGCAAATGTCAGAACGACTTATGAGCCAGACCATATTTGCAGATCTGCGCATTCCGGAATGGGAACTGTTGCAGAGCTTATTACAGACGTCAAAGGGCCGCCCTGAAGACGCTGCATTCCGCGAACTCGAGAACGTGGCGCAGCGTTTCCTTGGAACTTTGAATATAAGTACAGGCTATATCGCTGATGCAGCACTGGAGAAGCGCTTAAATAGCGGCCTTCTGACGAGGATCGACGGCTACAGAGCCGTTTATGTCGATACCTTCCGCCCCTTCGAGCTGATCTACAAGGAATTCAACATCGTGCAGAAGTGCATGTGTTCCTTCGTGTCAGCTACCCTCCTCGAGCGTTTGAGTCGCATTACAACGTCATTTTCTCCAATGTTCACCGATTTCGATGCCGATCTGCGGGAAAAACTTAGCAAGTATCCCGATCTGCGCAGGGAGGTTGCCATCGCCTGTCTCTCGATACCGGAACAGTTCGGCATTCACGGGTTCCAAGATAGCGTTAGGGTGTTCCTAAAGTCCTTCAAACGAGACTTCCACCCACAAGACTTTGACAAACCGACCAATCGGACCCCGCAGTACATGCTCCTTGCTCTGACTCAAAACGAATTCAGATTCCTTCCCCCCTGGGCCGGCGGCGACAACGACGGCACCGGCGAAGTTTTCGAGACCTCGTTATTACCTGCGGGTCACAGGCCGGAAGAAGCCTACCTCACGGACTCCATGGTTCCGTCAGATACATCCGGCCTGCCCGAATGTGAGGGCGGGGCGTCGACACAACCCGGATCGGAGAGTGGACACAGTGCTATCAGCTGTGACGTTGTGGATTCTCAGGAAATCGTGGCAAGCACCTTGGAACCGAACAGGATTACTACACCGACAGACGGCCAACTCCTTTCAACCCCTGAAGTCGTGATTTTGCATCACGATACTCCTAGTCAGCTTGATGTGAAGCCGTCGGAGACGTATGGAAGTTCCATTGCTTCAAGCCAACAGGGCTATCCGAGGATTGAAACCTCTTCCGCTGCTTCTGGGCTTCTGTTGAGTTCAAATTTGGCGGTATTCGGCAGACGAATACGCGCACTTCTTGCCACAACAGGGCTGATAGAGCCCAGTATACAACCCAATCATCAGCGGATTCGTTGGAAGAATGTGAGCTCCTGCGTCCCGAATTCCTCGTTCCGTCATAGCAGAGAGTCTTTACTGATTATGCTTAGAGACGAGGGACGTGGCTTTATGACGACTATGTAGAGCATGAGACAGAGGCGCTGCAGGCACTTCAAGATTTTTTGAACTCGTCTATGACCCGGCCAGACCTCGGCGCCTCCTCACAGGCATCTGCCAGTTCTTCGAGTGCTTCTGGAAAGCCTCCCAGCTTTTTATCTGGTGATGTTGCAGATCAGAAACCACAGGCCGTTCGTCCCGTCAGACAAAGTCGGTTTCGAGAAGATATCGAACTAGGCAGGTTGGACACAGAGACCCTTTATCTTCTGGCATGCGTAGAACGCGGAAGACACGGGAACGAACTCATTCAGGAACTGGTCACCGACGTGGTGGACGACCAGCAGCTTTTCCGCAACTTACTGGAAAGCTATCGGAAGCACAGAGGGAAAGCTCGGCATTTTTGGTCGTTGAGAGCTGTTGGCTCTATAGACTTCATGAAGGTTCGATTCCAATTCTCCGGGAATATATGGGCTCTTGCTAATAATCTGCAATTCCAGATAGGATACGGGGGTGCTCGATACATCGACATCAGGCGCCACCAAGACATCTGCGAGTTGGCAAAGCCCTGCAACTGCCTCCCGCCCACCGCCCTTGTAGTGCCGCAAGGGACAGAGTACAGATGCAGTCCGATCCCGGCCAAGTTCTCGCCTCCCGTCGGGCCACGTCTCATGATGGATTACTTCACGAACCCGGATGACATCCCGGCCGGCTCGACGTTGGTCCTGCAACAGCTTCCAAAGCGGACGTGCGGCCGCCTCTTGCCACAGCACACGGAGATCGTCGAGGCGTGGGGGATCTACTACAAGGAGGACTGGGACTGGGAGAAGATTTGGTGGCTCCTGGGTCTCGCGTTCTTCCCCCCGAGTATGCTGTTTGGGATTCTCTGGGGGGTCTTGAAACATGATCTCCAGAGCGCTTTTGGGATCGCCAGCTGGTGGATGACGGGGGCGACGATTATTGTCGGCATTGTCGGGACCAAGTCGTGGGCGCACTAAGTTTTCGTTGTTTTATATGCGCTGGATAGGCGAGGTAAACGTAAGTGGAGGGGGGAGTTGGCGTTCAAATTTGTTCATCCAGATGTCACATAAGAATAGTCCAACCTCTTGATAGGCTACGATGCTTCTACAGGAAATCCCTAATCTAACAGCGGCAGACTGCTGTGCTTTTCAAGAGATACACACAAACGAACTTGGACATTAATCACCTGGCCCTTACTAAGTTTTCTTTTGTCGACTTAGCTTACTTCTGGATCAACTCTAAATAGCATGTTCCAAACATGGGTGGTACTAAATACCTTATACGGCACAGAACCTTGCACCTAACCCCCTCCCCCTTCCCCTGTCTGTTGCGCTTGGAAACCGACCGACGCCATTATGCAATTTGTCAAGCCCGAGGACGTTCTCCCTCGCATGATTCATAGGTCAAGTGGATCGGCTTGGCCTGGCACGCCTGGCTTCTGCGCTGTGTTTGTGAGATTTCGCCCAAACGTGACACATCAAGACTCCCATCGACCTTCTGGCTTGATCTAGGATCATTCGTATTTGCTCAGCTGTATCATAGAAGACCGTCATGGCTCGCATCGTCGTCGTCGGCTCTGGGGTTGTCGGCCAAGCAACCGGTAAGGGCTTCGCGGAAAAGGGGCACGCGGTTCGCTTCGTCGACATCGATCCTGCCACGATCGAGAAGCTCCGTAGCGCCGGTCTGGTGGCCATGACGGCGTCCGAGGTCGACTGGGACGACGTCGACATCGTGATGCTGGCGGTCCTGACGCCGACAGTTGACGGCCGCGTCGTGCTCGACTACATCGAAGCCGCCGCGCTCGACGTCGGCCGTGGCCTCGCGACAACAGACAACTTCGTGACGGTGGTGGTGCGCAGCACCGTTCCCCCGACGACGACGGAGAAGCACATCGCGCCCATCCTCGAGCGCGCCTCTGGCAAGCAGCTCAGCCTGGGGTTCGGCCTGGCCATGAACCCCGAGTTCCTGCGCGCCGCCAGCAACGAACAGGACTTCGCGCGGCCGTGGATCACCGTCGTCGGCGCCAACGACGCGCGCACGGCGGCGACGATGGACGAGCTGTACCGGCCGTTCGGCGCCGCGGTCGTCCACTGCACGCCGACCGAGGCCGAGATGATCAAGTACGTCAACAACGTCTACAACGCGGTCAAGATCAGCTACTTCAACGAGGTGCACGCCATCTGCGCCAAGGTCGGCCTCGACGGCCACCTCGTCGGCGCCGCCGTGTCCCGCAGCGCCGAGGGCATGTGGAACCCTCTCTACGGCACCCGCGGCGGCGTGCCGTACGGCGGCGCGTGCCTGCCCAAGGACACGGAGGCGTTTCTGCAGTTCGCGCGCGGGCTGGGCGTGGGCCACCTGATGCTCGAGTCGACGATCGAGGTCAACCGCAGGCTCGAGTCGAGCGTCCCGGCCGTCCCGTCGCCCGACAAGATCGACGCCGTGCTCGACGCGGTACGCCGGCGCGGTGGCGCGCTCGAGGAGCCGGAGGAGCTGCTGTTAGAAGTGGGCAAGTTGACGCCGACTATTCTGTGACCGGAGGCGGTGTCGTATCGCACGCCAAATCATTGAGGGCAATAGCGTATTAGAACTGAATGTCATGTAGAAGTGATCTTAGAGCAGGCCGTGTCTGGCTGTTGATTTGCATCAAGGGACTAGTCCATGGCGTTGGTATTTATACCGGAATACGACACTTGTGACGTTTTTTACCCAAAAGAAACAAGACGTCTATTGATGTGAATGTGCAAGTGAATTTGGTCTACCACTGTTTAGTTCTTGGAAATGTCGACTTGCTTTTACAGCATCTCGTTGACGCACACTACTTTTTTCACTTCCAGATGAGAAAGTTGCGATGAGATTAACTTCAAAGTTATAGCCCAACATAAAAACAATAACAGCATCACCAATCCATACACCTCACGAAGGTCTGTCTGGATCTTTGAATTTTACCAAACCCAACTGATGCTGCCCACTCAATGATCCCTTGGATTGGCTGTTTTTGTTTTGCATGACTGGAATCCGGCTGCCTCCGATTCCAGAATGCAGCTGCCCATCAAGATCCAGCCGCGCCTATCTTGGAATTAGGTCCCGAGGCGGACTTTCAGTCCATCAGCGTGCCAGGGGGTCGAAGTCTATTTCAGTGGCCACTGACTGGTTGTACAGGTACACGAACAATTCAAACCGCTGCTTCTACAAGGTACCCCCAGAAGGTTCAATTATCCATGCCTCTTGACTCGATGGCGACGGCCGCCGATGTTGGGCTCTGTCCTGAACATGGGTCGTCCGTTGTATAAAAAGTGGAACCCTTGTTTCTACTACGATGTATATCTCAACTTCACCAACTCAAAGCCTTGTTCATCCACATTCCTGTGTCTCCCATCTCTCCTCGACGGGCGAGAGTTTCTGAAATTCTCCGCGTTTATCCCTCTTTCGGCCTAGTGAAAGCAACTCGGTCATTGCAATCACCTCCGACAACTTCCCCTTTCCTTGTCAACCTTGTTGTGCTCGGGAATTGTCAATGTCACAGTAATCTCAACTAGCGAGAAACAAAATAATCTTATTCCATCTAGGCGGCAGGGGACAGGAAGACATGGGGGTTGCGGTGAGTGATATTGTGCCGGCTATGTGTATATCCTTGACTGCTCACGGGGCGTCAACATGTATATTCCAGCATTATACAGGACACCTACCCTGAGGACAATCACCTCAGAAACGCATGTATATAGCTCTTGACTGGAACTCCTGAAACCGGGTATCGTAATCGAACTCTTGGCGGAACACGTTGGCTTGCGTGCCTTTTGTTGTGAAAAGCCGTGAATAACTGTGCCTGCCAGCCTGCCTGCCCGCAAGTCAGATATCCCGCCCTCCAACCCGTTTTTTATTCCCATAGTTGTAATTTGTCCTCCTGGAACTAACTACCCCCTCCAGAGAGCCGTTCACCGAAACACAAGACCGGGCTCGATCGCCGTCTCCCCGATGTGGTTCCTCACACGCATCTCGGCGCTATTCTACCGGCCGATCGAGAACGACTACGACACCACGGCGACGATCGTGACGCCGGTCTACAACGAGGACCCGGCGCTGTTCCGGCTCGCGCTCGAGTCGTGGGTCGCCAACAAGCCGGAACGCATCATCGCCGTCATCGACGTCACCGACACGCGCTGCATGGCCGTCGCGCGCGAGTACGCCGGCGCCGGCGTCGAGGTGATGCCGATCGACGTCCCCGGCAAGCGGGCGGCGCTGGCGGCGGGTGTCGACGCCGCCTCGACGGACCTCGTCGCGCTCGTCGACAGCGACGTCATATGGGAGCCCGACGTGCTCCGCAAGGTCAAGATGCCCTTCGCCGACGCCTCCATCGGCGGCGTCGGCACGCGGCAGCACATGTACCCGACGGACGGCGCCGCGGCCACGGTGTGGGAGCGCATCGCCGACATGTACCTCGACATGCGCTACGCCGGCGAGGTGCCGGCCGCGACGCGCTGGGGCCGCGCCGTCAGCTGCCTCTCGGGCCGCACCGCCGTCTACCGCACGCGGCTGCTCCAGGGGCTGCGGGAGCCGTTCCTCAACGAGACCTTCATGGGCACGCGCTGCATGAGCGGCGACGACAAGCGCTACACGTGCCTCGTGCTGCGCAGCGGCTACGCCACCTGGGTCCAGCTCGACGCCCACGTCCACTCGACCTTCAAGCCCGACTTCGCCGGCTTCGTCCAGCAGCGCGTGCGCTGGAGCCGCAACAGCTTCCGCAGCGACCTGCGCGCCCTCTGGGAGGGCTGGGTCTGGCGCCACCCGTTCCTGGCGGTGCTGCTGGTGCTCCGGTCGGTGGCGCCGCTCTCGACGCTGGCCAAGCTGGGCGCGCTGGTCTTCGTCGACGGCCCGACGCGGTGGAAGATCGCGATCGCCATGCTTATCTGGCAACACGTCCAGCAAGCGCTCAAGATGCTGCCGCACATGCGCCGCGTGCCGAGGGACTGGCTGGTCCTGCCGCTCGTCGTCGGCGTCCACTACTACGTATCGTGTGTCAAGGTGTACGCGCTGTTCACGCTGCGCCAGCACAAGTGGCTGACGCGCAAGGTGGCTGTCGTCGACGGTGAAGTACAACGGGTGGACTAAGTATGTCACGGAGCGTACGTGGCAAGGTAGTAATGGGAAAGAAGAATACGAAGTGTTAGTTTTTCATCTGTGATAGAGAGCGGCTTGCATTAGATTTGAAAAGACATCCCTTGTGCCTATAGCTAAAAAAGGAGAGCTTCTGTTTATACGATCTGACATAGATACAGACAAATTCATCTCAACCCCCCCCCCCCCCCCCCAAACGTCGAAGCTCAAGCCTAATCCGTTGGTGTTACATTAGAACGGCGTTCAGGCGTGTATAAACTGGCATGTTTAATCCCACAACTCTGCAGCCTAAAAAGCTAGAAGTGTAACTGGTAAGCTCTTACATGAACCAAGCCAAGAATGGTAGGTTGTATGATTCCCTAGTTACAACATGACATATCGTACACATGCATGCCAGTCTCACTCTCATGGCTTACGCCCTATGTGTCATCTGACGCTTTCAAGCTTGGCAACATCCGGCATCCGGCATCTTGCAACTCTTCAGTTCAGGTAGCCAGTCATATCTCATAAGTCCATTCAAGGTATCCGAACTACTCACTCTAACCAGCCAAGCAATGGTATCACCCAGATCGAAACGTGCCACCCAGTCCCAAACGCCTATCGTATGGAGTCCTCCAACCTCGCCCACCACCGTCTCCTTCAACCATGCCGCCCGGTAACCGCCCCGACGGCCAGCGTCTCGATCCTCCCGGAATACAGCCTCATGACGTGACACACCGGATCCCCCCAGACGACCCCCCGTAGCTCCTCATCCGAGACCGTCTGCGCGACAACCCCCTCGTCCAGCCGCTCGTTCACCGTCTTCCGGTCCTTGAGCCTCGCCCGCGGGTCCCCGCTGCGCAGCACGACGATCCGGCCCGGGGAGCTGAGCGTGCTCGGCGGCAGGCGCCAGATCGGCTTCCCCTGCGTGTCGTCCCGGACCCTCCCGGTCGTCGACGACTGGTCCTTCACCCTGTTCTCCCTCGGCCTCAGCGACATCCCGCTCGCCCTGGCCGCCAATCTTCTACCCCCCGCGCCCCCTTCCTCTTCATCCTTGTTCTTCTTCTTTTTCTCCCTCTCCTTCGACCCCGTGGCAACGACCGTCGCTGAACCCGTCTGCCCATACTGCCCCGGCGGCCCCGGCGACGCAAACAGCTCCAGCAGACTCCTGACATACGCCTTGTCCGCCCTCGTGACGGGGTCCCCCTCGTTCACGAACGTCAGGAACAGGCTCTTGCGCAGCTCGGGCCGCTCGGGCCGGCGCAGCGGCAGCAGACTCACGGGCGGCGTCCCAAAAGTGACGCAGTGCACCCTCTTGAAGCGCGCCGTCAGCGTGTTGAGCTCGCTCGCCGCCCGCCGCGACTCGGCCAGCATGTGCGCGTACAGCAGGCTCGCGACGGCGCCGCCCGCCGAGTGGCCCGTGATCAGCAGGCTGTAGGCGCTCCGGCCGGGGTCCTCCTCGAGGAGCTGGCGCAGGCGGGCGGCGACGGGGCCGACCATCTTGCGCGCGACGGCGAGGAAGCCGGCGTGGCACGAGTTGCCCTCGTCGTCGAGGAAGCCCGCGGGCGAGGCGGGCGCCGCGTTGAGGTTGACGGCCCAGTCCATGAAGGTGGCGGAGCCGCGGATGGCGAAGACGATGGTGTCCATGTGGTCCATGGGCACCGACTTGATGACCATGGCCTTGGTGCCCGTCTTCCAGTCGGCCGAGACGTGGGCGTCGCGCTCCGCGCCCCTGGGCTGCTCGTACACGCGTTCTGCGTACTGCGCCGCGAGGCAGAGGAGCGGCCAGGTCGGCATGTATCTGGTGCATGTCAGTACAACTTTCTCTGGGGGCACTCTTAGGTCGTCTTGACGGTCTGTCTGGTAGGGGGAGGGGGGGTTGTAGACTTACAGTCTCAGCGGTGGGAGATTCAGGGGCAGTCTCGAGTTGGCGTACAGCTCGACTTTTGCAAAGTAGTTCCCAGACACCACCGACGCGGTGACGGCCGTCGTCTGCACCTTTGACGATGACGACGACAACGAGTTTCCCTTGTCCCCGTTACTGCTGCCCTTCTTCCTCGCTCCGCCTCCACTCGCTTTCCTGTTCCTTTCCCTTTCCCTGGCGCCCCTCCGCCCATTACCACCCCCGGGCCCCGACGGCGGAGTATGCGACGCCGTGTTCTCGCCGCCGCTCTGGTACGAGAACAGAGCCCTCTCGTTCCCGACCAGCCTCTCCCGGTCGATCAGCGTGACGACGTCGTTGAAGCAGCCGGCGATCTGGTCGACGCAGGCGGCGGTCGAGTTGATGAGCTGCGTCGCGTGCGGGTGAAAGTTGGGCTCCTCGAGGAATCGCGGCGACGCAAAGTCCCGGGCGAGCGTCACCATCGACCCGGCGAACCGGTCAAGGCCCGAGGGACACGTCGCGGCGTTGCGGGACGAGGAGTAGGGGTTCGTGTTGACGGTGGAGGCGGCGGCGGCGACGGCGGCGGGAGGAGGAAGGAACGGCACCAGCGCCGTCGACGTCGGCGCAGGGAGGTTGTAGTAGTGCTGGTTCACGACGACGGGCGCGGCGTACTGCCCGTGCTGGGGATACTGAGACCATCCCTGGGGGCGATGTTGTTGGACCTGGAGTTGCTGCTGCTGCGGCGGCGGCGGCGGCGGGTGGTAATACGGAGGAGGCGGGTGCTGGTATAGCCCCGGTTGCTGCGGCTGAGGATGCCAGTACGTCGGCGTCTGAGTTGTTGACGTGACATATTGAGAAACTTGCGGCGGTGAAGCGTGATACTGAGCCCGGGCCTTCACGCAGGACGCCGGCTTGACCGGCATCGGCACCGGTACCGGGTCGGGGGCGGTATTCCTGGCCTTCTTGCGGTTGAAGAAGCCCATTGCAACGAGGTCATTCAGCCACTCTCACTGGATGCGGTGTATATCGTTCGAAACGACTTCAAAGTAGGGGTGAGGGACTTGTAGTTGGTGTTTCGACCTGTCTCGGTCGACTTGCAGGACACTTCCTACTGAGTCTTGGCGCGAGGGTTGTGGTATTCCTGCAGGCAGTGGCAGTTGTCATCTGCCGGAAAGTGGACTACAACAGTGGAAAAAGGCCAAGACGTCAAAGAAGCATGCGGGTTCTTCGCGGACTCCTCGACTGTTTTTCTTCTCTGGGCGGGGGTTCAAGACCAGGGAGGGGGATCGAGAATGAGCCCCCGGCACCCGCAAGGCGGCCGTCTAGAGAGAGCACGAAGGGGGGGAGGGCGACACAAGCAGGCGGCCGCTTCGTGTAGCCAGGTGTTCGGTGTCTCGTTGGGGGGCTTTGCTGGGGATTCGTTCTCGAGATTTTCTCTCCTCGGTGAGGGTGAGATGGGCAGTCTGGGGATGAAGCGGTGTTGGTCCAGGATGCCGCGGGAGGGTAATGCTGGCGATAGTTGAGACTTGGACAGTATGTAGTTGCAACCTGGTATGCCTGTCTTTCTTTCTCTCTCTTTCGCTTTCGCTGCCGTGCGGACGCAGTAGAGACGCTGCGCTCCGCCAGTTCGGCTCTTCCTTCTCCCGCCTAAAGTCCTGACAGCTCTGTAGACACAGAGCCGGAGGCGGGTTGCGGGTAGGGATCAGTACCGAAGAATAGACGGGACCCGGAGCACCTGCGGTTGTGAGACGTAGGCGGTCGACAAGAGTTGAAAGTGCTGTTCCCCCCCCGTTTAGGTAGTCGAAGGCTCAGCCATAACATGCGAGGCCGGGGGTTCGTCAAAAAGGCTTGTCAGCAAAGACGAAGCGACATGCAGACCGCTCATTATTCTACTGCCGCGGGTGGCACGATACGGCTAATAGGGGGGTGGGTAGGAGGAAAGGCGCCTGTCTTGTCTGCTTTTGAATGACCTCGCTCTTGTCTGTCCCTCCCTCTCTCTCTCTCTCCCCTCTGTGTTTCTTCCCTCCATCAAATCCATCCCGCCGTTAGCATCAGACCAGGATGCAGAATCCCACCCAAACAAGAGGGAGAGGGGTCACAATGGCCGCGCTAACTCCCACGAAAGCCGCACCTCTCATCATGCCCATCAAAGCCAAGCCTTTAGTCCCCCATCTCCCTCTCCCCCGGTCCAACCAACCCGACTTACACCCCCGGTCGCCACCCCCCCCCCCCCCCCCCCCCCCCCCTCATGACCCGGCCAGGCGCTGCATCTCGTTACGACTAAAGATGCTACTCAGGGAGGCAAAAAAATTATTAAACAGGCCGTCGGACCTGGCCACTGTCGTCGCTTGTGGGAAGCACAGGGGGGTGCAGCAAATCAGCTGTTCTGGTCCTACTTCTCTCTCTCTCATACTCCAGAAAGCAGCAATATGCATCCCCAGCGATAACGAAAGGAAAAAAGAGAAATCATGACCGACCAACCAGCCAACCACCGCGATACCGAAGCAGCATCTTTGGCCCTGTCCACCAATACAAGCATCAGCCCATATGCGCGTAGCCGCCGAGAAACGACGCTACCGCCGCCGCCGCCGCCGCCAGCCCTCCCCCCCATGTTCCCATTCCACAACTGTCGTATTTGTATTTTTCTTCTTGATTGTGTGTTTTCGTTGTCCACTTCTCTCCTACCGCAAGCAACGTAGTTCTCAATAGCAGCTAAAAACATGTGAACAAGCCAGGGGGGGAGGGGCTACCCTTCCTCGAGTCATTCGAGTATGCATTGAAATTACGCACACCCAACCCCCTCTCCCCAAAAATCTACGCCAGTAATGCTTCGCTTCTTCGGCAAACGTCGAGAGTCGAAAAGGGTCCCGCAACCTTCACGATTCCCGGGACTGACGCCACCCGGGACTGACGCCACCCGGGACTGACGCCACCCGGGACTGACGCCACCCGGGACCGACCGCACCGAGACGACCCACCCGTCCGCCGACGCAACCGTCCGGGTCGGCACCGAGCCGAGGGACGGAACGAACGGCCCCTCTCGGAGTTCCTTTAGCCAAGTTAGGTGGAAGTTCAGGCAAGTCCTCTCACATCACAGGTAGATATCACGACACAAGTGACAGCAAAACAAAGGCTCAAAATATAAACAAAGGCACAACTTCTTTTTCCATTTTCGTGAGATCAAGATCGCTACCGGTATCCGATACGGGACCGCCGCCGTGTCTACCTTTTTGCCATTGCCATAACCCCCCCCCACATGTGGTTGAGAACGGCACAATGACAAAGAGAGGAGGACAGACGCCGCCACAAGTACGGCGAAGACTCAGCAAACAACTCGTTTCCCAGCACATCAGTCCAAAAAAGTCGACTACCGAAAAATAGCAAGAAACAGAACAGACATCCCTTCTTCCGTAGACCAACAACCGCCACCGCGTCAAGCCGGGCTCTGCGGATCCCGCATGCTGCCGTTGCCGCTGCCGCTGCCGCTGTGCACGCTGCTGCCGCCGGACCCGGCGCCGTCGCTGCGCTGACGCCGCGTAAAGGCAAACGTCACCGGCGTGCGCTGGGCCATCGGCTGCTGCGCGGGTGTGTTGTGCAGTGACAGGAACTCGTCGTCGCCATTGCTGGACTGCGTGAATCCCGATACGTCGCTGAGCATCGATGACGACCGGCCTCTAGCCTTGAGTGACACCATGCTGTGGTGCGGCGGAGGGTATCCCCAGACCGACTGCGTCGAGTTCGTCGGCAGCGGCAGAGCCGACCCGGACCCTGTCATCATCGACGTGGGCCACATGGACGCCCCAGACATCATGTACTGCGAGGCCGCGGTGGCCGAAGTCGGCGTCCAGGCGGGCGCGGCCGGGTTGTACGTCGCCATCGACATGGACATTGATGTCGCCGTAGCCGCCCCCTGGGGCGCCGCCGAGTGGTGTTCGGGAACCTCAAAGGGCATCGACGCGGCCGTGGCGTAGTTCATGTGCTCGTGGTAAGCCTGGAGCTGCTGCAGCAGGGCGTTGACCTGCTCTTGCTTCAGAGCGTTGGCCGTCTTGATGTCGGCGATGCTGCCGCGGAAGTTGTTCTCAATCGTAGACGTCTCGGCTTGCCACGCGGCGCGCGCCTGGCGCCGTCGTTCGGCTTCGTCGAGGCCGCGGTTGTTGGCGTCCGTGATGCGGCCGAGCTCGTTGTCCACCTTGGCGATGCGTGCCGCAATCTTGTTGCGCTTGGTCTGCATGCTTGCCTGCTCGTCCTCCTTGGCCTTGACGGCTTTGGCGATGGCGGCCTTGTGTTCCTTGAACTCCTTGGACGCCGCATCGAAGACGGCCTTCTCGGCAGTCCACTCTTTCTCCGTCTGTTTCTTGCGCTCGTAGAATCCTTCCGGTGCTGTTTCAAACGCCTTGAGATCCGCTTCGAGCTGGGCAATCTCCTTTTCTGACTGGGCCTTGGTGTTCTCCTGCTGGATGATCTTCTGCCTGTGCTTGTCGTCGTTACCGCCGGCCGACTGGATCGCGTTGTCGAGCCGTTCGTTCTCCTTCTTGAGCGAGCTGATCTTGTTCTTCCACTCCTTGCGCAGCGTCTTGAGCCTCGATTTCTCCTCGGCCAGGCGCTCGTTGTTGGCGTTGATGGTGCTCTTGAGCGTCGTCGCCGGCGAGTCCGGGCGGAGCGACTGCGGCGTGCTGACGGGCGGATTGATGGAGCCCTCCTGGTCCCTGTTGGCCGCGAACGAGGTGCGGATGCTTGTGGAAAAGATGACTCGGTTCGTGCGCGTGTCGACAAACTCGCACACGTACTTGGACAACGGCCGCAGCCCGTAAATGTCGCCGCACCACCGGTGCTGGCCGGGCTGCTCATCTTGCTCTTCGTCTTGGATGCGGAAGATGCGCGTCGGCTGCCAGAATGCGTTGTTCACTCGGACGTAAAACGGCTTCGATGTGTCGACTCCCGCCGGCCGCGGGACGTGTCCGTTGGCGGCGGCGGCGGCGGCGGTAGGAGAAGCAGCGCTCGGGCAGTCGGGGAAGTGACTGGTGTTGAAGCAGACCTCGTCGTGGCCGATGTAGGAAATCCAGATCTGCTCGGCCTGGCTGTCGAAGGGGGCATTCCCCAGGTTATGGATATCGGTGGCGTTGGAGCCGGCCGACTCGGATGTGGCGTGGGATAACTCGTACTCCTTCACCATGACGATCTTGGTGCTCGCCAGGGCGGCCCACAGCGGCTGCTGCAGGCGCACCTGCGTGCTCTGTTTTCTTTTCTTTTTTGTAGATGATACTGTTGCGTTTTGTTGAAAGGTCGTGTCGCTGTCGGGCGTGGCAAACCCCGTGTCGGCTGCCGCATCGTTGGCGTAGGGCTTGCCTGCTTCCGGGTCCGTTATGCTGTGCGCCGACGAGCTCCCTTTCTCTCTCCTCAAATACCACTCCCTGATGTACCGTACTATGCCCTGGGTCAGGATATGTATGGCAAGCACGCTCTTGATCCAGCCATGCGGGCCTCTCTTGTCGAAGCCGCGGCTCAGGGATTCTAAGGGGTCGTCCGAGTCGGGGGAGAATCGCCAGTTAGGAGGGAGGAACTTGGCGGCGCGGGACCAGTGGAACCTAGAGCCACGTAGCAGATGCGAGCCTATGACGAGGAAGAAGCAGGTAGTGACACTTCTCGAGGCGCCCTCTCTCGTATTGGATCCGCCGCCGAGGGTGGCAGCGATGACGGGCTTTGCAAAGTCGAGGATGGCAAGCTGCATGGTGGGCCACAGGAACAGCCAGACCAGCAGGATAAAGACGTCCATGCAGAGGACGGTGACGAGGGAGGGCATGGTGGAGTTGTAGTCAAAGATCTCGGCCAGGTTAATGTTCATCCCGGAGCTGGTGGTGACGGGGGGCACGAAGGTGAGAAAGGTAAAGACCATGTAGATGCCGGAGAGGGCGACAGGAGGCACCTGCATGAGCAGGATGAGAATGGCGAGAGTGTCGTAGAGGGGCAATGCTCTCAGGACGGTGGCGGCGAACTCGACAGGGCCGCCGGGGTCGCGATGGACGTCGGCGTTCTTGGTGGCGTTGACATCGATCTGGCGGTGGCTCGCGTCGAGGGCAGCGTTGGGCAGGTTCGAAGAGAGCGAGTCAGAGGACGACGTCTCGGAGCAGCCGCCTAGCGAAGGCCGCCTGGCAGCAGCGTTGGCGTTGGCGTCGGGGTTCCGGTGGACGGGGGCCATGGTGTCGTCGTCGTCGTCGTCGTCGTCGTCGTAGTCGCGGGCGGGAGCAGGAGCAGGAGCGGCGGCGGCGGCGGCGCGAGTCGGGGTCTTCTGGCGGTTGCCGTTGGAAGAGGACGAGGGGGCGTTACCGTTGCCGATGGAGAGAGACGAGGGAAGGGCCGAGGCAGCGGCATTCTGGTCGGGGGAGTTGCGGGCGGCCGAGGCGTCGAGAGAGGGCTGGCTCTTTTTGTTGGAGAGTCGCTTCGCGGGGCCTACAAGGCCATTTTCGTGCCTGGTATCGCGTTGGTTGGCGGCGCCTTGCTGTCGCTTGGAGGAAGTTGAAGCACGAGGCATGCGCTGCAGCGATTTCTGCTGTCCGCCGACCCGGGAGCCTAGTTAAGGCAGGTCGGGGGGCGCCAGCAGCACGACTTGAACTGGTCTGGATGCTGGAGGAGGGCCGAAGGGATCGGATCGGGATCCCGTCTCAAGAGGCGACCGGGAGGGGGGGATTGGAGGGTGGAAAACTAGGCACTCGACGCAAAAGGGAGCGCAGAGCGACGGATTCTCCGGGGATTTCCGTGAGGCCTCATGCGTCGTCGGGTGCGGCGGGCAGTCGGGGGGGAGGTGGTGGTGGTGGTGGTGGTGGTGGTGATGATGTTGACGACAATGTTTTCTGGTGGTGATGTTGGAGGCTGGATTGTTGTTTTTTCCGGGTCTGAGAACCGGCGGAAGTTTGTGTGTGGTGGGAAAGGAAAGGAAAGTATGTCTGTGTAGGTAGGTAGGTATGTGTAGGAAGGTAAGGTACCTTATGGGTATGTGAGTCGGAGTAGGTACTGCGAGGTACCTGAGGTAGTACCGATACGGAACAGAGATTTAGGGGGATTACTCGCGTCGGGAAAGGTTCGGGGGGTGGGGTTTTCAAAAGGAGTGACGGGTAAGGGAAATAAGGTAAGGAAAGGAAAAGAGAAGGAAAAAAATAAAAAATAGTAAAAGAGAGGGGTAAAGTAGAGTAGTACTGCAGGTACCCAGATAGAGAGACGCTATCAACTTTACTTAGTTTACTGAGGTAGTGTAGAGTGGGAGGAAGAGGAGGAAGAAAGAAGATGTGGGAGAGAGAGGATGGACGAAGTAGGTAGGTGTGAAAAGAAGAAGCTAGCGGCGTAAGCGCAGAAGAGGTAGGGGAGCTCTTCTTTCAGTGGGCTGAACGCTGGGGACTAGACACTGAATGCTGGGCACTGGACACTGGAGACTGGACACACACTGGACGCTGCACACTGGATGGTGCGTAGATTCAGATACTGCACGGGTTCGGCAAAGAGCCGAGCTATGTGGCCTGTCCTACTTCTGGAGTGGCAACAGGTATTGTACAGTACGGAGTGTGAAGTGAGGAGTATCCATCCGTACACTAAATATGAATGATGCTATGCTGAATGTCGAGTTGTGATCTGGAGAAGTAGGATGGAATGGAGGACATAGGGAGGAGAGAGGGTATCGACCCCCCCCCCCCCCCCCTTTTTTTCTCTCTCTCTCTATTTTTGCTCGGTTTACGGAGTACCACCTTGTTACTGCATCACATCCCCTTTCTCTGTCTCCAAGCCAAGACTGGGACACTGACATTGGCAGGACAGCCAGGCGTCTATCTGTCTCGCTCCATTTGAGTTTATTTTAATCAAGAATGCGAGTAGCTGTCGAGGAAAAAAGAAGAAAAAATACATAAACAGGGATGGTGGCTGTTGCGGATCGGGAAGTCTCGCACTGTTTGGCTCTTGGCGGAGGTCTCCGTACCTCAGGTACTTGAAGTACCTACCTACCTCAGGTATCTATGGTGGTCTCGGTACGTATCGCCTTGTGCTTAGTGTTCCTCTTCTTCTTTCCCCCCCTCTCCTTGACCAGATGTGGCGCCGCAATGGTGGGGCTTTCATGGGACTGTCCGCAATCCCTCGTCTCTGAGTGGTCATACTCGTCCTCGACGGGGCCAAATTCTTCTCAGACTCAGGCTTCTCTCCCCCCCCTCTCGATCAGGATCAGGAATAAGGATCAGGATCTCGGATCTCTCAACCTGGGCAGCCCAGTCAGTGAGTACTTGCTCTTCGGCCAAATTGTGGTCGGGCCAAGGGGTAATTTCGCATGACACGCGAGTACCTCGCGGTGACCCCGGCCGATGATGCCGCAACGCCAGGCGGGTTGTTGCTGCAAGCCGCTTTCTCGGGACTGCACTGCGCTGGAGCTGGGGGTTCTAAGAAAGCGAAATTCCAGGGGACCACCGTTGTTGAAGCTTGCTGAAGTCTTGCTACGTAGGTACCTCTTTAGGTACCCAAGGTACCTAAGGCAAAGTCGAGTGACTGGGTGCAGGCGGTAGGCATGCCTCCCGGGACGCTGTGGAGCGGACCCAGACGGGACGGAAAACACGCAAGCAAAGGCAAGAAATCAATCCCGCGTCCAGCGGCAGCAGCAGCAGCAGATGCTGATACTGATGCTGATGCTGGCACTAATGCAAGCAAACACAGAGCACCAGGCAAACCCGCGTATCCGTCAGGTTCTTGCATCCTGCATCTTGTGATTTACACTTTGCAACGTTCGTTGTTGGGTCCAGGAGCACAGGTGCTGCTGTTGCATCGTGGATCGTGGTCGTGCCTTCCCTAAAATGCCAGACGATTTCAATGCACCAAAACCGAACTTCGTGCCTCGCACCTGCCTCACCTTGCCTTGCCTTGCCTTGCCTTGCCTTGCTTTGCACCTTCCTGTCTGCCTCGCGCCTGCCTTGCGCCTTCCGTGCGCTGCAGCTACTTCCTTCTTCGCATGGAACACCCGTTGACCGTCGTGATCCTTCGGTAGGTGCGGATACAGGCACAAATATTGGATCTCCTTTTTCTTCTTCCTCCTTTCTTTTCACTCCTGACACTTCGTTCACCTCCGCCCCCCGGAATCACTCTTCTTTCCGCCTTTTACCTAACACGACGATCCGCCCTCCGCCATGTCCGCCGGCCCTGGGGACATCCCCGTCGTTCGTCCCTATTTCGGCTGCCCGTCGTCTTGTCTTCTCTCGTCTTCTCTCTCTGTCGCTCTCCCTCTCGCTGTGCCTTTCGTCTGGTTCACGGCTTCTGTCGCTCGTCACCGAGACGTTGTCCATGCTGTTAATCTTCCTCGCCGACATACTTCATCGCTGCTCGCATAATGAACGACCCGACCCTCCCAGGCGGATAGTCGGTAGAGATGTTGCACCGCCTCTCCAGATAATCAATGCCTCTCCTGAATTCTCTCCCGGGCGCCTGTCGTTCATTGTCCATTCCAGTCCTTTCCGACTGACTTGGCGCCATCCTCGACATCTGCATCGCCTGAGAGCGAGCGACACGTCCTCTCAAGTCGAGCATCTCTCCAAGATCAGCGCATCGTGCCTTGCCCGTATGCTTCGCCGTCGTCATCGCACATGTTGAAAGCAACTTTACTCTCTGCCTTCGCTTCTACCCTCTCACAACACCGCTTCCTTGTCGCCCCAAGACTTTGACCAGGCTCTCCCCCGGCTCCTCCCACCACCCCCGCGCACTCAAAATCTCTTATCGCAAGGAAGGCGAGCCACGAGGACACGACCACGACAACCATCGCCTGTCCGCCCCTGCCGAAGTTCGACGTCAACCGCCAATGATCGATCGCCATCGCCGTTCCCCAGCCGCATAGCGACGATCACAGCGGCCACCTCCACATGCACCGCCGCCAATCCGACGGAAATATATTCGCCCCAAAATCTCACGTTCGGATTGCCCCATTGAGCGCTGTCTTGGGACCACACAGTGCACTCACTCACTACTTCCTGCCCTGTCCCTAGGTTGTTTTATGCTCCCCTCCCCCTACTCGTACAGTGCCACTTCGTGCGTTCTGCCTCTCTGCCGCTCTGCGGTCCGTCGTCCCACAATGTGTATGTACCTGTAGTGCGACGCCGACAACCAGGAGTCACGTCAAAACGCTCGCCCGTGTGAGGCACGAGGCACGCACGCGGAACGAAGCATGGGGACGAAACCGAGAGACCTGGCAGCCGAGAGCCATGGCCCCTTGAACCCCTCACACAGTGAAAAGCTTCGTGCAGAGATACTGGCGACGATGCCACGAGCACTAGCGGCTTATCCCACTACTCTAAAGTCGACCGGCTCAACGCTAGCCTTGACAGAGCATGACCACGCACCGCCGCGGGCAGCGCCCAATTCCAGGGCAGCCATTGTCCGGCTGCCATCATCATTGCCATGGCATCAAGGCGAGACAGACGGGGGAGCATCGCCAGTGGGGCCTGGACTCGTCTCTAACCCATCACTCCACATCTCGATGGCAGACGAGTGAGTCCTATATGCAGTATGCAGCGATGCACACCCGTCCCGTCATGTCTTGTCTCTTGGTTGACAACACACCATCACATATATTTGCTGAGCCCACAGATACTCGGTAAGCACTGCTTCGGTGCCTCAGCAGCTGCGAGGGAACTGCAGCTTCTCGTCAGCGCCCCTCCTATCAAGCGTGGCCATGGGCCCTGGGGTCTGGTTTTCTGCGTCGATCTTTGGCCAGTCACGGAATGCCGCATGCATAGCTGTCTGGGCGTTTGGTCTATCGAGGCGCGCCATCCACCACGACCACCACACACAGCCCACCTGGCTATTGTTGTCGCGCCGGACATGGCCAGACAGACCACAGTCAGCTCTCACAGTCACCCAGAGAACCTTCCTGCCTTGCCCTGCTTTGCATATAGTCCACATGGCTTGACTGACAGCTGGAGCCCAATGACCCCCGATCGCTGTTTTCGCCCCGTGGCAGGCCCCATACACAGCCGTATTGACCTTTCTGATGCGCCCTCGTCTTTGTCGTCTTGCCCCATGCGGTGACGATCCCTTTCGACCCGAAACATAACAACCCATCTAATGGGAGGAACCGGCCCAGGACAGTGTGCTTCCGCCGAGGGGAACGCTGTCTTGCTGTCGACTGAGACCATTCCTCGTCTGCCCCGGACGAGCCGGCGAGACACTGAACGGGCGTCGACTGCTGACCGCTTCCGACACTCACTTGGCCCCCAACCAACCATCCAACCAACGTGAATGAGCCTACGCGGTACAGTAGTATGTGTGTGTGTACACTCTCAACGCTCTCGTCCAAGTCAACGGAACTCGCGGGGCGGACCAGACGGCACTGACAGCCGCCTTTCTTTTTTTTCGAGCTCGTCCGACGTCCAGACTCCAAGGTGTGCTCGCAAGGGTCAAGCTTTTCTCTGCCGTCATCCCCACTTGTTTAGCTAATTATCCTCCGATCAAGATGCTTTCCTGGGGCTCACGAAAACTGTCTTAGGCCTCGAGAGGTCACGAGAGTGACAATTGGCAGATGCAACCTCGAGTGTTCGTCGACCTCCCCCACTTGGCCTCCTCTGTGCCCCTCCAAGTTCTGATCATATCGAGCGTGACAGCGAGAAGGGGAAATGGAGCTAGGCGCAGAGCGGTAAAGCGAGTCGATCTGCCTGTCGGCATTTGACCGCTCCCAGCGGCGGCGCGCCTTCATGCCAGATTACCTCCCATGTCACAGCCGACTCACCCCAAGTGGGCTACTGACTCGGGGTGCCGTGGGGAGCAATTTGGCACGCGCAGGAAGTAGCCCGTACCTGATTCGCCGTCACGGGGGAGCGTTGTGCGACAAAAAGAGAAAGAAAAAAGAGAAGGGGAAAAAAAAGAGTCGGTGGCACTGAGCTTTATTGTTGTTAAAGTTGGACGAGCGCGTGATGGAAGGGGTGGCCATGCGACACAGCCGCTGCATGTTCACGTTCACCAGCCAAAAAAAGACATGACAACTACTTAGCACGACATCATATCAGTCTCTGAATCACGACCCAAAGGCAACTAGACTCACGGTTCGACTTGTTTGGGCTGCTACCGTTGACACCAGTCAACAGCATCGATGCTCGGCTAGGCGGGAACAAGCTTCAGGGCGCCAGCTTCCTGCAGCACAAGCACGACACGACACGCCTCTCATGCACCTCAGGGCTCTTTTCTCCTCCCCCTCCCCTCCCTTCTCATCAAGTCGTCCCGCCGTCTCCTTGCCTGGCTTCCCCTCCATCGCGAGCTTGGCGGTCTGCGGCACCGGCAAGTCCTGATTGGTGCCCTGCAGACCGTTGTAATTCTGCGGCTGGCAGCTGCTTAAGCATAGCGGGGTGGTCCAATGTCGACCCAGTTCTGTCTCCCGCTGGCCGCCTCCGTCGCACTGTGGCGTCGAATGTGGGAAAAGGGGTCCAAGGCGGTCTGGTTTTTCGCTGGCGACTTCGCAGGCCTTTTGGTACCCGGGCGTTGGGTTGGACGTGAGGCGACACACAACGTAATAGCGCGAGGAGGCTCCGTACGATGCGGATCTCGTGGTGGGCTTTTTGCTCTCTGGCCCCCCCCCTCTCTAGAGCCAATTTCGAAGTTTTGCAACGGCGGACGAACAGTGGACACTGAGGCCGAGCTTCTGCCCCCCCGAAAGAAAAATTCTCTTTTTTTTTTGAAAGGAAAAAAAAAAACCAGAAATTTTACCATTCTCAGGGTGGGAGAGAGTAGAGAGACAGAGGCTACTCTTGTCCCACCGACACCGAGTTGGCTCCGTGCCGCCATACGCGTACGGAGACGGGAGAAGGTCACGCATAACAAACCCACCACCCACACTATTGCCGGCTGGAACAGAGGGCAGCCCTATCCGTACCAATCACGAGTTGCTGCCCCTCATGTTGTTCAGCTGCCTGCGTGGTGGATTTTGGTCAGATATTACAGAGCTGGACACCGCCGAACGAACAGTGGCGCGCCCTTCACGAATTCATGCAGCTGTTCCTTACCCTCGATGGGTGGTGGTGTCTGGACATGTCTGGCTGGGCTCAACAGAGTTTCTTTCTTCTGGATAGCTCTGCCAATGCCGAATGATGTTGGACATGCTGGGACTCAATGAGGGGTGGCGGCCATCTTGTGTTTGATGATTCGCAGCATGCCTTCAGCAGAAGAGGCTCTCGAGCATTCACGGCAGCCGTTTCCCCCGGACAGAGCCATCGCACGCTTGGTTTTTGGGAATCTTGAGACGCTGGGATTCCGTGGCACGAGTCGCATCTGGGGTCAGAGGTCATCATGGTCTCCCCAACCATCAAGCCATCGTGTGTCGGCGCATCGCGCTCCCATCGTGGACCGTCCGTCGTCCCCTTCGCCGCCTGGGACGGACAGGACTTGGCGTCGGGGGTCCGCCGGCGTTTTTTGTCCCCATTGACGCTGCCGTGCGCCGAGAATCAGCCCGCCCGGCCCCGTCCAGCCTACAGGAGATTACATTACACCACTGAGTGTCTGTCTCACCTCGGCAGACCATACGATGCCCCCCCGCCCCTTCCCCATTCTTTTCCCGTCGCGGGCCCCTGAGATCTATAATCTAGCCTACGTATGTGGGCCAAGGGCCATGGATGTGTTGTGTAGCCACAGAGTATTGTACATACGCATGTCCCATCATGCTCGTCGAGGTGCTAGCGGGCCGGGAGAAGAAAAAGGGGGAAACTCGGGTCAGTCGGGAGCACCGGACGGGCGTGTCATTAGGCAGTGGAGGCAGAGCCGAAATCCTCGACAGCGTCGGCGCTGTCCCAGGTGTCCTTTTCCAGTTTCTCAACGGCGCACAAGACGGCCTCTCCTTTTTGCATGGCCTGGTGATATGCCTTTGGGGGGTCCAGCCCGAGGTCGGCCATGCGCCGTAGCTCCTTGTTGAGGAAAGTCTCGTTTCGGTGCGCCGTGTTCGTGTTGTACGTCACCAAGACGGTGGCATCTGCTAGCTTGGCGATGTACCTGTGTGACCATATAGAGACAGTCAAAGTAAACTCGCCATTGTCGAGGAATCTCTTGTGGGAGTCGAGCCGGGCGAGGGCGCTGACATTCTGGGTTTGCAGCACGCGGTTCTGTTCGGCAACGTCAGCGGGTGTCCAGGATGGACTGGGGGACCCCCGGGCGTATGCGGTGGGAGGATGGGGAGGAGGGGACGAACGTCAACATGGGCGAGCCAGACATCGGCCAGCTCCAGATGGGGGGGTACTTCATGTCCGTGGTTCCGTTCGCCCTCGTCTCTCAGCTTCTCCCACATCTTTTGATACCTGGGGGGTGCCGTCGCAAGGCTGTAGTCGAGAAAGCGCACGGCGGCCTCCTGGCCGACGCGGACAAGTTGGGCGTGGCGGCCGATGCCCTAGGTGGCGGGCGAGAATAAGTCAGCGGGAGGGCGTTGCGGGAGACAAAGATGGGAGGCCGGCTTCAGGGGCAGTGGCGGGGCAATGGACGACCGTTTGCTCACCTTCCAGGGCCGGGGCGTTGATGGGTCGAGAATCCTGTCGGCGCTGTCCTTCCACAGCGCGCCGGTATAGACGAGGTCCCGCGCCTGCGGGCTGCGGGCCGCGAGGGTCATCTGGATGGCCAACCAGTTGTCGGCGATGTCGCGGACGAGGGCGGCGGCGTCGGCGGTCTGCGGAGGGGTGCAGCCAAAGGAGAGGCACTTGCCGATTCTTCGGAGGAGGACGTCGCCGTCGGAAGTCTCGACTCGGGACCCTTGGCGGAGGGCATCGGCGGGGGGGTACCGGTCTCGTCTGTCGTGATCTTGGGCGCGCGCCGAGGGGGGCGCCGGCTCACGTTGCAGGGAGGTTATCTTTCGGATGGACGGCGCGTGGCGTGTGGGAGGCAGCAGCGGGAGCCGCTTCCCGAGCCGTCTTGCGGCCTGCATTCTGAGGAGGGGGTCGCTGTGAAAAGCCGCTCGGTGAAGGGGAGCGGAGAGAGAGGCAGGCGTTGAATGATTCGGCGCCGGTGTCGGTGAGGTGTGTGATCGGGAACGAACGGACGGACGGCAGAGCGGATGCGGATGCGGTTGAAACTCCGGAACTGCTGCTGGGTGTTTGAAAGGGAGGGAAGCAGCGAGCAGACGGAGAGACACGGCCAACAAGAAAGTGGTGGAGGGTAGGCAGCGAGAGAGGGAGAGAGAGAGAGAGAGAGAGAAAGAGAAGAGCTACTCGTGTCGGAGCAAACGGGGAGTCGATTCCCGATGGTCTCATCCCGAGCTCCGGCCAATCATCGGAGCCCAGACGATGCTTACGTCATTCACCGAGCTGAGCTTCCAACATCTCATCATGGACATGCATGTACATCATGGAAACCCGCTGGCTGCAACAGGTAGAACAACTCACCCAACGCGCCAAACAAAACATACTGAGAGAGTCCGTCGTATTCAACACAACATTGTTTACCGGTCGACGCCTCCATCTCACAGGCATCCCGCAGCTAGGCCAACATGACGGCCGTGAACACGGAGCTGCGGCGGCAGGTCATTGCCATTTACAAGGGTGTGTGCATCTCTTTCTCCTTCACTGTCACTCTCTCTCCCTCTCTCTCTCTCTCTCTCTCTCTTATACGACCCCATCCATCTTGTCACCGCCACCCTTCCCAGCGCCTCAACCAGCATCGGTCAACAGTCACTGACTTCTTCTCCCCCTTTCCTCTCGGGGACTTGAACAAACAGAACTCTTGTACCTAGGCCGCGAGTACCCCCTCGGCTACGACTACTTCCGCCCGCGCCTGCACGGGGCCTTCCGCGCCAACGCCGCCCTTCGCGACGAGGATGCCATCCGCCGGGGCATCGAGCGGGCCGAGTACGTCAAGAAGGGTACGTTTTTTTGCGCCTTTTTTTTTTTTCTTTCTTTTTTCATCTTTCATTTTGTCAACTTATACGTCATATGTTGAACACACTCACTCCTGGCCCGCGTCTCTCCTCTCCCCAACCCACCCGCCCCTCCCCATGTCACGTTGGAGCGCCCCTCAGGGGACGACAAGCAGATGGAACACTTGCTAACACTCCAAACTCGCCCTTGTAGAAATTGAGGCTCTGTAAGTCAGGCGTATGATCGGTCCTCTTGGTTGGGGAACGTCAACTTATATGTGCCAATGACCCCCCATCCCAACATCGCCAGTGTACATCACCCCCCTTCACACTCCCCTGCCCTCCGGACCTCCCCCCCTTTCTCACGACTCGGTACAAGAGGGGCTTCCTGTATCCGTCTACCAGATGTCGTCTTGATCCAAGGCCCCGAGAGGAGATCCTCTTAGGCTGTCATCGTCCATCTATCCCTCTCTATACTCATCTCCATGCCCATTCCAACAGCCCTTCAAGATGTCTCTTTCGTGCAAGTGCATGGACGAGAGAGCACACTTCGCACAATGACATACACGTCAGTCCCGAGAACGCATGCCACCCACGCACGAAGTCTTGTCACGAAGCCTTCTTCCATCCTGCCTGCCCCCCCAGTTGTCAGAATCAGCACCATCAGTATCAGTATCCCCTCTATTCTCCCACACCACACAAAAGCTTGTCACGACAAGTAGGCACGAGGGGCGTGTACGTGGCCACACGCAAAAACATTCTGGTAGATGGATGACTTGAACAAAGATGTAGATGATGACGTAGATGTAGATGATGATGATGATGGGGTATCTCGACGATGAACTGGATCTTTTGCCCTTTTTGCCCCCCCTTTCCCTTTCCCTTTCACTTCCCTTCTTTCCATTCCCCTTCTTTTCCTGTCCAGTTCGGTTCTGGCTTTTTTTTTCTCTTCTTTTTTGTCCCCCTCCCTCTTCTCTTCCCTCCCTTCTGGCCATCTTTCTGTTGCTGGTTTGTTTTTTGCTTCTGTTCCCATGTCGGCTGTTTTGCTGTTCGTTGCTGTGGTGCTGGCGCAACTACACCCTCTTCTTTCCCCATGCTCGGCGCGCGTGAGGGGACGCTGACTGACTCGGGGGTTCCCGCAGGTATTATCTCAAACGGTACAGGACGCTGAGGAAGCGATACGTCCCGGGTGCGTAGAGGCGAGGGAGGGGAGGCCGTACCACGCGCGGATGGAAGGAGGCGCGACGCGACGCGACCAGTTGAGACGAGCTTGGTGGGCTTCCGTGAAACCTCCTCGTATGCCAATGGCGACGGCCTCTCTTCCACGGACACAAATAGAAAATAAACATCCACACACACATACACACCCAAACACACATACACATGCCAGACAATACGGCCAAACTCCCTTCCCGTTCCATGCAGTGCGTGACTTTGGACATTATACAGCACCTCCCCTGTGCTTCTCTCTCTCTCTCTCTCTCTCTCTCCGTCCCTGCATCACCGCTCCTTCTTGCGTGCCCACCAGGCGCCAACCTCGAGGCACTCGCCCCAGCTCGTGCCGTTCTCCCTCATAAGGTCGTTCATCATCTTGCCCAGCCAGCCGTCCCACTCGTCCTGGCTCTTGCCGCTGACGTCGCGCAGGATGGGCTCGAGGCTCTGGATCTGCTGCACGACCGTCATCAGGGCCGTTCGCCGGAGCGCCGTCTGGGCCTCGGTCAACGTCTTCTTCTGCTCGTCGGGCTTGTCCTTGTCCTTGTCCTTGTCTTTGTCCTTGTCCCTGTCCTTGCCTTTGCCCTTGCCCTTGCCCGAGTTGATGAAGGACTTGCCGTCCTTGGTGACGACGCCGCCGACGCCCTCGCGCTCCCAGCGGACTTCCGATAGCGGGATCGCCAGGCGCTTGCTGTGTATGTCCGTCAGCTCCTCCGACTCCTGGATCAGCATGGGGCCGATGAGGGTGCAGGGCACGGGGCTGAGGTTGCGGGCCTCGAGGGCGCGGTGCACCCAGCTGTTGTACTCGACGAGGAAGTTGTTGAGGGGCGCGCTGAGCGGCGTCTTGCCCGAGATGGGGTAGGCGCCGAGCGAGGCGACGGTGGCGGCGTCCTCCGTCTCGTCCGACTGCGGCGCGGCGTGGGGCCGCAGCATGCGGATCTGGTGGTCGCTGTCCCAGAACTCGACGGTGCCGCCGGGCCGCAGCACGCGGTGGTACTCCTCGATGACGGCCTGCAGCGAGTGCGGCGACGTGACGACGAGGCTCAGGTCCTTGACCATGACCAGGTCGAACTCGCCGTCGGCAAAGGGCCAGGGGAAGTTGCGCATGTCGTGCTGGACGAAGCGCCACTTCATGTCACGCGACACGTCACCGGCGTTGGCGGCCATGGGCGCGATGTCGAGGCCGGTGAACTCGATGTCCGTGTGGCCCCGTTGGGCAAAGTGGCGGTGGCACGACTGGCTCCAGAACCCGGAGCCGCAGGCGACCTCGAGCACGCGGCTGGGCGGCGAGTTGGCGAACGAGTCGGAGCAGATGGGCGAGCCGAAGACCTGGATCAGCAACAGCGTGCGCAGCGACTGGCGGTGGATCTCCTGGAGGTCGACGGGCAGCGGGTAGGCCAGCGTCTGGTCCGAGAGGTAGGTGCGGCCATTCCGCAGTGCGTAGGGGCGGGAGGGGTCGAAGGATGACGCCGTGGGGTCGGACGAGGTCATCGTCCGGGCCGAGATGGAGGCCGTCGAGGCAGCGGCCGACGACAGGCTTTCGGTCCGGGAGAAGGGGATGCCGGCGGAGGCAGCAGCCTTGGCGGCGGTGAGATGACGGCCCGAGGTATCCGTGTCGACGAGCATGGCGACATGTTTCAGCTCATTGGGAGTGAGGCCGATGCGGGGCGTCGTCGGGGACTGGAGGGCGTGCCTCGCGTACGAGGTCAAGCTGCTGCTCTCCTTGCGGAGGCGCGGAGGCGCTCGAATGCGAGGAGGGACGGGAAAGGAACGATGATCGGCGGTGGCGGCGGTGGCGGCGACGACGCGCGCTTCTTGAAGCGAGTGGTGATGCTTGTGTGTGAGCCTCTTTGGCGACGTGGGCGACGCGGGGGTGCGTAGGTCGGTGGGGGAGGCCGCCTGGGGGATCGAGAGCGTGGTCGAGGTGGGAGTGGTCGAGTTCTCGTGGGACGAGCGAGAAGCCGAGGAAGACGACGAGGTGCGGATGTGCTGCTGCAGACGAGCCGACGGGTGATGTTGGCTGAAGTGGTGCTGGTGCAGCTGCTGGCTCGACCTCTGCTTCGACGGGATGCGTGAATGATGATCCGATGACGGGTTCGCCCTCAGGGAGGAGAAGAAGGACGACGACGACGACGACGGGGTGGGCGGTGTCGCGACGGACGTTGGCGACGTGGGTGACGTCGGCGAGGCGGTCGTGGGTCTATTGCCGCTGTTGTTGTTGTTGACGTTATTGTTATTATTGTTGTTGCTGGTGATGATGTTGTTGTTCTTATTGTCGCTGCTGGAGGCGGAAGCAGAGGCGGCGGCGGTGGTGATGGTGGAGGGGGAGGAGGAGGAAGAAGAGGTCGCGGCCGTCTTGGATCTGGAGGCTTCGATGCGAGAAAAGACGGGAGGTAAGGGGGCGATGCTGGTGTACATGTATTGGGACATGTTTGCAGAATCTTCTTCCACTTTGCCCTTCTGCTTCCCCTTGCGCATCCGCTTTCGCGTCTGCTTCGTCGGGAACTGGAGCCGCGGCGGCGACGGCAGCAGCGGATTTCTGGGGCCCTTGGGCTCGGGACCCGGTTGTTGGGCGTGTTGTGCGCGTGGTGGTGGTAGTAGTAGTAGTACTGGTGGTGGTGGTGGAATTGCTGCTGCTGGTAGTGGTGGTGGTCGTAGTGGCTCTGGTCGGATGGGTCAGTGTGGTCCTTGGTCCTCCTCTCTGCGTGTCTTGCTTGGTCTTGCTCTTGGGTTCTCGTCGCCTCCTCGTCCTCCACGCCCTGGCCTTTCTGGGGCCGGGAGGACGACAACGAGACCCAACTCGCCGGTGGCAGCTCCAGCTCCAGCTCCAACGGGACGGGGGGGGAGGGGAGGAGGGGGGGGCAGGCCGGGGGTGTGTGTGTCTCTCTCTCTCTCTCTTCGTTTGGGTTTGGTCAAACAACGGGGTGGGTTCTGGTGAGTGACTTTTTTTTCCTTTTTTTTTTTCCTTGCTCTGGATGGGGGACACGAGGGGACGGACGGGGGGGCCCAGAGAACAGAGAGAAGAAAAGGAGACAGTCCTGACACCGCGAGTCTGTCTTGCTTGCTGGGGGGAAGAGGAAGAAGATGTGGATGCGGGTAACTGCTAAGGTACCAACCAGGTGGAAGGGGTAGTTGGACGGGGAGGTGGATGATAGGAGGGGAGAGGGGAGGGGAAGGGAGGGGAGGGGTGTGTGTTCTCTCGGTGGAGGGGGGAATAAAATGTATTACCAGGGCGGGCGGGGGGGAAGAAGAATGCGGAAAGGGACGGGGAGGGGGGAGAGAAGAGAAGGGGGAGGGGAGGGGAGCATGTGTTTTTGTTCAATTTGGCTTGCCCCAAGCAGCATAACCTTGAGATACCACACACTCACACACACACACACTCAAACACACACACACACAGGAAGAGAGAAAGAGAGAGAGAGAGAAAGAGAGATAAGAGAGAAAGAGAAAACAAGTACTTTGTCTGCAGTCAAGTCTCTCTCTATCTCTCCGTGTGTTTGTCCGATTGTCCGGCTTCTCTCTCTCTCTCTTTCTCTCTGCAAATCCACCTGGTTGCTCGGGAAGCCTACTGGGCCGTCTGTCTGGGCTTAGCGTACCGATCTCCATATACATACCTATTGCACGTACGTACCTTGCTGCAAAGGCGTCATGGCCTCGGCGCTACATTCAGGGCACCGATGTATTCGTACCCATCGGCACAGCAGTGCGGCAGGGGGGCGTGCGAGTCGAAATACACCAAATCGAAAATGAATGGAACGCTACTTTGGATGGAAGGAGGGCTACCTTTGGTCGTTCGTTTCCAACGACGAGTCCAGTTCAGTTCGAGAGCACAGAAGAAGCATCATTTGTGTCCGTTCTTGTCCCTTTGGTGGGCACTGACCCTGTTGTTGGAGCTTGGGGTAACTAACAGAGCGGGAGACGAGGGGGAGCTGGTGAGACAGCAGAGACAAAAGAAAGCAACTCATAGTCTTCTCTCTCTCTTGATCCCTCTCTCTCTCTCTCTCTCTTCGCCCTGCCCCCCTTCCCCCCTCTAACGAAACAAACGAAAAGAGTTCGAGAAAAGGACGGACAGGGTCGTCAAATATCCACCACAGCTTCGTTTGCCCGTCTTGTACCTTGCAGCGCTTACAAGCTGCCGCAGTGGGCGAGCAGGGCGAAGGTGTACGGATATGTACCGATGTACCCGTACTTTGCTCGACTTGGCTGCAGGTACCGGACCATGCATTGCAGGGCACCCACGTCGTCCCCCGTCCATCTCTGCCTTGTCCGCACAAGCTGTTGCTGTTGCTGTTGCTGTTGCTGTTGCTGTTGCTGTTGCTGTTGCTGTGCGCATCTTAGTTGTCTTCGGGAAGCACTGGACACCAACTGGATGCAGCTTCTTGTTCGTGCCGTACTGGGTGCTAGGTGTGCAGGGTGTGCTAGGTGATGGGTGCTTGATGTCGTGTTTGTCTTTCGCGACTAGACAAACATCATCATCCACCAACTCCTCCTCCCGAGGTTTGCGTTCCCGCCCAACGCCACACGTCTCACGTCGTCCCAGCTCGATGCACCCAAACGCAGCTCGGCCGAGGCACTCACTCAACTGCTTGCTTTATTGCTTGTGGTTGCTGCTGCTGCTGCTGCTGCTGCTGCTTTGTGCTCCAGGTCTAGAAATGAGGCAACCAGGGGTAAAATCAGAGAATCAAGGGCCCCCTCCAATTGCCCCCCTCCCGTGTTTGTCAGTTTTGCCGCAGAACGTGGTATCGTCGCCTCTACCCCCGACAAGGAGATCCACGTCGGAGGCTTCGCCTTGGCCTGCGTAGCCTATGTTGGTGCGCCGTCCGTTCTGCTTAAATGACAATGACAACGCACACTAGCCCCTTTTTCGCCAGTGTCCGATTCTTCCCAGGGAGTTCACGAGCCACCATCTTTACGACGGCTGTTTGTTGTCCTGTGTGGTGGTGCGTGCGTGCGTGTTTGTTTTGTTTGCCGCCCTCGAGCGTCGAGTCTGTCTGTCCATATCCCCTCCTCCCTGTTTGGTGTCGTCAAAGCTCCCACTTGGACCCGGGCCGAATGGCCACAACTCCACGATGTCTCCTCTCCAGCTTTGCTAGCTCCGGCCTGACAGGAGCCACTAAACCGGCAGCGCTGGGGGGGCCAAAGTATCCATGGTGTGTACAGACTGTCTGTCTGTCCATCCTCCACCGTACAAAACCTGGTATGTTGGTCGTCGCCTCGTGGTCGGCATTTACCTGTCTGTTATCCGTACATCGTCGTCCATGTCGACGACGTCAGCTCCCCCCCCCCCCCTGTCTCCAGTTTCTTTCCTTGGGCACCTTCCGCTATCCAAAGGTCCAGTCTGCCTAGTCCGTCTTAGGGGACGACAGTGGCTGCGGTAGTCGACTGTCCCGCAACAAGGAACAAGACCAAGAAACGCCTCCCTCAGCCCCCTATCCAGCTCGTCGGGACGCCCGGTGTCGACGGTCGTAGCCGTCTGTCCCAAACCCACTCGAACCCTTCTCCTGCTTCTTTGTCCGCAAGAGAGCACTTGGGAGTTGAACCACGTAGCCCAGCTCCTGGCTCTTGTCATTCTTTTGTCCACAAAGTCACAGATGCGCCTCAAAACTTTGAGGTCTGGATTGCCGGGCTACTTCGACCACCTGACACTCGATACTCGATGATCGGACAACACTGGGACAACAGAAATCGAGTCCGACGGCTGGCCAGACGGGGGGGGGGGGGGGGGGGGGGGGGAAGGCACTGGGCCGAACAAGACTGTTGTGCATCGACTTGTGGAAGTCGGTGGCCGTTGCGGAGTCGTTATCGCGTCGTTTGCCGTCCGCCCTTGCTCGACGAGCCTACGGATCAGGCGCCAACGAAAAGCCTGGCAAGCCAAAGGGCCCCTCCCTGCAGAGTAAAACGGTGAAGGCGATGGACGATGCCCCCGAGAACCAGGCCCCTGGTAAAATGGTATTCACTCTTCCGTGTCGGGGCCTGTGGCAGAGGATCGAATCGTTTCCCAGAGGGCGTGTGTGGACTGAACTCCCGAGGTTGCACCTGAAAACTGAGTAATGACCGACGACGAGTCGGTCGACGTCGTTGCGGAGCCTCAAAGACAAGGGCGAAGAAGAAGAAAAAAAGAAGAGGAAAAAAGAGGAAAAGACCGCAAGTATTCCCCGGTTTTCTTGACGTTTGGGTACGAAAAATGTGTTGATCGTCCTCATCATTGAGTGGACCGGGCCGCTGATTGCAACGAGTCAACCGCTACCGAATCATGTGTATAATGTATTCGGTACATATGGGTTAGCTGCTCATCCTTTGTCCAGGGGAAGGAGGGGTTTTTTCCCTTTTTTTTTTCTCTTCCTCGCTGGGCGTTTACGCCACCGGAATATGACAGCTGCGGTCGACTCGCCAGTTCGCCGAAGGTTCGGCGGCGGTCTGGCGTGCAAACATCTAGACGAGCAGCGTGCCGGTGTAGAGCCAAGTCCAATTAGCAGTACAGATACATCCCTGATAGCCCTCCCGCCGAAGGACAAGAGTCAAGAGTCAAATGCGCCGGAGCCGGCCCCATCCTTTCTAGAACCTGGACCAGGTTCTTTCTGAAATCTTGAGACGGCGGGATACCGGGCGCTTGTTCCCCGGTGGAGATGGGACCGGGGGTGCTGAAGTGACGGTAACAACTGAAGGGTTCTGGTTGGCTGGTTTGGGGTTGCGCTTGGTTCTGGAAGGGCAAGATGCCGAGCTGAACAAGAGTCGTGTTTCCCTTCACTATCGGGACGAGCACTTTCTTGTCCGAGAGCCAAGGACCAACGCGGTTTGGATAAAATGAGAGGGTCAGAGGGAGAGTGATTCTCGAAGGTAGGGGCTGTATGCAGCATTGGGCGAGTGAGAGGACGGGAAGAGCAGACGGCAAGTAGCTGGCGATCTGCGGGTTGCCCTTCTTTGGCCTCGTTTATTATGAGTTCCGTGGCATCAGGCGCTCTTTTCAGATTGTCGAGTCATCGACAGCCTATGAGTACGTTACGGGTTACACACGGCAGGGCTCACGGCTAAGGGCCGGCCGGGCCTTGTCTAGGATGTCAGGGTTGTCGAAGGGGCGAGGGGGCGAGGGGAGCGCCGCGCTCTTGGCTGGTCCTTCCGTCGCATCGCTTCGCTTCGTCTCGTCTCGCCTTACCTCGGTTCCCGTCGAGAAATGGTACCGAGGGGATGGTTGGATTGAATTTGCCCGCGGCCTCTTGTCGGCGATGCTCTCGGTTGGTTACGTGTAGAAATGGAGCGCGGGTAAGTGATGTTTGCCGGGTCTATTTTGCCGCGTACCCTTTCGTCTTGTTCCGTGTGCGAAGGAATCATGTCTGTCAGGTGGGTTGTTCAACGTCGTTGTTTCTTCGGCCAGTGCTCTGTGTCGCGTGCCACCACGACGGGATGGAAATTGACTTGGCTGTAATTGCGACGGTGCATGCAGTCGCAGGATGCCGTGCTTGGTCGAGATAATGACGATTTCTTGGGGGCCGGTTATTCTGGCCGGCTTCTAGAGCGTGGGGGACCTTCGCTTGGCGGCATTTCGAAGGTGTCGCCGCAGCTTCAGCCTTTGGAAGCTTGGAGGACCTGGCCTGACCTGACCTGACCTGACCTGATACTGATACTGATAGTACACAGCGATCACCTGCCTGTTGGGGGGTGTCTTGGGCCCGACTACAACGTTACGCGTCGACGGGTTCCCGGTCGGTGGGATCTGCCCACAGCCAGGGTGAATCCTACTCTGTACTGTTGCCAGGCTCGAGTTTCGCCCTGCCATGACACATGCGGCAAAGTCGAAGACAACGACACTCTGGCACCCTTGCATCTGACGTCCTTCGTCTGTCGCCCGCCGTCCAACTCTCCCGACTAGGCCTTGGTGGCCGAGTGGGATTGGGATCGCTGTCGACTGTCGTTCTTTGGCTAGATTGGGCAATCGAATAACGAGCGTCCGGTCGACCGGTTGATCGCCGCGAGTGTCTCAGTTGTCCCATGGGTTCATGTCGTCCAAATCCCCCTCTCCTTTGGGCGACGAACATTGTCACGGCGTGTCCGTACATTAATCAGCTTCACTCGAGGTTCGGCGAGGCCGGCCGGTGTCGGTTCCATCTTCTTCGGCGACCGGGCGAACTCGGCTCTGGGGCCAGACACTCGACTCCGCGGCAGCGGCAGACGCTTGATTGATGCGTGGTAAAGCGAGAGAGGCGGTTTAACTCGGTGACTGGAAGAAGATTCGAATTAGGGACTATGACAGTTGAGAGTTTCGTAACCACAAGATTCCAAGATTCGTTCGTTATGGTGTGTAAGGTTGCAGTCTTGTTGATTGCGAGACCAAGGGAGGGTGCAGGTGCAGATGCAGGTGCAGGTGCAGGTGCAGATCTGGGTCCGTCTTAGTGAGGAAGGCGCCGCCCGGTGAGCCATCGCCAAACTCCTTCTTGTATTCACCAATTCCCCTTTTCTAGTCACAAGAACGTGCTCCGATTCAAGAACGAGCGCCCAGGCATTCTGTACCGATCGGCCGATCCGTTTATAGCCTGGCTATCCCTCTTCAACCAGTAAATAACTCTAAAGAGGGCCGACGGTCCTGATTCCTCATTCGGGATCTTGGGTTCCTGTGGTTCTTGGGACAAGGACAAAAATTCAAATTGGTTCAAGACAAGAACTCCCATACAGGAGCAACAGGATATCATTATGTTGTTCGCTGTTGAATGCATTGTTTTCTATCATGGCTTTCTCGGTCGGCGCTGTGAGAGACAATACTCCCGGCCCAGCATTTCTCCCATTTAGACATAATCCTGCAAGAGTTGCTGCTGGCTACTCTTCATTACACTTCTGCCAAGACCTTCAGACTAATTCAACTTATTGCAGACTGCTGCCCTTGGTCACAGAACGTTAAGAACATTCACCTGTAACGGCGTGCTCAAGTGGGCACCATCAACATTGAGGGGGGTGCTTGAACACATAGATCTATGAACACATGTGTCTTTCTATCTTTCAAGTTGTCTGCGAGACCAGCAGGCACTCTGGCGACC
This sequence comes from Colletotrichum higginsianum IMI 349063, assembly GCF_001672515.1. Classification (NCBI taxonomy): domain Eukaryota; kingdom Fungi; phylum Ascomycota; class Sordariomycetes; order Glomerellales; family Glomerellaceae; genus Colletotrichum; species Colletotrichum higginsianum. The sequence goes on along the minus strand of NC_030961.1, from coordinate 3,110,245 downwards.
ATGTATCACATCGGGCTACTGACACCTCGATGAGTTAGTGGCGGTAGTCAGACTGAGTAACCCTATGGGCTCCATGTCCCTGGTTGGCCGTGGGGAGCCCCTTAGTCTTCCGGATATGAAGCCGGGTATGGCGTAGAAATTCCAACTCAAACCCTTCAACAAGCACCAGACTTTCACAGTTGATGTAGACCTTGGAAGCTTCTAGTGGATGTTGAAGTAGAGACATGTGGTCTCTAAAGCATGTTTCTAGGCGTACTGCCCCTCTTGATCGGCGTCATGGGCCCGGCAGGGTGGAACTGGGGCCATAGAGGTTGAGCGTATTCGGAGCTATGGATGGAATCTTTTCAGAGATACGAGAGACCTCTAAGGACTGACCTCTTTGGGGTCAAAGGTCAGCATTAAGGAAGAACACGGGGACACCAGTGACCCCTCCGAAGCGTCTCTTCAGGCGTCTCCGAAGTCTATTTAGGGGGCCACTTAATGATATTCTAAGAGAAAGGAAGCCGGAGATAACTTAGTCACTGGCTTACACCTATCTTTCAGTTAACCTCTTCACTCTGCATGTCGCTCCTTACTACCAGCCCTAGCCGCTTAATCTAAAAAGAGGTAAACACACATGCACACACACACACTATTCGATGTATTTTATTATCTATTACAACTACTTGGAAACCTTAGCCGAATTTGAGTGTACCTCTGTAAAGGAGGGAAACAACCGGAATTCTACTAACGTAGTAATTGGATGATAAGACTTGTGTCTCATACTCGTGTCCCCAGTTCGATAGAAAAGCATGTTCCAAGCCACAACAACTATAGGACTTGGGGGTGAGTTAACATACAGCTTTGTTTAGAGTCACTGCAGGTGGAGAGTGTTATACGTATGACACTCTTCTGATATACTTGGAGAAGGCACTTCGGGGTTGCAATACAGACAGCAGTCGTTATCTGTCAGAGACTAAGATAGTATACGGCCTCGCAAATATCATTTTGTCATACGTTGGACTTTCTGAGGATTTTTGACTCGGCGGACTGTTGCAATATTCAAATGATGGGCAGACTCTAGAGTCCTGAAATGGAATTGCCAGTAGACACAGCGTTATGAACCAGGTACTCACTCACTCACTCACTCACTCTCCTGAGCGATTATGCATATCAAGGATTTGTCACAAACACCTACATAGTCAGCAAGCCTTGGGATCACGGCCGCGGCTGTTTCGAAATGCTTCGTCAACCTGGATGTTTTGCCATCAGACCACTCCACAACTTCTTCACTCAGTCACTCCCTCAGTCACTTCCTCCCTCCCTCACTTACTGTGGCTCTTTCACCATCCGTCCGTCTATTAAACCGCACTGTCCCTCAGGTCACGTTCATGTTTTTGGTGGGCCTTGCCTCCTGGCCCGTGCATGCGCTCACGTCACGTGATAACACTAGAGCTCTCACCTCTCGCCAGGCGTGGTGTCCTGTATCTGTGCTCTATCGTCAAGATCGAGTCAATCCCGTCGACCCCCTCCACGACTCAATCTTTGGATCATCTGCATCTCCGACCGCATTTTTTCAGTCCCAGTATTCATTGGCTGCCTTAGAGATATTGCACGAATTGCACTGCGCCCGCTCGTTACGGTATGTCATCCGCCCATTTCCCATTCCCCGCCCTGAGGGTCGTCTGGGGTGCCGTTGCTTGTGCCGAGCCTTTGTCGCAACTCGGTTCGAACCCAGCCCCTACTCCTACTCGTCTCGAACTCCTTCTCTTCCTTCTCCTTGCCCCTCTGCTATTGGATCGTGCCTCATTCCCATGTCTTGTCTTCGAAGCTGGTCTTACTGACGAGACACAATCTTATCTAGACACTCTCCCGCCGCCCATAGCGCTTCACGATCAACCCTCGAACAGCTTTTGCCCTCTTCAACGTACGCTGTCAAACCCCCCTCCCTTCTCTCCGATTGAGCTCGACTCGGTTCTCTCCAACCCAGTACCAGACTCCTCCCCTAACCGACTGCATCATCAGATCGAGGAACAACCCACACCGTTCCACGCATTCACGAGGCACGAAAACCCGACACACCCTCCCAATCTTGGACGCGGTTCATGGGCGCCAGAGGATAGCATAAGCACCTTGCGCTGCTGGGGCTCTCCATTGTCTGAACCGATACTCGATGCAACTGGACCCGGTCTTCGACTCCCATGCGCAAACGCGAGCTACCCTGGCTTTCCCTAGTTTCCAATCTCACATAAGTTGCTGCTGCCCACCCGGTGCCTTCTCCTCGTCTGCACCTTAATCCGAGGCACTGCACCAATCCGAACCGCTCTACCCAACCCACCGCGAATGTCAGGTAGATGGCCGATGGTACTCGCTATCTGGACCACCCTGTCGGAGATCTCTACCTCAACTCCTTCCTATCGAAAGAAACCGCCGCCGCCACCGACGCCGTACTGTTGAACACGCTCCTGGGCCGATTCGCCACGAAAGACTCCTCTCCAAACCCACCATCTAACCCGAACCCACGGGCCAATCTGCTAGGCATGTTCTCACAGAATCACCAGCAGGGCCACAACTCCCGCATCAATGGGGGCCCCGGCGGCCGGGGCATCCCCATGCTGTACAACTACCAACAGCAACAGCAACAACACCACCAGACTCACCTCCAGCACCACCAGGCTGCCCAAGCCGAACATGCTGCGCACAACGGCAATGGCGGTGTCATGGGCCACCACTCGGCCTTCTCCTCTGGCGTCATGGGAAACTCGAGTCCATACAGCTCCAACGGCTTGCAGAACGGCCAGGGAGGGGCGTCGCGGGGAGGCCAAGCACAACAGATGACCGAACACTGGGCCGAGCAGCTGCGGCTCTACGAAGAGTCCAAGCAAGCCCACCGCGCCATGACCGAACAGAACCAACCGCACTACTACGCCAGACTCAAGGCCTCGGAGAACCGTGGCATCGCGGGTCCCTCCCCCACCTCTGGCAAGAACGGCGACGACGACGCGGACGACAGGAGACGGCCGTACAGCGTGGAGAAGAACGCCAAGGAACGGCAGAACTGGCACAACATGGACCTGAGCGGTCAAGGGCTCCGGAACCTCGCTCCGGCCCTCTTCCGCTACCAGTTCCTCCACGATCTCTTCATTGCCTCCAATAGACTACAGACCCTACCCGCGGCCATTGGGCAATTGCGCCAGCTCCGTTATCTCAACGTGTCGTTCAACCAGATCAAAGACCTCCCCGCCGAACTCGGCATGTGCACGTATCTCAACCAACTGCTCCTCTTCGACAACCAGATCCACACCCTCCCCTTCGAACTGGGTTCCCTACACCTGCTGGACGTCCTCGGTATCGAGGGCAACCCTATCGACCCGGAAATGAAGCAAGAGATCATGGAGAAGGGCACAAAGAGCTTAATTAACCTGTTGAAAGAGCAAGCTCCAGGTACGCACAGCCTGCGTGTTGATCTTGTGTTATGTGCAGTCGCTAATCCATCCCAGTGCCGCTGCCGCCCTCCCCTCGAAAGTACATTACCGTTCAAGAAGATGTGTCGCCTACGTTGGAAAGGGTCAAGGTCTTCTCCTGGAACGTTCTGTGTGACAAGTACGCGACGCCGCAAACGTATGGATACACGCCGACGGGTGCTTTGAACTGGGAATACCGAAAAGCCTGCATATTTGACGAGCTACGCGAGAAGGATGCCGACCTGCTGTGCCTGCAGGAGATCTCGACCGAGGCATTCAAGGAGGAATTCAGTCCGGAGCTGGCGCAGATGGATTACAAGGGAGTGCACTGGCCCAAGACCCGCGCCAAGACGATGGCCGAGAAGGATGCGCAGGGAGTCGACGGTTGTGCGACATTCTACAAGGCCAGCAAGTGGATCCTGCTCGACAAGCAGGTCATTGAGTTCGCCGCCATTGCCATCAACCGCCCGGACATGAAGAACCAGCACGACGTCTTCAACCGTGTCATGCCAAAGGACAACATCGCTGTCGTCGTCTTCCTCGAGAGCCGAGCCACAGGCTCGCGCATCATCCTCGTCAACGGACATCTGGCATGGGAGTCCGTCTTGGCAGACGTCAAGCTTATCCAGACGGGTATCCTAATGGAGCAGATTACGAAGTTCGCCGAGAAGTACGTCCGCTGGCCGGCGCTCAAGGACAAGAAGCTCATTACCTTCTCTGCTACCGGCAAAGACGGGGATGAGCCGCCGCCACCAGCAAAAGAGCCGGGTCCCAGTCAGGAATACCGAAACAACACCGATATCCCCCTGTTGGTGTGTGGAGATTTCAACTCGACGGAGGACAGCTCGGTCTACGAGCTGTTGTCCATGGGCCGCGTCCCGCCAAACCACCAGGAGCTGTCCAGCTTCCAGTACGGCAGTTTCACGCGAGACGGCATCGAACACCCCTTCAGCCTGCGGGACGCCTACGCGCACATCAAAAACACGCCCGACGAGATGCCCTTCACCAACTACACGCCCGGCTTCTCGGATGTCATCGACTACCTGTGGTACTCGACCAACACGCTTGAAGTGGTGGATCTGCTGGGCCCGCCAGACGCTACATATCTCAAGCGGGTGCCAGCGTTCCCCAATTACCACTTCCCGGCCGACCACATCCAGATCATGGCCGAGTTCGTCATCAAGGCCAGGAAGGACAAGAAGTCGCCCCACCCGGAGCCGGATTTTGGATCAGGTAGCCAAGGGCAAGGCCGTTGAAACGGGCGATTCGACAACTTGTGTTTTCCCTTTACTCTTTCGTACGTAGGTCTCCAAGGGGTCGTCGCATGCGTTGAATGGAAATTCTTTTGCCGGAGTTTAGGATTGCGATGCGTTTCGCGAATCGGAGGAACTGGCCGGGGGGGGGGGGGGTGGAGGATGGTCTTTTGGAGGGGGGAAGTTGGCGAAGTTCACGAGATTCAATAAAAAACAACAACGGAAGAGAAACGGAGGGAACGGGGTTTTTCGTCGGATATGCATCGTCACGGGCGGTAAGGGGATGGATGGATGGATGAATGGATGGATAGGCTGTTGTGTGTACACGGAGTGTGTGTGTATGCATGGGGAGGGGGGGGCTCTTGTAGATGGGAGAGGGTTGTCGCGACATAGTCAACCAGCTGCGTTTTCTCTTGCACATGATGACATCTTCATTGGGTTCTGGATGTTCGTGAGACTAGGTCATGGTGGAGCAGGGCCTCTCTTCGTCTTCCAGGTTTCACGCTGGCTTTGGGCGGCGCATTCGAGCGATTTGCATGCATGATGTCCAAAAGAGGACACGCATCACATGATAACAGGCATGCAAGATGCACCCCATGCAAGGCCCAACCCGACCAACCCAGACTGGACGTCGCTCTTCCTCCAGATTGGGCCGAAGTCATGCGCCTCTCAGTGGCTCGCTCAGACTTGGTACATGGCAAGCTCATACGAACCAGGCTGCGGAACAATTTCACTCACCTACATACGAGGTGTAGCCATTTCTTTCCGGCCTAACAATCCTAATCTTCCCAGTCTATCACAAAATCGGAGTCGGTGGGCACGACACCGCCGACTCGATGGCTGAGCTGAACCGCGCTCTCTACAATGTAGCATGGATCGCCCCTCTGGAAATCGAGGCTCAGGCAGCCTTGCACATGCTGGACGAGAGGCATCACGGTCGTTTCACCGTGGCAAGAGGCGACGACTACGTTTTCCATGCGGGAACTTTGTGCGGACACAACGTCGTCATCGCCACGCTTCCCGCTGGCCAGGAATATGGAACGGGATCAGCAGCCGCCCTCGCGGGGCAGCTGAAGAAGTCGTTCCCCAACCTTTGGTTCGGGCTCCTGGTTGGAGTCGCCGCCGGTCTTCCTGACCACCGAGCAGATCCACCGCGCGACATCCGGCTCGGCGATGTCCTCGTGGCCCTTCCTGTGGGTAACAGCGCAGGCTTGGTGGCGTACGACTTGGGGAAAGAAACGGGGGCGGAGGGCTTCCAACCGCTTCGTTTCGGGCACGTACTCGCCGAGACGGAGACTGTGGTCAGGTCTGCGATCGGCAGCATCAAGCTCAGGGCGCCGCATGATGCTGACGCTCTTCTGGAACACTACGACGGTATGAAGCACAAGGAACACGCGACCGGGACGTTTGCCGACCCCGGCATGCACAATGACAAGTTGTACGGGATCAACGGCCTCGGAGACGAAGAGGAGATCATACGCGACACGCGGCCGCCTGCGAAGAGGACCCGGGTTTGGTACGGTCCTATCGGCTCCGGGGACAAGCTGATGCGGAACTCGCGTCAGGGGAATGAGCTGCGGGACAAGTACGGTGTCATCGGCCTCGAAATGGAGGCCGCCGGCACCATGAACCGGATTCCTGTGGGCGTCATCCGTGGTGTTTGCGATTATGCGGACGAGCATAAGAACAAAGACTGGCAGCCATATGCGGCGGCTATGGCTGCAGCGTATGCCAAAGCTATCTTGTGTGAGATTCCGCCCGAACGAGGGGCTCGGCTTGGCGAGGGTACTGAACCTGGTGAGCTCTACGATTCCAGTTTCCTCACAACTGACTTCAACGCAATGGCTAATCGATAGAAATACGTTTTTGATTTAGTCCGCAAGGGTTTCCCATGCCACTCTCGCCCCTCCCAAAGTCGCCCCGAAAGTCGGCAGAGCCGTTGGCCAGAGTTTCAAAATGAACGCCCGGCGCTGTCTTCAAGGCTGTTGGAACGGCACGACATCCCCTCTTGTCTTATGAGCAACAGTGACACATGGTCTACCAGCGGCAGAGACACACCCTTTACCCTAGTCGTGTATGGTCTTGCCGGAGCGGGGAAGAGTCAGATATGTCTGAAGGGAATAGCAGATAACGAGCAAAAGTCTGTACTCTTACTCAATCTGAGACCATGTACTGACAACCACGAATAGGTTTCAGAGCATCTTTTATGTGGACGCCAGCAACCGAGTCTCTGCCGACAGTAACTTCTTGGAAATATCTCAAATCTGCGCCATCCAGAACAGTTGGGACGGCATCGAACTCGACCACAGAATACGCCTCACAAGGGCGTGGCTGGGCGCCAGAAAAGAACCGTGGCTACTGATTTTCGACAACGCAGACGCGTCCGAAGTTAAGTTGTCAAGATATATCCCAACCAGCGGTCCCGGTATCATTATCATCACAACTACCGACGAACGGCTAGCAAATTATGGCAATAACTTCTGCAAGGTTGACCCTATGGACAAAAACCACGCCACGAAGTTGTTGATGAGCTACAAGCGACCGGATACGACCTTGACCTCGGAGGAGCATAAAGCTGCCGAGACTCTGGCCGTGAACCTACTCGGTGGCCTGCCCTTGGCTATCGCTCAGGCTGGCTCCTACATCTTCAACAAGCGATGTACCTATACCGAATACTGTAGAGAGTTCGTCGAGTCACCTTCCGTGTCCCTTGACTACGACTACCAATCAATGCAGTGGTCCGGCCATTCAGGAACTGTGTGGACAACCTTCATCATTTCCCTTCGTCGAATCCAGTTGCTTCCTGAGCGAGGCACGAGAGAAGCCGTCGAGCTCCTTCGAACGCTGAGTTTTCTCCACAACGAAGGGATACAGAAGCGTTTCTTCCAGAAAGCCTGGGAGAACATGGTACTTGCGCCTACGTGGGCAAAGCATTTGCCGCTCCTGGACCAAAAGAGCCCCCGCTGGGATACGCCTGACGTCCAGGCGGCATTCGAGATACTGTGCCGATACAGCCTGATAACCTGCCAGTCGCAGCAAAACCAGGAGTATTCTGTTCACAGATTGGTGCATACCATATGCAGAGAGTCCTTGTCCGATTCCGAACAGCAAAAGTACACATCCGCAGCTATTTCCCTCATAGCCCTAGCACTGTTGGATATACAGACGCCTCTGACGTGGATCTACAACCCCTCAGGTTTCGAGCTGGAGAATGCTCTCGTGCCGCATATCAGAGCGTCTGCGATTGAAAGGGTTGGAACAATGCTTCGATCACAGGACGATCAGGCTTTCAAGCTCAAAGCCGCAATGATAATGAGAATGTCAAAAGCATGCTCGGCGACGGGACTATTCTGGGATGCCCGGGTCTTGGCGAGAGGGATTCACGAGACCTTGATGACCAGAGGAAGAACCATACGGGAGTTTCCGGGTTCTTTGCAAGCAGTGGAACAACTGGCTTCATGCGAAGCTCAGCTCGAAAACCATGAAACGGCGCTCAAGTTACGTTTCGAGCTTCACGTAGAGTATACGAGAAGAAAGAAGCAAGGGGACGACTCTTGCGTGGCGATGATGAACCTCGCCGACAGCCTTTGGATGACCGGACGCAAGCAAGAGGCTATGGAGATGGCCAGAGAGGCCATGAAACGTCGCCAAGCCGCTTTAAGCTCAAACGATCCGCGTTTGTTACGTACCCGGCGAAAAGTTGCGGAATACCTACATGGCACGAACAAGCGGCGAGAAGCCCTCGAGTTGCGAGAAAAGATTCTTCGAGAATCCCATACGCGGGAGAATGCATCTGAGGTAGAGCAGCTCGACAACCTAGCTACCAAGAATGCCATGGCAGACAGCTACCACTGGGACGGCCAGCTGCTGAAGGCGTTGGACCTGCGGCGTGAGATCTACGAAGGGAGGCTGAAGACGTTGGGCGCACATCACCCAGATACACTGCTGGCCCATGACAGTCTGCTGGGTACCAGGTGCGCATTTGTCAAAAGGAATGAAGAGAAACGAGAGATTCTCCAAATGAGGAAGCGCTCCGTAAAGGCCTGGAAACACATTCGCGGAGACGGCCATCCGTATACGCTCGAAGCAAGAGTCAACCTAGGCCGCTGTTACAGTAGCCTTAGCCAATGGGACGAGGCTTTGGACGAGCTGACAGCTGTGTTAGATATACGTAAGAAAGCCTTCGAGAAGGAAAAGACGACAGCCACGACCATTCCTTACCTCTCTTCCATGGGTAGCGTTGCAAACGTCCTCACGAAGATGGGCTATTTAACCATGGCTCTGGAAAGGAGAGAAGAGGCCTTCCAAACCGCCCGTCAATGTGAACACTTGTTGGAGATTGGGATTCTGTCCAAGGCAGAAAACAGCTATATTAACTGCTGCAGAAGCCAGGCTACCGGAGACTTTGAGAAGTTAGCAGTCTTGAGGCAGAGGCAAGATTTGCTGGAGAAGCTGCTAGCCGCAGACCGATCGGAAGACGATGTGAGTGCTTTGCGAACAATGTCTTTACTTGCAACAGATCTTCAAGACCTGGGGCATATAGACGACGCCTTCAGCGTACGGATGGTTTTGCTGGAGACACAACGTCACGCCCTGGGTGCAGAGAACCGCGAGACGTTGCGCAACAAGAGGAAGATTGCGCTGCTTATATTTGGCCATGACCCGAAGCTTCGTCAAGGATACGAGGAAGGCTTGAGTAGGATGAAGATGGTCGAAGAGGCCGAGAGCAGGCTCATGGGTGACGACCACAAGAAAACCCGTCGCACGATGTTTGAGCTTTTGGACATGTACAAACGCGCCAAGAAACATAAGGAAGCTCGCGATTTACGAGCGCGTCTCGAGCGATCGACGCGGGGAAAAGCCGACAGAGAACCCAGGAACTCGCCAGTAGGTATACTGAACATCTCTGCTCCCTTTGCTGCGACTCATATTTGTTAGGCAAAAGAGAAGCTCCCGGCTAGATCGAACAGGGCGAGAGTCTCTGGGGATGGCGAACGCTCGCACTCATCTCCGGGGGCATCTTCGGGATCGGAAGAATCATCAAGCGATACAAACTTTCCGGAGTCCGGTTCGGAATCATGTTCAGCAGACTCATGTTCGGAGGAACCATGCTCGGAGGAACCAGGCTCGGAGGAATCAGGTTCGGAGCTTGATGTGGGCCGTCCGGTCTCCCCGACTGCTTCTTCGTTGTCGTCAGAAGCTAGCCTGTGGGCATCAGACTACACAGACGACGATGTGGTGGTGGTCAGGAACGATACCGTCGATTGGGTGGATGTGCGGGAGGGAGTAAGTGTGTGAGCGGCCACCAACAAGACATGGGACCTCCTGTCTTCCCGAGTCACTCACATGTGCCTTTCTGGGAAGTAGCTTGGGCCAGCATGAGGCTTCGCCAGTAAAAAGAAATCGCAAGTAGTATCGTGTTGGATGAGAAAGGCGACATCCTCCACTAGTTTCTGTCTTGGCCCCTATCCTACCAGTCCTTGCTTTCCAACCGAGAATTGCTATCAACTGGCTGTAGGAAAAGCAACTTACGGACAAGATGACGTCTCTCGCCAATAAGACAAGAACCTATTCCACTGCCAAATATCAAGGGCGCGCTCCCAACAGAGCCAGCGTTTCCGTGAACGCCTTCGCAAGCGCCACACCTCCCCGCCAGATGTCGTTGTGGGCCCCCTGGAGCTCGACGACATAGGTCTTGCTCTTGAGCTCGGGCAGGCTCCCCAAAGTCGCCTCGATTGCCTCCAACTGATCCCACGGAACGAGTCCATCGTCTCTACTGTGCGCCAAGATGAAGGCCTCCACGTCCAGGGCCGCATACCTCCCGGCGTCCACCTTGGCCGGGCTCGCCTCCACCAGCTGGTCCTGCCTCATGGCGTTGAGGACGAGAGAGTCGTAGCTCGGGTGGGTGACATGGAGCTGCGGGTAGTCATAGATGCCGCTGATGCCCAAGACGGCCGCGGGCTTGGGGACGGAAGGGTCGTTAAGGGTCTCGAGGGCGGCGAAGAAGGAGATCTGGGCGCCGACAGAGTGTCCCGAGAGGACGTAATTGCCGTCGATCGGGTAGTGCTCGTTCAGGTCCTTCAGCGCGGCGACGGCGTCGGTCAGGTGGTCCGGCCACCTCGCGTTCTGCAGCTCGTTGGGCGGGGTGTTGTTGGGCTGGACGCCGGGGAGGGCGGAGAGGCGATAGTTGAGCGAGGCAATGCCAGCGACCTGGGTCGCGAGCACGTCTGAGCTGTTGGCCTCGAGAGAGGCGATGGCGGCGTTGATGCCCGTCGAATTCTGGGCGAAGTCGCGGTAGAAACCCCCGTGGATCCAGACGAGCCAGTGCTTCTTGGCTGCAACGGCCTCGTTTCCGAACGCGGACGGGATGTAAACGTCGTACGTCTGGAGAACGTTGGGGCCGTATCGGTACGTGGTCGTTTTTGCCGAGGCCATGGTGGCACCGAGCAGCACTGAGGCGATAGATGTGACCGAGAATCGCATTTTGTTTGCCAAGTTTGGCTGGTGTGATTTACACCAAGCAAGAATGCCAGGGAAACCGAAGCTACATATAACATTCCTCCAAGACTCTAGCCGAGGGCAACCTTGAGGGGAAAGGTTACATCTACTCATTTCAGCTAGGCTTAGGGTGTGGTAAACCCAGCTAGCCCAGACATAAGTTTTCTCACTAACAAGCGAGCGGGATAGTCGAGGTCGGAATGCTAGGGGATGTCGGTGATGAAGTCCCACTGCGTCATGACGCCAAGGATGGTATCACTTGCCTATCAGATAATCGGCACGATGAGGGACCGCTCCGGGAAACTTGGCGGAACGGCATGCTGCCTATCTATCTATCGCCCACCTTACTTGACACATCCGGCATCCGCTCCGCGTGGGGTCCCCGAAGAGCCGGGATCGTTAGTGCTGACAACGACATGGGGACAAGACGCAAGGTTTCTTTAATGACGTTTGTAATCATGGCTAAACGAGGAGCTCATCACGAACAAATATAATAGCTTCTTTTCGGCTACTAGCAAGATTTCAAAGCTCTCGACTGACAATGCTCGTGAAGGGAGTCACGGTATCCTTGGGTGACTAACGGTTATTGCCTTGCTCTGTACTAGCATGGTTCCTTGTAAAATATCCGCTGCTCCTTTTTGCCTCAAGCGTATCATTGCGGCATTTCTTTACAGCTATGGGCCTTCATTCCCACTCAACTAGACGGGGGCTCAACTGTATCTAGTTTGGCCTTATCTACACTAACAACTGTGTATGTCTTCCTGACTTGTCTCCTCAACAGAGACATGAAAAACCTACTAAAATCATTCGACGTGTTTCTTGCCGCACTAAACATTGAATAGACTATAAATGGTGGTTGGTTTGCTATTCACGTTGAAGTCTGTTGCTCGGCTGACTAGACATAGAGTCGACATCGTCGCCTGTTGTAAACCCGGTAACCGCTTCAAACTAACAAGAAACCCGGAATGTACTCGAAAATGCCTCTGAAGCGCTCAGACTTCAAGCAGCAATTTGAACGCCACGTCTAATCCGTGCAACGAGTCCTCAATGTGTGCCCGTCGCTCCTGGATCCAGACTTCGAGATCCTCCAAGATCTTCTTCGAGCCGCCTATCATACGTTCCATCTCCTTGGGCTGCGGGCCTCCGGAGGTAGCTCTTCGGTTGACGATCCCAGCAGGATCCAGCGCCTCTCGAAACTCGTCCTCACTCAGGAACCGGAACCCGCCGTTCTCGAGGTTCGTGTGCTTCAGCGTGTCGGCAAATATCCTGGACGCCTCCGCAAAGGGGAACTCGCTCGGGCATAGGTCCTCGGCTTTCGCGTATCTGACAACCTCAGACGCAAAGTGGTGTCCAACCCGAAACGGCACGTTGTGCTCCCGCATCAGGACATCCGCCAACTCCTGAGAGGCAGTCCAGTCGAGATCCAGCTCTTTCAGCGACCGTTTGCCGTCGATGACGAGCGCGTCAAGAATGCGTTGCCAGTCACGCAGAACCCGCGTTGCGCCGTTGAGCACGGCAAGGTTGTCCGCCAGACCCTTCGCATCGACCATGCCCGGGGGTAAGTTGTGCCCCTGGATAGCCCGGCCGACGCCGAGGGTTACGACCCTGGACGCCTCCGCCCGCGTGTTGTTCAGCAGACCGGGGTTTCTCTTCTGCGGCATGGCGCTTGAGACGTACGTGTTGTAGCCGCCCTCGCGGAGGAGGATCCACGGCTTCGGCTGGGAGTACTGCGCCATGACGTCCTGGATGTACGCGCCGGCGTGGAGCGCGACCTGGGACGCGATCGCCCCGAGCTCGACCGGCATCTCGGCGGCGCTGATCTGCGCCGCGTCGTAGGCGTTGTCGACGACCTTTGCGAAACCGAGATACTGGGCCATGCGCTCGCGGTTCAGCGGCCAACTCGTGCCGTTGAGCACGGTGGTGCCCATGGCACAACGGTCCAGTCGCGTGTAGCACTGCCTCAGTCTCTCCGCATCCCGATGAAGCCCCGCAACGTGACCTAGTAGGTAGTGGCCATACGAGTTGGGCTGGGCCGCGACTCCGTTGGTGTAGTTCGGCACGAGGGTTGTAGCGTGAGTCTCGGCCATGTCGACCAGACGCCTAGTTGTGTCATGAAGTTGCGAGGCAAGTTTCAGCACTGCATCGCGGAGAACCATGGTCGAAACGGTGGTGAGCATGTCCTGACTGGACCGCCCAGCGTGAAGGAGAGTGGCTTCGACCCCGGCTGCTTGGATGAGCAGAGGCTCAAAGGTGATGACGAGACTCGGACGGGGGGCGTTTGGTTCGTTGGCGGAGTCCAGTAACTTTTGGAGGCCGCTGGCTATTCGAATAGCCGCAGCTCGGTCCAAAAGCCCTTCGTCCGAGTTGATGACGGCGCTGGCCTTGTTGATCTCGCCCAGCCAGAAGAACGTGTCCCGGCCGGGCACCGGGAGGTCCTCGGGAGAGACTCCGTAGCCCATCGTGAAGAAGATGCTTAGCTACTAGGGCGATAGGCGTGAGGATTGTGAGAGTCTGCAAGCCCAGAACCAGTTGCTTTCCTCAAAGCTTCCTCAAATCTTGCTCGCGAGGGGTCTCCAAGTCGACAAGTTCAATTAGGAAGCTGAAGATGAGAGCTGTGGGGAAACGACAGAGTGGGACTTGAATGAGGCGATGCATCGGCCGCGTCTGTCGGAGCCGACTCGGTCAAGGAACGCCGTGGCATGAACTCACTCACGACTCACGATCATCCACACAAGACATCCCATTGCGATGAAAACACACATGGGTGCTCCATCAGGTAACCGCATTGTTTGGTATTGTTAGACAATCATGGTCAATGTTGCTTCTGCCACATAGCGTGGAGCTTATCAACGCTTTTTGCGTTGCGGCGGTACAGACACACGTTTTGGGGATAATGAGATCCTTGGGAAGGACGTTCTATTCGTTCGTGCATGTGTGGACTCGTTAACTATTCTATTATAAAATGTCTCTCAAAGTTCAAGGGCGTCGCCATTGCCATTGTCACCGATCTTCAGGTCATTCATTTCGGCCGTAATCTTTGTCTCTATGAGTTGTTGCCAGTGGCGACACCCCAGAAGTACGCCGACCAAGCGCCCAGGATCAGCATGATCAAGGCGCCGAAGCAGCTCTTGGAGATGAGCTTGTTGCGCGCTCCGTTGTCCTCGTAAAATGCCCTCTTTCTCTCGTTCCACAGCTCGCCGTTCTTGATGCGCTGCTTCCTGGTCCACTGCAGGTTTCCGAGGTCGACAGACCACCACGACAGCCCGACCAGCATGATGGACACCAGAACCGACGCAGCGGCGAGGACGACGTAGACGATGACAACACGGTCGTAGCTATCGTTGTCGGCGTCCTGGATGGCGCCGGTCACGACACGGACGATGATGTTCATGCTGCAAGTTTGTCAGACTTCATGACCATGGCCGTGCTTCTCCAAACGTTCAGGAGTACTTACGCATTGTTCATGGCGACCTTCACGGCATACGCGGAGCCAAAGGTTGATCCATGCCACATGGAGGTCCGGATACTATCGATGATTGTAGTAGGGCCAAGAGTGAAAGCAACCGCGTAGATGCCAAAGGCAGCAGCCGTTCCCTTGGTGTCGGTAGCCCAGTTGACAAGGCCCATAGCCAAAAAGACTCCAGTACCACAAATGGCGACTTAATGTGGTTGGTCAGTGATTTGGCTCAGACGTTACTCGGACGGACGGGTTACTCACGCAAAGTGATACGGTTGCCCAGAATGTCAATAAAGGCACCGATGCACGGCACCAAGAAGAACCCGGCGTACTGCAGAGTCGCCGAGTACCAACCGGCAGTGATGGAGTCGGTGTTGAATCTCTTCTCGGCCAGTTCCGTGGCGTTCTGGGTAAAGACAACGGCGGTGCTGGTCTGGAAGAGCGAGAAGGCCATGATGGTCCAGAATACCCAGGGCAGCTCCAGGACCTTCTTCGGCTCGAACTTCTTGGACTTCTCCGTGAGCTTCTCGCCCGTCGCCGGGTCCGTGACGTTGCCGAACTTCTTGTGGGCGATGCCGTTGAAGCGGTAGAAGACGAGGGTGAGCACGTTGGTGAAGACGTTCATGAACACCGACACCCAGAAGACCCAGGCGAAGTTGCCCGTGTTCTTGGCGATGATGTTGGCCGACGACTTGCCGACGAAGCCGCCAATCTTCTTGATGCCGAGCTCGAGGCCCAGGGTCGAGGCGAAGCCGTTGTTGGGCGAGAACCAGGAGCTGAAGACCTTGTACTGGGCCACCTGCGTCGCGATATCGCCGAGCGCGAGGATCACCCGGCCGCCGATCATGAGCTTGAAAGAGCGGACCTGAGCAGCAGCGGCAACGATGATGGAGCCGATGGAGTAGATAATGTTACCTGTTTATCGCCCGTCAGTCTCCGCTCACCAAACCCACTAATCCGTGAAAATTGCTGCAGGGGGGGGATGGGGGGGATGGGTAGAGCAAGCATACCATACAACATGGCCCCGGCTCCCCCAATCCTGTCGGTCAGAATTCCGCTGAAGAGAATCAGGAGGGTGACCATGAAGTCCTCGCTGGCTTCGAGCAGCGAGAATTGCTTGTTGTTGATGTCGAGCTCCTTCTTGAGCGTCGACTTGAGGGCGCCGGTGATGCCCGAACTCCATGATGAGCCGAAGCTGATGCAGGAGATGAGGACGACGGCGATGAGTTTCCAGTACAGCGGGGGGTTCGGTTTCGCCTCCTCGGCGGTCGAGGAGCTTGACGACTCGGGGACCTCATTGACGAGGTCTTCGGGCTGCTTCTCCCTGTCGGACTCGACATCTGCGCGGGTCGTCATCGTTGCTGAAGTTTCAACCGTCTGATAACAGTCAAAATGGCGGAATGGCAGATGGAACAGAGTACCACTCGAGGAGAGATGCTACCGTTTATAACCCTAAAGACAGCATCCGACTTTTCTCTACAAACTATTGGTAACCGTCGGGCGTTGACCGACCCCCGGCGATAGGGCCCCCGAGGTCGGATCGGACCGGGAAGGCGAGGAAACGTAACACGCAAACCCAGCACAATGGGGAATTCCCATCCCATAGACAGGTTTTTTCCCTCGTTTTCCCCATTCAAGGTTTGCTAGCAAACGAACTAGTGTGCCAAGCATCGTGAACCCTCGGAGATGCATCTGATAAGATTAATCGGGCTAGGAAGCCCGCGCCGCGAGTCAGGGTTGTGCGTGTCTTGGACCAATCCGTCAAGCCAAACCGCCCAGCTCACACCCACAGCGGGGGTTTTCCGAGGTGGAGTTCCACGCGTGTTAGGCCATTGTGCATTTGAGAAGGCCCATAAAGGGCCAAGCGAGACTATAAGAGGCTCCATCCTCTCGGTCTCTCTTTCGGCCTAGAACCATGTCTGCTGGCGCCTTGGAACCGAGTCTTCGGAGCCAGACTTTGTGGTCACTGGTCAGACCTATGGTGGTTTAATCTAGTGACTGAGCAGTCCCGGCGCTAGAGGTGTCTCGCCACATGGACGCAAGGATCTACTTGGGATTTCCGGAATGTGGAACGTTCACTGCAGTCTTTTCCCAGGCTCGGTTGTCGGCTCTTTATCGAGTTGAGCCTCGGCCGTCACTCTATAGGTGGTCCCCCGGTCCCCATTGTAGCAAATGTAGGTAGTTTGGTACTTGGGCTTGAAGTATTCTTGTCAGTATCAAGGACCAAGGACATGAACGTTCTTCAAACAGAGCCCATCCAGAAACTCTTTCAGGTCAGGGCTGATTAAACTGCTCTGCAATCAAAGTCGCATCCGTTACTTATCCTAGAAGCCCAGCCCTAGTTTCTATAGGTTCTCGATAGTGAATATTGTTTTGTTTGATACTATCGACCGAGTCCATGAGCTTGAAAAAATGATTTCTCGAGAACAACCAATGTGAAATCAAAGTCAGAACCTCTCAAATCTCAAATCCTGACTGCTGCAACACGGGAAACCACACACAGCACCATTCCCACTAGGAGCCGTAAAGAACAGAAAATAGGTATGTGGTTAATTTGCTTCAACTTTTAGTCAATCAAATGAAGCTTTTAACTAGACTGACTTTCGAATAAGCTTGTAGAAGCAGGACAGATTGGTCAAGAACCGCACGAGTTGTTCCTATTGGCTTTTTAGACCTTGGGCCTTTACGTTACTTCTTACTTCCAGCATGATGACCGAAGCCGCTGCCCGATGGCCTGCCACCTTTGATGCATGCGGCCGAAATCTGGTCCTTGTGGCCTCCCTTGGTGTTAGAGGCGTTCTCGCCGGTACCCGTGGGGCCGTTCTTCTCTCCTGCTTCGCAACCGCCCGTCGCATCGCCCCATTGCTCTGGGGTGCTGCTGTTCTCCGTTGGAACCACATTCCTGCTCTCCCAGGAAGACATTGTCACGGGTTGGAGTGTTGTATCAGTTGTTGGGGACTGAGTACAGCTCGAGTTTTACGGGAGAAAAAGGTTGCGGCAGAAGAGCGAATGCAGCCGTAGCCGATGTTGTTTACGAGCTTTGATATTTGGCCGAGATGTTGGACACAGCCAGGATGAAGGGAATTATTTATAGTGACGAAGTTCCATAGAACTGCAACGACTTAGCTTACCACGTGGTGACATACCAGATTGAACTAAAGAAAAGAAACACATTCACTTACACACTAAGCCACGTGAATGGAAATATCAAGGTCAAACTTGAGATAGCCATTGAAGTGAGTTGAGTTAGAAGTGAGTGTCCATTATGAATTCGATTCCGGGTAGCCTGCAGACAAGCATACAGTTATACCTGGCTTAAAATGAGGAAAGAAGGCACGATACGTTGGGCATGGAGGCACCGTAGCTTTGATGGGGGGGGGGGGGGGGGGGGGGGGGGGGAAACAATTTGTTACTGCAGCAGTATAGATTACTTCTCATCCAGGGATAGCTGCGGTTTTGTTCCCCAGATTTTCCCTCGGTCTATGTTAGGGTGTTTGATATGAGGCCGAGGTACTTATTTGGCCGCTTGGATTTGCATCTGCTCCGCTTTATGCCGAGTCTTCTGCTTTATCAATGGCCAAAGAGGGTTTACACAACTTACTCTAAGGCAAAAACGATCTGTTGTGTTACACTTACTATGTGTGATTTAACGATCGGGTAGCTGCATTACGCACTACCTTGCGGTACGCGCCCTAAGATGGAATGATTCGTACTTGACCGCTGGAGTTTGTTCTCGTAGGGACGGCGGGAGTGTAGGACCAGCAGCAATCAAGCCTGAACTAATGTGATTCGTCGGATTGGCGAAATCGAACAGAAACTCATTAACAGGTTGACTGAACATAGAATCCAGCGAATGATATCTCTTCATTTGCAATGCCCTCGTGTCATAAGTAGCACAGCCACAATAGGCACTTCCGCATGCCGTGGAACCAGCCCGGCCACATAAGCTGCATAAGCTGACATGCACATCACATCCGGATTTCAGCTTCCAGCCTGATCCAGCATTTACCTTCTCTTTCCTTCGAACCCATCGTAAGGATGCTTGGGCTTCAGAGCTAGGCTCATCTTTGTGTCTATACCACTCGTATCATGATCTAGCCGGCTTCCTCCCGGCCTCAAGCTCAACCTTGTCATTTTCACCCCGAGCCATGGCCCTTGTTCCGAGTACTGCCTCTTCCCGATGGAATGCAGAACTCCGTCTCGCACAGGCGGTCTCGCAGTTCGAAGCCGACTTGACAAGCGACCAAAAAGCCGCGTTCAACAAACAGCGGCTCTATCGTCGCACCAACCCGCCCGACAGCAGCGATGTTATGCGACTCACTGCCGAGATCGACCGGCAAGCAGCTCAAAAGGGCCGCGGAGTTCGGTGCTTCGGCCCCCGACTCACCAACGTGCTCCAGGCCGTAAAGCAATTCGCTTCGATTGGCGACGTCCTCGTGGGCGGCTCTCAGAACATTGTTGCGTGCGGTGTTTGGACTGCCGTGCGAATGTCACTACTTGTTTGTATACCCGAGCCAGGACCTATTGGGTTTTGTTCCTGACGTGCCAGTAGCTCATGGCCAATTTCTCCTCTCACCTTGAGACTGTGTCACTTCTCTTCATGGCCGTTGGCCGCTCGGCACCTCGATACCAGACCTTGGCTCTCATATACCCTCACTCAAAAAACCTAGCGTCCCATCTCTCAGAATACTTTATCCTCATCGTTCAGCTCTGCCACCGTTTGCTTAAGTTCACGCAAAAGTCTTTTCTCGGACAGTTGGCTGCGTCGCTATCCGACCCCGAGATGAAGACGTTTCAAACTGAACTGGAAATCTGGGCGAGCAACATCAGGGAAGAAGTCAACCTCCTGCTGAACCAAAAGGTGGACGACGAATCGTCTAAAAACTCCCGCTTCAGAGCCCTATCGACCAAATTCTCAGAGACACAAGCACAACGACAAAAGTTGAAGCATAGGCTTCATGTCCTGAATGCCTGTTCTGCACACGACCACGAGTCTACCTGGAAACAGACGAGGAAGATTGGCAGCACTTCTCTTTTCAGTCGCCATGAAGAGTACGACTCTTGGAAAGCAAGCCCCCGTTCGAGCACGCTGATCTGGGCAGGGAAACTGGGTTCAGGGAAATCGGTCCTGATGGCCAACATTGTGGATGACCTCAATCTTGCCACCGAGAATCTAAAGATCACAGTGGCCTACTTCTTCTGTCGACACGACCTCCCTCAAAGTTTGGAGGCACGGAATATCATCGGTTCCTTGGCCCGCCAGGTACTTGACAAGCACGAGACTCCCTCCGCCCACGGAGAGACATTACAAGAAGGCGACCTTCCAGCAGTGATAACCATCGTTGAAATGGTAGAAATGCTGTCACGATGCGACTTCAAGGGCACAAGACCCATGTTTCTCCTCGATGGACTAGACGAGTGCACTCAACGCGAGCGATCACTTGTTTGCTCTACTCTTGGTCAGTTACAAAATGAGTCCAGTCTACTGGTCTGCATCTCGGTCCGGCTCGATGCAGGCAAATCCTTGGATAAAGACATCCGACAACTAGTCAACAGGAGTACCATTACTATGCCCCAGCAACATCTCGAGATGGTCGATTTCATCAACGCCAAGCTGAAGGATTGTCTTACTTCAGAACGGCTTAACATAGGAGACCCGGCCATTATTGTCGATATTCGCAAGACATTACTGGAGGAGGCTGATGGCATGTTTCTCTGGGTGGCACTTCAGATCGACTCGCTATGTGAGAGGCATACAGACCAGGAAATCAGGCAAGCATTGCTTGATTTGCCCAAAGGACTACCTGCAACGTTTCAAAGGATACTCGATGCAGCGTCACCACAGACGCGACCGCTCCAGACAAAAATCCTCCGGCTCATCTCAATCTCTCATCGTCCTCTTACTATAGAAGAGCTGAAAGAGGCCCTGAGCGTCGACCCCGGAAACCCCAAGTGGAACCCGGCAAACGTCATCAACAACATGCGCTCGGCCATGGCGTCTTGCGGAAGCCTTCTGGTGGTTGACGAGGAAGAACTGACTGTCCGACTTGTCCACCACAGTGTCTGCCAATTCCTTCACAACGATTGCAAAATTGAGGGAGAACAAATGAAGGCACCGAAAGCAAACGCTGCGATGACGGGCATTATCGTGACATATCTTATGTTTAGTACCTTCGAGAGACAACTTGCGAAAGTATCCTCCCCTAACATACAGGCTGCACCCATTCCCTCCAACATCATCCGATCGGTTACCAATCACTCTACGAGAACCAGAGACTTGGCTTTGCGACTACTAGGCTCATCAAAAAAGACAGACGTGGACGCTAGCAAAGTGCTTGTTAAGGGAAACGAAACGCTCAAAACTAGGGAGGAGGTTCACCATTTCTTTTCATATACGAAAGAGAGCCTCCTGTACCATGTGATATCGACAGACCAGCACGAAGAATGGGCATACAAGATGCTGGTTGAAGTGTTTGAAACAAGACAGATCACGACGGAAATAACTGACCTCAGGGGACGAAGTCCGTTGTCCTACTTCGCCGAGCATGGTCATGAAGAAATGGTCGCCCAGCTTCTGAGCAAGGGTGCAGACCCATTTCAACCCGACAAGGAAGATGGAAGAACGCCCTTGATCTGGGCGTCTGTGACGGGGCAGTGGGAAATTATCAACCAACTCGTACAAGAGATTGAGAACCTCACTTCTAGACTGGATCGCGCCAGAGTCTCCACAAAAGCGATCATGAACACAAAGAATGATCGTCTTACCGCAGTAGATACAATCTATGGCCAACCTGCAACGGAGTGGGCATTCTCACGAGGTCACAACGACATCTACCTATATTTGTTCCGGAGACATCAAGGGAGAGTCTCCGACAGCCACTTGCCTCTCATCAGTTCCTTCTCAAACATATCCATCAAGGTGGTCACAGAAAAAACATTTCATCATCATGGCTCGAGGGGGGTCATGGCCTTGCGGCCACTACTTCTAAATGATCCGGGTCGACCTCTGGAAATATCATGCGACGACGAAATGACACTTGACGATCTTATCTTTGAGATTCATTCCGTGGGTGGAAAAACACTTGCCTATATCGATGAGAGGATTGAGGTCTGGATTCTTGGCGATCACCTAACATGGCTACCTCCCAGAAAGCTCTCCGACAACCGACAGAAGATCCATGATATATGCAGGCAACATGTGCGTCCCTTCAACTTCTACTTCTGGGCGGGGACACCTAAGAAAATTGATTTGGAGGAAATTGGCGTAGAACGGCTCCAATTCGAGTTTGTTTTCGTGTTTCTCAAAGAGTACAACCTTGGAAACGGCTTGGCGATGGGCATTGGGACATTTTACATCCCTAGTTGTATTACAATAGCTGAGCTGGCTGCACGTGTCATCAAAAACGAAGGCTGGTCCGATGATTTGGACCGCATTCCCATCTCCAAGGTACGTCGTAACATTCACAGTGGACCCTCGGCTCTAACCCCAGAGCTAGGAGCAACCGGAAAACGATTACAATCCATTTGTTTCACTGGAGTCCAGTCAAACTGTTGCCGAAGCAGGCTTAGTGCATGGTTCTATCCTTCGCTTCGGGAGGAAGCGATTATAATCTTTTGACAATATGAAGTTGTTGGTACTGAAATTGATCCTGAGACCGGAGGAAGATGAATCAGGGACTTGTCGCGTCCCTTGTTACACGGTAAGGGTGCCCTGAGGACATCCGACCGTAACCGCCAGGTTCATTTCCCACTGACTACAGAAGACGCAAGCCAATTATCACCAAGGGAAGAATATGGCTAGTGACATTGGTTATCTGGGAAGTTCAAGAAACTTTGGCCGCTGTTGTAATTTAGTGCTTCGTCAGCCACTTTGGATTGCATGGGCGACTCGCCAACATTACGCGATTAGTCTCGAGAGCGTTCCAGCCTAATCTTTCCTTTAGATCAGGGCCTGAGATAAACTATGAACTAGCAATCGCACACAACATCCAATGAGAAACAGCAGACGGAGTAGTGCACCACATAAATACGATATTATCGACTCTAGATTGTATCTAGGCAGGCCTGTAAAACTAAAAGGCTCAGTGAACCGAGCGACGCTTTCTGCGCTTGCCCTGCGTGGCCTCAAACTCTTCCTTGATCTGTTCAAGCATGCCGTCAACCGTCAACACGTCGACGGCAACACCAGCGATGCTCTTGGCGACCATGATAGCCTTTTCGAAGGCTGGACGGCTGCCCGCCGCAACCTCGAAAGCGGCAGTGTGGGTTCCCCCGGACGGAACGCTGCCGTTCTCGTTGGTGATGGCAAAGTACGGGCTGATGGTCGGGAAGTCGTGGCTGATGTTGCCCTGGTCGGTGCTACCGCTCGGGTCGCGCAGCTTGTCGACGTCGGCATCGGGGAGCTCGCCCCCCAGCTCAGTGAAGTACCTCGTGTAGGAAGAAGCGAGCACGTCGTTGGAGACCATGTTGGAGTACCCGTACGGGCGCATGGTGACGTTCAGCTCGGCGCCCGTGGCCAGCGCGCCGGCGTCGAAGCACTTCATGACGCGCTCCGTCCACTCCTCGAGCGCCTCGTCGTCGGCGGAGCGGATCTGGAACGAGGCCTGAGCCAGCGCGGGGATGATGTTGATGCGCGTACCGGCCGAGGTGATGATGCCGTGGATCTTGTCCGTGGACCGGGTCTGCTGGCGAAGGAGGGCGATGGCATTGTTGGCAAGGACGAGTGCGTCTTGGGCGTTGACGCCCTCCCAGGGCTGGGCCGCGGCGTGGGCCTCTTTGCCGTAGTATTCCACTTCGAAGCGGTCGGTGGAGGTGGTGATCATGTAGGGCGAGTCCCCTCCCGCCGTGGGGTGGGTGATGAGGGAGATGTCGATGTTGTGGTCTCTGAAGGCGCCCGCTTCGAGCAACTTGACCTTGCCACCAAGACCTGAACATCTGGATCAGCTTCCATCATGTATCGAAGTGTGACGGAGTGGAGTAATCTTACTCTCTTCAGCAGGAGTGCCGAACAAGATGACTTTGCCTGGAAGGTTCTCGGCACGCATGATCTCCGCGGTGGCGAGAGCTCCTCCGATGGAAGCCGTGGCAATGAGGTTGTGGCCACAGGCATGTCCAAGGCCTGGTAGAGCATCTGTAACGACTTATCAACACACGTTTTGATATCAGCTGGGCGCTTTGGCATTGTCAACCCACCATACTCGGCGTTGAAGGACACGACAGGCCCGTCGCCGCTGCCCTCAAACACGGCTACGAACGCAGTGCTGATGTTGTAGATAGACCTAGTCACGTTCCATCCCTCGTGAGACTCCATGAAGGAAGTGAGGAGATCGTGAGCCTTGACCTCCTCATATCCGAGTTCCGGATTGTCATGAATTTCTTTGTTGATGGGCCACAGGTCGTCGACGATGGAGTTGATGTACTCTGACACAGCGTCCAAGTATGGGCTGGGGTCGCCGCTGGTTCCATTGCTCTGGCGGGGGAGTAGGGAAGATGCAGCTATTGAGCTCGCGCCTAGAACGACGACGAGCGCTCTGGAAAGACGTTGGGTTCCCATTGTTGTTGAACTCGGAAAGAACCCTAGAGATGACAAAGTGATGTGGTGAAAAGTAGGTTGTGACGCAAAGGGGTTGTTCAACACTGAGCATCCAATCCTGAGGGCCTCATATTTCTCTTAAGTAGTCATCCCGATAGGGTCCAATACTGGAGAAAGATGCCTGTCTTATCTCCTCCCGGGGTACGGCTTCTAGGCACACGTATGATTGTGGGAGGAGACTTGATGACGGACATCGCGGCCCTCTTCACTGCGTCTTGGCTCTCGCGCCGACGAAGCGCTCCTCGGCTCTTAGATCGATGTCTCAATTCGCAGGATTGTTCGGCAGCGGGCATTGTGGGGAAGCGCCCAGCTTCAAGTAAGAGGCGAAGAATCTCATATCAAGACTGACGTACCTCAACTGGCGAGGTGTTCACCGCCGAAGGGGACCCGACCCCCTCATGATGCCCTCCCGGCCCACAAACTGGGAACAGCAGTCTTGGCGGGACAGATAGCTATTTATCTCAACCTCCGATATCTCGTCCGAGAGTCTTGGCCCGGAGGTTGTAAGAGTCCGATCGGACCGGAACGCACTGCAGATCTACAGTTGTGGTTTGCCGTGGAAAAGACTCCCCCACTTTGCTCCTGTTTTCCTCCGCATTGCAACGAACGGCAATGAGGGGAAATGCTGGGGACGGGGTCAGCCCCCGGCAGGTAAGCTTATTAAATAGCCGATCGCTAGGAGTGATTTTTTTGCCGACGGCGTTATCAACGTGTGATACGTAATATGGATAGCTTGTTCTTACACGTGTTTCGTGATTCGCTGCGCTTGTTTGACATGTCGTTGGGAGCCTGGGAAGTTGCCATTCTCGCTATAAGCAAAGTGCCCGACATGACGGCCATCCTGGTCTAGTATCTCTGGTTCTGGTTGTCCGTGAAGATGTAGCTCTTATAGAGTGCGTCACCCCCGCGGGCATGAAGTTGACGTCGGCGAGGGCGATCACGCGATTGGCCCTCGGGCACGGGAGAGGCGCCGGGCCAGCTCACATAGGTTGTAGGTGGGCAGCAGGAGCTCGAGGTCATGACAAGCATGGGGACGTAACGCTTTCCGAGGGCGGGAACGAGCATGGCCTGTTATATTATAAATCGTTAGCGTGGAGTCCAAGGAATGCCCCCAACATGATAATAGACGTAACAGAACATTTCCAAAGGAGAAAAACATCTTGGGGATCGTAATGCGTCACTTTGCGCGTCCTTGTGAACGGCGTGAGAATGCACGCAAAGGGAGATGATGAAGGCGAAGAAGTGCGGCAGATGTCCTGCGAAGAGCCGTTGTGTGTTCATATCCTAGCGTTCCTGGATGGAAGTGAAGCAGTTGTTGAGAGACTGTACCGTGGTAAATGCCACTTGCTGGATGATGAACATATATATCGGGTCTATTAGCATGCCAGAGGCCCCAGAAGATGAACCTGGGGTCTACATCAACAACGCTTGCGTTTTTCTTCCAGATTTCTTTTCTGGTGTTGTGATGGGTGATTAGAGGGGGCATTTGGAGCAGGAACAATTGGGGAGGAGGGTGGTGTTTGGACTTGTACCGTATAGCTAATTTCCGCAAGAGATGAACATGTGCTTGCTCTGGAGCGGATAATCTGTAAGAGTTGGAAGGAAAATGGAGATAATTACGGATGTGACATCCTTGATAATGAAAAGTCTTCCCTGCGAAGCGTTAGATCGAAATACGGACACGACACAGGCTTCATGGTATCAACATCGAAGACTCTCCCTTGACTTTCATGATCGAGGGGGCTCTTTTCTGTTGTGCTAGCAAAATATCAGACCGAAGGTTCCCCTGAAAGATGAAAAAGCTCCTGGAGCTAAACCTGTACCTAACATGAAACATTAAAAGACAAGTGGTTACTCTAAGTTGGACATGTTCAGAGTTCCAGGCAACCGGCGGCCTTGGATCTCGTAATGCTGTTCCTGTCTCTGGTGGGTTGCTGGCTCGCTTTTACGTCAACGCAGGTAGTCAGTCACAGAATGTTCAGGAGGGCCGCAGTGAAGAAAGCAGGCAAAATTGTAAGATTGGGGCGCCCTCCTCAAATGTCTCTCAGGTTTTCAGATTATCACGGCTTAGGTGATCCAGCTCTTCAGAAAGTGTTAGCAAGGTTAGCCGCAGCACGTGGTGCGGCTTCGCGTGTTTACTTTCGATTTTTGCATTTCGAGTTGTTTCTGACACAATGGTCTTGGTGTTTCTAACTTTTGTCCTTACGCACGAAGTTAGGTCTGATCAAGGAGAAGACTATAAAATGGATGCGGCTTTCGGCTTAAGTATTTGATGTAAAACGCTGATATTCAAGGAGGATCAGCGTTTGGGGGGCAACACTAGTAGAGCTGAATGCCGATGCGACTTTCAGGCATAGAAAGTTCCTGAAGACATGGTAGCGCTAACTCCTTGCCACGCGATGTAAAATCAGAGTTTCAGAAACAGTTTGATTGTGGCAGCCAAAAGAAAGCTGGTGACTGTCGGTTCTGGAAGTGTTCGTTAAAAGGTGAGTGGTGAGACACATCGTGTTTGCCATTAAGGGGGCCATATCGTGTATAAAAAAACACTGAACGGCAGTTTTCCCGAGGTACTTCACTCGATTCATGTGAAACTAACCCGGAAGCTTCTCAATGTACTGGCGTCAAAAGTTCTCCCGCAAACTCACCGTCAGCCCAGCCAACTTGCACAATATTCTTCATAGATTTCAGCTCAAAGTTCATCCGCATCGTCAAAGTCGCCCCTGCATTATAGTAGGTCACCATATCATTTTACATAACAGCCAGAGTTGTAGACACCTGAGGCTCGTGATGATGCACATCCAGGTCTGCGGTAGAGAGCTCGACGTTCTGCAACGCCTCGATTAGGACCTCTTAGTTGACAACCTGCACTCGCGCCGTTTTTATAAGCCGCAACCCAGGTTTCATTGCCGCAATCGCTTGTGCATTGACTTAGTTTTGGATGTAGGCGCTGGGCGGCGTATTTCCGCATAGTTCCTCCTGCAGGATGATGATATCGACGACAATGGTGATGCGCCTAGATCGCCAGACTTTGGTAGATATAAGGGCTTTGTGAGTCCAATACATCCCACGAAGATCGTCAACAGTGTTGAAGCGAAGATCTGGTCAATCACATAGTCAACGGCCGCTCTATTCACGTCCATTATCCGTTTGTGGACGTAACGCACACAGAGTAAGAATGCCATATTTTCGTGTTTCAAGACGCAAACATCGGGTTCCAAAGTTTAAGCCAAAGCAATGGAGTGATTTCCCGAAGTCGTGTAGAAGGGTCGACTGCGCCGTCCAGCTAGCAATTCTTCGCCCAGTTGACCGGAGAATGAAATACGCAGATGAAATGACAATTATGAGTAACTCCCTCAGCCATAAGATGATATATCCTTACAAGCAAAGCGAGGCGGAGAGAACATTGACATTTCTTAAGTTGCGGATAATGACGAGGTCGTTGGCCGGTCAAGGCTTCGCTTATGATTCAACTGAAGCATTCGCTCAAAACGAGTAAATTTCTCCGCTGGGGAGTAAATATTCTGTCGTATTCGATGGTCTGTTGGTGAGTGCGTTGTGCAGAGTTTCTAGCCATGTTGCCTCAAAACATCTAATGAGATGGCTTTTTTACTCTAAAAGCTGCAGAGTCTGCATTGGAAATTAGGTTACACATTCTCGGTCAGATCATACCGGCGTTGCGCTGGTCCGACCCCTGGGGGGATGCGCTGCAAATATCAGGTCAGGACCGACCATGAGCTCCACTAATCAGAGTGAGTCAAGGCCCGCATAAACCATTCTTTATCTTATTTTACAAAGTTGGCGGGGTTCGGGTGAAAGTGGGAAGACAAAGCGGGGGGATGGTCCGAGGGAGAGCAGCCACTCATCGCCGTCCACAGTCCGACATGCTGTCTTGGAAATGAGTCCCGCATGAGGAAGATACCAGGGACAGCAGTTGATGTCGTCATAGTCGTGTACAAAAAGCATCCCTCCTCATTGAAGTACTGGAATAGGACAAAGGCAGAAACATGGGTCATGGGTGCACCTCCAACTCAGGACTGTGTGCTTGAGGTCGAGAGCCTTGAATTTGGAGAAAATGAGGAGAATGTATACGAAATGTCTGGCAAGGGTCGAGACTGGGAGTCCAGGAGTTGCCCAATCCTCCAGACCCACGGCCAGCCAGGTCTTTCGGGTCTCAAGAGGCGAGAGGCATGCATGTCCGCAACTCCTCCGCCAAGTCAACGCATCCAACGAGCGTCAGACTGTTCGCACTCTCGTGTTGGAGCCTTGGAGAAAAAAAAAGTTGCAGATAGCGGGGCTTCTCCAAGGAGCCTAGGCCAGTCTAGGCTTTTGGCATCGGCTCCAACAGGACTGTTGGGGCTTCTGCTGCTCATTCTTGTTCTGTTCTGCGGAAATTCTTTTTCCCAAGGGGGGAAATGTAACATGTCAAGAGGAATGAAGACTGACAGCAAAGGTTCAGAATCCCTCCACCCAAGACGATGCTTGTCCGAATCAAGCCTATGTGGTTGGTTGCCCAGCCAGTGTCAAGCCCCCCCTGGCTCGGTCCGGTTCCCCGGCCGGCACCGCGAAGCCCGACGATTGCCGGCCGAGACGCAGAATAGTAGCGTGCCTCAAGCCACAGTCGCCATCAGTGCATGGTGTGTCGCCCCAATATCTTTCTCGTGAGATGGTCAACCGTTCCGCCCATCAAGACGGGTTGACATGGCGCGAAAAGAAAACCGGGCAAATGGAGCCCCATCCCTGCAGTCTGGATTGTTGCCAACTGCAGCTTCAAGACATTCTCTTCTGGGGTAGGGGGATGAGTCCCATGGTCTGCCAGAGCTGCTATTCACAAAACCGTCTGCTCTTCACTCACTCGGTAAAGCGCGGGGAATCCGGAGCCGGCCATCCAACCCACACCAGCCAACGATCGCCGAAACCCTGGACACAGAGCGGTTTCTCGAGTTAGCCCCTCCAATCACGACGCCTCTCGGTGATGCGGTTCAATTTCCCACCGTGAGACGTTGCATCCACCGCGCCGGACAGAACCCGGATTTTTCCAGTCCGCTCGTGGATGAACCAGTCCCCTTTCTCATGTGATCGACTTGGGGATGGCACAGTCTGCAGACTCCGGGGTAAATTGGGGAAGACAAAGTTGCGGGGACGGCCCCAAGGTCTCTCTTTTTTGCCAGAGTGAAGCCATGGACGTGCATATGCAGCTGCCAAGCGAGCGGAGAGCAAACAGGTGTGACCACACACACGCATTCGTCGCCGTCGTGTTGGGTCAGAGATGGTAGTATGGCCTGGACGCGGCGAGTAAGCGAACCTTTGGGATGGATCAGGAGCTTTGCTATAAAAGGCGGAGAGCGCGTCGATCCGGGGGAGAGAGGCTGATCGGTTGTTCTCCCCCCAAGACTCCTGTGGTCGTACACCTTTCATCTCTTCCCAGCAGCGACTGACGTACGTTGCGACTGTTGCTTGCCCGTCATGGCCGACCCTACCAAGCAGGCCTCCACGCTCGCCGACGAGAAAAGAGACCTCTACAACAACCATGTCACGGAAGACGCGCCCCCCGACGTGGTGGCGGCCGTTGCCGCCCACGAGATCGCCCACGAGGTCGAGGACGGCAATTACTCGCCGTGGACAAAGTCCATGTGGCATCTCTACGGAGTCCTCTTCGTTGCGTACTGCTGTGGTGCGCTCAACGGCTATGTGAGCTTCAATCTCTCGGTCGTGATATGTGGACGCTAGAGCTGACGGTGAGCCTCACAGGACGGATCTCTCATGGGCTCGCTCAACGGAATGAAATCGTACCAGCGGACGTTCAACATGTAGGTGATGATAGCCTGTTTGCATCGAGCTATGCACCGGGAATCGTGTATGCTAACGCCATGGCAGGAAAACCTCGGGCTCATCGACTGGTATAGTGTTCATGATGTAAGTCATGACGATAGACCCATATTGGGGGGGAACTCTGGTTTCTGACTGGACGGAAATAGGTACAACGTGGGATCAGTTTGCGCCATCGGCTTCACGGGACCCGTCAACGACCTTCTCGGTCGTCGTTGGGGAATGTTCACTGGCGCCGTCTTGATCATCGTGAGTTTGCCTCTACTCTACAACCTCCTCGTGAGCTAGACTGACAATCACTCAGGTGGGCACTTGTGTCCAGTAAGACCGATCCTCACCGCACCCCGCAACAACACGATGCTGATATCCATCACAGGGCTACGAGCAATATCGTTCCCCAGTTCCTGGGAGGACGCTTTCTTCTGGGATTCGGGGTTTCCTTCTGCTGTGTTTCTGCGCCTACATACGTGAGCGAGTTGGCGCACCCCAAGGTTCGTGGTACATGTTAGCTTTCAAGAGAAATGGTCGACTGACAACTGGATCAGTGGAGAGGAACCCTCACTGGACTTTACAACTGCATGTGGTGAGTGCTTCCAGCAGGCCACATCTGCAACATGCAACGAGACTAACACCCACTCAGGCCCGTTGGTGCCTTCATCGCGGGATTCGTTGCCTATGGCTCCTCCTTTATCCCCGGCGACGGCGGCTGGCGTGTTCCCGTCTGGTGCCAACTTGTACTGTTTCCCCGCTACCCCGGTTTAGAATTGGCACTTGGCTAACGATGAACAGGCGACTTCTGGAATCGTTTTGATCTTCGTCTTTTTCCTGCCCGAGAGTGTATGTGTTCCTAACCCTTTTCGATCACTCGACACTCCTGCTGACGCGTGACAAAAAGCCCCGATGGCTCGTCGCCAACGACAGACACGAGGAGGCCGCCAAGATCCTGACGGCCTTGCACGGGGAGAAGGACCCTGACCACCCCATCGTGCAACTGCAGATGAAGGAGATGCTGGCCCAGATCTCCAGCGAGGCCAGCGACAAGAGGTGGTGGGACTACCGCGAGTTGTGGAACACCCACTCAGCCCGTAGAAGACTCATCTGCGTCCTGGGCATGGCCATCATGGGACAGGTATGTTTTCTTTCGGCGATTTGTTACATTCTGCTACGGAATATACTAACGGGCAATCCTCAGGCCTCCGGTAACTCGCTGTCGAGCTACTACCTCGTCACCATGATGAACACTGCCGGTATCGAGGAAGAGAAGAAGGTCCTGGCCCTCAACGCCGTCAACAGCATCCTCGGCCTCTTTGGCAGCCTCATCGGCGCCCGCCTGACGGATCGCATCGGCCGCCGGCCCCTCCTGATCTACAGCATCCTCTTCTGCTCCGCCACCTTCGCCGTCATGACCGGCACGTCCAAGATGGCGGTCGACGACAAGACCAACACCAACGCCGCCAACGCCACTATCGCCTTCGTCTTCCTCTTCGGTGTCATCTTCTCCCTCGGCTGGACCGCGCAGCAGAGCATGTACATCGCCGAGACGCTGAGCACCTCCACCCGCGCCAAAGGCACCGCCGTCGGCAACTTTGCCTCGTCGGCCATCTCGCTGGTCCTCGCTTACAGCTCCGGTCCCGCCTTTGAGAAAATTGGCTACTACTTTTACTTGGTCTTCGTCTTCTGGTAAGTTCTCGGTCGCTTAACCCCTCCTATTCCAACTACGCGGGCTGGCGCTGGGCACGCGTGCTAAAATCCGTCTTTAGGGATATCCTGGAGGCTGTGTTCATATACTTCTATTTCCCCGAGACCAACCACCGTACTCTCGAGGAGCTGGAGGAGGTCTTCTCTGCGCCAAACCCTGTCAAGAAGAGCTTGGAGCCTCGAAACGCGTCGACTGTGTTGGATACTATGAAAATTCACAATGAGAAGTTCGTGGAGGCTTAGGTCGATGCGATATTTCCGACTGCTTCCCATGATGTCTGATACCAGGCAAAACGTAGGAACAAATACGACTCGAAGCTACAACGTGCGTACCAGTACTTAGTTTCAGTTGTATCATGCAACATGATAGCTACACAGTATAATATTCTTCTGCCATCAAAGATACATTTAATGTTGAACCTGTGCTACATTGTGGCGAGTGTGCATCAAAGTAGTTTCGGGATCGAAGCTACCCATGCTGCATGGGACCTATAAACCAAAATACCATGTTAAGTCTCCCAGGGAAGCAAATAAAAGAGGAATTCATATCTTGCGTCGCTCAAATGAGACCCATTAATTGACTTGCTTTTGCCAGCAGAGGTTGACTGGCAAGAACGAGTTATCCGCCGCCAACTCTCAACAACCGGTTTACTAAACCATACCACTCACTCGATCATGACCGTCATCTATTGGAAACGGCATCGGATCCGAGACCAGACCTTTTCTGGTTTTTTTTGGTTTTTTTTTTGTAACAGTGGTGAGAATCGTTAGCAAGCACAGCTGAGACTGTTTCGCTAACGCGACACAGTCAGATAGTGAACACATCTATTTCCCCGCGAAGCATCTCCAACTCGGTCCGCTTTTCCGTCTGCAGATCCCCCAGATTCTCGGATATCAGAAGTATGTCTATCCCTGTCCACCCCCCCGGACAAACAAATTGACGGCGGAAAAGACCTGAACCCGCTCATAATCCTGTAAAGCGCGACGGATTACTGTCCACGAGAGGTGTGCTACTGGTTGACTGCCGAATGCAAGCCGCGCAAACAACCCATCTCCTCATTTGATTTGATCACCATTCACAGAAGTTAAAGCAACCCTCAACCCGCATCGAAACTCTTCTTTGGCACTTGAACAAACCATCAGATTCACGGCGAGGACAAGCCAGAAACCATGCTTCAACGAGGTTTTATCCGGGATATCGTCATCACGCCAGTGGCGTTCCATGACATGCCTTTGCTGAATAGCGTCGGTGTTCACGAACCGTTCGCCCTCCGCAGCATCATCGAGGTCGTCACGGATGACGGATACGGGCTAGGCGAGTCCTACGGCGACTCAACTCATCTCGGTCGTCTGCAACTGGCCGCCGATCGCATCAAGGGTCTTTCGGTATACAACACGAACTCAATATACCAGATCTGTGTCGACTCCCTCGTGGGCGACTCCAGCACGGGCGGCGACGGCATGGCTGGCATGGTGACCACAGCCTCCGTTGTTGATAAAGTCTTCTCTCCCTTCGAAGTCGCATGCCTCGACATCCAGGGCAAGCTGGCGGGCGTCCCCGTGAGCGACCTCCTCGGCGGCCGCGTCAGAGACAACGTCCAGTACTCTGCATACCTGTTTTACAAGTGGGCAGGCCACCCCGGAGAGGCGGATGACGAGTACGGCGCGGCGCTGGACCCCGCTGGCATCGTAAAGCAAGCCCGGAAGATTATAGACGAATACGGCTTCAAGGCCATCAAACTCAAAGGAGGCGTCTACCCTCCTGCAGAGGAGGTCAAGGCCATCAAGGCACTGCACGCAGCGTTCCCCGCCGTGCCGTTGAGGCTGGATCCCAATGCCGCATGGACGGTCGACACCTCCAAGTGGGTGGCCAAGGAGCTCGAGGGCATAGTCGAGTACCTGGAAGACCCGGCGCCGGAAATCGAGGGCATGGCCGCCGTGGCCAAAGAGGCCTCGATGCCGCTGGCGACGAACATGGCCGTCGTCGCCTTCTCCCACCTCCCGCCTTCTATCTTGCAGGACGCCGTCCAGGTGATCCTCTCCGACCATCACTTCTGGGGCGGCCTGCGCAAGTCCCAGACGCTGGCCGGCATCTGCGCGACCTGGGGCATGAGGCTCTCGATGCACTCCAACAGCCACCTGGGCATCTCGCTCGCCGCCATGACGCACCTGGCGTCGGCGACGCCCAACCTGGACTACGCTTGCGATACCCACTGGCCGTGGAAGCGTCGCGACGAGGATGTCGTCGTCAACGGGGCCTTGAAGTGGGCCGACGGCGGCCTCAATGTTCCGACTGCCCCTGGCCTGGGGGTTGAGCTCGACAGGGAGAAGTTGGCGCGTCTGCATCAACAGTACCTGGACTGCGGGTTGCGGAAACGGGACGACACTACCTATATGAAGAGGTTTCAGCCAGACTTTTCAGCCAAGATTCCCAAATGGTGAGGCGAGATGTCAAGTATGGTTGTGATTTGCACAGGCGTGTTGGGGATGTCTTCAACTAACAATGTTCATAACATCCATGGTCTCAATTGCAAATGCGTGAGGCTTTTCTTATCATCAGGCTGTCTGGCCATCGAACTCAATACACGTATTCCCATCATTTTCAATATAGAGTTCTTATAATAGCATTGCCTGCCAATCTCATCGCACATATGGCATTCATAGAAGCTTACGAATCATCACAATGTTTAACTTCGAGCTTTCCGTATGATGCCCTTGTACTGAATTGTAATGTAGTGAACATATTGGAAAAGTCCCCATTTTCACGAGAATATTTCTGGGCCATTTCTCGAGGAACAGCGTCAACTGGACTTTTTCCTACCCGGCTCAACGTGATGCTATGTTGGGTTTTCGTTTCTCATACAAGAAGTTACGGCAATTGGATGATCCATGCTGGGTCGTTGAGAAATGGGATGAGTGTCTACATTGTGTTTGTTGCTTTGAGCATCTAGGGTGAAAGGGAAAACTAGTCCGTTTGACCGTGACTCAGGTCTGGTATAGAAAGAGGGGCGGTTGAGCTCGACGGCCAGATTTCTTAGCCTACAAACCAAGGCCGCAATCTCGGGATATCTGAGCAGCGCACTATGGTTATCGAGACGTGACATATGGCCTCATTGAGCCTTGTCGGGGACTCTAGAGAGGGAGCAGGGGGCCAAACACCACAGCTGCCATCTTCTTGAGATCCTTCCAGCATGCCGCCTTCTAACTTGCAGGCTGGACCCAATGATGTCAGATAATGCTAGCTTTTCAATAGACTGATAAGCAACTTACCGGCTCACTGTCAAACTCGGGCTTTCGTTTTGTTAAGCCGTGATGCATTTTGCCGGTCTCAGCGTCACTTTCATGATCGATAGAAAGCGTAGTCGAGCCACTCATGCATGTCCACCGTATTTAAGTCCACTTCGGGGATATCCATATCCGACAGAACTTCATGAAGCTTTTCGAGCCCACTGTGCTGCCTCTCTTCCCATACATCCAACCGACGCCGACGCCTCGTGACTTGCGCTCGGCGAAGGGGGTCTTTCTGGTGGTACCGTAACAGCCTGTCGAGGAGGCCGTTCAGTAAAGAGAATGCAACGCAAGCCAGCCACCCCTTTGCCGTGATCGAGTTGGGAAGGAGAGTGTCGCCTGTCGTGATGCCGCTGCGCAGCCTCAACTCGGTGACGGCGTCGGGCCATGTGTGATTGGCATTGTTGTTCATCACCGCGACGAACAAGAAGGGAACCGGTATGTAACAAATCGGAGGTGGTTAAGAAAGCAAACGAATCGAATTCTGCCTGCACCACACCAAAAGCAAGCAAAGTTCTGTTGTCGGCGCCCACGAAGAAATGTGGTTAATATACAGTGCTTTGATCTCCGTAGTAGGCGATGAATCGGAATGGTCGGGCGGATCAGTCCGACCACGTAAATCCTATGCAGGGTCACATGAGGACGTCAAAGACGTTTGACGGTGAAGATTAACTTTGATCCGATGCAATGACAAAGTCAAAAATGCTCAGAGTACTTAAACGCAGAGGGCGGCCCCCCCAAAATTTGGCGTTTTCATCTGATAATGTTGACCGATGGCTCTTCGGCGTCTCGAGAGGCGCCCATAGCTGGTACGACAACAACTAGGGCGGCGAAATCAACCTCTTCTGTCAAAATTCGCGCTTTGTTCTGCTGCCGACTGCGGAGAGTCTTGCCCGTGAAGTTGGAAAAGCCCTGGTTGCTGGAGAGATTTTCTTGAGCCTTTGAAAGCCGACCCTTCACTACGAGCTCTTGTGACATAACAGTGTACGAACACGTCATAGCATCACGGGTCTGTTGCAGTATCGCCTTCTTACGCCCCCTTTTGCAAAAGCATCAGTAGCAGCAATGGTGGAAAACAGGTCTGGTGGCAGGAGTGCCCGTAACAAGATTCATCCATAAAGCATCAATAGACGAGATAGTATCATGCAGTCCATCGAAATTGAGTTGAGCACACCCTAGAACCACTGGTGGCAACGCGTCCATGCAGAGTAATTATACCTAGGGCAAGAAGAAAGGCCAGGCACACTCATTTTCTCGTGGCATTCACAATCTCTTCCACTCCAGGTAGAACTCCTTGCTCGAGACTCCCCCACAAACAAGGTGATTAAACTCCTCTTGGGCACCGGGCTGTCCAAGTTGTAGCTTCAATCTGATTGGCCACTTCTCGATCACGGTGTGCTCATCCTTCATCGCGGCCCCGATGATCCGAGGCGCCTCGAATAATCCGAACATTAGAGCAAACCTGGAAACCCAGTGAGCGTCATCACGAGAACGAGACCGGCAGACAGCCTACTTACCGGGAAAAGACGACGTCATGGTTCGCGAGGCAGTCCTGAGCGGCCAGGATCTTGAAGATGACGGGATCGTTAGGTACTAGCTATCTATTTGTAAGAGACAGGTATCGAAGGGTTCGCATCCATGTTGCGCCTCCCGGAATCATGCCAGAGAATCTTTCCAAGTCGGTGAGGTTCTCGTCCGCAGCGTTCATGAACAGGGTGATTAGCGTCGCGTGAGGGTTGATAGCAGGGCTCTGGAGCAGCGGAACCATGTAGGCGAGCGTGCGATGGATCCCGAGGTAACATGTGTCTGAGATGTTGGAGACCTTTGCGCGATGAATCAGCCCGTGGTATTCAACAGCAGTATATCCCACCTTTTGCTCACCTCAATTCGGGTGTATGATCCGGCTTCAAG
This sequence comes from Colletotrichum higginsianum IMI 349063, assembly GCF_001672515.1. Taxonomy (NCBI): domain Eukaryota; kingdom Fungi; phylum Ascomycota; class Sordariomycetes; order Glomerellales; family Glomerellaceae; genus Colletotrichum; species Colletotrichum higginsianum. The sequence goes on along the minus strand of NC_030961.1, from coordinate 3,073,279 downwards.
GTGACCAGGAACATCAGAAGCAACCATCTGGAACAGTTGAAATGAGGCCTGTAGACCCGAGAGCCTTCGGAGAAACGCAACAAGAAGGGTTTGGAGTTGGACGAAGAGTTTGCCATAGATATCATCCGATGCAGGTCCATTCGAGGTCTCCTGGACTTCCTCCGAAGACCAACCATGGAGGGGGTCGGCATCGTCCTTCATCGGCCAGCTCTCTGCGTCCTGAAACATAGTACTTGTCCGGCGTGTCAGTCATGGTCTCCATTGCAATTGTGGAAGGGCATGCGGCCGATCTATCACTCACGGATTGGGTTGCTGGAAGTCGACATGCGAAGTTCCAAACGGAAGCAGAAGTCCGTTTTCACGAAAGTGAACCATTGCAACCCGATGAGAAGGGGGCTGTAGCCAGAGATGGCGATCGCGGAAGTCCATCCGATCCTCGGCAAGAGTGACATTCGTGCGAAGTTTTCTTGCCTGCTCCATCGTCAGATCCTTTGGCTTGTCCGTGAAGGCCAGGAGAGCATCCCAAGCGGACTTCTGAAGCACGATCCTCACGGAACGCTGGCCGTATGTCCAAGTCTTTGCCAGGAGCTTGTCAGCGGCCTTTGCTGTTAGCTTGTGGCAGACTTCCTCGATCAAGGGACGGATCCGCTGTTGGAGAACGTCGAGGTCAGACTTGCGTAGGAAAGCGGAGTACCAGACGTGAATGATGCAGTCGGCAGAGGCGTCGAAATCTTCGACCACCAGGGCAATGAGAAGTAAGATGGCATTTCGTGCCACAATGTCAAGATCGCGGTCGTTCATAGTCACCTCGACGGTCTGAGTATAGCTTTCGGGGAGCTGGGTAATTGTTTTGATGACATTTCGAAGGTCTCCAGAAGCTGCACGTGACGACTCAGCTTGTGTTCAACGTTTGATGGAATGACAGTAAAATTTACCAGCAAATAAGAGGCGCAACTTTTCGCCATGAGCTTCGCCTTCGTTGGCTTCAAGCTGAAGAACGTCGATGGCGGGAATGTTGCCCCAGAGGTACTTTCCGCCTCCGTACGACACCTGCTGAGGTCCATCGCCGACAAAGGCTAGTGTTCGATTTTTGAGGACCCAGTCGGGCTGCCCAGTTTTACCTCTCAACGAGGATTTGCAACTGCGTTTGTGGGTAGCCTTGTGACTCTTTTGGCATTCGGAGTTACAGTACTGCATGTATCTCAATCAGTAAAGGGGGACACGTGCCAACGCCAGAGGATTGGTCGTATGTCACCCGCCGCGACGAGAAAGCATTTGTTGCAAGCAATTTTGCCGACCTTCTTGCAACTCGTTTTGTCAGGTGCCAGATTAGCGCAGAGGGGCTGAATCGTCATCCTGCCATTGCTGATTGTCCTTGGGAAGTTGGGAAGTTTATAGGGATGGAGAGAGTAGTGAGTAAGTGTAAAAAGGAGTGAAAGTCACCATATATATGTGTATATTCAGGAGGGCTTGTGAGTCGGGCAGTCCTGTACCCTAAATTTTACCGGATTCTCGATGTTCCCCTTAAGTTCGTAGAACAAAGACACAGTGACCATAAAGTGTAGACAGTGACTTCCACCTGTTTCTTTCTAAGACTGCGTCAATATCTATCAAAGTCAAAGAAATTGAAAGAAACATTTGCCGACTAAAGAATGAACATCAACAGGAGCTAGTAACACTAGCAAATACTCTAGTCACATGTATTTTATTGTCAATCTATCGACAATTCCCAAAATTTTCTGACAGCAACCTGAAAATTGCAGTAAAGAAAAGTATCAAAAGTTTCGTTATCTATCCTTTCTTAATAAAAGGCTGTTCTTCTACTACCTTGTTCACTCTGTAAATGTGCAGAGGTACTTGTAAGTCATGACTGTCTGTAGGTTATTCTAAAACGTTTGAAAGTATTCTAGGTTCTATTTCTGAAAACCTATCTGGCAAGATTGACAATAAGGATACATCTTTTTAGGAATCAACATGCCTAGATCAGTGTTGACACAAAATAGAAGGTGTGCATTGCTCGTCTAGGACTATGCTATGCAGCTCTGCAGAACATAAAGATACCTGGAGTATTTTTTCCAATTCCATAGCTTTGAAGCCAGTGAAAAGTCGCAATGAAGCAATCCGCCAACCATGGGAGTTGGCGATAGTCTAAGAAAGTTCTGTATCCAGTGGATCATGATTGAACATGATAACATTATCTCTCCTTTACTTGAAGGATGGAAGTTCAAGCTTAGTAAAAAGAATGTATCCAAAGCAACGAATTTAAAACAGCTTCTTCTCTTCTTTTGCATTTGTATCAAGAAAATTCTCTTGACTCCGTAGTTTCTGCCACTTTTACACATCACGACTTTGCTTGAGGACTCCTGCTGTGCCCCGCCCAAGGCCGGAATGTACAGCTATGAGAAACAAACCCTTGAACTTTATGCCTACTTTGATAGACACATGATGGAACAGAAAAGATGTGGACGTCAATCATCAACGTGGCGAAACTCCTTTCTCCAACCGCAAAGGGAAAGCTGGAAGAGGCGCCTCCTCGAATCAACGACGCTTCTCGACCCGCACGAAAGGCGACAAGCTTAAATAGAGGGCCATGAAAACAGATGGGGAGTCTTTAGCCTGTTTTGCAACGTACTTCACAACGCAATCAATCCAAAAATATCTTGATGGCAACTGAGATCGTATTCTGCAATTACGAGGTACACCAACTTTTTGATCTGTCCGCTAACCCTATCATCGCTTTTCCGTCACATTGCCAGCTGCCCTGACTCAACCCCCGGTAACGAAAGGCGGATAAAGCAGCGGCAGAATACAACTTTTGGCAGGCTTCTCAAGACAAGAGCCCGTTGAGAGATAGATAGCAACAATGACAGACAAGCACGCGAACCCATACTCCACAAACCAAAGCTGCCTGAACAATACCACCGCTGAAGACATCCGTCTCCCACAAGTGGCCGTTCATTCATGTTACAGCGCTTACTTGGAGACACCAATGCAGGAGAAGTTCTTCTTGAACGAGTCGGCCTCGAGAGCGAAGAGACCGCCGTGGTCCAGAAGGGTGGCGGGGTTCCAGATCTCGGGCTCGAGGCGGCCGAGAAGGCCGGTGTAGCTGGTGAGGCCCTGGGGCTCGGTGACGCCCCACGGGTTGCGGAGGACAATGTACTGCTTGTCGCCAATGACGCAGTAGCCCAGGACGGAGTAGGCGTGGTTGGCAACGAGGTTGGCGCCGTGGTACTCCCGGCCGGTGGCGTAGGTGTAGGCCGTCATGGGGTTGATGGTCTTGTTGTTGACGCTGTTGGAGCGGACCAGACCCAGGATGGTGTGGGCGGAGTGGTTATCGCACATGTAGTAGTGAGGCGTGCGGCCGTTGATCTGGGCCATGGCCTTGATGGGGTCACCGCAGTGCGTCTGGGTGATGTCGGGCTGCTCCGAGTTGGACTGGGTGATCCACTTGGCAAAGGCCTTCTCGTACAGCGAGGGCCAGATGTCGGCGCCGTCGCTGGAGCGGCAGTAGAGGGGCTCGTTGTCCGAGTTGTTGATGGGGATCTCGTAGTTGACGTCGACCGTCTCGGTCTTGCTGTTCTGCTTGCCGCCCTTGTCGTGGAACTTGACGGACAGGAAGCGCTTCTTCTCGTTGCTGTGGGTGTGGACGCGGGTGGCGCGGTTGATGGCGCAGGGGTCGGCCCAGAAGACGGAGAAGAGGGCGGCGACGAACCAGCTGTTGCTGGAGCAGCCCTGGGTAGGGTCGTCAAACTGGCGGTTGGTCTCGCGGCGGTCACCGATCTGGAACATGGTGATGTCCGAGATCAGGCGCTTGTTGACGCTCTGGAAGAAGTAGTCGTACATGTCGCGCCACGAGGCGTTGGGTGGCTGCCAGCGGCCCTTCTGCAGCCTGAAAGGAGTGACGAGCTCGTTGATGGACATGGTGACCTCCCGGTTGGAGACGGTCTTGCCGAGGTCGTGGGCATGGAGAACCAGGCGAAGCTTGCCGTTCTGCATGCGGGCAACCTTGACTCTGGTGTCCTTGAGGTCCTTGAGGCCGACCTTCTCGAGGTCATCGAGCCGGCGGACACCGGAGAAGTCGGGGGTCATCAAGTCCCGCTCGTTGAGGATCTTCATTTCCTTCTCATCGTACATCTCGGCCTTCCTCTCCTTCTCGTTCAGCTTCATGCCAGCGAAGAGGACGGAGTGGTGGCGCATGTCAAAGAGCTCGTCGTAGTCGGTCTGCAAGACGTTCTGCAGGATCTGGGCAGCGGCCATGGAGTGGCGGTCAATCTTGCGGCCAATGAGAGCCTCAGCAAGGGCGAAGGGGTTGACAGCACCGACGCAGGGGTTCTTGGGGGGAGAATCGGGGCGAGGACCGTCCTTGCTAAAGTCGTGGTCCTTGCTCATTTCAACGAGATCCTCGTAGTCGTCCATAGTGCTCTGGGACGAGGAGCCGGGCTGGCTCTCAATCTTGTGGCCAAGAATAGCCTCAACAAGGGCAATGACGTTGCTGTCCCTCTCAGAGCTGCGGATATCGCCCATTTTGAATTTGAAAGTTAAGTAAAGTATGTTGTAATGAGTTGAAAAGATGATGTGCTTTTGTTGTGAGTGATGAGAACTGTTGGCCTTTGACTGAGAACCTGCTGCTTTTTGAATTCAAGTTCTTACTCTGAGGGGCAATTTCACTGGGTCTTTATACCTTTTGATCTGTCGGGTAAGTAATCATGCTTTCTTTAGCTTCTCTTGAAACTTCGGCTTTGCAAGGCGTAACCTGAAGAACGGAAGTCTCAACTCAAACGATTTCCAAATGTTATGCGTCTTCGCTATCGGTGCGAAGGTTTTGCATACTCGGCTGCGGGGCAACGACAAGAACGTATCGGAACATCAGGGTAGTAGCGTTGACCTTTGAAGTCGGAGATTTCTGCCGCAAGACACGTCTGTGATGGCCACAGAGTCGGAAACATGTCCCAACGCAAACGAACGATTGGCCTGGGTGTTGAGAAACATCGCCAATGGCACATTTACTCTCGAGTTTCATCTTCACATGTGAAGATGTCAGCCTCAGATGCTGAAGCAGACTTGACTTGGCGCTAGACCGAAGTCAAAGGCTCGCGAAGATTCGTGCCCAATGTCCGTGAGGGGCGATCTTAGCATGACCTAGACAGCTGTAGACCGTCGTAATGTAGGTTTCGATGAAACTGTGATAGGAGCACTCGTGCAAGATACCGTGAGGGGTTTCGTGTTGGGACACGACCTCAAGAGGATGTTCCTAGCGTGGACGTGGAGCTATCATGAGGCTGAGATGCAGTCCCAACAAACTCAAGGCTGCAGATACAAAGCCTGATCCGATGCAGGGATCTCTCGGCGGCGGCAACATCGGAAGAAGCTGGGGAAGTGTCCCGGTTTGAGGTGACAACCGAGCTAGACTCCAATGGTCAGAGAAGGCCTAGGTCTATGACATGAAGGGTGTGTGCCACTGCTGCTCCGACGAACAGCAAACTTCGAGACCACGTGGCATCGGAGGCTTGTGGCGCCTTGCTCTTGCTCCCCCTGTCTGTACATCGTACACATCAGCAGGATACCGTTGCTAGTTAGCATTCGGGTCCCCTCATTCTTGCATTGAATCTCCAAATTTGTTTACTTTCTTCTCCACCTCTTGCAGCCTTCTTCTTGCGGAATAGCAACATCAACCTTACGACCTCTAATAAGCTTCATGTGGGATTTACTACATATGGATCACCAAAACAGCCGACGGAAAGCGAGCACCGGATCAATGCAGCCACGGCGCTTTGGAGCTCCCAAATGCCCATGCAGACCTTAGCTTCCAAGGTTGCAGCGAAGGTTGCGGGGTACTGGATGAGGCGCGCGGGGTTGAAGTCTAAGGGCGGAGTAGCCATGCATGGCATCTAAATGCCCTCCTTGAAGTTGTATTGCATGCCGTTTCCAGCCAAAGATTCGGTCTGAGAAGCTGTGATCTGAGCAGGCAATGATGACGATGGCATTTTCCCAGGCTTTTCGACACGCAGCTTCAATCACTGATCAGTGGAGAGCATCTATATGACTTCCTCAGGATATGCTTTACCAAAGTAGATCTAAAAGTAGCTGAAGAGTCGATTGCCTGGTGCTTGGTCCCCGAAATCTCATCTCACGCACAGAAACCAGACCGATCCCGAGCACTGCCACTGCACCAGCAGCATTGGGCAGTGAGCGGCTAAGCGAACGAATTAGTGCATTGAATGACCGTCCGCCGGGGGGATCTGTAGGGTTTGTCGCACGGGCCGGAAAACTGCCCAAGTTCATAGCTCCTTTGGTGGTGAAGAGAATGGACGGTGTCTCAAGAGGATGTCGGGCCGGGCGGGGCGAGCGGCCCGAGCCCGATAGGGCGGCGGCACCCCGCCCGGCCATAAGTGGGTTTTGAGTGGGGAGGATTGCCGCCCAACCACCGGCCGAAAGATCCGAGGAGCACGGGAGGGATCAGGCTGCTTCTTCCTGGACAAATGCTGTTTTGCTCTTCTCCTCCGAACGCTTGCATACGAAAGCAAGAGTGTTCAGTCAGACATTCGCGTACGGCTCATTCTCGGGCAGCCAAGCTGAAACTAGCCAACGTCAAAGCAGCATTTCTGCCTTTCGCTGCGGGCTGAGGAGGTAGCGTGCGTGGCCTGCAGCGCAGCCTCAAGCAGCAGCCCCGCATCGGTTTTCATTTAGCATTTCGAAAAGCAAAACAACTGAGACAAAGTTCTCGAAAGCAAAGCCCATCTTTGGAGAAGTATTTTGTTCAGGCTCGGTGTACCACAAGCCTGGATCGGGGTTTCAGACCCATGCTCCCAGCCGTCCTGGCGCGATCTAGACCACTGCCACGGAAATGCGGCAAGACACCATCGGAGTGTCAACAATTCCTGGCATCTTTTTTTGCCTTGCTATGCCAAGGTCTTGTCCTGAAATGTAAAAGAGTATGGGCTTTAGGTATCAAGAACGTCTCAAGGGTTTTCATTTGTTTTTCCGCCTCTGTTATTGACAGCAGGCTGTCAAACGCTTAGTAAACAAAACAAAATAGCCAGAACGAAAACCTGAATCATTCTAATAACAAATTGACACATTCATCATAATTTGCGAAATCTTGGGCTTTTAAAAATTATTCAGTGTTTCAAGCCAAGGTGATATCAGATATATTATCTACCATAGCTAACAGGTGGACCTTCTGACCGGGATAACATCCAAGACAACGCCGAATAGACGTCTTGTAGATCGGGTTGGAAATGCCATATCTCACTGACGAGTTTTCCTTTTATGACACTATCGCTGCTTACTGGCACCGATTGTCAACAACGCCGGATGCGCATGACAGCCTGGGCATGAGATTGGATTTTTCAAGAGATCAGGGGCGTAGAATGCAACAGGATTCAGTTTGCGCACGAGACTCGGCTATCTTTTTCAGCAAAATGGTACACTTGAACTTTGACCATTAATTCAGGCCAGATTCAGCCCGCCAGTCGTCCTTTCGGACATGGATGGTTTTGCCTTGTACACATAATATTGGTTTCAGAGTTATGGCTTGTATTACAGACATTGGAATAAGTGCTACGTGTTCATGTCAACTTACTCGGGAGTAAGGTCTCGATCTTAACTGCAATTTTTAGCCACAACCGCTGTTGTCACAGAGGCAATCACCTAGACAGTTTCACACCAAATCATGCACAGAATTCATTCCAGCAAGAAAAAGCTAATGTGTATAGCACTTATTGAACTGCCAAGATTTTCCCTTCTCCAACGCGCTATACCTTCCGTCTTTGGTGTCTCGTCCTCGTCGATTATCAACTTGTCCGAGGAGGCCTTGAGAAACAGCTTGTTTACAAAGCCGGTGTTCGGATAATTACAATATTGTTCCACCAGGTAGGTGGAATTGATGAGCGGAACTAAATGCAGTTAACACTATCTTTTCCCAATATTTATCTAGAAAGTAACTGCCACGTTTCTTAGAGCATAGTTGTTTCAAAGACTTGCTCGATTGTCTTTCAACTCACAAATGAGGTCGATAAGCTCTGAGGTCTGCCTCTGAAGGCTAATACGATAACCACCCATTTTCTATTACTTATGGGAATTTTCGAACTGCGGTCCGGTGATGATTTGATCATCTGGCCAAAATTCGAATTTAACCCACAATCTGTGGTCACTTTCTCCTGTGCACCGCCTTTCTGGTATCCGCGACCATCTCTGAAACCGACTAAAAGAATAAGTGAACTGAGGTGGTAAAATTCAGTTGACATCCTTTCTTCCCTCAATTCAAGCCAAGTTTCCATTGCACTAAGAATCGACCATCTATTGATATATGAGCCCTCCTGAAGCCCCAAAATCCCCAAAAGCCCCAATGCAATTTTCAAGTCGGTAGGAAGCGGAATTACGGATTCTATGTGGATCGGTGTCACTCAAAGACAGCGAGTATGGGAGTTCATGATCAGATGGGTAGCATTTAAGCAACAGCAAATGTTTCATATTGAGAGACTTCCCATCAGGGCAATGGTTTCCTAATGCGGATTCCAACTTCTAATAATAAAGATATGCAGAGTGGCAGTTGACCGTGAGACGTAGCTCCAACCTATTCGATCTGTCCCATGTTCTACCTTCTTAAAGGAATTATGCGCCTCTGAAAAGCCTTGAACACTGGGCAGTAAAGTGTCACCATAAACAAATGCCCCGGTTCGGTCCGAAACTCGGTCCGAGACATAAATAGATTCAATCTATATATCAGTACTTCTCTTTTGCCATGATCTTCTTTGTAGACGTACACACGTGTCTGATCTTTTTGATTTCTTCGTTCAGAGTCTGCATTAGAAGCAAGTACGCCAATCTAAAGCTCTAAAATCAACAGTCATCCTCAAAATCCGACTCGATCGATCATTGTAGTGTAGCTCATTCATTGGTTATTTGCAATACGATGCAGGTAGGTACAAGTAATGACTAGGTGCGTCTTGACAGTATGGTTTACTTAGTTACTGCTAGGTTATCTGTGCGTTTTGTTGTTGCATTGAAAATGCAATGGACTACCACCAGACTTATAGGCCCCAAAAATACTAACACAAAGATATTTCGTCCATTCATCATGACCTTGAAGCCAACATTAGATGGTCAAACCCAGAATTTACGTTGCTGGCTAATGGCATGTTGCAATGTGTGACAACAATGTTGATATGGCACAAGAGTTTCTAATAGCTTGAGTCCTCTGGAAAGAATGCAAGCACGGGACTCAGTGCTTCTCTATAAAGGTACCGCTCCCTTTCCTTGGCCATTTCTTCCTCCAGCGAGGCTTCATCATCCTCGTCCAAGGTGTCAGGATCCATCGAGATGAGTCGGTATTCGATTTCCCGATTGGTGCGGTAGTAGGAACACACTGCTTCGGCTGCGGTGGCCACAAGCCTTCCTCCACACAGGAGTGCCGCAAGCACCGATAACACAAAGCTTGCCTGCGCGACCCTACACGCCGTGGCAATATCCCTCTGACAGTATCTTGACAAGTACCAAGGGTGGGGGCTCGAATGCTTGGGGTCTGAGAAGTCGCCGGATGCCTGAGACACGAGGGTTTGAATCCAAAAGAATGTAAGGATGGTGTCGTATATCATCGAGAAAGTTCGAGACATGTGTCCCAAAACCGTCATAATGACTCGGGCCACGAGGATAGTCAATGACAGCAACCCGACGGCAAGGGTGCCATCGGTGAGTCTGAAAAAGAAAAGGTTAGCTGCTATCAGTTTCGTGATTCGTGGCGCTAGGCAACGAGGGGCTTTACTGTTGCGACCAAATCAGCGGAATTTCTGGCGGCTCTTCGTAGTTTGCGTAAAAGTACACCCGGTGGTTTGGGTTAGAGTTCCAGCCTTCAACGCCGCCCTTCTCCCAGAGCATCTCTCGGTAATGTCTAGAGGACGCCAATCCAAAGAGAATAACAGCCACTAGAGAGATGCTGAAATCGCCTACAAGCAGTAGGCTGTTAACGATCTTGGACTCCATAACGAAAAGGTAAAGAACTTAGGCCTTTCAATTTGCAAGCGGCAGTCATCCGTGCGCGTTTATTTTCTATTAATTATCCTACGACTCTGCAGTTGGGATTTATGGCTACCTGCCCGCTGGTGACACCCTGATAGGTGTGGAGATTGAAGCACGAAACCTGCTCATATTGCCGCACCGGACGCGGTGATTTGACGGCTACAGGGCTGAACAGAATAAGCACGTACGTTCTCATAGGTCAACACTGAGAGGATAGAATACGTTTGGTTCCATTCACTCTTGCATGCATGGACCGATCCGTGGCGCCCTTGACGGTGCGTTGGGCATGGCATGTGTGCACCCACTTCGAAGATTACCTGGAACTAGTGAGCGTCCCGCGGTAAAGAGGGACTATTAAAATACCCATGTGCTCATTATTTTATTGGTGAGATGTCACGTGTTAGATGGATGGGGCCTTGTTCTAAATATCCTAGTGTCGGTCCTAGAATTAGTTGATTGTGTTGTTACAATGCCAGGCCTTGGGTTTGGTTTACGGTTTCTGGAAACCCAACCTTTGATCACCATAAACTCTGGGAATGACTTCTCCTATGGTTAGATGAGAAGCTGACTCTTGGGACGTTGAAGACGTTGGGTCGGTCCCATGCTGCACACCTACAGGCTGTCTTTCACAGCCGCAGCTCACATCAGACAGGGTTTGGAGCTGCATTCGAGCATGTATGCGCAGATTGACCCCGCGATTTCTCCAACGCGATATTTGGCTTTCCGCATTCGCGGGTGGGTATTCCAAATCAATGAAATAGTCTTCGACTCACCATTTCCCTCCAGTTGCTCCCGTCCTCAGGCCAAATTTGTCGAAATACGTGTCGGGGAAAGACAACTACCTAAGCCGAACCTCGTACTAGAGTCCCAAAATCCTTTGCCTCCTCAAGATCAACAATCCTGGAACAGCCGCCATGGCCCATGTCATCAAGTGGAGCGGCACACCGCACACGATTCTCAAGGCCCATCGACGATATGTGCACTCGGACAGGCAGAAACCCCAGCTGTATAACCCCCGGCAGGTCTACGACAAGGCCCCTTGGCCTCGGGGCTCTCACCCATCACCCCATGAGATCCTCGGGGCCAGCCCTGGCACGCCTTACTCGAAGAAGCAATTCCACCGGCTGGTGAAATTATATCACCCCGACCTTTACGTCCAGAACGGCATAGAGGTGATGGGTGTTTCGCGCGCTACCAGGATTGAACGCTACCGTCTGGTAGTGGAAGCACACGAAATCCTGAAAGATCCACACAAGCGGTTGCTCTATGAGAAATACGGTCTTGGGTGGTCGTTGCCTACGCAACGGGTTCGGCACACGTCTGCCTCCTCTCACGCTACCGGAACTTATGGTACATACGACGGCCGGTCATCCGCCGAGCAGGCCCGGACAGGGCAGCAATTTCCGATCTTCGCTTCCAACGCGGTTTTTGCCATTGTTGTCATTGCGATGGCGATGGCTGGCGCTGTCGTACAGCTCAAGCGCGCTCGAAAGGCCCAGTGGGACTTCAAGGACCGGGATCTGGTTTTGCAGGAGGCGATCAGTAGAGACCTGCAGGGTCTAGCAGACAGGCTCGAGGGAAAGCCGAGAGACCTGCGAATATTAGAATTTCTGGCGCGGAGGGAACTTAGGAACTGGTCGTCACGGGAGGCTCTATTTGCAGGGCTTGATCAGAGTGAAAACATCTGCCGCCATTGACAAGGCTACCTAGTCAAATGCGCTCTAGAAATCCCTCCAAATCAAAGCTTATCAATGAAGGCTGAGTTCTAATAACACACCACGTCCTCAGATTGAAAGATCTAGGCTGATCGAGGAAATAACGCCACGGAATGTTGAGCTTGACTAGTGTCTCCCAAAAATGCATGTTTCTGACGTTGCCGACCGTTACGAGCAGAGATTAGTGACAACGTTAGCCGTAAACGACATTATTCTGAATGCGGATACCTCGCTCGCGCTACGTGAAGGTTTTTGGCCTCGAGACTCGAGTATTGTAGACAGGAATTAGCTCTTCAAGAAGGGGACCTGGGTGAGAGCTTAGGTCACCTCATCTTGATTCGACCAAAAGGGCCTGCTCTTTTACCGAAGCAAAGACAGCCAAATTTTGTCTCTTGTTGGTAAAACTATAATGGCGTCCAGCCCAACCTGGTACAGCGAACAAACGGTCTCGCAGCGTCTTATACATCCACACACTGGCAGAACCACATCATGTGGCTTCAAACCTCGGTCAGATTCTTAAGTAAACAATGTCTGGGATTTATCTCGAGTTGATAAGCTGAAGCTCTTTTTGTAATTTTAGTGTATTCTGGTAGCCAAGCTTCAAATGTCACAACTTGCTTATATCAGCGCACCATTATAGACACTCGCGAACCAGTCACATCCGCGCTGCAGACGAATCCTCAAACGCTAGGTGTGTAAGTCCCCTCGATGAAACTTTAGGATTCTGTCGGCAGGGCCTTTGAGATGCAACACCCGGTGGAAGTCCAAGGCAGGCGAGCCACGTGCCCAAGAGTCATCTTTTAAAAATTAGTCAACTTTTGGCACACCCCAACTCTTTGCACTTGGGGCCGAAAACAAATACCATAACTGAGCTTCCGGCTCATATGACACGTGCATGCTTAAAACTCGTCTATAGCATCTCGAACAAGCTTGATCATTAAGACCAGAAGTAAAAACTCACTGCCTTGTCTCGTCTCAGCGCAACGGTAACAGGCGTCACTGCGTTAGTTCACCGTATTCCTTCAACACATCTGTCTTAACTGTACCCGGGAACGTTGTACGAGTTCTCTAGCTTGTCACATACGAACGGTGAAGACCCATTGGCATCAAAACCTTCAGCAACCGACACTTCTGCGTCACAGCCTGCTAGGGCTTCTCATTTCCTTACAGACTGACTGCTCCATTGTACACAGGGACGAGAGCGACCACCGTACCCACGTTCTGACCTTGGCTAAGTGCCGTGTCAATCTCCAGCTCTCCCTGAACTCACTCGTCTACTGCATCCAGTTCAAGTGCCCAGCAACATCCCACGTTAGTTCAATTTCTTCTTTACATACAGTCCTGCAATATTCACATCTGTCATAGGCACTAGACCTCCAGAAAACAAAGCATGCACTGTGATTGTCTCCTTTGGGATCATTTTAAACAAATGACCAGAATGAAATACGACCGGGTCTCATTACGTGATATAGATACATGGTGGTGCCAAGTGCCATCCCAAGTGGCCAACAAAATACTTGCTCTTCACGACAACATGCTGTTGTTGCGATCTTTAAATTTACTCATGCAGTCATCAACTGCAATGCAAACAAATCTTCTTTAATGTATACTACCTAGACTGCACTATAACTATACATTGAAGAGACTTCACTTATGAACGTTTGCCATCTTCACAGTTGAATCCTTTTCCAAAAACTCTATCACCTTCGTGATCTTGGAACCATCCTCGTTGAAGTACAAGGTGAAGCTGGCTTCAGAGGGGAATGTTTCTCCACTGCTGACTACTACAACGTCAAAGACAGACGTGAACGCAGCCAGGCGGGCCTCAGTGTCGATGACCAAATTCGAGATGACGCCGTTGCGGAACTTGAGGACTTTGATATCCTTTGCGAAGACGCCTTGGAATGTCGCATTGTCGATGCTGAAGTCCGCCGGCAGGCCCAGGACCTCAGAGACGGACGAAGGAAGTATGTGGCGGGCGCAGTCGGGTGCTAGGGTGCGGTTGATGATGGCGGGATCGTTCTGAGTTGAGCCGTCTTCGAATGATGCCAAGAAGGTTTCGGCTGTAGCTTTGATGGACTTTCTGATATCCGACGGGGATGGATTAGCGGTCATCGCAAAGTCTTTTTTTGTTAAGTTTCTTTATGAAGTATTTATGAAGTATGAACTGTGGTTGAAGGCAGCGAGTGGTTGAGGGCGGTCGTGGAAGGTGTTAGTTGTTGTTGACAGAGGAATTGATTGGAAAAGACGTTGGGCCAATCTCTTGTTTAACTTCAGTGCGCAACAGGACGGCTCCCTCATTCTCTGACATCAGCTAGTTGTTACCATCACAATGACTTCTGCCACGATCTTACTTCGAGATGCAGCCCGTTCCGGAGATAGTTGTAAATCCTTCAATTAACGCCGTCCTTTGGGTGATACTTCACCCACAAACCTTACCGATTAATAATCTTGTGTCGTAGACAGCCATCAACCATCCCCAGCTCAGACCTATGACTCGCCGTGATGACAGTTTGCCCTTTTTCGGTCTAGCGTATCTCTTATTAAGGTTTAACAGCAGGTCCGCAGCCTCCCTCGGGTTGATCTTGGCCCCCGCCCGATGACCTTTTTTCCTCCTTAGGTCTAGCCCACGGGGTGGGGGGTTGAACGCATAGTGCGATGCCCCTGTCTAGCTCATGTTGATTGACGTTGGTCGGTGCACGACATATTTCGACTTCCAAAGACCTCGTCCGGTCCATTTGCATTCCTGCTTTACTTACCAGTAGCGTTTCGACAAGAGCAGTACGGAATCTGGAACCTCAGTGGCCCAGAACAATGGAACACTCCGTTACTCTTCTTTCTTCATCTCTGGGCCAGGGCGAGGCGAACAGGGTCGGCCATCAGCCCTATCACGTCGACGCCGATGCCGACGCCGAGGTCAAGGCCAACAAGCAGCGCAGGAAGCTCCAAAACCGGAAGAACCAAAGAGCACACCGTGAGTATTTCCGCCAATGTCTCAAATCCTGCTCGGCTCATAAGCTTCGAAGGACTGCGGATCAAGGAGCAAGTCCCGGGGTCTTCTCACGCGTCGCGGCCGTTCCATGTTAGGCGCTGGCGCCTCGACGAACCCGATGATTGTTCCTCCCGGGCCGTCTTGCCAGCATCAAAAGGCGCATCGGCGTTCACAACCGAACGCGCCTGTGTCCTTCGAGGGCCACAGCCCGCCTCGACAGTCCATTCCCAGCAGCCCCTAACCCCACCGTCCGTCGTCTTCCCCCTATCAACCGATCACCTCCTCCATCTTGTCCAATATAACGTCTTCCGTGCCTTCGTCTCGAACAAGCGCACCCTCAACACCCTTCTCACGGGCTGGACCGATAAACCCTCCTCCCCAACTACCTGTCCCATCAGCGGTCCTTACCGTGACGACACATCCGTCTACCCCCTGAACCCCAACATCCCACCCTGCCTCGTCCCGACCCGCCTCCAGCAGACCCGCCTACACTCCCTGTACATCAACCTGTTTCCTTTCCCCTGCTTCCGTGACAATCTTATAAGACGCGAAGGAAGTTTCGACCAATGGGAGCTTCTACAGGACCTGATCGGTGAGCTCATGAGCATGACGCCGGCTCGAGAGCGACGGGGCATCCCTATCGCCATCACCGTCTCCGACCCCAAACCTAAGCCCAAATGGACCCTGCCCCTCACGGCAGGACGTGATGAGGACGAGATCACTGCGGGCCGCAAGGGACTCATCGTTTGGGGCGAGCCGCACGACATCCGGAGCTGGGAGGCCACACCCGGCTTTCTTGAAAAGTGGTCATGGGCAGTCGAGGGATGCGACGAGTTAGTTGAGGCTAGTAACCGTTGGAGACTGAAGAGGGGAGAGGAACCTATGCGCCTCTGTGGATCGAGAAGGTAGCCGCTGCGCCACAATGGTGGCACCATCGACGGTCTAGCAAAAAAGGAGCCTCCACCACAATGGGCGCAGCTGAGCAAGGTTTTCTGTATTGTTGTCGTGGCAATGATGGGAGATCAATCTTTCTCAGGTCTAAAGTGAAGCGATCACGCATACTGAATAAGTCACAAGAGTATCACAAATCTATCGCCCCATGATCTACTCAAGGGATGGATTCATCAAACTAAATCATGTGCTTTACTGTGTACTGAGAGCCAGGTCTCTCTTGGTCCCTTACTCCTCGTCCGGGAATCCTACAATCTTGAGCGAGTCGCTCCATAGCCTCCTCGCCTTCTCCACATCATAGGCGTGCGGGGCATACCCGAGCGCAGAAAACTTGTCATCCCCTTCCGCATACGGCTCCGCCACGGCACAGTTGACAAGATACTTGCCGCCTTCGTGCTCCCATGCCTTGCCGACAGCCGCCCACACTGAGGTTGCGGCACCCTGCTCAACACTCTTCATGGTCGGGTACAGGAACTCCATCCCCTTGAAGGCATCCGGAGGCATGTGCTGGGTCAGCCCCGTCTGGACAATGCCAGGGTGGACGCTCGTGGCGTGTAGGTGGCGCGACCCATAGCGGCGCTCGATCTCGTTGGCCATGTAAATGTTGGCCGTCTTGGATTGGCCGTAGGCCACACTGGCGTCATAGCCGCCCTTCTGGAAGTCGTAGTTGTCGGGGTCGTTGATCCCGTGGACGTTGTGGGCGGAGGATGAGAGATTAACAACGCGGGACGGGAGGTCGGAAGAGGCCGCAGCAAGGAGGGCAGGTTCCAAAAGCTTGTAAAACAGAAAGTGTGATAGGTGGTTCGTGCCGAACTGGAGTTCATGGCCGTCGGCGGTTAGGCGGAGTTCGGGGATAGCCATAATGCCAGCGTTGTTCACCAGGAGATGGATTTTGGAGGTCTTGGCGAGGATGGCGGCGGCGGCGGCGCGGACGGAAGAGAGGCTTTCCTGGTCCATCTCGATAATCTCCATGTGGGAAGGTTCAAAAATACCAGCGAGGGCGGCTTGGGCCTTGGCGACGTTCCGGGCCGTGAGGAAGAGGGTGGCGCCGGTGGTGGCCAGGGCGCGAGTGGTCTCGATACCGATGCCGGAAGAGGTACCAGTGATGACGATGGCCTCGTCTTTGAGCTTGCCTTCAACGCCCTCGTCCTTGATGATTTGAAGGGCCGTCGGGCGCCCGTCGCCAGGGCCGTTTGGCTTAGCGTGGGCTTCAGCGTAGCGTGACATGATTGCGTTGGCGAAGGTTTCCAAGAAATGGTGATGGAGAGCAGCACTTGGTTGAGTGTTACAGAGGCGGATGCTACAAAGACGGATGATATGATGTTGCAGTCGGATCCTGAAGTTGAGGGAAAGTGGTTCACTTATGTAGTCATTTCATCGAAGACGTCTGGCGCAGCGCCGTGGGTCCATTGCCGGGGAGCATTCACTTGTGAAGACAGTGACTTACAAATCGCCATACGCTTCAGAAGTCTTTTCCGGCGATAGGCAAATTGAAAGTTGCTAATACCGACCCTTCATGGATGGATTAGGGGTTAAGATTGATCCATTTGAAGTCACCTTCTGTCATTGCTTCGTCCTTTACCATTCCCGCCGCTGGTTTCTGACTCGCGTGATGACCTTTCTTCCCCTTTCGGCCTAGCCATCCTCCCTACAAATGGGTAGTTTCAGGGCCGAAGCTGCATTAGTTCCTGATTATTTACGTTCGGGTTCAAGTCTACTTACTTATCATATGAGAACTATACACCCACAAATTTACTTCGCCTGGGATTCATGACCTGAAGCCATCAATTCAATCAGTTTACATGGTCGCTTTCTGTGCTACGTGAACATCGCTCAAAGACCATTTAGAGTCCTACTTCCGCTTTCGCTCCTTTGTCTTCCGTCTCCACAAATCGAGATATCGGATTGAGCCTCAATCCCTCCACTGGTCTGGAATGTGTCCAACTTGCTGTCCCTAGTGTACCATCAACGCGGAGCAACAGCTAAATCACCATCACCAAGCCCAGTAAAGAATGATTACAGTGGTATCATGACCGGAAACTTCAATTACGTTGAGGTCACACACAAGACGACAACAACATCTCGTCCTAGCCCTAGACCAGCCGGTCCCGTCAAATCATTCCCGAGCCAGGAAGGTCTGACTAAGTCATACACGACCTCCTACCAAGGCCGTCAATGGAATGTCATTCTTCACATACCGATTTCACAGTGACAGTCAAAACCAAAAACATACAACACCAGGTATTCGCTGGTCGTCACCGACCCAACTACTAATCCGGCCCTCATTGGCTTATCTATGGGAGAGCGGACGGGATCCCGAGTTTTCCAATGGGTATGGTCGTATGTGACAGACTGGTGCGGAATCGTGGTTTATCAGAGGATTTTCAGTCGAGTCGGTAGGCACGTGAAGTTGACAAATAGACGATTCTCGCCTAGGAAAGTCACGGCCATGGCATCTTAGAAACTGGCGATATTTTGAGTCCGCCCTTAGTAGACCTGGCGGCGTTCCTCAGAAAGATTGCCGTGCACAACAAGCACATGCATCTCAACCTACGGCTGACATTTCAAGCTCATGTCTTCTGCGCCTCACCGTCCGTTGACGTCAAATTTTTGATGAAATAGACATGGTCACGCTTTTGAGAAGGCTGATATACATGGGGGGAACGAAATGATGTCTTGAAGTAATTCCCCTCTAATTGATCCCTTGGTATCTTGGGTATATTTTCATTTTCTGCCATAGTCTGCTTCATCACTATAGCGACATGGATGTGACACTACAAGTGACTATGAAAGTTCGTTCTCCATTGACAGTTGCCGACTCAACGCGACGCTGCTGAATACTCAACCTTCAGGTGTCAGGCAGAACGTCGAGTTCCCGGTTTTCTTTTCTTTTTTTTTCCTTCTTTTTTTTGTTTGAAAGATGTGCCACAGCCGTTCCTATCTTCATCCTGCATCAGGGAAAGCATTCAACTTAGGTATGTATATGCGTTTAATTGTCGATGGCAAACTGTCACAGTGCCACCTGGAGTTCACGGGGGTTTCAGGACTTTCCTGGCAACTCGCGCTTACACACGTTAGGTCTCCACGTCGTGCGTCCCAAGCTTGGCGACCTCGTCTACATCAGCTCTATGGTACGAGCCCGCAACGAGCCATTTACGAATGTCGTCTTAGGTCATATCAGCAGCACTAGCGGCGGCGTCCGCAGTCTCAGAGAAGTTGGAAGAGGGGGCACCCCGGCAGTAAAGAGGGTTACTCCACCAGGAGAGTGTCTTCATCGTTCACTTCCCTTTAGTCTCAAGGTTTTCACGGACGTTTGGTTTCTTTGAAAGACAAAGGGTTCTTTTGGAATCAATGTATCTTGTAATCTGAAAATTTGTCCATCATACCCTGTAATTATGAACAGTAAAGCTGAGCATTCGAACCCTTTCTAACGAGATGAAGAACGACTCTCAGTCCACGGCTCTATCGCCTGTTCTTACACCCGCCCGTACAGGCATCAGTATACCTCAATCCATGCCCAAACCTGAACAACGGGTCGACGCTGTCAAAGGGCACGTCCCCAAACTGGGCATCCGCGGCAGCTTGGGATCGGGGCACCTCAACGGGTAGCTTTCCCTCGGGGGCCCACCCGTCGATGCCAAAGACGACATCGAGAAAGGCATCGGGGGTCGAGCCGTAGTTCACGAGCAGCGCGGACGCCTGCTCGACGATCTCCGGTACGGCAGGTGGCCGGTTGAACTTGATGTCCACCACGGTAGGGACGGCGCCGTAGATCTCGGACTGCCGCGCCTTCTCCGTCGAGTTGTACTCGATGGTACCGTTGTTGATCTCGCCCAGGGGCCCGACGATGCTGGTGGGCTTGTAAGGGGAGCGCAGTCGCAGCAAGGCGTAATCGGCCTCCTGGGGAGTACCGACGACGGCAAGGCCGTAGGACTCCATGACATCCTCGGGGATTCCCTCCACATAGAACTTGGCCGATCGGGCAGAGGGCGGAAGGGGCAGGATGCCGTCGTTGGTAAGGAGGGTCAGGGAACGACGCTGCAGCTCCCGGCCGAGGCGGGCGAAGTAGGGGTTGTTGACGGTCTTCACAGAGGCTTCGACGTCGACGTAGGGGTTATCGAATAGGCCGAGCTCGAACTTCTCCTTCATGAGCTTGCGCACCGAATAGTCGATTCGCTCCTCGGTGATGGCTCCCTCCTCGACCAGCTCGACGATCAGGTCCGGGAAGCCGTCGGCGCCGCCAAAGATGTCGCAACCAGCTTCGATCACGCGCCGCGTGCGTTCCTTCTCGGAAGCCTCCTCGAGGCCCCAGAAGCGCTGTTTGACAATGTTCCAGTCCGTGACAACGATGCCTTCGAAACCGAGCTGCTCCTTCAGCAGGTTCGTGACGATGCCCTTGTTGAAGCCAAAGGCAACCTCCTCCCACTGCGTGCCGATGGGGCGGGAGTAGTAGGGCATGATCTGGGCGGTGCCGGCGGCGATAGCCGCCTTGAAGGGGATCAGATGATGGTCGAAGTTGTCGCCCGGGTAGGTCTGGTTCTTCCCCCACTCAAAATGCGAGTCTTCCCCGTTCTCCATGGGACCACCGCCGGGGAAGTGCTTTGTAGTAGCGACCACGGAGCGAGGGCCAAGCTTGTCGCCCTGCAGCCCCTTGATCCATTCAACGCCGAGCTGGCTGGTAAGAGCAGCATCCTCGCTGAAGCCGGCGCTGCCGCGGCCCCATCGGGGCTCTGTCCACAGGTCGATTTGGGGATGAAGCGCCTGGCGGATTCCGACGGCCATGTACTCCTCGCGGACGACCTCGGCGTACTTGCGGGTCAGCTCGGGCGAGCGCAGGGCGGCGACGCCCATCGGGTCGGGCCAACGAGAGAAGGCCTTGGCCACGAATGACACGGCTGTTTGCGTGGTCACGCCGTGTTGAGGGTCCACCGAGATGGTGATGGGGATGCCGAGGCCGGTTTCGGCGGCGTGCCTCTGCAGGTTGTTGTACCACTCAGCCGTGTTCCTTGTGTCGTCGATAGCTCCCGTCAGTACGAAATGAGTCATGGACCTCTCGCTGATGTCCTCGAGGACCTGGTCGTCGAGGTTGCCGTCAAGGGTATTGTCGAGAGTGCCGTTTCCGATGTATGTCCTGGCGTGGAACATCTGGCCTGCTTTCTCGGCCAGCGTCATGCGGGCCAGAAGGTCGTCCACCCGCTCATCTATGCAGAGGGAGGCGTTGCGATATGCCGGGATCTTTTCGGTGCCATTACTCTGCCTGGGGATGAAGCGAGCACTGGTGATGCCCGCCAGCGCACCAAGGGCGAGGATACCGTTACGCATGCTCAATATGCTGGGCCGTTCCCAAATACTATACGGAACGGGAGACGACACGTTTGGAAGGCCGGTTCTTTGTCAACTGACTACTGAGGAGCAGAGATGGGAGTCAATGATGGACACTCTTATACTGCGAGTGTCCTGGTCAGGGTTCCAAACTATCAAGAAACCACAACGCAACGAGAATCATCTTGAACGTTGGCCCAGAAGCCGTGGCTAACAGCCGAGTCAGTCGACGGACTGCAGTCCGGTCTTGGGCGCTCCATAATAAGGCCGATGCAAGATGGCGGGGTCTGTCCGGACAGAAAAATTGAAGTAAAAGCAACCAGGACGACTGCGAGGCGATGCCCTGGCCGTGCCAGTATTTCCGAATAATCCCCTTTCCGTAAGTACTTCGCGATGTTCTCCATCAAGAGTATCCGTCCTGCCGGCACATGGACCTACAGAGACTTGGCCTCGAGTGTAAACACGAGGGACGAGGGAGGTAACCTGAAAGCCAACGGAGGTCATCTCCACTCACACATACGCTCCAGGCAAGGTTGCCAAGATCGTGCATTTCGTACGAGGAATCAACCAAGGAAGATCATGAGGACGACCTATAAATCGTTTGCGGGGTAAATTCCTGGTCCGCATCCACCCCAACCCGATTGCTCGGAATCGGGGCAGGTTGTTTTGCCAAGCTATATCGTTTCCACAACAAGGACACTCAGAAATCCCGCCTCATGACGTCCACTTTTCCCCTCGCTGAATTATTGGGCTTTTGAGTGAGACGGTTGGCGGGGGGAAACAGCTCACGACGACGTATCTGGACATGTCTTCTTTCACCGCAAGTCCAAGATGGCTCCACCCCCAGCAGGACTTTTCCCATGGGGTTTGCTTTCTTGGCATATTGGTCATGTTCCCCGCAACATCTGTCACTCGCCACAACGGATGCTGAGTCCAGAGATTGACAGAAACTTGGCAACCAACCGCAGACTAAGCAAGGGTTATCAAAGTGTGAGAGTGGTATTGGGACTGGTTGCGGGACTGGTTGCGGGATCAAGGATGGAAAATCAAGTTGTCTTAGAATACTATGCTGTAGCCTACCTACCCTTGGAGGTTCAAGAGAAACAGAGAGAATTGCATTATTTCAGTTCCGAACGAGGTAAAGGCAGAAAAGTCCCATCGTCTCCCTGGGAAGTCAATTTCAGACTACCATTTGTCAAACGACCGAGACGCCTGGTCTGAGTCTTAATTCATAAAATGAACGAGAGAAATAGCCTACTTGATAGTCAGTTGAATCCATTATTGTTTCCAGCCGAGCCGAGGGAGATAGGGCAGGGTGGTTGTCGATAGGGAGCTGTTTGACGAACCCAAGATGCGGCCCATTCGCATTCGTACACTCAAGTCGTCGCTTTGAGGTAAAGGGGCTCTCTTCCTATCACTCGGATTCATACCCATCGCCAAAGATGAGGCCCTGGCACGTGCTGCCAAGTCCGTTCCGCAGAGGCCGGACACGTCGTCCAAATTACAAAAGGGGCGTCCGTCGCTTGGAATTCGCGGAGATTCTGAATGGCACGAGAGACTGCAATACTTGTTGAGCTGGGGCACGATACGCATCGTGAACTGAGGCGATTTCGTTCTCACACAGTAAAGAGGAATCCCGTGTGGGCCTCAGCGCCATCATGCCATTGAGGCCGAGAATGCCACGGCCGGTTTCCCTCTTGCACGACATCTTTGCTAATAAGGACATTAGAGGAAAACCACAAGCATCACATGCTCTGGAAAGTGCAATCGGATGAGCTTCTCGTCTCTGAAACGACCAAGACCTCCTCAAGAACTTCATAATCCCCTCCTTAGTCTCGAACTAAAGACTGAAGATGTCTTCTGAAGCAACGAAAATGAACCGAAGTGCTCAAAACTCGCTAGACATCTCGCGATATGGAGACTCGGACGTGGCATCAACCTTGATAGCAAGCGATGCTAAAAACATGTATTACTCTTTCGAGGGCTTGGACCTTGATTACGACCGTTCGGACGCCGTCTCCGCCCAGAGCAACCCGACAACGATTCGCTGCACCGTTACCTGGTGGGATAAGAAGGTGCTTTTGCAGAGACATGTGGAGCTCCTGTTGGAACATGTATGTGTTCTTGACAACTGGCTTGGCCTTTGCGGTTCCATACCATCCTTATTATCAGTCTCGCCACTCTGCTGTTCAGGTGCGGCCGGATCACCCGCCGCCCTAAGGTCGCGCGACCTAGGTAAGCAAGGTAAGCAAGGTAAGCAGAGTAAGCGAGTTACTTCTACTAGACAACAGATACCTGTTAGCTGTTACCAGGACAAGTTTGTAACACTACTATTGTAATTAGCGTATCATCTAAAGCAAATAAAATGCCATACACTAAGAAGCTATATACCTACCTATGTAACCTATTATTCCTCCTTATTAGTCTATATTCTAGTGTCTACTTACACTTTTACTCTTATACTCTAATTGCTATCTTCCTTTTTGTGTCCCCTCTTCTACTAGTCTATTTCTACTGTTCTACTATCCTATTATTTTACTATTATTCTATTTATTCTATCTATTATCTACTCTACCTATTCCTCTAATCCTCTCTTACCTCCTAACCTCCTATCTCCCTATCTTCTATCTATTCTACCTATTCTACCTATTTTACCTACCTATTTTATCTACTTTACCTACTCTACTTTACCTATTCTACCTATTCTACCTACTCTATCTATTTTACCTACTCTATCTATTTTACCTATTCTACCTATTCCACCTATTCTACCTATTCTACCTATTCTACCTATTCTACCTATTCTACCTATTCTACCTATTCTACCTATTCTACCTATTCTATCTATTTTAATATCTAATCTTAATTTAAGCTGTATATTATAGAATACTGCTTTTTCTAAGACTACAGTAACGAAACGGTTTATAGGCTAGAAGCTATAGAAAAGGACCTAGTCCTCTTTTTAAAGACTTAAGCTTTCACTCTTATACTTATATAGACTGCACAGGAAGAGATCCAACTTACTGGAAGACTATTCCTGTGCTAAAAAAGAACTCCGATTTGATGAGGTATTATCTATCAACTTGGGTCGTGAATTTACCTTTTCGCGTGTAATGGCTTTCTCTTCTTTTGTTTAGAGTGTGAATAGGGGATGTATAGTCTGGTGGTAATGATTATGTCCTTTCGTCTCTCAAGCGACGGAGGGGGAGGAGGAGGAGCTTCACCTTCTTATACCCAAACGAAACCCCTTTTTCCAATTAGTCCAACGAGGCTGACAGTTGGCCGTTTTCGGCACTGGAAGTCCAATGGGGCTGTCCATGAGGTCTGCCACAAGGAATGCGGACAGTTTATCCTCGTTGCCTAGTGCCCCCGCAAACACGCTATGCATCGCTGAGCCTCGAGGGAGGGATGACAAGCTTGAGTGGCCAATTAGAGATTACGCTGTATGTGAATTCTTCCCTCAGCATATCCGGCTTGCAACTACCTATATAGGTAACCCCTTATCGTTCCTAGGCGGGCCCCCCTCCTCTACGTAGGAGATCTAGCTGTAGTAAAAGCTCTACAGGATTGGCGAATGGACCACTCACTGGACTCGAATGGGGCCGGTTGTAGCCATTCACTCGGGCTTGGCTGTGCTGCGTTCCGTTGAAAAGATCAAATTGTGAGCCAGCTAAAGTTCACAGTGCGTGAGACTGCTTCATTCTCTACGGTCATCACGAAACTGATTAGCTATATTGCAGGATTCTGACCATTGCCTGAGACTGTCGAGGCAGCTCGCGTACCCGGGAGGGAGCCAGGTCAGCTACGACGGCAAGGTGTTTCGCGCCTATGGCGAAACCATACTCGACGTCAAGCTTTACGTTCTCGAACACAAAGGAATCACAGCGTGGAAACAGGTTCTGAGATATAAGGGCAAGACCTTGGAAAATGGTAATAAACCCCCCCCCCCCCCCCCCCCCCCAACCCCCTCCTCGACGGAGAAATACCGTCTCAAAGAAATTCTCTTCTCATCGAAAACAATCATTAACGCAAAAATATTTATAATTCACAATTCTCATCTAGACCGTCAAACCATTTCCCGTCAAGCTGCCGCTGTGGCAGTGGCAGCAGCACAATAGGCACTACCATACGCAATAACAGTACCAGCAACATCCGTTCCACAAGCACCGTTAGAACAGTCTCTCAGACCATATCCAAAGTTGACGTTGCGGCAGAGGCAAGACGGATCAGGGGACGCGCACCCGAGTGCTGAGTGCTGGGCAACCATGTTGTTAAAACAAGTCTGGCCGCAAGTCGGCAAACTCGAGAGTGCAGTCGTAGTCCGGGTGACCGAGGCGGTTGCAGTTGCACTGGCAGCCGCACAATAAGCACTGCCATACGCAATGACAGTACTAGCAACATTCGTTCCACAAGCACCATTAGAACAATCTCTCAGACCATATCCAAAGTTGACGTTGCTGCAGAGGCAGTACGGATCAGGGGATGCGCATCCCAATGATGCATATTGCGCAAGCATGTTGTTGAAACATGTCTGGCCGCAAGTTGGCAGGCTTGTGATCGCGGTTGTGGAAGATGCGGAAGTGGTCTTTGTAGCTGAAGTTGAAGTTGTCGTTCCACCCGTAGCAGTTGCTAGTGCGCTGGCGCAGTACTTGCTTTGGTATGCAATTACTGTGCTCGCATCGGCCACTCCACAGACTGCATTGGAGCAGTCCCGGATGCCATAGCCGAAGTTGACATTGCGGCACAGACATGCCGGATCGGGGGTGGAGCATCCAAGGGATGAGTATGTGTTGATCACGTTCAAGAAACATGTTTGCCCGCAGGCTGGGAGAGAGGAGATGGCTGGAAGTGCAGTGCTCGATGTTGTCGACGTTGACGAAGTGAGCGAGACGGACGAGGATCTGCTTGACGTGCTTGAGGATGTAATAGCAGTTGTGCGGGAGGTGGTCGATGGGATGCTGATGGGCGGCAGAGGATCCGTCTTGACCTGAGCCTCAAACACGAGCAGCAGCGCCTTGCCGCCGCACGTCTGTTTCGCGTCGCCGGGGCAGGGCACGTTGCACGAGGTTTGGTTTGCGGCCCAGTCGCCGCCCACAAAAGAGCCGCACCAGCACTCGGTCCCCGACATGACGCCGGCGTAGCGGAAGCCCTCGCTCCAGCACGCGGCCTGGCACTTGTCCACGGTGAGGCTGCTGCCGCCAGCCTTCGTCGACTTGGTGGCCAGCGTGTGGTCGTCGATGAAGCAGCCCATTGGGTTCCATCCCGTCAGCACGGCCGTGGGCGTCTGAGACTGCGCGGGCACAGTCGTCGTGGTGCTCGCCGTGGTGGTGGTGGTTTTGGGAGGCTCTTCGCTGGCGACCTGGATGCAGTACGAGGTCCAGTCTTGCCAGCCGCTGCAGTCGAGACCGACCGACGGGTTCCAGCGGCTGAATGTCTCGGGGGAGATGGCAAACATGTAATCCCGCACCACGACGCAGCTCTCGCCTTCGTAGTTGTCATACCAGTAGCTGCACGACTTGATGGTGTTGGCCAGCACATTGGCCTGAGGCGTCTCGCCTCGCTTTCCCAGGTGCACTGCCGACGCCCCGGCTTCCCGGGGCATCATGGCAAGCCAGAGGGCTGCCGACGCGAGCGAAGAGAGAATCATGATGCTGAGCTTGCAACTTGGAGGCCAAGCGGAGGAGGGATGGACAAACGAATGATGGTCCGCTATGGGATGAGCGTGAGGTTGGCAGGCGCGGACACACGACAACAAGGCGGCGAAGAAGAGGGCCGAAGCACATCCTAATACCAGCCAGATAGTGTCGAGTCACGACGCCATTAGATTAGCCCATGAGTCCACAACCCGGAATAGAACCAGAACCGGCTTCTCCTCTGTCAGTTGTCAGGGGGGTCAGCCAAAAGGGCTTCGTCTCCCTCGGCCAAATCTCATCATCGGCATGGGTGTGATAGGTGGGATTTCAAAAAGATTCATGGGTGAACAAGTGCCTAGAGTTGGAAATCATACGACGTGCCTTAACCATGTAAGTGTCGGATCAATTCCTTGATAAGGCCACAAAAATAAGCTTAGTAGATCTTACATAATTTAACACCCGGTAAAAGCTACCCTAGGGTATGATTACCCCTGTTAAACCAACAGCAACTGATCCACATCTAAAGACGGATAAATAAATATCGCAGTAGTTGGTCGAATTCTTTTGTGTCCCTTTATCTCCTTGCTTCAATCACATTCCATATATCTTACCGAACATCCACTCAACCAGGCATCTATTCTTGTCTCCTGCCACTTCGGTCTCTCTAGGTTGACAGACAATTTCAATGGCATCATTCAGTCCTTTTTCCCGGCTGCCTCTCGAGCTGCGCCAACGCATCTGGCAACTGAGCATGGAGCCCCGGCACGTGCTTATGGGAAAATGCGAGTACCTCCATGCGCAACCAAGCCCACCAGCCGTTCTACAGGCCTGCGCGGAATCGAGGTCGCATCTCCGAGGCCATTATACCCAGGAGGCTCGTTGCGGCTGCAGTGGATCATCGGCGTCGCGCGCCATGGTGAACTACGACATCGATACCGTCTGCATGACCGCCTTCGACATTACTATCTGGTCGAGTGCCAAGGATGCACCCATCAAGTACCTGGCGCTCGAGTCCAGGGACTCGGAGGCCTTCTTCTGGAACACTAGTGGTGCCGTGAGGGACATCGCGACTCTCGAGCACCTGGAGATACATCCTACGCCAGGCTCATGGCCGGAAAGGAAAAAGGCGCTCTTGTTGCAGGATTGGATCTCTCAGCTGGAGGTCTGGTACACCCCGTGCCCCCCGGCGCCATTCCGCACAAAGATCATCAGCCCTTGGCCAGACGTCGACATCCCTGAAGTTGGAGCGGATAACTTTGACGAGATATCGCGGGCTTGGGACAGGACGATGGGGTGGGCGTCAGACGGCTCATCGGAGGCTGACGAGCCGTTTCCAGATGCGCCCCCTCATGGTCAGGCAGAGGCTGACCCAGGGACCGGGGTGCAAGCCCTGTGAGCGGTCACCTGTTTGGCCCACACCCTACGGTCTATATTGACGCAGGTACGGATATGAGATACTCGATATGGCAAAATCAGGCCCTACGACAGGGCTGACCGGTGGATCACCTTGTTACTTTGTTCCATCTCATTTTATTTTCCATCTCATGGTCCAACATCTCTTGTCGTTCCTTGCATCCATAACATGTTCATACTGCCGTTGTAGATGGCCGAAAATCTCAACGTTCAAGAATCGTAACCGAACGGGACAACGGGGACAGTAGAGGTGACGCTGTTGCTCCTTCAGCCTATTTACGCATTCGTTTCTTCATACACTCCTTCATTCGCACCTTCGTTTCCTCGTCGCCACGTTTTCTTCACAGCAGTCCCTCATCATGCGGTTTCCCGTCTTCATCCTCAGCCTGCTCTGGCTCGTTCCCGGAGCCTTGGGCGCCGGCAGACGGGCAGCATATGAGAAGATCCTATTCTTCTATGCATACCGAATCGACCAGCTTTTACCGGAGGACCAGCGAACAGTAGGCGTAAAGTGTGCAAAGTGGCCCACTAGGGAGGAGCTGCCCTGTGAGGACCCGGGCAACAATAAGCCCAAATATCTTCACTGCAAACCAAAACAACCGGCCAGGACGGTCTGCACTCTCGGCGAGTTTATCGGGCACATCGATAGCAACAAGGGCAAGAACTATAAGAACCAGCTCTTCGTTGATGGCGTCAAGTGGGACGAAGAAAAGCTCGACTTTGACATGAAGAAAACGGCGGAAAACATTATCAAGTACGATGCTGCCGATGGTCGCAACCCGCCCTACCGCCTCTTCAAGGACGGCGCTCTCCCTGCGTATCATGGGGCCGATATCATCAAGAACGGCGTGGTTCTCGGCAAGAAGAGGGGCTACGACGGGTCGCTGAATTCCATCTTCGATCGGATGGCCCACGTCAAAAGTACGCTCCCCCAAGCGACCTTCGACCGTCCCGACGTCAAGTTCCTCTTTGATCGGGTCGAGGAGAGCCGCACCTCGGTGTTGGCCGCGCGCACGGCCGACCACGACTACTGGATCAAGAAGGACTTCGTGGCCCATATCCCAGGCATTGACGTCAAGACAGCGCCGATGGGCTACCAGGAGTGGGTCGACGGCCAGGACCGAGACATTGAGAAAATCCTGACCACCGAGACCATCACCGCAAACCAGGCCGCCATCCCTAACGTCGAGGACCAGATGAAACAGGTCCGAGCGGACCGACTGACGGACGCGTTTGCCGGCCCGCTCCAAGGCCAGCAGGCGAGGGACCACCAGGTTGTGATGGAATGTTATGAGCAAGGAGGAATGAAGATTGAGAACGCCGTTTGCAGTTGATCGCCCCATCAACCATCTTCTCCCTGTTGCGTTTTCAATATGCCCCTGAAACTTTCGATATACTTAGTAGATAGCACTCTTAGGCTTAGTACGGCTCTGTACTTATTTTCTCAGGCATAGATATGACAACTGCAACGAGTCGACGGTAACGGTAGTTAGAGCCCTGGCCTCTCCTCAGTCCCCTCTACCCTTCCTTCCAATTCTCACCTTTCCTTCTTTAGACACTCTAGAGCCCGCCCATCCAACTTGCAAAGTGGTTACGTTTCTCGGTTGCGGAGATGAATTGCAACTGAATCTTCTCTAGGCTAGTCTTCCTGACCAAGTTAGTCATGTGCTCACTTGTAGGACAGTTGCGCATAATTACACACTTTCTCCTCTTTTCTCGCGAATTTTTCCTTTCATCATTGATGTTTCTTCCTTATTGAACTGTGAATTGAATAATTGCCCGTCTATCTTGGGAACAACTTTAATCCTCATGAATCTTACTGGCACTTTCACTTCTAGGGGGTCCAAACGAGCAGCAGGGTCTAAAATCAATCGCTTGACGGGCCGTCGCTCCGAGCCGCACAGCCGAAAGGGAAGCAAAATCCCGTAATTATTCGTCGTTCGTTGGCCCCCCAAACAAAAACCTACAATACTTCCATGTCAAGCACCCGGTATTACAGAACTATTTCGAGGCCACTCACTCTAGCCTATTTAGTAAGGAGGTGAGGTTGACGTTAACGGTGTCCGTGCCGGAAATGAGCTCGTGCGCACCCGGGCCCCACGCGCTGTGAGCTCGGGTGCCTGGAGCAGGGCTGAAGGTGGGGCCCACGAAGGGCTGTACGAGGAGGTATGGAGAGTGTTGAGAAGCCCGATAGTGGTCCGCTGATGGGCAGGGAAGGCGGATTGATGTTGACGGGGACGAGTGGGTATCTTGCACTTTGGCGGCGGATGTCATGCCCAAACTGGCATCCCATTCACGATGCGAGATGATAGCTGCCTTGTGAATAGCCTGATTGTTGTTGGGTGGTTGCGTTGCTTCTAGATGAGGAAGTGTCTCCTCGCGACCCCCAAAAGTCCCCTACTTCAGGTATGTACCATGTAAGCACGCCTGTGGGGGCCTTTAGTGTAGATTGGACGCGATGCCTGCCGGCCTTCTCTGCCTGTCAACTCTGGGATCTAGATGCGCATGCTGCATGCATGGACAGGGGGCGGCTTCTGACAGAATCAGGAACCAAGGAGCTACCCGTGCCGTGCCCGTCCCACTTCTGGTCTGTCGCGTCTGGCCTAATCCAGCCGCACCACCTAATAAGGTGGTTAACGGTGTTGGGTGGGGCGGGCACGAGTACGGAGTAGAGGGAGGGGGCCGCTCCCAGGGATCTGAACTTATCTCATTTTCCATCTCTAGTGAAATTGGAAAATGGTACGATACAGTCAGCATTAAACAATGAAAGAATAAAACCCTACATCGTGGCCTTCTTTGTGGAGACTTCTCACGGGCCGAAGCAACTAGCACGCAGGAGTGCCCGCGCTTAGCATATCATAAGTTCCTTACGAGGATACCCACGCGGCCGCACGCGGTATGCATGAATGCAGGAACCTACCCTGGCTATCACTTACACCCATTGACTGCAATATGCATCTACAGAGTAGATAGGAGTAACTGAGCGGTAAGCTTACAGCTGTCTATCTCGAGGCCTTTTATCCCGTGGACGCTGGACGCTTAATTCTCCCGTCTCGTCTCCTTCAGTTTGTTTTCTCCAGCGCTTTGGCATCAACTCACTCTTTTCGGCTGACTTTGGCGACCGCCGCCGTCCTCTCCTTTACACACACACTCTCTCAGAAAAAAAATGGTCATCTGATCACCATGTTCGTCAAGTCTTCCTGTTTATGGCTGCTGGTAGCAGCTCTGGGCGCAAGCTCTTCGCCACTGTCTGGCCCTACCTCCCAGCCTGTGGCGGTCGGCACAAGTACACCCTCCCTCCTCCCGCATCTGGTAGTAGCTTTGATGGTGAACTGACTTGATTCGTTCCAGGTCCTGCCAGCATCTCAACCTTCATAGATGACTTTGTCAACCAATGGAAGTCCAGCCATCCAGACCTCGATAGCGCCGAGCTTCAGAGGGTCCTGGTATCAGCCGAACAAGCCAAAGTCTCCCTCTTGAGCACGACTTCTGGGGAACTGGAGGAACGCTCACCTCTGAAACGGGACTTGCATCCCACATCGCCAGCGCCGCCCGTGCCACCCTTCGTGCCGCGGCACAGGCGTCAGCTCCAGACGGCGGGCAACTCGACAAGTGAGATATGGGGTGCCAACTCGACCGTCCTGGAAGCCAGGTCGCTTGTCCGCAAGGCCCAGCAGGAGGCCAGCGCCCGAAACAAGGAGCGCTTCGCCAATCCACGCACAAACGCGTACTGGGCCAAGCATGGGTCCGGCGCAGCCGGCTTGCGCGCCCGCGCAGATGATGTCGCTGCCTTTGCCATCAACGAGACCATCGCCGTTGCTGCCGCCATTGTTGCCGAGGCAGATTATGCCCATAATGTCCCCGTGGAGTACCCGCCTCTTCCCGACGACATCAGGCAGCTCAAAGAGCAGATGTTTGGTCCGGCCGGGGCTGACGCCGGGGCTAGCGCTGCTGCGGGCAGCCTCGGCAAGAGGGCTCTGTCGACCTTCTGGATGGAGGACATCAGCCACACGGGCAAGGTCCCCTTCGGCGGTTCCGCCAACGACGGGTACAAGGTGTTCCGCAACGTCAAGGACTACGGCGCCAAGGGCGACGGTAAGACGGACGACACCGAGGCCATCAACAGAGCCATGAGCGATCAGAACCGCTGTGGCAACAACTGCGGCGCCTCCACGGTCAAGCCGGCCATCGTCTACTTTCCCTCGGGCACCTACCTCGTCAGCACGCCCATCATTGCCTACTACAACACTCAGATGATTGGAAACGTGAGTTCGAGAGCCTTGTTGCCCCCGATGAAATGAAACCCTCGGTTTGGATTGGACCGGCATGCTAACCACAACCCGAACTCGGAACGCAGGCCAATGTCCGGCCTATTATCAAGGCGGCCAAGTCTTTTACCGGCCTCAGCGTCATCTCTGTGGATGAGTACACGGGCGGCAATGGAGGCGCGGAGCAGTGGTACATCAACCAGGTGAGTCTCCATTCTAGTCATCTTGGCTGGCAGCTTCTGATGGCAAAGGACAGAACAACTTTCTTCGTCAGCTCCGCAATTTCATAGTGGACGTCCAAGACGCAGACATGGACGACGTTGCCGGTCTCCACTGGCAAGTGGCCCAGGCTACTAGCATCCAGAATGTCGACTTCTACCAGTCCCCGTCTACCGACAAGCACCATATGGGTATCTGTAAGTTCTCCCGGCTTTTGAAAGAAAGAAAAAAAAAAGGGCTAGCTTCCCGCCTTGACTTACACTAGCATAGTCGCAGAAAACGGGAGTGGTGGTTTCATGGGCGATATGACCTTCTTTAATGGCGAGATTGGCATTCGATGTAAGTGGCTACTGGGACGACCAATTACTGGGACCAAACGCTCTAACCCTATATTCACACTACTGACACCCGGTCACAACAGGTGGAAACCAGCAGTTCACGTCGATCAACATGGTCTTCGTCGGCTGCCGCACCGGAATCGACATGCTCTGGGACTGGGGCTGGACCTGGAAGGGTCTTCTGATGAGCACTACCGAAAACGGAATCCGCATGTCCGGGGACTACAGGGGCGGCTCCATCATCGTCATGGACTCGTTCTTGCTGGGCATGAGTAAGGGTATCTCAGTTTCCACGCCCGTCGGGAACACCCCCTCCGAGAAGTTTACTATTACGTTGGACAACGTCGAGGTCTTCGGCGTCGGTAAGGCCGTGGATCACGAAACGGATGGCGCCCAGCT
Source organism: Colletotrichum higginsianum IMI 349063 (assembly GCF_001672515.1). Lineage (NCBI taxonomy): Eukaryota > Fungi > Ascomycota > Sordariomycetes > Glomerellales > Glomerellaceae > Colletotrichum > Colletotrichum higginsianum. The sequence continues at coordinate 3,040,012 of NC_030961.1, read as the reverse complement.
CGAGGGCGGCAGCCGCGTCATCCGATCCTGGGTCGTCGGCAAGGTTTACGACGAGAAGAACCCCAGTGGCACATACCAGAGCGGGCCGCTGTCGGCTCTGCACCCAACGGAAGGCTCGCTCATGAAGGGCGGCGCATACTATAGGCGCCAAAAGCCCCAGTATGAGAACCTTGTCGCCAGCGACTTCATCAATGCCGGCACCCTCGCAAAAGGTGACGGCGTTACGGACGACACTTTTGCTTTATCAATCAATCTCGCGTTAGCAGCTGTCACACGTCGTCCGCTGTACATCCCCTTCGGGTCGTACCTTGTGAAATCCACTCTGCAAGTAAGGCTTTCCTGACTCCCCAACTCCATTCGTTTATATGGTGCTAACTAGCCCCGTTACTCGTCAGATTCCGGTCGGGTCCGTGATCGTAGGCGAGTGTTGGGCCCAAATCGTCGCCAACGGAGAGTCTTACAGCGACGCTGATTCCCCATACACTATGTTGCGGGTCGGGGACTGGGGCGAAAAGGGGAGCGTCGAGATCCAGGATCTCGTCTTCACCACAAAGGGCCCTACACCAGGCGCAGTTCTGATGGAGTGGAACATGGCCGAAGACCTGCAGGGCTCTGCTGCCATGTGGGACTCGCACTTCCGCATCGGCGGAGCGATGGGCACCGGTCTGACTGCTGCCGACTGCCCCAAGCTCACTGGTACTATCAATCCGAAATGCGTTGCCGGGTCCATGTTGCTCCATATGACTGGGGGTTCGTCGGGCTATCTGGAGAATGTGTGGGCGTGGGTGGCGGACCACGACTTTGACAGCGGCCCGGCACAGACCCAGATCGATATCTACGTCGCTCGTGGCATCTTGATCGAAAGCAAGGGCGGCCCTGTCTGGCTCTACGGAACCGCGTCGGAGCATTGCGTCTTTTATCAGTATCTCCTCTTGGGAGCACAGGACGTGTTTATGGGCAACGTAAGTGCCGGCGTTTGGACCAAGTCTTCCAAGCCCTTCCTTCTATCATTAGAGACTCGTAGGCCTAACAAGGATGTCGAACCAGATTCAAACAGAAAGCCCGTACTACCTGCCAAAGCCCAAGGCGCCTGCCCCGTTCACGGACCAGGTCGGGCTCTTCAACGGGGATCCCGACTTCAGCGACTGCCCAGAGTCGGAGCCGCACTGCGCAGCTGCCTGGGCATTGATGATTTCAGGGTCAACCAACGTTCATATCTTTGGCGCGGGGTTGTATAACTGGTTCGATGACTACACGCAGGACTGCATCGACACGCAAACCTGCCAGAAGCATCTCGTCCACGTGGAAGAGAGCGGACAGATCTGGTTCTATAACCTCTATACCATTGGGTCAGCCAACATGATTGACGCAGAGGGGTCCGATCCCATTCCGGCCAAGGACAACATCAACACCAACGAACATCCGTTCACCTCCGTCATTAACGCATGGCTGCTGTCTTCTTCCGGATCGTGAGTCTCACAGCGGCGCCACACTGTCCATTTGTGTCCCACCATGAAGACGGACATCCCAAGTGCTAACTTGTAAACAGCGGAAATGTCGACAACGACCTGGCAGACCAGGTTATCCTGGGCACAATGCTCCCACCTTGCCCATCCAAATACACCACGCTGGAGGATGTCGAAAAGTCCAAGTCGAGCATCCCGCAACACTGTGTCGACAAGTACCTCCTTCAGACGCAGCTCAACACCCTCGGCACTGCCCTTTCTGACTATAACAGCATCTTGAGGGACGGGTACGACGACAAGTTCAAGGCCTATCAAAGGTCAGTCTTGCAACAAGTCCCAGACCAGATCAACAAGTTCATGGAGGGGGCCCAGGCCTCGGGCAACTGGACCTGTACCGAGACTCGGACCGTCATCTGCTGCAGAGGTTGCCAGAATCATGCGGCGTGCACGAACCCCATGTGCGACTTTTCCACCGACTGCAAGCCCGGCACCACCAAGAAGACAACTACCGTCAACTGCCCTGCGTCCATATCAAACAACCTACGCGAGCAGCTGCCGGTCCCCGTCGAGACGACCTACACGCTCAAGAACGAGCAGGGCTTCTGGGAGGGCCTGATGGCCGCGTACGGCATCCCGCAGGACTGGGTCAACATTGGGGAGCGGCTTGCGTACTTTGGAAAGGGCTGCGAAGGCGTCGCAGGCGACAGGACGTCGCCGGACACCTCGACCGAGTGCTTCAAGAAGTCATCCGTCTACTGGCACAACTTCCCGACGATGAAGCCGGGCGCGGCCATGGACGACCCCAAGGACAGCGTCAGCAAGTCTTACGACACGTTCAAGAACATCTACGACCGCGCCACCGTGTCCCTCGGGTTCGCCCAGTGAAACCTGTACGAGGCCAGCTCCACCGACATGCTGGCCACCGCGGCCCTGCCGGCCATGCTCCTGACCGACGCCGTCGACAACATGCGCCAGATCGCCAAGGCGGGCGAGGAGATCATTGAGCGCGAGCGCAAGCAGAACATCCTCTTCTGGCTCAACATGGTCCTCATGATGATCCCCGCGGCCGGACAGGTGGCCAGCAGCCTGGGCCGCGTCGCCATCGCCGTCGCCCTCCGCGTCGTGGGCGAGGCCGCCACCGCCGCCCTGACGCTGTACGAGCTCGTCGACGATCCAAAGAACGCCCTGATGACCATGTTGGGCTTCTTCCTCGGCGGCGGCGTCTCGCGCCAGCCCTTCCGCGAAGCCGCCGCCATCCGCCGCGGCATGCCCAAGTCGCAGTTCGAAAAGCTGCCGCCCAGGATCAGGACGGACCTGGGGCGCATCCAAACCGTTAGGAACGTGTGCCGCGCGCGTTCGTAGTGGAGATGACGACGACTGCCTCCTGGGTGGTATGGTATCTCTTGACATAAAACTCCATCTGTTCTCATTTTGTCTCCTTTCTCTTTTCGTGTACAACAGCCGATGCCGGCTTTAACAAGGTCTCGCCGTTTAGATGATGATTCCGCCTCCAGCACTGCCGGTGTCCGCCATCCGACCTATTGTTAGAACAATCTAATCTTGAATGGCATTTATTTCCGGCCTTCTGGTGTTCGGCCTATTATAATCATAAATAGATAGGAATAGCGTCTAGAATCAGGATTTCCACTACGAAAAGTCATCAGCAGGTCCAAGGCCGTCGCGAGACAGTCATGTTGCAAAAGTCAACAAGCCGACAGGTACCTTTTCAGAGGGGGTCTTCCAGATTAGGCTAGCTTCAGACACCGGCTTGTGTGGGGTATGTACTCTTTGTACTCTTGGTACTTCTTGTGGCTGTCGCGTCTGTGGTGGCTATTGATAACTACTCGGTGGGTGGACCTTAACTGATTCACCACCAAAGATCTGTTAGATCCTTCCTCGTAGTCCTTGATGGTACCGATGTATCTTTTGAGGATGTCTTTCGGTTTCAACGAAAGAAGCATACTAAGCTTAACATAGAGCAACGTGATTGTGTATGGATTAAATATTGTGCATGATAAGTGATCGACCAGTCTGCCTTACCCCGCATTCTCAGCCTCAGTCGAGAGCTGAGATAGCCTGATATTCTGCTCTGATAATGTTGATGCCATTCACGCTAACAAGGCATCCGACGATCGAGATTTCTTTGCCAGAACAGAAACTTGGATGCCCCTGGCAATACTCTACAATGCGGCTGTTACAACGCGACAACGCCAATAACTACACCCTCACGGCCGACCTGCGCGCTGACGATGCTCCTCCATACGCAATCCTTTCCCACACCTGGGGCGCTGATGAGGTCGTCCACGAAGATGTCGAAAAGAACTTGAATGACTGGCAACGGAAATCTGGCTACGATAAGATCAGATTCTGCGCCGATCAGGCCAAGAGACATGGCCTGCAGCATTTCTGGGTAGACACCTGTTGTATTGACAAATCCGATGCTGTCGAATTTCAGACTGCAATCAATAGCATGTTCAAGTGGTACCGTGGCGCGAAACGATGCTATGTTTACTTGTCCGACGTTTCCTGTCCTTCTATTTCTGATCCGCCGCCAGGCATCACGACGTGTGAGGCTGCGTTGCGAGGCAGTCGCTGGTTCACACGAGGCTGGACACTTCAAGAGCTCATCGCCCCTCAACTCGTCGAGTTCTACTCCAAGGAAGGGGCCTTCTTGGGCGACAAGAGGTCGCTGGAGGCGATCATACGCGACGTGACGGGGATTCCAGCTAGGGCTTTGCGTAACACACCATTGTCTAGCTTTACGATCTCGGAACGAGAGGCGTGGGCACGCAACCGGGAAACAAAGCATGAGGAAGATATGGTGTAATCGTTACTTGGATTGTTCGATGTTCATATGCCACCAGAGACGACATGTTTGCGGCCCCCGAGACATCATTTTCGCTAGTGAACAGAGAGTTTCTCGGTAAAGCCAAAACGGCTGCTGCGCTGGCCATTATATACTGGCGAGTCTCGCGATCTCACACAGCTCATCAACATGACACCTGACGTCGATTGCTCGGGATATCTCCGCTGGCTGTCGTTCTGTTGACCAGCACGCTGGCCGCAGTCCCTAGATCGGAGGCCCAGAACACAACCTGCACCGGCGTCCGCTTCTTAAACTTTCGGTTAGAGGATACGGCGGACTGGCGAAAAGGGGGAAAGACCGAGGACCTGAGCCAGATGTCCCTGAGCTACTGGAACAACACAAGCAGCAACAAATCTGACCCGTACTTCTTTGACTACCACACGGCGCCGAGGGAGAACGTCGCGTAGTTCCTGCACGTGAGCACCCACCTGCAACGACCGATCGTGGGCCAGGAAAACGCCATTGAGGCCTGCGAGCGAGGCTGGAACTGCACCGTCGAGATCGACTTCGTGGGTCTCGCGTACAAATGGACCGAAGTCGGACGAGGGACGAGGAGGAACTTTCGTCCTGAATTAAAGCTCGGAGACCATGGCGCCTCCGTTTTCCATGGACGAACTTGCTCCGACCGACAACTACACGCACATCGCGCAAACGCTTCTCGGGGAATACGCGTTTCCCCAGACGGCCCGGATGAAGAAAAGGGGGGATCCCCTTGATGGAGCCGTCATATCCTAAGCACCTCGGGGCCTTTCGGACGGAACCGATCATCGGCATCGGCTACTCCGAGCTGGCCGACGCCTTCACGCCAGTGTATCTCAACAGCAGCGAGCCCGTCCACAACCATCAAGCCTTCACCCCGGTCCTCGTCGCACGTGAGCACTACGAGGCCTACTACACCGCGGAGATCGTCTAAAAGGACGGGATGCAGCTGCCCACCATCAAAAGCCGCGAGTTCCTGGGGCCCCGTCATGGACACCTGGTACGGCGTCATCTACGCCAACACTCAAAAATACAACATGACCAGTGGTCGAAAGACAAAACAGTGAAATCGTGGACTTGGCATCAACATGTGATCAGGTCCATGACTGAAAGAGTGTATGTATTTCTGCAAATACGCATCTGCCGGTAACTCCAAAGTAGTAAATAGGGACAGAACGAACCCCAGAGGAGCCCTCGAAATCACAACAACAAACCAAAGCAAACCATCGTATTCCGGAGTCCAACCCCACGACTACTCCTTCCGGCCTCCGCAACCCCCCCTTAAGTGCAGTGGATGATGTAGCAGTTCGCCCCCCACAGCATGCACGCCTGGACCGGCGCGCCTATCGGGCAGCCCGTCTCGATGCACGTCTGATAGTTGTCCGAGTTCTTGCAATCGCGCTGCGAGATGGCGTTCTCTTTTCCTCCAGACAAGCACATCGCGGCCAAGTTAGCTCGTCCGAACCGGGTACAATGGAGAAGGGGGAGAGGAGGGGAACCGAGACAACGCGTGACGTACCGGCAATGGGCTCCGCCGGGGCGGCGACGGCGCCGGCTGCGATCACAACAAGAGCTGTTACGATGGCGGTGAAACGCATTTTGACTGCAGGATCTTTCTGGTCTTGGTTTATGGGTAGTTCTCTGGACGCTGGTTTGAGGGGGGGGTTGTTGGTTTGTGTTTATGTGTTTGTGTGTTTGTGTGTGTTATGATGAGAGTGATCAGATCGGTTGATGAGAAGGCAAGTGAGAGGCCACCGAACCGAGGAAAATGACTGCTTCTTATACAACCCTCGGCGCTCACGCTCATCGACACGTCCAGCCATCGTTCGGAATAGCAATCCTCGCATCTCGATCCTGATGGCCTCCGTTACGTCACATCATACTGGGCGAAGGATAGAACAGCGACACATCCCCCGCCTCTCTCTCTCTCAGCCCCAGAGCCTTTGCCCGAGGCAAACTCGATAGACACTTTCCTGCATCGCGAGTCTCTCCAGCTGTCTCCAACGAGGCATCGGTACACGTAATTGCTCTTTTCGGAATACGAAAGAGCGGAATTCGGGATGTCTTGGTTTTTTCGGGAGGATCTGAATCAAGCACTTTTGTTCACCAACAGGCGTTGAGAAGTAAGACAGTAAGTACATCAACGTCCAAGTTCCTATTCGGGGCAAAGATCTCTATCGTTGCCTTGGCAGAATGCGTACGTCCCGCCAAGTTGAACGCCCTTGACGTAGGTCGCTGCCCAGTGATTTTCTCACATCAGCCGTAGGAATTTAGAGCCGTAGTCAAAAAAGCGAAGCAAGGTTGATTAACAATTACCAAATGAGGAACCTCGAGCTCCCTAGGTAGACTTTTGGCCCTTTCCTCAAGAGACATACGATTGTAGTTGATCATGGCTTCTGAAGGGTCGTACGCAAAGGAAAGGGTGGCTGGCTGTCATGTTTGCCGTACAAGTTGTAAAGGGGAGAGATGTCAATTCAAGTTTCTTCATTCTTCTAGTCTCGGTGGGAAGACATGCGTCTGCGAATTGCGTGCAAACACGTTATTCAACCTTTGTTCGTGCATCGTGACGGAGTCCGAGTCGACAAACTTATCGCTGCCTCTGCACACTAACCTCGGCCGTAGCCAGAATACCCACTTCCACGCCAGCCATGCTCATATACCCTCAAATCCTCCTCTTGATGTTGCTTATAATCGACCAAAACAAGACGCCCAAAAACACCCAGTCCCATGCCCCAATCGACAGGTGTAAGCTCCTGCGCGACCCTAACCTGTACAAAAAGTCCGCATTTCGCGACGTTGATCCAATCCCAAGTCCCTTTTTTTTTCTCTGTCGCAGCGATCCACCAAACCTTTGGTGGGCCGCGGTGTCTAACCGCGCGCGCAACATCGCAGGAATCGTCGAACTGTTGTCGTAAATAAAAGAAAATGGGCCGAAGAGAAGAAAAGTCAGGGTGCTCCTGACTTGTAACAAAAAGGTAAATAGAACGTGGCAGTGAGCCAACTAAATGCTCCAAATAATTTTATAAATCGAACAACGCCAAACCATCAAATGCGCTCAACGAAGCGTGTTAAAATCCATCTCCGTGGCTATGCCGGATAGACCCGGGATGTCGGAGTTTGCCCGTTGCAGAGCATGGAAATCGCCCACGGTGCGTGGTATCGGCTGTTGCTGGATGGCGAAACTGCTGCTAGTGCGCTGCGGCTGCTGCCGGGGTATGGAGTTCATCAGGTTATTCCCACCCGGACCCATGGGATGTGATGTCGGAATCGAGCCCGATCCCAGGCCTTGCTGCCCTTGGATCGACGGTGAATTGATGTTGCCTTGCTGTATGTTGTGAGGGTGATGCTGACTCATGCCGGGCTGCATCTGCTGCTGCGGCGTCATGCATTGGTTCTGCATCAAGTGATGCGACTGCTGCTGGCGTTGATGCTGAGTGTTGATGGTGCTTGATCCATTCATCGCCGATCCGTTTTGGCCCATCGGGCTCATTACCATATCGGGCATCGGAGTGCACCCATAGTCGTTCATTCCGTTGTGGGGATACTCCATTGGTGGAGACATAATGGCGGGTGAACTAGCAAAAGGCGAGTTGATATCCGCAGCAGTCACCGGAGGGACGGACGGTGCACCCGTGGACGAGGCAGCGACGGTGTTGGTCTCGCTGCTGCTGCTGGTGACGTCCGACATGTTGTACTTCTTTTCGTAGTCGGCGGAAGGAAACTTGCGCTCGTACTCGGTGTCCATCTGCATCTGCATCTGAGGAGGCGGCTGAGCCATGCCCGCATTGCCAAAACCATCGAAAATATCGATGTTGCCCAGGTTCGAGTTTTCGGGAGCGTTCTGCAGCATGGGATTGGTCAGGCGAGGCATGATCTCGGCAACCTTGCTCAGGAGCAGGGGCAAGAAGCGGTGGTCGCCGTGACGGAGGACGGCGACAATGTTGAGCGTCTGGTTGAGCTGCTCGCGAGGACCGACAGTGAAGGGGTCGCGGGCTGCGGGTTGCACGGCGAGGAAATCGGTCATGTTGCAGCTAATCTCGAACAGCTTTTCAATCTGCAGGACTTTGGTCAGCCAGGTGCAGGCAAAAACGGCCTGTGGCAGAACAACTTACCAAACCGGATCCCATCAACTCCATGCCTTGTCCAGGGAAGTGAGATGCCAAGGTCATCAAGAGCTCGCGGGACAGATCAACGGGGTAGTTGAAGTTCATGCTCTCCTCGTTCTGCGAGTTCATGTTGCCGTGTGTCAACTGCCAGACGGTGCTCTTGAGCCACTGCTGGTTCGTGCGCAGGTCTGACAGCTGGCCATCTTGGCAGAGATATGTAGGCAGGACCTCGTTCAACTGTTTCTGGAGGGTCGCAACGTAGAGGTTGCTCCGGGTCTTGTTCCAGACGGTGGTGAAGGCGTCGTCAAAGGGGCGGAATAGGTTGACGAGCATGATGAAGCTGTTGAGCTGATGGCTGAGGGGGTCGCTCGGGTCGTCGGCGGAGTTGGGGGGGTTGATGGAGGCCTGCAGTGTCAAAGGTCGCTGGCGCTGAATGGCGTGGGCCCTGCACGATTTTCCATTTAGCACACGAAGCACGGGAACGGGGTTGAGAGGGGGGAGCTCTTGTTACCTTTCCATGATGTAGAACAGCCAGTAAAGGCGCCTCCTGCGAGACGATTCGGCGTTGTCCCATTGTGGACCGTGATATGTCTCTTCCTTGATCATGCCGTTGAGGTGCATCATGGTTGCAGCCTCCCGGAGATGAAACCAAGCCTTGTCGTGGAGTTCGAGGCCGTGGTAGCATCCGTAGACGAAGAAGTTGGTGGCGAGGGTGTTGAAAGTCATACTTTCCAGGTAATCGTATCCTTTGCGCACCTGCAAAGTCTCGTCCAAGAGCAGCTGACTCGCGACGATGGTGGCGCCGGGCATTACATCGAGGTTGTAGGGGTCGCCCGGGGGCATCGACATGCCGGGCTGGAGCATCATGAAAGCGCATAGCGAGGTCATGAGGCAGTAGGTATCGCGGTTCTGCTCCATGTAGGGGAGTTGGAGGTCGATCTGGCGGCGGTCGAGGATGGGCATCTTCTCGTAGAGGTTTGCGAAGTAGAACTCGAGGCATTCCTTGACAAGATCGGCCGAGAGCAGGCCGGGGGTCGGGGCGAGGGCCGCGGGGCCAGGAGGGTTCGGGATTCCGTTCATGCGGTTCTGGACCCTGGCGGACAGGCTGGTCTGTCGCTGCGTTTCCCTCAGTTCGCTAATGACTTTTGCGCGTGAGCCCTTGGGGCCCTTCTTCTGTGGGATCGCATTGTAGGTGCAGGAGAGCTGAGCCGTGTGGCAGTTGCGGCACGGGTTGACGCCGTCGCACTTGACCTTGCGACGATGGCAGGCGTCACAGGCCCGCTTGACGGCCTGTGTCATGTTGGCGACGTGTGGTGAAGACGTCGTGGCGGTTTGTGGGGGGGAAGGGTGGGAAGGGTTCGTGTCGTCGATGGTCACTCCCGAGACGGTGGGTGAGAAGATGCTATTCCGAGCGAGAGCGGCGGCGGAGCGACGTGGGCGTTGGCATCGACAAAGGACGAAAGGCCGAACAGGCGGTTTGAGTTTTGCGGGGAATCAAGATTGATAAGGGAGGTGGTAGAGGTTCTTGGAGGGTATTCGTGGAGAGCGACGCGAGGGATGGAGAGGGTATTCGGCCCTTTCGGACTTTCTGTATGCAGTCGCTGGGAAGGAAACGCGGGGGAGGATGGTGCCAAAATCCGGGGCAGCGACGCCCGTTGCGACCTTTTCGGTTCGTCCGTGCAGAAGGGCGATCGCTTAGGAAAAGTCTGCCCAATTATCGGATGCTGGACGACGATGTTGTCGAGTCACCTCGAAAGCCCAAAAAAGTCCCAGGTGGTGAATTTTCGACGAGGGGACCGGATGGGTTTCTCGGTGAGGGTCGGTGGAGGTGGAGGAGTTGCGAGTAGGAGGACGTGTGAGAGAGTGAGTTGTGTGTATGTGGGCGGAAGAGAGGGAAAGTGGAAGAGGTGGACTGGGACGGAGGGAAATGGGAAGGAAAAAAGATGGACAGGATGGGAACAACAGGACAGACAGGGCAGCAGGGGCAGGGGTCATGGATGAGTATGAGTAAAGTGGAGCGGCAGAGTGTGAGAGAGACAGAGAGGGACATCCAAAGGACACTGTCCTTTGTAGCGAGATAGGTACCTAGTAGGTAGGTAGGTAGGTCTGTACCTGTAGGCTAAGCGACAACGCAGCAGCACAGCAAGTCGTGGGATTGGAAGGAGGAAGGCTCCTTCACTGGTTGTTTGGAAGCCTTGGCCATTCCCCGCTAGGCTGCTTATAGATAGGGCGCTAGTGTATATCGGGCATAGTGTGTGGCTCCAGGCGCACAGACGGCAAAAGAGGAGGAAGGAGAGGCAAGACAAGGCAATGAAAATCAGAATATACTGTGCGGGCACACGGTGACCAAGGCGGTGATAAACCACAAGAAACCAGGCAGGTCGAGGAGCACCTTCTCCTGTGCTAGGGCTGGAATGATTCCCTACAGTGACATGCCATCGCAGTCTTACTGTGGGAGTGTGCGGTGTGCCTCGTCTCCCCGATTTGGTTCCATCTTTCTTACTCTCACCTCACCTCACCTCACCTCACGCTCAACATTCGAGGCATCTATCCATCCACCCACAACCATCCATCCCACCTCCACTTTTTCGAGATTTTCTTTCTTCAAATTTGCTCCGTCAATGCAAGCAGCAGCCGATGGGATGGGATGGGTCCTGCAATCCGTGACAATACTAGAACTGGCTGCTTGGCCAGTTCACTATGCTATACCTGTATAGTAGAGTCTAGTGTCTGTCTACCTTGGGTACGGATGCTGAGTAGTTGCCCTGTATTGTTGCAAACTTGCGCCGCCTCCAGTGGGTTACTCCAGTGGGTTGGTTGGCCGGCTTAACGCCTTCGGGGGCTGGGCAATGGCAAGCAGCATCAAGATCAAGGCCGCCAGGAGCCCAGGACACGCAAACACGGAAGACGCCGCCTGCAACGTCGCACCGCCATTGTACCTTTGTATGGATGTACCTCACTCAGTCCGCAGCTCGGAACTCAGAGCACTCGCCCTCCTCCCTGACAAACACGCTGCTGACCTTGCAACATACTCGGACTCCTGCAAAGTCCGCTGCTGGAAGCCGAGGCGGCTTTTTGTTTTGTTTTTTGTTTTGTTTTTGTGCTCTTTCGCGCGGTACCCGACTGAGTGAGGATCTGTACGTTCCACACGCAATCGCCCAAGTCGATCCCACAGGTTGGGTTTCCCATTCGCCTCACTTTGGCAACTTTGCTCCGTTTCTCCTTTGTACGCATGTCCAGTCTTTCTCCGGCGACAGCCTATACTGATATACCATGTATACACTATGACACGACATTGACGGCTGACTGGGCTTGGGGGGGATTGGCCATCTCGGCAGGCCACCTCGGCTGGCTGTCTCGTGACGACGCCGACACCGCCGCCGCCGCCGCCCCCCTCATGTCCTCGCCCACTGTCCTATCGACTGGTCATCGCGGCAACACGAGCGCCTGACGAATGCCCCGGTGCGCCACGCCGTGTCTTTGTTTTATTGGGGCCATTGGCGGACGCTGTGCCGGGCCATTCATTGTCTGCTCTGCTCTGCTCTGCTCTGCTCTCTGAGCCTCGGCGTCGGCATTTGTGTCTCAACTCTGCCACGATCCATCTGCTTGCGTCGAGCCCCCCCCCCCGCCGTGATGTTGCTAACAATCCCCGTGTTCCACTCAAATCTCCTGTGCAGCGTCGTTGCTTCCTCTTGATCCTTGGCGCTCGTCTTGCTGAGACCGTGATGCTCGAAAAATAGAGCCATACGAAACGGCTGTGCCAGGGACATCCCTTGCTGTGCGTACCCCCGACAGCCACAAACACGGCGCACTGATGGGGTGGGGCCCATGGGGATCAACTGCTCCTCCTCCTCCTCTTCTTCCTACGCGCTATGTACTCCTCCTCTGTACCGTCAAGCTGAGAGCAGTCGGTCAGTGATGATGGATCCTCCTTCTGGGTCCTGGGAGGGAATCGACAACGCTCCTCAAAAGCCCCTCTCGACGCTGGCCGTCTCGTCTCCCGATGGGGCTCGGATCAACTGCGCCCATTATTCTCGAGGCCGCTAATTTCCAGTAGTTCAGCAAAAGCATGAACTCTGTTGGTCTCGACAACATGGTGATCGTCCGACAATTGAGATGATTGGAGGGGGCACCGTCTCCGAGCGGCAACGTGCGCTGCGTCTGTTCCCATAACAAACACGCTGTAGGTAATTTACGACTCCAGTCAGTCACTCGACGGCAATGGCAACAGAAGAAGCCGTAACACAGGATGGGGCTTTTCCCACGCAACCAACAGCCAACCGACAATCAACAACCAAACATTCGATGGGAGGCAGTTTCCATCTACTATGTAGTTCGAACCATACAAGACAGTGGCTGTTGCCAAGTCCAAACGACAACTTTTCCCCCTTCCTATGATGAAGATGCGGCAGGCCTGGCGATCTTGAATCTGGCGAGCAATCTCACTTTGCGTCCCCCCGCCCCCCCGAGAGACTTCCAAAGACTTTCGCTCGCCCACCATCACCAATCACCCCTGAGCCTGTCATCCCCAGATCGCCCTAAGCAGCAACGACAACACAGCAGGAGAGGCTTCCAAAAAGGCTTCCACAAAGCTTCCACTCGCTTCAGTCGACCTATCATTTCGCGGCCCGCGGGTGACTGCACACACCAGGCCGGCTCACCACCCCCTCCCTCCTTCGCCGCTGCTGCTCGCAGCTAGCAGACTGGACTGTCCGGGCGATCAGTGTGGTCTGACGGACCAGGGCGCTGGTCGTGCACGCTCGAACCCTGCTGCCAGCCTGCTCAGCCGTCGGTCGACCTGTCACAGCTTACCGGGCAAGGCAGGCTAGGTCAGGCCAGGTTCACGTCAGCAAACCGCTGCAGAACCGACATATCTCCCAGACTTCGATACGATGTCTCGACAGAGTCGCCAGTCGGCACTGATGTCGTGTGCCCACATCAAACGTTCAGCAAATTCCGTTCAACGGTGTAGCGGCATCTGCCTCCTCGGCAGTCTCCCGCTTGTAGGCCCGTGGCGGAGGCCGGCGAGGCGGCGGTACGAGGCGATAAACTTAGCTGCCGCCGCCGCCTCAGCAGCCATGGACGCAAACGTGCAGCAACTAACTCGACAGCGCTGCACTGCCTCTGGGTGCCACGACTGCCAACGCCCTGCCCAAGCCCACGAGAACTGCTGTCGTACCGGCCCACCCGTGGCCGATGAATGAGATGGAAGGGGGCACTTGTCATCATGTCAGCAGCCGGATCAAGCGCATACGAATCCTCTTATGTCCGCCACTGCAGCATCGGGTCATGCAGCGCAGCCGTTCTCGTTGGCATGTTACATTGTGATTTGTACTGTCCGTCCCCTTTGGATAAACATCGGCAGGGCTGAAGAAGAATCTGTTCACGCCCCTTGCTTGTCCTAGCCCTCGTGGCACCGGAGCCGATGAAGCCCGCAGCAGTGATCCTTCTTCTCTGTCGAAATGGAGTCTTCAAAGTAGGATATCACCGACACCACAGAGCTCCCGCGTTCGACGGGCGATCCGAGCAACCGAGGAGGACCTTGCTCCGATCGTTGTCGATGACAGCGCCAAGGGAAACGGTCAGCAGTAGCAAGTAGCAGCAGCAGCAGCAACAACAACAACACCACTACCACCACCACCCCCGCTTCCATCACCAAATACCGAACGACGAACCAGCGCTCGAGCAAAGCGCCCACCAACCCTCGAGGGAAAAGCAAGGCAATGCCAGTCATGCAAGTTCTGCGTGCTGTGTCTCAACTCTCAGCCCACCACTTGCTTTCCACCTCCACAAGGCCTAGGCCGCTTTGGATCTAGCACCAGCGGTCGGTCCGATAAGGCATGCACCCGTTTTCTTCAGCGCATCGCCAGTCTTGTCTACCTTACCTTACTTGTACGTACAGGCCCTCCAAGGATCCGTACCTCCTCCTGCCTCGGCTTTGTGTTCTGAACAGGACACAGCTGCATGCAAGGCTGACACGGGAGGCACAGGTGTTTTTGACACCACCGGCCGAAGGGGGAACAAATCCATCGTGCCTGGGGCTAAGTAGGTGCCGTCGATGAGGCGACGGGACGTGCGGCTGGGCATCCATCGCGCTCGGTGCTGTGTCCATCTGTGGAAAAATGCCACCTGTGACGTCGTCCATGAACTGTCATTGAGTTTGCGGTCGCAGCAGCCACAACAGTGCACGTCACCACCAAACGGTACGGTTAGACTTTCACCTCATCTCTCAACAACGGTTTCAAACGACATGGCTGTGTCCTGTACATCGTACTGTGCAGCCTCGTCGGCAATCACCACAAGTCCAACAGGGCTGAAACACCAGGGGTCGATTGCCGATCAGTTGCCGCCGCCGTCAGCAGCGAGCGCATACTGCGTTGTGGTCTTGTTGTTGGTCGCGAAACGTGCACAGCGGCAACACCGAGACATCCGTCCTGATCTGTTACGCGGCAGGTTGTGTGACAGCTACAGTTGCCGGTGAGCCGCTGGGCAAACATAGCAACTCTGGGTAGTATTGGATAGATGGAATCATGTATACGATTAGATGAGCCAACCCAAACAAACGCCCTTCCCATTCCCTGCCCCAAGAACGCCATTCATTTCGAAAAGAAGCCGCACCCCCCTTCCCCCGTAATTTACCATTGCTCCGAATCCTACCATACATAATACATACACAGGACAAAAGACGCAATATCCGCAGCATCCTCCCCCCCCCATCCTACACAACACACGCCACCCCCGGCCCTCCGAGGCTCACAGCTCCTCCGAGCCGGGGCAGTTGCCCTTGCACTTCTTGGGCGGATACCTGACCTCGGGAGCGCAGTTGTTCGCGTCCCCATGGTCGCCGAGGCCGCCGGCCGGGACGAACTGGCCCGTCTGCAGGCTGCCCTGGAGGAAGTAGCTGTACCACGCCTCGTGAAGCACGTCGCGGCCGCGGCCCTGGCAGCGCAGCACGACGCGGCCGCCGCTCAGCTCCTCGAGCGTCCTGCGGACGTCGGCGAGCGGGTAGCGCCTCGAGTGCGAGGGCGCGATGCCCGCGCGCTCGAGGGCCGTGAAGGTGTCGAGCTGGCGGAAGAGGGAGAAGGCGCGGGTGAAGTAGTCGACGACCTCGACGCCCGGCGCGTAGGCGTCGGCGTAGCAGGACGCCGAGAGCGTGTTTATGCAGCTTGCGTGCTTGTTGTACTCGTGGGCCCACAGATGGTTGTTGGTGCCGCTGGCCAAAGTGTTAGTGTGGGGAGTTGGGCTTTTTTTTTTTTTTTTTTCAGGCGGCCGGACGTCCGCGGCTTGCCGGCCGGGAGATGCGAAGGTGTAATAGGAAAAGGGGAGGAATAAACGGAAATGAGGGAGGGGGCTGAGGGGGAAAAGAGGGATGGCCGGCGACTCACTATGCAGCGACCCAATACCTCTCCATGGAGGCCAGGAGGTCACCCTGGCCGTAGTGCTGGAGGATGTCGGTGATGTTGTTGAAGTGCGGCGTCATGCCGCAGTACGCCTTGTAGCTCCCATCGCAGAGGTCGGGCCTGCGGCGGACGTGTCAGCGATGTCTTCCATCTCGGCGAAGAATCCGATGCTCTCCCGCAAAACCAGTACCGCACTCCTCCCGATAGATAGCGCTACCCTGCCCCTCGGGGGAAACCAGGGGGGGAGGAAAAGCGTCTAACAAGAAGAGGGATATAAAAAAAAGAAGAAAAAAACTCACCACAACCCGTGGACGGTCCAGTCCTCTTCGGCGCCGCCTGCGTGCACGGTATCGTCCCAGAACTGCGTGAGGAGCAGGCGGCCGGAGGGGGCGACGAAGCAGCAGGCGTCGTTGACGGGGCCCGTAGCGTTGTGGCAGCTCAGCGGGCCGTCGATCGGGCACGAGGGAGCGCCAGAGAGGGGCTCGTAGGGGGTGACTGCGATGCCGTTGGCGTTGGCGTTGGCGTCGGCGGCGGTGATGTCGTGGGAGGAGGGGGAGGTGAAGGGCGTCTGGGATGTCGGTAGGATGGTCGTGATACGGGCCAGGAGAGCGCGGAGGGAGGGCGCCATCGTGGGCGGCTTCGGTGCGAGATGCTGTGGGTGCGTTCCGTTATGGCCTGAAGGTAGAGATGAAAATAGGAGGCTGGCGACGGTGTCAGAGTGCGGATAGGGATGTTGATGGGCTTGTTCGTCGAGGTCGTCGGCGGATGTTGTGAGTGGACGAGGGAAGCTTGGGTGTTGGAGGCGGAGCTATCTATGTCTGGAGGGGGATTCTGCCGTGTCGTGTGGGGGCTGCAGTGCGGACCCTTCCGGGGGCCGGCACGGGGGCTCGGAAGGTTCACCGCCTTGACGGGAGAAGGTTTGATTGGATAGTGGCTCCAGGGGCTGTCTTTTAGCATCGCGGGGGGTTGTGCTGTGGGTCGGTGACATGCTGCCATTTTGGCACGACACCGTCAGCGTGGAACAAGTCATGGGTATTGGGCTACCCTGTATCATGTCCGATGGGTTCTGGCTTTTCTGCATCTTTTTGGCTTGGGAGTTGTAGGAAATAGAGAGAGATAGAGAGATGAATGTGCTGGAGAGACACCTAGTTGGGTACGTAAAGCTGCTGGGTGAAAGTACTGTGCTCAGGACCCATTGACCTGCGACTTCGCGTTTCGATGTCAGCCAGACCTACAAGACCATGGCAACTAACCAAACCAGCATTCTTTTCAGGCTGTAATGTAGACTATTCATTGCGGGCCCTGTCACCGTTCATCGAAGCCCGACTCGGCAATTCTCTTGCGCGGGCTTGCTGCTAACGGGTGCCCAGAGTTTTGTTTCTACAAGAGAGAATACTATGTAACTCGCACTTCCGCAACTCATCTACTGTCTACGTGGAGTACAAGCAACTAAATGTCTCGAGCTGGAGGTAGACACAGTGCTCTATAGCAGCAATGGATTGAAAAGATGGAAGTCGACTACAACCAAGTACAGCTATCCACCCATGTCTGGTAGGGTAGGCCAGAACAGGCCCTGCCTAGGAGCGCATCTGGCTCAGACACACACACCCCGGTTAAGGTCAAGCTTTTTGCAATCGCAGTGCATGAGGCAACCAAGAGTTTCTATGCCAAGGCCATGCTCTCTCTTCCTGGAAAGCCCACAGCATAGCCATCAATATCACTGCACAACAAAGGATTGTTGCAATAAACGCGACCTCCCTCCCCCTTTCCTTGTTCGCCACGCATGCAAGAGCAGCAATTCTTTTCACGCTCCTTGACACCTTTATCCTTCCTCCCCAATAGGCCTCTGAGACAGAATCTACTGTCTATCCTGCAGCACTCACTCAAGCATCTCACCAAAGCAAGTCCACTCCCTGTCTCGTCCGTTCATCCAACACAACTTGCTCCTTTTATGTTCTCCCTATGTCTGACTCACTTGGACGGCCATGCTCAGCAGATTGCCCAAACCCTTCTTTATCTCTACCTTGCTCCCCCCTTTCCAGTCATTGTCGTCTCCTAATCTTTGGTGCATCTTAGGTCCCAGCTGGATATTCGCTCATGGCTGAAGTGACGAGATTTAAGCTATGCTCAAAGAATCTCAAGCCAGATTTGGATTGCCAGTTTTAAACTCAGCCGCCTGCGTTTGCAACTTGCTGCGTGATCTCCCGGCTTCAAACTGCTATATAAAACTTTCTTCACCTCCCTCTCAGAAGGGGCCCAGAGGATTATCGTCTCAGAAAATTTTGACTTCTGCATTTATTACATCATGTCATCGGACTCGCCCCGATTCGCCGACGTCCGTCTACTCGACGAGCCCTCCAGCACCATGTCCCCGGAAGAAAACGACGACATCGAAGCCCAGATGAGCCATCTCAGCCTGGGCCCCGACAAGCAGCACCTGGACGAGATCCTGAGCAGCCCGCTCCTCACGGTCCCTGTCGTGCAATCCACGCCGCCGCCCCAGTTCGGCCTCTTCGGCGCCAACAGGTCCGGAGATGCTCCGCCGCGGGCCTCCCGTCTCTTCTACAACGTCACATGCCCGTCCAGCGTCTTCATCTGCGGAAGCCAGGGCTCCGGGAAGAGCAACACGCTCGCGTGCCTCCTGGAGAACTGCCTCATCCCGAGCCGGCTGGGCAAGCTGCCGACGCCCCTCACGGGCATCGTCTTCCACTACGACAGCTTCGTGTCCGACTCTGGCGGGCTTCCGTGCGAGGCCGCGTTCCTCGCGTCGAGCAAGGAGGTGTCGGTCAGGGTCCTCTGCGCCCCGACGAACATCCGCACCGTTCAGGTACCACCGCCATCCTTGGAAGATGCAGGTACAAACCATTGCTGACCCATGCACAGGGCATCTACGGCCGCATCCCTGGCGTCAAGGTCGAGCCTCTCATGCTCAGCGACCGGGACCTCAACACTCGCCGCATGCTTGATCTCATGGCGGTCGGGGAAGGGGGCATGCCGCTTTACCTGCACGTGGTGACCCGGATTCTCCGAGACATGCGCATCGACCAGCAGTCCACTGGATCCGGGTTCAGTTATACCACCTTCAAGAAGCACCTTGACGTGGCGGACCTGACCCCGGCGCAACGAGGCCCACTGAGCCAGCGCCTCGACACCTTGGAAAGCTTCATGGCCAAGGGTACAGTCGTCAAGGGCAAGGGGAACGCCGCGGTTGGAAAACCCACCGTTGACTGGCAAGCAAAGGTATGGTCACTTCCTGCTTTCGAACCAGCTCAGGCACGGCTAGCTGACCGACTGTCTCGTAGTCTAGTCAGCTGACGATCGTTGACCTGTCGTGCCCTTGCGTCACGGCGGAGATGGCGTGCTCGCTCTTCAACATCTGCCTCTCTCTCTTCCTCGAGCAGGAATCGGCCATCGGACGCGTCGTCGCGGTCGACGAAGCCCACAAGTACATGAAGGAGTCCAGCGAGAGCCAGGCGCTCACGGCCGCACTCCTCGAGACCATCCGCCTCCAGCGCCACCTCGGCGTGCGCGTCATCATCTCGACCCAGGAGCCCACCGTCTCGACGAAGCTCCTTGATCTTTGCTCCATGACGGTGGTCCACCGCTTCACGTCCCCAGACTGGCTCCGCACGCTCCGCAGCCACCTGGCGGGGGTCTCCTCGATGTCCGTCACGGTGTCCGGGCGGGAGGAGACGGAAGACGTGAGGTCCGTCACGGTTGAGGGAAAGGACCCCGTTCTCGAGCTGTTCGCCATGATTGTCGGCCTGCATACCGGAGAGGCTCTCGTCTTCGCCCCGAGCGCGGTCATCGGTCTTGGAGAGGGACGGACGGGCAGGCCGGTTGCGGTTCAGCGGCTGGCTCATCGGTCGTTGCGGGTCCAGGTCCGGTCGAGACTGACTAAAGATGGCGGTCAGACGATCATGGCGTAGAAAAAGGAAAGGTGTGTATCTAGTCGGAGCCGGTACGAGCCTGGATCCGAACTTTAGAGTTGTGAGCGTTAGGTCTTCTTGGAGCATACCCTGAGCAGGCTGTGTGTGCAGTTAGACATCATAGAATCACGTTTGTCTTGGTTGCCATTTCAGAGTCTCTACTTGGCCGGCTTTTGAGTGTCATTGGTTTCGTCAAAGGCAATACTTTCTTCTGTTTTATCAAGCCAAGTCCCGACTCCTCTTGCCAACGATCTCAACTCGGGCTGATTTACACATCGAAGACTAGATTGCCGGTACAAGGTTACAATGTATTTCAATACTCCAAACTCATGTAGCAGCATCCAACTTTGTATGCTATACTCATTCATGGTGGCCCAAGTCCTCGCCTATCAACAAGATAGAAGGCTCAGGCTCGACTTCTGGAAAGTTTTCCGGCCTCGGCAGGTTTTTGAACTTCATGATTTGCTCCGTGATGCCGTTCTCGTGCTGCCACTTCAAGATGGGATCGTGAGCGACGCACTGCCTCTTGATGTTAAAGTCCGGATAAGGGTTCTGTTGCGTCTTCATCCAGTTGTGCGAGATCAAGTCAAGAGACGGGTTGCAAGTGAGCGCCTGCAACAAGATGTCTATGCAATGCTCCAAGTGTGCCTGGTGCCTCTTCGGAGCCATGGAGCTGAGATTCAGATCAGTAAAGGGCTGTCCCCTGAGGGGTGTCGGAGAGGTAACTCACACGTTCTTGTACGAGTCGCCATAGTAGTAGTCCCAATAGGCATACTTGCGCACCGCGTTGAGACAATGTAGCTGGTGCTGCATGTCGATCTCGACGAGATACTTGTCGGGGCCGACCCCCCATTCTTCCGGTATGAACACGGAGATCTTGGGGTCCTTGCCCATCTTTCTGAGAGCATCGCCACTGACGCCAAAGTACTCGATCTTGGCCATGTCGTCCCAAGCCTTGTCAACCTCCTCGCTTGGCGGCCCGCGCCATATGCGTGGTGGCTTGTAGTCGTTGAAAAGCGTTCCTTTTACTTCGATAGTTTCCAGCTTAATGGGCACATCATCTAGGATAGGGCCTGCGGCGATGATCAGTATCAGTGCAAGCGTAGCGGGAGTTGAGCGGAACGAGTTCGTACTGTACGGCGAAACCCGCTTCATCAAGCGAACAGGGTCATTCAGCCATGTCGATGATATGAACAGGATCGCACATGACGCGGCGAAGAAGACGAAATTAAGGGCCGTGATGAGTTTTGACCGGAAGCTCCATTGGTCCCTGAACTGGAGACGTGAACTAGCCAATCTTTTCTTCGAGGCATGTCAGCATATCCTGGTGTTCTCTGGTAAGCTTTTCGTACCTTAGTTGGCAGGTCTTCTGAATAGTCTTGATCCGGTAAGCTTTGGTAAAGGTCCTTCATTTCGTTTGGAAAACAGGGAGACGTTGAAGAATGAACTGGGAAGAGGGGGAGAAGCTAACAGCTATCTTGAAGCACTGGTAGGCTTCTCGGGGGGAATATCGGCGGCGAGTCGTCAATGGAGGCGAAGAATACTCTGCCGACAGTTCCGATATCATGCCAGTTCGCCGGCTTCGATGGTATCCCACCTGCCAGAAACTACCAAGCCTGGGATCTGGAGCACGGTTCCGGGGTGCCCATCGTAATAGTGTCGTCTAGCGGTCCCGTTTTACGTGATGCAGAGTCCTAGTTGAAGGATCTGCCAAGACTCTGAAGGATCCGCCAAGAAAATGACGATTGAGTATAGAGACAGTCTCATTGTGCGACGGTGAGGGGTCGTTTCCTCAGCGGGCGATGACTGGACGCAGTGGGAGGATTGATGCTTACAGGGAGGGGCAGCAGCCGGATTGGCAACTTGTTCTTGGTTGGCGGGTTCGAGACGACCGGGGTCGACACCCTGGCCAAGTGGCGATCAAGAGAGGTTAAAGGAACGGCAAGATAACAGCCAAGAAGCTGGCGATCGACCCCACGGCGGCAAAGCCCGGAACAGCGTGGTACAACGAGCAGATATTGAACCACGGAGCGAGCTGGGCAGCGGCACGGATGCTTGCTGCATTGACTTGTTCAACATCGGGCACGCTTGCCGCATGTCCAGTCAGACATTGCGACGATTCTAGGCTCTGTCGGGGCCAAGGTCTTCCCGGACCTTCTTGATCAGGTTAGGCGATATCCTCCCATGGCTTTGCTGCCAGCCAGTCACGAAGGCGATGTGTGGACTTGTCGACTTCACCTCCCCTTTGAGAGCCTTACAGATGCCTTCTTGGGTATGATCTTGTGATGAAGGATCGGAGCGAAGGATTTCGAGTGTTGCATCGACGGCGTTCGTCTCGAATTATGTGCGATGTGCGTGCGGTGTCGTACAACATGTTGCCAGAGGATGGGGCGCTTGCGTCTTTGATATCGTGAAGCCGCGCAGCCCGGGCGAGGAAGGGAAACAGGCGAGTAGACTCGCGTTCAAGCAAGAAGACATATAAACCCTCTTATGCATGAGACGCAGAATCACATCGAACGACCACCACACCACAGTTGTTCAATATCGTTCGAATACACACAAAAAGTCCCTCCATCCAAAATGCGTACTCAGATTCTCCTTGCCGCCATTGCGGCTTGCGCTTCAGTAGTCAGCGCTGCGCCCGTCGCCGTCGAGGCCTACGGGCCTCCGATCAACCCTCACCTCCCGGACGTCGGCTCCAAGAGAGACATTGTCGAAGCCTACGGCCCCCCGATCAACCCTCATATCCCCGCTGTTGAATCTAAACGTCAGACAACCGAGGCTTATGGTCCTCCTACCAACCCTCACATCATCTCGAAGGATACGGCCGAGGCCTACGGACCTCCCCTGAACCCCCACATCCCCGCCCCCGAGTCGAAGAGGGACGGCGTTGAGGCCTATGGTCCTCCGACAAACCCCCACATCATCGTCAAGAAGGACACAGTGGAGGCTTACGGTCCTCCCACCAACCCGCACATCATCTCCAAGGAATGAAAGATTGAAATGCCGGGGATTTCGCCATATCTTGTGCGAGAGGGGGACTAAAAAGAGAGACTCACTCAATCACCATGAGCGATAGTTGAAGTTGCATCCCGTCAAGCGGCTTTGATGAAGTGGTCACATTCAGGATATCGATACGTTCGTTCCGACGATAATTACAATACAAACCAAGTGAGAATACCATAATGTCAGCTGAAATTGCATTCAGTTTGCACTGGAAGAATGGTATACTACTAGGCCTCATATGTTCCCGTGCTGGCTTTTGGCCATAACTAGAATCACGACAACAATCACACTCGTAACGCAATACTTAACTAATAAGGTTGTGTGTGACACTTGATGAATAGATTCCAGACAAAGCATGACAACGGCAAAAGTATTCCGAAACCGAGAATCGAACTCGGGGCTATGCCTTTCTATTTCGCAGTTCAAGTCTGCGAGATGAGAGGGCATCATGTTGGCCACTACACCATATCGGATGTGTTGTCACTGCCGACCAAGATTTGTGAATATGAATTAAGTGCAACTGATGGTTTAGCCCTACGATCCACGTCTGTCTCCACCCACCCACAATGCCAAACAGATGCTTGGTATCAACTCTGAACTAGGATCAACCCTGACTCAAGTGACAAGCTATGATTTTGGACTGTGTTTCTATTTTGAAGGGCTCTGTCGAATCCGGAATCAACAGACAGATGAGAACTACAAACGAGTTACCTTCCAGATCGGAATAACACCTTGGCGTCCATCCATGCGATTCGCTAGTATCGTTCGCGCTATGACAGCATGAAGGCCGTCTGCGACTGAACTCTAACGGACCGCTGTGAACTCACGGGGAGCCTGGAAGATATTGGATGCGGAGGGGAGATGGGGAATCACATTTGCCTGCCTGCTCTTTCTTCGCAGATACACCTCGAAGCCCGTATTCCGCAAACGCGCAAAAATGGGTGATTTGTTTGAAGAGAATGATGCCCGGTCAATCAGGATCATGGTCGTCGGCGACTCCATGTCCCAAGGCCACGAGGGGGACTTCACATGGCGATACAGGCTCTGGCAGTGGCTCACCCAACAAAAGGTCGACTTCCGGTTCGTCGGCCCATACAAGGGGACGAAGACACCGGAGGAGCCGCGTCCGCCGCAGCCCCCGGCATTGCTAGATGAGCCGCCGACGCAAATCCCCAATGTCCCAATCGACCTTGGCGGCTACGCTGTTGGAATTCACTTCGACTCTCATCATTTCTCGGTCTGGGGTCAACAAGCAACTCAATGCCAAGCTCTGGTGCGAGACCAGGTGGAGCGGTTCAGACCACACTACATGCTAGTCATGCTGGGGTTCAACGACATGGGATGGGGTGTCACAGACGCCGAGGGCACCATCGCCGCCATGCAACAGCTGGTAGAGAGGGCACGCGCCGCGGAGCCGAAGCTCAGGTTCGCCATCGCCGACGTGCCGCAGAGGGTTCCGGTCGACGGAGCAGAGTACTTGGTTCCCATGGTCGACAGGTACAACCGGCTGTTGCGAATGTCAGTCAAGAAGTGGGGGACCAAGGAGTCTCCTATCGAGCTGGCTGGGGTCTCGGACGGCTACGACTGTTCTCGCGGAAGCTACGACGGCTTGCACCCCAACGCGCTTGGGGAGTTCCAGATCGCCAGGGTCTTCTCTCAGAGCCTCGTCCGCGGATACGAGATTGGGACGGATGAGTTGCAAATCCCACGGGAAATCCCTAAACGGCCCACCCCGGTGCCAGCAAACATTGTTGCGAAAGCTGTACCGTACGGAATTGCTGTGACCTGGGACTCGGTCTATGGCGCTCTCGGCTACGACGTGAGAAGTCACGCCGACGACGGTTCCCCGTGGGATGAGTCTCGCACCGCAGTAAGCCGATTCGATTCAATCTGGACCGAGGAAGGGCAGGAATATCAGTATCAAGTTCGGACATACAATGGCGATCATCTTACATCCGACTGGTCAAGAGTGGCGTCAGCAGTTGCGCATCCAAAGACAGCCTCAGGCCCAAGAAGCATCGTCACCAAACCCGACGCACAACAGGTCGCCATCCAGTGGGAAGAGTTACCGGGACAATTAGGCATTGGTCGATACGAGATCATGCTGTCAGACCAGTCGGTTCCGGGATCGTCCTCATCAAGCTTTGGGGTGAAGGGGACAAACACAACGGTGCGAGACTTGATGCCGGGTCACAAATATGGCTTGTCCATCAGCACATGGACAGACGACGGAGGCGGGATCCCGACAGTGGCCCGGAGCTTCGTCGCCGGACGGGGCAAGCCCCCGGTTCCCACTCAACTCCGTGTCGAGACCCGAAACTCCAACGCGGTGCACCTCGAGTGGCAGGGCTCGGACGATGCGGCAGGATACATTGTCTGGGTCCGCAATCGTGCCGAGGATTTGGGCTTCGCAGAGGACGGCGAGACGGAGTCCACGGACCACAGCCTTACATTTCTGATTCTGGGCGCTTGGAACTTCGAGCTCTGTGTCTCTGCATACAACGGTGATCTCGAATCAGAGAGGTCAAGCTGCGTGGTGCCGCCAAGGAGCGACGGGAGCATTGGCTCGGCCGCAGTGCCTCTGAGCTGAGAAAGATTGCGAACAACCAATAGTCGCCTTGCGTTTAGCGCTCATTGGCTAAAGATATGATTGGAAATGCACATGATTCGGAAAAGGCCCAAGGCCGGCGGCCTAAATTGTTGGAGGTGTTTCGTCGGGTTCTACTTGTATTTCGAAGACATCACCAGTGTCAGCTATTCGACGATTCAACAACTAGGCCAGATCAGCTGGCCTTGTCTCGCATCATGACAACCAAAGTCGTACCGATTTCTTTAGAGGACGCTCTCAAGAATGGCTTACGTGCCGGCACGACGACAAAAACAAAGTCTTTCGACTTCTTCGACATGCTCGGCACCGCGGGCTGCCAACTGGACTGTGCAGACTACGCATCGAGACAAAAGCTTTCTCCAGATACTATTAAGCAATCGAGAGCATCGCACGAGGAGATCGTCAGACGCGGAAAGCATAGAGCTGTAAAGCCATTCTCGACGCCGTCCCGAGCCATCATTATGGGAAGCTGTTGCCCTCAACTGTCATTCGATGGACCGTCAGACATAGCGGCACCCTGGAGCTGGCCGCGCCTGATGGCAACGGGTACTACCTGCGGCTTCTCAACCTTGCCGGATCTGTCAACATTTTCCGTCGGTTCCAAACCACGAACGGCTTGGTGGGCGACACAGCCTCGCCTATCAGTTTTCAAAGAGTGCAGAACTGGCTCAGCGACTGCGAGACGGGCCACGAAAAATGCGGCAAAGGCCCCAACACGAAACTCCCAACAAGGCTCGTCGACGTGGCACAACCTGGAGACCGGGCCGGCGTCCGACTAGTTGAGACAACTGCTGGTCAAACCGGCACCTACGTATGCCTCAGCCATTGCTGGGGGAAGATCAGAATCAAGTCCATGACACAGAGGGATAACCTCAAGAGAAGACTCAATCTCATACCGTGGTGCCTGCTCCCGCCGAGCTTCCAGCAAGCGATAGAGATCACGAGGAAACTCGGCATTCGTTATCTCTGGATCGATTCGCTCTGTATCATCCAGGACGACAAGGGCGACTGGGAAAAGGAAGCTGCGCAGATGGTCAACGTCTACCGCAACTCGTACGCGACCATCGCCGTCAGCTGGTCTCACAATTCTCAAGGCGGGTGTTACTCACGGACAATACCTTCGTCCTTCTTCACGATCGCAAACGCCGATGGAGACGACTTCACCATCGGGCTCGGAATCGGTGCCAAGCGAGACAACATGTCAGAATATGACCGGGTCCAAGCGTATCTCCCCCTCTTCAACAGGGCGTGGTGTCTCCAAGAACGTCTCCTTTCGCGCCGGATCATCCACTGCAACTACGGAGAGATGGCCTTCGACTGTGGAAACGGCTACTCCTGCGAGTGTGGAGGGAAACAACACTACAGTTGGCACAACGTCATCGACCTCTCGGGTACATACACGCCTCTCCGTTCCCGTTCAAAGTATCTGGCGCTGCTCAACAACCACGCGACGGCGTCGTCTACCGCCATCGTCACAAAGGACGGCAAGATCGATCCCTACGAGCGGTGGCACCGCGTGGTCAGCGAGTACACGTGCCTCAACCTCACAAAGACGAGCGACATGCTGCCCGCGCTCTCTGGGTTGGCACATGAAACGGCAGAGCTGCTGGACGACAAGTTCCTCGCCGGCCTTTGGAGCAACAATATCGAGCAGGACTTGATGTGGCGCGTCGTCACGGTCGCCGACTGGAGGCACCAGAGGGAGACCATCCTAAAGCGAGGCTGGATAGCTCCGTCCTGGTCGTGGGCCTCGACGGGAAGCGGCTGCAAAGTGGGCTTCCCCGTCTTCCACGGCGCCGAGGTTTTGGACTACAAGACGCCCGGTATAGCCAAGTCCGCCAAGGTAACGTGCCATCCTGCGGGTGCGGATCCGTTCGGGTCCGTCTGCTATGGACTCCTCCGAGTCACGGCGAAGCGGCTGCCCATCCTGATCCAGAGACCATGCTCGCGGTGGGACGTGAAGAGACGATGGACAAACAGGATTTATGGAAGGTTTCTGCTCTACGCTCGCGAGGACCAGCGCGAGTGGCAGGACTGTGTCCCGGCAACCGGAGAGGAACCTCTCGAGTTTGGGCCCGTCAGGTCAGAGCTTTGGGTCGATCCCTCGGTCGAGCGGATGGACCGCTGCTTTGTCCGTAACGACGATCCGGCCGCTCCCCTGGGACCATGCAGGCACTGCGTTTTCCTCCCAGCCGAACTGTTGTACGTCAAGGGGCTCAAGACGGACAAGGGGGCGCTCTCGACCCGCACACGTGATTTCTTCCTGGCTGTCGCTAGAGATGCGACGAGTAGTTACATCCGTGTGGGGATGCTGGAAGTCATCTGTGGCAGCCGGGATGAGAGGAATACATGGTTTGAACGCGTGTGGGAGGCGCTAGTTGTGCCAGAAGCATCAATCACGATCTTCTAGCAGGAGTCACTTTTGGGCAAGAATTCGCTCATCATCTCCCTAGATATCTTGCCAAGGTTCAACACCATTCATGCCAAATCAACTTTGGTCAACCCTTTCTCATGGTTGGAGAAGAGAATGACTAGGGAAAACTCTGGTAAGAAAACAGAGTCTATGCAAACTCGGATTGGATGATCATCGATAGAAAGATGTATGAGATGCGATACTCTATTTTTGATAGTCCGTAACCACGTACTGATGGAGTGGTGTGTTCATTAAAACATGTCCATGATCTATGCCCCCTGTCCCAACTCAGCGTAAGCCATGAAGGAGAGGCATACCGTTGAGCCCATACCGCTTTCTGAGATGTCGAAACACACTCACCATTCACCCTCGATATCTCCCAAGTGCCTAACTTTGATTTGATGGATCGAATATGGGTTCCTGCATGAGGTCCATCATCGCCGTGTTCGAATAGAAGAAATCCTCCAGCTGGGCGGCATTGGTCATCCACATCATGGGATTACCAGGTCGCAAGTTTTCGTCCATGGCATCGACTCCCATACCCGCGATCACAGGGACCGATGGGAGCTCCTGCAGAACTCCGGCATTTTGGTTGAAAGTAATGGGCTGTTGCTGTTGCTGCTGCTGTTGCTGCTGCTGCTGTTGCTGTTGTTGTCTGCCGTCCGCCGCCCCCTTTGGCGGAAATCCCAAGGCCGCCAGGTACGCATCCATCTCGGCACTCGCCTCCGCTTGCCGAGACTGCGGCGTGGAGGCGCGGAATTCGACGAAGCGGAGGGCGACGCTGTAGAGGACCTGGAAGAGGCGGTTCATCTTGCCCGCCGCGTCAGACATGGACGACGTCTCCTGCAGGAACACGACGAAAGAGTGGAGGCGTGCCAGGTCCTCCTTGTCCTGAGTCTCGATCACCTGGCAGAAAAGGACGATGAACGGGATAAAGGGAGAGAATAGCACGGTCCTAAGGACAAGATGGGTCAGCTGGTGAGTTGCCCCCCGGCTGGGCTGGATTGGGCATACCAGTGGATGTAAGTCGAGAAATAGACGTTGGAGGACTTGCGCATGACCGCGACGCATTCCCTGTGTTTCTCAAGCGCGGCTCGTGCAGCCTTGATGCATTCGGGACTGAACGTGGTTGGCGAGCCCTCGACACTCGGTGCGGCCCGATAGACCAGGGTGAGGAGCGATAGACGCAGAACACTGTCCGACGACAGGTAGAACTCTGCAAAGTTCTCTTCTACGGCGTCCTTTGCGTGGACTTGATAGTCGGCCTTCGAGAGTCTCAGCATCAAAGTGTCTAAAGTCACGATAGCCTGGGGCTGCTGCAACTTACACTGATCTCTTGTGTGCGCATTTCAATGTCGTGGAGCGATGACACCAGCTCATGGACCCGCGTCTGCCGGACATGGTACGGCTGGGTCATCGAGTCCGGGCTGTAGAGCTTCTCGTAGATCTGGCCCTGGCATTTCGCCGTTTTGATCCACAGCACAAGGTAGGGCAGAATCGGGTGGTCCTTGGAGCCCTCCACCGAAGGCAGAGGCATGGTGATGTGCCAATCCGGGATCGTCGATGCCCGGCCCAGTCGCAGTGAGAGACTCTTGTCGATATAGTACACGTTCCAGAAGAGGTACTGGTGCCAGTGCATCCCGTTCACCGTCGGCTTCGCGTCGCTCTTTGCGGTTTTGAGGGCTTCAACGCGGTGATATCCGAGGGTCTGGCACAGCTCAGAGGCCTTTGACGCCAGCGTCCAGGCCAGTGACGGCTTTGAGATTTCGACGGCATGAAACGTCTGAACGATGATCAGCTCATCCTACACTTGACGATATTCCAGGTGACAGGTGAGCACCTGCGAAGGATAGCTTGGCTTACACCGAAGAGGAGCGCAACGATCACGTCCGATGACGCCGGCAGATGGAGCGGGAGGTTGACGAGGCTGGTTTCCAGGTTTTCACGGCATGTTCTAGCGACGTTAGACCAATACATTGCAGCCCAAGAATGCCTTGCCTACCTTGCATATTCGAGGTATTCTCTTTTTTCTTCTGCCGGGAGCTGCGCGGCGTAGTCTGTGAAGAGAGAGTGGAGACCACCGTTCACCGCGATGAAGTCAAAGTCCGAGTAGGTGTCCGAGAAGTAGACGTTGAGGCAGAGATCCGGGAAGCGCCGAGTGGGCATGAAGTCGTATATCCAAGCCATTCCCGTGAGTCGTTGGCCTGGACACCAAACGAGGGCCGAGTCAGCAAAGAGCAAAGACACAGTTGGGGTTTGAAAGGCGCAACACAACGATGGAGGGGTCCTCACTCCTGGCGATCCGAATCGTGTTGATGGCCTTCTCTATAGGCGGCAGCTTGAGACCCTGGATGCGAAGCCGGTTGATTGGCTTTGCGAGAGGGTACGTCATCTCCCCCGCGGCAGTCGGCTGCTTCAGAGCGTTGACGATCTGGGAGAGGGCCTCGAGGGTCTCGCCGAGGTCCAGACTCAGATCCTGGAGCGACTCGGTGCTGACGGCCTTCTGCACAAACTCCGTGGCGAACACGGAGTGCGCGGCCAGGGAAGAATCGCCCTCGACAACGGCGCCCTCCCCTTCATCCGACTGATGGGCGTGGCTGGCTAACGTGGCGGGTGTTGATGCGGACGAATGCAGATGGGCAGACGACGCTGATGATGCTGCCGTCGCGCCCTCGACTTGGGGTACGTTCAGGGTGAGGCTGCCGCCGTCGCCGCGGCTCGCACTGGCAGGTGGGTTCACCTTCATGTCTTGCAAGAGGCGGACGACCATCTCCAGGCGGCGATCGATCTGGTCGATCTTCCTTTCACTTTGGGGTCGATGTTAGCGAGAGACAGGCCACCGTCTGCCAGCATCGCCCAGCGGCTCGATACCGAGTCGATGGGGCCGGACTGTGATCCGGAGGCTGAATGAAGAAGACACAAAACGTACTACTGTGGGGTGATGAGGATTCTCGTTCGCTTCTCCTTTGGTCGGTTGTCCGCATGGGTACACTCTATCTTGGCATGTGTGCAATACGAACAGGGCGATTCTCTGTTACAGCGAATCTGGAAACCAGTCAGCGACCATCGCTGTCAATCCCACTGGGTTCGGCTTGGAGTCGGTAACAAGCCATCCTTCGTGTGGCTTGATTCGGATTAGAGATGTTTGGCACCTCGGGAGGCGCCCCATGCCTCCCGCGGGCAGCGCGGTGAGCAGTACCTTTCGAGCACGACAAGCATCGCACTAACAGCAGTCCAGGTCAGTACGTTGTCTTCCAAGCCCACAAAAGACGTTACCTACAGCTCTGCGAATGGTCGTTTGGAGGTTCGCCGAGGACGCATCGGGCGTACCTTCAGGGGCGTCGTCCTCGTGCCCACTGCCGTCCAAGTGGCTGTCTTCATCCATCATTCGCTAAGCGACAAGTCTGTGACAAGGGGGGGAGGATGTTCCTGTAGCGCCGTGACGCTGGAAGCCAAAACACAACTCGACAGCGGGGGGTGCGGGATCCGGTCAACGTCCGGAAAGCAGCGAGGAATGAGATGTATGTCGGAGGAGGGGGAGATCGGGTCCCGAAATACGAGCAGGATTAAGAAAGCTGCGGACCACGGCGTCCTTCACTCGACCGAGAGGCATCAGCAAAACTTCGGTCGGTTATCGTTATTTCTTTACACCGCACGGTTCCGGAGCCCGCGCGCCCCGTTTTAGGGCCGCGGCTGCTTGGCATGACCATCCCGGCTTGATTAGGCAATTAGCGGGTCAGCTACCAAACGAAGAGTAAGAGGGTGGTGGGCTTTGGTTGTGTGGCGTGGTGGCTTAGATCCTAGAGATGAGGCAAGTAAGGTCAGACTGGAACTTCATTCCTGATCACTCCCACATTGTCTCAGTAACCGTTCTGGTAACGTTGGGCAAGGGGGGGAGGGGGGGGGTTATGACATTTGGTAATTTGTTGCCAAAATCTTTATGGCCAATAGGTTGGCCAACAACCAGTCAGTCAATCTACATGTTTACTGTCATCGCCAACGAATACTCTGCGTTGCTCCATGGGTGATAAGAAGTAGTATGGTCGATGCAATCAATAACAGCACGGACATAACGTCAGGCTGCAAGACTTCTTCATGTTTGACAGCGTGCTTGATCCACATGACAAGCTTGTATTCTGTATTCAATACCCTCAAAACATCTGCCAAGTAGCAAGACCAAGACAACCATCAATTACCGCAACGTTGAGTCAACTTCTCCAAAACCTCACCCGTCCGGCCAAATAGGCAATTGCTAGAATGTTGATAACAACACTATTTTGAGGATTTCATAATGCAATTACATATTATGTCTCGGATTAAGTGTACTGATCTTTGGCGCTGCAAAGGCGCGGCCCCTTGGTTATCTGTCCTCCCCCCTAAAACACCTGGCCCTTGGTCTGGTGCACCTTTGCAACGTTAATGTTCTTCCACAAGAACACGCAACCCAAAGCCAGCGGCATGAAGGCGGCTCCACAGATGACCATGTGACGCTGCACATCCCCGTAGGCGTGAACAATGCCGTCACGCGCTGGTGAGCCCCAGGGGTACGAGAGCTGCACTTTGATGTCTCCGTAGATGGTCGACGCCTCTCCCTTGGTGTCCTCGGGGAGGTACTTGACGAGGAAGTCGAGGAACTCGTTGGTCCAGATGGCGCCAGAGATGGCGCGGCCGACGGAGCGGCCGACCGAGGTGGCGAGTCCGACCAAGGCCAACATGACGGTGACCTCGTTGTGCTTCACGACAGACATGACGGCCAGCTGCTCGCAGATGATGATGGTGCCGGCGGAGACGGCCTTCAGGATCTGGCACATAATGACGTAGCCGATGTAGGTGTCGGGCGTGCGGAAGTGGATGAGGAGGCCGGTCGACAAGCAGGCCACCGGGATCGCGGCGCACGCGATCCACTTGAAGTGGTTGGTCTGACGGATGAGGCTGATGCTTGTGAGATTTTGGATATCTTCAACGCGGTGGTGGGGAACAAGCAGGACTTACACTCCGACAATCGGGCCCCAGGTACAGGATGCAATAGTGTAGATGTTGCCAATGAAACCGGCCTGGGCCAGGCTCTGGCGGTGGACAACCTGCAGATACGACGAGAAGTAAGAATCCCACGAGCTGGCAGTAGACGTCAGCGATGTCATCCTCAAGCATAAATAAGGGGCTTCTCTCCCATCCTTACCTGAAACTCAGACTGATAATGCCAGCAACGGCAGCAGAGCCCAGAATGGTTCGGTCCTTGAGGTTAATCCACGGCACGAGCGGCGTCGAGGCGTACTTCCTCTCCCAGAAGCCGAAGAGGACGAGACAGAAGATGCCGAGGATGATCATGGCGATGATGTGACCGGCAGCCCACTTCTTGGCCGTGTATGAGACCAAGCTGAACGGCAACAGGAAGAGGGAGAACCCGAACATGATGAGGAACATGCCGACGACTAGGTTCGCTGTTAGCCGACACCTCACCACGAGAAATCACACCGGCCCGGGGCTAGTTGCTTACTGTCAAACTCCCTGCAGTAAAACATGAAGGACTCCTGGAAAGTGCGGCCGCTCTCCTTCAGCTCGGGGCCCTGGCCGAGCCTCATGGCCTTGCGCAGGTTCCACCACAGCATGACGGTGATGAGGCACCCGAAGACGGGGAAGATGATGGCGAAGGAGCCAAAGGCCCAGCGCCACGTGCTGTTTCTCTCGAAGAGCTGCGCGACGATGGGGCCGGCGAAGGCGTTGGCGATGTACGCCGTCGAGTTGAGCGTGTAGATGATCATGCGGTTCCTGATCGAGGTCGTGTCGGAGATGAGGACGGTGTGGATGTAGCCGATGCCACCGCTTCCGACCGCCCAGAAGACCTATGATGAAGACACCGGTCAGGGCCTATGGGAAAAGAGCAAGTGGGGGGATGTTGGGTGGGCTGGTAAATGAACTCACCTGTGCGGCGGCGTACGTCTCGACGTTGCTGCAGACGGCCATCAGGATGAGACCGAAGCAGCAGAGGAGATGGGCCAGCATGTAGCCCTCCATGCGGCCGAAGATGTTGAGGATCTTGGCCAGGGGCAGCTGGGAGACGCCGCCGGCGAGGCCGGAGACGATTCCAGTCGTGGCGGTGAGGCCGTGGCGGCGGAAGGACGAGGTGACGTAGGGAGCGAGGTTGCTGTTCATCTGCTGCTGCATGGAGTGCGTGTAAGACGTGATCCAGATTCTAGGAGGAGGCAGGGCCGTCAGCTTGACTCTGGTGTCATTTTCTTTCCCCCCCTAATACGAAAGGGAACCCTGTTCTTGTGTGAACCTACAGGATGTAAGTGAGGATGAGCGCCCTCCACGTCCAGGCCGTCGTGATGGCCTGGATCTTCTTGACACCATTCTGGGCCTCCTCTTTCTCGATCTCGGAATCGGTCCCGGAGGCGTCGGCCGTGACCTTGGCGAGGTTCTTCTCGTCAAGGCTCTGGCTCTGGCTCTGGGGCTGGCTCTCGGCCGCGGCCTGCTGGACAAAGGGGGAGGAGCTCATGGTTTTCGGCGGCTCTAGTCACGACCTGGGGCAGAGTCAAAGCTGCCGAATGCGGCTTGCAAGTCAAACTGGACGGGAGACGATGGTTTCGCGTGGGCAAGACGGAAAACAACGACAAGTTGCAACGGCGAGCCCTGCTGGTTTTGTAGACGAAGGCCACCTCGATGGAGTCGGGCAAGGATTCTCACAAAAAGAAGCTTAATACGAAGGGTACACTGCGCATGTTACGTAAATCCACTCTTCTCGTGCGACCTGCAGCGGTGCGAAGGACCGGAAGAAGAGCAGAGTGCAAGGGAGCAGTGGCGGCCCAACATCACGGTCGGTTTCCGGCATCGGCCGAGACGAGGCACTACATACGGCACAGCACGAGAGAAATTCTTTTCGTCTCTTTTCGTCCAAGACTCTAACCTAGAGGCCCGAAGCGCGTGCCTAACTCCCCGGCCTTGTTTTCTGTGCCAACATTCGATCCACACATCTATACGGCTTGGCATCACGGTCCGCCGGTTAGGTGGGCAAGGGCCTCGGTGCAAAAGTCCGTCCAAGTTCCAGATGTGGTATGTATTGTGGTCTCTAAGCTCTGACTGACTGGAAGCGGACTGGCCAAGTGGACCGCCGGGCGTCGTCCGGGAAGCGACACGCCACTTTCTGGCCGCCTTTGGGCGTTCCCGCGCGCAAGGCGGTCGCCGCGCTGGCCAACAGACTTGCGTAGTTCCAGGGCTGGTCCGTCGCCGCATCTCGCCGGGCACGGGAGAAACCGTTCGGTTGGCAACGGATCAGATAAAAAAATTGTGATGCTTGGCTGCCTTGGCTGCATGGAGCAGCGGATCTGATAAGATGATAGCGGGGCGACCGGTGGGAGTCTCGAGGCGTCAGTGGCCTGAGTTCTTAGCCGAGACCACCTTGAGATCCATTCGTAAAGGTTCCCTGTAAGAACTAGAGCCAAGAGGTTGACTGACGGATGATCAAGCGGGGGTTTGCTCTCAGGTTGGCCATTGCCGCTGTAGTGGTCATGCAGAGGATCCAACGAATACATGTATGACTCAGTCCGACTGCAGACCGTGTAGGGCGCGGCATGTGATGAGTTCCTCGAAAACAATGTGTGACGGTGGAAGAGAGCCTCTCTGCTCGAACCATGTCGTTTCGAAGCCGGTGTAACAAAGCATCGTGCTCGTGGTTGTCACGAACAAGCAACAAAGAAGTCAAGCTGACCCCACTGGATAAACTACGAAAGAGGTTAAGTCGTAATAAGGTTGATGGTTGCCTCGTCGAAGTTTTCAACTCTTGGCCAGGGTCATCTGTACAAGTACTGTACTGTTGGTTGACGACTCCACTTGCCGATAGGCAGCGATAGCATATTGTAAGCATTAGGCTATTTACAATCCAGACATGATCGCTTAGCACGTACATACCCACCAGTGGGTCATCAGTTGAGATCTTTCTCTTCCCTTCTTTCCCCCCTCCACCGGGAATGTACTTCCATGGATTCGACTTCCAACACACCTTTTCACGCTACTCGGCCAATACACAAGTAATTACGTGCCCAAGATGTATCGTCATGTGAACAGAATGTTACATGGACGACTGAGATAGGCGCACCGTACCATAGAGACCTCAACATAGGCAGAGCATCAGCAGATAGACAACTAACGCGTCCTGTGCCGTCCCACTGCTTCCGACTTTGCTGCCACCGAGACGCCATCTACGGATAGGCGAGTCATTTGCGACTAGAATTAGGCTTTGGTGCCCCATGTGTGTACGCCGCCAAGGATCGCGTAGAAGCCTATAGGACTCCGGGAAAAAACAGGAGTTTCTTGTTACAGCAGATTCAACAAGATCCATCTGAGCCTCGGAGATATTGAACACCGGTTTTCGGCCTTAGGGTTCTAGACCGCCACCGTTTCCGAAATGCTGGGCCACTTCTGCACACCCAAGTCCGCATCCTCATCTTACGCATGCGGATTCTTTCTACTTTGGGGCGACGCCGTGCTCCGAACAAGGTCGTCCAATAGGTTTTTTGCGGCACAGACGTGTACCTTCGGGAATTCATTTCCCGAGGTCTAACTCCGTAAGAGGGGCCCCGTTGCGATGCCAGCCCAGGCAGACTGCCGGAAGCACTCATCCGCGAGACGTTGCTCTAGTGCTGCATGCTCAGATTGCTCGGGCTATGGTGGCTCGGGCTATGGTGAGTGATGAGAGGAACCGGTATGCTTTCATAATTTCTTAGTCAAGTCATTGCCTTCACTGTCGTGATGGTGGTAGCGTAAAATTGAATCCACAATAGCGGTGCAACAACTGGGGCTCATAAGACACTTTGTACGTATTGCTAATTTCTCGTTTGCTACATTTCCTCGTGGAAACTTCTTCCCCAATCACGTCAGGCCATGATTCTTCTTCGCCGGATGCCGCTCTAGTCTACGATTTGGGCTCTTGTAGGGAAGAAATCAGGTGAAGATATGACGGACAACAAGTCTGAACGTCGGAGTGACGTGGAACTGTCGGCTGAGGTGTCGGACTCGGATGGACACTGCCTCGCTGCCATGTTGCCTTTCAACGCTGGCCAGCCTTTCACTAATTTTCCGGAAAAGCTGTTTGTATGAACAAGGGCGCAAACCAACGAACAAAAGGCTTTGGCTTGTTTGCACCTTCTTCTTCTTCTTCTTCTTCTTCTTCTTCTTTTTCAGTGAAGTACCCTCGCTATTCAGGTTCAGTACTTCCCATTGCCGACAAACAACGAAGAGGAAGGGCACGGTTGGGTGGTTGGTTTGTTGGTTGGTGTGTGGTTGCTGGAGAGTTGGAAAACCCATGCACATCCGCTAAGCCTCCTTGGGTCACACGGAAACTTGTAGGTAAACACAACACAGAGTAATAGTATTCATGATGCGAAGCTGGCATCTCACCTCCACTTAACCTCACTCACTTCAACGCGTCAAATTGGCTAGCTATAGAGCGAGCTGGACTTTGAATACTCGGTCAGTACCTGAACTGAATGCTGATGAAGACAACATAGTTCTGACGCACGCATAGTCCACAATATCAAGCCAACCAGGCTGAGCAAGATCATCATCACAACCACCCAATCCGACCATGGCGGGCATCTTCCGCCACGCCATATCATGGCTCTACACTGCCCTTGCCGTCTCCATACTCGTCGTATGGTCCCTCCTCGCCCTTGCGGGTGTCGCTTTTACCGCCACCGATTCCGATCCAGGACTTGTCCAGCTCATTGCTCTGCCGTCCCTGTTAACCTTCCTGGTGGCGAAACTCGTCGTCGCCGCCGCCTCGACGCCGACCACCACTGCTGCCGGGGAAACCATCACTCGCCGGAATACAACGGCAACCTCTGGAGCCCAGCCGTCGTCAAGCGGCAGTAACCTCGCCACCTGGGTCGCGACGGCGGACCACGGCTCCCCGCAAGGCGCGCTCATGCTCTTGCTCTTCTCGGCGACCTGGCTCCTCTACATCACACGCTTCGTCTTTGCACTCTTCTCCATGGTTCTGCTGAGCGCCTTCATCGTCCTCGCCGCCTCGCTCGAGGGCGCGGACAGTGACACCGGGAAGAAGCCGTCCAACGACGAGGGTGTGCAGGGGGGCTTCACGGCGGCATTGGCCGACCTCGAAGCGCAGTCCGGCACCGGGCTCGTCAAACATATGGTCGAGCATCCTTGGGTTTCTTTTGAGACCCTCGCGACGATTTGGTCCGCATACGCACTGCTGGGGATGTACGTCGCAGCGTACGCCTTCGGGGCGACGCGCAAGGTGTTGACGGCGCCGCTCGAGGCGTGGACCAGGGGCGGCGAGGACTTGGCGGTGTTCCAGAGGTATCGGGAGGTCGAGACGCATGTCCTTGGAGGTGAAAGGGGGAGGTCTGGCTTGGCGGCGAACTGAGTAAGGGCCAGCGTGGTGTGCCGGGGCTGGGAGGCTGCGCTTCAGGGGGTGGCCAACGACCAACGGTTGCTGAGAGGGAAAAGGGGGGCGTCGACGCCGCAAGACGTCAGCCGAGATTGGTATGTAAAGTAAGAGATACTGAGGGAACAAACAACCGGGGTCGTTTCTGCAGCCTCCCGTAGCCGAAACGGAAGCTGTGAGGAAGCTCGGACCGGGAAACGGTGCGTCGGGGTGGGTGGATCCCGGGCGGCTGCCGGAGTGTGTGGGTCCATCACCGGGAAGCAAATAGGAAGGAGCAACCAGCGCATCACAACCAACAGGCAAGCGAACACCTTCCTTTCCTCGTTCTTTCTTACTTCTTTCCCTTTGCTTTCATCTTGAGCACCTCAACAAGAACCAAACGCAACCGTGGTGCAGTGGTTTAGCATTCCAGCCTCCCATGCAGGGAACCAGCTGGGGACTCGGGTTCGAACCCCGGCGGTTGCAGCTCATTCCTTTTGCACGCGACGTCATGGTTCACATTTTGGCTTTCCAGTGCTCTCCAGCCCGACTTTATTGGATCTTAGCATGGTTAATTGGTTGAGGCAGACCAGACTATGCCCTACAGCTAGGGGAAACGCAGCATCTGAGCCGTAACCTGGAAGCATATAGTAGAAGGATACTGGAAAGGAATGGGTTGGTTGTTGGTAAAGGCAAACAAACCCTGTGTTTACTTCCTATCTATGGAGTATCTTCTTTGGTCTAAAATGCTCATCTTCTCCTATCCGCTGCGACCGCGTCTCTCTCTCATATCTCCGTCGCACATCACCCACACCTCACCAACCCCTCTCCAGGATCCGACACGCCTCGGCAATCTTTTCCGTGATTCCTTCAATGTAACCCCACGAGAACATGTCGAAGTGGTTCCCCTCCGTCTCCAGGACCGTCACGACGAAGCCGGGACAATACCCATCCCACCCTAGCTTCCTGTCCCCGCGCCACACGTCCACCGAGCTGATGCCGTCTGCGGACAAGGGCATATTCTCCTTGGCCTTGACCAGCACGGCGCGCGGCGGCCTCTCCCACACGACCTCGGCCGTCTCCTTGTCGGCCTTGGTTGAGTAAAAGTCCTTCTCCGTTGCCTCGTCGCCAGCGGCTACGGCCGCCGCCGGCGCGGCCGCGGCAGCGGCGGCACCGCACCGTGGCATCTTCCACGCCCGCACCATCCCGCCGGCCAACTTCATCGCCCGCCGCGCCAGCCTCAGGTTCTTGGCCTCGGGCTCCAGCTCGTCGATGAACCGCCCGACCTTGACCCGCGAGCCCTCGGGCCAGACGGGGTAGACGCTGTCGACGGCGACGAGCCCGACGATCTCGAGATCCTCGTCCTCGTCCCCGAGCTGCCGCGCAATCTCCAAAGAGAGCAGGCCGCCGAGGCTCCACCCGCCCAGCAGGATCCTCCGTCTTCTCCTGGTCGTCGTCGTCGTCGTCGTCTTCCCGTCGCGCCCGGCCGCCGGCAGCGGCGACGTTGATGACGGCGACGGCGAAAAAGGCGCCAGCGCGGGATACTCCGGGCTCTTGGTCACGGTGTTCCGGATCATCTGGATGTAGGCGGCGGCCATCTCGGGCAGGCCGCCGTCCCAGGGCACGCCCGAGTGGAAGCGCGGGTTCGCGATGCCGAAGACGGCGCGGTCGAGGGGCGAGAGGCAGTGGTAGGCGAAGGTGGTGCCGCCGCCGTCGTGGATGAGGAAGAGCGGCGTCTGCGTCTGGCCGCGCGGCGAGGCGGGCTGGATGACCTCGCACTCCTTGGGGATCGGGTGATTGAGCATGATCGCCGTTGTCGCGGGTCGGAGAATATTGGGCGTGTGTGGGTGAGAGCAGATGGCCGCGAATCAGGGGGAAAATGAAGAGCGGGATAAAAAATAAAAATAAAAGGAAGGCCGAGAATGTGAATGGCGGGATCGCGGGCCGGGTGAGAGATGTCTCGGTGAGATGAGTGTGACAAATGGCTGCTGACGAGCTTGAGGAGCTTGATGCGGGGTTAACGGTCCTGCTGGAGTGAAAGTGAACACGTCTCTATTAAGTTACGCGATACCCGTCTTCACCATAATGGAAAACAAGTTGTAGGAAAAGAAATCTTGAGAGGAAATCGAACGGTGGGGGGGTGAGAGCCAGCACGAGACAACAGCTCTGGGTCGATGAGTGAGATGCAAAAGGATGGGATGAGCAGTCAGTGAGTTGCATGTGCGAACGTCGCAGAAGTCGCACTGCGCCACCAATGCGCGCTCGAGGGATTCCCGCGCCCCGCTGCGAGGTGGTGGGGGGCAACGGCGGGATGGGGGGGGGAAATGGTATCTACCGCTTCGGCGTTCGGCGGTCCCGGCTTCGGAGGTGGGGATCCACATCGGCTTCGGAGGTTGTGCGTGGCAATGAATCTTGTCGCCAAGTGGACCAACGACATGGAGAGCTTTTGGCTTGTGATATTTCGTCGAACAATCCCACGTGTTCTCGACAATTTCGCTCGGCAACTCCTTTTCCCCCGATACACAACATGAAAAATGACGCGGGAACAGGTCATCACCGACCTCACAACCCCGGTTCTCACCCGGACGGGAGGGGAAGGCAGGTGATATGTCTCGAGAACATTATTATTGCAACTCAAAGCGTACGATACAATCTAGTCTTCACACCCCCAACAACGCCGATCATGCTCGAGGCAACAACAACTCCACCTCGTCCCCCCAGCTTTAGGTCCTCGGCTTGAACCGCAAAAACATCTTCTCCCGCGGCTTCGACGCCGAGTGAGCATTCCTGTCGACCGAGTTCTCCGGCACCTTTTTCATTTTCTTCCCTTCGGCGTCCACGAGGCGGAAATCGAACCGCGCGATGAACAGGGCCGTCGTGATGGCCATTTCAAGTTTCGCAAACTGGTTTCCCCAATGAGTCTTTCGTTAGCCACTTTCTCCCCCTTCCCATGGAAGAAATCTTCATTAAACAAAGCAGATGAACGTCAAAAACAAACCAAGGGAAGAACACGGAAGAAAATGAAGAATGGAAAAACAAAAAAAAGGGAAAGTACAAAGCGCAGCGAGGAAGCGCCCACAAGACTCACCCTCGTACCCAGGCACGGATGCCGTCCCGTCCCCCAGCCGATGAACGCGTGCGGGTCCTTCTTGTCCTCTTCCCGGCCCGGCAGATACCGCCCGGGATCCCACCGCAGCGGGTCCGGGAAGAAGTCCGGGCTCATGTGCGTCGTGTCGAAGTGGTACACCGCATAAGCGTCGGCCGGCACGACCTCGCCGCTGGCCCCGATCGCCACGTCCCGGCCGCTCGCGTTGTAGCGGAACCCGCACCCGGTGATGGTGAGCCGGATCGTCTCCTTCAGCCCGACGTCGATGAGCGGGAACTCGGCCTCCCACTCGTCCATGCTCATGCCTGCCAGGATCTCCTCGGGCGTCTGCGCCTCCGACCGCCGCCGCCGCGCGATCGCCCCGTCGACCTCGTCCCGCATCGCCGCGTACCACCGCTCGTCCGCCGCGAGGAAGCACAGCAGGTACGCCGCGTTGATGCCGCTGTTGATCAGCCCGGCGAACAGCGCGCCGACCATGAAGGCCACCATCTCGGC
Source organism: Colletotrichum higginsianum IMI 349063 (assembly GCF_001672515.1). Classification (NCBI taxonomy): domain Eukaryota; kingdom Fungi; phylum Ascomycota; class Sordariomycetes; order Glomerellales; family Glomerellaceae; genus Colletotrichum; species Colletotrichum higginsianum. The sequence goes on along the minus strand of NC_030961.1, from coordinate 2,998,254 downwards.
CGTGCTGTCGCCGTTGTCGATGAGGAACTGCAGCGCGTCGTCGTTGCCGACGCCGCGCTCCTTGCGCTGCTTGATGAACCCTTCGAGCAGCATGTACATCTTGGCGCCGCTGTAGACGCGGCGCAGGTGGCCCACCGTCGGCATCCACGGGAACATGATCTTGGTCGCCGTCGACGCGGCGTCGATGGACTCGTAGATGCGCAGCACGCGGACCATCAGCGCCGGGTCCTCGGCGATCTCGTCGCAGCCGACCATGCGCATCGTCAGCTGGAACACGAGCTGGTACATGTCATCAAAGGGGTCGCTCGTGCCGAACCCGGAGGCCGGGTCGACGCGCGCGGCGATGGCGTCCATTGACTTGCGCGTGTCGTTGATAAGGAGCGGGAGGCGGCTCGACAGGACGTCCCGGCGAAGGAGCTTCACGAGGTTCCAGTTGAACTTTGCGCCGAAATCGTCTCCAGAGGATCGGTCCTTGGAAACGTCGATTCGCGGGGTGGCGTTGAAGAGCGCGCCGTATCTGCGGTTGAAGAAGTTCAGTCTAGTTCAGTCCAGCCATTGATTGTCCTATTGCTTGCTCTTCTCTTCCATGTCACAAAGACTCTCTCCCAAACTTACCCTTTTGTGAAATCCAGATCCCGGCTCTCGAAAAACAGACGCCGCCCCTCGTCCCCGGACAACCCGACGATGCGCATCTTGCCAAAGTAGAAGCTCCAGTTGCCCGACGCGGCGAACCGGCGGCCCTCGCTCAGGAAGTTGCCCCGTTCCGAAAAGAAGCGCGGCGTGCCGAGCACGGGGTACCCCTTGAGCAGGCGCGGCGCGTTGCGCGGGAACGAGGGCCGCCAGGCGAGGGAGCCGACGGCGTAGGCCAGGCCCGTCAGCAGGAGGACCCAGACGCTGGTCGGCCAGCTCTGCGGGCGCAGCGCCGCCGAGACTGCTGCGGCGAGGGACATGCCGACGGACGGACGGACTGCTTTTCTTTTTGGATTTGGTGTTTCTTCGTTCGCTTGTCTCTGAGGCGCTCGAAGTATCAAGACGGAAACTCCCCAAGGTGTAGGTAGTGTCACTGGGAATTTCGACACAAAAACGGTCAAGAAGGGGGGGGCCGAGGAGGATGATAGGTGTGTATGCTGATGGTAGATTCACGAGAGCTGACCACCCAAACTAATGAGGATACCCGAAGAAAAAGAAGGGGTTGTTAGGCTTAATGCAAAGGCAGGAAAGGATATAGAATAGGTAAATAATACGAGAGCACTCTTTCGGCGGACAAAAGTTCGCTTCCACCTCCCCCCCCTCTGTCCATCCGCAAAAGAAGACATCCCAACTGGCGCCAACTCAAAACATCGCCCACTGGCGCTGCGTGAGCAGGACGAAACGCCCGCCTTCCAGTACATGGATGTGGTATTTTAAACATCTCGCAGAGGGACAGGGCCCGCCAAAGCTGGTTCGTCGCCGCCGAGGCGAGTCAAAAGCACCACGAATACGACTGACCCCCCCCCGCCCCCCGTTCGGGCTGTTCCATCATCCCGCCTGCCCAATGCCCCTTGTGCCGATCTCCCAAGCGAGCAGATGGTGAAGGTGGTGAACGTGGTAGAGAATGCATGGGGGGGGCCGTTCTTTGGTCCGGGTGCCCCCCTCGCGCGGGTCGATTACTAGCTCGGAGACGGTGCGCGGTAGATGGGGTAGCCGAAGGTGAAACTTTGAATGTTAAAGGCCGTCATCGAAACATGGGACAAGGGGGGGGATGAGTGAGGGGCGGGGAGAGAGTTAAAGCTTTGTGGCCGATTTCCCAGGTCGACGTTTAATGCTAATGGTTCGGTGTAAGTGAGCATCATCTTTTCTCCACGGGTCACTGTTTTTCATACCCTGGATCTGTTCACTGCAACAAAGAACCAAGTACAGTTAGCTGCATGATCCAAGGGGTTCGGGGGGCGGGGTGTCGTGGCAGATAATACTGGAGGCCGTCATCAATGGAGGGAAGGATGTCGCTCTGCGGCTCTGGGCGGCATTTTTTTCCTATTCGGCAATGGTGGGGATTACAAACATGCCTCGTCCAGCCTCACATTCGGCTGCTTTAACCTTTCGACCCCAATCTCCTGAGAAGTTACGTGCTGTGGTGCTGGAGCTTGAGAACTTACACGTATACATCGTATCTGCACACAGCATTCATTGGGTGGCAGCGTACAGATACAAGCGTGGCAAAGCTCAACCTCTCAGGAAACCCTAGCCTGACATGCTCAGGATCGCGTACCTGTAGGGTGTTTATGTACGATGTACTGCGTCTCTTCACCGACGGCTCCCCTGCTTGTCCATACTGTCGAAGCACATACTGTGTTGCCGGCGGGGACCACGGAGACCACGGATGCCGGCCCGGCTTTGCAGGTTCCCTGGGGGCGCAGGTCCGGATGGCCTCAAACCGTTCCTTCAAAGTCTCCGATGGAGATTGGGAGGGGGAGGGGGTGCTTGGAACATCCTCTCATCGCGGTGACACGTGTATACCGGCAGGACCATCACCATGGAGCTCGGGCTGGACCTCGTCGAAAGTGCGATACTCCTCGACGAGTTCACCAGTTCGGGCGACGAGAAACCATGAGACGAATCCGTCCCTCCGCCAGACAGACGCATGTCTCACCCTCTCGCCGCACCCCCACGTGTTTGGCGTTCTTTCCCCCGACAAACCAAAACCACTCTCACCACGACGATTCGGACTGCGAGATATAATAGTTCTCTGAATGTATACGTTTAAGCAAGCTGAAAGGAAGAAGAAGAAAGAAAAAGAGGGGGTATCGTCTAACAATGCACCCAACGCCATCCGTTCGACTCTCCAAGACCACCAGAGGTTCATCGAACCCAAATACCTCCGGACAATTCGTCCCAAGCCTCTAATCAGACACACAAAGTCCGACTATCATCCAGTGTGTTTTCTCCAAACCTTCACTTTGTCTCCTCGTGCCAACATCTTCATCAACATGAGGACAACACTCGCCGAGGTCCCTAAACAGCCTCCCAGTCCATAGCCTCCACCATAAAATCGTACTCGTCCTCCACAATCTGCTCACCGCCAGCCGGTGCCGCCCCTGAGTTCCCTGCGGCGGCGATAGTGGCAGCCTCCTCGGCGACCCTCCTCTCGGCGACCGCATACCCGGCATCAAACCCGGCAAAGATGTGCCTAAAAATCCTGTCGAGGTCGTAGCTTTCCAACGGCGCCGTTCCCGCTCTTTCGTTCCCCGACTCCCTTCCGGCCGCCCTCGCCCGGGCACCCTCCTCGGCGTACTTCCACCGATTCCTCAGCTCCTTGGCCCTCGACAGCTGGAACAGCACCTCCCCCGATCCCAGCGCCTCGTGGAGCGGGTTGTCCTCCCTCTCGAGCGCCGCGAGAACGTTCTGGTGGTAAGTGTGGGTCGCCTGTGTCGTATGCGTCGCCCCGTTCGCCTGCCACGGCGCCGTCACCCATCCGTCCCGCGAGACCGTGATCCCAAATACCCCCATCAGGTGCACCAGCGCCCGCTCCAGCAGCATGTAGTACTCGTAAAAGTCGAGCTTGAACATGAGCTCCGCCTCCTCAGCGTCCGTCTCGCCGACGTACAGCGGGTCACCCGGCCGTGCTATGGCGTGGTGATACCCGTGGCTGAGGTAGGGGAGCTTCCACTTGAGCCGCCGCACGATCTGTATATATCGCTTGAACTCCTGCTGCGCCGATGGCCCTTCCCGGGGAGCGATGGCGGTACCGCTGCTGTTCGTGACGCTGCTGTTGGCGGGTGTTTTCATGCTCGCATTCGTGGCCGGGCGAAAGTCGCCGCTGTTCTTGGTCGTCGAGGGAGGCTGCGGTGCCGCGGGGGTGATTACCGAAGACGACGGCGGTTGGTACGTTCGCGGTCGGTAAGCAGAGACGGACGACGATCCACCGGCGTGTTGGGCCTTACCCCTCGACGCCCAGATGGAGTCGCCCAGGCCTCTTTTCGACTTCATCATCGTGGCCGGCTCGTTCGCAGGGTGGGTGGTTCGGGCGGGGAGGTAGGTCGGACGCATGTACAGGTAGTGTCGGAACAGTCACGGCGGCTTCCGTACACTAGGAAAGATAACGATCGGATCTCGAAGTAGTCGATTGGCAATCGGAATCGCCTTTCAGAGCTGTCGCTGGTGGGATTTTATAGGCGCGATGGCTTGCAGAGTAGCCAGAAATCGGAGCTTTTAAATGAAGGATGCAGGAAAACGATGCGAAGGAACGGTTGGTTGGTGAATGTCGAGATTGCAAACGCACTACTTTCAAACAAAGATCGGCAGGCGACAAACGAGCGTGTAGACGGAAGTCCGTGTTGGCTCCGTCGTTTAATCGGTCGTGAATCCAGCCAGGACCCAAAAAGGTGAATGGATGTATCCGTATGGAAATGTGAAGATGAAGATGGAGGAGAGTTGGTTGGTTGGTGGGGGCTGGAGCGGCATGACGCAGGTACAAACAAACACTCAACGGCCATTAACCAGTGAGTAGCCAGCAGCTGACAGCTTCACTCTGGGAGACCTCCAGCCACACAGTTCCAGGCAGAACCGCAGCCACAGCCACAGCCACAGCCATATATATGTATGTCAGTCTTCTGTTCCCAACACTTCATTCACCAAAACCATCTTCCTCTTCACATTTAGCACGTGTAAAAACTGCCCTTGGGCCTGTATTGGTATGTCGAAATCGTACTTGTACGTATTCCTAGGATATACAACTTCAACAACGATGCCCACTCCCCATCAATTCCTCGAAATAGATAACCCTCAAACGCCGGTCGCGGTGACTCTGTCCCATCTCAGAACGCCTTCGTCAGACGGCCCGGCTTCTACGCCTTTTTCGTAGCCTTGGCCGTTCCAATATGGGTATTATGAACCTGCGACATTTCGTTAGCGATCAGTCACAGGAAGAGAAGCAACTGCTCATTGCTGCAGACGACTTACCTTGGTAGCAAAACGCAAACTCGTCACCGTCTCCTTGAGGTGAGCTTCCAACGGGCTGACCATTACAAACATGAGCGTCTTGCTGTTACCCCCGAGGGAGTACTGGAGCAGGTGTGTCAGCTTCGAGTTGCGGTACGGGATGTGCCCGCTCTTCTTGCCGAGCGCCTCAATCACGTCGCCGAGGCATGATAGGGACTTGTTGATGTTCTGCGTCTCCTTCATCCTGGCGCCCTCGGCCTGCGAGTGCTTGAGACGCTCCGACCCGGCCAGATCCACCAGGTTCAGCGTGCCTTCACACCGCTCGCCCGTCGCCGAGTTGTAGCCCGAGAGCTTCAGGATGAAGACGCTGTGCGATCGCGACGACCGCTCGTTGGCCTTAGTGGCCGCCACCGACCGGTTGTTCTGCGCCTCGGCGAGCATCACCTCCACTGTGTTGGCAGAGTCAAGCGAGACCGTCTTGCAGTTGAGGACCGACGTCTGCTTGCGCACGTCGTCATGTCGGATCTCGAGCTTGCGTCCCCTGCCGCCGTCCGACTCGCGCCCGTTGGGCGTCAAGAGGTCGTTGAGCTCCTCGTTGTACACTTCGATGAAGGATCCCTCCATCTTGTACGTCCATTGCTTCTCCCTGAGCTTCGTGACCGTCTCGTAGATCATGTGCGTTGCGCGAGGGATCATGCCGTCTGGTGAAGACATTGTGTGCGTCTTACCGGATCCCGTCTGGCCGTAGCAAAAGATGCAAACGTTGTATCCGTCGAGCGCGCTCTGCACGAGCTGCGAAATTTCGTCAAACACGTCTTGGTTCTGTGCCGACGGGTCAAACACCCTGTCAAACTCGAAGTTGATGTTCTTGGTCGACACATCGCCAAAGCTGTTCACCTCCTGCGTCTGCAGCGCGATCTCGGCCGACGTCTTCTCGTCGGGATACGCCACCTTGGCCGGCTCGCCTTCCGATGCGTTGAGAACGGGACGCACTCTGCACATGACGCGGATGTTGCCCTTGAGCTCCTGGTACTTGTTGAAGAGGACGCGCCGTTCCGTCTCTTCCTTGATGAGCTTTTCCTTGGCCGTCTCCGCCACCTTGAGCGCTTCCTGCAGTCTAGCTTCCATGTTGGCGAACGAGTCGGATTGGGCTTTGCTGTCTGACTCGAGGAACTCGACATGTGACTTGAGAGAGTTGATTTTGGCTTCTAGCGTGACATTGGAGGCGCCGAGCTCCGAGATGCTCGCTTCGAGGCCCTTCTTGAGTGTTTGCTCGCGGTCCAGGTCGCCCTTTAGCGTTTCCATCACGGCCCTCATTTCGGCAGCTTCCCTGTCCTTCTTCTGGAGCGTGAGGTGGAGGTCTTGCTGTTCGTTTCCGAGCCTGGCGCGGAGGTCCTGGATCTCCCTCGCCTTGTGTCCGCGCTCCTCGTCGAGTTCAGCCTTGAAGTGGCGCTCAAGGGCATCCAATGCCTCTCGGTGGCTCTTCTCTGCCCGCTGCGACTCGTCCTTGAGCTCGCGTCGCAATTCGTCAAGCTCGTGGCGATGCTTCCGCGCTTCGTCTTCGAGCTCGTACTTGTGGCCGCGTTTCGCCGTTTCCGACTCGATCGTCAACGTCTGCATCTGTTCACGCAAGCTGCTAATCTCATTTTGCAGGTTTCCGTTGCGGTCTTCAAGTTTGTCGCGTTCCGCTTCCAGTTCCGATACTGCTTCGTGTCAGTCCTCGTCTTACCAGTGACACACATGGGCCTAGCTCACTTCTCTTCTTGTACATCTCCACCCTCTCGTCCATTAGTTCCTTGTCGGACAACATGACGTTCATCGACTCCTTGACCTGCTTGAACTGCGAGTCAAGCTCGGCCACCCTGCCCTCGACATCCCAGCCTACGAATTGAGTCAAGTTAGAATCTTTTGTTAAGAACGGAGGTCTACTAGGAGAAGGGGATCTGGCCGGCGATCTAGAATCCCTGATCGTCATGATTGTTTCCTCGAGTCTTTCCATCACGGCTCTCGCTCGCTTGAAATCTGGTGAAGGCGTGACAGGATCGGTCATGTGACTGGCCTGTCTCTTCTTCGGCGACAGATCTGGCGGATTCGAGAGAGGCCTGCGTGATGCGCGCACAGTGACATTACCGACGTGGGCGGTGCTCGTCCCGGTCGACACGGAGCTGAAGCTATCCAACTGGCTGAAAACCGCTTGATCTTCATCTTGCGCCAAGGCTGTACTGGTGTCGTCCTTGATGGATAGTGCACCGAACCGGCTGCTGAGAGAAACTTCTCTTTGCGAATTCATTTGCGATGTTGACTTGACAAGTCTGATCTTGCTAGGCTGAAATTCAAGGGGTCGCAGAAAGTTCAGTCGCTGAGAATGCAAGTTCGTACCATGCTTTTGTTCTATTGGTCCGTCGAATTCTTCCTCTGATCGATGACCGTATGCCGTGCGTGGTCTCGCTTGCGGGTTCGCGTTCCGAGTCCGAGGCTGTCCGTTGACTGATCTTGCATGAGCAAGGGAGGACTTTGAGCGCTCATGGCCTCTAGGGCCGACACTGGCAGAAAAGCCGCTGGGGGCGTTATATCGGGAGGTTGGTGGTGCGTTTCGAGGTCTAATGTTGTTTGGGTCCTTGAGCTGCAGCGAGTTAGCGTGCGCAAAAGCAAAACTGCCAAAAGCAAACGAGCATTGGGCAGTACACAACGCAGGTCATCCCTGTCGCCCGTCTCAGCCGTCTTGTCGTCGTCATCATCGCAATTGATGGTCCAGTAGGATTCGTTCTGATGCATAACGGTGTCCAGGAGGAGTTGAACACCACCGCTCGAGTGGTCATGGTCGCTCCGCAACCCCAACCACAACTGCAGCCTGCCGGAGACGCTGCGCAGATATGTCGGGCCGGATGCTGATGACGGGCTCCGAGGTCGGGAGCGAGGTCGGTTCAGAGTGGACATTCGACTATGACTCTCTTCGGAATCGTCGCGGTTCCAATGCAGCGAGAAGGCGACGAGCAGCTTTTGCAGCATAGATGGTCGCGGAACGCTGCGGAACACCGCCCGCAGAGTATGCCATGCAGAGCGAAGGACATGCACCGCGATCCAAAGGACAATCCGTAGGGCGTCGACGCGGAGATCAATGGCGAATGGCGTGTTGGAAACGGAGGCCATCATCTCCGTGGACTCGACGTGGCGTTCGGGGGATGAGGTGCGAAGTGGGAAGGGGTTGTAAAGGGACCTACCTCGGCCAGTGTGTGTCCCCTGACGGAGCGCGCCCTGGCGATGCCAGAAGCACCTGCCGCTGCAGTCGTTGAGGAAGACCTCGTCGGGTATTCGCCTGCCCTCTCGGCGAGGGACTTCTGATGCTTCAGGGCTGGCAGCTCAGCTGGGGGAGGCACAGTCAGCAGGCGCCACCATTCCCATCGGCGCTCAGGAAGAAAGAACCAACCTGGCTTGGGGACATCGCGCTTCATGGCGCTGTTGAGCGAGCCGACCTTGGAGGCGGGCGGCGGTATCAAGGACGGGTGCGCGCGCGCGTTGTTCTGGGATTCGCTCATTTCGGAGAGGCCGAGGCCGGACGAGATGGTGCCGGGTCGCGGGAGGTTGCTTTGGGGACGGATGACGGAGGAGCGAAAGTGGTGTTGCTGTGAAGGGTGAGAGTGTCAGTCAGTCGGTCGGCCAGCCCGGGGCAACTCTCCATTCACATCGCCGAAGCCAGCCAGTTCTCCCTGCGGCCATGGCGGCCATCGAAAAACAAGCTAGCTCGGCTCGGGAGTGAGTGAGGGCACAATGAAAACTACAGTGACGCACCGTATTCTCCGCGGTGTCCATGTTGAGGATGCTATCGACACGACGCGCAACAACGGGAATGATGATGTGGGACACGAGGAGCAGCGCTCCGGTTCTGGCGGCGGTAGGAGAAGGCGTTGTGAAGTTGGAGCAGGCATGCGGCGACGGCGGCAGCAGTAGCAGCAGCAGCAACAACGGCGGGTGACAGTAGAATCAGCAAAAAAAGCCCACACGGCGGCTATGATTGAATATGTGGAGGGGTGTGGGTTGTGACTGCGTGCGATTTGTTTGCTACGCTTCCCAAATGGGGCGTGTGGAGGAGCATCTCAGGGTCTGAGTGTTTACGCTGGATTGTGTACACGCGGTGGCTGCCGGGGGGGTGGACGGGTGCCGGGGCAACGGGCTGACAAGTCAAGAAGCTTATGTAATATTTCTTGTTTCAACTACCGCACGTGGAGTGTCATCATTTTAGACTGTAGCCTTAGGCCAAAGTGCAGCCCAGTAGTCTGCCTCTGACCTACCCCACCACAGCTACCCGCACGCCAATCACAGTTTTGCACATCAAATGAGCCTCTGTTTCCCCAATCAGGAAAGCGGTCACCCTCGCACAGTCAATGCGCAAGTGTGGCCTTTTTCACATGTCACTGCTTTGGCCGCCTACCGCCGCACCATGACGTTGGGAAGCTCATTCGCCAGCTCGTCGTCGCTCTCTCGAGAATTTGTGTCTCGCAGCACTCAGCAGAGTTCCCCCCCAACGGAGAGGAATTCCATTCCGTGACACGAGAGGCGCTCCCTCTGCAAGAGAGGAGACGAAAAAAAATCCTTCAGCTCCCAACCCTTTTTTCGCTCACTGCCGTTGGGTTTTCCCCTTGGACGATCTTCCGAACCCCTCCGCAGCGCAATCCCTTCTCATTCTCATCGGCCTTCCATGTCGCCGTGATCGTCCTCCCGTCCGTCTTGTTGTTGGTTTGACTTACACGACACTCTCTGTCCTCGCAACCTACCTACCTACGTACGCCAGCCAAGCTTCATACTGCTGCTAAATCTACGATGGAGAAGTTCAGTCAGTTCCGCGACAAAGGTAAGAAAGAACATCATCATCACCACCTTTACCTAGTAGAAATATATCATACCACCACCGTACAGCAGACTAACACCCCCAAGGCTCGGGCATCTCGCCCTTCATCCCCGTCAAGACGGGCCTCTCCCCCGTCTCCTCCGTCTTCCACACGTTCCTATTTTGCGTCCGCCTCCCCATCTTCCTCACCTATGCCGCCGCCTACTTCCTCCTGCTCCAGCACCTCCCCTTCCTCCCCGTCGCCGTCCGCAAGGTCCTGCTCTGGGGAATGATGGGTATCCCCGGCATCTGGTGGATCGACCTCCAGCTTGACGGCGTCCGCCGGGGGACCCTCGCCGAGCAGCCCCCGCAGCGCTTCCCGCACCCGGGCTCCGTCATCGCCGCCAACTTCACCTCCCCCATCGATGCTCTCTACCTCGCCGCCATCTTCGACCCCATCTTCACCATCTCCTACCCCAACACCCGCGCCGTCGAGCGCGTCTCCCTCCTCCGCGCCGTCCTCTACGCCCTCTCGCCCGTCCGCTTCGCGCCCCCGCCCGGCGGCAGCGCCCGCCTCACCGACCTCGCCGCACTCCTACGAAAGTACCCCGACCGCGTCGTCGCCGTCTTCCCCGAGGGGGGCACCACTAACGGAAAGGGCGTCCTGCCCTTCACCCCGTCCCTCCTCGCCCTCGGCCCGGACGTCCACATCTTCCCCGTCAGCATCCGCTACACCCCGGCCGACATCACCACCCCCGTCCCCGGCCGCTGGTTCAAGTTTCTCTGGGATCTGCTCTCCCGCCCGACTACATGCATCCGCGTCCGTGTCGCCGAGAGCATCCTTAACTCCGCCGCCGCCCAGACCAACGGCGTATCGTCGTCCGTCGTCGCCGACAGCGCCGCCACCCAACGCCGCATCGGCGGAGCCGACCCTTCGCTGTCGATCGAGGAACAAAGGGTGCTGGACAAGGTCGGCGAGGCGCTGGCCAGGCTGTGCCGCAACAAGCGCGTTGGCCTGACGCTGCGGGACAAGGAAGCCTTCATCGAGGCATGGAACGGCCGCAAATAGTCATGGAATCGCGGCGCGAGCGCATGAGGAAACAGATGGGGGACAGGGGTGGACATTATGGCCTACCCTCCGGCGGCAATCGTGCTTTTCTCTTTTACGTTCGGCGGGTATTTTTGCATAGCTAGGAGCTCGGGAAGGAGAGAGGCGGGCCTTGAACGCGCCATGTTTCCACTATCGTCGACCGGCGCAACGAAAAGCAGCAGCAGCAGTAGCAGCATGCGAGCGGTTTCTTGATTCTTTCCTTCATTTTCTTTTTCATCGTTCGGAGAAGCAATCCACGGCGGTGATCCAGTTGTTGTACGCTTCGTGTGTGTATTTGTGTTATATTTGCGGCTTCATATACCACCACTTTTTCGAATCGGATATTTTCAAAAAAGCGATGATGAATCTATCTTCTTTTTTCTGTACGCGCGGCTGGGATCTCTTTTGTACACAAGCGGGGAGTAATAATACCATATAACGCACAAGCAAAACTCCCATTTTTGGACTACCTTTTTTTCCCGAAGCCGTACAAGAAGAAGATGATGATGGTATAACAAAGTGTAAAACTCTAGAAAATGTCGCCTCCCCGGCCTCCCCCTTTTTGTCCTTTACCCATCGCTCAGCATCCAGAAAACAACTTCCTTAGATCGGGCCGTCCGTCACACATCCCGAGCTGGCGTCGCTGACGAGGGACGAGTACTTCTTCAAGGTGCCCTTGGCGTACTTGGCCGGCGGCGCCTTCCACTCGGCCTTCCGCCTCGCCATCTCCTCGTCCGAGACGCTCGTGTCGATGACGCGCTGCTCGGCGTCGATGGTGATGATGTCGCCGTCGCGCACGAGGCCGATGGGCCCGCCCTCCATGGCCTCGGGCACAATGTGGCCAATCAAGAAACCGTGGCTGCCGCCGGAGAAGCGGCCGTCCGTCAGCAGCGCTACGTCCTGGCCGAGACCGGCGCCCATGATGGCGGAAGAGGGCTTGAGCATCTCGGGCATGCCGGGGCCGCCCTTGGGGCCCTCGTAGCGGATGATGACGACCGTCTTCTCGCCCTTCTTGATCTCGTTGCGCTCGAGCGCCGCGATGAAGGCGTCCTCCTCGTCGAAGACGCGCGCCTTGCCGACGAAGCGCAGGCCCTCCTTGCCAGTGATCTTGCCGACGGAGCCACCGGGCGCGAGCTGGCCGCGCAGGATCTGGATGTGGCCCGTAGGCTTGATGGGGTTGCTGAAGGGGCGGATGATTTGCTGGTCGGCCGGGAACGACGGCATGTTCTCGACGTTCTCCTTCATCGTCTTTCCGGTAACGGTGATGCCGGAGCCGTCGATCATGCCCTCCTTGAGGAGGAACTTGAGCAGGCCGGGGGTGCCGCCGATGCGGTGCATGTCGGCCATGACGTACTTTCCAGAGGGCTTCAGATCGGCGAGGAAGGGGGTGCGGTCGGACACGGCCTGGAAGTCGTCGACAGTGAGCTTGATGCCGACGGAGTCGGCGATGGCGAGCAGGTGGAGCACGGCGTTGGTGCTGCCTCCGAGGATATTGACGACGATCATGGCGTTCTCAAAGGCCTGGCGTGTCATGATGTCGCGAGGGCGGATGTCCTCCTTGAGGATGTTCTTGATGGCGGCGCCGATGCCGGCGCACTCAGCCTTCTTGCTCGCGTCCTCGGCGGGGCTGCTACTGCTGCCGGGCATGGTCAGGCCGAGGGTTTCGATGGCGGTGGCCATGGTGTTGGCGGTGTACATGCCTCCGCAGGCGCCGCTGCCGGGGCAAGCGTTGCGAATGATGTCGAAACGCTGCTCCTCGGTGATCTCGCCGGTGATGTACTGGCCGTAGGCCTGGAAGGCGGAGACGATGTCGATGGACTCGCCGGACTTGCTGCAGCCGGGCTGGATGGTGCCACCGTAGACCATGATGCTGGGGCGGTTGACACGGCCCATGGCGATGGCGACACCGGGCATGTTCTTGTCGCAGCCGGGCAGCGAGACGTTGCCGTCGTACCACTGGCCGTTCATGACGGTCTCGATGGAGTCGGCGATGATCTCACGCGACTGCAGCGAGTAGCGCATGCCCTTGGTGCCCATGCTGATGCCGTCCGAGACGCCGATGGTGTTGAACTGGTAGGGGATCAGGCCGGCGTCCTTGACGGACTGGCGCACGATGTTGGACAGGTCGAGCAGATGCATGTTGCAGGGGTTGCCCTCGTACCAGACGGACGAGATGCCGACCTGGGCCTTGTTCATGTCCTCCTCGGTGAGGCCGGTGGCGTAGAGCATGGCCTGGGAGGCGCCCTGGGACTTGGGCTGCGTGATGTTGGCCGAGACCTTGTTCAGCTGGTCGTTGGCGCGTCGGGGCGCGGTGGAGGAGAGGAGACGGCTGCGTGAGAAGATTAGCCATTGCGTTTCGCTGGACTTGCCTCGAGAGGTCAATTGACATTGGGGGAGATGTCGTACGCATGGCCGGCAAAGGCAGGACGCCTCGTCGCGGCTCGGAGAGCTTGCGACTGGCGGGAGATGGACCGGGAGAGCATTGCGTCGAAGGGATCACCGGGAAGCCCCAAGCACGGGAGGTCGGATAGGGATGGGGAGGGAAGGAGAGGAGAGAAGGTTGTTTGAGGCGGGAAGGGAATCTCAGTCAGTCAATTGGAGTCGGATCAATTCAATTGCAACCTGCCCGGCTCTTGATTAAATAATATTCCTAGGTGAGTCACGGAGACGGAGAAAAGGTGCGGTGAAAGGAAAGACCTGAGATCACAGGGACAGTCACAGGGACACGGCCACGAAACTATCACTGAATGCCCTTTTTTGGGGGGGGGACACCGCACTGGCCAGCAGGGGAAATTTGGGCGATGTCGGCTTGTAAAAACTCTGGAGCTCCCCGTCGAGAGCTCCCCGCATTGAAATACCTTGCTGTTGATTGGTTGATAAGGTGGATCTCCCCAGGTTTAGTGCGTCGAGTGCAGGTGAGCGACCGGCGCCGGTACATGGTCGAAAGGTGAGCCTCGGTGAGCCTTGGTGAGCTGTAGCAGAGGTCCAGGTGAGCCGCGGGCTATTACAAACGAAGGAAATGTCAATGATATTCTCATTGCTTTTTCCCACATAAGTCTAATCCTGCTGCTGTTTATCTCTATGGGGAGACATCATACCTAGCAGAGTATCCCCCCGTTTAATTCAACAAGTCACCAGCAACTTATTTCCGCTAAGCCCGGAATGCTTCCGGTCCCGGATGAGTCCCGCTTTTCCTTTCAAGCCGAATCCGCCGAGAGTGGGGCGCCGCTACCCGGACAACGCGCGCAAGCTGCCTCCATACTCCTTCTTATGTAATAGCCCGCTCCTGTGAAGCGCATCTCTACTCCATCGGCTGTCTGGGCTACTCACTCACGACGTGCTTGGATCATGGCGATGACACTGCTCGCCTTTAGCCTTGGGCTCAAGGCTTCGTCTTCAGCTCGTCGGTTGACTCCTTTTCCTTCTGGTCCTTCTCCTCTCTCTGTGTCAAGATTTCGTCAATGACGCCAATCTCCTTGGCCTCCTCGGCCGTCAGGTACTTGTCGCGCTCCATCATGTCGTGCATCTCCTCAAGGCTGTACTTCTCGTGGCCGAACGACTTGTTTACGTGACGCTTCATGATCTCGTTGATCTGCCGGCGAATGCGCTGGATCTGGTTCGCGTAGATGAGAATGTCCGACGCCTGACCCTGCGTGCCGCCAAGCGGCTGGTGGATCATGACGGAGCTGTGCGGCAGCGCGTACCGCTTGCCGGCCTCACCACCCGTCAGCAGCAGCGCCGCCATCGAGGACGCGGCACCGAGGCATACTGTCGACACGGGCGATTTGATGTATGTCATCGTGTCGTAGATTGCGAGTCCTGGCTACGTCAGCCTCGTCCACGCCGCCCCGGGGACAGTGCGTTCCCACCTGATGAAACCGAGCCGCCGGGCGAGTTGATGTACATTGTGATGGCTTTGTCGGGGCTATCGGACTCGAGCCACAGCAGTTGTGCGACTATCGAGGCGGAGACGGTATCATCGATGGCGCCGTTGAGGCACACAATCCGTTCCTGGGTCTGTCAGCTGTGCGCACAGCAGCTCGGGCGTCGTGGGCATCGTCACCTGCAATAGCTTTGAGAAGATGTCGGCTATCTGCACTGTCAGCGGGATGGAGGTTCATCTGCGCGGGCGCTTTCGGTACTAACATGTCCTCCAGCCATTGGACTTGATCGGTTAGCTCTCGCAATCCAACAGAGGAGGGAGGTATGCTGAAGGGTCATGGACGACGAACCGAGACCTCGGTGATGTAAGGCATGGGGATGCTTCCGACGGGTGGGCTGTTGTTGCTGCTGCTGCTACCGCCGCCGCCTCCTCCTCCAATGGGGAAGATGGGGAAGTTTGAAAAGGCTCGGACGTTGAGCCGAGGGCTAGCCCTCGCGGCTCTGAGTAGTGTTCTTTGGCAGTTCATGGCTGCAACGGCGCAATGGAAAGAGTTGTGAACAATGGGTGGTTTTGGTGAATATGGTTTCGCGGGTGGGTGGGAGGGATGCGAAAGGCTAAAGGCGGGTGACGTTGCGCCGTGCAGAGAACTCACTTCGCGCTGGAGCTGCCCTCCTAGGCGCCCCCACCCCCCTGCACTGGCTGCACTGACCCCCCGAGCTCCGAGCTTCCCACGCGTCTTCGCCTAAAAAATGTCCCGAAGCGCGTAAAGCCTTTTTACCGTCACTCCCCGAGTCTCGCCAAGGTTGATACTTAACAAGATTCAAAACAAATACCCCAACGTCATTCGAGCCGTTGCGCCGCCGACAGACTCCCACCTTCCCACCTCCTCCTGCCTTCGGCCTCTTCCCTCCCGCCCCGACAGCTGGCAGTGCGGATTCGAGATGAAACGGTGTACGGCAGTTCGGCCTCTGCTGCGCCATCCGGGCAGCGCACCGGCGCAGTTCTGCCAATGCCGCACAAAGTCGGACGGATTCGCCGAGAGACCATCGCCCTTTTTCAGGAGACTCGACTTCGCCCGCAAAACCACCAAGGGACTGAAAGGGTATGGACCAGATCTCAAGGTCGACTCGTTGAACAAGACTGTCGGGACTTCCGTCGGCGCTCTGCCCATCTCGCCCGTCATGGACCCTCGGTGGATGGAGGCCCGGACGAGGTACAGGACCCTGAAGCCCAAACGGCCCAAGGACGTCATGCCCGCCGGTCGCTTCCGCAAGAAGCTCGAGGCGAATCCATATGGTCAGCAGCCCCTCGATCGAGTCGACGCACCGCCAAGTCCTCGGCCTCACGTTGTTGTTGACACATTCTCGCAGCCCAAGCCCTTTCGACCCCCATCCGCCTCTGTCCGATCTCCCGCGCACATCTGCCGAGATATTTCCTCCAAGAGCTCAAGCTGGTAGCGCATCCTGAAACGAAGGCGCTCTGGTGGACGCCCGCCGATCTGGACGTGATGTACGCTGCGAAAGAAGGGGAGCGGGGAGTTGAACGAGACGCGGACGCGGGCGGCCGCGATTCGCAGGAACCACCAGCCGCGGCCGAGACCCCCGTCGCGCAGCAAAGGGCTACCGAAAAACTCCTGAGGCGGTCAATCACTGGCTACGCGCTGGCCAGCAAATCGTTATTCAAGTCCATCAGCGGGGCCAAGAAAATGACACCCCATGGCGAAAGGTGGAAGGCCCTCCTCGTCACGAGGCAAGGGGGCCCCTCTCTGGACGGGCCGCAGGTGTGGCGCGAGGATATGGACGACTTCGTCCTCGACAACATGCGCCGAAATGTCATGAATCACCTCGTCCATCTTGCCGAGCTCCGCGCGGGTGATGATCACCGGTCGTACCTCCTGCGTCTCGGTAGCTGGGAGAAGGCCGCGAAGATCCCGCAGCGCGGCTGCCTGCTGTGGTACTCCTCTGAGAACGGGCCGCAGAGTCGGGACGCGGGAGCCGAGGCCGGATCGGGCGGCGGGGCGCTGTCGCTCGGGCCGTTCGTCACGTACGACGTCCCGGGGGCCAAATACGAGGGGAAACTGCCCGTCTATGACCTCAGGCGGCTGCTGGGAGAAGCGTACCTGGCGAGGCTGCGAGAGGTGCCCATGTTTCGCGACAGCTCGCTGTTCCTCCTGCGCAAGCAGCGATCGATCCCCGTCCAACTTCACCTCTGGAAGTTGCAGGCTTACATGGGCAATGATGCCATGGATCGACCCAGATCAGCGTCCGCAGAGGGCTCGACGCTTCCGTCCGACCCATCTCTGTTGGATAGCTCAAATATGAGGCATTTGTCGGATTCGAGTCGGGGGAAGGGCCCGGCTGTTCCGGCGTTCCAGGGACTCGCGGATCGCAAGCCAACGCGGAAGCCCATGAGCAAGAAAGACGCTAAGTATTCCGCTCCCGCGGGCTCGGGTCGCTAAGACACCAGACAAACGCTGCAACCGGAGGCAGACTACAAGAAGGACCGCACGATGCCCGTACCGTCTACTATAAATTGCAAAGGAACGTGAGTAGTCGTGCCTTCCAACTAAGCACAAGGACGAGTTCCGAATAGACCCATGGCGAACGCAACGTTCGGAAAAGGAGAAGCCACCGAGCAAGAGGTTGTCGTGTAGAAGGGTTTGAACTCAATTTAAGATACCCGAGAACGAGGCGTAATTGCGTCGGCGTCTCACTCTCATAGGAATATACCCCAATCAGCATTGCGTTCGCAGGTCATTCTCGGTGAGTTACTGATGTGGGTGAGTAGCTTGACCATAGTTCTGGTGGTGGGCTCCGGTGAGACCCATGGCGGCTTGAACTTCATACCCCCTAAATGGCCAGACTCTCGTGATAACATCATGGCCAGATGTTTGTTGTCCCCATTCATGGTGATGATGACACAACTCTACTACTGATGAGAGTCAACTAGTTCCCTGGCAAGGCGCCCTCAGCGGAATCATGCTATGGATACTGTAGTTCTTGATGATGATCGCAAACTCTGTCACTTTCTCATCTAATATTCCATACGTGATGGCGGAAGTGGCGTATTCGACGGTAAGAACGACTGCGGCCCTTTGATGGGCACTTTCCGTTAAAAGTTTGTCCCTGCAACAAGTAACACCACTGATTCGATGATCAATGTCTTCATTTCTTCTGCCTCGCTTCCCTCTTTCTACATCCTCATTATTCTCTCCAATCGGTTTCCTGCCAACCTCAAAACTCGGAATTGTTTCCTTCTACTCTCAAGTCGCAACATCAGTCTTCTCTCTTTACTAATCCGTCCCACCTCGAGTACAAAACCCTCGATCAAGCTCTGCAACTCCGACTCTTGCCTTTCAACTAACCTGCCCAACCTCAAGGAAAACGACGCCAAATACCCAGTCAACTTCGTGTTTCTTCGATTTTGGCCTGCCGAGTTTCAGTCTCATTGCTTCTCTGTATCCTCTACAACTCGCTCTCCTTGACTTCTGGTCTCCTTCTTCTTCGGGCTAGAAATACCACAATTTCAGCCTCTCTTTGCCGACCCATTTCTTGCCTCAACCTCCCCCTCTCTTTTTATCTCTCTCCACTCGGAAGCTACCACCCCTTCTTTTTGCTACAAGTACTTACCTCTTTCGGGGTGCAGTTGCCGGCTTCTTTTCTTCCTCTCCCTTCCTTTCCTTCCCTCGGTACTCCAAGGCCTCCAACTACTTGTAGAACAAGCCCTTGGCTTTCCTAAACTTCCACCTTACACAACTTTCATCTTTCAGCGCTTTCGCTCCCCTATTTCAACTGCTTCAAAACAAACACCTAGACGGCTACATACATACCTGTACCGTCATCACACTTCACTTCGGCTGTCGCGCCAGTTGCCTTGCCTGGTTATACTGCTGGGCTATGAATTCTTCGGAAAAGATGACTTCGACTCATACTGACATGCCAGAGGGCACGGCGACTGTCTTGACTGACATGGCAGAACTGGTCGATGAGAAAGAGAAGGTTCGTGCTTTCGGCCAACTTCAGCTCCAGCATCTGGAGACTGTTTTCAAGAGCAAAGCCGTGCGACAATTCATCGAAGGCATTGAGGATTGGGAAGACAACTTGAGTGAGCGTTATGCCATCTTTCCTCATGAGTGTTGCTAACCATATGTGGCAGAGACCCTCAAAACCTTCCAGAACGAGCGCCAGATCCTCATCGGTATCTGGGGTGAGACTGGGCTTGGTAAGAGTTCTCTGATCAATGCGTTACTCGGCTACAGAATTGTGCCCACGAGCCAAAGTTCGGCATGTACGGCTGCCGTTTGTATCTTTGGCTACAACAACGACACTGCAGGCGGAAACAAGTTTCGCGCCATCATCACTTTCAAGAGTTGGGACACAGTCAAGACAGAGCTCGATGCCTTGAAAAAGGAGCAAGCAGATCTTGAAGACATGAGAAGCCTGTTTGAGAATGATCCAACCTCGGACTTCTCGGGACAGTACGCCGAGGTTGAACGCAGCATCCAAAGCATCATGAGCTGGTCCGGCCTTTCGGATGCCTTCATTCGAAAATCCTCTCCGGAGCAGATCTTGCAGAACGCAAAATCACTCGCCACCGACATTTTCCCCAACGGAAAGGCCGACAATACGGGAAACCATCAGGAACACATTGTGGCCGCCAGCGAGAGGGCCTTTATCAGGCTCTTGAGGCAGTATGTGGATAGTGCAAACAAGTCTTCCGCCCCAAAGTACTGGCCGTTGGTTGAGAAAGTCAAGGCTTTTGTCGATTCTCCTATTCTCCGCAACGGCATTAAGCTTGTTGACCTTCCAGGAACCAGCGACGCCTTTGGGTTCCGAGGAGAAATCGCCCACAGTTATCAAGATCGGTTGGACAAGGTGATTGTCGTGACGCCTGCAACACGAGCTGCCGACAACAAAGCCGCTGCCGATTTCATCTTGTCCGAGAACCAAACCACACAGTTGGACATGGACGGCATGTTGAAGGACGAATCCATATGTGTTGTTGTCACCAAGATCGACAGCATGAACTGCGACACCGCCGAAACTGAGTTTCCTACCCATGACATCGTTGAGAAAGTCGATGTATTGGCCGAGATAGAAGATGCTCTGGCAGAGATGGAACAGCACGGCAACATGGTCCAGGATGATGGGGAGGACTCGAAAAATGTTCCACTCGCCGGCCGTAAACGGGCTAACGCTGACCAGGCCACATGTCGGGCTGCCAAAAAGCAGCGACTCGGCTCTGGCAATACTGATACAAATGGCAAACAGGAGCGAATGGATGAGCTCCAATACCAGAGGGATTTCATCAGGTCCGAGCTGAAATATCTTTGCATTCAAGAGCGAAACAAGGAGCTGAAGCGCAAGATTAAGGAAACCCTCCTCGACCCGAGCAAGAGGATCAACGTTGCTGAGGAATCGGTTGTCGCCGTGTCTTCGGTGTATCCTGTCAGCAGCGAAGCGTTCATGGAGCTCCAAAAGACACCATCTATCGACGGCTTCCCGGACGTCAACTCTACCGGCATTCCAGACCTGAAGGCCTGGCTGTACAGAATCTCCCTTCCTTACAGGCAGGAGTGGGCAGACGCCGACATTCACCATATCCAGGTCCTGATCGACGCCGCCGATGGCTGGACGCAAGCCAATGTCACCGACCTTCCCAGGCTCAGTAAGAGCGAAGTTGTCAGTTTGCAAGTCCGCCTGGATGGGTTGATGAAAGAACTGGGGACGGTAAGCTACAGGATTCATTGCATGACCCCGAGTGGATGGATGATTCAGCTAACCGTCACAACAGGCCATCACTTCCTCAGTGCGCCGTAAACTCCAACAAAAGCTGTCTCACTTGGAGCCGCTGCGAAAGAGCAGCTTGACCAAGGTGTCTCTCAAACGCAATCTCGGAAAGAATGGAAAGGAAACGCAAATGGCTATGAAAAACCTCAGGCGGTTCCTAGAAGCGTGGAAGGTGAAGAACCATTGGGCAGGCACCCGCCCTTCGAGCAAGGAGGATGAAACCCATTGGTCTACCTACCAGGCCTGTGTGAAGAGGCACGGTGGTGTATTCAAACGTCGAGCTCGGAGAACTCAGCCCAAGGCCGAGATCCACTGGCTGGGCGACGTGTAAGGATGTTCATATCTTATTCCGATGACCTTGACGTTACTGACTGATGATTAGAGATCTTTCTTTCTGGAGAGGCCATAAGGATAAGTGGCGAACCGGCTTCACTCAGAAATTCTCGACGATCAAGAAGACCATCCATAGCAGTGGTCTTGTTGCCTTCAAGAAGTGGGTCGAGAGTTTGCATGACGACGAGGGCATGCCAGAATCCTTCCGGGAGTTGATGAAGGCGAACACCTACAAACTCGACCATCTCTTTGACAAGTACATGACCGACGTAGGAGAACAGATCAATCTATTCGAGAAGGACGCGCGAAAGGAGAGGGGGATCGTTCAGAGATATTTCTCAAGCGGCATGCGGCCGGGTTTCGAAGCTGCTGCCCGGATCCGTGGTACGTTGGCGGAGTGACCTGGTGCCGCATGTGAAATGGACATTGCTAACATTCAACCAGGAAAACAAATCAAAGAAAGGCAGAGCCAAGTCGTCCAGAAACACGTCGAAGCCGATGGCGTTCAGATGTTTAGAAACGCCCGCAACGCGCTGGAGACACAGCTCGCAAAGTTACATCGCGGCACTTCGAAGGAGGTAGGGCAACTCTGGATGGCTCCAAAGAAGGGTTGTGGTGGCCGCATACGCGCCGAGATGCTCCGCGTCCTCAAGCGGTCCTCTATCTCGTTCCTGATGCCAAGCGCAGGGACTATGATGACCGACGATGCCAAGGCGCAAATTCGGACTATCGTTATCCGGTGGAGGACGACGTGGCACGCTGTCCATGTCCGACTCCCCCGGTTTGTGCCGGTCGAGGAGGACATCGATTCAAACGCGGAAGAGGTCGATTCAGAGAATGAGGAGGGTGACATGTCGACGGAGGTCCAGGTCAAGAGAGAACCCGATGAAGTCGGCAGTTATTGAGCTTGGATAGTGAGTGTTCTTGTTTTTTGGTTGGCGGCATTTCGGTGGGGGGCATTCGATTTCTTTCCTTAGGGCTTCTGATTTGCATTTTTTTTGGTTCTCATTTCCGCTTTCTAGAATCTGGGAAGCAATCTGGAGGGAAGAAGACTACGTATCGTGTCCGCGATGATACATGGAACATGCTTCTAGGGGGGGATTATTGCTTCACATCGCTGGCGTCGTTATGGAACCGGGGATTTGAGAATGTCTCTGATATCAGAATTCCATATCAATGCAGCGTTTCTTCCACACCGACTCTGACCCTCGAATCTGGGCCGAAGAAAGTTGCTTTGCCTAGTATGCAGTTGATGCTTCTCACAGTATATGACATCAGTTATGATTCACTTTCACCGGGGGCTACAGGTAGACCTGAAGCACATGTTTGAAGCAGAAAGGGCCAATAGTTGACCGGTACTCTCCGTAAGAGAGGTTTAATAGGAAGAGTATTCTTCTTCTTCCTATGTAGAGTTTGTTTCAAGAACCCCTAACATCCTGAAAGCGGCGTCTAACAACAGCTGCTCCGCCTCAGCTCGTCGATGGAGCGTGTCTCCCCAGAAGTCGTTTCGCCCCACTCGCTCAAGTCCGTAAAACAATTTCCTCCGTCCCCACGGACGACAAGCACGCGATCCCACATGAGCTTCTTACCGCCGATCGTCACCAACCAGCGTTCCAACCAACGCTCCAAGCGACATCACGACTCACACAGCGCCGATGGTTTAGTGGTAAAATTCTCCGTTGCCATCAAGCAGCGTCGGGGAGCCGGGGGTTCGATTCCCCCTCGGCGCAATTCTTTTGGTCTTGGCTGGCAGCATTTTGTTTTCCAGGCAATGAGAAACTTGCCAAGCGAGTTATCTTCACTCGGTGTCTTTCTTAATTGTGCAAATGAGTCCAGTTATTGTGAATGCAGGCTAGACTGCTTGAGGCTCCCTTCAAGGACAACTTTCTTTTTGCCGTCCAGAACAAGAATCTTCTCTTGATGAACGGATATCCTCCTCCTTTCGTAGCCTCCCGCTAGCGAATGCTTAATTCTCCATATTCCCCTCACTTATGTGCCGTCCCCCAGGAAGAAACTGTCCACCCGCTCGAGCAAGTCCTCGTGGTCGGCGGACAACTCCGTGAGCTGCGTCGGTCTTTGAATCTTGGGACGCCATGGCGGTCGAGTCTGGATTGGTCTTCTCCGGGCCCGATGAGTGATGCGATATGGTAATCGTTTTGCCTTACACGCGACCTTTTAGCTGTCCAACAGAAGGATTAGCCAGACAAAGCTCTTTTAAATAAGCCAGCAGCCGGACGAACAGGACTTTGAACAGACCCCTCCGGACGGACATCATGCCGTTCACCTGCGGCGGGATCAGGCAGGGAAGAGTCATTGGTCTCCATTCGGCCGTCAAGCTCAACACAACACGACAACCAAGAATGACGATTTGGACAACAGGTTGGAGCAAGACGGAAAGAAAACGCCTCCTCCAGCCGATGGAGAAGCTACAGTGCCCCCAGCGAACAAACTCTGCCGAATGGATGTACGAAGTTCTGCTCTCTGCCTACGCTGGGACTCGTGAGGATGATGCGGACCCGAAAACTTGGACAACACCCGCGCTCCTGGCGTCCCAGAATCCCTTCCAGGGGAGCAAGGTGGTCGAGGAGCTCTTTAAAGAATGGAACGTCCTGAAAGAAGACAACATCAAGGGCGTCACCCCGCCAAACCCCCTACCGCGCGACCTAGACAACAAGTCCAAAGTTCGGGATCAACAAGGGGCGCCACCTACTAAAGACCGAGGCCAGGATATCAGTTACTTCAGCGATGCTATCAGTAGAAATTTCCTTGTCCTGATTGAAAAGACTAAGACTTGGGAGGTCCCCCCCCCCTTTTAATCGTCTTTATTTTTACAGTTCTTACAAGATATGTCTGGCGTGTCAGTTTAAAGGAAGTAGCTTGCAGAGCGTCGAAGAGCTTATTGAATAAGCCTTTTACATCCACGTGGATGTAACATGGCCGCAAGTTTAAAAAAAAAAAAAAGGCACTAGGACCTTTTAGCAAATGTGGGAAACGTGGACCAGATACTTCGACTTCCCCGAACTTGCCGGGTTCAAGCTGGGAACAATGCCGAGAACTTACATCTTTATGGAACTATGTATTAACCTCGTTACCGTAAAGAATAACTGCTAAGCATTTATATACCCTTATCGGTCTGACAGTCATCGGTACGGCTATCAGGTATGAGCTGCAGGCGAGTAATGTCCTCTGGCAGTGTCTATGATGATCGGCCGATAGCTTGTGCAGCCTAACTGCACCCCGCTGAGCTGCAGCAACGCACTTTACAGTCGAGGTCCACCTGTAAATGATTTCATTCTATCTATCTTTCGCGTTTGGCCATTGCTAACCCAACCGAGCCATAGATACACATACGGCGGTATGTTAGTATTAATCTGACTAAAGCCCAGCCGGAAGTTGGCCGACACAAGCTGATCTGTTTCTTGTCAGACACGCTTGCCCTCACTCTCTTTCGTTTTCAAGTCTAGGTTCTCTCTCTGGTCCTCTCCCCGCCCGGGGTCCGTTTTTGGTTTGTTTCCAGATTCTCATTCACACTCTTGTTCTCTGGAAACAAACGGTCTTGAAGGCAGCGACGCACCATGTCTGTTGGGCTGCCTCAGCCGGGCAGGCACCATGTCATGTCATAGATGCCCTGTCACTGTCAGTGGATCGGCATCTCAATGGGTGGGCACATGGGCCCCTGCTAGCTGTTCCATGGTTGCGAGGAGCGCGCAAGTCATGAATCGAACCCGAGGTCAAGACTTCATCTTAGAGCGAATCCGACAGACGACCCAAGCACAGGGTTGATTATTGCTCAGTTCGCAAATGCGGCCCTTCTATAAGATGGGATCTGAAAACAAGATGTCTCCTACTTACCAGTGTCGGCTGCCAACCAAATACCATCAAAGCCCCAGCTGCTCGCGCACATAGCACATTCCTTCGTTGTCTTTCTCATCAGCTCCAGGAAAACATTGCCCATTTCGTAATTCGAAACTCTCTCGCATCATGGCGCCTTCATTTTTCGCCCTGTTTCTCCTTGCGGGTGTCGTTGTTCCGTCTTGCCTGGCCCAAAACCTTCCCGGACAAGGTGTGAACTGCATGCCGGGAAATTTCGCAACTCGCGAGGCCTGCCAAGCGAACTTTGCGTACCAGTGCTGCCAGGGAAGAATCTGCTACCAGAGTTCTCCTGGAGTTTGGCAAGTCTGCGTTAACCGTGGCGGAAGTATGAACTACAGACCAATCCGTTGACTGTCAGCATTGAATCCTACACCGGGCTAACATGTTGGCAGACTGAACGTTTCTTTTCCTACGTTGAATGTGTGTGTGGGGGGGGGGGATGCCCTTGAAGGGTTGTGTGAAGCTCGCGAGTTGTGGCAATAGTCGAAGAAAGATTTGCCAGGAGACTTTCACAAGCAGCAAGGCACATCGGGGTTGAGCCGACATAAGACATTCTCGGTTGGGATTTATCTATTCAGCAAAAGAGGGATTCTCTAGTCCTGCAGGGCTTTTCCATTCACTTAAATCCCATCAGCATCAAAGGGGATTGAACCAATTCATGATAGTGAACATCTAGTGCGTCTCAAACGCATTTGTTAGGTTCTTCTTCTTCCCTCTAATATTGTCTCTAAAATCCACTCTACATTCTAAATACATTAAGTACAAGAGAGCTGTACCGCTCTCACTCACACGGTATTGTCCGTCGCCCTCGTTCGACTCTCTTCATACCCTGTCCCGACCTCGTCAACAACCCACCTCTGCCTTCCGTTCTCCTCCACCTTCAACCCATACGCGTACCTCTTCCCCAAGCTGCCGATGGCCTTCTCGGCCGCCTTCCTCTCCAGACCGGACACGGCAACGAAGTCGCGGCTCATCGTCGTGCCGGCGACGTACGTCATGACGGAGGCGACCGAGTCCGGGCGGCGCGGCATCGTGGGCAGCGTGCTGCGCAGGTAGAACACCAGCCCCTGGGCGACCAGCATGAAGGAGGCGATGACGACGCACGCGACGCCGCAGAATATGTACTCGCCGCGCATCTGCCCCGGCCGCCACGGCAGCCCGCTGACGGCGACGACGAAGAACTCGGCAAAGAGCGCGGCGACGGCGACGGCGGCGGGCACGGCGTAGCCCATCCTCACGAGCGGCACGATGGCCAGCAGCGGCACGCCGAAGCCGCGCTTGGTGATGGTGCCCTCGGCCTTGGACGGCGCGGCGTGCATGCGCGCATAGGGCGCGAGGTTCTGCGCGTCGGCGAAGACCATGCCCCAGTACCGCGAGACAAGGATACCGATGAAGCACACGCCGACGCGGACGCCGACGGTGGCGGCCCGCGAGGTGTAGCTGAAGATGCGACGCGGGTTGTTGACGTTGGCGAGGGCGGCGATGGCGAGGCCGAGGAGGCCGAGGTGGAAGACGGCGAAGAGCAGGTCGATGTGGAAGCGCGTGCGCGTCCAGGGCGCCGTGTTGATGCTCGCCTTGCGCTCGACGGCCGAGTCCTCGAGGCGCTGGAGGAGGGACCGCGGCCGGTCCTCCCCCATCGGCTGGTCGATGGGCACGAGGCCGTACCGCTCGCCGCCGCCCTGGGCCTGGTACGTGCCGAGGGTGAAGCGGCTGTTCTTGAGGTGGAGGGCCAGCTGGCTGTTGGTCATGTCCTTGGGGACGGCGGCGAACTGGCGCTCGACCTCTGGGTGGCCGAGGACGGTGGCGACGCCCGAGATGGTGGTGGTGTCGACGGCGATGCGCGAGGGCGTCTTGAACCAGAGGCCGACGATGAAGATGAGCGAGACGGCGACGGCGACGAGGCCCGAGATGACGACGTTCACGGCCCACCTGTTGACGCTGAGGCGCGGCGGGCACGGCGAGCTGATGTACTGGGACGGCTTCTCGGCGCACCAGAAGGCGTCGGTGGCGAGGGCCTCGACGGCGAAGGCGCTGGCGATGTCGGCGTAGAGGTAGCTGGCGGCGAGGGGCACGAGGGTGATGGCCGAGCCGGCGAGCACGGCGCCCGAGGCGCCCGAGTCGGTCATGAGCTGGCGGAGGGGCTCGAAGGCGGCGACCTGGGCGAACGACGACGACAGCACCGAGGTGAAGCCGCGGGCGGCGACGATGGGGACGAAGTTGCTGACGATGGCCTGGCCGACCGTCACCTTCTCGTTCACGACCTCTTCGTTGGGGCCCTTGGGCACGGCGGTCTGTTGCACGACGACGGTGGCATCGGGCTGCGTCGCCGACGCACTCGGGTCGGCGGTGGTGGGCGAGGCCGTCGATTCTGTGGCCGTCGGTTCTGTCTCTGACGCGGACGCGGAACTCTCCCTCTGAGACTGCGTCTCGGGCGCCGACTGAGTGTTGGACGCAGGAGTAGCTGTTGCTGGGGTCGTTGCTGGGGGGACAGACGGCGTGGCGGCGTCGGATTGGGGAGTGGCACTCGGCGCGGGAGTATTGGCGCTCGGCGGAGCGTTGGACTGGGACGCCGCCGGCGAGGGTACGGCTTGGGTATCACTCGGGTTCTCTGCCTGCGTCTGCACGGCCGAGGGGGCGGCCGAATTCGAGGGAACAGCTGGGTCAGATGGAGCAGTTGTGTCTGAGGCTGCCGCCTGAGCTGAGAGGGCGGCTGAAGCCGAGGGAACAGCTGGATCGGATGGAGCAGCTGTGTCTGAGGCTGCCGCCAGAGCTAAGGGGGCGGCCGAGTTCGAGGGGGCGGCCGAGTTCGAGGGGGCGGCCGAGTTCGAGGGGGCGGCTGAAGCCGAGGGAGCGGCTGTGTCTGAGGCTGCCGCCAGAGCTGAGGGGGCGGCCGATATCGAAGGACCGGCTGGGATTAGAGAAGCAGAAGCCTCTTGGCTGGCAGGTGTAACGGCATCGGACGCAGTCGGCTGCGCCGAGAGAATGCTCGGAAGAGGGGAGTCCGATGCCTGTCGAATAAGTGATGCCACGGATGCCCCGGACTCGGACGGCGAGAGGCTCCTGGACACGGAGGCCTGCGCAATGTTGATCGGGATATCGGACGTGGCTAGCGCCGGGGTGGCGGACGGCGTGACGGCGTCTGAGCCGGACGGGGAAACTGTAGCCGGCTGTGAAACCGGCGAGCCGGTCGTCTGGCTGCCTTCCGGGTCCGGAGATACAGAAGGTGAACCGCTGGATGCCACAACGGCTGACGGATCCGACGGTGCCGGCGTATTCGGACTCGGAGTCGCAACTTGGCTTCCGGATGGCACTCCTGAGGGAGCTGGATCTGACGACGGCGAAGACGGGGAGGCGGAGCCGGCGGGGATCGAGGTGACGCCCGTCGGTTGAGGGGTGCTGGAGTCGCCTGTTGAAGGAGGCGACACAAATGACTGGGCTGCCGGCTGGGAGGCCGTCGGAGATCCGGAAACAGGGGTCGGATCCGGCGTGGAGGGGCTGCTGGGGTCGGAAACATTCGGCGTGGGCGACGGCGACGGGTCTTCTTGGGCGGATGCGGAGCTCGCGAACAAAGAGACTGTTGGGTCTGTCGGCGGTGTTGAAGACGGCAAGAGGATGTTTTGTTCCGGCAGGCTCGCCGATGGAGAGCCCGTCGGAGTCGTCACCGGCGTGGCCTCGCTCGGCCCTGGTGTGGTCTCGGGGCTACTTCCGGACGGAGGCGTGGTGCCGGCCGGGCTGGTACCGGTGTCGACCGGGGTAGTGTCGACCGGGGTAGTGTCGACCGGGGTGTCAACCGGGGTGTCAACCGGAGTAGTGCCGACTGGGGTAGTGCCGACCGGCGTAGTGCCGGTACCAGCAGGCGTAGTGCCGGACGGGCTGGTGCTGGTTCCGGTAGGCGTAGTTCTGGTTGAAATGGTGCTCCCCGAGTTGGTGGTAGAACGGCCGGTTGGAGTGGAACCAGTCGGCGTCGTTCTGCTTGTGGTCAAGCTGCTGCTCCTCCCGCTCGTGGTGATGCGCGAGCTGGTCCTGCTCAGAGTCGTTGGCGTCGTGGTGGAGGAACCATCCGTGGAGCTCGGTTCGGTTGCGGTTGTCGATGTGAGCGGAGGCGTCGTCGTGCTGTCTGACGTGGTGGCTTCTGATGTCGGGCTGGTTGTTGGAGTGCTGGTGGTGTCGGTGGGGGTGGTTGACGACGACGAGGTCTCTGAGCTCGAGTCAGAAGTTGTAGTAGAAGTCGAGGTCGAATCGGTAGTTGAAGTAGAACTAGAACTTGAGACAGAGCTGGACGACGAAGTAGAGCTTGTGGTGGAACTTGAAGTTGTGGTAGAGCTTGAGGTTGAGCTAGAAGTCGTAGTAGAACTAGGGGTTGAACTAGAGCTCGAAGCTGAACTCGAAGTGGGTATGGAGCTGGAGGAACTGGAACTGGAACTCGTAGAGGTGTAGATGCTACTGCTCGTGCTGGTCGTGGTCGTCGTGGGACTCGGTGGAGTCGTCGTCGTTGAACTCGGCGGAGTCGTCGGCGGAGTTGTTGTCGTCGTCGTCGTTGGTGTAGGCGTGTAAGCCGGCGTTGTCGTCGTCGTTGTGGGGGGCTGCAGCGTCTCCGTCGGCGTGTCGGCATCAGTCAACGGCGGTAGCGTCGGCGTCGGCGTATCCGGGTCAGTCAGCGACGGCGGTGGCTCTATCGGTTCATCGCCGATGAAGGGTGGAGTCGGCAACGGTGTGACCTCGGGATTGTTCGAAATCTGCCGCCTCCACGCGGCGCCGACCGCCGCTGCGTCCAGCACGGCGTCGGCGGCGTTGCGGAGGGCCCTCTCCCGCGGCCCCAGCACGGCGACGGCGCGTTTGTGGGTGGCGGACGCGACGGCCTTGCCCGAGCCGCCCAGCTCGAAGCGCGACTCGGAGCCTGCCGGGAGTTTCTGGTTGATCAGCACGCCCACGGCGATCAGCCCAAGCGTCACGACCAGCAGGGCGATGATGGAGTACAGCTGGGCCCTGAACGGCCTCTTCTTGGTGTCCGCCGTCCCTGTGGACGCACCCGAGGGTCAGCGACCTGTTCGTTGCAAAAAGGAGAAGGACGAGGGGGCGTTGACTTACTGGAGGCATCGATGACCTGGTAGTTCGGCTCCGTTGCCTGCTTGCTCAACCTCATGATGAAAGACTTTCTCTCGCTCACACACACACCCGAAGTCACCTAACAATAGCAGCCTGAAAATCAACGAAAAGGAACAACAGGGGGGAGTGACAGAAACGACAGTATTGGGGGTTCTTCTTCTTCAACTTTCGATACAAAAGTCTAACACACCAAACGCCTCGGGGAATGCATCTTGTCGACGATGAGAAGATCGGAAGCCACGGCGTATTAATACCAACGACGAGACAAGCAACGAACGGTACCGGCATGGCGTTTGGTGGACGCCATCATCGATAGATTCGTCATCTCCACAACGCACCCGCTCACAGCCTCTCTCTCTCTCTCTCTCTCTCTCTCCCCTCCTCCGCTAGACCCGTGGCTTCCATTGAAACAGCGTTACTGTGATCAAAGGTGACCGACCTCCCAGACCCGGCGAGGTGGTTTGTGTGTGTGCTGGGAAAGAGAGCGAGTCTCGAAGAGACAAGAACGCCAACTCACATCAAGCCCACCGTAGTCCTGCTCCGAATCGGGAATACGCCGAAAGAGGACAAGATCCTTTTTCCCCCAACCTGCCAAAATATGCGGCTGAAAGGGAGCTTGAGCAGCTCGTCTCAAACCTTATCTCGTCTTGGGCGAGACTAGTGAGTCGTCTTCCAGAATGCGGTCTAGCCCGTCGACGTGTCTTGGGGAAACTCACGCCCAGCCCACCACGCCCATGGCCCTGAAAACGGTTCAGAGCCAAGTCGAACTCTGGGGGGGGGGGGGAGTGAGTCCCTTCTCTTCTTTTTCCCTTCAGTGCGTTGTGCGTCCTGCTTTCATGTCAGGCCCTGACTCTCTGACGGTCCTTGGTGCATCTGCCTATTCAACAGTCGTGTCTGGACAGCGTCCTCTCGACATTCTGGAAGGGGGGCTTCCTCCCCCCCCCCCCCTCCTCCTTTCTCTCTCTTCACTGCCTTCAGTCCGTGGCGTCGAGAGAGACTTTGCCGAAACAGTCGATCAATGGGAACTCTCGCACATGTTCGCCGGGCGGCAAAACTGGCAGCTGTCACGCCCAAGCCTCAGCCCCCGTCTCGACTCGCCCTTCCTGGGCCGCCGCCGCCACGACATTGCTCCTGGGCTGTGGCAAGTGGTTGAAGGAAAGCCACCTCATGTAAAGGACGCCTTACTTTAGAGTACTGTGGCATTGTGGCCGGATAATCGGAATGAGGGCTGAGACGAGGGCTGAGATGGTGGCGCTCGCACAACCATCCCATTCCCGCACCCCCCCTTTGAGAGGCCGCTGCATGCGCAGAGTAGACTTTTGGAGGCAGCCCACGTCGCAGACGCACAGCTCACGAGTCGCGTCTGGTTGAGCGTCGTCGTAACCCGGGAACTGCGACGTGACCAACAAGGCCGTATGGATTCCCTTGCTCGCCTTGTCAGCCTCCTGAAGTTTTCAGCCGATGTTCTCACTGATGTTCTCACTGATGTTCTCACTGATGTTCTCACTGATGTTCTCACTGATGTTCTCACCGATGATCTCACTGAGGCTCTCACTGACACACAACGACATCCGCCAGGAAAACACTTCATCCAAAACCGCAAAATGGTCCTCCTCAAGACCGTCAATCGAGTAGCATGCTCCAGCCTCCGCCTCAGCCCTAGGCTGACCTGACCGGTGTCAAGCACGAAGGACCCCCTTCTTCTCTCTTTCCTGCCCCGAGAAGGCGGCTAATCCGGAAACGTCATCCAAACAATCACACCTCACGCATACCCAACTCACCTTTTCCCTCCCCCGGTTAAATCTCATTGGACGTCTGTCCATCCCGAAACCCAACTATATCAAGGCCAAAGAAAGAAAGCAAACTTAATAGAACCAACGTATTCAAGCAAGAGAAATAATAATAAAATAACAAAAAAAAAATAAGAAAAAGACAAATAAAAAAGAAGAGGAAGAGAGGGGATCCAATATTCTCCGCAATATCCCACTGCCTCAGGTCTCGGACCTCAGGCCTCTCCTCTCCTCTGGCTCGACATGTTGCCTTGCGTCTCTCGCCAAGTGATGAACCAGTCCGCGCGAGGAAACCTGCTACTGCCCCGTGAGCTTCAGCCCACGAAGTCTCTCCGACATCTTACATACGAACCCGCGCCGTAGTGATCAGAGAGGATAGCCACCTCTCAATCCAACAGGACATCAGCCACGCGCCAACACACACACACACACACACACATATATCCGTCCCGCATCTCGCCATCCCAGGCGCGTCTAACGCCAGTGCCATCCTCTGGCACCGTCTGCCCTAAGGAGCCTGTCCATGTAGCACTGGCCCATGCTCAAATCAAGCGTTTCCGCGCTGCCAAAAAAAAACTCCCTCAAAAGAAGTCGACAAATAACAGCCGCCAGCCCCCCCCCAAGCCAGCACGGATGTTCCCGGTCTGTCTGTCCGTCTGGCACAGCCGCGTAGACTGTCACCCTCTTTCGAGTCGAGGGTCCCACCACCAAGATGACACCGACCAGAACAAAGACTGCCCGACTGACTGAAAAGAAGAGCGCACAAAGACGCACCTGGAAGAAACAGGGACAGAGACATCAACCAGCCAAGCAATGGAGGGAAGGGGGGAAAAGCACATGTCAAAAAACAACATTAAACGGCAGAACATCAGCCCGAACCAACGAGGAGGAGCAACAGGGGGAAACAAATCAATCCCACCCCATCCATGTATGTTCATTTGCATAACAAGCAATTCATCATTCCTGCTTCCAACAAGCGTGTCCATTGTTTGTTTAGTGGAGGGGCTTTTCCCACCCAGTACAGCCCCCCCCCCCCCCCCCCCCCCCCCCTTTTCATAGCCAGACCACACTTTCTCATCTTCCCTCGGTGGGTCGTGAGGAATCGCGCGAGCTGAAAAGAGCCCACTGAGAGTCTGGCCAACCTTCTCCCATTTGCGGTTTGCGGACGCCGACGGCATTGTAAGGCGCGCCGCGGAGTTTCCGGATATCCCGCCTTGGCGGATATGCCATGATACGCGCGGAAAAGACCACCCATGCAGTTGTCTCTCTCTCCCCCCTTTCCCTCTACCGCGTACTCTGTACGGATGGTGTCTCTCTCTCTCTCTCCCTCCCACAGTGAAGCCCGGCCCGGTTGCGAGGACCAGATTCACCGGCAGACACCCACCTCTGTTCGCCATATCATCCACCATGATGCAAATTTCTCAACAAACGCGCACGGAACCCTCTACCCCCTGGCCCCCGGTCGGAGAGACGTCCGTTCCGGATCCCTTCGGAGCCGGACATCCCCCCTTCCCCTCCCCCTCCCTCCCCTCTCCCTTCCCTTCACCAACCACCCCGGAGCAAGCCGAACCCGAGTTGACGGCCCAGCGGCCAAAATAAAAAAAATAGGCGACATGCGATGCGTGGGGACCTTCGGCTCATCAGTCATCCACCAAGAGTTCACCAATCCCACTTCGCCTGGTCGCCCACACCCGCCGCCGCATCTGCAACTGCAAGCGTGAAAATATGCATCTGTACTCTGCTGTATCCGCATTCTTACGCGATTGACTTGAAGAAGACGGGAATCCGCCGAAACGAGGCGAGCCAAGTGGGAACTTCTCCTTCATCGCGTCATGTCCCAGGTCGGTCCGTCCCCTCCTCCAACAGATTTCCCCTTCTCCCTTCCCCCTTCCATCGCTCCGCTTCCTCGCGTTCACCTCGGCTCCCGTATCCGTGGCCCAAGGCCGTGTCGATCTGCCTGTTCAGGGCATTCGGCTCGGCTGGCTGGTTTCTCATCCCCTCCCATTCGGTTTGGCGCCGTCCATCCCACTCCACAATTTCTCCGTGTCTTCATCTCACCACACCTCATCACCACCTATCGACGCCCACATCTGTCACGCGCGCCGCGCAGGATTCATCACATCGGGAAATCCGTCGCTGTTTCTGTGTGAAACCGTTTCATCATCGCCTCTCCATTTCTCTCTGTCTCTCTGTCTCTCTCTCTCTCTCTCTCTCTCTCTCTCTCTCTCTCTCTCTCTCTCTCTCTCTCTCTCTCTCTCTCTCTCTCTCTCTCTCTCTCTCTCTCTCTCTCTCTCTCTCTCTCTCTCTCCTCTTTTGCTGCCGTTGGCCTACAGTCGTCCTCCCTTCTCCCTCTGGTATCGTGGTATCAGGTTTTCATCCTCTGCTCCTCTCCCAAATGCTATTGTACAATGTGTCATTCCATGAAAACGTGTGCTCGCTGTGTGTGGTGGAATCGGAAATGCCCCCTCCCCAATACGCCGGCCATGGCATACAAGTCCATGACGTTTATGCCCTGATCCCAATACGCCTGAATTATCCAGAATCCCTCATCTTTGACCGTTCCAAGGTGTCGTTGACAGCCCCATCCTGACAAGCCCGGGGCAATCGCCTCTCGTTTGTCGTTGTGCGACCGTCGCATCCTACCTAGCATCCATCATCTTGAACCAATAAAATTAGAAAAGGGGTTGCGGAAATGTCACTTGTCTGTGACTCGTATAGTTTGTGTGTGTGTGTGTGTGTGTGTGTGTGTGTGTTTGCGACGTCTCCGTCGTGCGTTGGGACTGCCGTCGTGCGTTGGGCCGTAGCGGACGAATCAAAGTGACCGTCGTCAAGTAAAATCTGTTTGCGTTTACGCATTCATCAGATGAGCGAAAACTTGGACGGCGCCATGTGTCCCAGAGCTGCTGCCAGCGCCGAGTGAGAGTCGGGGGCGTGTTCCGTGTAGTGCATGTCCTCTTCGAAGTACGGCAGCACCTTGATGCCGCAATGCTGCTGGAAGAACTGGGTTCCGACGTCGTACCGGTCTCTGCATCGTCTGTCCCACGGGTCCACCTTGAGCGGACTGTGATAGCAGAACGTGTTGTGTTCCGCCCCTCGCACGGGGAAGACGAGCCCGGCGCTCCTCATCGCCGCCCACAGATCCAGCGCCTCCGACCTCGTGTTGTCGCCGTTGGGCCAGGCTGCCTGCATCAGCTGCACCACGGCGTACCGCAACGCAAGGTCGTCCGCGCTGCCCTGCCCGTGACGGCCCGCGATCTCTCTGCGCAGCGGCTGGAGCTCCATGAGCAGCTTCTCGAGTCGTTCGGGGTTGGCGTGGTTGTAGAAGATGGCCAGGTCGATCCACGTCCGCGCAACGTACGGGTGGCGCCGTCCGTAGATGGCCTCGAGCTCTTCAGCGATGGTGGGGATGCAACCCCAGACCAGCTCCGAGAGCGTGATCGGCCCGTGCTTCTGTTGCACCTCGTACAGGGCGGAAAAGGTCTGTCGCAGGGGATGAGACCGTTCGAAGTTGGTCGTCGAGTAGGCCGCCAGGTACTTGCACATGGCCGTCATCATGCCCGCGTCGCGATGCACCATCCCCAGCAGCAGCTCCTTGATGCCTTGGGGCGACAGCTGCTTGAGGTCCATCTCCAGTCGCTTGAAGGCCCTCATCAGTAGATGCCCGCCCGCGTCGTGCTCGCCCATCTCGAACTTCTTGTTGGCGTCGGCGAACATGTCGCTCGACCCGGCGCCCCAGAGCATAATCGACGTCCATCCGACCTGCCTGTCAGTTTCCACCTCGAACTGGCGGCAGTGCAGAAGCGCCTTCCTCATGTTGCCAACAATCGTCTCCTGCGCTCGGATCAGGTCTGGTGATCGCAGATAGCCCGGAGCGGGCGGCGGTGTCGGGGTGCGACATCGCACGTAGGACGGAAGTTGAGCTGGCGTTTCAAAGTCGACGAGATCGTACTCGGTCACACCTTTCCTCTTGAGATACGTGCCCAGGTTGACCACCCTGCCGTTCCGCACAAACTCCGACACCTTGCCTTCCGCATCGCGCTGGAACTTCATCGACAACAGCCTCTTCACTTCGTCCTCGGTGTTATTCTTGACAAATCCCCACTGCGAGAATCTCGTCTTATACATCTTCGGCCTGCGACTGTGAGACGGTACGTCCGGGTGGCAAAGACCAGGCAGGCAAACTTACGTTGCTTGAAACCCATATTGATCGGCCATGATTTGCATGACCTCTTTCAGCGGCCGCCGCTCTTCCAGATACAAGTGCCTAATGGTCAGCTTGAAGGACTCCCATGCCTCGGCAGGAACCTGTTCCCGTGACGGCCGACTACCCATGGCGGACTTTGGCGTCGGTGCCACGCTGGGTGCCATGCTGGGTGCTCGAGCGTGGCCCTACAAGCCTGTTAGACTGAAGTCGTTCCTCGAGGTCACGCGAAACAAAAAGAACAAAAAGAACGAAAGAAAGAAACGGCCTACCGGGAACGATGTGGGGGGCGGAGGGCCGAAGGGTGTCTGCATCCCACTCGGAGTACCAGGAATCAGGCTCGGAGCCGGTGTCGGTGCCGGGCTAAAGGTCGACGTTGCCGGGCTGAACGGTGTAGGTGCCGGGCTGAAAGCTGCAGGCGGCGGGCTAAAGGCATTCGAATTCGGCGGCGGGCTAAACGTATTTGCATTTGGTGGTGGACTGAAAGCGTTCGTGGGGGAGCTATAAGTGTTCGTCGGGCTGAAGGTGTTGTTGGTCGATTGGTCAAAAACGTTGTTGGGCTGAGAGTTGAAACCCTTGGTTGAAGTGTTGAACGAGTTCATAGGCGGGTTGAAGGATGTGTTCGACTGGGAAGCGAAGTTCTTGCTTGTCGTCGTGTTATTAAAGTCGCTCATCGACAAATTGTAAGTGTTTGACTGAGAAGCAAACGTCTTGGCTGATGAATTGATGAAAGGATCTAGTTGACTAAAGTCGGCAGATGGTTGAGACTGATGATGAACCTGTGGTGGTGGGGCGGGTGTGGAGGAACCACCAGCACGACTGTTCCCATCGCCAAATCTCGAGTCTGGCGTGAATAATGGAATGTTGGAGGGGGCGCGCCCCATGACCGGCTTGGTACTCCTGGGCACTGGAGGACGATATGACTCCGGGGCACGAAAAAAATTGGGTGCGGCCGGGCTATGAGTGACCGGACTGGTGATTCTACTCATGGCGGGAGAACTAATGTTTGCTGTGCTGTTGCTGTGCATGTTGTTGTGCAGGTTGTTGGTGCCGATGCCACCGCCGCCGAATTGCGCCGATGATGGGCTCGCACCCGAATTGCCTGAACTCATGACCCTGTTACTGCTTGGCGGCGCGGCGCGAATCCCCTCAAAGCGCGCGATCAAATTGGAGACTCCGGCGGGGGGGGAGTTGAGTTCGTCAAGTTCCATGCCATCATTCTGCTGCTGCTGCTGCTGCTGCTGCTGCGGTGCGTGGCTCATGGAGGATCGGACGTTAAAGCGCGTTTGTTGTACGCCGCCAGGAGAGGTCCAGTCCATGGACGACGACGACGACGAGTCGAAGTCTCTCCGAACGGGTTCTTGTTGTGGAGGACATGTCGAAGAAGTACCAAAGTTCTGGGGCATGCCAAACCTGGGATATGGTTGACTTGACGTGTTGAGAGATAGGCCATGGTGATGGTCAAACTGACTGTTGCTGTTGTCGCTGTATCCTGACCCAGAGGGAACGCCGCGGGACTTGTCCCCAGAATGATTGAACATGTCGGCCGCGCTCGGCGTAGCCCGACGGAGCCGTGATTCGGACCGCTGGGTAGATGTCAAGACTCGGACGAGTCAAAGCTCCTCGGTAGGACAGGTGCCTCGTGTCGTCGTCGAATGCGATTCATCCAAGAAGCCCAGCACGTTGCTGCCCTGGTGGCAAGCATCAATTGCCCGTCAGATGGAGGGGGGGTGCCACCGGGCCTTCAAATGAAAGACGAGAGCGTGGGAGGGGACGGAACAAAAGTGCCCATGATCGTCGCCACTTAAAAAGAGAGAGGTCTGGCTCTTGCTCTGGCTGCCAAGGTTAAAAATAGAGCGGCAGAGGAGAAAGCGTCATGGTTCAGTATGGGTAACGGATGGGTTCGAAAATATTAAAGACCGGCTGGAGAACCCGTCGGTTTGCTTGACTGACACACTCGCACACACGCCCAGGTTAGGTCAGGCCGGGAGCAACAGACCGGTCGGATTGGGACAAGATGGGACCACACACCGGAGAGAGGGAAAAAAGGGAGGGAGAGAACTGGACCGAACTGGCTGGCGGACGGCAAAGCAGTCTTGTCTCGTGCGTGTTGTGCTGCGTGCGGGCTGCAGCAGAGAGGGTAAAGAGAGGTAGAGGGGGGAGAGAGCGCGAGAGATATGGGGATGGGGATGGGGGAGCCGTTCCTCTCTCTCAACCCACTCGCTCGCTCGCTCGTTCGTTCGTCCTGTCTGTCTTGTCCTGGCCTGGCCTGGCTGCTTCAGAGTTGAGGTGCGAGGTGAGTGAAGTGAACGGAGTGTAGGGCTGCTCCCGCTCTTTTCGACGAGGCCTACTCTGTAGTTTCTCGTTGTTGGACGGGCATTGGTCGACCGGTCGCCAGGTTCCCCCGTGTGGTGAAAGCTGCAGGCAAAAGTTCCTTCGCGTAATTTCCTCAACAGGGAAAGCGAGGGTAGCACATGGGTGGTAGAACAAGCCCGTATCCTGTCCTTTGGGCGCTCTCTCGTTTTCGCAGTGAATGATAAGAGGGCCGCCGCCGACTTCACGGCAACTGCCAGCGAGAAAGAACCGAGCTTAGGTCCGTGGAGCTGTGCGTAGGGAAAAGGGGGGGAGGCAGTAAAGGAAGTGTTACATGGCCAATGACTGTTGAGAGACAGCCAGAAGTCAGGCTGCTGTCCGGGCGTCTGATGGACGAATTGGAGGGGCCATTCACAGATAGCTCCCACTGTTCGGAGCGGGCGCTGGCTGGCAATTCGACCGAGAGTGGGGGGGGGGGGTTCCTTTCGATGTCGGATGGGAGGTTTGGTTCAGCCATCGAAGCTGGATGCGAGGCGACGGTTCGTCCTTTGCTTGAGTCTGTGGGTACAGATGGCCGATGGATACTGCAAGTTCGCCTTATTGCTGTCTCTTCTAGCCTATGCGTTCAGGGAGCGCCCCGGGATTTCATCCAATGTAGCCCGAATGTCGACATTTTGCTAGGTATCCGTACAGGAATCAAAGGCTGCCCAGCCGTAGTGGCCTGTGGGAAACCAATGGGCAGGCGGGTGAGCAATTCCAATTTCCAGGGTGACCAGGAGGCGGGGAATAGGCTTGATGGTGCCACCACTGTTCTAGATTAAGAAGGTGAAAGAGCGTCCTAGGTCGGCCTAAAAGACGCCAACGACCAAGTCCTGACTCAGACCACCAATCATCGCCTCTGTTTGTCAGTCTCCTATCGACTA
The DNA here is from genome assembly GCF_001672515.1 of Colletotrichum higginsianum IMI 349063. NCBI lineage: Eukaryota > Fungi > Ascomycota > Sordariomycetes > Glomerellales > Glomerellaceae > Colletotrichum > Colletotrichum higginsianum. The sequence continues at coordinate 2,959,211 of NC_030961.1, read as the reverse complement.
GGCCCTCCCCATTTCCGGAAAGGCCGCGGTGAGAGTCGTGCGCGCGCTCGCGCTGTTTGTCACCCAGAAAGCGACCGTCTCCAACCGGGCTCGCGGCCGGAAAGCTAGCCGACATGTCCCATGGTCCACCGCGTTGCTTGCTTGCTTGCTGCTCAGGTTCAAAGACCTCGCTGGTCGCAGCATCAGGGGGAGGAGTCGTCTCCGGGTGGCCTGCTCGCTTTCGACCGTCACCGGCAGCCAAGCAACCGAGCCCAGCCCGTCTGGTAGCCAAAAACTGGGGGATGTGCCACGGGAGGAGGACTAACGCCGTAGAAGCCTGGTGCATGTTCCAACGGCCTTCCACCAAGCCAACCTGGTGCCATCCGATAAGCCACCTGTCGAGCACGGCCAATGACCAAGGACGCTGTCAGAGACACATCCGAACGACGCCGCTCGAGTCTAACCCCTTCAGTCGCTAGGAGACTGCCATGGCGGTTTTGCCGTTCAGCCACTTCCAATAGGCGGCAGCGGGATTGATCAGAGAGCCGGGTTGGGGGCGATGTCGCGCGGACTGGCCGCCAGACAAAGGACATAGATGGCTGTGTAAGCAGGAACGCCACGATGCAGACTCGATTGCTGCTGGGCATTCGTCGGTATTGGGCAGTTTGACTGGGCACTGCCGGCGCAGCGGTCAGCATGCTTTCGGCCGGTTTCGCCAGCACTACACACGCCTTGTGGCCGAGGTGTGGCCAAAAAGCTGACGTTCATTGTCTATGGAGCGGAACGTCTTCGTTCTTGTTCGCCCCTCGGGCGGGTGTTTTTCTCGGTGTCTGAACGGTGTCTGAACGGAGTGCTCCGTAGGCAACTTGCAGCGACCAACGACGCTGAACAAGGCCGAACCGTCAGGGATCGATGCGACCCCTAGAGAACACAATTCGTATTACTGAATCTGTCGTGCTCTTACGGCGGTAGGCGCGAGATTTCCCGTCCCAATGGGGATAAGTAACGGGTGCCGGCTAATTCTCTCGAGTTTTCGACCCCAATATCCGCTCAGCCAAGGATATACCCCTGTAGGGCTTCTTCCAGGCACGATAACCAGCGGCGGATTCCTTGTCAACCTAAAATGAAGTCGAGAACTTGAGCCGGCAGCGAATTCTCTGCCAGAGCGCATCGTGCAAGGCTTTGCGTTGCAGAGTGTCTGTCTGCGGCGACGGAACAGACGCCGACCAGTGTTTGACGTGGATACCTCGAATGCTTGAAGTTGTGCGTCAGCAAGCATCAGCTTGGGAATCGCCCACGGCTACGGTCTGGGCCCATCTTTAAGGGCACGCAAACCGAGTGGTTCTGGTCCCAGCAATACGAATTCACATTTCGGATGAGAATGATGCCTCCCGGGGCGGTTCAGACGACTCCTTCAACTGCAGATGCAACAATCTGCATCGACGTCCAAACAACTCTCCGGCATGTCGGTGACGTGCCCCTGCTCGGGTCAAATGCGGATATCAGGATGCAAGTGTGACAGCCATCAACCGAAGAGAGACAACCGGTTATCATTTTGAGGATAATCGGATGAGCAGGTTCACGCTGCGGGCTGAAGGAACATGTTGCTCTCTCTCATGTGGGATGATAAGTCGGAAAGTCTCCGGCTGCAAGGCATCTTCCAAATACTTGGATCCAGGTGACCTGACCGATAAGGACCGACAGAGTTCCACCACGATTCCTTTGGGAAGGTAGAACAGGGAGGGTACTTCGGTCAAGTGGCCGTGGGTGCCAAAGACCTATACTAACCGGCCGAACGGTGCGACGGGCACAAGGCGGGCGTACACTTCAGCTTCACCGACGCTGCCGTTGAGGTCGATCGGGTTTGGCATGAGGGTACGGATAGTAAAGTTCATGATGGGATGCTGCTGCTGCCGCTGCGAGTGCGCCCAGGCAATGCGGAACCTGGCTACCATGTCGTCGGGTCTGAAGCAGCAGGCGGCGTCAAACAATGAATGACACGCCTTTTCGTGCTTGGACGCTTGCCAGTGCATGACAACGGGTATGCACGGGGCTTGTCGACATGTGCCGATCGTAGCCTTCGGCCATGGAGTTGGGCACGCGGTCTGGGGCTCTGGTTGATCCCTTGGCTCGGTGCTGGGGGTGGTTTGCCGACGCAGACAACCGCCGTAGCGGTGCGGTGTTGAGGGTTCGCTGACTTCAACGAGGCGAGAGCGAAGGCGGCCATAACGCGTGCTCAGTTGTTGGATATCAGTACGAAAGTTAATTTTTGCTGCTGTGAGCAATGTCGAGATAATGTGTGTTGGGTGGGACGTCACGGGCCAGTATCTTCAGATTGTCGTGGCCATCGATCGCCAGAGCCAGGGCAAGACGGCATTATGCATCGAGATGCTCCTGCACATGAAAACGACTGCAGTCTTTCTTGTCCCTCCGAGTAGTCTCTTCTCATGACGTCGCCCGCACCGAGAAACTACCGGGTCAAAGCGAATCATGACCAGAATCAGTCCGAGAACAAGGTCGGAATACCGCTGTTATCATGCCCGTCATTGGGCGCAAGGCTCTGCAAATCCTGCCCTCGTGCAGAAGCTCTGCGAGGCGCTTCCTTTGTCGAAGCACACAGGCCACAGGGGGTTCGATGGGGTGGAGGGTGGTGTGTTGCCGAATGCCGTACTTGGTCGTGGTGATTCGAGAGCCGGGCATGGCGTAAGCGTCTGGTAAGCATCTCGATGCCGGACTCCAGCCAAGTCTGACCAGGTCGCCGCTTCGTTTGCGGTGCTAGACGCTACGTTCCCTCGATCTATTGGCAGCAAAGGAAGCACAAACCGCCGATGAAGCATGGAGGAAAAGAGTAGATGCTGATGGAAAAAGATACTGGCATGGAATGTTCGGCAATGGTCCATGACAGACGGGCGGGAAGGTGCAATAGAAGACGAGTGTAAGTCTAATTCAGGTGCGACACGTGGTGATAGGGAGGGGAGTTCTTTCTGTCTCCGGCGCATAAGACTGGACCACAGGGTAACCAAGCAGGAGCGCCTGTCACTTCCGTTGGTCCTTCCCCTCCCTCCTTCCCTGGCCTTGTTGAGCCCGTAATATGAATACATACCTTTATATACATATGCCTACCTAGAGGTAGGCATGTAGGTGTGTATCTGCGTATGTGTGTATCGCTCTTGTTCATGGTCTCGTGTTCTGTCTTGCTGCGTGAACAGATCAGGGACATGTTGTTGCGGTACGGTAGGTAGAAACCGCAACGTGAAGTGAAAATGAGGTGAAACTCCAGAACCATAACGCCCCGATTGTGAGGCTACTCCTGAACAGATCCATACACATGTTACAAGCACGCATCGTGAAGACATGTACATCGTCATCAACCACACCCTCTGCAACCTTGCACCTCCTTCCTCGTCATCTCCTCGTGCTGCTTCCCATCCCTTCACACCGGCTAGACCACCTAACCTCTCTAACTCGTCCGCCCTACTTGGAGAAACCGTCACGGATATCGATGAACCGCATGTACCGGTCCTTGGCCCAGCGGCGCGTCCGCTTGCCGAAGACGATCATCGGCAGGCTCAGGCCCATGATGACGAAGCTGAGCACGCCCAGCGCGATGAAGCAGTTCTCCATGCCCGAGTCGATCCAGTAACTCGCCACGAACGTGAAGAGCATGGCGATGGTGTTGTTGATGACGGCAACGCCCACCATGCCCTCGAGGACCATTTCGCTGTAGGTCATTGTCAGCAAACATTCCCTTCCCTTTCTCTCTCTCTCTCTCTCTCTCCATGTAACATCAGAACCGAGAAATAACTCACGGGAAAGAGTCGGCGAGATACGCCAGACTCAGATCGCCGGCACATCCGTACCCGAACCCGATGAAGCCCAGCCCGACATACGGCACCGGCCAGTCCCACCCCCGAGCGCTGCCGATACCGAACAGCCACATGCCCGTCGGAAACACCACAGTGCACAGCGCCATCAGGTACAGCCGGAACTCGGACTCCATGACGCCCTTATTGCGCTTGATCATCCACAGCATGAACCGGTCGCTGCCGTACCCGCCGTACACGCACCCCACCAGGCTGCCGATCAGCGTCGGCAGGTTCATGTTGCCCACGGCCGCCGCCGAGTAGTTCCATGGCGGGCCGTACCACCAGTCCTCCTGCACAGTCAGGTAGAATGTCAGGCAGATGTTCTGTAGGCCCCACTGCAGGCCTGCGTACCACACCGCGGGGAACGTGAAGACGCGGAGCGTGTGCCAGAGCCGGAACAGGTACTGCTTGAAGCCGGTGCCACGAAGGTTCGGCGCCGGCGTGATGATGCGGATGCGGTCCCAGTACGTCTTACGCCGTGAGTACGAGAAGGCCATGCGGTCGCGCGCCGTGCCGGACATCATGGAGCCCTGGTCGGTCCCCGTCGTCTCGGCGAGGTGGCCCTCCTTGCCAATGACTTGGGTGGGACCGGTCGCCGTGCCGCTGTCGGTGGGGTCGTGCCCTTCGATGTCGACCGAGTTCCTGGCCGAGGCCTGCACCGACGTCTTCTCCGACGCTGGCATGGTGTGCACGTCACCGACGGGGTAGCGCTCGCCGTTACCGGTGAGGTAGCGGTCCCGGTTGAACTCGGTCTCCTCAAGGCCGAAGAAGATGACGATGAGGCTGCCGCCGCAGATGAGAGCGCCCACGTAGCCGATCCATCGCCAGCCGAGCCCGCTGGACACGTACGCGCCGATAAGGGGCCTGTAATCGTTCAGCAACCATGAGCATCGACACAGAACGACAACAAGAAGCAGTATACTCACCCGAGGTATGTGCCAATGGCGGTGGCAAAGGTATAAATACCGAGCACACTGCCGGTCTGGTGCTCGAACCAGATGTCTAGCAGAGACAGCTGCACTGTGGCCTCGCCAACCGACTCGGCAGCGCCAACAAAGAGCTGCGACCAAATGACGCCGGCGACGTTCGTGATGCGGGAATACCAGATGAGGCCGCCGATGTTGACGATCATGGATATGAGATAGCCCAAGCGGCGTCCGTATAAATGCACCAGCGGCGAGCTCAGCAGGGTCCAATACCCAATGGCGATGAACAGCACGCCGGCGCCGGTGTTAAAGGCGTCATAGCCGATGCCGTACTCTTCGTTGACACCGTCGGCGCCCGAGCCGGCATTGTTGGAGGTGGCGGCGGTGAGGCCGACGATGTATAGCACCAGGCAAGAGTGCCAGATCTTGCGCGGCAGCGACCATCGCAGAGGGTCGTTGGGCGACTCGGTGGGCTGAGGGACGAGGACGATGTCGCCATGCTTCAGGAGCGAGGCGTCGCCGGGCAGATTGTTGCCATTCTCGTCGTAGAGGCGGCGCGTGCCCGGGATGACTTCAGCTTCTCCGACTGGTGCTGAGTGTTGAGGCCGTGATTCGTTTTGTGGAGCGGCCATCGGCGCGGATCGTGGTTGGTTGTTTATGGGGAGACCTCAACGGTTGCTGCTGCGCACGGGTGTTGTCGGTGTATCGTGAATCGATTCAAGTCTTGTTGGAACTTCTCGTCTTGATGAAGTCGACGCCTCCAGCGTCGTAATTGCTAGCAGGGAAGCATGCCGTTCTTGTGCGATATAGGAAAAAGGAAAAGAAGTGATCCCCTCAGAGTTGCTCGGAAAGATCGAAATCCAAACCAGATACCAGCAGACGGAAAATGAAAGTAAAAAATAAAAATAATCTCTTATCTCTGTGTTCCCGCAAGTTTTGACTGATTGTGATGGGTCCGGCCCGACGGGGGCCAACGTCATATCCTCGAGGGCCAATTAGGATTGATGCCCGAGGGGGGGGCCATCAAAGCATCGCGTACTCCGTAAGGTAGGGGACTAGTACAGTGCAATGTAAGTGCGGCAGCGTTGACTATGGGATTTGTTACCGTTCCATTTCCGATGTGGCATGAACTCGCTCCGCTATTCATTGGAGTTTTAGTCGCATCAGGATATGAGGTATAGAACGTGGCTGGCTGCCTGCACCGACTACCCTGATAAAAGACTATTCCTTCACTTGAGGGTTGACAAACAGCCACTGATGGTGCTCTTGAAGTATATATGAATCGCCAGCGATTGTCCGAGGTCACACTTGGGACGGCAGGTTGTGTTCCTTCCGCGACATTGGACATGGTGAATCCCGGCGCTTGCGCCTTCGCCTCTCCATTATCATTGTAGGAGCCGTCATTGAAGCAGGGCCACGGCATCGTACCCAGTGGCGCAGCCGGCACCCTCGTTCTGAACAGTAATCCGATGCCGGCCTGTTGGTCAAAGAGCACAAGCTTGTCGGTGCCTCGCAGCGGCTACCCGGTCTCAGACCACCACCCGCCGCCCCCCGGCCCCAGCCAGGACGAGGACAGCTTGGTCGGATGGCTTGAAGTTCTCTTTAGACGGCCGCACGTGTGACTTCGAGGCACAGAGTTGAGCGGGACGAGCCTAAAGCCTATTTCGATGACAAGCGACGCCACGGGGTCGGGGCAACAACGACTTGAGACGCCGGGGCCAAAGGTGGCAGGCATGTCAGAGGTCAGCAAGGCGCAGATCATCAACGGTGACTTTTCATCGGGCGATGGCTTTATCCCGGACAGGCGCCGAGTCCGGCCAAGCAGGCAGCGGCGTGGCATGGCATGGCATGGCATGGCATGGCAGAGGGCGGGAATGGCCTCCGAGGGTGGGTGCCCTGCACAGCATCTGCGCTGCACTACAGGTCCATCCAAGGCTTGAAGGGGCATTACCCTCATGATCAATCAATCCATGACGTTCGTGTTGGTGCTGGTGTTAGCAGTGTACGGACAAGTGGTAAAGTAAAGTAACTCTGTTCGAATGGCAATTCCCGGAGCCGAAGAGGCCGGGCGCGGAGGGATTCGAGGATGATTTAAATTGACAGCTGCTATCGGGCGCCGCTTCCCTCCGTCCCTCCGCCCCCTGGTCGAGAGATCGCCGGGCTTCTTGGAAACACTGAAGGCACCTTATTGGTTCAGACCGAGGCCGGTCACCCCCCACTTCGGGCCGTTGGGGTCCACGCATCACGTGGGAAGTGACGTAAAGTCGGACGCGATGCAGGGCAGGAGCTGTGGACGTGGACGTGGACTAGGAGTTCTGGGAAAGTGCAAAGTGTTGACTGGAAGGAAGGTGCATTTGCCGTTTTTGAAGTACAGCAGCTGCCGGCTGGAGGATGTGATTGGGTGCGGCATGACATGGCCGAGGCTGTTCCCAACGGCGCGCGCATTGCATGAGTGGGGTGAGAGGGGAATACAGTACGGATACATGCTGTACAGTAAACGATTAGCAGGTAACGGGCAGGTTACAGGGCCATCTTGAGCTCCTTGCTCCTCGCTCCCGGCTTCAAAACGCGCCCGAGATCCGCCATGCTTCAAACCCTCGTACGAATATCCGTACAGTATTTACCTACGCATCCCAAATACGCGGACTCTACCCGAGAAATGGCGACGACCCCTGGAATGCGACCTTGAATATCCCACCCTCGCTCTCCTCCTTTTTGCGATCCCCAAAGCGTCTCGAACACGTCGACTTTCGCCGCTTGCATCCGCCTTTGCACCTCCAACCCGGCGCCGCGCGGCGATCGCCTCTTGCTATCCTCCACGTTCATCACCACCACCATCACCGAAAGACACCGAAACACCAAATCGTCCTCTACGTCCTCGCCTCGACAAAATACACCCGCCGACCGCTGTACCCTCGTCCCGAGCTCTCGCTATCCCAATCTAAGCTCTCGCGCCCATCCTCATCATGGCGTCGTCGGGGTCTGCCCCCAACGGTGGGGCTCACGACCACGTCCTGCGACCGAGACCGAAGAAGCCGCAACACTCGCAGTTGTCGAGGACCCAGAGCAATACCTCTGTCGGCGAGATGAGCGCCTTGACGCCGCTGTCCGAGACTGGCCAGACAAGCGGCACTACCAGGTATGCCATCTTCCTCACCCGGACCTGACCTTAAGGACCTCTCATCTCTCCTCCTCCTCCCGAAACCACATCTCTCCCACGTTCGCCAGCAACGCCTGCTAACTCCCGATGTCGCCGCAGTGGCCGCTCGACACCCGTCCCCCACGATGCCCTCCCCTCCGTAAAGAGCATGTCCTCGGCGAGGAAGCAAGCCCGTGCCGAACAGCGTCGTCGTATCTTCCCCACCATCGAGTTCGCGAGCCGCGTCTCCCACTTCGACCCCAACTCCGACTACCGTGACTTCCACGGCTTCTTCAACCTCTTTTGGATCGGCCTCGCCATCATGGCCATCACCACCATGCTGCGCAACATTAAGGACACGGGCTCCCCCATGCGGGTCAAGATCTGGACCCTCTTCACGATCAAGATCTGGCACCTGGCCATCGCCGACTTCCTCATGGTCGCCACCACCCTCGTGTCCCTGCCCCTCCATCGTGTGTGGCGCGCCGCCCCGGCTAACGGCGCCTTCACCTGGAAGAACGGCGGCATGGCCGTCCAGAGCATATACCAGGTCCTTTGGCTCGCCTTCTGGATCGCTGTCCCTTTCTTGCTCGATTGGACATGGACTGCCCAGGTCTTCCTGCTCATACACACCATGGTGCTGCTCATGAAGACGCACAGCTGGGCCTTTTACAACGGCCACCTTAGCGAGACGGAGAAGCGTCTGCGCGCCCTCGACAACCCCTCGACCGCCTCCAAGGACCCTGTCTATCTGTACCCCACGCCCGACAACCCCATGGGGACCGTGAGCAGCCCCAAGAACCGCGATTTCAAGGCCAAGGCCGACGTCGCCAGCACCTCGGACGAGGACTCTACCTCGGACGAAATCGACCAGCTGCGTGAGGACCTGGCGCAGGAGCTCACCTCTCCCATGGGCAACATCGCCTACCCCCTCAACCTGACGTGGACAAACTACTTTGACTATCTCCTCTGCCCCACGCTATGTTACGAGCTTGAGTACCCCCGGACCGCCCGCATCGACTGGCAGAACCTCATCTCCAAGATCATCGCCGTCTTTGGCTGCATCTCGCTCCTGACCGTCATCTCGGAAGAGTTCATCCTGCCCATCCTCACCGATGCCTCCGTGCGTCTCAACGCCGTGCCTCCGCCTCCGGTCTCCGAGGCCCTCCTGATCCTCGCCGAGAGCATCTCGTGGCTTCTCTTCCCCTTCATGTTGACGTTCCTGCTTGTCTTTCTCGTCATCTTTGAGTACGCCCTTGGCGCCTTTGCCGAGCTCACCCACTTCGCCGACCGCCACTTCTACTCGGACTGGTGGAACTCGACCGACTGGATGGAGTTCTCGCGTGAGTGGAACATACCCGTCTACAGCTTCCTGCGCCGTCACGTCTACAGCGCCAGCCGGCCCTACATCGGCCGCCTCCCCGCCACCGTCATCACCTTCCTCATCTCTGCCATCGGCCACGAGGTCGTCATGGCCTGCATCACAAAGAAGCTGAGGGGCTACGGCTTCATCTGCCAGATGCTGCAGCTACCCATCGTTGTGCTTCAACGCACCAAGTGGGTGCGCGGCAAGAAGACGCTGAACAACGTGTGCTTCTGGTGTTCCATGATCATGGGCCTGAGTCTGGTAAGTTGGCCTATCTACAGATGAGGTTCGCCACAGCTAATATCGTCTTAGATTTGCGCTCTCTATGTCCTCGTCTAGCGTTTCCCGGTATCTGCATCAGCGTCGTCATCATTCTATTTGCAACCATCTTCCACCAGACATTCTGCATTCTCCTGACGGTCTAGTGCCTACGTCATTTTCCCAAACGTCAAGAGGCACTGACTAGTAAAATATTCCTGTATCATTATCAAACCATTATGTACTATCATCGCATGCATCATCCCGCAGGGGCGGCGTCCCCTATTTTGACCAAATCGACTTCCTGGCGTTTTTTCTAGATAGGTCCTATACCCCCTTATTTATATGCCTGACGTGGCAAGATTTTGACAATGGTCTCACCTCATGACTTTCGAATCGAGTTCCCCTTGACGTTTCGAGCTCTGGAAATCCAAGTAGGTGTCCGCAGTGCCGTACATTCAATCCACTTGGTAGCGGGAATTCTTGTTGATCAGGGCGAAAAACGCCAGATTTCATCATGACATCAGCTTGCCATTCCTGTCATTCCTGCGGAATGAATCAACATACAGACCGCGTCAACGGGGCAATACGACAGTGACCTCGGGTAATGGTTATAGCCAGAGCATCATGTCTGATGGGGATGGAATATATGGTGGACAACGGTCATCACGTTTTTCCTCCCCCTCGGATGACTCTAGAAGCAGGTGGGCTTATTGGTTTATTAGATGGTTCTTTTGCTGTCACATTGAATTCTCTAGTTGAAAGATCAACGGTGTGTTTCCCATGTTGTTTGCGATGGACATTGTCCACCCAGAACCAACTCAGCCGCACCCCGGCTTGATCCCGCTCTCGTCTTGCACTTTGGACCGAGCGGAGTTTGAAATAGCGGGTTGTGTATGGATGCGACTCGTTCCGAAAGAATCCCGAGTATCGAATTGGGTTATTATGGCGAGGAACTGGAAAGGCTAAAGCCGACCGACTAAGAAATACCTATGTTCACGGCTTTGACAGAGGCCGAAGGACATGACAACAATAGAGATCCATGGGCACGGCATTGTTGAGTACAAGTATCCGGCCCAAGTACTTTGGGAGCACTAGTTTTCTCCAGTAGCGGCTACCAGTGAGAAGTACCCGTCCTTGCACAATCACGGATCGTCCCCGAGCAAACCGGGGTCCTCCCACGCATAGGAAGACTTCGGTTTCGCTGATACCCTTATTTGCAACTCCACTCCACGTGCCGTTCATTCTTGTCTTCTACCAACGCAGTCACACTGAGCAACGCGTGAGCGCAAAATCGAATACGTGAGCCGCCAACGTCAAGGGGGAGAGGGTCAGAGTCAGGCACGGCTTCTCATCCTTCTGGCTTGTGACGGACGGCTTGGGTGGGTGACTTCCCGGCCAGACTGGTGAGCAGCTTGCTCTGACGTGTTATAGGTTGGTATCTATTCATCCTGGAAACTATTTCTGACTGCCTGATGGTATCAAGTGAACCGTCGACTAAGATGTCACTCATGCAACGATATAGCCAGTTCCAGGTCCAATAGTTGACCACATGGAGTCTACGCATGTGTAAAAATCGGTATTGCAGATGCATTTTCCATTGTTCACAAACCCTTGGGGGCCCTTCTTGGTAGTTGGAAGATATCCAAACACGAGCTGGAACGTGGTGTGTTTTCATGTAGCTGGTTCAGCATCACCAAATGATAGGCAATAAGCCCCAGCTAGAGCGAAGGCGTCATCCCCATCGTGCTGCTCTCAGTTGCCATGAGCCGTATACAGATACAGCATCGCAGCCTGGTCTTCGCGGTGGCTTTTCGCTCCCGGACGAGTCGCAACGGGGGGATTGAGTCCGCGTGACCTCCCTGGCGACTGGGACAAATAAGCAAAAGGCCGGTTTTGGCGTATTGCAGCCGCCACTTTTCTTATCAGAACTGCGAAAAACAGGTTTCGTTTACCCTCCACCACCCTCTCTTTCTCTCTCTGTCGGAGGGCCTAAAGACAGGTCTGGGTTGAAATCCCCATGCGATGTAATTATGGTCAGAACCAAGCCTTCCGGTTGTGTTTTTACACATTTCCTTTTGGTCGACTCTTGCTTCGCAGCTGACATGTGAAGCGAACAGCCTTTCGTCGCGGGTGCGGCGAGGGGGTATCGTGATAAAGGCAACCAGCCCAGCACATCACCGTCGGGCGCGGGCTGAAGACCACCCTTGGCAGCCTGCGTGGCGTAGTCCCCGACGCCAATAGATCCCTCTCACTCTCGCCGTGGTGGTCTCCCTCACCTGCGGGTACATCATCCGGCGTGTAAGATAAAAAGACTTGCACAAAGCCCACGTCCACCACGACAATCTGCGACGTCGTGGTATTGCACCCTCTCGTGGAGCCGTGACGATTTGAGCTACCCGAAATCCGATTTATCTTGTTGCTAGCCCCTTGAAAGAAAGGACTTGTCCGCATCTGCTCCCCCTCCGACCCAACGAGATGGCCGTCGCGGAGGAGACGCCGGCTGCAGTCCGCGTGACGGAAGATGAGATGTGAGAGATCTTCTTCTTCTTCTTTTCCTTATCCTTCTAAAGTGAACAGAGCTGGACTAAACATAGACGCGCGCCATTCGCAGTGCCAAACCCGACGACAGACCCGGGGCCGCAGCGGAGCAGGCCGACATCACGCGCCCGATCGGAGCCCAACCGTGCAGCACAAAGACCGGAGACGTGGTCCTCCGCGTCGAAGAAGACGGGGACGATGTAGCGCCGAAGCTGCAGCGTGACGACGGCGCCCCTGACGAAGACGACGACGGTCCCCCGCGACGACGGTCCACCGCCGGGTCCGGGACGAACTGGCTGCTGCTCCTCGCCAGCTTCCTGTCTTCGTACTCCATGTACACCTTCCAGGAGGGTATATACCATCCCGTCCACACTTATCCCACCCACCCCTTCCAGACCGCATTCCCGTTCCCTAACCTCGCACAGGCATCCCGGAAGAAGACATGATCCCCCTAGACCACCTCCTCAAGCGCGTCATCGGCCCCCTCTGGGACCCCTCCCCGGCCGTCCTCGCCCTCGTCGTCATCGTCCTCGCCGCGAGCACATCCGCCGTCGTCTACAGGCAGGGCATGTCGTGGGTGACGACGCTGGGGCTCGGCAGCGCCTTCAGCCACTTCCCCGTGGGCGTGTGGCGCGAGGGCTGGCGCGAGACGGCGCTGCGCGACGCGCCGATGAGGCTGATGATACCGCCGCTGCTACTGCAGCTTGTCAGGGCCGTCGAGGCGCGGACCGGGTGGGATATCACGAGGGAGCGGTCGATCCGCGAGGGACGGGAGGAGAGGAGGGCAGAGGAGAGCGGGGATCGCGAGGCGCTTGAGATGAGGGAGGGCGACGGCAGCGGTGGTGACGGTGTTGGCGGGCTGTTGGATCAGGATAGACGCCGTGAAGGATATGGTGCGTGTTAGATGCCGGTTCTAGGGAAGGACCCGGCCTCGGCCTGGCTTTGTGAACCGATTCCTAGTTTCGCGGCTGCGCCTTGGAGGGACAACGTACACGGCCAGGGACTCCTGAGTACTGCCAGTCCACGGGAGCCAAGCACGCGCGAAGCGTCTGATTATGAATGACTGCCTCGTGAAGCTGAGCGAGTAGCTCATGTGTGAAGCCGCAACACCGTCCCGCGTTCACCTCGTATAAACACCCGAAGCCGGAGATCTCTCGATCCGCGAAACCCCTCCCCACCTTCTTCCCTGTGTTACGCCCCGAGTCCTGAGGGAAGTACCATGCGCCACTGCACTCAGCCAAGAGGTTTCTCTGTTCAACCCTGGAGCCAGGCTGAGTTCGCGGTATCGGACCCTCCGTTCAGGTCAGCCCCTGACAGTCATATCGGCATCGCATCATCGGGGTCGAAAGCAGACCATGTCATGAACAAGTCTATTTCGACATGTCCAACTACGAAGAAGAAGAGACCTCCGTGTGAGCATCCTTATCCTCATCCTCACATGAGCCCTTCAAATCATCAAACCAGTCATCCCTCGCGGATATCGAATCAGGGATATTCGACGCCGGGTGATGGCCGGTGTGACGGTTATCTTCCCTCGTGTGTCCCATGATCATGATATCCACGTCTCCTGTCCCCGCTTTCTGAAAACGCCATGCAGCGAATAGCGAACGACTGGAACTTGATTTGCCTGACGGCCATGGAATGGGAATAAATCATGTCTCGAGTTTCGTTAAGAGGTATGTTAAAAAAAAAAAAAAGAGAGACCCAGATAGATGCGTTGAAAGAAAATCCCCGAAAACATAGGGACAAAAAGGACGTTGTCGCCATCCCAATGCATGCCAATGTATGTGTGTATCGTCAAGACTCCAGCGTACAACAACTTCTGTGAGAAAACCCCGGGACGTCCCAAAATAAAACGTCCCCAAATGCTTAGGCTCGCCGTCGGGTGAGGGAGCGATCGAGCTTGGCCGGACCGGGTGGAAAGGGGAGATGTCCTTTCATCTCTCGGGGAGGCCTCCCGCCACGAGGGCGCATGACCTCGCAGCTCGATGAAAGTCGCCTCCGCCTCAGCCTCAGCCTTGAACCAATCCAGCGCATCCCATCCCTCCCAGGCAGCCGCCTAGCACGTCTCGCTCCATAAATGCCAATCAGTAGCCGTCCCAAGTGACCGGCTTTCCAGTCCCTCGCATGCCCTTCCAGCCCCCCCCCCCCCCCCCCCCCCCAAAAAAAAAATTTGGTGTCAAATAACACAGATCGGTTTACTCGTTACTGTATGGTAGTTTTCTTGCGTCTTTATATCGTTCCCCATCATATCAGCATCGGACCAAAGAAGGAAAACTGAGATGGAGAACATTGAAAAGATGATCTAGTCAAAGATTCGAATCGCCTCCCCTGCCGTGGAGGAGGTTGGGCATCGATGCGTTCCAGCAAAACGATACGTTCCCCCTCCTCGAGGGCACACCAATATAGGAGCATGGCCCATTCGTCCGAGAAGGCCAGACTACGCCCGCTAAGCATACCCTACGTTGTACTCGTCGCGGTATCCGTGGGGGAGGTCGGAGTACTGCACGGGTTCGTATCTCGCCGTCTTGACCTTGGAGAAGTAGGCAGAGTTCGTGTAGCTCGCTTCCCTGGACGGCATGGAAGGGCGTTCGTAGTAGGCGGTCTTGCTGTGCTTCCTGGAGGAGGGCGAGGACTCCTCGTGATACATCGGAGGGTAGACGGATTCGGCCAAGATCGGGACGGTACGGCCTCCACTGACCGAGTACCGAGTTCGCTGGCCGTAATCCGCAGGCACCGGCTCGGGAGAGTGAGTCCTGTGCCGGTGACTCCTGTGGGGACGACGGTCGTCGTCGGATTCCGAGTCTTCGCTCAGGATCTGCGGCTGCATCCTTGAACGGCCGCGACCGCTGCTCCGCAGTTCTGGGTCGGCGGGGACGTGGGAGAAAGTCTGCGCCCTGATGATGCCGGGCGGCGGGCGGCTGAAGGAACCGTCGTTGAAGGTGGCCGACCTGAGAGGGGCCTTGGGCGGCGAGGTGGATATGGGCGATGAAGCTGATGAGACAAACTGGGGCATTTGACGACTGCTGGGTGAAGCATCGACGACGTTGGGCGACGGCGGCACGGCCATGGGCGGCTCTTTGGTCGGCGATGACTTCTTATGGCTCGACTTTTCGCGCGTCTTGGTCTCGGACGAGCGACGCGACTTGGACCTGCGACTCGAATCCTCCTCGGCGGGGATGGGAGGCGGAGGTACGACGTAGGGCGCCGCGGCCGGCGGCGTCGGCACCGGGGGCGCATAGCGCACGTCGTGTGTTTGGGAGCGGTTCAGGCCCGGGTGAGGGTTAACGGCGCCGGTCTTGCGGGACTGGTCCATGTAAGTGGCAGCAAAGAGCATAGCTCCTGTCATCTTGGTCTTGTGGTCGGGCGGCGGAAGCGGTACGGGCGGCACGGGCAGGTCGTCCCGGAGAGGAACACCGTCTCGCGGGATCGAGCGGGAACGCTTATCTTCCTTCTTCTCCTTGGTAGTGCTGCTGCTGCTCGATTTCTTCTTGTCGGACTTGGCGATGTATGTCGGTTCGTCGTCAAACGACTCCATGTAGACCGGCTGCTTGTGTCTCCGCGATTTTTCTTCGGCATCGCGTCTGCGCTCTTTCTCGCGCTCCTTATCCGCCTTTTCCTGACGCTTGCGTTCTTGTCGTCGGGCCTCCTTTTCTTCCGCGGCGCGCTTGGCGGCCCTCTCTGCGACCTTCTTGTCCGCCTGTCGTTCCTTTTCTCTTTCCCTTTCCCGGCGGTCTGCGGCGCGTGCGAGCTCCTCGCGCTCCCTATCCCTGTCTTCCCTGCGCCGGCGTTCCCGCTCGCGGTCTCTAATGTCGTCGTCTTGTCGGTCCCTGGATGGCTTCTCGTAGCTGGTGGCCCGGCGGGCGCGCGGCTCCTCAAATATGGAATTTGATCGGCTGTGGATCTCCTCATCCCATGACCGGGAGTTGTATTGGGAGTACATCTTGGTACCGGGTGACGGGCGGTACGTCGTCTTGGTGAATGTATCGGGTCGGGGTTCGGCAGTGCGCACCTCATATGTCCTGGGAGCGCGAGGTGCAGACGTGTTGGCTGACATGCCCTTGGCCATCTCCTTGCGGAGCTCGGCCAGCTTGACGTTGTCATCGTACTTGGCCCGCTCGTTCTCATCACTCAACAGCTCGTACGCCTGCTGGACTTTTTGAAACTCGTCCTGCTTCTGGGCCTTGAGCGTCGGGTCCTGGACCTTGTCGGGGTGACACTTGAGGATGAGCTTCCGGTGGGCGCTTCGGATTTCGGATAGCTGGGCATCTTTGGAGACGCCTAAGGTCTTGTACGGGTCGGGTGGCAACGAAGACATTGCGAACTTGGCGTCTGTTGGCGATGTGTTGTTGTGGGCTCGGGGGCTTCGGGGGCTTGTGAATCCAGTTCGGCGGTGGTCAATGGGGAAGAGTCGAGCAACTGATCAAACGGAGGACTGTTGTGACAGTGATGAGACTAAGAGTGCTTGCAAGAAGTTTGCTCGTCGTCCGGGGCCGAGTGGATCTCTAGGCGAACGGCGAGGCTACAGGTGCATTGAGGCGGTGGTGATTAGGCACTCGAGGCTGAGCAAAACCGTGCTGTGGTCGCGGCAGGCTGACGCGAAGGTGGGCGTTGAGATTCGGGGTGGCGGTGCCCAGCGGTGGGATATGACAATTCGTATGAGCGAGAGAGAAAGAGAGAGTGTGTGGTGCGTGTATGTGTGTGCAAAGGATCCGAGGGATGGAATGCAGGAAGGGAGTGGAAGGTTAAAGAAGTATGGGCGGTAGGTAGTACGAGTCGATGGATCAAAGGTAGTAAGTTGGAATGTATGTAGACTGAAGCGAAGGCGCGCAAAGTGATGTACTGTGGGAGACGGGAGGCAAGTGAAGAGGAAGAGAAGAATGAGGATGAGGATGAGGATAGATAGGTACCCGATGTGAATGTGAGATGGGCAAGGGTATTGTGTAGAGTGGTGAATTGAGGGTGAGGGTGATTTGAGTGAATGAGTGAGTGGGAGGGAGGAGGCGAAAAGGCAAAGAGGCAAGAGAGGCAGATGCAGATGGCAAAAGAGGGAGAGCGAGACAGGCTGGATCCGTGGTCCGTAGGGCGGAAGAGGAGCGCGGACGGGACGGGCGACGACGATCGTGGGTCGTGGCCTTCTGTCTCTGGGCAGGCGATTCTAGTCGAGGTGCAGTGCAGCAGCAGAAAAGCAGCCAGCTTCCCAGTGTGCAAGTGGAGTTGGTTTCGTGGGATGTTCGCAAGTTGCGTTGGACGGGCAGCTCAAGCGATGAGAGAGAGGGGGGGAGGATCGGAGTTGATGAGGATCCAGGAAACCGGGGGGCCGGAGGACGGACGAGGATCAGGACGACGACTGAGTGCCGTTGATTCGATGGATGATGGAGGGTGACTTTAAGCCTTGTCACTTTTTCGGGGGCGCTGCAGAGGTTGTAGTGTGAGTATGTACTTTGTGTTCCTGGTTTGCTGTATGAGTGGGTATGGGCGAGAGTGAGTGAGTGAGAGCAGTGAGTGAGTGAGTGAACATAAGGTGGTGTTCCCCCCAAGGCCCAGGTCCCGAGTGGATTGCGGTGTTGTGGACTGTGGATTGTGGATGGGCTGTCAGTCGAGGAGCGTGTGGCTTAAGTGGAACACCAAGAAATAGTGGGACAAGGAGCTTAAGGAGTCGCCAAGTACCAATGTATCTAAGTACACAAGTACTCATGTACTTGCCGGTGTATCAAGGTACCTACCTACGTAGGTACCAAGTGCTGCTGACCAAGACGGATGGATGGCCAGACTGGTCGGGATGTGACGATGCAATCTGGTCCCGGCTCTTGTCCAGGTTTGAGTGCACAAGGCGTCTTCCTCTTCCTCGCTTGTACACCGTTCCGTGTCCTGTAGGCCTGTGGGTGTTCGCGCTTGTGTTTCTTCCAGGCTGTGTTGCGTGCTGCGTGCTGCGGACGCGTGAACGAATGTATTCTCAGCCGGAGAGGACGTGAGCGCCGGGAACTAACCAAGCCCTGGATGTGCAACTGGGAAGCTGGGAGCTGGGTGCTGGGTGCTGGGTGCACAGGACCGACGATGAGGTCACGGGCTTTTCGGGGAAAAGAGGGGCGGAGAGTCCTTTTTTTTCCTTCTTTTTGGCTGTGGTCTGGGCCGCCTGGGCCGTTGCTGGTTGGACGGATGGACAGGGTCTGTAGCGGGGCGACATCTGAACAAGCCACTTAGAAACGGCGGACGGGGACTAGCGCAAACCGGGGTGTGGATCAGCCTCAGTTTTTTATTCCCTCTCCCACCGTCCGTATTGATCCGCGAAACGGATCGGCAGGGAAGTACCTTCCGTTTAAAGATTGCTTACCGACAAAACAGATGTACGGTACGTACCCTGGCTATCACTGGGCTGGCTGACAGTTACAGATACCACCAGTCGAGTTGACGAGTCACTCTGGTGATGTGGATGGCGACCGATTGGAGGATCCCAACTGCCAGTCTTTCTACTTTGAGACTTTGATTTGTTTGTGTGTGTGTGCATGTGTGGTCAACCGTTGGCTATTGCGGGCAGAGTGTGCGATTGCACAGACAAAGCAAAAACGAAAGCCTGTTGATAGCTGATGGGTCTTCTCCGACGGTGCTCAGGCGGTACAGACGGGAGCGATGAGGGGGCTTGTAACCAGGTGAGACGGCTCTGGCCTTGGCTGATGATGATGCCGTTGCTTCGATGGTTGGGATAAGGCCCAGAAGAATCCCACGGCTGTCCAGGGCTGTTCTTCCGAGAGGAGGGGGGGCGGGGGTTGGTGGGCGCGATGTGCGGCGTATCCAGCGGGTAAGATGTTCGTTGTAGTCGTAGATTGGTGACCTTTTCGTCACTCTTCTTACTGTAAGAGTGCTGGCGCTAATGTCTCCAGTTGGACACTTGAATCTCAGACACTGTCTGTTCTTCTTTTGTGTCTCCCACGGGCCGCACTCTGAGTCTTTTCGGCATGGCCTCTTATTCTTAAACCTCGTGTCGTGGATCAACTCGGGAGCCCGTCAACCGCGGACACCGTCGCACCCACCCGTGCCGCCGTTGTCGTGGCTATCTGCGCAACCATCGCTCAAGTCCGTCCCGCTGGCGTCAACGGCGCACTCGTCTGTGCCCTTCTCTGTGCTTCCACAGACTCGGGGGGGCAAAGGCCGCTCCTTTCTGTTCGACCCGCGTTGCCCGTGTCCCAAAAGGGCAGAACACATACGGCGGCTTTGCGGTGGCTTGCTGCACCTCCTGGTAAGGGTACAGTGGCAGCTGGAGGCGGGCTGATTAGACAGCGAATGACAGAACCCCCAGCGGAGCTGAGGTAAGATGCGCAACTCCCTGACGTACGTGAGGACCCCTGGGACTCTGTCCGCGTCTGGGGTGGTCTGGGGAGGGGATGCGTGCTTGTGAAGACTACTCCGTAGAGACCCGTCGTTGTCGGGGAGACATCGTCGTGGCACTTGGACAAGCACGTTGAGCTGGGTGTCGGAGACTCTGGAGAGAGAAAGCCTGGAAAGGTCGAGGGGCGAGGCGGGGAACGCTTCAGGCGATGAGCGACAGGGACGACACATGGACTTCCGCCGTAAAAGGCAGATCGCGCGCGGCGGCCGCGGATACGGTGAAGGGGGATAAGGATGGAGGGCGACAATGTACCTCGCCCTGCTTGTTGCGGTGTCGATAGTACGAATACAGGTTGGCTGTGCTTGCCAAGTGCCGTGCCCTACCAGGGGTGTCTTCACCAAGCCCCAAAGGCGAACGGGGCCATCGGGGATCTGAAGGAGCAATGACTGGGCCGTACGGATACAGATGGGGGTCATCAAAGCGATCAAGACCATCTGCACTTCGTACAGGAGACGACGAAGCTGGCGACGAGGCCTTTGGATGCTGCGCCCGGCAAGAGGAGCTGGATGGAGTATTCGTTACCGGGGCGAGGGTGACGACGGATGAATCAACCTGAATCATTCCCGTCTTTTCAGGGTCTCCCGGACACAGCGGGGGGATTTCTGCAGAGAGAGTCAAGAAATTTCTTCTTCGCGGAGGGGCGAAAAGGGTTTCGCCATCGTCTCTGTCTCGCTGTTTCTGTCTCTGTCTTTGTCTCTGTTTGTGTCTCTTGCCGTCGGTTCCATGCCACCGAGTGCAATGCAATGCTGTGTGGTCGTATCCAGGATGTCTTTCGTACTTTGAATCAAGCCAGTGAAAAACAAGATAGAACACACCAAAAGCCTGTCATTCCCGGTCGATGGGAATCCCATTGATGAATTGGCATTCTACGATGTACAGCGGGAACGCTTGTTCGCCTCGTCGGTTGGGCAGCGGCGACACCAGCACTGGGGAGAAGGAGAGGGATAGCTGATGGGATGTGGCCGAGGGCAATTGGTGGTAGATGGTGGCTTGTACGTAAAGTCGTGGGTACTTTGACCCGCGAGAGGGAGGGGGGCGACTGCCACGTACCGGCTACAAGGACAGGCCCATCTGCTCTGCCGTTTGCTCTGAAACGTTCATCCGTTTCTGCAAGTAGCACCCCAGGCTGGTCGTACAACGGTTTTCCCTGCCGTTTCCCGAGGGGACAGCCAGCAGGTATCTATCTGACTACCCAGGTACCTAGGGAGGTAGTTGGTCACCAACCTAAGTAAGCACCTAGGGAAGCACCTAGGGCTTTCGCAGACAGCTGAACAGCGTTCGAGCACGCTAAGCCATCCTCTGCCCGAGTCTAAATGGCCTTGGACGATAGTGTAATCCATCGTCGGCGAACAGCTGGCAGCGAAATCCTACTTTCGTTCTCGGCGAGGGCGACGACCAGGTCGGATGAGGTCGGAATCGAGAGGCCGTGTTGAATCAGACATTGTCTGACCCTGTCGCGTCTGTCATGCTCTTGTCACCATTAGCTGAGGATAGACAAACATGATTTCAAACGCATGCATCAGCTGTTGCTGAGGTAATGCCCAGACCCATCAGGGCTTTCGAGTCTCCCGCATTCCACTCGATGACATTGTCGTTGACACCTTGACACTTGCTAATCCACTGGCAAATGCGGCCGCTTGCACGCACGGGGGGAGGGAGGGACATGATTTTGGCGGTGAAGACACAACGAGAATGCTGCTTGACGACCGTTGATCGCGGAAGTGGGTCTCCTTTCAAGCTCTGGCCACGCCACCTCTCAAGGTAGGTAGGTACCTTCTAGGAGGTAAAGGAGGTACACATGTACTTTCTGCTTAGGTAAAGATGGGGTTTTCCACTCTGAGAAACCTCCTACCTAGTCAGCACAACACAGCACAGCACTGCACAGTAGACTTCAGTGGCCGCAGCTGTCTGAACTGTCAGTCACCCACCCGTCTGACCAACAACCAACATGGGACCGTCTCGCCGCCGCTAGCCCAACCACCCCCGCCAGCTCACCCCCCCTACTCACTGACACGAACGACACGCCAACCCAACCCGTCTTGTTCATCGATGGCATTTCTGTCCAAAATCTCTTTCAATTGGTGCCTTTTCGATGCCCAATCTGTCGCGCCTCTAAAATGAAGCAAGAACACCACGGAGTCGACAGATGCGTGCCCGCTGGAGCCCAACGGCAATCAATGCTACGATGATATGGCAGCTAGTATCACATATGACCAGTGACAACAGGTATGGGCCGGTGTCTGCGGCCTGGTCTGGCCTTCTCTCCATGATATCAGACCTGCCGTCGACAGCCAAAGAGACGCCGCCAGCAAAGTCATGGGTGCGCCGTGGTCCGCGTCGATATGCCATACGAGGCTAGCACAACTTGGACTGTGTTAGTCGTCGTCGACGATTATTTGGCCCTTTCCGCCGGGAACGCGCACAAGGATTGATAGCCATCAGAGACGAGGACGTCCTGGGAGGGAGGGAGGGAGGGGGGACAAGGAGCAAGCAAACACGCAGGCGACGACACATGGCCCTCGTCACCTCACGCCGGGGAGGGTGCCAAGAGCCAACGGCGGCGGCATTCCACTGGCTGCCCATGCTTTTTTAGCTGCAGGACCCAGGAAAGACACGGCGAGAGGAGAGGATAAGGGAGTAAACTTGTCCAGCCGCCGGTCATCCGTCGTTTGTTTGGCCTGGCTCCCGCCCCCATCAACTCGGGACAACGTCATTTAGGCCAAACAGAGAGAGATGGCACCTAGCAGTCTGAGCGAGCGTCGAGTATCGCTCCATCTCGCAAGACCTTCACACCCTTTTGCTCGGTCTCGGCCATGTCTCAAGAGGAACTTGCCTCGGAGACTGGGAGGGACCTCTTCACAGGCTTTTTTTTTCTTCAATTTTTTTCCATTTTGCCGAATCCACAACTCCCATCCATTGCTGCGTCTGCCCTGCGTCTCTCGTCGACTGGTGGCAGCTTGCAGCCATCCAACTTACTCGCTAGGTCCAGATGCCACTGGTTAGCGGCCAATGGAGGCCGCCAGCTTTTGGTGGAATCTTTCTTGCCTTAGACTGTGTGGAGCCGACTGCTGCTTGCTTGTCGCTGGGAAGCATTGTTCGCTACCATCGCCGGCAAACCTGCAAGGGCTCCGAATTCGCCCTCTATACTAGTAGGTCGAGTAAGTAAGCGCCCCCCTTCCCCTCCGGTCCTGGGACGGCGGGTCTCTCAGGGTCACTATCGGCCACTGACGGCGAACACCGCAAAGAGCGTGCATGACACCACCCACCGTCCTCAGTCCCAGACAGGCCTATCGCACCCTCCATCACACAATATCACCACCCATCCGACTTCCAGGACCATTCGATTCGACCCTCGGGGGACATGTGCCTCGCACCATCGCATCCCACGCCTTCTTTCTCGTGATGGGTCCGTCGTCACTACACGAGGTCGCGTGTCAGCGACCGCCTGGCCGATCGGAAACAGGAACAAACCTTCATCCTCACAGCCCAAGTACCAGCACGAGAACAGAAGCGCACCCCTTTCTAGTATGTCTCAGGAAGATTCACCCTCCAACGAACATGTGCAAAAACCGGCACGAACTCCTTCATCCCTCTGTCTTTCCACGTGAAATACGTCTCTCACTTGCAGCATGCTGAAAAGGTGGCCCGCGTCAGTCCTCTATTGGATCAGAGAAGCAGGACGTGAAAAGACAAGACCGCCTCCCGCGCCAACAAATCAGACGAAACATGACAGGCATTCTCAGCCAGTCAGACAGAGGCTCCCCCAGCTGCGACCAAGACACAGCGAGTAGGAACTCGTCTACGGGAGATTTTTCTCGGCCAGATGCCGCATCATGAGGTGCATCACAGTGCTCGAATCATGTTTTCCGATATGCCAGTTTAGGTCCAACCAAGTAGCGTACGGATAGGGTACCTTGCCTTGGACGCCTCTGAGGGGGTTATTCCGCGACCACAAGGGGGCCTTGGAGGGGCTCTTCTGTCTCTTACCCCTCAGCAGTATCATCGACAGCTTGACATCGCCTGTCCTTACTGGCCCTTGGCGGCCGGCCGGTGGTAAAGGGGTTTCACGTTTTAGCGGTCAGCACCGTCTGGGCCAATGGTTTGAGAGGAACCGAATCGGACCCCCCCCCCCCCCCGTCTCGTCTTGTCTCGTGCGCAGGCGGGCCCAGCTCCGGCTTCTCCACGGCGGATGATCACCTGAACCGTGTGGATAGCCGGCCAAGTTTGAGCATAGCCTTGCCGTCTCTGGCGGTCATGGGTCAATGTCTCCCTCGACTACCAGCTAATTAATACCAGTCCAAGAGACATCCGCATCCATCTGCTCTTGGTACGGTTTGCAGCTCGATCGGATTGGTGCGGGGGGGGGCAGCGATCGACCAACCGTCTGAGATGCAGCAGGCGAAAGGCTGCTCGGCTTCCACAGCTGGTCTCAGTGGTCTGCACATGCTGCCGTCTCAAACATGTGGGCAATACGACAGGACAAGAGTGAGGTGAGAATGAGAGTGAGGAGTGAGCGACCAACGGACAACTCACGAGCAGAGACCATGCCCGTCCGCTTCGCCATTGCCGAAGCTCTTCCAGGGAAGCCCCTCGTACGCTCCCGTGAAAATCTTCAGGAGAAAACCGCTCAGCTTCCGCCTCGGCGGCCGGGATTTTCCCAGCAAACGCTTCGACGTACCGACGACTCGGAGCTCTGGGACGGCGCCCGATGGCCTATCAACGATACAGGTGCACAAAGAGACCGCCGGTCCGGTCAGTTGCCAGTTGGAGTTTGTTACCTTGGAGCGGGTACGGCGCCAACACACACACTCACACACACACACTTACAGAACTCCCGGAATGCCATCCCATCTTTTTTGGCACCGAACCTAATACTTGGAGACCGCTATGCAGTACAAGATTTCGTCGGGTCACCCGGTGGATAACATAGTGCCCACAGCGACTCTGGAGTAGACCTGGCGATCATTACAAGGAAACGGCTTCGAGAAAAAGAGGCATTTTTCCTCGTCGGGACCAGTTCTACGTGGGCTCTGGCCGGCCAATTGCTAGTGTCACAGTCTTTGCGATACTTGGGCTGTGCTAAAGTATGTATCTATTAATACTAATGGGGGGGGGGTTTCCCTTTATTTTCGCTGGGACATGGCTGCCTCCCTTGGCGGTGAGGTGTTCCTGGCATTGCGAAGCTTGACCGGACAGCTCTTCGATCGGGTTTTCGTCCATGCGACGAGGCTTGCTGCTCAACCCGAGAGGTTTTCCCTCGTTTGCCGCTTCTTGTCGCCGGGCTGGATGTGTTGCAAGGAGAGGGGACAAGTCGGGGGTTTCCATGAGAATCAGCGGCACCAAACTCCACCAGGCGGAATCTCGATGGCCAACACCATCATCTATCTATCCACCCATCATCCATCGTCTACCCACCCACCTGACTGACTCTTTGGAATATGGGACATAATAGCAGGAAGGAAGGAAGGGAGGGAGGGAGGAAGGAAACCGGTGTCTCTCTTACAGACTCGAAGACCCCACCAAACCCCGCGATTCCGATCCCGTCGCGTCACACATCATCGCACCCGCACCCAGCCGCCGCATCTCATTCTGGGCTCGCAAGTCCCCCCTCCCCCTCCTTTTCCATTCCTTTTCCAGAGCAGCTCCTGTCTTGGACTCCCCACCGTGCCCCCTCATTGGGTGCTCGACAAGCGCTCATCTGCACGTATTCACGTTCGGCTCTGCATGGCGAGGCTGGGGGGTGCTGCCGCCGCCGCCTCCTCTGCGTGCCTCGTCCGTCCCCTCCCCTTCTCGTGCTCCGTTTTGGAGAAGAACAGCGACAGCGGCCGCGAGGGACCGAGCAGACTGGTCAAAGGGCCCGAAGAAGCTGTCCTCTATTGTTGAAGCACCGACTGCGTAAACAACCCCCCCCTCCCCCCTCCAGCCAACCGGCTCTACGCCGCGTGCTGTATGGCTGACAGGATGTGGGAGGCACACCCGAGTTGCTTGATTGATGTAGCGGCATCCGCGTGAGTTCCCAAGCCGCCGATCACTCCTCCTGGGCTCTCGAAGCTTGTCCTAATCCCGCTACCCCGGTGTTTCCTCGAAAGGGGTCCTTGCGGGCGAGGACGGACGGCATGCGTGCCTTGGGGGGGATCCGGCACACGCGGTGTATGTCCCCCTCGGCGGCGCCATTGGCCGTCGCGCGGCGTGCACATGCAGTATCAGGCATTCGGAGCCGGGTAGATGGCCAGACGGGCGGCCATGCGGGTGAGGAGCCAGTTCTCCCAACCAACCCCCCCCCCCCCCCCTTTCCATTTCCATTTGTTCCTCGTCCTTCTTTACTGGTTCTGCCTTGACCGCGGTGTGAATAACAGCGCGAGAAAAGCTTAACCCTCTCGCATCGCCCGTGCCTGCGTGACTGACGTCCGTATGCCACGGCGAGCGGCCGGGTTCGAGTTGACAGCGGTCCACATCCCCCTCAGCCTTGGTCGGACGACGACAGAACGCAACAAAGCGTACAAGCACGGGAATAGGGGGTTCATGGGAAGGAATAAGAAAGCAAGAAGGGGGGAGAGAGAGAGGGGGGGGGGGGGGGGGGGTCCCCGGCCGCCGAGTACAGGATCGAGATGCAGGCCGGGGGCGCGGGAGGCCCAGGCACCCCCCCTCCCCCAATTCTCCCACGCTTTCTTCTCGTCCCTCTTCCATACGTACTTTTATACGGATCAGGCATCCAGACATCAGATATATCTGCCAAGTCCAATGGGAAAGCCGGATGGCGGGCGAAAGGGCGGATATGAAGGGGATTGGACGGGATGGACACTGGCGTCATGGTGATAGGTCCAAAATGGATAGACGCGGGCGCGCGGGACGCACCAGACAGGCTATCGACGTTGTGTTCCACGAGAAGGGATATGGGGGGGCAGCATGGAGAGGGCGGACCGCTGCCTGGGTATATGGCCGGGACCCTCCCCTCGAAGCTCGTACGGAATCTTTTCGCTGACGGACCCCGATATCTGGGTCGTTCGTGCTGACGTCCGGCTTGTCGTGGCGGGTAAGGCTGGCTGGGTGCCGTCTCACATCAGCGCAGGCGGTCTATCCATATGGGTAACCGATATAGCCTGAGGTTCTTTCTTGGGGGTTCATGTCGTGCTGTGCCGGGTGGGAGGGGGAGGCTTTGCTCTCACATCAGCAACGGCGCCTAAGACAGTTCTGGATGTAAGGGCTCGGCGCCGCTTCTCGCGAGCGGGATGTCCGAGATAATGCTCGTCGCGCTTTCGTCGTCGAGGAAGGGTCAGTGTAAGGAAGGGGAGGTCTCGATCTCGGCGGCGAGGCAGGTGTCCATCTCCCTAAGCAGAGGGATGGAAAAGCCCCCCCCGCCCCCAAACTGACTTACATGCCTCCCCAGTGGTCTCCTATTCGAAAGGCGAGCGCAACGTCAAGTACAATGAACAAGGCGTCCGAGTCCGTCAAGCGTGCGTCGAGAAAGTGCAATAAACGGGGACCGATTGGCGTCTCCTGTTCGCAGCCTGATGGGGAGGCGGTCTACACGGTGCTCGGCAACGTGTACGTTGGGCATCGTGGAGGATCTCGGGAAGATGGGACGGTTCCCCCCCCCCTTAGTTGGTGCGCCCAGGCTGACGAGGGGCTTGAGGTGTCACGGCATTAGCTTGTATGGGTGACATGAGACGTTTCGTGGAGAAGTGTGAGGGGAGGAGTGACTGAGGTGACTTGGGTCGTCCAGACCCCGACGATGTGTGTGTGTGTGTGTATGTGTGCGTCCGCGTGTGCGTGTATTGTGAGATGGAGCTGGTCACATCGCGCCTCGTGGTGTTTCGTGTATGCCGAACCGGGGGAGTGTTGCGATGTCAGAGGACGGGCACCGAGACCATCTATGCCTCCCATCCAAGGCCTGTCTACACTTCATTCAATGAGTCCCGGGGTGTACGTCTGTCCTTCCTCTTGGGAGAATCCAGGGACAAAGGCCGTTTGAGTGAGGATCAAGCTGTGGTTGGTTGGACCATATGCAAACGAAACAAGCGTCTAGACGCAGTCACGCGGTTCGCCGAGACCCTTGGGAGACGAATGGGTTCCTACTTTTCCATATTGATCGGATGAGGTAGGATGCTCTCAGAACGCGTTGTGCAATTTGGCTTCTACGTCGAAGACACTCCTCGTTCTCCCCTTTTACGGTGAAGTCGCTCTTCGTGCCACATCTGGGGTATAATGCCCTGGGCCCTGGGACGGGAGACGGGCTCGTCTGAGGTCGCGGGGGGTTTGGCGTCTGTGATGGCCCGGTTCGCCCGGTCCGCCCGGCTCGCGAGAAAGTCTGATGATCCGAGACTGAACGGCGGTGTACGAGCTACGCCAGACCAAGCCGCGGCCAAAGAGCATCAAGCGACTCACTTCGTCTGGGCGGGTGCGTGCTGTGCCGTTCACCCCTCCCCCCCCCCCCCCCCCCCCCCCCCCCCTATTAGTCCCTTTGACGATCAGCAGCCGCATACCCGTCTGCCCTGGTCTTCGACATACGTCGAGCGCGAGACGGCCCTCCGTCTTAAAGCCTCCCTCGCATACTGGTGCTGTCGGGTTTGCAGGGACTCGGTGTGACAGGCGGCGAGGCACTCCCGGGCAGCGCCGTCGTTGAGACTGTCTCGAGCAGCGAGTGGCCTCAGCTGGCGGGAAGTCTCGCTCTCTCCCTCGATATCGATGGTCTCACGCCACGGGAGACGCTTTGTAGCACGCTGAAAAGAAACGGTGATTCGTTACGAACTACTATCTTAAGATGCTCAGGGATACTGATGCTAGGATACTTAGGGGTACCGAAGCTGGGATGGACTGGGCGGCCTTCTGTCACCGAAGGTAGTCCTGCGTGCCAATCCCCTCGAGCCTCGTCCACAACGTGCAAGAAATAGGCACCCGGCTGGTGATAGCGTCCAGCACTCGCCAGACTACACGAGTATTGCGAGGCTGTCGTGCCTCGCTGACCGCCGCCTCGCCTAGACAGAGCCGTCGACTAACTACAGAACTCGGCAAAGGTACTACATCTGGACTGACCTGGCGAGGCGTGAGGCAGGGCACCCAGGTCCAATCCCGAATCTTTCCGAAGTAGCAATGCGGCCGTCTTCGCCATCGTCACGGCGCGCTCGGCCCAGAAATGACAGACGACACGTAAATGCAGGCCGGTTCTCAGACCGCAGCCAGGCGATGTAGGTTGTGTACTAGGGCATCGGGCTAACATGAACGGAAAGCCTCGTCTGTCTTGTTTGATCGGTTGTTTGAACTCCGTTTTGACGATGTGGCGCTAATGCTGATCTGCAACCATTGATCGAATTCTCCGCCGAAAGAAACGACGGTTACCCCCCGCTGCTGGCGAGTGGTTTCGAACGTCTTGAAAACATCGGCTCGACCGTCTCTGCAAGTTGAGCCCGTCACCCCTCCGCATACACGAACTGAGGCATTCCGTCGCGCGTCCACTCCCACACGGGCAGGTCCAGATCGACGACGATGGGCTTGTTGATCGTCTTGCCGCCGACATGTGGGTAGCTCTTGGCCATGATGGCGCAGTTGACGACGCACGTCTCCCGTCGTCCACGGCGGCCGGCCAGCGCGGCCGTATCGCTTCGCGGCGAGGTCGGATCTCTTCCGAGGCCCCGCGTGCCGAGCCCGGGTTCGGCGGCGCTTCCAGAAATCGTCCTGTCAGAAGTGGACGGGATCGAGGCGGTGGTGTCTGCGGTCTCGGGCTGCTGGGGCTTCGGGTGGGAACCATCGTTCCGTAAAGGATTCCCGCCCTTGGCTGTCAGGTTCACAAGGGATTGCTTGTTCCCCTGGCCAGGATCAAGCCACTCTTCAGTGCCTTCCTCCTTGAATGCGATGTTGCCGCACTCTACGTCCCAGCGGACGCGTTGGGCGCCGCGGCCTTCGTGGACATGCCCGCAAACCGCAAGGCGCGGCCTCACACGCCACAGGGCGCGTCTCAAAGCCTCGCAGCCGGCGGCCCGGCGAGCGCGAGACTCGTCGCAGTGGGTGCGTGGCGGGGTGTGCGTCACGACGATGTCGGCGTCGAGCGGGACGTCGTCCCATAGCGTGGGCAGGTCGGCGGCGGCACCGAGGCTGGAGGAGTGCTGGGGCGCATCGTAACCAAAAGCCCAGAGGCCATTACGCGGCGAGTACGGCGACCCGAAGATGGAGAAGGATGTGTGTGGCCCAGAGGGCGACGAAAGGCGGATGGTCGTCGATTCGTGTTTGAGGTACGTTATCGTCGGAGAGCTGGTGAAG
The DNA here is from genome assembly GCF_001672515.1 of Colletotrichum higginsianum IMI 349063. Taxonomy (NCBI): domain Eukaryota; kingdom Fungi; phylum Ascomycota; class Sordariomycetes; order Glomerellales; family Glomerellaceae; genus Colletotrichum; species Colletotrichum higginsianum. The sequence goes on along the minus strand of NC_030961.1, from coordinate 2,929,495 downwards.
AGGGCGATGCAGTCGTCAGGCGATTGTGGTGTCTGGTTGTGGAAGTGACCTCCATGTTCAGCATAAAAAGTCGAGTCCAGAGTCAAGTCATGGTTGCCTGGTCGAGGGAGTCAGCATGCGGTTTTTTTGGAGGTGGACGGATGAAGGATGAGATGGGAGAGCGAGCGAGGGACTGGTGTTACCTGCGATGACAATCTTGGATTCAAAGTCGGCCTTTTCAAGCCATTGAACAGCCCGCGATAACTAGGCACGACGTCAGCTCAGTATCTCGAGACATTCCGACAGTCTAACGTTCTGACAGCCTGATGCAGACAAGAATGACGCAAGCGCCACTGGGTGTGCCATGCTCGGGCATGTTTGTTTACTCGTTGCCACGAAACATGTTCACACATGCTCAGACACAGGTTCATCTCTGGCCGAACGCCTCCCACATGGAGGCCGAACGGCGGCTGAGTCGAACAATTCAGACTACAAGGAAGCACCCCGACCCCGTTGACGGAGCACACACGGCCACGTACCTCGGGATAGCTGCCCTGGTTTGTCAGGTCCCCCGCGTGGATCAACACGTCGCCCTTGGGCAGCTTGACGGCGGTGTTGTGGGTGTCGGAGACACAGACGAAGCGGGTCCTCCGCAAGACGGGCTGGCGTCGCTGGGAGATGCCGGCGTGGTCCATGATAGCAATGCCGGCGGCGTGTTGGGACATGGACCGGGGCGCGTGCGGACGCGGGCGATGGTTGGTGTGGGTGCCGCGGCCGGCAGATGGCGGGTCCGACGACGTTTTGTTTGAGTGGTTGCAAGTGGTTCTATACGCAAAGAGGCGAGTTATGAGCTGATTTGTGCAGACAATGGAGAACTGGGAATATGCAACTGGATACAAGATTAGAGTACGTAGCAGAAGAGAGTACATAGTATCCGTGCAGAGTACAGAGTAAGACGAGGCAGTACAGTAAGGGGTGCAGTGAATGCTTCACTTGAAACGACCTGACAATATGAAGGCAGCCCGGCAGTGGGTAGCTGGGGACCGTGCGGTCGTGGTCTGTATCGTAATTTGTAGGTATGCCTTCCTACCTACTATGTCTCCGTACTGTAAGGTACAGATACACCCTCTACAATAGGTGGTTGTCACTGCGAATCGGACGACTCGTAGCCGACTTGCACCCGTCGATTCAGATCTCACGGATGCCAGGCTTCTTGTAGATTTCTCGGAAATTATGAGTGAAGCACGATCTGGAAATCCGGGCCCCTGCATGATGATGGTTTACGGTTCATGGTCCATGGTGCATGGCCCATAGAGGCCAAGCTGCAGACCGAAGGTCAGAAGAGATGAGACTGGGCCTTCTAGAAGCAATAGGAGATGGGTCCCCCCACTGCCCTTTCGATCTCATTCTCTGGCCTGTTCGGTGTGTCCGCTGCCTATCGTCATGTTCCCGTGGACGACCTACCAGTGGTTCTCTCTCGTCGTAGCCGAGGGGTTCATGGGTTGACAAGCCTGGGAACCAATGTCTCTCCCCCGTGGAGCTGAGCTTGGACGAGACGAGACGAGACACGCCAGCCCACCTGTCTGTCTACCTGTCTGACCAGTGATGACTGGTCAGGTGCAGAGACGAAACGATGTCTTGCGCATGCAATCAGGCGATAGCAGACAAGACGGGGAAGAAAAGAAAAGAAAAGCTGCAGCCACCGCCAACACCTGGAGAGAGGTGACATCCAAACCACCGCTTGGAGAGAAATGCTCCGAGGGGTCGTCCCCGGACACGGACAAGATTTCCACGGCGGGAAACAGTGAGCTAGAGCGAATTGGGATTCGACACTCTGTAGTGGCTGAAGGAAACGGAGAAAAGGAATAAAAGAAAAGAAACAAAGAAGAAAAAAAGAAAGGAAAAAAGGGACACAGACCTGGTTCACAGACTCTGGTTTCTGGGATTGATTGCATGGCAAGGGATCTGGACGACGCAAATGACGAGAGCCGGGGGGGAGGAAGGAGGAAGATGACAGCCAGGGCCTCGAGGGCCTGGAAGACACCATCCCCCCCCCAGGCACAATGCGCCCTCGCCTCGGTCAGTTTAGATGCCTTATGTAATCCACATCGGATGGCCCAACACAACACAACACAGGCGGCAGGTGCCAGATAGGCGGTAGGTGCCAGATGGACGGAGGATGGATGATGGCAGGCACCCAAGCAAGGCATAACATAGCACACAAACTCGGCCGGCATGAGGTTACCACTTTTATTCCATTCTACCTGACCCCCCCCCCCCCCCCCCCCCCCGCCGCCGCTCAGCGCCCGTGCCAGAGCAGTCTCTGTCAACAACCCGCCACTCTCAAGACATCACAGGTAAACAAAGGCGAGGCCGGCATCGTGCCCGGTCCGATCTCGTCGGTGGTATCTTGGTTCTATCCTTGGGAGGGTGACGTTGAATTTGGGTCCTGCGCTGGTCCATTGGCCCAATGGCCTGGATGGGATGAGCCTGCGGTGAGTCCGGCCGGTGAACGGACAACCACCAAATGTCTGGCATATCCCGTTATGCTAAGCATTGCAAAGCGTGCGTGTGCACCCCCCGGTTTCCCGTTCCCACAAGTTCCCAGAATCCCAACGTCCGGTTCGTCTGTCGCCAATTGGCAAGTGGCAGCAGTGACTGACTGACACCCTGACAGGTGCATACCCATGGATTGAGAGTCCAGTCCAGTCCAGTCCAGTCCTATGGTTATGGTGGCCCCGGTGCTGCGGCCCCCCATCGTTCTTCAACGGTCTCATCTCACCCACTCGCCGGCAATCTCCACCGCAATTACGAGCGAACCTCCCCCCCGGGAGAATTAATTCTCCTTTTCTTTAGGGGTGCACTGCGTCTAGCGGCTGCGATGTAGAAACCCCCTCGACCCCTCGGTCTTTTGCTTGGTGATGACGGGTGACTGGCGGCGGGAATAACCTCCAGAGAAGAGGGGAGAGGAGAAGAGAGGAGAGGAGGACCATCTGCCTGAGCGCAGTTGATGTTGATGCACTGTGCTTGTTCCGTCCGTCCGTCTGTCTGCAGGTGTCGTCGTCCAAGAGACGGCGGGTGACTTGGGCCTCTCTGAATCAGCGTCATGCCATCCGGGGCCATCATTGTTTTGTCTTGTCTTGTCGTATCCTGCCCGTCGCACGGGGCCCTACCGTCTGTTCGTCTGCCTGTCATCAGTCTATAGAGAGAAAGGAAGAGGGGAGAGGGGAGGGGGGAAACATGCCTGACAGCAGTCATTGGCCTGTCTAATGCAGCTGTCTTGCATCGTGCGTCTGTGGCCTAGAAGGGGAGGAGAGGAGAGGCTGGAGAGTCGGATGTGTGCATCTCCAAGAGTCCAATGGGAGACCCGGAACCCATCGCTCGTCCCCCTCATGTCATGCGTCTCCTCCCTCCTCCCTCCTCCCATGGGCCATTGACTATGGGCCATTCATTGGGTGGGTAACATGCTCTGTCTGCTCTGCTCTGTTCTGTTCTGTTTGGTTCTCATGCCTCGTTGAATTCCGACTTATCCACGAGTCCGAGCACATCATATCGTCACTGCCCGCACCCAGGGCCTGACAATCCATCCATCCACTCATCTAGAAGCACGGGGAAAGGGTGTCTGTCCAATGCGAGGTCGGGACGAAGATTGCCTGATGCAACTCTGCTCCCGGACGCATAATTTTTTTTCAATCAAAATCATTCTCAATCATTCTCCAATCTTATTATTCCGTCCTTTTTCTTAACGGAACAGCCCTGCATCACTGCTGAGCCTGCTGCCGCCGCTTTGGGTCGGATGCTCCCCGGTTGTCATTCGTCGCCTTGGAGGAGAGCTCATTATTCTTCCTATCAGCGGCCGCGGTTCCCCGAAAGAGGGAATCCCAGGCCTTGTCCATGTGGATATCCCCTTGGATGGATCGTACAGGGGCCCGGCCAACCAGCCCCCTTGGATAGAAACGAAACTAGACCTCATCTGCTATAGCGTCATACGCTAGCAAGATACGTACCTTCGCGGGAAGGAGAGGAGAAACACTAGCCTGCTCTTGCTCGAGAAAGGAAAGCAAGTGAGCAGGAGAAGCAGGAGCAGCAGCAACAAAACTCCCCCACCTTCCTATGATGTCCTCGCACTGTGTCTTGTGCAGTGCAACAGTTTGGTCCTCTCTCTTTCTTTCTCTCTCTCTAGTCTCTTTTGCCTCTCTCCTTCTCTCTCTCTTTCTCTCCACACTCGGCCGCTCGGCCACTCCTCTCTCTCGTCTCTCTCTCACTCTGTCTCTCTCTCTCTTACGCGCCTGTTCACTCGGCCCCCTCCGCGGTCTTTGTCCTTTGTCTTGGTTTGTCCCCCCCCCTCTTTCTGTCTGTCTCTCTCTCTTCTCGTCTTGTTGTGTTGCTCTACGCTGCGGCTAGGCACCGGGCACTGTGGAATCTCCTCGCTGACAGCAGCCGCCAGCAACAAAAAAAAGTCAGCACACGCCAGAGGCCAGGCGGCAGCGTCAACACCAACTAAGCCGCCTCCAAAAACAACAACCCCGACGACGACGGCGACCACCACCACCGTCACCTCCACCTCCTCCACCAACATCGCCGCCGCCCGCCGCCGCGAATGGCCTTCCGCTGAAACTTCCTTCACTAACCCCATTCGATTCATCAAACCTCCTTTCTTACCACGAAACCACGTTCCTTAACCCCATTCTCCCGACCACGACCTCCCGTCGCTGTCCCGCCCCGACGCTATCTCGTTTTCCTTTGTTTCGATCCTGAGCCCGACCCGGTCGGTCCCTGATCGTCCTAACCTTTCAACCGTCGCTCGTCGTGAGCGCCTCCTAATAAGCCGTCTTTACCGGCCAGACACCCACCACCACTCCCGCAGCTCACCAACCACCCTAAACGCCCAGCCGACGACGCAATCTCAATCCCGTCCATCGGCGCTATCTTCGTTTCCCGGCTACCCTCGACACGATTCCCCGCCATCCTCCCATCTCATCCTTGTCCCGACCTGGTCCGTCTTCGCATTTAGAACAATCTCGCTCTGCTCGAGCCCACCGCTTGCAGCCAGCCCGCACACCATAGTCTGGAGATTGCTGGTTCTCCAGCTCTCCAGCCGCCGCGATGGCCGCCATATCCGCTGCGTCGGCCACCGCCAATACCATCACGCCCCCGAGCAGCAGTCACGGCAATGGCAATCAGAGCGCGTGGAACAGTTACGCTACGGCCGATACCGAGGTAGGCTGCTTCCTTGGAGCCGCGGACTCCCGCCACTGGCCCCTGATCTCTGTCCTTTGCCATCTCTCATCATACTGACCGCGCCGCTCTGCAGAATCTGCAAAAGAGATCTCTGGATAGGGTTGACCATGCGAACCGAGCTCCCCTGACACAGAACGGCAACTCAGCCAACATTTACGAATACGGCTTCGAGCCCCTGCCGCCCCCACGGAAGAAGGCCTCCATCGACAACATTTCCTTAACCAAGAGCAACAGGTCATGGGACAGGACAACCCGTCGCGACCACGATACATTAAAGACGGCGCCCGTCAATGCTGACGACGTCTTTGGAGCCAAGTCCGGAGTTGCAGAGAAGCAATCCACCACCGAAATGGTGGGCGCCACAGACGACGACAAATGGATTCACCGGGACAAGCTGGCCAAGATTGAGAGTCAGGAGCTCCAGGCCGCCGGCATCATCTTGCCCAGGGCACGCGCGAGCAGCAAGCCCCGTAGGGGTCGAAGCGAGGAGAAGCTCAACGGGAGCTCCAGGAGGACCACCTCTGCCCCGCCAGACGATGAGCTTCCTCCCCCGAGATCCAGAAAGAGCTCTGTCTCGCCTGAGAACATGGTGCCCGAGGGGAGCCCGCTCGAGGAGGTGCCTAGCTGGGACTTGCGGCGGCCCGAAGAAATCGAAGGTGATGAGGCCTACTGGACCTCAATCGCCGACAAAAAGAGCGGTTCCAAAATCCCCGTCGCCAAGGCCAGCCCGGCCCCCATCCCCGAGTTCTACCTCGAGAGGAATGCACCCTCGGGACGCAGACGCAGCGGTGGTAGCGAACTGGAGACGATAGCCTACCCGAAACCACGACCGAGGAGCGGTAGCGCCAACACCCTCGGCGCTACGTCCACTCTGCAGCCCGCGAAGCGCAACCTTACAGACGTCTCTCCCCGGAAAGGCAGCGGCGGCCCGTCTGCCACCGGCAGGAAGACGTCGGCCCAGGTCAAGGCTGGCGGGAAAACCAGGACGCGTGGTGGCAAGGACTCGACGAGCAGCATATCCGGAAGACCGATTACGAGGTCTGCCGATCTTTCACCCGGCGGCAAGAGACCGGAGGGTGATCCGCCTTGGATGATTGGGTCCTACCGCCCCGATCCACGTCTTCCCCCCGAACAACAGCTCCTCCCGACCGTCGCCAAGCGTCTGCAACAGGAACAATGGGAAAGAGAGGGCAAGTATGGCAGCATCTATGACAAGGAATTCCGCCCTCTCACCGCAGACGGTCTGCTCAAGCCACCCGAAGCCGGATCGAGCACGACGCCCCCCGACGAAGAGAAGCAGGAGCAAGACGAGTGGCCGCTCAAGGGAGATGCGCCCAAGAGCCCCACCTCGCCAAGCATCAAACAGAGCAACTCGTACTCGACCATGCCCAAGATCTCCGACAAGCCGCAGACGAGCCCGCTGCCGAGCCCCCGCACTCCCTTGAGCCCGACGATGCAGCCCACCCAGCCCGCCGAAACCCAGTCCGTCACCCGCGTGCCCGATCAGCCCTCCGCCGCCGCCAACATGTCCATGGGCGGCGAAAAGAAGAAGAAGAGCGGAGGCTGCGGCTGCTGCATCGTCATGTGAGAGAGTCTTCGGGGCCCGGGGTCGACTGCGGCCTCCCCGCCAGTGCCATATTTTCGTGTCTACATTACCCAACATACCATACCATACCCCTTTTCAACCGTGAGGCGAGCCTCCGACGACGTTACGAGTCTCCTAATTCCATTCCAGAGCATCGGCCACTCTATTAGATGTATTTATCGGCATATTCCCACCCGACTATTGCGTCGTCTTGCAAGACGATTGCTTCAAGAGCGCACTGCGATTCAAGTTCTCCTTTGTACCTTGCCGAGCTTTCTGGCCAGCGTATTCCCATCCGGCGTGTGTCACTTCATGAGGAGGGGATCCCAGGCGACGCGCCGAGTAATGAGGGTTACGGCCAGCTGCACCACCAAAAGAAGCGGACAGCATTGATTGAATATTCAGAGTCCCGGGTGCCCGTACGGCAGAGCCGTGATTTACCCACCCGAAGCAAAGCAGAAGCGGATCACCAACTTTCTTGCTTTGTTCCGATTATAAAAATGTATAATCGTAGCGATTCCTAAAAAAAAAAATGTTTTTTGAACACCCACACACAAACTGGTCGATTCGAGAGCAGGTTTGTCTCCTTTTTTGCCCGTGGTTTCTTGCAAGAGGGGGGGAGGCTCCGCATTGCTTGTCTGCCAGGCGTTTTCCCAAGACTCTTATCTATGCCTGGCGTTTATTTGCCTTTGCCACTGCCTTCTGTTCTTAAATACCGCAGGTGTTGGTCGGCGTTTCTGCTTGTCAGATACGGGGGAGAGTTCAGGTTGAAGTCTTCTTTTCTGCGCTGTCTCTGGACTATACATGTTGAGGGATGTGAAGGGATTGGGAGGTTGCTCGTGAGCGTTTGAGCGGGGACCGGATAGACTATGAGAAGGTGCGATGTTCCACAAAGGGTAGGAAGGATGAGAGCTACAGGGTGAGGGTAGGACAGAAGGCCTGGCATCGGTGAGGTTCATACGCAATTGATACCCATCCACATTCCGCTTGGTGGCCGACTCCTGAGGTTCTCCTGAGGTTTTGAAAAAGTGGTTGGTTGTATGTAAGACGTTGGTCTAGAGGAGAGATGTGGATGATTTAAACATTTCAATTTCAAAGACTTGCTGTCCATGTTTGTCCTGGGGTTGTTGTTGGCGATACCAACGTGTGAGGGAGACTGTGTCACTTTGACCTAGTTAGCCCCCACCAAGACTTGGCTTGGCGACTGCGTAAGTAAGTCAGTCATACTTGATTACTGGAGGGTTGTGTGATTGTGATACGCGGGATTTCCAGAGGCAGGAGTGTCTCGTTGGATTAGTATTCTTGGGGTGATGGATGAATGGGTTGCTAGCTGGCCTGGTTTGTGCAACTAACCTTTTGCAGATTGCTACGACGTATCGAGGGGCGAGATGTCTGGTTTGTTATATCTCCCTTTTCGACTGACTAGGTCGAGACGTTTTAGGCACTTCTAGCATCACTACCTAGATAGCGGGAAGGGCTTGCCCACTCACCTTGAAGGGCTTGTGCTACCGCATGTTCCAACGAGATTGGCCACGCGGTCTCAAGGTAGTCATAATTACAACCTCTGCACTCACGCTTGCGCCTTTGAACTCTTGGAACCCGAATTCAAATGGCTTGAGAGTTGAAATGCTACTGCGGACTACCCTCAGGCACCCGGTGCCCTAGAATCCCTGTCGGGTTCTTACATTGGTGCGTATGTTATGGATAATGGTGGTCCTTCGGGGTGCAGCGTGAACTGACTTGCAGAGTACAACGGGAGGAGGTCGTTTATTTTGAGATGCCGGCTCATGGGGCTCCTCCAAGACCTCTCCTCTCCCGCCCCTGTACCACATTCAAGCAGGATTCTGAGGGTGGGAGCATTGTGTCTTTTCCGAGAACCCCGGAGGTTCTGCGGGCTTCGTCCCCCGTATCCAGTGACCCAAGATGAGATGTATCGCTAGATGCAGAAGAGACACCACGCTTCCTCACGAAAGCTGACATGGAAGATGGATCTTGCAAAGTCAGCGTGCGTTCAGCACGTGTTGACCCCGACTTGGTCCCGACGGAACGGTCCGAGACAGCCATGTGCCTTCACCGAAAGTTTCCGAGGCAACCCCTCTGTTATCATGAATCTTACGAAATTCCATAGAATCTGCTGAGAGCTGGAACGCCTCCCCGTAGAAGGAGGGGTAGACTTGCTGCTTGCGGCACTCGGGGTGAGACCTCGGCGTGCCATGGATCATCAGGGTCCGTTCTTGGGGGGGGCGATCCAGACCGCGGGGGCTGGAGCGGCGAAATTCCAACGGCCCCATGCTCCATCCTCGCCGTCAACCACGCACTGCCCGAAAAGATTCTGCGTAGTTTATCCAATGAGAACGTGACCATTTCATATTCTCGGGAAGCTAGTGGTTTTCAGCTCGACGGGCCAAGAATGGGCTGCCCCGGAGACGCTCCTGCCCACCGCCATGTGGCAGTCGATGAATGTGAGGGGTTGCTGGGAGGGCCGGAAGACACATCCTGCCTGGGTGTTTAAACCTTTATGGTGAACAACTCCGGTGGGTTGACGCAGTATATGCCAGATGGTGTGCTATCTACGAGTGGAAGGCAACACAGCATAGTGAGTGAGTGAGAGAGAGAAAGAAGTGTCTGAACAGAGGCTGCGAAGACATCACAGTCGTCGATGGGAGCGTAGCCGCTCGCGCAACGTGAGCGGGGCACAACGTACGGCAACAGTCGAAGTGCCGGATGGGCACGGTTGCGGTTGCGGGGGGGGGGGGGGGGGGGGGGGGGGCGACGGAAGCGGACCGGCGCGTGCCCGTTGTGACACCGAGCGCGTTCAACCCCCTCAACGCTAGAATGCCACGCGAGACACATGTGCACCCTTCTTCTCTTTCCGTATCTTCTCACTCGAATCGGATCAGACGAAGTCTGGGTGATTCTTGTAAAGTCAGGATCTTCGACGCTTGCTTGAGCAGTTGTCGGTATTGTAGTCTCATGGGGACACTTACATGGGTCGACATCACAGGCCAAGAGCCATCGAGACCATCCATCACCTTAGAACATGATATCTTGCTTGTATCGACTACTGAGTTACTTTTGTCGTTTAAACACTCTCCGTCCCAACCGCCTCTTCTTGGTTGAATTGGGCCTACTGGTTTTATGCCATGGCGTTCACCATGTCTTACACTCTTTCAGCTTCTGGATGGAAGCGCCACTCACCGACTGATATCTGCGGTTGCGGGGACCTGTCTCATCTCAGCTCGCGAAGATGTAGACGCCGCCATATGAGCGGGTTCCGTGAAGACAGCGACAGAGATATCACACGTACTTAAAGGGTTCACGTTCTGCTCCTATTCCGCTTGGTTGTTGCATCTCATCATTCACCTCAACTCACCTCAACTACAATCTTTGCCCCTGTAACCATCACACTTTCAAACCCCTTCTCAAGAACCCAACAAACAGCCATCAAAATGGGCAGACCCGTGGCTTCAAACGTCCACAACGAGGTGCAGCCGAGAACCTTCGGGTATGGCCAGACTGTTCTCCAGCCCGAGACGGGGACGGAAGCTGGGGGCAGCGGCACCCATGGCGAGGCGAAGACTGAGGCTTTGCCGCCGCTCGGCATCCTCGCTCGGCTCGAGAGCCGCACCTTTTCTGGATTCGGCTTCAACACCATCTTCCGGCCGCACGGAAGCAAAACGCCGACCCTTCTCCACATCACTCCTCCACCCGGGCCGTTCCCGGATGACAACATCCTGCAGCTCAACCTGACCAAGGAGACGATGAAGTTCAGCAAACAGCTCGGGGAGGTGCCCAACCGCGGGCTGTTCACGCAGGCCGACATCAAACTCAACGGCATCCCCTATACGCAAGAGATCACTGATGCCATGGACAAGACGAAGAAGGATCCGCCCACCCTCCACTATGAGAACGGCCTCTGGATGCACGTGCCCGAGAGCACGACGCCCGCCCTGCCGACCTCGCTCGCCCGCATGGGCTCCATCCCGCACGGCACGACCATCAACGCGCAGTCCTTCTCGGCGCCCGTCACCTCCAGGGGCGCGCCGCACATCGGGAAGCAGCCCATCCAGCCCTTCCTCATCGGGGACCCGGACAACAAGGGTGACCTTCAACCCTTCCCCAGCCAGACGGCCTCCAACAAGGCCACCTTCCGTCTGCCGCAGGACCTCACGCCCTCCACCCAGGCGGAGACCATCACGCAGGAGATGCTCGACAGCCCCAACGTCGTGCTGAGCAACGCCAACAAGGGCAAGGACATTGTCGACTCGACGACCTACAGCATCTCGACGGCGCCGCCCAAGTCCACGTTCGGCGGGGCCACGGCCAACATCGGCTTCCTCATCGGCGACGGCTCCGACGACAACAACAGCCCCGGCCGTCCCAACGCCAACGCCGTGCAGGTGACGGCCACCTACTGGATCTCGACGGTCCGCACCAAGATCCACCTCGAGCCGTTCAAGCCGAAGGACAAGGACGACACGCGGACCTTCTCGGCCGTCCCTCTGCGCCCGAACGACGCCGTGCCCACCTTCACCGTCGACTTTGAGATCCCCGCGGCCAAGACGGTCACGGTCGAGTACACGCAGCTGCAGTACTCGCAGAACGTCCTGCTCGACTTCGCCAAGCTCAGCTGGCCGCACGTTACGGTCGCGACCCTGGCGCAGCAGGGCGTGAAGCTGGACGCCTCGGTCCTGCAGCAGTAGACGAGCGTAGGAAAGGGAGGTGGACTGGGAGAGATGTTAGGTGAGCCAACCGTGGAATGTGTGCGGCTTCTCGGAGGACGACCCGGGCTGGAAAGGAGGGGGAGCTGTTGTTGCGAAAAGCTAGCTAGCTGTGAAGAGTCCGTCGTCGCTCTTCCGTCCAAAGTGGGAGATGAGCAAACATTTCTCCCGTTCAGGCGAAGAACAGCAAGGTTAATAATTAGCGCGAGAGTCAGAAAACTTGAGGTAGAAACCCGAATTCCATATTCGAGTAGTTGATGCCACTGCCTCGCAAACCAGTTGTTCCTAGTCTTTCGTATGCGACCGCCAAACGGCGAATCGGCATCCTCAGTAGGGCAGTATTTTGATTCTGGATTACCATTGAGTGCAGTGTGTTTTTGGGAGTCGTAGCTGGCGCAAGTTGACGACTTTGACGTCAGCCGATATTGTCGAACGCTTGGCTTACATGAGAACGCCGTGACGTGCTCGGATATCAACATAACATCTTGGATTTAGGGGGCAGCCAAGGTCACTGTCTCTTTCATCTATTTTCCGTACTCTCATTGATAAGTAGGGGGCTGGTTCTCTACCGTCCGAATGGCCCTTAGCAACCAGTGCACTTTGTTTCCACGTGTAAACGATAGACCAAACTTTCACTGCTTCCAATAACCAACCCTTACAAGACTCAATGCGCAAGATGAGCAGCCCATACAACAACGAACGGAGAAAGTTGGTACCCGAAAATGACCGAAGACTCAATCAACTGCCAATTCCGCACCTCTCGCCTCAGTTTGCCCTCCTTGCAACCGCCACCTCCGCAGCCTGTTGAAGAACCTTACCAAGAGCCTCGGGCATGCTGAGGAAGGGCGAGTGGCTCGCCGTCAGAGTCGCGGTGAAGGAGCTGGCGGGGAACTGGGACGACATGTCGATCTGCCTGTCGAGGCTGATGGCCTGGTCGTCCTCGGCGAAGACGTAACCCATCTCGAAGCCTTCGTTCCAGGGCTCGAAGCCCGACGTGCCCTGGACTGTCTTGAGAGGCTGAGGGAGCAGGGCAGCGACGGCCTTGGCGGCGAGGGAGGGCTCGACGTCGGCGTAGAATCTCGAGATTGGGTCGCGAGGCAAGGCAAGGCCGTCCTGTTGCGTTCAAGGGGGGGGTGCACGAGTCAGCCAAACCACCAACGGATTTCTGAACGCAATTCCCTCCCTTCGCGGGGGTTTGGGGGGGTGGGGGTTCCTCCTACCGTGACATTTAACCACGACGGTATCTCCTTGCCGTCAAAAAGACTCTCTCCGGCAGGGATGGCGAAGGAGGCCATGTACACAACCATAATCACGCCGCCGCTCCGTCCTTCGGCGGCGCGGTCCTTGTAGTTGAGGCCGCGGACGGCGTTGGCGACGGGGACGCCGCCGTACGAGTGCGCCACGACGACGACGTCGCGCCCGGCGTCGACGAGCCCCCGCAGGACGGCGCGGACGGCTTCCACATCCTGATCGAGGCCGACGTCCGCGTCCGTGCTGCCGACGCTGGCCAGCGCTGCGGCGGCGGTAGGGTAGCCCCGGCCGGCCAGGTCCTCACGCACCAGGTCGAACACCCACGGCCGGTGCCATGCGCCGGGGGTGAAGAGGATGGTGGGGAGCTGCGTCTCCTGGGAAGACATGGCGGCGTTTAGCAGTTATCGAGATGCTGAAAAAAAAAAAGATGCCTGGTGAGTGAATGTGGGACGTGTATGTAGAGGGAGGGAGGGCGAGTGAGATGCCGACAGAAGAAGTGGTGGAGATCCAGCACAGACTGAAGAAAAGAGTTGGTCCGAAAGACTGCTTGGACTACGTGTGTGCGTGTGTGCGCGCGTGTGTGTTTGGATCGTTGGCAGAGAGGAGTTGTCTGTCGCAGGGTGTTAACTCGGCTATCCCGGCTCCGGCCCCAGTTCAAAGGGATCCTCTTTTCCCCTCAAGTATGAGCTTTGCCTATTCCATGAACGGGATTAGACATTGTCCTTGGCCTGTTTCCGCAGTTTGGTCAACAGGATATGGTGCTGATCCTATCGCTCCTCCAACTTTCCCCTCCAACATAGCTGCTCACTTGCCAACAAGCCGTGCAATGCGGCGGGAGTTGTGACGAGTAACGCATCGGATGTGTCAGTGATCAGACGTGACGCCACCATTCCCCCCCATGGCGATTCCAATGTAAAATCGTCATCAAGATCTCTTTTGAAGACGGACTTGCCCTTCAACATCATCATCGCCAACGCGCTCGTCATGGCGCTGTCTATATCAAAACCACGGACGCTGTAGCCGCCGAGGCATCGGAGGTTTGCCCTCGTTGGTGTGTTTGCTGTGGGTGCTGCTTTGCGAGTGATAAAACGCCTTTCCACAACTGCATTCTTCTGCAAATCGAGGAGGTATTCGCCGATGGGTACGAGCGAGCCGAGTGTCAACGTCGTAATCCATCGTACGGTTGAGCATAACTTGTGGCCATCAGCCTGATATCGTTCGACACCGCTTGGAACTCCAGCGACACCCATCATCTAGATCAACGTGAGGCCAATACAACCATTTTATGCGGCACGCCACTAATAGACACAGAACGATTCTATGTGGTTATGCTTCCAGTTCTTTGGGGATTCGTAGACAGTTCACTCTTGTTCTGTGTTCAAACAATTGTCCCGAGTCCGTTGATTATTTTTCACTCAGGAGTAGTCAGTCCCCTGGGAGACACAATCCGAGTAGTGCCAACCTCTCCGGACTTCGACCAGCCTATTCGCCACTTGCTATGGTCTCTTTCGTCATAGCAACGCATGTCTCTGGCTCTATGATCAGCGAGTAGATGCGAGACAAAGACGTGGTGGCACTGGCAGTTGTTACGGTTACGACTATCGATGATTGGGAGAATTTTGGTGGTAAACTTCTTTGCCGGCTTGCTAAGTGATATCCCTTGAACTATCCTATCAAATCATTTGGATACTGATAGTTGATCAAAAATGAGTTACAATATCTGCTCCCTGATAGCACATCTCAAGGAAAAAGACGCCCAAGGTAAAAGCACCACGGCTCGACAGTGTGTCCCAAGTGCGCGCAAAGCGCCGCTGCACAAAGTTTAAGAATCGTCTTCACAACATGACCTCGAGACGCAGTCGTGTTGAAACTTGCTAGTTGCTCTACGAGCATTCCTGCAAACCTAGTCCCTCACTGGCCCTTGACAGCAGGATAGACAAGCACAAACAACCAAACTTGGTATACATGACTACAGGCGCTTCGCCTCTAGTTTTCTACCACTGATTATTCGCAAGACGAGCCAAAGCTGGATCTTTAGGGAAAATTGGTGTGTGATGCCACTGCCATCAAAGATGTATATGATCCACGTCTTGCTCAGCAACAGTTTGCATCATCTTCCTGACTTGAAGCTGGTTTTTTTTAACAGATTTCTTGCTGAGGATGTCGTTAGCGTTGCTCTCGATGACATCGACGTTAGGTGAGTATCCACTAGTGCTCTCGTTGTTTTGTACTGTGACGATTCTATTTCAGAAAACCTTATCACGTCAATGTTGAGTTGCTCTTTGACCTGCTCCCCGCCATTTAACCAAGTGCTTACCTCCTACCTTTTCACGTTTACAGTTTAGGCTTAATCTATGGAGTGGGGTCCTCCAGTCGAGGCTTGTCAGAAGCGGTAACACAAGCGGGCATTGTAAACCCTCATCCTCCACTTCTCTATCACGAACAACCAGACACAAGCAGTCTAACTCCGATTTCCGTCACGCATCCACAATCTCGTGAATTTGACATCATCGTCATGCGCCGATGGTTTAGTGGTAAAATTCTCCGTTGCCATCCAGCAGCGTCGGGGAGCCGGGGGTTCGATTCCCCCTCGGCGCAACCTTTTGCAATTCTCGCAAAGTCATTCATTTGACTTGTGTTTTTAGCTTTGTCACAGCCACAATTTTTATTGTATTTCTTTTTAAAGACACTTACTTCCTTCCCTCCTCCTCTGTCTCTCTCCCTCTTACCTGCTTGCTGTATTTTCATTATGTTTAAAAAAAGATGTGAGGAAGTCGGTAAAGCCAACCTACGTACAACATGTTGTACTGTGTGATCTCTACTCCCTGTTTGGAATTCTGGGTATGTAACCTCTACGTATATGAATCAAACAAAGACACTGTCAATGAATGAAATGCCTGCCAAGGCTTCTCTCCTCCATCACCAGGATGAAGAACACCTAGCTCATAACGAAGATACGTGGCTAAGGTGTGGTCTCTCGCGAGTTCATACAGGTACACGGTGATACAAAAAAGCACAACAAGAACACGGTACAAATATAATGCTCAACATACACAATCGATCACCTTTCTTACCATCTCAGTGTCTCATTCACGCTCATACGCAAAGTTGGGGAGGGGACCCTTGGATCGGAGTGGGATAACGGCGCGCAGCGGCCCGCGCAAAGACCGCTTAGGGGCCCCCGTTACCCCAAGGTGTAGGAGCCGAGTTATGCCGGATTTGGATACGAACTTGACGTCACTGTTTGCCGTCCCTCGGATTCGCCAGCTTCAATCCGAGCGAACTTACTCGGGGTTGACTGACGTCTAGCGTAGGTCTTCGATGGACAGATCCGGCCCAACCGCCTCCTCGAATTCGACTTAGCCGCATAGCCGACTTCATCCAGCGCCTGTTCGCGGGGATGCCCTCCGTCGCCCCCACTGGTTACTTGGTTGTTAGCGTCGTCTGAGTCTCAACGAGTCAAACCCCCCTTCGCCACGATCCATTAGCACGGAGCGGCGGATCTCGTATACAGACGATCCACTGGTAAAGGGAGGGTTCAGCACTACATCTGCATAGTCCTCCTAAATGGAGAGAATGAGCATCGTGGGAATACATGCAACGTTGCTTTGTGCTTCCCCGTTCTCCTATCTGTGGCAATGCTTCAACTCTGCCGTCTACCAGTTAGAATGACTCTTCCCAGTCTAAAACGCACACTCACTCGACCCTTTCTGCCTCAGCAACTCGGAGGCCATAGAATGTGTTTTGTTGTTCCGTCATTTTCGTTTCCGAGTTGTTCTGCCGCCAGTGGAGGGAACAACACAGGCAGCGTGACAGTGCCTCGGTGGATATCCCTGCAGGGATGTAGCCGAGGTGCAAGTCATGCATAGAGAGAGATCCCAGCTGTCAGTAAAGCAATGGTCCCCAACTTAGCTAAGAGGATACTACGTTAGCCGCGTTCCACGGGTACGGACTTGGCGGACATAAAGCCCGCCGGGCTGAAAGAAGGAACACTCCAGAATGTTGGTTTTCTCCGAGGTTGGTGGTGATCCCGCCAGGGATGTTGGGTATCTCGAGTACGCGAATCGCCCAAAATAGATAGATTAAATGCCACCAGTCGTCCCATCCTGTGCCACAAAAGGCGGGGGACTTGTGGGGTTGCCCAATCAAAGCATGGTCATGCTGATGTTCGTCTCATCCGGGTCACAATGGCTGCCAACCCTGAGCGTGTGATTAGGGAGGAGGAATCCGGAAACCTCTGGGTCTGTTGTGGACATGCGGGAGTTGGGCTCAGCTGGTTTGAGGGAATTAAGGCTGAATGAGCGGGGGTTGAGCACCCCTTTCTTTCGTGTGGTCTGGTGATGATGTTTCCCAAGATAGGCAAGGTAATTATCGGTCACAGAGCCGCTGGATTATCGAGACAACCACGAATGGAGCGTCTAGTAATTCGTGCAACGTTGTAGGCGTGTTTTTTTCTTCTTAGACAACTTGCTGGCGTTCCTTGACTCGGCCGAGTGATCGGATTCGACTCCGATGAGCCTCGGCACCTATGCGTAGTGCCCCCTTTGTTTTGTTTTGCATAACAGACGTCATGTAGGGGACCCCGAGACTATGACGTTGTACCCACTGTTGATTCGGGAAACGGCCAGAATACGAGAACGGCAGTGCCGGGGTCCACTGACCGTCTTTGACGATCATCATCGCCTCTGGTGGATAGCCTCACAGCTCCTCGTATCGACCCAATCTCCAGTTGCGACAAAACATGGTATATAACCCTCCTGACGTCGTCTATCAGAACAGTCTTATTTTCACTCATCATCACACAAGCAACCAACTCCTCCAGCCAACAACTCAAACCACCTCTACAACACACTTCTCCCACAAGCCACCAACCTCAAAAACCCAACCGCCAACATGAAGTTCGCCGCCGTTCTCTCTTCCGCCGCCGTCGCCGCCGCTGCCGCCATCGGCAAGCGTGACGTTACCTTCAGCGTCTCTGACTTCAGCGCCGGCTGCATCCCCCACAGCACCCAGTGCCTGTAAGTTTCCTTTCTTCATCAACCCTTCAAGAAGTCTCAGCCGAGATGCTAACTCTCCACTCTCAGCATCGCTTTCAACGTCATCCAGCCCGGCACCATGGAGACCACCGGCGTCGAGTGCAGAGCCCTCGTCCCCGCCAAGTCCGACGGCACCCTCCCCGACGTCAAGGAGGCCGCCTGCACCGAGTCCTCCCGCACCTTCGACTTGGTCCGCAGCCCCGAGGGCATCACCTTCACCGTCTCCCAGCCGGTCACCCCCAGCAGCAACCAGACTGGCTCCCACCTCCTCCCCAGCTCCGAGTTCGTCATCTCCAACCAGCCCAACGCTGTTGTCGAGAGCTACACCGGCCCCAACGCTTTCGACCTCGAGTAAATTGCTCGCCCGGTTTAATATTGTCGAGAGTTTGACACGGGATTTGTCCGAAGGCAACCTGTTGAGCTTCACGCATGCGGGATAGGGAAGAAGAGATTGTATAACACCTGTTCTTATAGAAATATACCTTCATAGAATTTAATTGGTTATCAACCATACCTCTTGCTTCTGTATTCATGTCCTTGTATGGGTTATTCCACTATCATGCTCCGGTAAACCATGTCCAAAACAAGCAGCAATTCCTCGACGGACGTCAAAACAGAACGCGGGATGTGGCTACGGCTTAAGATCCAATCATCAGTTCAGGCAATCAATAAGCATGGTTTACGGGACTTATGCATGCGCCGGAGTTCATTTCAAGCAGGCTGCGCGGTGGTGCATCTAAGCCAAGGCAGACTATTAGGCTGACATGCATACATGGACGATAAGAGCTCAGGCCGAACCCCCTCCACCCGAACATTCGCTTCCTCCCAACTCTTCTTCATCCCCCCCCCCCTTCAACAGATCCACAAACCTCAAGAATACAGGAAGAAGATACAGAGGGTCGAGCTTCTCAATCTCACCGGCACGTCGATACGCTCTCAGGTGTTTTACCTCCTCTTACAACCTTCTTCCTATGGCGTGAACTACCGTCGCTGCCTCGCGAAGCAGCAAGCGGTCGCCCGAATTCCCATCATGGATCCGTTTTCCGTCTCGAGCGGCGTCGCCGGCCTCATTTCCCTCGGCATCACGGTCTGCAAGGGTCTCAACATCTACTGCCAGGACTACCGGTCGAGAGACGTCGACATCCTCCTCCTCGGGCAGCACGCGGAGCGACTGGAAGCCTTTCTGCAACTCATCAAAAGCCGTACCGACGGGGCTGTCGTGGCCAACCACTCCCTGTCCAACTCTTTCCAGGAGTGTTTCACCGCCTGCGATGTTTGCCTCCAAGACTTCAAGACGCTCAACGCCAAGTACTCTCAACCTTCGGCCGTGCAGGGTCTCAGGGAAAGGGGGAAGACTGTCATCAGGCAGCTGCAGTATCCCTTTCAGAAAGACAAGTTCGATAACCTTAAGTCGCAAATGGAGGATTTCCGGTCGGCCTTTCTGAGCCTCTTGCTCTTGATGAACCAGTACGCGTTCTTCAGATCATCCCCATCTGTAAACAAATGTTTTTGGCGAAGATCCTAATTGTTGTGGACAGTGACCTAGCCAAGGAATTGCAAGAAAATACAAGGGCCGACGCTGCTCAGTTAGCCATGACCATATGCGCCCAGACGCAGAAGACACAGGACCGAATCGCAGCCAACATCCCGGACATGGAGGTTGTCGTGGAAAGGAGCTTGGCGAAACTTGATCATTCGTTGCAGGAGCGCCTTTTTAACCTCGAGAATGCAATCGCCCTAAGCTTGCAGTCGAGTAAGCCAAGCCTGCCACCAGGTCAACCGGCAGACGACATGGGATGTTACCGTCTCCTCCAAGAGCCCCAGAGCATCCATCAAGAGCCCGGAGAATATGCATCTATCTTCAAGGACTCGAGGAACAAGCATCGTCTTCCAGCAGATCCCCATTCACTGTTGCGAGACCGGCAGGAGAAAGAGTTCCTAACAGTGGTAGCATTGCCAAACGAGTCCTCAGTTTCTCCACTGCCTCCAAGCCTGTTGTGTAGTTGCTGGGTGAGCTTGCGGCAATCGCGATCAAGGATCCCCGCAAATCGACAACCGCAGCATGACAAGCAATGTGCGCTGTTCTTCCTGAACAAGAACACCCGAGCGTTTGGCGGAAATTTCAAACTGCTCGGCTGTCTGTTCAAGTGGAAAATGACATTACAGTACTCCAGCTTCCTCATGCGGAGCTTGAGCATACAGCCCAACCTCACCGTCCGAGCAGTTGTAGACTACGATGCTGGAGCCCATGGCGTTATCAATCGATTGAGGAGACGCGCAAATCTCATCAAAAAAAGGGGATGGGAGGATTTGCATTGGACACTTTCACGAGGCTTGATCGAAATTCATGAAATGTTCAAGAGCGGTAGAGCCTGGCCAACGGATGTTGACAAGTATGGCCGCAACATTATACATGTAAGTCAAGCCTATGGGTTCTGAACGAAAAGATACATTGCTTACCAAGAAACAAAGGAGGTATTGCCATTATTCCAAGACTCCTGGGACAGTAATACCATTGCCGTTTTCACCGCTTTCCTAAAAGACCTGGTCTCCCTCGGTGTACCACTGAATGATGTGGCAATAATTGGGTCAGTAATTAACTCAGACACTATTACAGTCGGTTCTCTGTTGACCTCATACTCGATTCAGGACCCCACTACGATTTTTCATATCCATTTCCGCATCCAGAAAAGACTTACTGTACAATCCGACACATGTTCAACTGAAACCTGGAGACTTAGCTGTGATAAAAGAACTGATGCTTATGGATGCTCAGTTTGATGAGAGAGCTGAGTTTTTTCCATCAATTCAGTCATATGGTCCGGTTCTATCAAACATTTACGAGTCTTGCGCTGATTCAAACAACTGTAAGTGCGACCAGCTTGAGATTCAAACTATCTTGACGTTTTATCTTGTACCCGTCCACATGCAATTGCAGTTTGGGTATGCGCCTAGTATGCGCCTTCAAGAGGGCTGTCGCAAAGCAAACCATGTATCAGGTACACGCAGCTGACTCGAGCAGCTTTCGATTACGGACTTCTGTTTCAGGCGCTGATTCAAAAGTCGGAGAACGACGTACGTCGTCTTCTC
The DNA here is from genome assembly GCF_001672515.1 of Colletotrichum higginsianum IMI 349063. Taxonomy (NCBI): domain Eukaryota; kingdom Fungi; phylum Ascomycota; class Sordariomycetes; order Glomerellales; family Glomerellaceae; genus Colletotrichum; species Colletotrichum higginsianum. Next base: position 2,908,592 of record NC_030961.1, on the reverse strand, counting down.
CTTTCCTCGACGGATCTGATTTTTGAGAGAGGCCACGACAACCAAACGCCGCTTCACGTGGCTATTCTCTGGCCCAGAGGTCTCAGGTTACTTTTCGAGCTTGCCGGATTGGCCTGCGATTCTATCATTGATGCCCGAGATTCAGCTGGCCACTCCGCCATTTGCTGTGCCATTGATCTACAGCAAGTGGAGTCTGTCAGAATCTTACTCGACCACGATGCACCCTTGGACCTCGAACACACGGGCAATTTCAGCCATCCCGCGGTTCTTTATCTAAGCCCCCCACGCAAAGTTTTTGAAGTACTGAGCAACGAGCTTAGTTGTCGCAGAAGACAACTTCTTTCGATTGCTCTAAAGAATCTCCCTGATACATGTATCAGCAAGCTTGGGCTCCGATCTGTATCAATGATACAAACCAACGCTACCGAAGTCATCGATCATCTGAAGCTTCAGCATGTCGATATTCCTCAAATCTGCCATGGGGCACGACCCGGGACGATCTACCACTCGCCAAAAATGTCCGTCACTCTAGCCGAATCTTTGTTCCGTGCTGGGTTCACTGAAGTGGATTTTCTTATTGAGGGTTATTCACCTTTGATGACTATCGAACCTTCAGCATATTTCGTCATCAATGGTGTCTATTGCGATCAACTGCTGCCATTGATCAATTTCTTCGTAGAACAAGGGGCTGATATCCACAGGCCGATACCACACAACTCTTGCAGCATCTGCCCAAGGAGACCTCGCCAAATCCAAGTCGTACATCGCCTTGCATATGTCTCGGGAACCAATTTCAACAGAGATACAAAGCACAGCCCCCCGCCGACGCATCTTCGCGAATCCGATCAGCTTTCGTTGCGAAGAGTGTTAGCCAGTAGATCAGCGGATCCTTGTTTGTGTTACTGTACGTCTGAAGGTTGTAGTCCGGCATCAAACTTTATCAAAGGCTTCTTATCCCCCAACCGCCCAGAAGTTTTTCCGCCACGAATGTGGGAAGCACAAGCAATTCCTCCAGGTCTGCCCTTTGTGCTTGCGTCGTTTCAAGAGTGTGTTACTGGCCAGGATTACGAAAAGTGCGTGTACGATGCCGTCCGCGTCTGCACCTTTGCCAAACTGGGGATGCATCACACTTGCTGCAGTTACCGCCACTTTCGGGGGGAAATTCCGAGGGATAAGTTCCACGGCACAGAACGCTGTGGACTTCGCGTTATGGAGCCTGCGGAAGTCGCCGAAATCCAGGAAGAGGACAGGCACACGGCAGAGCTTCTGGAAATGTTGATGGCTGAGTTTGAGGCGAGATTGCAGAGTCATCCAGAGCCGCTCGATCACTTCGTTTCAGACTATTGGTGGAGGAGGATGAGTCAAGTCGAAGCCGAAAGGGAGCAAATTGGCGACGATGACATACAGGCTATGCGGGACATTGGGGTTCGTTTCGAATAAGAGTCGGCGGCGAGCGAAGAGGCATAAGTGCCTCTACCAAGTTGATATTTCCTTGTTGGCGTTTTGGAAGAGGATCTCGTGCTTTCTTTAATGGATCTACAGGTTTTCGATTTCAAGATTGACACCGATATTTTTATGATTGGTTGATCTGTTTGTACAACAATGAACTCTTATGATGCGTCAAAGTTTGTGGTGGAGTTGCCGACTGCCGAAGTGTATGGCACAAGCCACACGGTATGGGACGCTATTAGGAGGTCAGAACCTTGAAACCATTTCTCGAACATAATCATAGCTTCATTATCACTATCAGGAGAGCTCAACGGTGTCACAATGGTCGCCATCACCCTCCCCCTCCTGGCATCCCTGGCAGCATCCCCCTCGCGCCTAGGAATCGTCTGCGCGCGCTTCAAAGAACCTCTCGAGCCGTGGGCCGGCGTCGCGTCGTCGACGTACCTTTACGCGAAAGGCGGCGTCCCGCAGACCAACGACAGCGTCCCGCACGCGGCCTTCCGCGCCTACGTGCCCCTCCGGAACATCGGACGAGAGGGGCACACGCACCTCTACCACATCGTCAGCCGCTACGACGAGCTCGACGACGTCACGATCTTCACGCAGGCGGACCCGTTCGACCTCCTGGCGCCGGCCGTGAAGACGGCGGAGGACATGGCGCGCCGGGCCGCCGCGGAGGTCGGGGCAGACGACGTCTCGCCGCTGAACCCCGGGCTGTTCCACGACGTGGCGGACTGGGGGCGGATCGACTGGAACAGCTCGGCGCAGAGGCTGTGGATCACCCCGGGCCAGGGAAGGACCTTGCAGCGCGCGCCGTACACGCCGGGGGAGTTTTGGACAAAGGTGCTGGGCGGGCGGCATCCGGCCGCGATACGCGCGATGCACGGGGGCATCTTCGCCGTCCGGCGGGAGACGATACGGGGGCTGCCGAGGGCGGTGTACGAGACGGCCCTGGCCGAGTTCGAGAAGGCGAACTCGACGAACCCGGAGGTCGGGTTCTTCATGGAGCGCATGTGGGCGCCGATGTTCTCGCGCAAGTACTGGTTGACGAGCGTGCAGATTCCTTGACGCGGAGACGCGCAGGGAGGTCGAGTTACTACTCACCGCTTGTACGTACGAGTGGCATGAAAGGAGAGGGACAGAATCAAAGTCATGTTTCGAGGGCCGAAAACGTTAGGGACTATTCTAAATGAAGGGTTCCCTAGTCTCTTGCGAATTGTTTATTTGAAAGGCAGAATTTCTCACCATTCGACAACAGGGGACTGGTGGACTTCATCTATCGGACTGATCGTCAACATGGGTCCTTGTTTTTCATATGGTGTGGCATGACTGAGTGGACGATGCCATGGTCTTTCACCAAGCCCAAGAGCAACAGGTTACTCTACGCCGTTATAAACGGAAGAAGGCCGTTCCGCATCCTTGCAGGTACGGACAAGATGCACAGCATTTTGGGGCGAATCCCGTCGACGACATCTCGGCACCGTCCTTCTGCCGGCTTCCGTGACCAACTACAAATGATCGGTGTCCACAAGCTGTGTGTCCCAATCAAAAGTAATTAGATGCGTTTGCACGGTTTGCCAGAATCTTCTTGTACCGGAGCAAAATCTCCGGAGGCATCACTTGCGCCGCGGCCCCGCAGGACCCGGAGCGGGGCTGGACGGGACGGCATCGCGAGGTTTGCACCCCAGAACCCTCAGCGTAGCATTTCGAGAAGAGACGAGATGGTCAAGAGAAAAAAAGAAACCAGGAAAAGATGGCACCATGGCCGAAAAAGGCGTCCACGGGCTGCATCTTGGCACTTCCTTTCCAGCTCTCACTCGCTCGCTCAGGGTGGGCAGAAATTCCGCCGAGACCATCCATTAGCTAGCTATACCCGTCCGACGACGCAGCAATGCGAGCTTACCTCACCCTGCATGAGGGGTCTGGGACGACGCCTTTACAGAGTAGTCCAAGTATCAAGGGTCTCTCAGCCTGGCATTGCTGCACACTAGTATTATAGCCTCAACGGTGATGACAACCTCATGCCCTTTTCGACAGTATGTAGGGGGGAAAAGACGAGAGGACGAAGCAGCCGGCGGTGTGCCCGCGTCACATCGTCACACGCATAGATACATTACCTTTGGTGTGTTGTGAACAAGCCACCAGGAATGTTTCTGAAACGCAACATCACCACACCTGTCCGTCTCGTCGCTGGATTCCTGGGCCATCATCATCCCTATCGCGACAACCAACGAGCGACGTGAGGTCGATGTTGGCTCTCGCAGCTGCGAAAAAGGGCCAGCCCAGCTTGGCGACATATCTCAGCACACACACACACACACCCCTCCCCACAGTCGTCATCGGTCTTTCGAGAATCTACAGCCAAAATCCAGATGGACAAGGGCGTAACCAAGGTTCGCGGATCGAAAGAGAGGGCCTGCGATCTGGTTCTCCCGGCGGTCAATCGTGCGCGGACTGTCATCATCGTACATTGGCGCCGCATGTCATTCTGTTGACGCCGCGTCTAGAACGCGAAGATCCCACTTGGAGACACACACCCTCCCCCACCCTCCCCGGTCGAAATAACCCCAGTGACGGTTGAAGCTAGCGTCCCTCCTGTTTGGGACTGCAGGTCCGCGGTGCCGGCGGGAGTATCCTGGCACTGGGAGACCTTTTTTTTGCTGTTGTTGCAGCCATCGCGAGACGGGAGTGTCACGGCAGAGGACGGGGCTGGGGAAGAGATGGGCACGACAGGAGGGAAAGGCGGTATTGTTGTATCGAGGCGGAGGCACGACATGGTCGAGGAGTTACCGCCACGCCCCGGAGAATGAGGAGACGGAGGACGACGATATGCCATCCAGTAAGAAGACTTCTTTCCATATTGCCTCGGCGTCACTTCTATCGGAGACGGTCAAATGTCAGCTAGCGCCTTTGTATGTGCCGTGCCTCCGTTGCCAACCGTTATTCGGTGTCTTGGGCTCTCGGGTCATCTCGACCGGAGGGAAATAATCGTGACGAAGGAGATTGCGAACCGTTCGGTAGGCTTTCCGACGGTGTGCTGGGTGCAGACGACGGATCGAACAACATCAGCCCCAAGCCTTGAGCCTCGTCGCTTCGAGAGACCGACATTGGCAATCGACGGACACGATGCCTCTACTAGGGCCGTGAACGCTGGGTCACCTGGGATGACCGGCAGATTTCACTGACGATTCAAACGCATGGGCATGAATCGGCGTCATAACGAGCTAGCGCTTGCTCGGCTCGGCATGAAAGAGACCCAGAAGGAAATTTTGTTTGCTAGGCAGCGCCGGTTGGGCCGCCAACGATGACGCCGATGAGCCTTGCCAGCTCGGAAGCTCCAGTGGTTCTCCCATCACGGGGATATCAAATCAACAATACGAGGTCGCCGCAGAGAACGGGCAGAGAAACTGGACAGGGAGCCGCATCGAGGGGATCCATTGAACGATGCTGCTGAGGCACACAAGAACAGAATTAAACAAGAACAGGAAGGGGAAGAAAAAAAAAAGGAAATTGCGGAGAATCTTGAAGGGAATCGGCTCCTCTCGAGGACCCAAAAGCTGGTACATAACGCTGGGGTTCGAGGATCGAAAGGTGTTCTGGACCCCGTGAGGTGGCATTCGGAACCTCAGAAGGGCCATCTTTCTGTCCGTCAAAGGCATTGATCAGCACGGGTACCACTTCCTGCCAGCGATGTCGACGCCCCCGGTTGACGAATCCCCTCCCCGAGCACCCCGCTCCCTGTCAGAGCTTTGGGCGACTGGGGGGGCATTCAGGAGACGGCGGTTCGAGGCCGGATCGGCGATGTCCCCAAAGAACGGGGGCACCCAAGGCTAAGGCAAGGACCAGAACGCTGTGAGCAACAGTTGGAAGAAGTCGTGGAGCGATTGGAGAAGAATATGTGGACAGGAGGCGACATGTCCCACCTTGGCTTTGCTGCTTTTGCCGCTCCGGCACCGAGTGAGATGTGATGAGGACGGTGACGGAGACGGTGACGAGGATCGTGATGAAGGCGGCCCAAGACGCGCAAACAACGGAGGATGGAAGGGTATCTCGTTGTCCAATCGGGGCTACGACCGAGACTTTGAGCTGGGTTCCCACCTGACGGACGGTCGACCGACGAAGACAAGTACGAGGAAACGGGCATCGGCTCATCGAGCACGAACATGCAAACGACAAAGCGTTGACTGCCCTTGGTCGTGGGTCGCATCGCGGCGCCGAGGCTCGAAGGGCCAATGGGAAGAGAGAGAGGGAGAGAAGACGAGTTGGGGAAACAGACAATGCGACAATTGACAATGCGTAGCATCGGGTGATGGAGGACCCTCATCGCGATCACGGACCTGGTGGAATAAGTCCATGTGCACCTACGAGTCTGAGTGTCGGCGAATCGGGGCACATCTTTCGGGGGGGGGGGGGGGGGGGGGAGGAAGCCAAGGGATCGCTTGATCGGGTGTCTGACAGTTGAGAACTGGTTGAACGACGTGTAGAGTCTCAGTTCAACGTTGCGTTCTCGCGCAAGGGCGACACGTACGGAGTGAGCTGGCAGAGACAAACAGGGAACAGGAGAAGAGAGCGGAGCCGAAGAAAAGAAGGGGAAAATCAAGACGGGGAAGAAAAAAAAGGACACTAAGGGGGGAAAAGAAAGACCATGGATCGAGATGGTGAAAGTGAGAGCCGAGGGTTTGGAGAAATAGCAGATTGGCATGTCATCGAGATCCAAAGAGTTGAGACGGCGTGCGCGGGTAGGGCGTCGTTTCCCCCCCCTTCTTCCTTCTGGCGTAGACAATAGTGTGTAGCACTACACAAGACTAAACAGCGTGACAAGAAGAGGGACAGCGACAGCCGGCAGCTGCAGAAGCAGGCAGACGGGTAGCGTTTCGATCGTGTTTTCGATTCGATGGTCGATGGATGGAATCATGTGGTTTGAACACGGCAAGGCGCGCTTTCGTCCCGTCCTAGCAGTAGCAGCAACGGACGGCGCCAACTAGAAGATGACAGGGGGGGGGGGGGAGTGCGAAGAAGAAAGGAAGTCTCGGGTGTTGTCTGTCTGTCTGTCTGTCTGTCTGTGTCTGGAAGGGTTGTCAGTTAGACTGCGCTTTACTTACCTACTACTACTAGTCTTATTCGATGTCCGATCTTGATCGAATTCCCGACGTTTTACGACGGCTCCCAAGTCGAAAGAAACCACCTGTACAGGAAACCAGATCACGATGTCTGCTGCGCGCATGCTACACCCGCATTCCCGTCGAGTGGCGGAGGAGGAGGCTTGCCTCAGGGGTTCAAAACCCTAGGCGCAGACAACTCTTTCAAAAAAAATTTTTTTTAGATGGAACCGTTGGACAAGGCTCTTGTGGGGTGAGTGAGTGATCGAGAAGGGAGGTAAGTGAGTAAGTGAAGGACGCCTACCCATGAAAGTACATGAGGATGAGTCTGACGAGGCTGTCGTTGCATGCTGGACTATTTGGCATGCGGACGGATATCTCTTGTTGAGATTTGTGCAAGCGTCTGTCCGACGGTTGGAACAACGTTCTCGTGATGCTCTGATGCCCCTTGACAAAAACGACACACGAGCGAGGACGAGGAGGAACTATCGCCGCGACTTGCCTGCTTGGCGGTCCCCGTTCCACACGAGCAACCATATCGAAAAAGCGAACGCTTGAAGCGTCCTGAATCGATCGCCGCTTGCCGATGCGCTGTTCGTGCTGCTGCCCGATGCGATCGATGCCCTCTGCCACGGTAGTGTCAGTCCTACGTCCGTGGATCGTCCGTTCCCGCAGTTTGCATTTTTTGTGTGGCACAGACGATCACCACTCACTCACCACTCTCCCTCCCCCCCATCGAAGCGAGCTCGGGATCGGGTGGGATTTCTGAGACTCAGCAAGACAAAATGGAGGAAAGAAAAGGGGGGGGAGAAGAAAACAATACCCACTGAATTGGCCTGGCTTGGCTGGGAGCGGAGAAGAAGACGAAGAGGAAGAAGAAAAAAAAGAAGAAGAGGATCGCTGAGAGAGGGGCGGTAAGGCTTGCTTGATCAAAGAATGCCGATCACCTGTGCGCCATTGGACGGAATTCCCCTTGGGTCCCTGATGGAATTGTTCGATCGGGTTACAAGAAATCGATGGTCAGTAAGCAGAAGCACCCCCCTCCTCTCACTCCCTCCGGCAAGACACGTCCGCGGTGGCGATAAGTGTTTGCCGCATTCTGGGGTCCCGAGATGGAATTGTGCTTATTGCCGCTCCATGTTCCATAGTCAGACCTCTTTAGGCATCGTAGTCGTCCCGATAACAATCCTCTCCCATCCATCCCCCTCCACTTCCTCTCGGGGCTCATCATCATCGACGATGACAAGACGGACATTTCATTGCCGGCACTTGTGAGGAAGCGGAAAAGGGGGTGCGCAACAAAAGCGGTCCGGTGGATGATGAGCAATCTCTAGTAGACAGCATAACTCCCAACCCGCGTCAAAGACATGCAGAGATTCCTCCCCCAAGAGAGGGCCCGCAGGCAAATCATGTTTAGGATGCTGATATCCATTCGATTCGATAGCCTCGGGGCCTCTTGGCGGGGGTTGTGGAGCCGACGCTGGATGGGATTCTTCACCTTGATCGTGATTTCGTAGGACGGTATTGTCGATAGCTGCTGAAATCACCGATCGGGGTGCAGCAGTCTTAAACCCCCCCTTGATTCCCACTCGCCTGGGCGACTACGAGATAGCGTGAAGGATGTCCGTACTACTGCTGTCTACTGCGCTATACTACGGCAAGGGACTTTAAGCGCCATCGCCCCATGCCATGCCATGCCATGGCCGTTAAGACCGGCCGATTACCGACTTGTACACGATGAAGGAGTGACAGATTACTCAACAAGGGCCTTTTGCAAAAACACACCAAAAAAAACAACAACAACAACCTGAGTCACCCCAACGGCCGATGATTGGGCTCGGCCGCGTAGTGTAAATGGGCAAAATGGGCAGGGCTTGAGACGACACCAATGAAAAGGTCCGATACTCAACTCGCTCACTTACAATGGTACTTACTCACCCCCTCCCCCAAAGCTACGTACGTGCGTGAGAAGAGGGCGGGCGTGAACTTGTGCAAAAGCACACAACAAGTTGGAGCAACGCGGGGTTCTGCATACTCTCGATGGCCGGCAGTCCCGAACGCGAGGCATCTGGGGATTGCAACGACGCCTGTTCGGCGCCGCGGCGCGTAAAGTCGTGTGGCCCCTCTCCCGAGGGAAGGGGGGGAAGGCGGAGTTGTGGAGTTTAAGAGAGACGACGGGATTTCGCATTGGATGGGCATCCGGATGCGAAACTGAATCCGATGGCTCGCCAGGAGAGACGGGCAGCCCGTTGTCGGCAGATAATCCAATCCCTCCCTCTCCCGCTCTTGCCTTGCTCTTAACTCTCTCTCTCTTAAGACAGGGGAGGGCTTTTTTCGATGCTTCCCATGATAAGCCACGCAAGGATGTGGAATGAGCTGAAGGGACAGACAGCCTTTCTGATGCAGCAGCTCGGTTTTGAGTTGACTGCCTTCTTCCCGCTTGCCGGTGCGAACGGGGGACGAGACAGAACCTTGCGGACAACTAGACAAGACATGTGATGCCTACCCTTCCGGTGTGTGACTGTTTCGAAAGTATCGGTTGTTTGCTAGCGGCGGCGTTGGCGATAATCTGTCGCCTATCCCCGTATCCCTGGGGGAGGGGGGACCTTATCGCATCGTTTATTGTCACTGGTCAGGTCATCAGGCGTCGCAACGGGCGGCCATGGGTGGTGGTTGCTACAGCCACAGCCACAGGACGTTTGGATAGATAAGTGGTGAGAGGCAGTTCGATTGCATGGCAAGGTGCATGGCAAGGGTTTGGCCAACAGTATGGCATTCTTACTTTGCCGATATGGCCAGCCTCCTTTCGTTGTCGTACGGGAAGAGGGGAATGGTGAAGGGGGGGCAGCCGGGGTGAGAGTTGATTCCCAAATCCGCGGGCATCGAGCGGGCAACGGAATCTCAAGTCCGGTCTGGTGTTAAACGCCGTATTCCCGCTTCGACGGGACGATGGCGGCCTCGCAGGATGGCCGATGAAAGGGTGTGTTGTTTACTACTCGTAACTTCTTCATTGTCGCGCATAGCGTATACTTGGTTTTAGTTGTGCAAAGGAAACTCTACGTAAGATATGCCCGGCGCCCAAGGAAAGGCTCCTTCACTTGCTTGGCATGGAGTGTAGGATGTATGTGTGCGTGTGTGCGCTTTTGCGTCTGTGTGTTAGTCTAACTTTCCTGTCACCGAGAAAGCGAAGACGCGAGAAGGCCCTCTCTCTCTCTCTCTCTGTTCTTGCATTATCCAAACATTTGTTGACAAACCCACTTGCTCCGGCCTAGCGTCTGCCCTACCAGAGGAAAAAACCGAGCTGACAGAGGACGATGTGATGTGAGGGAGGGGGGGGGGGTGCTGCAGGAAGAAAGGTGAGAAGGTTGGGACGGTGGATAGATCAGAGCTCTACAGTAACGCCTACCTGTACGGCCCACAGAAGATTCCCAGACCGTCCGAGGGCTATGGGCACAGTAAGAGAAAACGGGGGGAGGGCCCGGGGTTTGGAGATCACAAAGGATGCGTGGCATCGCCAGCACTGGCACCTTGGCACGCAGCCTGACGGATCGAGAGTTTGCGGGAGTCATCAGAATCTAGCCCCTTCTGGGCACAATTTCATCCCAAGAGTCCCCAGCCCTTGGACCACAGCCCATGTGGTCGACCCCCCCATCCCGTCCGTGACGACCGGCGTTGCCGTCTGACCGTGGAGAACCGTCTCCGCATCCGTATGGTGTGGCTGTTAGTTGCATAAAAAAGACGGAGACTGAAAAAGACTGAGAATAAACGGCACACGCCCCCCCCCTTACCTCCCGCCCCGTCCAACCTCGGTTTAACGCAAGATGGAAGACAAAACAAACGCAAAAGAGTCAAAGGCCAAGCCAGCACTCAACTGCATTGGCCAATAATCGACGTCGACACCAAGTGGTTGGAAAGTCTTTGGGTGGGAGGGGAGAAAACACCACCTTGAGTCTCGACGCTTTGCGTGGTGGTATCTGTATTGCTGGGCGGCTTCACGCACGGACGGACCTTCTGCAGAGCCAAGATCAATAACCAATCCTCTCCTAACAGCCAGAAGCATCCTGCTCGACAAAGAAGTCGGCAGCAGAAAATAGACTAAGTGAAGGGTTGGTAGAAGAGGGGTAAACAGAGTTTACCTCCTACTATCTCTCTCCCTCTCTCTCTCTCTTTCTCTTTCTCTATACACGTACAAGTACACGCACGCACTGAATGGGATACCGAGTGTCCGCCCGTACGAATACAGGTAGAGCATCAGCTGCTTTTGACGGGTGAAGCGGACGAATACTCGGTAAGGTAGGGGGGATCGCACGTGTCGAGAATGCCATGGCGGGAAGTCAAATAGGCGCCCCCAGGAACTCTGATGCCCACGACAGGACAGGGCGTCCAAGGAGGGTTTGCAAAGATTACAGAGCCCGTGATCGCGTCAAGTGACTGAATTACCATACCGGCGCTTCCCCTCCAGGAGCGTTCCGCCCGAGAGGTCTAGACGCATGTCGTGCGAGAGTTCTTGGGTTGGTTCTTGGCCCCCCCCCTCCCCCTCCCCCTCTCCCCCTTCCCCGGAATAGAGTTGACGCCTGCAAGTCCTTTTCTGTGGAGTTTTGCCCTGCCTACTACGGAGTCCGTCTGGGCAAATCGGTCTCGGCGGCATCTTGTCGTTGTCCGCACCGTGGTCAAACCCCACGGCGCGCGGCCTTCTTCGCCATGGATTTCGCACTCGGCGAGGGACCGCCAAAGCATGTTCGCCGAGAATGCCTTTGCTCTCAGGGCTCATCCACTCGCCAATCTATGTCCAGCGTCGTTTGCATCTCCCTGTCGTCTCAATAGCGCGAGAGGGGATTTGATAGGTGCTGTTTGTAGTTGATGCTGGGTTCGAAAATAGCTCCGAAGCAAAAGCATGACAAGAGGTGTTGATCGAATCAACGGCTGGCCCACGCGTTTCACGAACACGTTCGCTCCCCCCAGCCCCCCCTTGTTTCTCTTCTGTGTCCGGAATGCCCATTGTAACTATATCCCTCCTGTGTCTCTCTCCCGTTTTGTTATCTACAAGAGACAGCATCGGCTGTACTACAAACCACCGAAAAAACCACGCTCCCCCTCTCCCCGACCCCGGGTCCCCGAAAACAGCCGGGAAGCCCGGGTTATGGGTATGTGTGTTATGTGTGCCGTGACTGCCGTTGGTTCCCCGGGCGAGCCTGCGCCCACTCGGGATGCCGGGATATGGAGTTGAACGGGTTCACCTAGGAACCCGGAAGGGCTGAGACTCTGACACGACACCTTTTCCCCCTTTGACAAGTGTGTTGTATGCACACAGCCTCGCGGGAAGAGGGGGGGGGGGGGGAGGGAGGCTGGACTGGGCAAGTCGCAAGGATGATGGCCACATGGATGTCAGCCAAACCGAGAACGCGAGAGCTCGCAATGTGTGGGATCGAACGCCCGGGACCGCAGCAACAACAGCAGCAGCAGCAGTAGCAGCAAACCGCAGCAGAGAAGCATTCGTCAAACCATATTCCCGGACAGATGCCCCCGGCTCGACGTCCGCTACCGTGCTTAGTGCACGCTCGTTATTGCCAAGGAGAAGTCCCGCGGACCTCCCCAAGGACCCTTTGACTCTCGAGCAAACGGCCTGCGGGAAGTCGCATGGTTCGGGCCCTCCGTCCATCCCAAGCCCCCCCTCTCTCTCCCTCTGGGAGTTTCAAAGCAGACGTTCCCGCCGAGTGGAGATGCCTTCAGCATAGGCAACGCATCAACCCATGCGCCCCCTTGGCACCTCACCACATACCGCGCGTCGTCGTTGTATGGAGAAAGAGAGAGTGAGAGATAAAGAGAGATGGATCTCCGCTTGGCAAAGGAAATAGCACTGCAGTTCTATCGTGCCTAATCAAAACGATGGGGTATTATAAAAACAAGTAAAAAAATAAAAAATAAAAAAACATAAACCCAACTTAATGGCGTCCCGCGAAGATCATGCGAGGGAATTGTTTATCCCAAACGGCGCTTGGAGACGACCTCCCCTATTCCGATCAAAAGGACCGCGAGCGGTCCCCCCCCCTCTCAGACGGGCTATTATTTTGTTTATTATTTCCCGCATAGGCTCGGGGCTCCGTCGTCGATCCCGGGAAGCGAGGCGATGGAGCTTCGCGGTGCTCAAATCAATCATGTGTGCTGCTGCTCACGACATACTGTAATTGCGACGCTGGTTGGCTCGTGGCGGTGGCAGCCGTCGAGGTCTGCCGAGGACGGATGATGGGATGAGGTGGTGGCACTCCGAACTCTCTCTATCAGATGTCCACTCTCGCTCGGGATATTGAGAATCCCCCTCCCCCCCCAAACACCCGTGGCTGATAATGGCAATATCGGAAGTGAAAGTCAAAAAACACGAACCCCTTGCTCGCCATCGTGTTCGAATCCTGGGCAAATTCTCCTATTGCCCCGATCCGCCGTCCTCCCCCCCCCTCCTCTTCATGAACCAACCCCTTGCCACGATGAGCCCACCAGCCCCTAAGAGACGTCCCCCCTAGGTATTCCATACGCAGAACGACACTTGGACGAGAAGGAGTGCATCGCCATCAGGAACGATGAGGCAGACCTCGTTTGTAGGGGCAGAACCGACCGAGTCACGGACGGCACCGCGAATGATGATCCACGCCACGAGCTTCATGGCTTCCGCCACCGCCGTTTTACGTTCCTTCGCGTACTGAGCCCCTCAAAGCCCTCCGCCCCTCTCTCACCCTCCTCCACAAGGCCGTCCTGCAATCGAGATGGGCAATCAAAAAGTCACTCTCTGCCGGCGTCTCGGACTGATGACCTTCTTCGTCTGTCGTTCTTGGGAGGACCCCGGGTGGGGAGGGGACAAAGGGGTCCGTCCCAACGGTCTGATCAAGCGCAAACGTGCCAATGTGCCAGAAACACGCGCAACGAGTGTCGGGAATTACCAGAGGACTGTAGAACGGCAGTAGGGAGGCAGCCACGACAAACGATGGAGCACTCGCGCGGGTCTAGATGTCTGATTGATTGCTTCCTCTCCCCCCAGTTTGTTTGGACCCTGAATTCGAGCCATCCTCCTCCTCCTCCTCCTTCCCCCCTGTGTGTCAAAGTATTAAAATAATGCCGTCGTCCTCCCCCCTCCCCCCGGTCGTTGTGCTGGCTCTTGAGAGAGTGATGTTGTTTGTTCTTCTCTTCCATCTATTCGTATCAACCAGAAAAAAAGGTCTTTGATCAGACTTTTTGAACAAACGACTGGCTCGGACAAACGACTGGCTCGTTGTTTATATTTCGTTTTACCTCTTTTGCGTCTCATTCACGTACACCGACTCTCCACCGGCCTGGGAAGCGACACTTATCATCAACATCCGTGCTGTTTGTTACCTGACCAACAAGAAGGACAAGTCATCCATCCATACCCACCCACATCGACATCGCCCCAATCCTCGAAGGCACGGATACGATTGCTATTAGCGAGCAGGGCCTCCCGGACGCAGACACTCAACGAGGCAGGCCTCAAAACAAAAGCAAATAGAAAGAAAGAAACAAAAAAAACCCTTCCACCGATTACAGACCGCGCGTCTCTGCAGTGCAGCACCGCCGCCCAAAGGACTCACTCGGTCAAGATACTCAGCCAGCACGCGTCGGTCGATACCTGCCCAATCGACACCCGCAGGTTGCTGCCGCCAAGCTGCACACGCCCGTCCGTCCGCCCCCGTCTGTCCGCGTATCCGTCTTCTGCTGGACGCCCCGGTTGAGTGAATAAGATTCGTAAGACACCCACCGCACCCACACCCTCTTGGCTACCGTTTGGGCGTTTGTTGCATACATGTCTTATGCACAATGCTATCCCCCTTCCCTCGCTTATGAAGAACCGTATGCGTTGCCGTATCCGTATTACAGCACACCTCGCTAATTTAACTCGGCACATCGCAGGCCTTGAAACTCTGAAGCGGGACTTTACGGACCCCACGCCTCCGTTCATCAGTCAACCCACACGCCGTTCCCCAAATCGGCATCGAAACCGTCTTGTGAGTTCTTCCCCCCATCGACCGATTCTCCGTTCCACGTCTCTCCTCCGTCTCTCTGGCTTTCCAGGCTCCCTCTCCCTTCCCATCATCCACGCACCCCCTCCCCCCCCCCCTACCTCGGCTTGGCTGGGCTTGGCTTCTCTCTCTCCCCAAGGTCTTGTGCCTGACGTTGCACACCCCCTCCCCTCCCTCGAACGACCTCATTCCCTGTCTTCTGACTTGAAGCTGGGGTGGCTTGGCTTGGGCTGGAGAAGCAGCAGAAGCATACGCTTCATCCTTGCACTGCTGGGCTGGCGTTGCACAAATCCTCCTTCTCCCTGCTTTCGCTGCCGACATATCCAGAGGCAGAGCACCTGTCTCTGCTTTTTTGCACATTTCAGTTGCATTATTACGCTGGCCTGTCATCACGATCTTCTCATCCTCCATCGCACGCCCCCCCCCCAGGGAGAGTCACAGATGACACCCCCGGCACTCTTCATTTTTCCCTTCTTATTTCTTTTTGCTCAAGCCCTCACCCCTGTCGCTCTCACACCCCTCACCCCCCCTGTCAACCAGCCCACCCCCCTCCTTCGCTGCCTCCCACGGTTTATCTCTCCTTCACTATATATCATCAAGCCATCCCACACCCACAGTTACCAACCTCACTTCCTACCATTACTCTGGCTTTCTGACACCAACCCGAGAAAAAACGAACCAACAGCTCGCAACAAGCTCGACACCCAAAAATACGACAGGCAAATACCATCACCAACATAAGGGGTCCTGTCAACACCCACACTACGCAAGCACACGGCATCCAACCTGTCAACACCATCATGCCTTCTACCTCCTCCCGCCCGTCCAAGATCCACTACAGCTCGTCGTCCTCCTCCGACTCAGACCTCTCGTCGGCGTCATCTTCCTACAGGCACAGCATGGACTCGGCAACACGACCCATCGCCTCGGTCGAGGTTCTCCGGTGCCTGCGGTGCGCGAGGTCGGTCGAGGCGACGTCGACCGACGACTCCAGCTCGACGGGCATGGTCCGCATCGCCCACAACCTGTACTACTGCGAGCGGTGCGCCAAGTCGGTCGGCTACAAGTGAATGAGCCTTTCACCTGGACTGCATTATTCGAAGAGGGACGAACAAAAAAAACTCGGGTAGACCATTCTCCCTACTTGGACAACCACTTCACCACGAGAGGCGTACGAAAAGAAACGGAAAGCGGCACACGCACACGACAGGACAGTGACCGCTTCGCACCATGAACACGCACCGCTGGATCGCGGAAATGGGGACAGCGACAGCAACAACAGCAGCAGCAGCAGCAGCCGGCATTGGACATGCCATGCTGCCCCTATGTCATCACGGCTGGTAGGGGACCGGGACAGGCCTCAACTGGAGGGGAACGCCTACCGGGTAGCACTCCCGGCACCATGCACGAGCCCGACTTGACTCGACTCGACTCGGTCAGGACATCAGCCCAGGCCTTAGTCATCAACCCGTAAATGGACGACAGTCGAACCCGGCCATCACCATGACGATCACCACCGTCCGGCTCTTATGGTTGTTCCAACGGCGGTCATCATCTGCAGCAACGGGACGGCCTTGAATTCTCACACACTTCTCTTCCCACTCCGGAGCAAGCGAAGAGATTCTTGAGACGGAGGCCCTATTTGCAACACATCGCAGCAAAGTGGAGTCGGCTGACCCGCTTCGTTCGTGGCTTATTACTCTACCCTCGGAATCTTGGGCTATAGCCGACGGGATTCACCGACAAGGTCGGCCCCCGTGCAGCATGAAACGCAGACGGGGGGGCAGGGAACTCGGCCAACGACACATGGCGACGACGGCAGCATTATTACACAATGCTATACCCGGCAACCCCCATCTCGTTTTAGTCAGCCCAGTACCACACGGCAATACGACAAACAAGACGAACAACAACAACGACGACGACGAGACAGGAAAGGAAAGAAAAAAAGGTCCGCCCAGGCCGCATTGCGGATCTCAAAGTGCCGCGCCGCGCCGCTGACACGGCGTGTCCGGAGGACGGACTCCACCTGGATGGTGCAGCGCTGAGCCCTTATTGGGCCAGACACTGGTTTCCGTCGGGCGGGCAACACTGCACATCTCCACTGCGGATGATTGCCAGGCTCAATCTCGCATGAGAAGGGAAGGGGGCGATCTGGCCCAACTCCTCGGAGCGGTACGAAGGAAGAAGGGAGGAGGGGAAAATGATGGACGAGGCTTTAAGACTAGCCCGTTCTCTATTATTCTATTCTTGATGATCATTAATTTACTCAAACTCTTCTCACCTTCACACTGATTTTCTCGCTTACACGTGTGTGATTTTGTATGCATGTAGATGTCTTGGACCATAAACAAGACGAAGCCCCCCCCTCTTATCCGCCTTCTTTTTTTCTTCCTTTTCCCTCTTCCACGCTATTGGATGGGCTATGTCGGCCCCGCAGGCTGGTCTCTTATTGGCCAGTCTCTGCACCCGAAGTGACTCCACTCTGCGGGCCATCTCTGGCGGCTCGGGATTGGTCAGCTTCGGGGACTTGGCATTTCCGCTCCCGGTCTTGTGTGGGGCCTCGGAGCCAGAGCGACTGGAGGAGAACAAAAGTGCGGAAGGGAAAGGATGGAGCAATAAAGATACACGCTAGAACAGGGCAAACAGGCAGCAGTTTCATGTACCTTTTTCTCCCCCCCTTCGTCTCCCCAGTCAGTCCTCATTCGCCGGTTGCAGCACGTTGGCGCTTGTCCTTAGTTGGTGGACTGCGCCTCTCTCTCTCTCTGTCTCTCTGTGCCTCTACTCGACCTTCATGGGCCTATCCTGCCTCGGTCTCGACTGCGTCTCATTTTTCCCACACACAGACACCAGCCAGCAATGTTTCCCGCCTCGTCTCAGATACGAGGTTTCCAGATCTCGCGTAGGGATTCTGTTTGGCGTGGAAAAAAACCAAGTGAAGAGAAGTGTACAACCCATTTCCCTCTCCTGGGGCGGGCGCGCGGGGGAGAGAGGGCTCGCTGTACCCTTAACTGTCCCTACCTACCATACCTCCCATACCACCGTTTGCCATTCGTGTACAGCCAGATGCCGACAACTCAAACGAAAAAAACTCTCTCCTGCGCACATCCCTCCTGGCGGTCCTCTCTCGAGATCTTGGAACACCCAACAGAGAAAAACGTTGGCGCTACTCGATTAGCGTGTCGCCGGCAAAGGTGGAATGGGATGGGATGGGATGGGATGGGATGGGGAGGAAACGACCAGACATCATTGTGCATCACGGTGCCCTGAGGACTCTGACCTGGTCTGGTCTGGTCTGGTCTGTTCCCTCCGAATCCTTGGCCAGCTTTAGTTCGGTTCGTCGTCTGCAAACCATGCATCGTGCAATCTCCCACTCGCAAGAGAGAAGGGCAAACAACACCAATCACCGCAACGCATCGCAACGCAGCGCGAGTCGGACGTCACTGGGGGGGGTGGGAGAGGGAGGAGCATCACCATCACAGGCCCGTTAGATCATGCCTAGCGCTACCTTTCGTAGGCGACTGATCATAGGTCATAGGGGTCCTTCCTGTCTCTTGCCCGGCGGCCCGCTGGACACGAACCGAGATTGACGGGGCGGAACTCACTCCTACCCAATCATTGCCGCGGACGGCCGCCCTCCGCCGATTTCTGATTGGTTCGTGGCCTTTCTCTTCCCCCCCCGGGGAGCTCGCACACTGTCTTTCTTGCGTCGTTTCCGCGCTGGGGGCCCGCGCCTCTGACGTCGACGCGCATGAGCGGCTTTTTTTTCTCACTTGATTCCATGGGTCTAGATTATTTAATTTTTTTTTGGGATGTGGTTTTTTTTTTTAATACCTTGCATTTTTCGTTGTTATTAGTGTGAAATCATTTTTTATTCATCATGGTGTGTCCTGCCGAGCGGAATGGAAATGGCATCAGCGGAATGGCGCGTGTCTTTTTTTTTTTTTTTTTTTTTTGTTCTTTTTCGGAAACCCTGGTACCCGAAAAGTCCTCTTTAGGACTAGGAGCGTACGGATGCTCTGTACACCTTTTCAATGTCACTGCAATCCTCTTTTACAACTTTAGATGCGCCTTTGGGCAATGGAGCAGAAACGGAATGGCGGATACCATCATCGCTTTCAGAGTCGCTACTGGCGGCTACGGAATCCAGGTCTGATAAGAAGAATCAAACCGACCGAAGCAATTCAGGACGTGACACACACATACATACATACCCTCCACCCTTTCTGTGACCAGAAAACTGCGAGATGCGACCCGCGTATTATCCGTACCCCGTCCTCGGCAATGGAAACGTCAGACGCCGGCCGGACCCTTTGCGGGTTTTGATTCGACCGATTTCGCGACAGAGGCCCGGAAGACGGGGGACAAACCACGTTGGAAGAGAAGGACGAGCAGAGACGAAGCAGGGGGACGCAGTAAGAAAATTGAAAATAAAGACAAAATAAAATAAAAACCTAATCTCTCGCGCGGGCAGTCTTGGCGAACCCCTCCATCCTCCGACGTGACGAAGGTGCAAAACCGCCCAGGTCGTTTTAGGCGTTTACGACGAGGGATGCCGAGGGGCCCGCGGACTCTTATTTTTTCCTCCCTACAACACACTTTTCAAAACATCCCCCCATTCTCACGTCTTGGCGGGGACAGGGGGAATGGAAGAAAAAACACACATACACTGGCCCGGATTCATGACCACGGCCGAGAGGATTCAGTGTCAGGGTTCACGCCTGCCGGGTCATTGACATGCTCCAGCAAAGAAGGAGAGAAAGAGAGAAAAAATCGACAGACCTCCGAAACAACTACCCACTCTCCGAGTTTGTGCGTAGACTCTTGTGCTGACGGAGTCGAGTCCGGACGGGCATCGGGATTATGGGGAAGCCGTCGTCGTCGTCGTCGTCAGGTCACCGAGCATCAGTAAGCCATACCAGACAAAGACCTCTGGCGTCCTTCTCGGTTTGATCCGTGGGGCCCGCGAGACCAGTGTCGTCCAGCGTCTCAAAACCCTCCCTCCCCCTCCCCTGTCAGTAGTAGTTACGGACTGCAAGACGCTGAGAGACAAGCCTCTGCCCCCCCTCCCCCCTCTCTTCTCTGACGGAGGGTCTCGCGGCGTGTCTCACTCGCAATGTCTTGGTCTGTAGGCAAGACATCATCAGCCCTGGATGCCGTCGTAGTCGTCTGGCATGCTGCCGTGCGAGGAGGCTGTGCGCGCAGCATGCTACGTTGCCAACACCAGCACTTCACGAGATGAAATTACTTATAAAAAAAAAATTAAATGTTTTTTTTTTACTGAGTCTCTCGCTTCCGCCTGTTGTGTTTCCAAATATCCACCCATGTCCCGCACGTCTGGCGTGCGTCCCCTGCATCTCCTTCGTATTCAACAGAAGGGGAAGGATTCCATTGGTTTGTAAATGTGTGTGAGCGTGTGCCCGTTTACACGGGAAAACAGGAACTTTCGACATCTACCCATCTGCAGGTCCGCCTCATCGGTACAGCCGCGTATCCATCCATTACTAACCTCCTCCCCCCCCCTCTCCCGTCCGCGCCGTCTCCCCGACCGGTGTCTCAACACGGACCCGTGCAGAAAGCATCATCGACACATCAGTCTGATGCCGGTGGCTGTGAGCAAAAGACCCGCGCGGGGAGAGGGAGACTCGCAGCGGCAGCGTATCAAAGACACCGGATGGCAGTCCGGTCACCACTGCCGATCCTCACTCGCGCATGTCCGTAAACGACCCCTCCCCTTCCTCTTTCTTTTCTCTCCCTCTCCCTTTCTGTCTCTCGCCTACGGGGGCGTGTAATCGCGACCGGGGAGCCGCGCTGGCTGTCGCAGCCTGTGTGGCGTCCGGCATTGGGCATTGGGGATGATCACTCACGAGCCGGACAAGCGCCGTCGACGACAGGAGGCCCTGCCGCTGTCGATAATGGAGGATTAGAGTGCGGCTATAGCACCTGTGAAAAGGGTACTCCTGGTCGTGCGAATCGGGTCTTCCGTAGCATAAGGTGATATTGTGACGGTGGGGGAATAAAGGGGGGGAGAAAAAGAGAGGCTGACGGCTGAGGGCGAGGGTAGGGTGTGTTTCATAGGCTGAATATCGCCATATCGACCGTATATTATATCCCATGCCTCGCTCCCCGTACCCTTGAAGGAAGAGGGGGGACCCTTATCTCGCGGGAAGGGCTGAGTGAGAGTGTCCGAGGGGGGGGGCAGACAGACAGGGAGCCCATGAGGACGAGGCGGCAGGGGAAATGAAGCTTGAGAACGAGGGCACATGCGACTCGACGAACCGTGCTTCCTTTCGAGCACCGGCCCGGCTGACTGACTGACACAGGTGACACGACGAGGGAATGTACGAATGTAACCGCGAGAGCACTGGCCGCGGCCCGCAATACACGGCACCATAGTTTCTTGACTCGCTTCCTTAAATTCTGGAGAAAGCTGCACCTTGGCCTCGTTTGAGGTAGATGGGGATGAGAGATCGACAAACACCCCCCCCTTTCCCCTTCCCCTCCTAGCCAGGGCTGTCCAATAAATTGGTCCCGTGGATCAATAAAGAATTGGGGGGGGGGGCCTACAGAGATTGTTGCTAATTCTGGTGTCTTGGTTCTGTGGCCTGCCAGTATCCAGTATCCCCGTACCGAGGCGGTGATACCCAGCTGGGAGCCTCACTTTTCGGCCCTTGTGCTCCGTCATTTCTTGGATTCCCCCAGGCTGGCTGGCGAGATTTCCCAAAGATAACGCCTCTTGGTAAACCATGAGATAAGGGAGGGGAGGGAGGATGCATCCGTAATCTTCAATGTGGTATCCTGTTGCTTTGCGTGTGGGGGTGGTTGGTCTCGCGGAGCATAGTTGAGTCGGGCTGAGCACAAAAACAGGCCCCCCCCTCCCGCCGTCAGGTATTCTACCGGATTGGGCACGCGCCAGTGGGATGCAGCCCGGGCATCGTTGTGCATAACATAACGACAAGGTGGTGATTGACGGTGGTTCATCTCGTCGTCGTCCTTGACTCGCGCTGCCGTCCTCGGTCACGAATGATATACCCAAGGGGGGAACGATTCTCCCGCGGTGAGACAAGACTGGGGATATCTCGCGGTTTCAAGGCGAGCCCGGCAGGGACTGACAGTCTGGCAGTCTGACAGCCTCTGGTTCGACGGGATCCAAGACACGCAGGGCTACCTACAGACGCAGGCGGAAGAGGGGGGAGGGAGAGGAGAGACAGAGAGAGAAAGAGGGACGGATTGTGTGAGTACTCGAGTGTGCAAGAGAGTAGTGAATGAGAGAGAGACCGGTTGGGGGTCCTGGGATGAGGCTGGCTGTTGGGTTCCGCCAAGTCGCCAGCCCGTTCCTGGGGACTACCAGCCTAAACCCCAGACCGGTTAGCTGATCCGGGTCTCGCAGATGCCGTGTGCTGCGTCGTTGCTTTTTTTATTACCCTTCATCTACGGACTAGAGAGATCTCTCCCGAGTGCCGGACTGAGACTGTCGCAACGATGTCTTCCGGGGCTCCGCCTCCAACTGGTTTCCTGTTTCTGTCCTAATCTGCATGCAGTAGCAAGTTGCAAGGCACAGAGAGACATTGGGGCCTGGGAAACAAACACACACACACACGTTCGTGTCATCCCTTTGCTTGGCGGGTTGTCGTCATCCATGGGGGGGTTCTGGGGGAGGGGGGGATGAGAAGGGTGATGGATGGATGCAGGTGTCAGATCAGATCAGATAAGGTCTCTCAGTCCGTTGTTCTCACTCACTCACTCAATCACTCATTCACAACTCACTCACTCAGTTTCTCACTCAGGCCTGTTACTCACCACTAACTTACTCACTGTCAGTCAGCCACCGTTCGTGTTCCCGTTCATCCACGCGTTCTCGTGCTGCACTCCCCCCCCCTGGACGCTGTTGGCACACCCCCCTGTCACACTGAACGGGATCATCACGGAGGGCTTCAATGACGGTGCCCAGACGACGGCACAGGCACCGTTTACCGTTTTCGGCCGGCCAGCGGCACCGTCCGTGTCCGTCCAAGTGCAGACAGATGCAATAATGAGAACACGACAGATGGAAGGGGGGGAGATCTTGGCTTCACGACCGTCACCCGCATCCGGGGTCCCGTTACAAGAAAGAAAAACCCCCAAAAAAAAACCCCGTAGACTTGGAAACAAACCACGGCTGCTTGGCTCGCGCGCGAGTTTTGGTCACTTCTCTCCTCTTGGCAATGCTTTCTGGTACGACTTTTAGTGAAGAACAAGAAGGGCTGTGTCGAACTCGTCTGATATTATACATCACCGCCACCACCATCAGAGGTGTTAGCCAACCGTAGCAGCCAGCGGCTGGACCGGGGGTTCGCGACCAAAGGGAGTGACGGCTTTCGCGAGAACTCCTTCCCCCGGGTCTCCCGGCTGCCTCGGAGCGGACACGGACGAGAACTGAACATGCACGGCGAAACGGTGGCATGATAGTCGGGGGGGGGGGGGGGGGGGGGGGGGGGCTGCACATCCGGCCGTCGTACCATTTGCTGCCTCCAATTGCCAGAGATTCAAGATCGATCTGCTATCTTTCTTGGTTGTGGATTTACCCTTTTTCACCCCACCCCTTCATCTTCATCTTCTTTTTCTTTCCACGTGTGGATGCTTCGAGGACGCGGTGAAACGCACGACTCACTCGATCCCAAAAATGAAGTGGGCGGAAAAAATTACCGAGGAAGAAAGGGGAGAAGAAAAGAAAAAGAGAAAAAGAAAAAAAAAACCTGCTGTCATGGATCTCCCGCCCGCTGCCTTGGCCGGATGATGCTATTCGGAACCACACCGGAACCCACTTGCCGCCCATCAATCTGAAGATTGGCCCGCTGTCAACGAGTGAGTGCCGTTGCCGGTGCCGTTCCCACACGCCGCGTAACCCTTGGTCAGGGATCGTAGACATCATGGGCAGCAGATATGGCGCGTTCGGATGTCCCAACACACGAGTCGCGGCCAACGGTTCGCGGTGCCGCTCGTTCACCGACGGCCGTTGCTCCGGATGCTCGCATCACCTCCATCACCTCCATAACCCCCCCCCTACCACCCGGGGCCTGCGGTACGGCATCGCCCTCCGCGAGGCCGGTGATGCGTGGGCTAGAGAGATTGATGTCTGTCATCTGCAGATCGCCCACTCGACTCGTGCGGGTTGCATGGGCTTTGAGTTTCCAAGTGCGTTGAACTGATTACCCACGCAGCCAATGGGGTCTTGTTGCTGCACTTGCTTGGGGTTCGAGAGTCTGGACGCGGCCGTCGGTGGGGGGGATTCGTGAGCAGAATGATGTCAGTCTTCTTCCATCATCCTTTCATGCGCCAAAATATCGCGCGTCGGGCCAGTTACGGTCGTGGACGTCTTGATCCAGCGTTGCGCGAGAGGGTTGGGAAACTTGAGCCGGCGAAGGGGGAAGCTAGCCAAGACTTGGTTGCAAAAGGCTTCACTTCTCTCGTCCCCCCCCTTTGGGTCTGAGGCGGGATGTGTTGGTTGCCCAGTCGTCTACTCAGTCGGGGGGTCATGGCCGCCATGGCCCCGTCTGTCATGAAGCGATCGTCGCTGCACCTCATCGGCATTTTCAACTGCAGATGGGAGATGGGGGGGGGGGGGAAAGCTGGGACAAACCCGCAAAAGCCAAGTGAGTGCCTTACTCGTGAACCGCACCGGGCGCAAAACCTAGACTCATCGACGATGCGACCAGGATGGCTGATGCCACTATTCCCAACTGTTTTCTTTGCCCACGGGCAACCCAACCTCCAGCCGCCATCCCTGTCCCGAGTACTCCCTCGCGTTTCCGTCCGTCCAACTGGCCCGTTCTGACAGGTAGTCCGAGACAAGAGCCACCGAATAAGGCTCGGGGGCTGCTTGAGACACCTCTACCTGGGTGTACACCAAGTTGTCCAATAAGGCACGGGATTTCGTCACCAGAGGAACCCCAGCCAGGTCTGGCGTCATATGGGAATCACGCAGACACGTAAAAGACATCAATGGCGCCCGGCTGCCCGCGCTGCCGCGGCGCCGCGGCTCTGCCCTGGCCTACCGTTCCTAGACAGGCCGTGCCGTTGATGCGCCCGCAGAGATCAAGCATGTCTTGGCCGTGGGCGCAGTTGTTGCAGCAGACGGACGGGGGGAGAGACATAGAGACACACACAGAGAAAGAGAAGGTCCTAAACATAGGCATGCCTTGGTGGACGGGGAGTGTGCATCGCGTATGCCTAGAACAGCATGGTGTCCGGTCTGTCGACAGGAAACCCTCACTCCCCCCTAATCAGTTCATCTGCCGTCGTCCGGTGGTACAGGTACGGTCTCTTTGGTTGGGAGGGGAAGGGGGGGACCCTGATGCTTTTCTTAGATCCTTGGTTTTCTCAGTTCTGAAATGTTAGTCTCTGTGTCTGTCTGGGGGGGAGGGATGGATATTCAGGTCTGAGCAGCCAGCTTCGTGCGAGACTAACAAGCGCAGGCGACGTGCCATTGCGTCCCTAGCGCGATCTGCAAATCCCTTTAATACAAGTTTCTTCGCAAGATGTATCCAACTGTGTATCGTAAGGCCAGAATGGGGAGGGGGGGTTGGTCGGGTGAGGTGAGTTCCGGGGCCAAGATTCGAGGCGCGGAATCTGACCTCACCGTGCATAAACGGACGCGGGGGAAGGGGAGAAAGAGTAGCAACAACAGACAAAACCGTTTGAGCCATGGCGGGCCTCGTCCGTTTCGTTTCTCCCCCGAGTCTGGATTGTTCTGGGTTGATCGTTTGCGGCGCCGTGGCACACACGCATACGCTCACACATGGCTCATCCACATAAGGCATAATCATACACATCCATAGTACAACATCCACACGCCCCTAGGTCTTGTTTCCTGTAACGGAAAACGGAGGCCACATCCAGCCCCGCCGGTGGAGAAACCAGGGCGGCCACGATGGCTTCCTCGCGGCGGAGAATGGAGAGAAACGGAGAGGCGTAATAGTGGGTTATTGCATAGACGCCGCGACGGGCACGCACCAGACCCCCAGGATTTACGGCCCACGAACGCCGCCGTCTGCTCTCTCCCGACGACCGCGATTTCATTCTGTTCTCTTCGGATTCCCGTCCCCTCCCCTCCAACTCCTGGCCCCTCCCGGCTCGGGCTGGACATGGAAGCCCGAAGCCCGAAGCCCGCGGCGCCGCTCCGGCTTCCCCCCCGCCCTGGGGACGAGGGACGACGAGGGGAGGGTTGTCGACATGGCGAACTGGGAGATGCCAGAGTCCCGTTCCCATCAGCTTCATCTTTTCCTGCTCCCCCACCGTTTGACCCTTCTTCTCGTGGCTATCCACTGGTCTTTGCCTGGCGGTCGGCCAGCCAGCCAGCCAGCCAGCTTACTAGCACTGCTACACTCGCTTTCCTTGTGCAGAGTCCAGGCAGCTCCTCCTGCGATCCTTTCCAGGTTCCAGCCCTGGCATGAGACGGACGAGACCCAAGCCACGACCTAGCCCGGCAGCGTCTTGTGCAACGGTTCACCAAGGGATGGTCCAGACCCGTCCATCGAACCCCCGGGGGGGGCCTAGACCAACGCACCTCAGTCGTCAGGGGTCTGGGGAATGGAATGGGAACTGGTGTTGGTGGTGGAACACACGGGCCCCCAGGAGAGAGAGTCCAGACCGGTCGATGCGCCCAGCTGGGGCCAGAGATGCGCCTCACGCAGGTTGTTATCTGCTTCTTCTTGACTTCCACTCTATGCCATGCGTCGCACCAGCAAGGGGATGCCGGGCTTCTTCAGCCTTCTCTCTCTATCTCTCACTCTCACTCTCGTCCGATGAGCCTGGAACTCGACTACTCTGTGCAGCGTGCGCCCCGTCCGGGCGAGCCTCTCGGCCTTGAAAGCAAGCAATGGGGGGGGGTGGTGGTGAAGCGTGGCGGCGGCACGATCTGGCCTTGCCTCGTCCCATGCCGTCCTTACCTCGGGCCTCGACATGCGTCAACCGTGGCCGTCTCGCCAACATGGTGGGGGAAGAAGGGGGACCTCGGTACGGAACGCAATGGCATTCTCGATCTTGACGAACCAGGCGTGCCTTTCTACCATCCTCGACACTCTTGAGCGTACGATCGAGGCCCTCTTGGCTAGATCCGAACGAGACGTGAGCCCATTCCCTCGTCCCAAAACACCATACAGCTCGCATCTCGTGATGCTTCGAATCCACACCCCCAATCCGTCTCCCTTCCTCACCGTCCGTCGCCCCCCCCCCCCCCCCCCCCCTTTTTTTTTTTATTACATCGCCCACGCCCTTCCCGTTTGACCGGCTCGAAACGGGAAAACCCTATTCCCGTTAACCTCGCATTATAAGAGCCCGCGGCCAAGACGGCTTTTCGTACACATACACACACCCCCCCACGATCAACCACAAGGTCCAGCCCCAGGGACGGTTTCAGTTCTTTTTTGTCTTTGTAAAAGAAAAAAAAAAGAAGAAGAAAAAAAAAACCACTCTCCCCGACGACAAGCGATGGCAAACGGGACTTGTTTCCGAGCACTCCTCCCCCGTGTAAGTGAGTAAGCGTCTGGCCCCAGCCCATGCCCGCCCAAACATCGTCCGCGGCATCCGCGGCCCAGTTGAGCAGGCCGGCTCCAACGTGAAACCCAAACCGTCGTGGCCCCGAACATGGCCGAGGGGGAATATGAAAGCCAGAGACCCGTCGCGGGATGGCAAAGCCCCCCGGAAGGCCGGAGGGGAAGGGTCCCCTTTCCCCGTTGGGGACCGAGGCTGGTAGTCTTTTTCTCTTCCTTTTTTTTCCCTTTTTGTATTTTCACATCTTGGGCTGTCTCGTAGTTGCTAGTTACTTGACCGACCTTCAACACACCTCGCGACATGCTTCTCGGGATGGATGGATGGACGGACGGACGGACGGACGGGAATTCCACAAACCTACATACTGAGGGCACTCTTCCTCGTTCTACAGGTACGAAACAATTCTGACAGACAGACACGGACTCGTGGGGGTGGAAGGGGAGGGTCGAAACATATGCAGGCCGAGTCACAAAAGGGGAACGAACACATTTTTTTTTCTCCTTCTCTTCCTCTCTCTCTTCAATTTGGGACGACTTTCCGTTGAGAAACGGCCCTGACCGCGCGAATGAACGAACCTCCCGCCCATCCCCAACCAAGATAAATCAAAAAGAAAACCACACCCCTCCCCAAAAACGCCGAACTCTCCAATGGGGCCCGTGAGGCCGATTCTGCCCCCAAAAGGTACATCGTAAACGATAAATACAAATCCCGTGAGACGCATGCTCCTCCCTCCGTTTATCCAACGCCCTCCCGTAGAGTTCCTTAGATGGGGGTTTGGGTCCAGACCGCCGTGGAACACCGTCCCATTCATTATCAAAAGCCACACTTCATTAGTAAGACAGCCGCTTCTGCTCGCTCGCTCGTCCGCTCGGCTCACCCCTCCATCTTAACGTCGGCAGTCTTGCCGAGGTTCTTGAGGAGATAGCTGCGCTTGAAGTATTCGTTGGGGTGGACGATGGTCTCGAGCTGAGCCGACGTAAAGACGCCCTCGTCCTTTGCTTTTTTGAGCTCCTGCTTGTGCAAATGCTCAAACACGCTGGAGGCATGTCAGTAAGTGCCACACACACACACACACACACACACACACACAAATACAAACACCCCCCCCCCCCCTCTCCGGACGGTCAAATGACCACCCTCGACGATATAACAGAGCTTAGAGAGACATACCGGTTGCACGCCATGTGGAACTTTTGGTTGTCCTTGTCCTCCTTAACCCCCTGCAGCGTGGCCCGGTCACTGACTCCCATGGCCTGGACCAGGGTCGTCAGGTTCTCGAGGTTGAAGTGGCGGTAGGGACAGCCGTGGGCCTCGCCGGCGCCGGGCGGGTGCTCGGTGAGGATCTTCTGGCAGCTAAAGGGGCTGTAGCCGCCGCCGCGGCGGTTCGAGTCGCCGCCGACGTCGCCGTAGACGTGGCGGACGTTGTAGCGGTACTCCTTGTTGAAGGTGTCGTCGGTGATGTTGCGGAACCCTTGCCTCCAGAACACCAGGCACTCCTCGAGGTTCAGGCCGATGCCCTTGAGGAAGAGCGTGTACTGCAGGCGGCCGTAGTGCTTCAGATGGGCGTCGCGGCGCAGCGAGCGGTGGAGGTGCGACATGCAGGCGGGGAAGTGCTGCGCGAGGTTGTCGATGTTGCGCGCCGTGATCTCGGCGCCGGCCGGGGCCGCCGTGTTGGAGCTGTAGGAGCTGTCGGGGGTGATGAAGTTCTTGGAGAGGTGGTCGAGGATGGGCGTGAGGCGGTCGTCCTCGTCGAGTCGCGGGAGCGCGCGTGCCGTGAGCTATGAAGGTGGTGAAAGTGAGCCGTCAGTGATTTGTTCCCCCATAGTGCCTGCCTCGTGCCCACCCCCCCTTCTCTCTCTTTCTCGTGAATCAAGGAGGGTGGTTTGCCTGCCTGCTTACCTCGAGCTGCCTCTCTAGGCGCGAGACGAACTCGCCAATGACCATGCTGGCCTGTTCTCTGCCTGGGACGAAAGCCTTGCCGGCCTTGAGAAAGACCTTGCGCTGCTCGACCAGTTCCGGCACGCGGTCCCAGTCGACCTTGAACCATGTGTCGTCGTCGGTCGAGGCCGTCTTGCCCCAGCCGCGCGACATGGCGGCCAGCTCGGAGGCGTAGTCGCGCTTCTCGTCGTCCGTCACGGCTTCCCACCAGTCGAGGTCGAGGCTGCGGACGAAAGCGGATCGCTCGTTCTGGTCGTCGCTGTTGAGGCGCAGGCGGAAGAGCATGGTCTCGACGCGGGTGAAGCGGCGGCGGAGGTCCTCGGTGCGGGCAAAGGCCAGGCGCAGGATGAAGTGGCTGTAGTGGTCCTTTTGGCGTTGGGCGAAGAGCTTGGGCGAGTGAGAACTGTTGGACTCGAGGGGCAGGTACTTGTCGAGGAGCGGCTTCATGTGGTTTGCGACCTCCTGGGGGGACTTGTTGCGGAATGCGCAGGCTTCGAGCTCGGCGAGGACTGGGAGAGCGGGCGGGACGTGTCAGTTGTACGAGGGCCAGAGCAGAAGCCAAAGCCAGAGAGAAGAACGAGGGCGTGGAGTGGGTGGGAAGGCTTACTCCGCAACCTGTCAATGGCCCATTGCTCGAACTGTTCGAGGGTGATGTCGGCGGTGGGCGCATCGGCATAGAAGTTGAGGCGGTACGGGTATTCGGCCTCCTTGTAGGCGGGGGAGGCGAACTGTTTCTTGCGGTAGTCGACGACATTGCGCCGCTTGGGGTCGATACGATTATAGTCTTGCCGCAGCATTGTGACAGTGGCGGGCGTATGTATGTGTGTATGTGTGTGAGTGTGTGTATGGTATCGACGATTGTGTGTCCGTGGGAGAAGAGTAGATGCAAATTGGATCCTCGTTCAGTAGGCGCTGGGACGGGGGAGACGCGTCAAGTCGCGTCGCGGGGGGGCATTTCTCAATTAACGGGTATTGGCCAATGGTAGATGGCGCAGACTAAGCGAAGTGGGTCACAGCACATTTGGTGGAGGAGATACTAAACACTGTACAAAGAAGGTACGTACCGAATCCCACTCTTGACAATGTCACTAACGAAGCGCTTCTTCTTCTTGATTCTTCATCTTCCAGCCTACCAACACGATACATCTCCGTACATATTCTTCACTCTAATTACTGGGTTCATCTCATTCGTCTTTACCATACCAATCGTCTACCTGTCTGTCAGGTCATTAGCAATGGAAACCCCGCCGTCTATATTCTACTTGACGACGACGACGACGACGACAGATACACTCTCAGTCCATACAATGCATCATCACTGCACGCACGTGCGCGCACAGCGTTCCTAACCCCGGTATTCAACATGTGTACTCGACAGTCGATGACCTATTCAACATGTCCCAGCATGCCCAACACGCTCACCGCGACGAGGTGAATGGGAAGCAGGACGGCCAAGGCTACATACATTGACCGCAATCCGGAACGAAAGATCAGCACCTCTGCCACTGTGCCGCATCACGTTGCTCGACGCGCATACCGACGGCCCAACCACATCGACGCCCGGCGCCCCCGCGTGACCTGCCGCCGATTCCTAAATTCGAGGACCCACCACACCTCCGGGTCTCCCTGGCAGCCTCCGTCTTCTCCGCCGCCGCCGTCGCCTTCGCCTTGTCGCCTCCAAAGATTCCATTCATCAACACTACATCTCCCAATCCTCGTCCACAGTGCTTGTTCTCATCCATCTCGTCTCTGTCTAGTTCGTCTCTGTCTAGTCCGTCTCGCTTCGGTCTCGCTTCGCTTTCCCCGTTTACTACATGCTGTAACATGTTCATCTCTCCTCTCCTCCTCCTTCTCCCTTACCCGTTGGCTTGGCGTGAGAATCATCCCGGCCACCGTCTCGACAGCGATCGGCTGTACCGTAAATATGGCTTCCTTGTCACTCCTCGGCCTCAACCTGCGCCTCGCCGACATCGACGAGAACCTCAAGTCTCACCCGGCCGCGCTTTCGTGGCACGATTCCAGTTTCTGTGGAAGTGCCGCATCCGCGAACCACGATCTGCTTGACGATGCACCCTGCTTCGCCTACGCTGAAGTGTTTGAAAGGTACGCATTCATCGCGACTTTCGTCCGTCTGTTCATCTTACCGGGACTCCCTTTACATGTGATTGTTGATTTCTTCTGCTGTCAACCATTTCTCTGCTTCGCTTGCCCTGCAACTTGATCGACGGGCTTTGGCACCATGTCCGCCTTGCTGTTCAACATCTGGCCTGTCTCCTCTGATATCTATCGAGTACATTCGACAGTTATAGAGTGCCGTCGCCTGCATTCTTTGTGCTACTACCCTCAGTTTTCCATATTGACTGACATTGACTACTACAACACCACAGCGGTGATGTTTTCGAGGCCGTTTCGCCCGGCTCGGGCATCTACCTCCCCCTTCACTCCTCGCCTGCTCCTCTGCCGGCATTCGCCGTCTCCAAGTGCCGCCTTTCCAAGACTATTCGAATAGAGGTCCGGAGCTTGACCCTGTTGCAGTCGCTCGCCATCGCTATGCCCTCGCCCTTTGACTTCCATTCCATCCTCTCCAACTACACGACGCTCAAGTCCCACCTGCAACACCTCGAAACCATTTCACCCTCCCATCCATCCACCGTTGAGCTTCGCTTACTCGTTCGCGATCTCCTTCTCGACACCGCCCTGTATGCGGGCATCGGCACCGACAAGTATCGGTCGAGCGGCCACCTGTCTCTCGGCCAGTTGCACGACATGCACCAACGCAGCGTCGATGCCGGCCTGGACGACCTCGACGCCTGCTTCTCTCTCGGCCTCCTGCCCGACGTGCTGGACGACGCTTTCCTCGAGGCGTTGGCTTCCAGGTTCACCGAGCTGGCACTCGCCGGGGACATGACCGCCTTGCATGATCTTTGCGAGCCCGTCGTCCGCTCTGGCGAAGTCGAGTGGCAGACGAACCCCGATCTACTCCTGGAGCTGCTCGACGGCGGACGGCTGGACATCTACCGTTACGTTCTCGACCTCGCCTCGCGAACGAGGGACAAGCCTGCGGACCAAAGCGGGCTGTCCCTGCGAGACATCACGCACGACCCGCTCCACGTCGCCATCCGGCTTGGTCATGTCCAGCAAGTCGACAGCCTCCTCCAACAGCGCACGTCATTCCTCGGTGTCCACCACGGCAACTTGATGGAAGACGGCGTCGAACACGTTGTTCTGACCCCTCTTTCTGCGGCTGTGTATTGGGGGCAAGCCGAAATAGTTCGGTTGATACTGTCCAGAAACGTCTTCCCCGACGGGCTGAGAGAAGCCGTTGCTATGGCAGTCTCCAAAGCGGACAACGCCATCATGGAAATCATGCTCTCCTTCGGTGTCATGGACATTTCAGAGACACTCGCGCCGGGCAATAATACGTTCGAATCATTCGCAGACCTTAGCCTCCTGGATCAAGCAGGAGCTGGAGATGTCGCTTCAGTCCCGCCGTCTGGTGTCCAGAGCGCAGATCGTCAGCTTCGAGATCGGGCGGCCATCGGTCCCGAGGAGCCCGTTCGGCGTAAACCCTCCCGAAACCGTCGTAGGGTCCTGGGACAGGGACTGGTGTCGTGTATACACGCGCTATGCTCACAGCTTCGTGATGTCTGTACCTGCTCTGACCACGCCGAGGTTAGAGACCTTGCTGGCCAATATGTCTCAGCGCACAAAGTATGGGACCGTGGTCTGGCTGCCTTTCGTGGTCTGATGCAAGACAGCCCGCCGTCGACTCTGGCAGAGGTTGTCGACTCACTTTTAGCAGCCAACGCCATCTACCTAACTCTCTTTCCACACGACGAGACCCTCTTTTTCCAGTAAGTCCAGTTCCATCTCTAGGAAGTTCTGAGCCAATGCTCCCCTTGTCGTCCTTCATAGTCTGACATCGCGAAAGATTCCTCAACGACCTCGACCGCTGGCGTTCGATCCTGCCGGCTTCCTCGCAATTCCTTTTTGACGATCTAGCGCTCCGCATGTGGGCATACACTCCTTCGGGCGAAGTGCCGTCGGAACATGAACCCGACAACCTCTTACACTTTGGGGACTTGGTACATAATCTGATACTGCTCGAGAAGCGCAAGGAATCCGTGCCTTTGAGAACACCCACCTCTGGAAGCAGACTTGTCGCCGTCCAGAGAATCTTTGAGAACCAGGAGACTCATTCAGGCTCCAGCCAGGCCCAGGCGATCCCTGGCAGCTCACAGTCGTGTCAAGGCTCTTCCCATGCTAGGTCTTCGACACAGCGTGACGAACTGTCATGGTCGGAATTTCTACACATGGAACACTTTGAGGGTACGGCTTCGACACAGGCGGGCCCATCGTCGACTGATGTTGAAGTCTGGGAAGACCTGCTGCCAGCCACGATGCTACTACTCGTCTCAGTGGCCTTTTCGATCGTGCTCGCATTTATCTTGGGTTTGTGTGAGCCCAGTCTCATATCGATATAGTGCATAGCTGACGCGCCTTCAGATCTTCATTCTGTACCCGGACGATCTGCGGTTGGCATCTTCGCCTCGACGCTACCTGGCTACGCCCGCTGCTGCGCGCTCGTGATGGCATATCTCGAGATCTATGGCATCCCGGTCCGTACTTCTCCTGTTGATCCCGGTTCAGCAAGGCAACCGTCCGCGTCGCAATCCTCTCCATACGCATCGGACGCATTGATCACTCCATCGAGCAGCTTCTCATCCCTGAGCACGCTTGGTGCGCGCCGGAACTTGTCTTCTTCCAGCATCAGGTAAGTCATTCCTACATAATATAATATCATCCTGAGACGTGTCTCCAAGACCATACTAACTCCCGACCGCAGCAGCATGGGAAGCGTCGCCACTTCACCGGCCTCACGCTCAACCTCGCGCGAGCACCGAAACCGGGGAGACAGGCTCCCGTGCTTGACGCCACAGTGCGCCAAGATGTTCTCGAGCGTTAGCAACCGTAACAAGCATCTCCGCGAGGGGTGCGCCTTCACCCGGGAGAAGCGCCAGGGGTTCCAGTGCAGGAACGGGCCCTGCGGCAGGGTTTTGACGACCAAGTGGTACCGGGACACCCACGAGAGAGAACGGTGTCGTTTTCGCCGGGGTGAGTGAGAGCGCGTAGCCGGAGTGTGTGATGTTAGGTATGGACTACCTGGTAAGCCCTTCTCGCATGTTGGACCGAGCCGATGAGACGAGGTGGCTGAGAAAACTAGAGGAGCGAAACATGCAGAGCTATGTATTGACGGCATCGCTTGCGATGCTGTGTCTATGCCTGTACCTCAGTTACGTACCGGCTGAGCGGTACCGCTGCCGGCGCCGGAAGTGGGGTCACCCGGAGCTGCAGGCCGGCGTTCGTCCCAAGACCTGACGGAAATATCTGCGCCTCGCGGCTCCCATCCCGGATCTTATCTCGAACATGTTCTCAGATTAGATCCATAGACGGAAGAAGGTGGCCACTGCACACGACACGAATAGAAACACGCTTCGTGGCGTCGAGGCTCTGACCATATCGAAACGGCACTAGAGTCTGGACCAACGGGCGGGCGGGCGTCCTTTAGAGCCGTGGCTAGGACGGTTTGAAATTAAATGATGCAAAGCCATCCTTCTAGACGCACAGCCCGCCACAACGGTTTTGCGATATGGGAAGACGAAAAAATAAGCAAAATGGTTGACGGCCCTTCCGTCTCCCTTTTCCCCCTTGCGCCTCGGATGCAGCGTCCTGTTCCCTTGCACTTTTGGAGATCAGATCAAAGACGACCTTAACCTTAATCCGAGTCATCAGGGAAGTCGGTCATGATGCGACTCCTTACCCTTCTCCTGCTGGGCATCCTCTATCCGGCAACACTCGCCCGCTCCGAGAACCGCTTCCGCCGCCCGCCGGGTCCCGGTCCGACGGGGGACTACCGGGACAACCCCGTCTACACTCTCGGGGACGAGATCGACCTACAGTGGGAGACGAGCTTCAAGGCCGTCGATGTGGTGCTGTGGCAGCAGCAGCCGAAGGGCAACACGAAGCCGGCATTTTCGAGGCTTGCGGGTGAGTTTTTTCATTTATCTTATCCCCCCCCCGGCTCCCGCGAGAAAATTCATGTTTGTCGGGGTTTGTAATATCGGGGCTGACCCGTCTTCAAATCAAAGTCAACTCAAAGGCAAAGAGCCTGGTATGGACCGTGGGCTACGCCGGGTTCCCCTCAAATCACGACCCGGAGCTGAGTCCGGTGTACTTTGTGCAGCTCTTCAAGACTGGAGAGACGACGGGGAACGTGACGTCGCATTACTTCAACATCACGAAGCCCGTGAGCACGACGTCGTTTTCGTCTTCATCCGTGAGCAGGACACTGTCGCTTCAGACGTCGTCGACGACGAGTACCCCGTCCACCACCACCCCCGCCACTCTCGCCCTCGGACCGGCTATCACAACATCATCACCTTCCCCATCGACGACGACGATGACGACGACAACACCAGCGTCTGAAGACCGATTATCCAGCGGCACGGTTGCCGGCATCGCGGTGGGCGCGACGCTGGGGGCGATCTTGGTTCTCGTCCTCGCCGCGTGGGTCGTCGTCCGCAGACGCGTGCTGAGGAGGAAGATGGCGGTTCACACGCAGAGCGACATCGTACAGTACGCCGCGCGGCAGCTGCGCGAGAAAGACGGCGTCTTCACCGTCGACACCGAGAGCCGCGAGTGCTTCGAGGTGGAGGCGCCCGGGACAAGGCACGAGATGGCTGCCGAGCCTGTTGAGTTGGAGGATCGGAGAGGGAGGTTGTGAAGACGGCCAGGGTTTAGTTAGGCGTTGCACCGGATGGTTGCTAAGGTCCTCTTTCATGGCACCTCCACTTGTTCACTTGGTCAATGTCATAAGTACGATGGCCATTCAGTATACGGGCCAGCCGGCGACAAGCTCTGCTGAACGTAGATCCACGAGGTTAAGACAGGTGTATGCCATATCTGAAGGCAAATCGCATTCCCTCTCTCTGTATTTACACCATCACCAACGCCAGGTGATGTCCTTATTCGCATCTGGCCCGCCCCTGAAGAGCCAACCCCCCTCATACCCGCCATGACAGACAATCTCGCCGTCGCCCTTGGGCACCTGGCACCGACTCCAGGCCCGCTTGGATTCAAGCGTGCTTTCTATGAAGGCTGGCCCGCGGTACGGGTCTCTCCAGCTGCCCGCGTACAGGCTGACCTGCTCGAGGGCCGGCATGCCGTTCGCCCTCAAGAACTCGGCCACCTCCCGCGACGTCGCCGCGCCGAGCAGCGGCATGGCGTACTGGTGCAGACCCGTGCACGCCGCCGCCGCCTCGGTGCCGTTGTTGTCGAAGTTGTCGTCCATCCTGTGGACCCCCCAGCGGTGGTCGCCGTCGTTCGACTTCTGCCGCCGGCACTCGCTCGCCACCTCGAGGTAGAGGGACACGGTCCTCAGCGTCCCGGGCGCCCCGCGCGCCAGGGCCCGGAACTCGTCCCACGGCCACGTCCTGCCGTTGCGGTTGACGTCGATCGCCAGGCTCTCCAGCCGCGGCGCGAGCTCCGCGAGGCGCGCCAGCGTCGCCGTCGGGATCGCGGGCCGCGCGCGCTCGAGGGACTCGTGGGTCCGCCACTCGAACTCGGCGAGCCGCGCGCCCTGGCGCTCGAGCGTGGCCTCCACCCGGGCGTACGCCGCCGCGCCGGGCGAGATCCAGGAGAGGACCTCGAGCGTCCCGGCGGGCACGGCGTTGACGAGGGGCCGGAACCCCGGGCCCTCGACGCGCAGGGAGCGCAGGGACGGGAGCCTGGGCGCCAGGGTCGTCGCGAGGAGGTCCGGGGTCACCGTCTGCCCGTTGCGGGCCTTGTCGGCGATGGACAGGTTGCGGACGCGGGAGAAGTCCATGGCGTCCACCCACAGCTCGACGTTGGTCTTGCGCCGCTGCGCCGGCGGGAGGAGGCGCCAGGCGAGCCACCTCCGCGCGTTGTCCGTCACGAGCCACCACCGCAGCCACGTGGGAAGCCTCGCGGCAAGACTCGTGCTCTGCCCTTCGTACCACGGGATGGGCAGGTTGCTGATGTGCTTGGCCTCGGTGTCGCCCAAGTCGTAGCTCGAGAGGGAGAGGGACTCGAGGGCGGCCGTGGCGTAGCGGGTGCGGCCGGAGGGGCTGAAGGGCAGGGACCAGCGTTCGGGGCCTTCCTGGCAGCCGATGGGGGTGAATTCGAGGTCGAGCGTCGTGATGTTGGCGCAGGACTCGAGGGTCGAGTGGATCTCGTCGAGGGTCTGCGTCCGACGGGGGTCCGGGTCCATGACGGGGATGATGTGGTGCGGGATCGTGGCGTGGATCTCCATCGGGCACGAGGCCGCCGCCGCCGCGGAGAGGCCGGCCAGGGAGAGCAGGGCGACGGGCAGGCTGCTCAGCTTCATGGTGTGTAGGTGTCGGGGATGAGGACGAGGTTTGTTTGGAGTCACGACACCGGGGAAGGGGGGATAAAACCCCCCCCCCCCCACCAAGAAACCATTTCCAGTTATATCCATACATGGGATGCAAGCGTGTGTATCCTTGTGCTTGGCAGCTGACGATGTGTCCTTATCCATTCCCCCCCCCCTGTCCGTCAGACGAACCCAAAACGGATACTTGCCACATGGTAGATGCTATTGATCACTTATACGGTCCAGTTTGCCACGGGTCTGATGTATACGTGGTAAGATTACTGTTCAAAGATGTATCAAGGATAGAAGACGTTATCGCGAATTGTCAACCATTGACATAAAACCTCTGGTTTCCCCCTCTCTGATGTCAAACAAAGACAAAACCCACCCAATCCGTCAAGAATGCTTCACTCCAAAGGGGCGGAAGGTGGAGGAGTAGGCGTAGGCTTCTTCTTCAGCGGCTTTCGTCCGTGGACGGAGTATCTGCACTCGTGTCAGTACTACACACTGCCCCCCCTCACCCCCCCCTTTCCCCATAAGCATTCACTATAAAAAACACATCACGCGCTCAATGGTTGTCAAAACTCACACGTTCCAGTAGGCGTGGATGTCCTTGTTCCGGAAGTCGTTGCGCACGCCGGCAATGAAGACGAGCACCTCCTCCCGCGTCCACCCCAGGACGCGCGTGAAGAGCGCGAGCGCGCCCGGCTCGACGCCGTCGAGGCTGCAGGCCTGCGTCCAGAAGCCGAGCCTGCGGAGGGCCTCGTCCTTGGGCCACGGGCTCGTCGGCCACACGCGCCTGTGCTCGACGACGTCCTCGAACCCGGCCTCGCCGAGGAGGCGGCGGAAGTCGGCCGGCACGGTGATGGGGCGCCCGATGAGCTCCGTCCCCTCCATCATCAGCGTCGACCAGCGCGCCATGGCGTCGTCCGGCTTGAGGGTGCCGTCGCCGCAGAGGATGGGGAACGCGTTGTCCTGGAGTTCGATGTAGCCGCCGGGCTCGAGGTTGCTGGGGTTGGTTGGTCAGCTGGGTCGTGTATGTTCCTATGTATAGATGTAGATGTATATATGTATATGTACAATGAGAGAGAGAGAGAGAGAGAGAGAGAGAGAGAGAGAGAGAGAGAGAGAGAGAGAGAGAGAGAGAGAGAGAGAGAGAGAAAGACGTACTCGTAGGCCTGTTTGAGAAACTTCTCCCAGCTGGCGAAGCACGCATTCATGTGTCTCGCAAAGATAAAGTCAAAGGGCTCCTGCCACGTCCACTCCTTCTCGACGTCGTCGATCTCGAACCGGCAGTTCGGCGGCACGCTGTTCAGATCCGTAAGCACTCCATTGGGTGTTTTGGGGCCATATTCTCCCAGACAAAGGCTAGATAGATGAAGGGGGAAGGGGGAAGGATTTGGTATACTGACAACTCTGGCTGGATGGGGCTCAGGTCGACACCGATGACCTGGTTCAGGGGGGGTTCAGTCAGATAGTGCCAACGAGGATGAACACACACGCACACACACGGAAGGCCGCATACCAGTGCTTCGGGGTGGTCGTCCGCTGTACGTCTCATCACACATCAATCAGCCCCAGCCCATCTTCGTCCTCGGGGAACTCGCAGCTCATGCGCAAGACTCACCGTAGTCCATGGCCCAGATGCCTGTTCCCGTCCCGACGTCCAGGACGCGGTTGGCGCCGTCCTTCTTCGGGCTCATGCAGAGCTTGTCGTCCCAGGTCAGCTGCCAGCAGTGATGTTGCATGTCTGGGGACACGTTAGTCCCGTTGTCGTTTTGAAGGGGAACGTAGGACGGTCGACGGGGCTCACCCAAGCGTTCCTGTTCTCTCTTTGGAGGCGGGCAGTCCAGTCAACATCTCCAGATGGCATTCCTTCTTTGGGGGGGGGGGGGGGGGGGGGGGGGGGGGGGGGGGGGCAAACGTACTGCGTCGTTGGGCAGGATATATGCTGCATGGCGGCGCCGTGTAAGTCAGTCGTCCCATCCATCTACTCTCGAACTCTCTACCACCACGGGGTCTTATAGGCCCCTTCACTTACTTCCATCGCTGACGCTGTGATACGTGCGCCCGTTTTCTCTCCGGTAGTCACGGATGCTGGACTTCAAAGAGTCCGTGTCCGACTGTACAGACTGGGACGAAGGGGCTCGCCCCCCCCCGTCAGTTACGGCGAAACGAACGACGAAGTTCACGATTCACGGGCCTCAACTCACCGCGCCGTCCAACGAAGACGCGTAAGTGTCGTCCTCGGCATCCTGGGGCTCCTGTATCTTCATGTGAGCTGGGAGGCGCGCGATAGGCATCGCCGCGGGGGGGGGGGGGAGTGGATTGCGACTCACGATTGTCTCCACTGGCTCCGGGCGCTGCTGGCCTTCCTGAACATCAGCCATTTTGTCTCTCCAGAAGTGCAGTGCTTATGAAGAGAGACGGGCGGACCGGCTGAGTTGGAGAAAGGGAGAGAGAGGGAGAGGGGGCGGGGGCGGAGGGGCAGACGGCGTGTCCTTAAGCTCGTCCCATCAAGCATCCCCGCTCACTTAATGCTGGCCATGATTGGACTGAGTGGAATATTCACTGCTGCAGGACTGATCGAAGACGACCTGTTCCGGCCGCGGCCGATTCGATGGATGAGCGGATGAATGCGAGGTGGCGGATCGACTAGCACCGTTACGTCGGTCCAAGTTGGAGGAGAGTGGCTTGATGAGGGGACGGGGGAGGATGCCCATTGGAGCGATTCTGATGGTACGGAAACATACCCCTTCCCAATGGTCGAGACAAGGCCTCCCTTTGTAACTATGGCCGGTTGGACCTTGGGCTCCGAAACCCCGGGTTGGGGTATTTGGAGTTTGTCATACGCGTGATGGCGTGGTGTAAGACCTATATATGCATGCATGCTCTGTTGTGTAAGTACGCCTCCAGTCACGAAGGCAATGAGAGGGTGGGTGTATCACGGGGTGTGCTAGAGAGTGCTTCGACGGGGTAAGAG
Source organism: Colletotrichum higginsianum IMI 349063 (assembly GCF_001672515.1). Classification (NCBI taxonomy): domain Eukaryota; kingdom Fungi; phylum Ascomycota; class Sordariomycetes; order Glomerellales; family Glomerellaceae; genus Colletotrichum; species Colletotrichum higginsianum. The sequence goes on along the minus strand of NC_030961.1, from coordinate 2,868,152 downwards.
GATCCAGCCAGCCTTGAATATCCCTCGAGATATGTCGACTTGCCGTGGCTGAGTGTCACTTTGGTGGCATCTCACTTAACCTTTGTTGTATCCAGTGCACCTTTCGATCTTGTGCATCCCCAAGTCACCCGGTTACGGGACAATAGGGAAACTGTTGAACAAGATCTCATTATGGACATGGTCTAAACCCCCCATCATAAAGACGAGTCGGTAGAGTCGTGTGACCTGTATGAATACTGGGGACTTGAACTGCGTGTATACTGAGTCCCCTCCCAAGGCTATTTTTCCATGGCCTGTTCCCCAACCAAGGAATGGACGCCAAACCATTGGCAGAATCCCGCCGGCCCGAGTATCGCGAAGCAACTGATAGGTTGCTAGGGTATCATGAACATGTTGGTGACCAAATAACGCCACCTGAACGCCGTTCCCGTCCCTCGTCCCGTTCCCCATCTCCTGTCTACCCCCATCCCCATCCTTATCCCCATCCCAAGCCAGATCAAGCCAGATCAAGCCCAGTAGGGTTTCATCCCATATACACAGTATCTACACATATGAATATCAGCCGGGACGCCACAGACGACACGCGCGTACACTGGGGACGGAAAGACGGGGCTCGCCCGCTCGCTCACTCACACATTAAAGTAGGCATGCAGCCGCTGGCCCCGGATCTCGGCCTCGACCTCGCGGCAAAAGTCCTTGGTCTCCTCGACGGTCCAGCCAAAGACGGTGGTGAACAGCCGCAGCGTCGACGGCTCGAGCCCCGCGATGGAGGTGTCCTGGCACAGCGCGCCCGTCATGACGTGGCGCCGCCCGGCCGCCCAGGGCCCGATGGGCCACACCCTCTTGATCTCGACGACGGCCTCGAAGCCGGCGTCCTCGAGCAGTCGTCGGAACCGCGAGGGCTCGTCGCACGGCCGGCCCAGGATGCGCGTGCTCTCCATCAGCATGGACGACCACTTGGCGATGGCGCTGTTGGGCGGCAGGGTGCCCTCGTGGCTCATGATGGGGAACGTGTTGTCCTGCAGCTCGATGTAGCCGCCGGGCTCGAGGCTCCTTTTGGGAGAGTGTGAGTCAGGTGTCTAGGTAGATGTCTCATGGGCATGGCTGCGTATGTATGTATGCATGTGGGTATGTTTGTATGCATGCACGCCGCGCCTTGGGGGTCGTCCTCTCACCTAAAGGCCTTTTCGATGGTCTCGCTCCAGTCGGCAAAGGCCGTGTTCATGTGCCGGATGAAGATGAAGTCGTGGGGGGTCCTCCACGGCCAGTTGCCCTCGACGTTGTAGATCTCGAAGAAGCAGTTGGGCGCAACGCTGGACGACGGATTCGCAAGGTCAGCCACGCCGTGTTTGTGTGTGTGTGTGTGTCTCTCTCTCTCTCTCTCTCTGTCGATCTGTAGGTTTCCGCGCAACACTCACGCTTGGGGTTGAATCGGGCTGATGTCGACGCCGGTGACCTGCACGCAAATGTATGTTAGCCACGCACCGCCATCACAAAACAAGGAGAGGTTAGGTCGGTTTCGTACGATTGCTTCGGGATGTTCATCAGCTGCGACGACACAGGGTTAGCCAACAGGCCAAACGACCGAGGGACAAACACTTCTCTCTCTCTCTCTCACTCACCATATGCCATGGCCCATACGCCAGTCCCGGTCCCGACATCAAGAACCCGCGAGGCGCTCTCGTTCTTGGGACACATGCACAGCCGTCCGTCCCAAGTGGCCAGCCAGAGAAGGTGTTGGATGTCTGCAGGACGCCATCAGTCAGAGCCGTCTCCCGAGGGGCCGGTGCGGCAGCGTTGCAGGATAGCTTACCAAGGCGGAACTGCTCGGTCTGTCGCAGCCAGGTCAGTACGTGTATGTGTATGTGTGTGTGCGCACAGCCAAGAGAAAACCAGATGCTCGGTCTCGAACAACAAGACGTACTGTGTCGTTTGGCAGGATGTACTCCTCTGTCCCGGGCAGGTCAGCAAGCGGCCACCTCTTCCACCTCATTCCACCGCCCATGTAGATCCCGCAGAACGCACCTATCGGGTGGTATGTCCGGCCGTGTCGCTGTTGGAACCCGTTCTCGTAGTCGCTGGTCTCCAAGGACCACAGCGAGGGCGGTCGGCCCCCTGCGACGGACTAGAAGAAGCCGGTGTTTCTGTTAGAGAAATATACGCCAAAGGTCGGATGCGGGGGATGTTGGGTGCGCGGGCCAAAAAAAAAAAAAGAAAGAAGAAAAAGAAAGAAAAAGAAGAAGAAAAAAAGGGCGACAAGAGAGACGTACGGCGTCGTCGATGGAAAAGAGAGATGCGGCGTCGTTGAACGTGGCGCCGTCTTCCGTTGCGTCGATCGAGGGGCGGTCGGATCGTGAGTCGTTTCCGCCGTCGTCTTGCGTCCCGGCCGGATGCTGGCCCCGGTACAGTTCCTCGTGTTCGGTGTTACCGTCGTCGTCGAGATCTCCATCTAACAGGCCGAGGTCTGAGAGACGAAACCGAAGGAAGGATTCCGGAGGATGCGGACCGACAATCGCATCGGGAGGCCAGGAACGACTCGGGAGTCGGCCGGGGCCTTCCGGCTCATCCGTAGTGGTTGTCATGGTGGTGGTGGTGGTGGTCGCATCTCCATCTGCAGGTCTTGCGCCAGACATGTTGCCAATGAACGATCACCGCGCGCCGTGGCCGTTCGCCGCCCGGCAGGCAATGACGAAAGGAGACGTCGATCGTTGAGGGATGGAACGAACGGGCAACAATGGGGATAGAAGCGAGTTCTTGAGTCGTAACTATGCTGTGAGTGGAGAGAGAGAGAGATGGAGATGGAGGGACGGGGGGCGAGAAGGGTCGAAGAGGAGAGGGGAGGGAGGGGAGCTTGGGCTTTAAACAATGAAGATACTTCCTCCATTCCCGGGTTTCCGGGTCCATGACCATGGGATTGGGGGTTGGGGGGGGGGGGGGTCTCAGGGGTCCCTCGCTCGGTTCTTCTTTTGGTTTTCCTACCAAGTGCGAAGTGCGAAAGTACAGTGACCGGATGAATTAAGGCAAACTAAACTCTGTTGGAATTACTGGGAATAACTGGGATCTTCTCTCTCTCTCTGCCCCTCTGTCTGGAACGTGTGGGCAACAGCCGCTGCAGTCTGGACGTGATTAGGCTTAGATCAGAGAAGGGGGGGGCGTGTAGGCTACGCCGCATGCAACAAGCGTCTCTCTCTCTCTCTCTCTCTCTCTCTCTATCTCTCCAGGTTCTTCTGCATGCAAATGGAGGCCGGAGCTGTCGTTGCTAGTCCCAGAGCCGGGAATAACAAGGTGAGGAAGACAAGGGGAGCACAGGGACTTCTTCAACAAACCCCTTCTTCTTCTACTACCACTTCTTCTTGTTCTTATTCTTCTGCGTCTTCTGTGTCTTCTCTCAGCCCAGTGCCGCGCCCCTCCCCCTTGACGCCAAGGGGCAACGCCAACAGCAAGCCAACTCCCCTATCCGAACCCCTGTTTCTTCCTTCAAAGGGGGTGAAGGGAGACCCGACGGTACGGGCGAGCCGTTTCCGTGATGGGGGGTCCGGCATGCAGGTCGGGTAGGGGACTTGGGAAGGGGAGGGGGGGGGGGGGGGGGGGGGGGGCACAAGCGGCCGTTTCTGCAGGCTGTCGTGCTCCATCGATTGAGCGTCTTGGGGGTCTTTGGGTCTTTGGTGTATTTGTATCTCGAGCATTGTGGCTGGTGATGCCGATGATGCCGATGATGCTGGTGATGTTGTTGTTGCTGCTGCTGCTCTCTCGCCCGTCACGACTCGTGTTGGCCGCCATTTGCCCCTTGCACCCTTGTCCCTGAGGGGCCCTGAGGAGGGGAGGGATCTTAGCTGCCTTTTCAGCTGGAACAGAACCACCGATGGCTGGAACATTTTGGTAGTTGTCCGTCGAGTTCGCCATTCTACAACGTGGATATGTCGCCGCAGATGACACAGGTAGTTGGTTGTACAACCGCTGGTTTACGGTTTATCGAAGGTCATCAATGAGCCAGATCCCAATCGAAATTGGCAAACAAACACAACACATCCCTTACTGAGTGTTCAAGTAGCACAGCTCCAGCTCATGGCTGTGCAGATCACCACCAGCTGGGGAGGGCGTCCAAGTCGGGTACCAATGCCCATCACGTCCCTTGGCCAGCGGCTTGGCAACGCTGTCAGTCGCTCGTCGTTCCGCTTTCTGCCACGAAATAACCCATTTCAAAGCTTCACACCATGCTGGCTGACAGGTCTCGTGCATGGGTTAATTCGCCAACTAATGACTACGCTGCTCTAGTGACTGGTGTAAGAGCGCCTACTGGTTTTGACCAGCTCCTCATAAGATAGATCAATATAGATACAGAGTAGTGTAGGAGCCCCCGGGGTGAGTCGAAGGAACATCACCATCCTCACAACTCATCCCATCAGCATCGTCTCGTAACAGTTTTTGTGAGTGACTTGACCGGCCCGGGTGGAGGAGGGGAGGACCAAGCACATTCGTGTGTTACAGTCAATGTCTCCAGATTGAACATCTACTTTTTCCAGATACAGACATAATCACTGATCCAATCCGTCTGTCTGTGTGCCGCTGCAGTGTGTGTCTGGCCGTAAAACCCCCGCATCGCCTCCGGTGCCGATGCGGCATTTCACTCGCTCTCCCCCCCCCCCCCCCCCCCTTCTATCACGTATCATCACGCTTCCACTTGGATCTACATTTCCATCACCAGATAACAATCATCGCTGAATCACACACACACACATACACACACACACACACATACACACACACACACACACACAACGCCTCATACATCCAAAATATGACCGAGACCTCGTCCGCAAAGCCAGAGTACCTCGCACAACCCCCCGGGCCGTGCTGCTGGGCCGGCACCTTGCACCAAGGCAGCCCGCGCGGCGACGTCGAGGACATCCTCGGCGCGCCGACCTACATCGTGCGCCCCTCGGACGTCAAGGGGTCGCCCCGCGCCAACGGCCACGTCGTGCTCTACTTCCCCGACGTCTGGGGCCTCTCGGTCAACGCGCGGTGCCTCATGGACGGCCTCGCCTCGGCCGGCTACACGGCGCTCGGCATCGACTACTTCCGCGGCGACCCCATCTCCAAGTACCGCGCCTCCAAGGACGACCCGCTGCCGCCGGGCTTCGACCTCGGCGCCTGGCGCGCCAAGCACCTGGCCTTCGCGACCGAGACGGTGCCCCGGTGGGCCGCCGCCGTGAGGGAGAGGTTCGCCGCCGAGCTGCGCGCCGAGACGGGGACCGAGACCCGCTTCGCCTGCGTCGGGTACTGCTTCGGCGCGCCGTTCGTGTGCGACCTGCTCGCCGGCGACGACGTCGTGTCGGCGGGGGCGTTTGCCCACCCGACGGCGCTGAAGGAGGAGCATTTCACGGGGCTAAAGAGTGAGTTGTCTTGTTTCCGGGGGCGGCGAACGGGGGGTTGGGGGGGGGGGGGGGACTCGTTGCCATTTGCTTCCATCTCGTTGCCCTTTGCTTTCATCTCGTTACCCCGATATCCATTTCCATTCTCTTGCGGTTGACACGGCTTGGAGCTTGGTTTTTGGGAACGAACACACGGCAGCGAGCGACACCCCGATTCACCACTGACACCGTCCTCATAGAGCCCTTATTACTCTCGTGCGCCGAGAACGACCATGCGTTCCCCCCCGAGTCGCGGAGGAAGGCAGTCGATGTCCTGCAGAGAGAAGGCAAGGTTTATCACCTGCAGCTCTTCCAGGGCGTCGGCCACGGCTTCGCGGTCAAGGGAGACCCGTCGGACCCGTATCAACGTGAGTGGCTCTCCTCACGAGCAGTTGTCTTGCCTCGTTCTGCCTCCTTGAATTGCGTAAGCATCAATGTTGACTGACAGACTGGTTTCATTTTTTTAGGATGGTGCAAGGAGCAAAGTCTTCGCGCAGTAGTTGACTGGTTTGACATGTGGCTGGTCCGTAGTTCATCGTGAGACCGTCGAGAAGGGGGTGCCGTCGGGTTAGCTTGCATGGCGTAATCGGAAGACTCGTGGCTCGAGTCAGGAAATAACAATGAGTAGTTAGTTGCGTGTAGTCGCTTATTCATCTCTATCGTATCGCCGAGTTGTGGGTGACTTTGCGTATACTGACCGGGGTTTAGAGGAAGCGAGTAGTGAGGGGTTGGGTTGCCGATGAGCGTGAATAAAGTGGTAGAAGTGGTACACGGCGAGCCGACGTCGACACTTGGCATTGTAGTGAGCTTCTCGTTTCGACCTAGGAAGCGTTGTCTTCGTTTTCGTTATGGTTTACAGTAGGTCGGATTGGGAGTAGCAACACGATCCGATCACGGTCAGCAAGGGGCACGACAAGGTGGGCATCGCATCACAGTGGGCATCAATGCCACGGACTCGCTAATCCTTTACGGGCGCGTAGCGCATGAATGGCAACTCGGCAGTGGCCGCTCTCGCCGGATTCTTCACGCTTGGCGGCGAGGCGGTTAGGAAGAATGGGGAAGGTCGTTTATCGGCAGGGTTTCATCGCGACCCATGGCTCATTTCAGGGCGCCGTCGACGCAGTGGACGCAGTCTTGGCCTTCCGGATAAGACGAGTTGCCCATCTGTTGAGACAGCGAGCGATACGAGGAGGTTTTGAGGAGTTTGTACAACGTTCAGGTCCTTCAGCCTTGGTTGACGAGACAGTCAACGTGATGACATGACTCTCCTCTCTGCGGAGAATTGAGAGAGAGAGAGAGTGTGTGTGTGAGTGAGAGAGAGAAAGACAACCCCGGGCAAGGCACCGGCCGGGGTCGGATCTACCCGCGGCAGCATCGTGTTCGAGCTTCCTAAACAGGACAAACAGCCCGTGTCGCGCAATCGAATTCATGGCAGTTGGTCACCCTCCCTGTCCACCTGCTGTCCGGCCCACGAACACGAGAGAGAGAGAGAGAGAAATAGAGATAGAGAGAGAGAAAGGGAGAGGGAGAGTCCGCAGTAGTAGCATAGTGAAAGATGGGAGAGTATAAAGAGCCCGGTCGAGATATTCAACACCGCCTTTCTATCTCGCTATCCATCATCGATCGATCGAGGACCCCCTCTCCTTTCGTGATCGACTAACACGATGAAGGCCTCCTCCCTCCTCGCCCTCCTCGGGGCCGTTGTGCCCGCCCTCGCGGCGAACAAGTACATCATCCAGCTCAAGCCCGGCACGAGCCCCGACGCCGTCACGCGGCACCACAACGCCGTGCGCAGCCTCCTTCGGCGCCGCGACGGGTCCGCCGAGGGCACCCTCGACAAGACGTTCCGCATCGGCGACGACTTCAACGCCTACAGCGGCAGCTTCGACGACGCCGCCCTCGAGGCCATCGCCGCCCTGGACGAGGTCCTCGCCGTCGAGCTCGACCAGCCCATCCTCGTCGACCCGACCGAGGCCGAGCAGACGCTCTTCTCCCTGTCGTCGGAGTCGGAGTCGTCCGCCGCCTCCTCCTCATCCTCCTCCTTTGCGCGCCGTCGCGCCCTGACGACGCAGCCGAACAGCATCTGGAGTCTCGGCGACCTGTCCCACCGCGCGGCCGGGTCGACCGAGTACGTCTACGACTCGACGGCCGGCGAGGGCACGACGGCCTACGTCTTCGACACGGGCATCCGCCTGTCGCACGCCGAGTTCGAGGGCCGCGCCAGCTTCGGCATCAACGGCGTCACCGGCTCGACCGTGTCGCCCGGGTCCAACTCGGACACGGACGGCCACGGCACCCACGTCGCGGCCACCATCGTCGGGAAGACGTACGGCGTCGCCAAGAAGGCCAAGGTCATCGACGTCAAGGTGTTTGACGGGTCGACGGTAGGCACATCCGATATATCCTTTTCTCTCTCTCTCTCCCCCCCCAAAACCATACTGACTTCTCTCTCTCCAGGGCTCCACCTCGGCCATCCTCACCGGCCTCGACTGGGCCGTCAAGGACATCGTCTCCAAGGGCGCCCAGAAGAAGTCGGTCCTCAACATGTCCCTCAGCGCGAACAACGTCGCCGCCCTCGACAACGCCGTGCTCGCCGCCTACCGGCAGGGCATCCTCACCATCGTCGCCGCGGGCAACGACAACCAGCCGGCCACCACGACGTCGCCCGCGAGGCTGCCCGAGGCCTTCACCGTCGGCATGACCCGCCCGGACCGCGGCCGCGTCAACATCATCGAGGGCATCTACGGCAGCAGCTACGGCCCGGAGCTCGACGTCTTCGCGCCGGGCCAGGACATCGTCAGCGCCAGCCACACCTCCGACACGGGCACCGCCACCAAGACGGGCACCAGCATGGCCGCGCCTCTCGTCGCGGGCCTCGTGTGCTACCTCCGGGGGCTGGCCGGCGGTTTCGGCACGCCGAAGCAGGTCACGGACCGGATCCTCGAGCTCGCCATCCCCGGCGTCGTCGGCGACCCCAAGAACTCGCCGAACCTGCTGGTGAACAACGGAAGCGGGCGTTGATTGATGATGACGAGTGTGTCCCTTCAGTTCGAGGTGACCTTTTTGGCCCCCCCCTTTTTTTTGGCAGGGATTCAAAAAGACACATATTGACGTCATGAAGATGTACGAGATGTATCCGTAGGCAAATTTGATATGAAAAAATCAGCCCATTTTTGGAGCGTTCTTGCTTGGCAGACGGGCTGGCTGGCACCCCTTGCGTGTTGCGTGGGCGGCATACAACATGTTCACGCCAGATGTGACCGACATATGAGGTGTGTGTGCTTTGCTTCGCTTCGCTTCACATGTCAGACTTTGCTCATGTTACGACGACTCCCCAAGCAGAACTCACAAGAACGGCCAGAAGGTCTGGTTCATGTCTCTTCTCATCGTCGGCTGCCTCATGAGCTGACGGTCTCAACTGTGCATTTGTCATTGAGACATGGCTGACCAGCAACTCGTCTCATTCCCCGAAAAATTCAAGTCACCGATAAACCCGCCTGTTGAATACAAACATGACGCCACCCCCAAGCTCTTGAAATTCTTGCTAGTATCCGGCGCCCCGCCAGGAATTGGACAAAATTTCACAAACTATACTAGAGCAGCATCATACCCTCAAAACCCAATTGGACCAAGAAGAAGAGGGAGGGGAAGAGCGGGATGGAACCCCGACGACGCTAACCCCGCGTTTGGAAAGTTTGTCATTGCTAATAATAAAGGATCTCACTCACTCACTGAATCACTTACTCGCCTACTCACTCACTCACCCACTCACTCACTCACTTACTCTCCACTCACTCAGTAGCCCACTCACTCACTCACTCACGGCCCGACGCTGCAGAACCGCCCGCCCTCATCTGCTGCATTCGAGCTCTCAGTGACGCGCCAGGCTGGATAAGATATAGTACATTGGCTCCTACTTATGCACGCCCTATGGATGCCGTCCCGCCTAGCTGACTTTTGGCCCCCACCCATCACCCTTGCGAGATACTCGACGAGAGACGTGACGAGACACACGACGCAGCATGTCGACCAGTCTGCGTAACATCCGCCCTCGAGGATCGGCGACTGACGACAAGTCAACGTCCGAGGATAATGCGCTCAAGAGCTCCAAGGGACGGGTGGCATGCGGGCAATGCCGGAAGCTGCGGCAAAAGGTACTACCCAGCGTAGCTGGCATGCGTCTCTTTGCTCCTTTTCACACAACGAACGATGACCCATCGGTGGATGGAACAAATAAGCTGAACGTAGCCTCCATGTAGTGTGATACCCAACGGCCGTCCTGTGGCCGGTGTCTGTCCACGAAGCATGACTGCGTCTACGAGGCAGACCTCGGCGAGACGCGGATGCAGGGGATCCGCAAGGCCAACCGCCAGCTCCGAGGCGAGGTGAACGCGCTGAAGTCGTTGCTGGAGCGGCTCAAGTCGGCGGACGACGACGCGAAGGCGGACATCATGGCCCGCCTCGCCGACGACGAGCCACCCGAGGCCATTCTCCAACGCCTCAAGGACGGCGAGGGGGTATCACGGAAGGGGAAGCCAGGCAGCTCTCACATTCACACCACTTCCGAGACCGAGCCATTCAGGCGCAGCCCAACGACAACGACAACGACGACGACGACGACGATGACATCAACAACAACACTAAAACCAACAAGAGCAACGAGCATCGATGGCCTCGTCAAAGTGGAGGAAGACGACGAGCCTCCGCTCCCGCCCGGGATCGTCCCGTGGCACATTGACAAGATGCACTACCTCCTCCACCGCGTCCAACGCATCGACATCAACGCGAACTCGACAGACTCGCAGGTCTGTATCCCACTCCGCCAAAGCGAAAAGCTCTTGGGTTCCAATCCGTGTGTGCTGACCTGAAACCCGGCAAAGTCTCACACTCATCGCTTGGACGGACAAGAGCCACGCTCGGAAAAGGAAGAAGCAGACGAGGAGCAGAAGAACCCGCAACTCCTCCACGCCATCCTCGCAGCCGACCGCGAGGCCCAACGCCGGTCCAAGTCCTCCTCGGCAGAGTCCCTGCCCCCCGGCGCCGTCGAGGCCTTCGGCAACCTCCCGCTCTCCTCCGCCGTGCGGGCCAACTACTATCCCGCGGCGGTCCAGGCCCGGCAGCTACTCGCCCTGCAGACCGAGGAGTACCGCCTGCCCTCCTTCATCGCCTCCGACGGGAGCCCGCTGTCCAGCCTGTTCTACAGCTACCGCGACGCCGCCATGGAGATGCTCTCGAACGGCGTGCCGGCGTCCCAGGTCCTGGGGCCCTCGGACCGCATCGACCTGGAGCTCTTCTTCCGCGAGCGCGAGCCCCACGACGCCTACGACGTCCACTCGTGGTCCTGCGAGCTGCTGAAGAACATTGAGGGCTACGACATCTTTGTGAAGCTGGCGAGCGTCGCCCTCTACACGACGTACATGCGGGTAAGATGAGAGGGGAGGGGGGGGGGAGGCTTTTCTTTCTGATAGATGGACATGAGGAACGTGAGGACGATGATGGATGACTGACTGACGGGCCAAAACAGTGGAACATCCTGCCCACGGCCACGAACTACGCCCTCATGCCCGCCATGATCCGCCCAACCCAGCTGCAGCGGTTCGTGCCGCATCGCATGACCATCGACCTCGTCCCACAGTAAGCGCCGGTGTCCTCCTCCTTCGTGTCCTCCCCCCCCCTGGCTAGTCCAATCCAATCCAATCCAGAAAAAAAAAGAGACTCTGACCAAAACCCCCCTCTCCCTTCCAGCCCCGCCATCCGCGACGCCTTGATCCACAAGTTCCGCGACTGGCTCTCCCCCGGCACGACGGACACGGGCGGCACCAGCGTCGGCTGGCCCTACAGCCTCGACGCCGCCGTCGACGTGTGCCCCATCACGGGCCGCAGGATGCTGAGCCGCGCCTTCATCGAGCACGCCACCAACGGCTCCAACTGGAGCCTGGACAAGTCCATCCGCGCCATGTACCCAGAGATCGAGGGCATGGGGTTCAGGATCCGGGAGTGATTCATTGGAGGCGGGCCGGTGTTCCTCGGAGCCGTGTCGTTTTTAATTGATTTTCCATGGTGGGAGTCCGGGGGGATGGGCGGTGAGAGGGGACTCCCCGGAGAGGATGGGACAGTGTTCTGTATCGGGGGGGGGGGAGAAGAAAGACGGTTAGGGCATGATGATTGGCATTGGCCATCCTGCTCTGACGCCACGGAAGATGATATATGGCCCTTGAGTTGGGTTGGGTTGACCAACAGGTTCTAGATTCTTGGAGCGCTGCTCCATCATGCTGCGGCCGCCTACGCTTTCTGACTAATATCAAAGCCATGTATGAACAACTTTCAAGAGGCTGGCTTGGAAAATTTCCCCAAATACCTCGACTTGTTCGTTTCTTGTCTTGGGTTGGGTTGGAGATGTCTCTACGCAACCAACAACCAACAACCATTTAACTAACCAAGCCTACCTAGGCAAACAAGAAGAACACAGTGCATTCTGTTATAATAAGCGCGTATTCACACTATGGGACACGAACCCAATAACTCCCTCTTGTTTGTTAAGCATTTAGGCAGCGTACTACAACATCTCCAACTTTCCTCGTCACCGCCTGTCCTCGACGCCAGCATGGCGGTTCAAATCCTCTCCGACCTGCATCTGGAGTCGCCCAAGGCCTACGACATCTTCCAGATCGTCCCAAAGGCCCCCATCCTGGCTCTGCTGGGGGACATCGGCAATGTCGCCGCTCACAAGGACGACTGCCTCGCCTTCTTGACCCAACAGCTACGCCAGTTCCGCGCCGTGCTCTTCGTCCCCGGGAACCACGAGGCCTATCGGTCCAGCTGGCCCCGAACCCTCGACATCCTCCGCGCGTTCGAGCGAGAAGTCGACGGCAATCCGTCACTGGGGCAGTTCGTCCTGCTGGACCGGACGGTCTTCCGCGTGCCGGACACCAGCATCGTCATCCTGGGCTGCAGCCTCTTCTCTCACGTCCCCGCCGAGAGAGAAGACGACGTCTCGATGGGGCTGAACGACTTCTTCCAGACCGGAGACTGGGACGTCGCCGCGCACAACAAAGCGCATAGACGGGACCTGGCCTGGCTCAACGCGCAGGTCGCGCAGCTCGAGCGGTCCGATGCGAGGATCGTCATCTTCTCGCATTGGAGCCCCTCGACGCACAGCCTCGCCCTCGACCCCAGGCACGCCACCAGCCTGATCACGCCGGGATTCGCGACGGACCTGTCCAGGGAGGTGTGCTTCAAGAGCGGGAGCGTCGAGGCCTGGGCGTTTGGCCACACCCACTTCAACTGCGATTTCACCGTCGAGCGGGACGGCGGTGCTGGGCCTCTGAGGCTGTTTACGAACCAGAGGGGCTACTACTTTTCTCAGTCGGCAGGATTTGACGGCGAGAAACTGTTCGAGTGGCAACAGGAGACCCGTTGAGTGTTTTCATCAAGCGGCGGATGTCGAACACACCAGCAGCAAAACAAGCCACAACCTGAGTGACTGGATGACTGAATTTAGAGCCCGTCGGCCCAGTCAGACGGCTAATAGTTAGCTATCTAGGTACCTAGCAGTACCTAGACAAGGCCCCTGAGGGAGGTAGGGTCATTTATTTGCATTCATCTTCCATCTCACTGGCCGCGCCGGCTTACGCGTCTGTTCATCACCCCTTTCATATCCATACCTTACCATCAATAACACATTACAAAGACCAGAGACGGAGGTGAGGAAATGTCGGATCATTCAGAACTGGTTGTGGCATGCATTGCATGCGCACTCAACTCATGTCAAATACCTTGCGTTCTCTGGGGCCACTCTCTGCTCAATGTCCATGGCATTCCCTCAATCGTCGCAGTAAGTGTATCATCATCATCGCGAGGCTCCGAGATTTGAAGACTGACACTGCAGAAGTCGGTTGATTTCGTTCTCCCAGACCATCTACTGATGGCGGGTGCCAAAGCCCTCGAAGGACTACACATCATCAGACCATGTCCCGGCCAGGAAACATGCCTAACGAGCTCCCCAGAACGGCACACGCCACCCCCAGCACATCACTTTCATCTCCATGAGTCCGATGTCACGGTTGGTCTCTACCTTCACTCGGAGACGCTTTGGTTCTTGCCAGTTCTCGACAGCTCTCTTTCATGTCCTCCATGTCCAGACACCTCCAAGCTTCCTCCACACTTCACGCTCGCCTCCGACGAGGCCTCTCTTCCCCCTCGGCGGCCAGGTCGCGGATTCGGCGTTTTCAAGCCAGAGAGCGGGCCGGTTGTGGTTCCAAAAGCTCACGTGCTCTTGGAGGCATTCTTGCGTCTCTATGCGCGCGATTCGGCGAAGCGCATAGGTGCTTTTGCCATCGCCATGATAGGGTACGTGGAGCAGTATATCGACGACGACGGGCTCTTGGACGCAAGCCGGCTCCCGGAACCTCTCAGGACCTCCTACATGGACCTGAGGCAAGGAAGGAAACCGGTCCGCCAATGGACAAAAGAGTTGAAACAGGCTCTTCAACTGCCCCAAGAGGAGAGCGAGTCTGACGAGGAGGATGACTGCTGGACGTAGTCCGGTCAATGCAGACACTTATCTATGCGGGGGGGTTCAGGGCCGGGCAAGGAGATTGCGGAATAGAGCACCCTCTTCAGTTTAGAGCAGCAGCAAACCTACAAGTGCTTGGAGATAGCATGAGGTTGTTTCGGTTTGATATGCGGTGATATTTTTCACGTTGCATAATTCGACACCCAAGACAGACGAGGATGGCAATGTCGAGTTTTTGACCGCAGGCCTGGCATAAGTAACGTTGGCCATTCCTTGTTGAGCGCCAAACAAATACATGAGCCTTACCGTCTATGATCTATCTTGTATAAACCCAGTCGTCGCTTTTCGTTCTCTGTCCTCTACCCCATCACGGTAGAGCCCGATAGTTCATCCAAACACGGCGGCCCAGACCCCCCCCCCCGCGGTGCAGCGTTCAATCTCATAATCATACGGTCGTCTTGGACTAGTGCGCGAAACGGAAGTCCAGCCGTCTGCTTCCCTCGTCCTTCGTGGTCGCCAGGTAGTGGTCCTTTTCCTGCTGGCTCATGCCCCTCCAGATGTCGTCGCGCGTCTTGTTCCTCTTCATGTAGTACGCCTTGATGAGCCAGGCGAGCACCGCGTTCCAGGCAATGAGCGCCAGGATGATCTTGTTGCCTCGGCGGTACAGCGGCGCGTCATCTTTCTGGTAGATCTGGACAGGGGTCGTCAGTGAATGCCGGCCTCTCTCTTTCTCTCTCTCTCTCTTTCTCTCTCTCTCTCTCTCTCTCTCTCTCTCTCTCTCTTTCTCTCTCTCTCCGGCTCTTGGGAGTTCTGGGGAATCTTACGTTGGAACCGATGATGCTGCTCGCTTGCACCGTCATGTTGTAGATGGCGCTACCAACGGTTCTCGTCCGGACCGTACCCGCATTTCGCGATGTCAAACTGACTGCGCGCCTGTCAGTGACCCATTTCCCAAGCCTCACACAACGCCGAAGTACCGAAGGAGTCCCAGTCCCCGAGTGATCATATTCAGTTTATAGCTTACCTAGAATCGAATGGACGTAAGGGTAACCGACGATCAGAGCAGTGACGGCGTACCACTTCCAGGGACTGGACCCCGCCGGCATCAGCTCCAGGGCCAGGACGAGGGGGAACACCCAGACGGAGTAGAGGAAGACGATCAGCATGCGGTTGTTCCAGCGCTCCGAGACGCGGGACCAGAACACGAGCTGGATCAGGAACAGGACGTAGCCCGGGATGGTGAGCAGGTTCGCCTGGAACGTGTCGAAGCCGAGGGCCTTGAGGTTGATGGTCAGGTACTGGTCGATGGGCCTGACGGGGATGAGGAGCGTGAAGCCGTAGAGGTAGATGGGCCAGAGGTCCCAGTCCGAGAGCGCAGACCAGAGGAGCCTCAGGGTCAGTCCCTGACGGTTGTGCATCCCTCCCTGGCAAAGTTGAACGTCAGTAAGAAAAGAACTCCGGCACCCCCCCCCCCTTTTTCTTTTTCTACTTTCTCTTTTTCTCTTTTTGTCTTTCAGGTTTTACTTACTTTACTAGGATCGTCGCGCAAAATTCGGTTCACCATGATGATCTCCTCACGCTCCGAGAACCAGCCGTCCTTACCGCGGAACCGGCTCGCCGTCTGCGTCGGGCTCGGCGGCAGGTAGAACCACGATACGACGCCGATGAGGGCCGTCAGGCCGCCTTCGAGGGCGAAAAGCCATCTCCAGCCCTCCCAGCCGCCGACGCCTCGCAGGTGCAGGATGCCGAAGGCGAGGAAGGCGGCGATGATCTGGGTGGCGTTGGAGGAGCAGTAGAAGTAGCTCATGCGGATAGGCAGCTCTTTACTAGTGTAGAAGTAGGAGAGGTACAGGATGGCGTCCGGGATGAAGCCGCCCTCGATGAGACCGAGCAGGGCGCGCGTGGCGTAGAAGCCGTTCTTCTCCGTCATCAAGCACTGGCAAGCTGCGATAATGCTCCACGACACCATTTGTAGGAATCCACGTGTCTGGGCCTAATTTCTTCGATATCATCTGCGACGGTAGCTCGGCGCAGAGGAAGCACACGTAGAAGATGGTCATGCCGTAGTTGTACTGGTTGGTGGTGAGGCCGAGGTCCTCCAGCATGTTGTCCGTGTTGGCCTGGTTAATGTTGCCGCGGTCCAGCTGGAGCGCGAAAAACATAAGGCAAACCCACGAGCAGATCCTGTAATCGAGCTGGAGGCAACGAGTGTTAGCTAGAGTCCAGATCCGGTTCGCTTGGACGGCGAAGAGCCGCCACGATCTCTCCAGCGTGGACGAGACTTGGGGCAGGCAGGCAGAACAACACAAGTCACATAACATACCCTCCTAACCAGCTTCTTCTCCTCGTGCTCCGACCAGGTCGCCGTGGGGTCATACCGGTGGCGGCCCTCATACTCGGGGATGGGCTCGTACATCTGCGCCGACGCGCCGGCGGCCCAGACCTGATCGACTGCATGGCGCTTCGAATCGGAAACCTGCGGGACGCTGACGACCTCTGGGAAGACGGGCGCGCCCTTCTGCTCGGCGGCAGAGCTGACGCTTGGCGTTCTCGGCGTGCCTGGCATGGTCATATACGAGGAGGCTAAAAGAGTGATCGACCAGACTGGAGCCTCCGGACACAAGACTTTGGGATCGGAAGCTTAATCGTCATGCCATAATAAAGCCATTCCAGTCCGTGGACTTTATATGAACACCAGAACTAAAATCACAAACGCAAACTCTTCCATCACTACGACGTGCTCCGCGATGGTGCAATTCTGAAGTCCTCGTCATGAATCCCCTTTCCAGCAGAGCGCGAAACCGGCATCTCCTCGGAGACTGGGGCGCTGATATCATGGATCGACTAATATATTAGAGCCCGATGGGCAAAAGAACGGACGCGACGCAGCACCTTCGGCCAGAATCCGGGGTTGGGCCATGGGTTGCTGGCGCTCAAGAGTGCTGCTCGAGGCACTCAACCCACAACCGTGCAACAACCGTGCCAGAGTAACATGCGTGCCTCTGACGGAGTCGACGAATCAGGAGACCTCGAATCAATCGGACGGAGAAATTCACGGCGGGGATGATAGATCTGTGAGAAGCGTGATTGGAGAACCGGACGGCCTTCCACGTAAAGCTTTCGGGCGGCGAGTCGGTTCCAACTCCCCTGGCCACTTGATCCCTTGCTGCCGGACGCGGGATGGTGGAGCGGGGACCGATCACGTCAACTCGGACTCGGATGCGGTGATCTGAAGTGCCGATGATCGCAGCGTTTGGGGTTCCCTATTTCCCCCCACCAACTTGACCAGCTCGAGGGCCGGGCCGATGAACGAGACCCTCGGTGGAAGATGATAATTGCGGCCGAGGGTTTTATACACTCGAGGATTGCCGCCTGCTCATTGTGTTTGTGAGTTTGATGTTGTTGCCACTGTAAACTCCCATCTTGAGTCGTCTTCGTTCTTACTCAGTCTCTTTCCTTCAACACTGAACAGAAATGACATTTAACCCAGTCAAAAAAGGACCCTTATAGTTGCCAAGAAAACTAACAAAATTGCCAAATAAGCCACAAAAGCTTGATGGAGAGCCCGCCCAGTCTTCTCATGCAAGTCTGAACCAAACACTTCCCATACCCGTTTGAAGTGAACGCAATGGTTTCAATCCCACCAATTCCCAGCCATAGCTTTAAGTGGGATATAAAAATTCAATACATACTGTTGTTGTCTGAAAACACGATCTTGGTTTCTGCGGAAATTGAGTCTTGAGTGTCCTTCGGGCAGACTGTTAGATGCATTTGTCCAACCGAACCCAACATCATGTTTAAGAGAGTCTGTAAGTTGGTTCTAGGTGATTGATTGCCCTTGTTCAACGACGTTACTTGTAAGAATATATTGTGACAAACCACAATGTGCCATAAGAAGAGTCCAACAGGGCGAGCAGTTGCCTCACAGTCACACTCTTTTCCTAATGCTCATTACCACGCAACAGACTCAATGATATATGATATCTCGACGGACTGAAGTTGCATTGTGATCTTATGGCTTGGAATTGGGTGTGAATATATTGAAACTTACATCGGTCACTTGACCTTCCATCTTTGTTCGAATCATCTTTCAACTTTTCACACAACCCTCCTAACCTTTTGGCCGCGTTGCTTCCGACATGTACCTTTCGCCTCTCTCGATTGCAAGACGACCACGATATCTTCGATTCCAAAAAGAGATGATGCCTCGCTCGGAACCAGCTGGAACTCTTATGCTTTCATAGATCATCAAGTTGTTGATACCTCCGCCCCCTCCCCCCAAACGCCAACGCCAAAATCATTGCAGCCAAGTGGTCGTTCCGATCTCACACCACTGTGTTCTCCTCCCCCCCTTCCAGCCGCCGCCTCCAGGCTTTAACGGGCATCTCGCCCAGAAGCCAGTTCATCGTCTCCTCGCGCGCCATCTCGAAGTCCCGCGGCAGCGCGAACTCGTACCGGTGGACCACGGACGCCAGCAGCACGGCCTGCTCGAGGTAAGAGATGTTGCGGCCGATGCAGCCCCTCGCGCCGGCCGAGAAGGCCAGGAAGTACGGCTGCAGCTCCTTGCCCTTGTCGCCGAGCCACCGGTCCGGGACGTACTTGTCGGCCTCGGGGAACACGGACTCGTCGCGGTGCACGACGATGCCCGACATGCTGACGGTGGTGTCGCCCGGCACCCACTCGCCCATGATGTGCATGCCCTCCGGCGGGGTCTTGCGCGGCAGGCCGTGGGGCGTCGGGGGGAACAGGCGCAGCGACTCGTCGAGACAGGCGCGGAGGTAGGGGAGGTGCTTGACCTTGTCGTAGGGGGCGACGGCCTCGTCCGGGTCGAGGACGGCGTCCACCTCGTCGCGCAGCCGGCGGAGGCACGCCGGGTTCTTCAGCAGCTGGTACAGGACGTTGGTGACGGCGATGGCCGTCGTCACGCTGCCGGCGTTCATCATGATGTTGACCTCGGCGACGATCTCGCCCCACTCGAGGTTGTTGGGCTCGCCGTTCTTGTTCTCCATGAGCGCCTGGAAGAAG
The DNA here is from genome assembly GCF_001672515.1 of Colletotrichum higginsianum IMI 349063. Taxonomy (NCBI): domain Eukaryota; kingdom Fungi; phylum Ascomycota; class Sordariomycetes; order Glomerellales; family Glomerellaceae; genus Colletotrichum; species Colletotrichum higginsianum. The sequence continues at coordinate 2,849,201 of NC_030961.1, read as the reverse complement.
TCGTCGAGCTTCTCGCCCGCGTTGTACCGCGCGAGGCGCTGGTGCGCCAGCTGGAGCACGATCCCGTCCCAGCCCTTGGAGGCCTCGGTCATCTGGCGGAAGCGGGGGACGAGGTTGGACAGCTTGTCGAGGAGCTTGTAGTTGTCGTAGCTCCAGACGAGCAGGGACTGCTTCCGGGCGGTAGGGTAGAGGGAGTCGCGTAGGGGCGCCTCCCAGGTGGTGCCGTCCTTGCGGCGAGCGAGCACCCTGTCATGTCCGCGGTCGAGGAGGCCCAGCCGCTCGGAGAGGCCGATGTCAGCGATGGCGTCGAGCGTGAAGAAGTTGCCCCATTTGCGGTAGTCGACGGTCAGGTCCTCGGGCCTGGGGAACATCTGGCCCTTGGGAAGGGGGTCGGTGCAGAGCTTGTCGAGCTGCCTGAAGAGCCTCTCGACCTTGTCGGCGACCTTGTGCTCCCACCCTTCGAGGTTCTTCAGGGCATAGGCCGACGACAAGACCTTGCGCTTCCTCGCGTGGTCGTGCTTTTCGACGACGTCGGCGAGATGGTAGTGCGACCCGGCCGTCAGGACGTACGACTCGTCCTTGATACAGGGGGTCCCATGCCCGTAGATGTCCTTGATGGCACGCACATCGCTGAAGGAGAGGGTGTTGGGGCCGGTGCGGAGGACCGGGCCCTTTTCTCTGTGGAGCTGGACGAGATGGGTTGACCGGGCACCGGTCCGGGCCAAGATCATGAAGGGGACATTGTATGCGCCGGAGAATGTGCTGAAGTTTTGGAACTTGCGTAGGCCTTGAGTTGGAACGGTCAGCAAGAGCGTGGTTGGAGGGCGTAGGAGTGAGGGAAATATATCACAAACCTTTGGCGTCTTTAAAGTACACGAAAAGGGGATAAATTATAAAATAAAACAAGCCAACGAAGAAGAATGCCGTGGCGTAAGGGGCTCTGGAGAAGACAGAGAGGGTTTCGAGCGCCATCTCGGTAGCTGATCAGACCTCAAGAGAAAAAGAAAAGGACGTGTGAGGTAGAAACCGAAAGCTGTGGGAGGGCTGGAGTGATGTCGAGTCCTTTGGCCTACGGAGAGAGAGAGAGAGAGGGAGGGAAAGGAGAGGAGACGACACGATCTTGATCTAAATAACCATCCATCTGTGGAACACGTACAAAGACTAAGAGTCACGAGAATGGTAGGAATTCGCCTCAGAAGATGCCACTTTGGGTGGCTTTGCAAGAAAGGAAATCCTCCCCGCGACCCTCAATCCAAGACCGTCCACTATTGACGACGGCGTCTTCAGAAGTTCCCCGCATTTTGCACGTCACAAAAATAGCTAAAGGCCCAATCCGGGATACGAAAAGATGGGATGGGCGCGAGAAGGTAGGGCGGCACTGCGGAGTGGTTGTAGAAGCAGGCGAAGACGGTGCCCCGCGGGAGACCGCAGGGCCACATCATGGACAAACATCGTTGGCGCTTGCATAGACAATCTTGGCCACAGCCGTGATAGAGTAACAGCCAGACAAGATCGTGGACATATCTCGGAGGGCCCGTCACACATCGCGTACGAGATCCGCTGCGGGGTCATGGAGCTCGTTCTGTACTTGTATGGGTTGGGATCCATGATCGAGAGAGTTTCACCTCGATCCAGTAATCATCCCCGCGGAGAGTGCTACTACGTGGAACTACGTGTAAGAGAACCAGCTCAGTCTGATGATATGCGCCGAGAACTACGAACCCATCGGCAAAACTACACCCGTGGGCGTCCCCCTCTTCGGGCTGAGATGTCTCTATCCCGCGGGATATATCGCCCATCTGGGTTAGAACCTCCTTGTTCACGTTGCCCTCCTCTCTCTCTCTCCCCGCGGGGAAGTGGGTTTGTTCCCCAACATTCCTGCGCTCGGATCTGACTCGAGATGGTGATTTATCCCGCACCTCAGGGAGCAGCAACTTGCCTATTTGGATCCGTTTGGGAAAGTCCCTGGACAAAGGAGTGTTGAAGGCAGTAGAACCACTGGGGGCCCTGTGTTTTCACATGTAATCGCTGTTGTAGAGTTAGACGGGATGTCTGGGTGAAGTTGCTGGTGGCATTTATTATCTCGGGTCCCTCTGCTGTCCCCTTTCCCCTTGACAAAAGTCGCAAGGCGTCAAGTCTATCTAGGCCAACCTTCTATAGACGAAAGCCAACAACTGCTGTTCTATTCTATTCGTTGTGCTCCTCCTTCGCCGTTCACATCATGCCCATCACGGGAACTCTTCCCGAGGGCACGCTGAGGTTGATCAACCAGCTCGCCCCGGAGTCCCTCGCCGACACAGCTGCTCTCGCCGCGACTGGCCTCTTGTCCGCTGCATATGTCCTGCGCGGATACGCCTGGGACAGGCCCGACCCGTACGAATACATCTGGTACGAGAAGCCACAACAAGACGCCGCCGGCGGCAGCAGCGCGGCAAGCAAGAAATCAAGAAACATCGCAGAGAGGCTGGAGGAGCTTGTGAGTTGGATCGAGCAGGGACCACCTACACACATATCAAACATCCGCTGACGCTTCATTCCACACAGGGAAAAGATGTCGTCGTCTTCTGGGGCTCGCAGTCGGGCACCGCGGAGGGCTTCGCGAACCGTCTCGCGCGCGAGCTGCACCAGCGCTTCCACCTCGACGCCATGTCGGCCGACCTCTCGGACTACGACGCCGAGACCGTCGCGCAGATCCCGCAGACCAAGCTGGCCGTCTTCGTCCTCTCGACGTACGGCGAGGGCGACCCCAGCGACAACACCGGCCCGTTCTGGGACTGGCTCACCAAGCTCCAGGGCAGACCCCTCGCATCGCTGCGGTATGCGGCGTTCGGGCTGGGGAACAGCAACTACAGATACTACAACAAGGTCGTCGACGTGGTGGATAGGGCTCTAGAAGGTTGCGGCGCCTCCCGTCTGGCGCCCGTCGGCCGCGCCGACGATGCGCAGGGGGCCACGGAGGAGGACTTCCTCGCGTGGAAAGACGACTTATACAAGGTCCTCCGCGAGACCCTCAGTCTCCAGGAACACGAGGTCGTCCACGAGCCCTCGCTGGCGGTCGTCGAGGACGAGTCCCTCGAGCCCCAGGACCTCCACGTCGGCGAGCCGGTGCACCTGATCGAGGGCTCTGGGAAGTCGTCCGCGAACTCGGCCATCAGGCCCCTGAAGATCAAGAAGGCCTACAGCCTCTTCTCTTCCCCCGGCGGCGGCGGCGGCGGCCGCGGCTGTCTGCACCTCGACCTCGACCTCGGCGGCAACTCTCAGCTCACCTACAAGACGGGCGACCACCTCGCCATTTGGCCCATCAACCCCGATCAGGAGGTCGAGCGGTTGCTGCAAGTCCTCGGCCTCGCAGACCGCCGCAGCGTCCCCATCAGTATCAACGCGTTGGACGCGGCCGTCAAGGTCCGGATTCCCACGCCGACCAACGTCGAGACGCTCTTCCGGTATTATCTAGAAATCTGCGCCGCTGTTCCCAGAGACGCCGTTCGCGGACTTGCCCAGTTCGCGCCGTCACCCGGGGCCAAAGAGTTCCTCCTCAACCTGGGACGTGAAAAGGAGAACTATGCTACCTTCATTGCTTCCAACCATCTCACCGTTGGCAAGCTGCTCGAGTTGGCCAACGCGGCCGACGGCAACCATGCGGCATCGGCCTGGACAGGCATCCCGTTATCATACCTCATCGAGACCCTGCCCAGGTCTCAGCCCAGATACTACTCCATCTCTTCTTCCAGCGTCGTCTCTCCCAAGGCCCCGAGCATCACAGTTGCTGTTTCCGATACCCCGCTCCCTGCCTCTCCGTCTACCGCTATCCCCGGCCTCACCACCAACTATCTCCAAGCACTCTCCCGATCCTTGCAGGACTCCCAGACAACACGGCAAACGGAGGGTATGAGCTATGCTTTATCGGGACCGTCAAACGCTCTGGAAGGCGGCCACGTCTACGCCCACATCCGCCGCTCCAAGTTCAAGCTCCCCATGCTGTCTTCGCACCCTCTGGTCATGGTCGCCGCCGGCACCGGCCTGGCGCCGTTCCGGGCCTTCATCACCGAGCGCCTGCGTCTGCAATCCATCGGAAAGGATGTAGGCCGGATGATGCTCTTCTTCGGCTGCCAGCGTCCCGACGACGACTTCATCTACAGGGAGGAGCTCGAGCAGATGGAGAGGGATCTCGACGGCAAGCTGAAGATCGTCACGGCCTTCTCGCGGCAGGAAGGCTCGAGGAAGGTCTATGTCCAGGACAGGGTTCTGGAGTTTGGCGGCGAGGTCACGGGGCTTTTGGAGGAGGGCGCCAGCTTGTACATGTGCGGAAGGGCGAGCATGGCGAGAGAGGTTGGCAAAACTCTGGGCGATGTCGTGAAAGAGAGCAAAGGATGGAACGACGCCCAGGTCAAGGACTGGAGCGAAGGACTGAAGCGGAACCGCAAATGGCAAGAGGATGTTTGGGGTTAGGTGTTGCATGCATTAGACAGGGGAAAAGAGACGACAGGAACAGTATTTTCTTACAATGACAGCATGGGGGAGTAAGCAGTGTGGAAATGAAGTGAACGACGGCCATCCTGTAAGGTTCGATGAGTTAAACGACCAAAGTTATTACATCGCATGATATATCATACTGGGGCCCAGCTACGTAAATCTCTATGAGAGCACGAACCAAATGCCAGTCTATCAAAGTGAGATACTTGAAAAAAAAAAACCATTACCAAGAATTAGCATGATCTAGTTCGAGAGTCTATTTAAGAAGTCAAACTTGAGCCAGACTGGAGATGATTGTTGATGCCACTGCCTCATTAGCATCTGCTCCTCAAGTGAGCTCCGAAGCATACTTACAGGGGCTGCGAAGAACGGCGTGATATATATTTGGTACTGGCCCAGAAGAAATCGACTCCATTTGAAGACAATCACATCAAAAACGGCTGCCACCCAAGTCCCGTACTCCCAATAACTACAATCCCCTGAAAAACACGGCATCTCGTTAGCCCAGCCATTCTTGGTGCCCTTGGTGGAAAATGCTTCTCATGATGGAGATGGAACAGCGACGATACCAAAACCCGCGGGCTGCTGTCGGTTCCACAAATCCACTATACACATTGGGTTGAAACATTAAGGGCACATATCGGACTGCCCAGGAGTCTCAGTACTGCTGCAGTACACTTTGTGCTGCTTCTACGCGAATCCCGAGACCTGAAATGTCATCTCGTCGACTACCCCAGCTTCGCGGGTTAGCCCGCTGTATAATGTGATGAGCTGGGGGGATAAGCCTTGTTCATGCCGTCGCATTCGAAGCTATCCCGTGGAATAAGTTGCCTTTTTCGGTATTTGTCCCCCCCACCCACCCATGAAAGTGCCGAGACGAACCATTCTTGCTCAGATCTCCCTCCCCCTCGCTTGGTCTGCCAACGACACGAACCTGCAGACTAAGCGCATGGCAGTTGCTTGCTTTTTCAAGCCCAATCGAAAGTTCCAGATTGAACAAGGCAGCGGGACCAGGAGGGGTGAAGGTTCTCATCCGTAGTAGAGAGCGGCACGATCGGAGGAGGGAGGAGTTGAATTGGTTGGAACCAAGCCTCTCTGGGCTTTCTCCACTTGGCTGGCTAAAAGCTGAATATTCCTTCGTCGAGGCAGTTCCACTTCCTGGATCTGCTTGCGTGCTGCATAGAATGTGTCACCTAGAACAGAGACTCATGACATCGTTTGGCTCCATGAAGCCGCCCCACAGACATGTAGTCGATTGGAGACTTTGGATTAGTAGCTTTGGCAGAAGAGACGCAACTGTCTACGTGAAAATATGTAAAACAATGGGAAGCATGGAAAACGACTCTTCCCAAGACCGGAAGAAGAAATGTTGTGTACTTGACAGGCTTAAGCTACTCCCGGATGTTATTATGGTATGCTATTCCGGTTGGTCGTCTGCCCGTATCATTCTCCCGTCATCATTCTCACTGCTTCATACCTAGCATAAAGGCGCTGGCAATTACCCAGGAGCGAATGAGAAGGCAGACCATGAACTGCCAGGCTTGCTGGCCCCATCAAGAGATCAACACATCGTGATAAGCGAACTGTCAAACTAACCATCGCGGCGGCTCTTGTTACCCTTTCTGGGAAAGCCAACTCCGGGGTCCCCGGGTATCCTGCGCTCGAAAAGAAATACCCCAGACAACCCACCCCCGCATTTGTTGACGGAAGTGGGTGGGTGGGTGGCTCAAGTCATTGGGGAAATAGAAGCCGCTGCAGTCTACTTACTACGATGAATACATCTTCTTGGAACAATTACCCCCCAGAGTGGCCCCGGATCCCTGTACCCCCGTCACGAAAGCATGTAACAAGACCAATCTGAGGCTTGCCGTCCAACTCTCCGCGCCCTATTTGAGCTTGGTTCAAAGAGGAAAAAACGACGCGTGCTCTCAAGCTTCTCCTCATCTCCCGACGCTCTTTGGGGTTATTCAAACCCGCGGCCCACCTTGGCACGCAGCCCGCTGCGTACCTGACTTGTTCCCGACGTCCATCTTGGTAGCCCCGGTAAAGGGACACAAAAATGAGTGAGTGAGTGAGAGAGAGAGGGAGGCACTGACTCACAATTCTATATAATCAGAGGTCTATTCTCACTCATCCAAAGAACCACAGTCCAGAGTTTTCAGAAGCTGGCCACAGGCTACTAATCGGACTCAATCCACACCAACTCCATCACTCAATCCCCATTCTCCTGTTCGCAGTTTTGGCAGCCATCTTCCTTCGGACGTTGCCAGCATTGATCCAGTCGAACATGTCTCGAACCTCGCCCGACTCTGATAACAAGTTCACGTCGAGGGACGCGTCTCTCGACAAGATGAAGCTGGAAGGGGCCACGTCCCACGTCGAACAGAGCGACCCGAGCAGCAACCGCGAGTTTGACGACTCCATCGAGGACACCGAGCCTTCTAGGGCCGTGTGGCTCATCACCTTCACCGTGGCAATGGGCGGGTTCTTGTTCGGTATGAAAGCCTCCGCCGTCCAAACCGCGAGTTTGCGGACCTCCCAACTCCGTGAAACGTTGGAAGAAGCTTGCCTTGCTGACTGACGACTTCCCAGGCTACGACACGGGCGTCATCTCGGCAGTCCTGGTCAGCCTGAAAGACGACCTGGGCCACGAGCTCGACTCCCACGAGCAGGAGCTCATCACGTCCATCACCTCGGGCGGCGCGCTGCTCGGTGCGCTGATCGCTGGCTTGCCCGCCGACAGATACGGGCGGAAGCTGGGAATCTACCTCGGGTGCCTGCTCTTCCTCATCGGCACCATCATCCAGGCGGCGGCCTTCTCCGTCGCCCAGATGACCGTCGGGCGCCTCGTTGTCGGCCTGGGAGTCGGTTCCGCCGCCATGATTATCGTACGTTAATTCGTATTGGCTCCGGCATGGTCCCGTCTCCTCATGGAGTGTTCTCAAGGCTTGCTGGCTGACCGACCCGTGTGCTGACCGCGTTACAGCCCCTATACATCGGAGAACTCGCCCCGGCCAAGCACCGCGGCCGCATGATCGCGTTCGACAACATGAGCGTCACTTTTGGCCAGCTCGTCTCGTACGCCCTGGGCGCCGGCTTCACCGAGGTCCCCCACGGATGGCGCTACATGGTCGCCGTCGGCGGCGTGCCCCCCATCGTCCTCGCGTTCCTCCTGCCCAAGTGCCCCGAGTCCCCGCGGCAGCTCATCTCCCACGGCAAGCTCGAGGAGGCCGCGCGCGTCATCAAGAGGGTGTACCCGCACGCCACCGAGGAGCAGGTCGCCGCCAAGGTAGGCCACATGGCGTACACCGTCGAGGTCGAAGCACAGGTCACCTCGGGATCGCTGTGGGATCGCTTCAAGGAGCTGCACGTCGTGCCGTCCAACTTCCGGGCTCTGGTCTGCGCCTGCGCCATCATGGCTAGTAAGAAACCCCCTTGCAACTTTGACTTACCTAGGCTATGTAGAAGAGAGATAGAGAAAGAAAGCCCGCTGACCAACGCTTAGTCTCCCAACTGGGCGGCTTCAACACGTTGATGTACTACTCGGCGACCCTATTTGGTCTCGTCGGCTTCAACAAGCCCGTTGCCGTCTCCATCGTCGTCGGCGCAACCAACTTTGTCTTCTCGCTCGTCAACCTGTTCGTCATCGACAGGGTTGGTAGGAGACGGATCCTCCTTATTACTGTTGCCGGAATGGTGAGCCCAGTTCCCCCAGTTCCCTCAGTTCTCATCCACAACTCCACGGTTCAACTGCTAACAACGCCCGTCTTCGACCAGTCCGCCAGCATGGTCGTTGCCGCCGTCGCGTTCCACTGGATCCCCGTATCCCCAGACCTCAAGCTCCAGACGGCCTCGGTGAACTGGGCCGGCATCCTCGTGCTCGTCACCATCATCGTGTACGTCGCCTGCTTCGCCGGCGGTGTCGCCACCATCGCGTGGGTCGGCACGGAGCTCCTCCCGCTCGAGGTCCGCGCCCTCGGCACCATGATGAACACCGTCGTCTGCTGGGGCTGCAACATCATCATCGCCTCGACCTTCCTGTCCATGATGAAGGGCATGACGCCGAGCGGCGCCTTCGGCTTCTACGCGGGCATCTGCTTCTTCGGCTGGATCTTCTGCATCTTCTGCTATCCCGAGGCCAACGGTCTCCCGCTCGAGGACGTGAGGCAGATTTTCGCCACCGGTTTCGGCGTCAAGAAGGCGAATGAGCTGCAGAGGCTCCGAAAGATGACAGGAGGCTCGGCGTAGTCTTTCTGTTTTGACGAAAAAATGTTTCTACAGAGTTAATCCCCAGTGCCATAAACAAGCTTCAACCCAATAATGAGTTAAACGTTTCGTGATCTATTTGTGATTTCCTAGAAGTAGTGTTTGAGTGAGAGCAACTGAGCCAGCTGGCAGAAAGCCCCAATGAACAGTTTCTAGACTTCAGGAACGTAAAAACTGGGAGGCGGCCCAAGGTAGCTCTCCTTCACGCCGCCGAGATCGACTACAAGTTTCTCCAGAATCAAATTCGAATGTCTAAGCGTCACCTTCACATCGTGCTCTCCAGGCTTGAGACCACGCTCGCCCAGGTCATGGTTCCGGAGCCAGGCGCAATCTTGAACAGCATAGAACCAACCGTCGGGCAGATCAGTGGTATTTGGCAGCAACTGATGCGTCTGAGCAGGTCCGCCATCGACTTGGAGCTCATAGGTCATGGGGTCCGTTGGGTCGAGGTCAAGAGTCATGTTGAAGTACAGCAGCAAGACCGGCTTCGCGGTCTCGGAGAAGACGTAGAACTTGTGTGCGAGCTGCGGTGGAGCTGCGGTATCGGCCGATGCAACGGTGACTGCGCCCGATGGAGCCCTTCCGCACTCGGGGAGGACTCTGAAGCCCGAGGGAGCCTGATGAGCCGCTGGAATCGAGACGTATCCGTCCGTCTCGACGAAGCCGGCCCGGAAGGATTCGGGGACGCGTCTGCCGGTGATTGGAAGGTGGACTTGTTCGAAGGCACCCTCTTCAGACCTGATATCGACAAGCACTTCCTCGCTAAAGTCCTCAGGAACCTGGTGCCAGTCGACCGTGACCTCGACGCGAGCATCGTCCCCATCGGGGTCGAGGGTGCCAGCCGTGACGGACAACTGAAGCCAAGCATGCGGGACCGATGCCTTCCAGTGGACGACCTCGGGTCCTCTGGTGTAAACATTGAACCACCTCTTGGAGGGTCCGTAGCGGCTCATCTGCCCCAACGTGACCCCCGGAACCAGGTCGCGTCGGCTGGGATGCGTCCGGTCCGACTCCTCGTTCGTCCTACCGGGCCGGACACCCTCGTGACCCTCGACCGCAACGCCCATCTGGCCCATGACCGGGTTGGAATGCTGCCTGCGCTGGACGTAGCTCAGGCCGCTGATCATGTCGCGGTACGGCGCATGCCAGGTGTCCTCGTAGCCGTAGTGCGTCTGCCGCATGATCTGGTCCCATTTGCCGCCCAGCAGCTCGTGGAACTCCTCGGAGAGGCTGTAGTCGGCGTCGAAGAGGTCGAGAACCTGGCGGGCGAGCCTGTTGGCCGTGTTGCGCCGCTGGCGGGCGTAGAGCCGGTTCCGGCCGAGGGCTACCTGGAGCTTTGTGAAAATGGTCGAGGCCTTGACCGGGTGCAGCACCGTCTCGAACACCGCGGCCTTTTGCTCCTCCGACGCCTGACTGTATATGTCCTCGGCCAACTCGAGCAGGGATTCCCAGCGGCCGACGACCTCCTCGGCTTCGTTGTGGTGGACGAGAGAGAAGGTCGTCGGTTCGATGTGTTCGTGCCTCCTCAGGGCGGCGATACGGTCGTACTTTTGCCAGACCGAGGCGATGGCGTCTGCTTGGCCCTTTCCAAAGTTGACTTCTGCCATGGTCTTGTAGAACCTGGCGAATTTGTCCGCCTTGATCGAGTTGATGTCCCAGGCCAGCGTCATTGCGAACGTGAAGGGGACTTCCATCGGCTTGATGTCTCCCACGTTGAAGACCCAGACCTGCTTTGCATTGCGTCTGTGGGCTTCTTGTAGCTGATGCCACGTTTTCCCCTGTGAAAAAGAAGAAAAAAAAGCGTCAGCATCGTAAGAAATGGCGTCAGGGGAACATGTGCGTTTATACCAGGGAGTTGCTGTTGATCCATTTGTAGCTGCGAGGAACCCCGACGTACTCGAAGTGGTAGTATATCTGTGTAACACAGTCAGTTTGTCTCCCTATTGACAGATGGAGCTACAACGGGTTCGCAAACTTACCCCCGCCCCTCCTTTTCTGTCTCTCTCTGCCCCAGTTGGGAGACGTCTGATACTGCCGAAATTGTCGTCGGCAAAGAGCAGAGTAACATCATCCGGGACGTCGAGATTCCCCCCTTCGTATTGCTCTTGGACCTCCTTGTACAACGCCAGGAGCTCTGTATGCAAGGTTTAGTAAACTCTTAGTCCTTCATCTCACGGTGTTCCTGAGGGCACCCACGAGGCACGGCGTCTTCGGTTCCGTGGATCTTCTTGAACAAGGCCCGTTGGGTCTTGATCACGTCGCGCACCACCGCAGCAGGGTCGTCCGTCTTCATCTTCCGGTCGTACTCTCCGCGCATGCCCAGCGTGAAGTAGGACTCGCGGCCCTTGGCCCTCTCGACGCCCTCTTCGAAGAACCGCGTGATCTTGTCCTTGTTTGCGAGCCAGTCCCAGCTGCCGTCCGGGTTCTCGGCGAACCACTCGTTGGACAACCGCTGCATGGGCTCGTGGTGCGACGTGGACACGGCGATGCCGTAGTCCTCGGCGGCTTGAGCGTTCTCGGGGTCGTCGGTGAAGAAAGACGCGCCGGGGTTGGGGTAGCCAGGCCACATGGCCGGCCACAAGAAGTTGGCCTGAAATCAAGACTCAGTATACTGTCTTCTCAGGATATGTGTTTCCTTTTCGTTCCCTGAATGGCAGACCTTTAGCCGCAACAACAGCTCAAACACTTTCTTGTAGAAGTCCGAGTTGTAGCCTCCAAAGTTTGCCCTGGCCCAACCCGTCAGGGCCGGGGCTTCGTCGTTGATGAAGAGACCGCGGAAGCGAACGCTTGGCTCGCCATGATAAGTCTGCCCTCTCAGTGCAAAGATGTCCTTGTGGGACTTTGGCGGTACGTCGGCCCAGTAGTACCAGCTGATCGAAATTCAGTTCACGAATGCCCATATCAGATACAACCGAGAGTGGCAAATTCTTACGGTGAGACTCCAATCTGCTCGGACAATGTGTAAGCCCCGAATATCGTTCCGCGTTTGTCGCTTCCGGCAATGACGAGGGCTTTCTCGATGCCCGGCAGGGGTTGGTCGACCAAGACGGTGGTGAAAGACTCCCATTTCCCGTGGATCTTTCCAGCCTCCAGCTTTCCCTCCTTCTCCAGCCTCTGTATGAGCCGACTCGATTGAACGCATCCGATGATGACGGCGGCGGCATCCGTGAGCGTCCCCGAGACGGCATCGTTCTGGTCGTCCTTCGTGAAGACCACAACGCGGCTTGCATCAGACCGGGTCACGCGGCCAAAGTCCTCGGCAAGGTTCTGTGCCGCAATGTGGATGCCGATCGGGTCCGACTCGTCCACCAAGATGGTTGCGCCAACCAGGTTGAGGGACTCCCCGCTCCCCTCCTGGCCCTCCAGCGGGGAGAACGTAACAATGTCCTTCTCGAACATGGCTTTGTGGTTTCCGACGTCTTTTACCTGGGTTATCACCACCACAGCTGGGGTGATGAGAGGACAAGAGGAATGAAGTCGAGAGACGCCGAAGGCTATCTATCCCCTCTCCAAATACTCCAAATACCCGCGGCCCGGGCCAAAGTACGCCGACTTCGGCTCGCACAACGGCGAGAACGATGAAACTACCAATCGAAAGGAACCAAAACTGGGTCCCTTTGGGCAAAGGATCCTGAAGAACAAAATAAGAGCGGTTTCTCCGCACAATAAGTCACTTCTCGGTGAGCCAAGCCAGCTCAAATGGGTCAGATCCTTGGCCCGGTGACCGGTCCGGACTTGTTTCCCCCGCACGACTCCCCGGTTGTCATCTCCGCCTCCACACATCGTCTGTGGAGTCCTCCCCAGGCTCTTCCGGATACCGGAAGCAGATATGGCTCCTGAATTGCGGATGTGAGCAACTACCTGACATATTCATCATTGTAACGGGTTAGTCAATAACTTTTCTTCCGATTGCGGATCGTTCGTCTGTCGTGCGGTCTCGCCTTCATACAACAAACAACGTGAATGAAATTCGACTTTCCCGTCCGTTTGGTTTGTTGATCGATGTTGTTCTACACAAATCAGCTTGGAAACCGACTTGGTTCTTTGATAATAAAAAAAGTCCAGGTCGCCTCTGATTCTTCTTCTCCGGACAAACTCTTGTCTATTGCAACAGGCGGCTACCTTGGTATTGTCCAAACGCAACGTTGCAGTTACGTTAGCCAGGGTCAACTGAGGTCGGGACCCCAGGCCCATACAGGAAACACAATATGTTCCTTAGATATTGTACCATTAAACCCAATCAAGGGGAAAGGTGGCGGCATGACGGTCTGTTTGCTCCCAAACAGTGTTGAACCATTTCACGTCTACTTGGGGGCGGTGGAATGACGAGTTACACAAGGTCTTCTGCTTTTCAGCAAGGCATCAGCATAAACATGATATTCCCATCGGCACGGTTATTCATCCCATTAACGCATATACGAGCAATTCCTTCATCGATAGCGAACTTTAGCCCCTTCTTGAAGGCGCTCAATACCAATCAGTGTTACTAGCGAAACCTTGTTCTGGAGGCGATTCGTTGGCTACAACAAAGACAACATCCTGTGCATTCAAGTAGCCACCACCGCCGATAGTAGATGTTGGATTATGTGAGGATTATGACTTTCTAGATACAACACGCAGTGCGACGAAGAGGAAGAAGCAATAACTGGCGATACCTCTCCAGCTTAGCCGGCAATGACTTCCGGGGCAGGCCCTGGCTGGTCATGCATGTCAGGTCCGTAACACAACCCCTTTTTGGAATGGGGCAACCGAATCATGCTCCGTGCACTTCTGGTGCAACAGGACGACCGCCTTGTTTTAGTGATGCCGAATTGCCGCCTAATTATACCTGAGCAAAACCAATATCAATTTGTCGAATGCTGCAAAGTCAACTACAGTGCAATTTCTCCACTAGCGTCCTCGGCCCGAACGACTATGAAATGAGACAGTGGAGACTCAGGTCTGCAAACAACGGTAGTGTTTGCCTAATTATACTACTAAGCTCGACCTTTGTAGGCCTCAACTAACGGCCTAAGTCATCGGCGGGATTCTTTTTACTATATGCAGTAATTATATTATGTACGCTATACCAGCTCAGGTGAGAACCCGTCAATACGATTTGTGCTATGGAGCCAGGAGTAAATGGGTCTATGGCACAGACCAACGTTCGGAGACGCCGATTCCTTAATCAAAGTTAAATAGATGCTTCCTGTCTCAAGATAGAAAGCTCCTAAGCCGTGATCAGCTCTTTTCTCATGGACTTAGGTTGTCTAGCTCGGCCAAACATTATCCAGGCATAGTGCCTTGAAGTCTCATGTCTATAAGTCGAATCCCCTAGCCAGTCAATAGTGACTAGTCGCCATACGACCACACACACACTCGTTCTTTTAGCCTCGACTTCTACAGTCATATCAGCTCCTTTTTTAATTTTTTGACATCCATTCGTTTAACAATCTCCAGTCAAGATACGATGCCCTCTCTTCTCTCCTTAGTCCTCACTAGCGTGATGACCTACTCTGTCGTAGCTAGCATCTCGTCTCCCAATTACCTCCCCTTTGAGCTTGAGAAACGCGACTGCGGCTTCAGTTACTGCGATTGCCAGAGAGTCCAGTGTTTTCTCGACTTTTGCTTCGACGATCACGTAGATCCCTGGGTTCTGGTCGACAGTGCCAGTACGTCCCCGACGTTTATGCGCCTTTTCTCCGAGACAACTTAGCCCTACTAACCCCTTTTTGACACAGTGAACCAGTATTACGGGGTAGACTGTGGCCAGTTCGATTATTGGAAACGCAACGAGCCTGCTGAGTATTGTAACAACGGGCTGCGTAAGGGCAACGCTCTTTTCTACATTAACCGCAAGTTCGGCTCGCTCGGTAAATCCTTTACGGTCGATTACAAGAACACAGACGCCAAGAACCCGAACCGCGGCTCTGTGTCCGGATCCTGCTACCCAGTCCAGGACGTGCAGTGTAACTGCCACTCGCGTTACAATTCTGAGAAGCATGACTGTTCAAACAGCTGCGATAATTAAAAGCGTTGGAGCCGCCAACTATACAATGAACTGGAATCCGTCAGGGTGGATAACGTGAAGCGGCCAGAAGTGGTAGACGAGGAGGACGGCACCATGGTTGCAGTGTCAGAAGCTTTCAATAAGAAAACAAGATCAGTCACTAAAATACCCTGCACAAGTAAGAAAAAACACGGCGGAGACGTATATGTCAATAGATGCATTTCTAACTGTAAGGAAAGGCTTATGTGATCAGGCGTGGTCTTATCAGGAGTGAATAAAGCAAGTGACCAAGTGTGACCGAAGGAACTGGGGGGGGTGTCCATTGTCGGTACATATGCAACGAACCAACAACACCCTGAAGCATGCCTGATGAATGTAAATCCCAGTTGCTGCATAGTGGGACGATGCGGATGAGCGAAAGGAGGTGAAAGCACAACAAACTATCGCTCCTCAATCCAAAAGAAGGTATCCAACCTTGATATACTTGTTTACGGTATGTATGTACGGGCTGAGTGGCCATGATGTATTCTGCTTAGTTCATTAGCTTGCTTTGCATGGCTAGTATAACAGCTTAACCTAGAATGAAGACTACATATGGAACTATAACACACAGTCTATTTTTCTTTTCTGCTCCTTTTGCCACCAGCTCAATTGAGCGGCGCGCACTGCTGACTTGCGTGATCTTTCGGCATTGCGTGATCTTTCAGCAGAAGATGGTGCCGCGGCTGGAAATCCCCTCAATCTCAACCTCAGACAGCGTGCCTTCTGCCGAAGACGACGGGAACAGGCCGATGCGAGCTGCTCAGGAACGTGAATCTTTCCGGCATTGTTGATGGTTGCTGTCGCCGCCGTTGCCATGAGCTGCCACTGTTCAAACAGGCTTTGGGAATCCAAGCTGATGCCACCGTCAACCTGCCCCCAGACGTTGACGACGAACTTTTTCAATGGAGGGCTGCTGCGGGATGAAGGCGACGCCTGTTTGAATGTTCATGCGTTTAGGGAAACTGTTGGCAACTTGCATACCACTAAGCTTAACTACGCAGTCGTTATAAATCCTACACGTGCAAAAGCTTTTAAGGATGCTATAATGCCTCTAATTGGTTTAAGTAACTGTACTACTAGTACAAAAGACGTCTGAGGTAAGTTGTACCTCCAATCCTGCCTGCCTATAGGGTCATTGAGACACGGTTTTGTGGCTCAATGCTCTCTCTAGTGAAACGGACTACTTATCCGACATCTCATACCTTTGTTCTCTTGAGCATATAACTTCAAGAGAGTAATCAACTTGAAAGGGATTATCAGCAAGGCGGCTGACGCAGACGAGAGCTAGATACTCCGAGTCCAGAGCGTCTTGACTCTTCCGACCTAGCAGAGATCGATCGATCGATGTTTATGCGGTAACGAAAGTCTACTGCTTTTGGCTTTTTTTCTCAGTTGTCTTGCTAGACAGATGTAAGAGCATCAGCCTTTTGAGCTGAGTTAAGTCGTGCTAAGCGTGGCAGGAAAAGGTTGGCAACCAGCATCGTGCTGAGAAACGCTCTGAAGGCGACGAAGGCGTACTAATGATCCCTACAGAAGTTTTAAAAATGTCCTTGGTCCGTCCCAGCTGGACAGTTAGAGGACCGGATCAGAAAGGTGAACTCACCCTAGACCTACAGTTCATTGACATCCCCAGCCGGGAAGGGTTGCGTTTTTCGTCACAGTGGTACTGAAGTTTATTTCATTGGTAAAATGATAGGTATGTCTCATAGGGGAAGAAAAGATGAGGCCGTATGACAAGCGCTCTAAATCTTTATTCATTTCTGATCGTCTCTAGTTTTGTTTTTCTTCTCCCAGGCTCCGAGCATCTGTAGGTAGATGCCATCTATGCAAACCAAAAACCAAAAAAAAAAGTCTAGTTGGGATGTCCGCCTCCCTTCATTTCAAAAAAAAAACTCTAAAAAAACTCCGTCTAATAATAGTGTTATGGGGGTATCCTATGAGCTCTCGTACTTGGCCAAGATGCTCTCAAAGTCCTTCCAGTTGTGCATGACGTCAAAGGCGCCGAGCTCCTCGCTGAAGAGCTTGACCATAGAGTCGAGCTTCTCCTGGCCCTCCTCGTAGTAGGGGCCGACGTATCCCAGGAGGGGAATGCCGGCGTTCTTGGCGGCGGTGGCGCCGCTGCGGCTGTCCTCGATGGCGATGCACTCGCTGGGCTTGAAGCCGAGCTTCTCGCAGGCGTGCAGGTAGATGGCTGGGTTGGGCTTGGAGACGGGGGGCTGGATGCTGCTGGCGGCGGAGAAGATGCCCTCGTCAGGCTTGCCGAAGAACTGGTCCATCTTGGTCTTCTCAATGGAGGCGACGACGCGGGGCATGGCGGAGGACGAGACGATGGCCATGTGGTACTTCTTGTCCTTCTGGAGCTTCTCGAGCACCTCGATGACGTTCTCGCAGGGCTCGGCCTTGGCGCGCAGGTTGGCGATGGTGGTGTCGAGCTCCTTGGCGACCCACTGGTCGAACTCGTCGGCGGGGATGGTGAAGCCGTGTCGCGAGCAGAGGCCGGTCATCATGCTGCGGAAGTTCTGGCCGACGAACTGGTGCATGAGCTCGGTGCCGCCATAGCGCTTCTCGAAGCCGAACTTCTCGAGGATCTGGTTGGCGAGCTGGGCGCAGGCCTCGAAAGCGGCATTCTCGGAGAGAACGAGCGTGTTGTCGCAGTCGAACAGGATGCACTTGATCTGTGGTTGCGAGTGGTGGTGGTTAGACTACTGTTTTTCGCTCGCGCGGTTTGCTGAGCACCGGGGGGGTTGAAGTGAAGGCCGAACTTACTTGAGGCATGTTGGCGGATTGGATGTTGTAGATAGGTAGATGGGTAGATAGACAGATGGATAGTATTTCTTTGAGTAGTGAGATCTGACAAGGGAGAAGGGAAGTGAAGAGATTAAAAAGAGGAAACTTGTCGATAATGGTGACAGATTTTCAATGATCAGCGAGCTTGTGAAAGGTGGGGGGAAGCAGCGTGCACTACAGTCTACAGATGCTACGCACAGAATCCAGGAACAAGATGGTCCCCTGGGCGGATCATGGATGATGGAGGGGCAAGTGGGTTCCGAGAAAAAGAGCGCAGGCAGGTTTCAGGAGACGATTTGACGGCATTGCATTGCAGACACTTGTCAAGTCGTCTTATCTCGATTCCTATTTCTCCGCCTTCCTATGGCGCTTGTTGACACGATGGTGGACGGCCCGAGAGACTCGACTCCCTTTCGAAGAGCCTCGACAACTCAAACACGCTTCCACGAAAACCCATGCCATTCCCATCTTATCCCCAAGATTGGGAGACTACATCTACGATGTACATGCGCTTCTTTCCGGTGTCCGGATGGAGGGGTTGGAGGGGCAGACTCTTCTCCCCCCCCCCTCCGAAAGTCGAAGGAGCACCACTTCGCGGCCCGCCCGTGGTTTTTTTATTGTTTTCTTCTCGCGCAGCCAACGAGAGGCCATGAAAAGGACCGAAACCTTCAGTCAAGACCCTTCTGCAACGGCATGATGTCATCCGATGACGTAGTGCGCAGCAGGGCTCCATCAGAGTGTGGGTTTGTCTCGAGATGGATCCCCGTCTGACTCGCGAGAGCCGCCTCAGCCGTCCGTAACGACGGTTACCTGTAGACCGGCGGCCCACGACGGACGAACGGTGAACCGTTTTGTCTCTGGCTCCATCTTTCCCCACGTGTAATGTTGATTCGTCGACAACGGGCTGAACGATGCGAGTCTTGTTTCTGGCCTTGATGATTCGACAATCCGTCCTCTGAAACGAGTTTTTCTCGAACATCGTCGCCGTCGTCGTCGTCGTCGTCGTCGTCGTCGTCGTCGTATCGGCAACTTCGACGGAAACTCCTCTCGGCCTAGGCCATCTTGTCAATGCATCCCTCGACCTCGGCCAACTTGTTGTTCTCATTCAGATTGGATGTCTCGGCTAAGCTTTGGGTCCGCAAACCATGCTCTGTCCCTGGTGCTTCAACGTCTTTATTCGTGGAGACAGGCACGACTCTCTATCACGTTTATTAAGCCTAGGAAACCTTCAGAAACTGTAGTGACGCCTCTACTCGCCCCCCGCCTCCTAGTATCTTGCGTCTATATAAATCTAAAAGCTGATAGGGTCTATGAGGGGCTTGAGATTAGTTAGAGACAGTATTAGATGAACTATTGGATTAGCCTTGGATCTTAGAAACGCCTGTACGACACTAGGAAATGAAAGAAAAAGGGCAGAGACTGCAATTAGACGCTCGAGAATGCTCATTTTTAAGCGCCATCAGATGATGTGAAAGCCATGGTCAACCAATAATGACACATTCTGTATGAGATCTCAGAGGTCTCATTTCAATATAAGAGCACTTTGCGAATGGTGGATAAAGCCGCCTTGGGAGAAAACCGAGCAGACATGCCACTTTGGATCATTCTTTGGCTGTATCTATCTGTATTCACGGGTCTGTAAAAACAGTCTGGTCGATTCTTCCGCCGATTAATTGATGAAGGAATATCAACGCTGGTTCTCGTGTATTCAATATGACAACACTTTGGGACCCTCCATTACATGTCATGTCCGGCCAAGTAGTGATGTCGTCGACACAGGTCATCATCCACGGTGCTGACCTTTTAGTTAAGCTCCGACCTAGGTTGTACAAGATCAGATCTGGAAATACAAGTCGTCAACTCGGCCGTCTTTCGGAAACCTACCGTGTGTAAAGAAGCGTCTTTTCATGAACCACTGCTATTACACTTTGGGAGACGGTCATCAAGTTGCCATTTCGCTCGCTCGACGACTCGTATCAATGTCTGTGAATAGCCGGATGTCAATCCCCAAACCTGACTGTGTCTGCTCTGCTTTCTGTCATTGTACAACACTGCCATCCATACGTTGGCTTCCGATTCTGATGAATGCTTAGATAATCCAAAACTCTTGCTGCCATTGGTGTCCCAACGTCGCACATGTCCAAGATGGCGTCCTGTCTGCTCACAACCCCGCTTTCTCACTCAGCTCAGCAGCTGCGGACATATATCATCAACTGTTCAACTCACAAAGGTCCTTATCCACCTTATTGTTCTTTTTGATTTTCCTTCATCACGCTGTATCCCCCAAGCAGGCTTACATTACACACCTGTTTCAAAATGGCACCCCGAAGTCGTGAAGAGCTCTTGGCCTATGGGATCCCCGATCCCCTTTTCGAGGCTGTAAGTTGACGGAGCCAAGTTGCCTCCGCTCTTCCACGGTGCTCAATGTTGATACTCACCCCCCCTCGAAACAGGAGCTCGCGGCCCGGCCCATGCGAGACCCTCAACCGAGCGATCCCTACTTCGGTCGGGACGACTTCTTCGCGATGCGAGAGCACCGGGCTACGCGCCTCCGCGAGTCCCACCACCTGCGCTACCTCCCGGGGCCCATCCCCGACCAGGTCCGGGAGGAGGACCGCAAGATCACCGCCAGAGACGGCCATGAACTCGTCGTCCGAATCTACACCCCCGTGAAAGCCCCGCGCGAAGGGAGCCCGCTCATCGTCATGTATCACGAGGGCGGCTGGTCCTCGGGCGATCTTTCGGACGAGGAGGTGAACTGCCGCCTCTTCAGTCGGGACTTGGGGGCCGTCTGCGTCAACGTCGATTACCGGTCCGTTTGGCTCTCTCTCTCTCTCACGTTCCGATCTGTATCCAATAAAAGCTAACATGAAGAAAAAAAGACTCGCACCCGAGTTCGCCTTCCCGATAGGCATCAACGATTGCTGGGACGCGCTGCAATGGGTATGTGGTTGTGTATCAAACCCCCCCCCCCCCCCCCCCGAAATTGGCCCTTGGCTGACCCAAAAGCTTGTCCCAGGCCGCCGAGAACGCGTCAAACCTGAACGCAGACCCTTCCCGCGGCTTCATCATCGGCGGCGGCTCTGCCGGCGGTAACATCGTCGCTGTTCTCGCCCACCTCGCTCGCGACGACGAGCTCTCCCCGCCCGTGACAGGACAGTACCTCTGCGTGCCAGCCATCATGTGCTTCCTGCCTCCGGAGGCCATTCCCGAACGGTACCGTTCCGAGTACCTCAGCCACCCCTCCGTCACGCCCTGCAAGGACCCCGTCGTGGGCCCCAACATGGACGAGAAGATCGCCGGTGCGCAGGCCATCTTGAGGCCGGACATGGAGAGCCCGCTTTTCGTCCCCTTCCACTCCGGGAGGGTCGGGCAGGGGCACAAGGGCTTGCCTCCCGCCTACTTCCAGGTGGCCGGGTTGGATCCCCTGCGGGACGAGGCCCTCATCTACGAGCACGTGCTGAGGGAAGAGGCGGGCGTCAAGACCAAGCTCGACATCTACCCGGGGCTTCCGCACTACTTCTGGACGAACTTCCCGCGTCTCGAGGCGAGCAAAAAGTTCGTGGAAGACACCGTCAAAGGTGTCCGGTGGCTACTACAGCAGCAGTAGGGGCAGGGTTGATGGGGAGTAGGCGCCCTGATTTCTATTTCCCCATGCGACAATGTACACAATAGCAATGGTCCCTCGCTGAGCCTGAATAGCATAAACTTGATCTAGTTGCGAAACGACTGAACATCAAATCGGGAATTTCTCATCATTGTTGGCACTACTTGAAGGCAGAGCCAGTTCTCTCCCATGAACGTTCAACCATCATGTTTAGGGTCTCCCTCCCAGATCCCGCCTCATGATTCGGCAGCCATTCTGCTTGAGCGATTTTAGGAATCTACACAATGGAAATGAAAACGAAAGTGAGACCCAACTGATAGGTCATAAACATGAGAGACTCGTCATGTGTTTGCAGCACACCGTCCGTAACTACGTGGGCGGTCGCAAGCAAGCCGGCAACATGGCAGACCTCATGACCCCCCGCAAAAAGAAGAAAGTACTACTACCAGCAGAACAAAACCCTCTGTCTGCCCCCTTAGATACACAGCAACGCCCCCTTTGTCTCGTCAGCCAGCTTGGCCCTCCAGAGCCGGTTCTCGTTCAGGATGAAGACCTCCCCGTTGCGCCCGAAGCAGAAGTTGGCGGCGCCGCCCTGGACGAGGATCTTGCCCAGCAGCACGCCGCCGGGCGACCAGATGTTGAGGCCGTCGCCGCAGCCGCTGTAGACGTTGCCGTGCACGTCGCACTTGATGCCGTCCGGGATCCCCTCGGAGGCCATGGCGAAGAGCCTCCTGTTCGTCAGGAAGGGCTCTCCCGAGTACGAGACCACGTCGAAAGCGTAGCTTTGCAGGGGAGGTTAGTCCGGGTGCTCTCACTCTCCAACAACCGAAACAGAGTACTCGAAGACGAAGAGTTATTTCAAAAGCAAAGAGAGGGTTCACTCACATGGTCGATGCCCTTGTGAGGTCGGTTGACCCGTCGCCGTGGATCCAGTCGGTGTCGGTGATGTAGACCACCTTCTCGTCGGGGCTGAAGCAGATGCCGTTGGGCCTCCCAAACCCGTCCGCCATCGCTCTGATGGAGCCGTGGATCGGGTCGTATCTGTAGACCTGATTCGGCAGCTTGGGCCGGGGCCGGATGCCCTGTTCGTAGCCGTAGATGGGGTCGGTGAACCAGAGCGACCCGTCGCTGTGGCCGACGACGTCGTTGAGCGAGTTGAACTCGCGGCCGTGGAACGAGTTGACCATCATGCGCGTCTGGTACGGCGGCTCCGCCTCCATGAAGACGAGCCCGCCCGGCGAGTCCATGGTCCCCTGGGCGCAGAAGACGATGCCGTCGAGGTAGTTGACGCCGCCGTTGGCCATGGTGATGATGGCCGGGTGGATCTCCTCGCACTGCGCCTTGGTGACCCCGTCGGGCGGCGGCAGGGTGACGCGGCATATCTGGATCTTGCGGCCGCCGGCGGTGTGGTCGCTGAACTGGTTGCTCGTGACGAAGAGCGTGTTGTTGCGCTCGATGAAGACGCCCGCCTCGTGGGCGAACGGGTAGTCCTGGTTCTCATGCAGCAGCTCGAGCGTCGGCGCGGGGCCGAAGAGCGTCTTCACGCGGTCGTTGTAGACGACAAAGGCGGAGGCGTTCGCCATGGTGGCTGGCCAGACGAGACAAGACAAGACAGACGGACAGACGGACAGAAGCCGGGCCGGGAGAACGATGACGGTGAGCTTGTGTAGTATGAGATGATGCAAGGTCGTCTTCTATCTAGCTACCTACCTATGCAGGCAAGCTGTGTTCTCGGACTCTTGGCACGTTGGGCCGTTTGGATTAACGGGGTTGATGGATGGGATCACGGTTTTGTATTCCTCTCTCGATCCCGCACGGATGCGGGGGCACGAAGCACCTGTTCCTGCCACAGATTAGAGTTCACCGGTCTGTGTGAGTGTCGGTAACTGACTCGACAGGTAAAATGTTTTTTTTCTTCTTCCTTTTTTCTCCTTTTTTTGTCCTTTTTTTTTCTTACGCGCATAATCACAGGTTGGAGGTGAGAGACATGTGGATGCAACGTAATGGGCTCTGCAGTTCGCGCTAGTTGCATGAAGACTTGTCTTTAGATCCAAGACTTGACTTTCCAGCGTTGTGTCTGGTTGGAGGCTGGAGTTGATGCTCATGATAGCAAAGAAACGTCATTCATCACTAGAGAGCCTACAACTGGCCGACTCATGGCCGTTGCTTCTACGAAGCCGAAAACAAAACGGCTAGAAAAGTTGTACTCTTCTTCTTATTGGAAAACGGCATAATTAAGACGTCAATGCGGAAAGTCTTTCTCCGGCCTATCGAGTGATGTTTTGTCACCCAAGAAAGACACCCCCCCCCTCTCACTTAGACTGGCGATTCGGCTGGCTGCTAAGACGACCCCTATCTTCTGACATCCTCAATTTTCCACACGTCTTGCTTGTCGTCCCGTCCTTGGGGCATGTCAATAAATGTGTCGTCTGAAAACAAAAGATCCACGTCCTCCAGCTCCAGGCCCTTGGTTTCGGGAAAGAAGAGGTAGATGATTGGCACCCAGGTTGCGTTCAGGACGGCAAAGATGATGTATGTCCTCCACCCGATGCTGTCGATGGAGATGGGCGTGATTTGAACAATCATCTATTCGAAAAAAAGAAAAAAAAGTCAGCTCCGGCCCAAGACGTCACGAATCTCCTCCATCGCTTACGTAGTTGAACAACCAGTTGGTTGCACTGGAAATGGACGAGCCCAGCTGCCGGATCCTCAGCGGCAATATCTCAGAACTTTGTAGAGGGAAGGTTTGTCAGCACTGCGCACTATCGGACTCGGAGGCGTTGGCCAGAAACTCACGGGTAGACCCAGACTGTTGCTTGGAAGCCGATGGTGAAGGCACCCTGGAAGACGAAAAGCATTGCTGCAGCGCCAATGCCGGCGGCCTTGGCGATTGCGGTGGCATTCTGAACCTGGTAGATGAGAGCTGCTTGGACTGCCATGACGGCCGCCATGACGCTGATCATGGAGAGAAGCTAAACCAGGAAAACAATAACCGTTAGCCGGTTCGGAATCCCCGAGACGTAGAGCTTAAGGGTCGCATTCCAAGACTGCAACGTACCAAAGGTCGTCTTCCCACGCGGTCTATCAAGAACCACGGGATGAACGAAGCGATGAAGAACCACGTCTGAAGGAAACCAGACATGAGACTCGACATGTGTCTGTCGAAGCCGATGCTCTTTTCGAAAAGGGTGCTGCTGTAATCTGTTCCCCCCCCCAAAAAGTTTCAGCATTCTCCTCTTGATGCAGACATAAGAGAGGCCTTTTATTTTTTTCGGGCCATATTGCTGCTGTTACTTACAAATGATAGCGTTGATTCCTCCCAGTTGCTGGAAGCCCTGGATGGCGCAGGCGATGAGGAACCTCTTCTGGCTCTGGATGCGGTCCCGCACGAATATGTCTCTCCAGGAGCTCGCGCTCACGGACGACTCGTAGGACACGGTCTGCATGATGGAGCTGTGGAGGACCTGTATGGACTCGTCGTCCTCCTCGTCGCACTTGAGGCGCTGCAGGACGGCGAGGCACTCGTCCGATCGGTCGTGGGCCGCCAGCCACCTCGGCGTCTCCGGTATGAAGTGCAGAATGATGAACATGGGAAGAAGACACAGGCACTGCAGGATAACCGGGATTCTCCACGCGTAGCTTTCTGTGTGTGTCGAGAAGGCGTAGTCGATCCAGTAGACCAGAAAGATGCCGAAGTTCAAGGTGGAAAGCTGCGCGCAAACGTCTGTTTGTCTAATGTCAGTCTCTCTCTCTCTCTCTCTCTCTCTCTGTGACAACTTACAGATTCCTCGACTGGCCTTGGGACTGAACTCGGCCTGCAGTACCGGGACAGTTGAGTTGACAATGCCCATGCCGATTCCCGAGACGATGCGTCCGACGATGAGCAGCGCCCGCCCGTATGCGGCGGCCTGCAGCACGGCTCCGATAACCATGACAAAACAGCCGGCCCAGATGGTTTTCCGGCGGCCGTACTTCTCGCCAAAGATGGCCGTCGCCACGCACCCGAAAAAGCAGCCGACTGCGAAGGGTGAGAGAGTGTTGGTTAGTATAACGGCACCTAACAGTACTGGAAGAAACATCGCTAGAGCGATCCGTTGTTGGGTCGACTCACTCTCGTAGATGGCCACAATGAGGCCCGTCATCGTCGGGTCCGGCGAGTCGAAAGTCGAGTTGAAGGCCGGCGCGTTGACTACGAAACAGGAGTTGAGATCAGAACTTCATACTGCGGCAGACCACCCTCCCCATCCCCCTCCCAGCCCTGTGGCCGTGGGACAAAGACTCACCCAAACCACCCATGAGACCATTGTCGTAACCTATCAGCATGAAACCCAACGAAGTCAGGACGCTGACGGCCAGAACGAGCCGTTGTCCACAGAGCTCGCCCATCGTGTGGTGTGTTTTGCCGGGCAGGTAACAGTCAGTAATTGTGAAGCTCAAGCCTCGTAGAGCAAACAGAGCGGGCGTAGTTGCGAGTGTGTGTGTGTGTGTGTGTCCAGAGAGTATGTCAACCGCGGCTGCCGCCTATTGCGATTTCGTCCGAACGTCTAGGCGGTTGTAATATAGCAAACAACACTTCAGTCTTCAACACCACTACTGTAGACTGGGGGCGAAACGACCTGGCAGTTCACGATGCTCAGTGGACATCATGATCGACCCTGACAGATCGACCCTCCCCAAGCATCCACACCGGCATAAAGCATGACTGCGGGGGTTCCGGGGATGGTCCCACTGCAATCAAGCCAAAGGTGAAATTTCGAACGGTCTCGAGGCAATACAAATCCCAATCTAGGTTATTGACGGATCAGACGGCGCGTCGAATTGGGCGCTGACAAGCGGCAGCGATTCGAGACCAATATACCCGACTCGCGTCCTCGCCCAGAGGGGATCCGCAGAGTTTCTGTTCACGTACCAACGAGGCAGCAGGTCGCATCGGCTACTGGGTCCCAATCTCGCGAACAAACTCCCGGGTGCCCTCTGGTTTCTGGTGTCACGCGCCATCGATGCGGCTACTGGTCTGAATCCCGCGAACAAACTCCCGGCCGGCTCTACGATTGTAGGCTCGAGGTGTCACGCGCCGGGTTGCTTCGATCACGATATGCGCTGTCGGTCCTTTTTTTTTGTTTTTGTTTTTGTGTTTTAGCGGTGCGGCGGGGGCATCGAAACGAGCTGTTCGGCTATGGCCCGGTTGCCTCTTATAAGATGCTCGGGGAAACGCAAGAGGATAGGGAGGGGGGAATAATGATCTTTGGGCAGTATTCGAGTTGTTGGGAGCGTTAGACACACACACACACTCACACATAGACACACCCACACCCGGCGATTCATGCTCCATTTCACTAGCACCGATAGCGGCGGCAATTGATCCATCCCTCTCTCACTCTGTCTCTGTCTCTCTCTCTCTCTCTCTCTCTCTTTTTCTCTGCCTCTCGGCTATCCGTTCGGCTTTCGATCCGCGTTGGTCTCCAACATCCCCCCCCCGCCCTTCCTCATCCCCCCGCCTTTCGAACCGACCTGACAAACAGGCACTAACATCACCGGAGAAGAGACAAACAAACCTTGCTCCAACCTGAACAGGATACCCTAGTTCAACCCCGGTCCAACATCAGTCCGACACCACAAGTCAGCTACACTACCCCTAGATCAGTACAGTACATCGTACACAGAGACCGCGAACTCTCAAGATGGTTCAGTATAGCATTCGGAGCACAGACAACACCACCCAGGGCCGCCTGGCTCTGGTGACGGGAGCAAGGTGAGTTCAGTAGGCAGGTCCAGTTGGGGGGAGGAGGGGGGGGGGGGGGGACGGATACACTTGTCATCAAAGGGCCTCGCTGACCAGCCGGGCTTGTTGCTCTCCATCAGCGGTGGCATCGGCTCGTCCGTTGCACACGCTCTCGCTTCCGAGGGATGCGACGTCGCGTTGCACTATTCTTCCAGCCAGGTTCGAAACAAATTCCAACCAAGAGAGAGAGAGAGAGAGAGAGAGAGAGAGAGAAGAAGAAGAAGAAGCCGGCGTGGTATTTGAATCCATGGAGCTAACATCCATCCCCCCGTTCGTCCTCAACTAGAGTAAAGCCGAGGCTCTAGCTCAGGAGCTGCGGTCCAAGTACCCCTCGCAGCTCTTCCTCCCCTTCCAGGCCGACCTCTCGTCCAGGGAGTCGACGCGCAACTTGGTCCCGGGCATCCTCGCGCACGACGACATCTCGCGCAGGCACGCGGCCGTCTCGGTCCTCGTCGCCAACGCCGGGCTCGGGCGCCGCATCCGCGACCCGGCCGACATTGGCGAGGACGACTGGGACGAGATGATGGAGGTCAACGCGCGCAGCCAGTTCGTCGTCACCAAGGCCTGCCTCCCCGGCATGCGGGCTCAGCAGTGGGGGAGGGTCGTCCTCATCGGGAGCATCGCGAGCCGCGGCGGCGGCATCAACGGCTGCCACTACGCCGCCACCAAGGGCGCGCTCTGGTGAGTTTCTCTGACAAGTCCAAGTATCCTCGGGGCGGCGGGAAACTACTCGATGGGAGGAGAGAGAAGCGGAACAGCCTGGCTAACTGCTAGTGACACAAAACGTAGCTCAATGGGCCTCAACCTGGCCACCTTTTTGGCGCCCGAGGGCGTCACTGTCAACATTGTAAGACTCAAGTTCCCCCCTCCCCATGAGAAGGGAACTCGTCCCGTCGACTGACTTGACAACTCTGCGCGTGTAGGTTCTACCTGCGATGATCGGTGCAACTGGCATGATTGCAACGCCAAAGTCAACGTAAGAGAGCACACCCTACCACTCCCGGGCACAGCGTCAGGCCGTTGACTACGATGCGATGTACATGTAATAACACCGTAAACGCCAGTACGTGGGATAGCAAAGACGACCTCGAGGCTCTTCGGGCCACGGACCCCGGGCTGGCCATCGCCGCCAGCGTCCCCGTCCACCGACTCGGGGCCCCCCAGGAAGTGGCCAACGTCGTGACCATGTGAGTTTTTTTTTTTTAGTTTCTTGTTTTAGTTTTTTAAAGTTTCTTTTGTCCCGGGCAAAGGCAGGGAAACAAAAAAAAAACCAGCAAAAGCGCTGGATGGGATAGTTGTTCAATGTGTTCGATATGCTAATAATGAATGACCGCGTCCAGGTTCGTCAAGACGGGATACCTCACCGGCCAGGAGCTTGTTCTCGCCGGCGGCTTGAAATGATGTGGATTCGTGTGTTCTCGTTCGCATTTCCAAGTTTTAGGGATTTTTGTCTTTTTCTTTTTCTTCTTTTTCTTTTCCCCTCTGGCTTTAAAAACCTTCATAGCCCTACCCGATTCATTGGGCACCGTCAGCACGGGCAATATCACAATGAGAGAGCCCGGCTACTTCTTTGCTCTTTGCCCATCGAAGGTGACTTGCAGTAACTTTCAAGCCTTGCAGGCGATTTGTCGCCGGGACACACCACACACATCGTAATCATCACCGTGTAAACGAGATAGAGTTCAAGGCCTGAGCCGCGTTTCCCCAACCTAAACACCCCCCGATGCAGACAAAGCAGCCCTCGATCGGTCGCATCTCACTTCATGGTCCTTTTCGGGGTGCTCATACAACAGGAAACGTACTACAAGACAGGGAGCTGGCAAACCTTGGCCTCCAACCACTGCGTCATGCACGGTTTCGTGCCGACGGCAAACAAGACTGCAAGCAAGTTCGGCCATAGGGAGAACATTAAAGGCCCAATAACCGCCAGAAACAACACGAGAGAATGCATGGCCGCGTAGCCTAATCGAGATATTGAGTTGCCGACGTGCTGTGTCTCTCTCTCTCACTCTCTCACCCTCACTTCTCCCTTCCTCACTCACCCTCCTGTACACAAACGCATACCTGGACTCTCTTCTGTCTTCCGATCCATACTTCATTACCCGCGCTCTCTCTATCTTGTCGCACTCTACAGTACGCCCGCTTAAACACCACCCATCATCACCATCATCATCATCATCACCAATACCAGGTGCCGCTGATCTCCCGCTGATCCCCCATCAATCCCGGGGGACGCAGAATAAACTTTGAAAAGAGCCGACGCCAACGGTCAGCCAAAAGAAAATGCCTGCCGTCACCCCCGGCCGCCGGCCCTCCTCAAGCATGGCCAGCCCCCCGCACCACCATCGGGTCTCCCACTCGGCGTCGTCGGCGGCGGCAACTGGAAAGGAGAGGCGGGTATCGCGGGCTTGCGTTTCCTGCCGGCTCAGGAAGACGAGATGTGACCTGTGAGCATGTCCGCCGGAAACCCCCTGCTTGTCTTGAGACCGTGGCCCACCGCCAGGGGTAATGTAAGGCAGAAAGAGTGCTTGCACGAAAAAAACTACTCGCCCGTCAGGGAACCTGACTTGACCGCGCGCATGCTTACATTCCCTTTATGTAGTGACTACGGAGGGAACCCGGGTATACCTCCCTGCCGCCGCTGTGTCCGGGAACAGAAGGAGTGTATCCTGGCCACCTCGAGAAGAGGCGGGAGGAGGCCCCGGAAGTTCGTCCGTGTCCCCCCGGCCGACGGCGATGCCCTGCGCCACCGTCAAGATGCCCCCGCAGCGTCGCCCCCCTCCTATAACGACCCAATAGCCGCCGCCGCCGTCGACGACGCCAGATCCTCTTCGGCAAACAACCTCGAGGACCGACAAGGACGTACCCTCAGCCCACCGGAGTCACCCGGCCCCGGCACCGGTACCGGCCCCGCTGACGGCGACGCCGATGGCGACGGCGACGGGCCGTGGTCCTGCTCGCCCGAGGAGGGCGGGCCTTCCGGCCGGCCGGCGAGCTGGCCCGGGACCGCCTCCCAGCCTCCCAGCCCCGGCAGACAGTCGACGCGGTCTCTCAAGAGCTCGGGCGACATAGAGGGCCACATCACCTCGAGCGACCTCCTCAACCCGTCCGACGCCCTGAACCTCCTGGCCCAGGTTGCCGACCTCGACGGCGACGACGACGACGACTCCCACGAGGAGGTCCACGATCTCCCCGGCAGCGGCGGCACTAAGCCCGGCGGCGTCCATGACAAGCGCAGCCCCAAGCGAGGCTCGCGAAAGCCTTCCGCGCAGCCCTTGTCGACTCATTACCCCCCCATCTCGGACGGGATACTGAGCGTCTCGGTAGCAGCGCGTCTACTCACATCGTAAGGCCTTCTGTCACACAGAAAAAAAGAAGCAAGAAAAGAAAAAGAAAAAACATCTCCGTTTCCCCGTCGTTGAGCTTGAACTGATCCCTCTCACCACCAGATACATAGAACACTTCCACCCCTTCTTCCCGGTGGCAGACAAGTGCATCCTCACCCACACGCCCGCCACCATCTCCTCCCTGATAGAGGCGGAGCCCCATCTCCTCACCGCCATCTTCACAGTAACCTCCAAGGACGAGCCCTCGCTGTCGCGCGTCAACGAGGCCTGCTCGCGCTACATGGAAGCCCTGATCTCGAAGCTGATCTACAAGGGCTCGACCACCGTCGGCGCCGTCGAGGCGCTGTTGATACTCGCCCAGTGGGCGCCTCAGAGGTTGCAGGAGAAGCCGACGGTGGGCAGGGGCGAGGAGGACGAGGGGGCGTGGATGCAGATCGGCGTCGCCATCCGCCTGGGCTACCTACAGAGCCTCGAGCAGACGGGGCTGTTGTCGGACAAGACGAGCCCCTCATCCGAGACCTTCAGGAGGAAGAGGATAGTCTGGGCCGGTAAGATAGGGATTCCGTCCATAGTCACCTCCTCCCTTCCGGTGCTAACACCCGAACCAGCCTGCTACATGAGCGACCGCGAAGTCTCGATCCGCGTGGGCAAGGGCTTCTGGTCCCGCGGGCCCGGCCCTTCCACCATCCCCCGCTCCGCCGACTTCCCGTCGCTGAGAATGCAGGGGGCCGGGTCCGACAACTACGGACAGCTGTTCCAGGCGCAGCTCGAGCTGATCCAGCTCTTCAGCAACGCCCACGACATTCTCTACTCTTCGTCGAGCCACCGGGCCCAGCTTTATCTGGGCGGCGAGTATGTGAGATACATTGTAAGTCGAGCCAAGGGGCCGGGACGTTCGTCTGCTGCTGCTACTGCCACCACCATCTGTCCGACCCGGGTTCGAAAAGTCTTGCTGACCGAGGCAGGACGACTTCTTTGCCGTCCTCCGAAAATGGAAGATCGTCTGGGGCAGTCTCAACTGTAAGTGTCCCCAGGTCCCTCCCTACGTTCAGTGGTCTTGACGCTGGCTCATCCCCTTCTGTTTCCACCCAGTCACGCCCCTGATCAAGGCCGGCCTGAACCTCTCTTACGAGTTCCTCCGTCTCTACATCAACGCCTTCGCCTTCCAGGCGACCATCAACCGCGCCATCACCAAAGCACGCCAACAACAGCAACAACAGCAACTACGGGCTCAGCAATACAAAGAAAACCGGAACCACACGGCACAGCAGCAGCAGCATGACAGTGTGAAGGCAACCCCGAGTCCTCGGGCGCCGGCCCGACAGGCCACGACCATCGACAGCCCCCTCTTCGCCGACCTGGCCAGCGCCCCTGACGCCCGCTTCATCTACGAGTCCATGGACGCCGCCAACTCCCTGCTCAACATCCTCAACAACTCCGTGGACCCCGCCACGGGGCTGCGGTACATGCCCCTGAAGTACTATCTCTACGTCATCTACGCGGCCGTGTTCCTCTTCAAGGTAAAATTGAAACGGCAGCTTTGCTCCCCTCTAGCAGGCGTGTGTCGTTCTGATTTTTCTTGTTTTTCTCGTCGTTTTCTTACTAATCAAGAAACCGTTAGGCCCGCCTGGCCGGCGCCCTGGGCAGAGAGGCGTCCGAAAGCGTCCGCCGCTCTATCAACATTACAATCGAGTGCCTCCAACAGTCATCACTGAGCGCACACAGCCTGGGCCAGCGCTACGCCCGCCTTCTCTCCCTTCTCTGGCGAGACAAACCGCAAGAGCAACATCAGCCGCAGCAGGAGCAGCAGCAGCAGCAGCAGCAGCAGCAGCAGCAGCAGAAGCAACGACTACAGCAACAACCTTCGTCATTCCCCCTCACCGCCACCGCCACCGCCGCCTCGGGCCATCCTGACGACGACGTAGATGGCCTCAAAGCGGCACCGATGGGACCAGGTTTCGCCCCGTCTTCCTCGACATACCCCGCCACAACCCCGGTCGTGCCGGGTATGTCGAATCCCGCCGCGGGCGCCTTCGGCGTAGAGTCGCACGCGGAGAACCAGCACCAGAACCAGCACGGCTTCGGAGGCATGGGGAGCGGGCTGGGGCACTCCACCATGACGGCCTTCCCACCGCAGTCGGACGTGCTCTGCAGGGGCTTCTCGTGGCGGGACCTGGACGATCTGGGACAGTTTATCGGGCCGGCGGACATGAGCTTCTCGGACCCCGCGAACCTAGCCGCCATGGGCGGGTCCATCAGCTTGGATGACGGAACGGCGTACGATATCCTTTGGCCGGGGAACGACGTGGCGTTTTGAAGCTTGACGGGGGCTTTCGTATCGCTGCAAGATATAGTGGTCTGATGGAGGTGGTAATCGCGCCCCCAAGGGTTTCAATACAGCGATCTGTGGGTATGCCCGCGAAGGTTGTCCACATGACATTTTTCCAACAACCAACGCCGTGCTTCTTGAGGAGATCCCATCCCAGATGATGTTCTCCAAATGTGTCCAGCATAGGATGTAACCCTTGCAGCAACGCCCGCTTCCGCGGCTTCGTTGGATCTTTGTCGATACGAGACAACCCCATCGACGGCGTCCCGCCGATTCTCGAAAGAAAAAAAAAACACCCCGAAGCAAACAGTCTCGGAAGCTCAGAAAGGCAGCCTCGGATGTCCAGGAATAGACGTGTTGATCGATGACGTGGACGAAATCAAGCGTATCCCTACCCTTCCACCCGACCCCTCCCGCCGGCAGAGTCTCCACATCGGCATCCGGGCCCGGACCCCACGGACCCCCGTCCCGCCCCGAACTTCATCCCTGCCTCCCACCTAGGCATTGGAAATACAACAAACACACACACACACACGAAAGGCCTGACCTTCCAAGGAACTGTGAGACTGTGCCCAACCTCCGTCGGCCGTTCTGGTTTTCCGTGTCCTTCCAACCCAGCCGGCGGTCCAACCGCGCGCCACACACGTACCCTGCATGGACGAAGGATATGGAAAACAGAACCAACGTTAAGGGGGGAACTAGACATGCATGCATTGTGCGTCTCAGACGGCTGCAAGGCCCCCTCCCTCCCTCCCTTGCCGCGTGGTTCTCAGACCCGGTTCATCGGCAGGACGAGCCAACGACGCCACGAGGGAAGGTATACTGTAAAAAACACCACACCCATCAGCACAGCAGCTGCATGACCAGAACGACGGCACAAAAAAAAAAAAAAAACCACCCATTCAGTCTAGGGGCCCAGCGCCGGTGCCCCGTGCCTCGTTGTCACAAATCAATATTGTCACATTCTGTTATCTTCTTCTGACAATTGCCTTACGGCCATGGTGGCTCCTGAAAAGGACAAAGGGTGGTTGAAAATACCACGACCGAGATGTTAACTGAAGTAAAACAAAAAGAGGTTTCTCCGCCTGATATATATGTATATAGATATATATGTAGTGTAAACACCGTCGCTGGCCCCAAACATAGTTCTTCCCAACTCTAACATGTTTTTTTTTCTCGGGTCATGGCCTCGAATCTAGAAAGGTGCTAGAAGGAGAAAAAAGATGATAAAAAGAGAATAAAGGGGATTGTTGGTGTTCCCCAAGACACTGTAAGTAAAGGCTCCATCCGAACTGTACTTGCGAGCTGGGTTGCCTCGCTTTGAACATGGTAAAAGAAACTGAATAAAAAACGAAAAGAAAGAAGAAAAAAAAGGGGGCAAGCAATGCCGCCAACGAAAGAGCACGTGGTGTGAATGCAGGCTTGTCGTCGCGTATGCCCGCCTACCGTTCGTCCCGCCTACTCGTACAACCAGAACCGACCCTTTCCATACCAGAACCCTATCCTGTTCCTGTCGTTTGCCCAGGGGTATCAAGGAGTGAAATGTCTCCAATGTCATCATACCTCTGCGCCCTCAACCTCTTCACGAAAACGCAGACCACCCTCGGCTTGGATCGCCCCCTTGACCCATTCGTGCTCGGCCACCTTCTCCAGAGTCCATCGACTCCTGGCGCGCTGCAAAAGACCCTCGGTAATCTCCATGGCGCCCAGCAAACCACGCTCTTTGAACTTCGCTTCGTTGCCTTCGTGATCGCCGTCCTCTCCTGCAAATTCGATCCAGCGCCATTCCGCGCGTGCGATGCGGTGGCTGGTACGGCTGCGCATCCGGTGTCCGTCCATTGTGTTGGGATAGGGGTCAAACGGCAAGCGGGCCTCGAGAAGCGCATAGAGCAAGACGCCGAGAGACCAAGCATCAGTGGCACGGCCGTCGTACGGCAAGCCCATGATGACCTCTGGCGCAGCATAATCCTCGGAGCCGCATCGTGTCTCGAGCTTTTCGTCGTCCGCAATGCGGCGAGAGAGGCCGAGGTCGGTCAGTGTGATGACCGAGTGCGGGTACGTCGTCCAGTCGGTCGCAGGATCCGCCAGCTCGGGTGCCGTCAAGTTGACGAGCACATCTGGGATTGTCAGCGCAACGTTTCTTTCTCTTGTTTTCTGACTTTTTTTCTTCTCTTCTTCTTCTCTATTCGTCAGTCAAGGTCACCTACTCTCGAGCTTTATGTCCCTATGGACGATCCTGCGATCATGCAGGTACCTCACAGCGCCCACCAGCTCAGCAAACATTCGTCTCAGCAGGGTCGGCCCGAGGAGCTGGCGGTGGCCGGTAGCCACGTCGAAGAGGTCGCCACCCGGACAGTGGCTGAGTACCAGGATGGCACGGCTTGGCTCGATGTTCCAAGCCTTCAGATGAACCAGCGAAGGGTGGCTGATGCTCTGCATGATTTCGAGTTCGCGCTTGAGTGACATTTCGATTCTGTCCTCGCTCGCGCCTCCTCGTGGGCCATGCTCGCAGACCTTTACTGCGACGAGCGTCTTTCTGAAGGACTGTGACATTTGCGATATCGGCGTCAGGCTGTCAGCCCGTAATGAGTCACCATCGTCGTCTACCTGGCTGGTAGCCAGCATCACGCGACTGAATGTTCCCTGGCCTAGAGTCTTGACGGCCCTCCATCTTCTCCTCTTTCTATCAGTGCGATCGTAGGCTTCAAAGTATTCGGGGACCGCCGTCTTGGGTTTGCCGGCAGTCGTGTCGGTCGAGTCTCTGGAGGACTCGCTCGGCGGGGGTGTCGGGGGCTGGGCAATGGCCGGGGTCAAACCCCTTGACTCGGCAAGATTCAGCTCGCGGCGCATGTGGGGCTCGTTACCGGAATCAGGGCCGTTGGCTGGCTTGGTATGGGAGCCGGACACTGTAATTTGCCGCTTAGGGACATAGTTCGGGTCGGGGATGTACTCGCTGATGCTACGGTTCCGCGCATGTTCGGCTTTGCCGCTGGCGGGGCCCTTTGCACCAGAGCTGTCGGCGCCATCGGCCACCAGACCGGCGTAGACCTTGCGCTTCGAGGCGTTGGCCAGGGCTGCTGCTATTGACTCGCCGGTGGCCGAGACGAGCACGGAGTCGGGGGTCGGGTTGGGCATCTGGTCCCTCGAGGGCGGTCGCACGCCGAGACGCTTCCAAGGACCGGGCGAGTCTCCTGACATTAAGGGTGAGGGCAGCGGGGTGACGTCGCTCATGGCAGACAGGATGGGGCTGGGCATGCACGAGCTCGTGGCCGAGCCAGGCCCCAGACTGTTGACGATGGCGGCCTTGAAACTCGGGGTTCGAGATATGGGCTTCAGGCTCGAAGACGAGGTCTGATGTTGAAGGCCGGTACTCGGGCGACGAGGGGTAGAAAGGGTGGCGTTGGTGTGAGTGTCGGAGCGTGTCGGTAGAGTCGAGGGGAAGTCGGAGGTCTGTATTCGAAGTGAGTTGGACTCAGCAAGCGGACTCGGGTCTGATCTCAGGGCGGCGGCGACGGCAGTTGGGGGAGGTTCGAGTTGTTGAAAGGAAGATTCTGACAGGGGCGGCGAGGGAGCTATCGTGTGTGCCTGGAACTGGATCTGAGGGTTTGCAAGATAGGGAAGGGAGATTTCGTCGAAGTCTGCTGCAGCAGCATTGTGGAGGGTGGTTGTGTCTGAGGCAACTGGGTCGTGGCTCCCATCGACCTTGTTCTGCCGTTGGGGAGTGTGTAGAGCAGACATGGACTGGGGTGGGCCGTTTGACATGATTCTATGTATGTGTGCAACGTGTGGACGAGGTGGGTACGGGACGCCAGCCGCCGGACGCCGGTCGTGCGTGTCGTGCGTGCCGTGGGTGTTGTGGGTGTCGTGGGTGTTGATGAAAGCGTCGTGGGGAGTGATGAAGCGCGAGGTTATCAATGGGAGGTGTGGCGGCCGTCTGCGATTCGTACGTCTTGGATTTGGGGGGGTGTAGGTGACTAACAGGCCGGGACCAGCGTCAGCCGCAACCTTTGGGTGTGTTTTTCCCCTTTGCTGTTGCCTTTCTTTTTCGTCTTTGTCGTGGGGCCCTTGAGAGATATGGAGCGCATAGATGGACGAAGTGTATGGCCGTGGGGGGTATGTTGGTTGGGTTTGGGTTCGAGAGGTACGAATAGACGGAGGATCGAAGGGGGAAGGGAGAGGGATCAATCAAGAAGAACTCACCCGTGCGGTACAAGCCTGAAGTCTGGCTTGGCTCCCTGGGTGCAGTCGGAACCCTAACAGTAGGATATCCGTCCCTTGGGTGGAACAGCCTTTCAGTCTCACCCTTTCACACACACGCTCTCGCTTTCACCCTAGCGGATTGACTCGACCCCTCGCTAGATACCGGTTTGGCGAGAGCGAGAGGGAAAGGAAGAAGAGAAGGCCGTTTGGGGGGGGGGTTGACGGCGGGCAAGGGTGGAAGTGAATTGGGGGAGGAAATAAAGGAGCGGGAGGAGTGAATGCACGAGTGATACGGATCCCGTAGGACGGTACGGATAGGAAAAGTACGGGATTAGACAGCGGAAGAGAGAGGGAGGGACAGGCAGGAAAAGGAAGCGACAGTCACTGGAAGAGAGTGGGGGAGGCTATAGGCAGGAACGGGAACTTTGAACATGGGGGGGGTGGCTGAGCTAGGTGCAGCAACGGAAACGGCAGCAGTGACAGGAGTGTGTAGCAGTGGAGGCAGAAGCATCAGCGGCAGCAGGGGAAAGAGGGAAAGGGAGAGAGATATGCACCGCACCGCACTGCAACGCAACGCCAAAGCCAGTGCCGGGAGAACAGGCAGGCCGGTGCAGGGAGCGCAGCAGCAGAGAAACAAAATCAAACGAAAAGAAAGAAAAAACACAGACAGA
This sequence comes from Colletotrichum higginsianum IMI 349063, assembly GCF_001672515.1. Classification (NCBI taxonomy): domain Eukaryota; kingdom Fungi; phylum Ascomycota; class Sordariomycetes; order Glomerellales; family Glomerellaceae; genus Colletotrichum; species Colletotrichum higginsianum. Next base: position 2,811,708 of record NC_030961.1, on the reverse strand, counting down.
AAGAGTCGAGAGCAGACGACGAGCCAATGCCCAACCTCCTGGGGTCCCTAGTTGGTGACAGGGCCGTCTACCGTTCGAAACGGAGCTCAAAGTGGATTAGTCCGCCAGGGCGGGCGACCTCGCAATATTGTACCATCTGATTGGCCATGAAGTAACTCCGATACCCGCGGTGGAGCCGCCCGTCCCGTCTTAGTCAGCCGGCCGTCGCTCCTTGCTACAGACTTTACTCTGTACCATGCTTAGGTAGCGATGCCGTCGGTCTCCTTCGCCAAGGCACCTTAGGAGGGTAAGTATGGATGGATGGTTGTCCGAGCACCTGTACCTACATTAAGAGAATCGAAAAGGGCGACGGGAAAGTACCTCGCATGCCACTCCAGACCCTGCTTGCAGTATCTGTATTTGTATCCGTCTATGTCTGACTGTCTCTGGACCTTCGCGTCCATCGACTCCGAAGCCCCCCCCCCGTCTCCGGTCCGCGTTGTGTTGACCGGGGCTGTCGCGGTCCAGTCCCCACTGCCCACGGTCCAGATGGAATGGAATGAATGGCACTGCGGATCCCCAGAAAAAATGCCGCTCGTGACTTTTGTTGATTTTGCACTCCTGCAGAGTTTCTCTTCTTCCGTTGTCTTTACTCTCGTCTTCGCCTTGTCTGGTTACAACTTACAACCACCCTCTCTCCATGCCCCCCCCATCCCCCTCCCATTGCTTTTTTGTTTCTTTTTTTCCCCTGCAAGATTAGGCACCTTGACACAGACACACAGGCATAGATAGACGAGCCCATGGCTGTTGGCGGTTGGAGATTGGGAGTTGCCAGAACGCGAGGAGTACGTACCTTCTGCCGCCTTATCTCCCAAGCAAACGGGAACAAAGAAGACGAACAGGGTTCCACAATTACCCGGCTAGCCAGGCCATGATATTTCAATTTTTCGCGATCAAGGTACCGGAGGTAGTGAGTACGGACGGATACTGGACATTACTCTCTCTCTCCCCAGAGACTAGAGAGAGAGTGTGTCTGGACACACAAAGGGAAATGAAACCTCCAAATCTCAACCGACTTTGGTCTTGTCCACAACGGCCGGACAACCGTCGCCGTCGCCGTCGCCGTCCCTCATTTCCCCCACCAACACTTACAAACACCACGCGTCCCGCCGCCTCGTGGTTCGTCCCCTTGGCCGCCCCCCCTGGCTCCCCCGAAGCCAGCCTAGACACGGAATGGATCGTATCAAAGCGCCCGGTGACCGGTGGCCGGTGACAATGAGCGGCACAGTCATCGAAATGAGCCGTTCAGGAGGGCCTGGGTTGACTCGCCTGGAGACTGTTTGCCTGCCTCCCTCCCCCTTCCCTATGGCTGCGTCCAGATCCAGAACGCCTTTCTTGATGGAGTCCTAACGTTTGTGACGAGGCACGGCATTCCGCATTCTTTTTTTTGTCATTCGTTTTCTTGCCCTCTTCCCACCGAGGCATGTAGTCTAATGACTGCAATGCTAGGGGGGCACCACTGTCGTCGACCACATCCAGTTGCACGTAGCTAGGCGCAGCCGCCACGTCGAAACAGGCTGGTGCAGCAGTATCCGTAGATGAGATGGGGGAAGGGAAAACTTGGCTCCTCCACAAAAAAGGAAACTAGAAACAAATTACACATACTTAGAGACCTTGTGACACGTCTGGGTTCGTCGGTTCGACAAGGTTGCAAACTCTACAGTCAAAGACTCACTCGCCCACCAACCTCCCCTTGGCAGGTAATGCACCCCTCGGATATTACGTTACAGTGCATCACCCCCCCCCTCCCCATTCCTCCTCGCCAGGTGGGAAACCCCGGGCCACAGCCCGCGACAGGCACCGCGGTCGTCCATGTGGATGGACAACGGGGGGAGGGAGAGAGGGGAGAGGGGCCTTGACTTGTGTGCCTGTCCGGGTCATTATGGCCCACCACCCATGGTATTGAAGCCAAGGGCGCAAATCCTCATAGGGCAAACCCGGACGAGTCAAATTCGGCCTCGACCGCTTTGGGATGCATGGGCAAGGCAAGTTCCCACCGTCGAGCTGCGTCGTGGGTCCAGAGTCTTCGTTCGTTCTGAGGCGGGGTGATTGATTGTTTGCCCTTGGCTCATGCTGGCTATCCTAGCCGCTTTCTCCCTTGGTAAAGTTGGTGGTGCAACCACTCTGTAGAGACCGTTCTTTGGACAACGACTCTCTACACCGTGGCACCCCCGAGATACTGGAGGCTCCGTCCGACTGCGCTCTGTACATGTATCTGTCCACGTCCAGTATGGGGTAGATATGCGCCTGCAGCTACCGGCGTCTGACATTGCCATGCTGCGCGCATGCACCCGTTCACTGGTCGCTGGAAATGAGATAGATGTTTTAGATTGCCAGCGACGCAAGACGTGTGTTCGTTTGTTCTTCTTCGTCCTCAGCGACGGACCGGTATGGGCGCCCTTCCACCCCTTTTTTCCCTCCTTTTTTTTTCCCCGCACGTCACGTCGAATTGGGTTCAGCCGACTAACCCGGCCAGCGTTTTGCTCGCGGCGTTTTGCTAGAACGACGCCGTCGTCATCGCCGCCGTCGTCGCCAGCGTCTCACCACGCTAGCCATGCTAAGCTGTGAAGAGCTCTTTGCGCGGTTGGCCAAGTCGGTCTGCTCCCCCTCCGTCTCAAGCACGCTGCAACTCGTAGCGCCGTTGTGCCGGTGTACCGGTTCGTCCCCGGAGCTGCTGCAGTCGGGTTCGAAAAGCCCATCGGTTCTTAAGACTAAGACTTTGTGGGATTGTCGGGCAGGCCTAACTGTCTGCTGAGGACCTTACGCGACTTTGGAAAGAGAAAAAGAAAAGAACCGGGCATGCCATCCATGTGCCCGGTATTCGCGATGGCTCGCGTCGCGTGGCCTCCGGTGCGTGTGACATGGCAACGTTCGTAGGCCCCCCGAGTCATTCGCCGTCATTTGCCATCCATGAATGATCAATGCTTTCCTTGGTTTCCTGTCTTGTTTTGTTCGCGTGTGTTGTCCGGTTCGGCCAAGTGCAAATGACTTTTTGGCAGAGAGTCAGGACGCCGCAGGAGAATCGAGAGACCGGTTTCGGGGGGCCACCCAAAGGTCAATCGCCAATCTCCCAGGGCGGTGATCTTGCCTCTTCTTTTGGCCGTCTTAGGCCGGCCAATCCCGGCGCACATCAGCAGCACAAGACGGTCGACTCGCGCGACGGTGGACGTCCTCCGTTTTGTGATGCTGGCACAGACGGTCATACGGTCTGGGGGGGACGACTCGTCGATCCGTGCTGTCTTCTCAGCCAGCAAGTCAGCTCCTCCTCCTCATCCTCCTTCTCCTCCTCCTTCTCCTCCCCCTTGCCGGACCTGACAGCACACAGCGGGCGACAGATCAGCACAAACTATGAGCACGTTGACGTTGACATGGCATGCTCTGGGCTCAACCTGAAGTTCGGAGCCGTCCCTGGGCGCCACTTAGATGGGCATCCCTCCCATCCCCATCCCCATTCCCGTCCCGCTCCACGTTCGCCAGGGGCGGCGTCGATTGGCCGCCTGCGCCCACGATGGCCTGGCGATGCGGCCCATTGGTTCGTTTCCCACTGTGTGGCTTCAGTGCCATCCGCCAATGCCGCGATTCAAGGTCGACGCTTGTCAATTTGGAGTCTCCCGCTATGGCACGCACGCACAATGACGTCTGTAGCTGAGCTCAGATGCTCACCCGTCGTCAACAGGGAGGACGGCCGGCTCCTGAGGGCAGGACACTGATTTAGCTAGCAGACTACCACTCCCCCAGCCAGCAGGCGGTACTATGGCAGCCAGGACCTTGGGGCACTCCCCGCGATCGTCCCTGGATTTCTGGGCACCAGGGTATCCGGTCGCCGGGTTTGTGGGGCTCGAAGGATGTGCACGGGGTGCGGAGGCGGAGGGGAGGCCGGATCGGGAGAATGGGGTTTCTTTTCTGGATGCGGCACCGAGGCTCCGGTCTAGGCCGGTAATGCCCCCGGCCGTGACACAATAAGCAGCACAGGGTTGCTGGTGGTGTAACATGGCCAGCCTCTCTTGCAGAGGGTTTTGCAGTACACCCAGTTGTTTGTTGCGTGAAGGTAAGATCTATACAACGCTCCCCAAAAGAGGTAGTCGGCCCAACGGCTGAGTGCAGCAACACAATACAGATGAGATGGCAGACGACCTAGGTGTAGGTAGGCTTCCATCAAACCCTCGAGTTGGCTCACTGCATCTTCGAGCAGAATTAATACTAGGTAGATAGGTCTGAGAAATATTTACCGGCAGGATACACTCATCTCGTTTGCTTGGAATCAGGCAACGGGCTGCCTGCCTCGGTACCTACATGTTGTCGCGTTGCTTCGTCATCTTGTCTTGTTTCCCATTACTCTACACATTTACCCTGCTGTTTTGCACCAGGTAGTTTTTGTTTCTCTTGTCCTCGGCCTGCTCCTTCCATGGGTGCTGTTTCTCCTCTTGACCTCCCGCGGACTTGAGTAGACGGGGGGGGGGGGGGGGGGGGGGGAGGTTGCCTGTTCCTATTCCTTCCCTCCGTTCCTTCCCTCTATTTCTTTCCCGAAGGTCCTTCCCCTAGGTCCTTCCCTCGCCATCCTTCCTTCCTTCCTCTGCCGTCGAACTTCTTCCTTCTTTCCTCTTCGACCATCTTCCATCTGGACCCCTTTTGAGTCTTTTTCTCCTCCCCTGACCGCTTTATCGAAGTCTTTCCCTCCTTGTCTCAGCAAAGCGTATAGTAGAACAACACTCTCCATATATTCTGGACGTTCGTCAACACAAGGTGCCCTGCTCCCACAGACGCATGGCAACTTGATCACGTCTATCCGCCCGGCGCTGGTATACTCCGTCGGCAATCCCACTCAACAGCCCGTATCGTGCTTTGACACAGGACATCGTTCCGCCGAGGAGGCAGGCACCTTCGCTCACAAGCGCCAACAGGCCCTTGCTCTCGCCCTCCTCTCCTGCGAAGGCCATCTGACAGAGAGTCTGTGTTCTATGGATTCCCATCAGAGCCATCGCCAGGCGCATAGAGAGCGGCTGCGACAGAGACTGGATTCTGAGTTCTTCAAATGCAAGGTGACAAACGGCGCTGGAAACCCGGGCTGCCGCCAGTCGAGCTCGCACCACCCACATCTACCTGCCCTCTCCGTCGTGTCGGTACAAGTACTCGACTTCGGGATCGACGGCTTGGTCCTTCAAGCATGGTGAATATTCTGTCGAGAGCACGGCTGGCGACCCGGACTGCGATGTATTCGTCCATTCCAAACCACTGCTTGCGACCCCAGTGAACGAAGTTGTCGACGCCTTACCAGCCCAGCCAATTGGTGGCAGTTCGAGCCACCTCGGTGTATCTTCTTCGCCGTCGTCGCATTTCCATAGCCAGTCGGGCAGGTCTTCCACGTCGTTATTTCTGTCGCTGTCGTTGTCGTCGTCTCCAGAGACGCCCTTCGACATCGAAACCGACTTCTCCGCAAACGCCGCTAGCCGCTCCATGCGATATTGATGCACCCGGTCTGCTTTGGCCATCTTATCGGTTTGCCGGAGGAGCCTTTCCAGATTCGCCAATGCCGTCATCGAGATTCGTTCGTCTGCATCCGAGGTCAGGGCGATGCGGGCCGCCGACTTGAAAGATGTGATGGCTGCCGAGATGTTGGCCATTCGGTAATACTTGACTCCGAGCTCGAGGTTGACGGCCGCCTCCTGCTCGTCCGTCATGCTGCATGTGTTCATATGTGTCGTCAGCACTTCCACTGCCTCGTCCAACCGACCCTGGTTTTCTTTGCAAGCCGCAAGCAAGCCCGCGTGCGAGAGCGCCATGTCATCCAGCCATGGGTGTGTTTGCCCCGAGGCTTCGGCACGCGCCCGGTGACCGCTGAGCATCGCCTCACAGTCTTCCGGATCTTGTCGGGCAAAGATGCAGTCCAAGTAGTCGCTGTACAACAGGTGCGTCAGGTAGTTGGCCGACCCTACACGCTCTTCGATGTCGGGAAGCAGCAGCGAATACAGCCGCATGGAAAGCTCATAGTAATCGGAAAACTCCGTCGCGCCCAGTCTGCGCCAGATGTGCGCAAGAATGTGATGCGGTCCTAGAACGATGGGGATGAGCCCGGCCAGGTAGTCAAGAACTAGCCTCAGGAGGTCGTGCTTGTGATGTCGGTCTAGGTACCAGAGCAAGCAGACCGTACGGGCAACAAAGTCCGGGCTCTCGGCGGCCACGATCTCCTTGAGCGATTCGAAAGCTGGACCGAGGACACTGTTGATGTTGATTTGGTCACCCCTGATCATGCAGCGGTTCACCAAAGCAAAACTCGCAATGACCCTCTCGAACAAATCGTTACTCCGATCTCCCTGGTTGGACCGGCTGTTGGAACAGTCGACATCGAATTCACACCGCCAGCCCCCCGAGGAGAAGGACCCGTCGATATAGTCTCGGAATAGGCACAGCACTTGTTCCGTACTCTGCATCTCCATCGTCGGTGCCAGGGCTCTCGCCGGACTTGGGGGCGGCGAAGGAGTTCGGCAAGTCACCTCGAGGGCTGTCTGCACACTGGGCGTTTGGCCTGCTTTGAACTTGGCCATCAACGACGGGTTACGCTTCAGATACCGGCTGATGTTCTCCAGGTCTACAGGCTGCCCGCGTATCCTGAACTCTGTCGGCCTCCTCAACATGTCTCGGTCCCGCTTGAGGAGCATAATGGCCAGGACCTCGTCCCCCTTGAGTTTCTTGTCGAGGCCCCATTTCCATATCCTCGACTTGTACATCTTGACACTGCACGTGTCGGTGAGCCGCGTGCGGGAGACCAACGAGGCGTGTACTTACGTGGCGACAAAATGATAGTCACGTTGCATGGTTTCCATGACCTCTTTCAATGATTTTTTTTCTTCCTGGTACAGCCGGGTGATGATAGGACGCTTGGTTTCCCATATTTCGGCGGGCACGCGCTTGCGCGGCTTTGCCGGCTGCCCAGGACTCGCCTTGCCATCGACTTCGGAGTCGGTCGACGCTTTCTTCGCGGACACGACCATGGTGGGCGCTAGCATGGCCTTCGACCAGTCGGGGAATCGAGTTCACGGTAGCAACAGCCTTGGCATCAATGTCGGCACCATGCACGAAACAGTCAGGAGTGGTTTTTTGTCGAGATGTCGTCGAGCTACAACAACTTGGGAAATTATTTGACAAACGCGGGGAACGATTGAACATATTATTTGAGGGCAAGGAAAAGGGGATTCGGCAGGTTAGCAGACGGACCACACCACAAACTATTCGTACACTAAGCCCGGCAAGGCTCCATCTTCCCGCCTTCAGTCAAGCATGTCCCGTCTGTTGGTGGTCCTCTCAGCGGCGACAGCATACGACCCACCCCTGCAAGGTGACAGCAGTGGGTGGCTCTGCAAAGATACCTTGTGACTTTCCACAAGCGGGACTGTTACATGCAGTAGACGGCCAGCCGTCGAACCGCTGGCGTCTGCCATCCATCCTGCAGGGGAGAGAATGGTTGTTGGTGTCTTTGGGGCAGGGGGAGGGTTGCATGGCCAGGAGCAACAGACCAGCAACGATATTGTGGCTGTTGGTCTTGCAAGTTGAAAGTTGCAACGCAACCAACCGCGAAGGGGGGCGAAATGAGTCTACAACCCTTGAGCTGGCTGTCGCGCCAGCTGCCTCACAGGCCATGCTGCTGCCGAACACTTGCTACGACATCAACATTAGGAGTACGAAGAATTACAAAGATCTCCTCATCAACTTCTCTGTCACCAATCGTCCCGATTGCCCAACACTGGCCCGAAACTTGGATGAGGGCGCTGGACAATTCACTGCCTGCTCGCCTGCCCGGGGTGGGGACACGCTTGGGGCTTCGACTCTATCAACACTATATGTACTGCGTTCCGATACAGCAACAATTCTCAGCTGGGAGTAGAAGGGCTACATCACGCTACGCATGCGAACAGGTTACCAATGCATTCCGTACAAGAATCTACGGACAAACAAGGCTCGTCAACTCTCTCTCTCTCTCTCTCTCCTCCGACTACGACTTCGTGCAGGTGTCAACAAGCTCAGAGTCAATGCTTCTGGCCCTGTCCCTAGCGAACGGATTCTACGTTCCGTCCAGAACGTCCGTACAGATCAGAGCGTCAGCTAGGCCCGTTTAGGGACCATAACAACCAGACAGGTTGGATTTGGGGGCCAATGACACCAAGACTCGCGCATTCGGCACGTTGATTGGCAACGGAACGGGCTACCAACCAGATGATGAGCAAGACTGCAGGCTTGCTGCAACCGTTTGGCATCCGCCGCAAGCCAAGCAGAAGCACCACCAAGAGAGCCCCGTTTCGAAGCGGGTGAATCCATGTGGCATGAAGCCGCGTTTCCTCCTTCCGTCAGCCAGTCGATCGGCTCGACTCGCCGATAATGCCGGGATTGTGTTCGGTCTGGATTCCGGCGTGGGGGCAGTGACAGATGGCTCATCGTTCTGTCTGGTTTAGTCTCGGCGCGCAAAACTGCGAACCCCTTGGCGAACGTATCTCAGCGGGAACTCGGAAGCACCATCGCTCCTGGTGCAGAATCCTGCGGCAACATCGCAGTGGCAGTTGATATTGAGAATGACGTCGTCGGCAAGGAGACAATTTATCCAGAGTGAATCTTGAGCACCGATCACAGCTTTCCAAGACGATAGATGTAATCCGCAACGACGGCTGGCAAAGGACGGTTCAGGACTCGGCTCGCCAACAATCAGCACGCCATATGGCCGATTGCCGCATGCACGTTAATACGAAAGTAGGCAACGAATTGCTTGGCAAGTGGTTGTTCCAAACTAAACTTCCAACAGCCGTCGGGTCATCCAACTCCCGCTCTTGGGGAGGGGTGTGGACTCAAGCGGCCTCGACTTCTCCACCCGACGTCTTCCCATGCCGCCATGCGTGCTGGTAGAGGTTGTCGACCTTGCACAGAGCCAACAAGTACCCCGGCCATTTCGGTGGACCACCCCTTAACAAATAGGCCATCTGTACAGATGATACCTGGAAGGATGGTCGGTTTCCACTGCCCTGGTTCATGGAATTGGACACAGAGGCGGCCGTCCAGCGAATAATGGGTGGCCATGCGAAATGAGACATGACGCAGACGCGGGCGGCGGGAAGGCAGAAGACCATTGGAGGGCACCTACGATCATTGATGGCTCCCCATCGGCTTTTCCTGTTGTGGAGGTTTCTCAATGGCTGCCTGGCCGCCCTTGTCGGATCTTTTTTGGCGGCCCAAGCCTTCCTCCAGGCTCTCATTGCGCTTCGGGGGCGGCGGTGCTCTCCCTCAAGTCTCCTTAGGCTGCCATGTTCTTCACTCATTCGAGGCTGCCTAGAGTCAGTCTCTGGTCTTCATCTTCTATCCTTCGAGGCTCATCTAGGAGCGGCGGCGGCGGCGGCTGTCACACCAATGGTGTCATTCGGTGAAAGCGGGACACTGCTAATTCGAACACCAATGATGCGAAGATGATGATGCTCTGTGCTAGTGGGCATGAAATCCAGCCGGGCCCCGGCCCAGTTTGAGGCCAATTTAGACAGCGGCTGTCATGGAACCAGAGGCCGATCCCGCTCAGATCAATTAGGCCGGGGGAAACGGCCTCGGGATTGGTCCCAAGCCTCAGCCCTATGTTGATGCAAAGCAGCGATGGTGCACTCGATGTGCTTTTGGTTCAGCAACGCATCCGTTCCCGGGTCAATGTCGGGGTGTCGATGCCGGCATGCTTCATCCTTTTTCTTTGTCGGATTCAACAGTCACCAATATTGTTCTGATTACAATCTTCCCTGATACACATTATTGTTGCTTTGAGGCCATTCAGAGTCGCAGAAGTCCGCGCCCACAATTTGCCGATATTGAGGGAATAGCAATGAAGCCACTCACTGAGTCGCCTGTGTACTTGGCTGACTACAGTCTCGTACCCACGCTAAGCACACCTATCCCGGCAACGATGCTGGTTAGCGATTCCTTCGCCGACTGGCACACGCACATGATCTGGCATGGAGGGCGGAATTTGGTTCAGACGTCTAGGTGCGTCCGCCATGGGTGCGAAACCGGCGACTTGGGCGACCGCTCCCTTCCCCGGACAACCTTCTTTTCTCCTTCGACAACTCGACCGTTCGTTCCTACACACAACCCAGAATAGATTCGTTTTTGAATCCCAACCAAGAGTACCTACCCGCAAAAGTGCTTCCTTCGGGGTGACGCTGGTCCCAGAACCGGGGCTTACCAGGCAGATTTCCAACTGTGCCCGGCGAGACTCTCTGCTGCCTGCCTTGGGCTTGCGGGGGTGTGGGCTAGACCCGAGACAAACGAGAGCAACGGACGGCTCTGCCTAGAGGATGGCCAAGCTTATTCGATGTCATTGAGGCGCAATGACAGCTCCCGTCTGCCGTTCTCTAGTACAACCTTTCCTAAGCTTCGCCTTGGGTGGTTGGTTCGTCGACTTTCCAAAGTCCCTCCACCATCAATCCTTCTGACCTCGCCCTAGACACCCGGTCATGGTCGGAACTTCCTTTCTACCTACGCATTGTTTAAAGATATAAAGCTCGCGCAAAGAGCCGTCTTCAGAATGAACCAGCAAGATCACCAGCCTCTTCAACACTCCAAGAGTTCTACTTCGTCTCGCCAACAACCGCCCATCCAGGCAGCTTACACCCCACAAGAAGCCTGCGATCTCCTCCGCAAACTTCAAGAGACCACAGTACGCCTGAATGCAAGCCAGGCATGGTGAACTCGACTGACACAAAGGTTCTTGCTTAGGTTGCAGCTCTAAGAACGTCGAACAACAACACCATGAGCTCCAACAACCCCTACGGCGGCGGCGGCAGCTCTAAGGGCACCTCGCCCGATGACAAGAATAACGCGTACGACCAATACGCCATCTTCGACGGCCTCCTACCTAGGATAGAGACGAGAGGACAAAGCAAACACTCGTCCAAGAAGAGCAGCGGCAAGAAGAAGGAAGTCAAAAGCTCAGGTCAACAGTACGTCCCTCCGACAGACAGCCAGGACGCAGGCACGGACACGGGAGCGGGCGCGGGTGCTGACGGATCAAAAAATAGCTGAGGGGCTTGCGACTCTTTTCGTTTCCCCATCTGGGCCGTACTGTTTGCAGAGCGAAGTTGCGACCCGTGGATGGTGCGGCTGGGTTTCGCAAGGCCAAGGAACGCTCGAGGTTGGTTAACCAACACGGTAACCAGTCACTGCCATTGACGTGAACTCGGACGACTCGTTTTGAACGGCAGAGACAACGAGAGGGGGAGGAGAGCATTTGGCAATTGGAATGGCCGGTCTCGAATCTCAGTCAGTAGACTTCGAGGTCGAGTATCGTGTATTTTGTTTTGATCTTGGCGGAGGCGACTTCCAGCGGACCGTCTTTTGGACCGAATGTGCGGATCGAAGTAGAGGGAAGAGGGCCTCGATTGCCACCGGCGTTTGGTTGGGCCTGCTTTTGACAGCGTGAAAGAATTGTTATAGGAAGGTCGGTATGTCAATTGGGCTTCACGGCCATTCTCCCACATCTCTCTCTGCCATGCATCCATCCACAATGTTACCGAACCAGCGCGTCGTTTTGACATCCATCTGAGGGGCTACGGAGAAGTCCACGCTGTCATGTTTGGGGCCAGGGCAGCCTACTTCACAACCAAGTTCTCGCATAGTGGGTAGGAGCCCAGACGCGTCGGCTTCTTGGGAGACGAGGCATCTACGGGGAGCTGCCTGTCGGCACTCCCTACGGATACAAGATGCTCCCACAGTAAGCTCAGGTCATCCTCGACGTTGGCGGCACGCGTCGGCCTCCTTTTGACTGCAGCAGCATCAGACAGGTCACTGACGCGAGTGAGATGTTCTCCCGGCAGCGAAGCGCCTAGAGGTCACCCGCCCATCCCATGAGTAACAAACAAAGGCCAACCGCACCTGGCAGCTTGGGACTCGAGCAAGACCGGGTTGTTGGTATCCCCCCCCTGGTCCATCCCCGTCCGATGGGAGCATGTACGATGATTGTTATGCGACAATGCATCGACACCAGCATCCGACAAATGGGGCCCTCAACAGGCAGACTTTTCTACTTGTTTTCTTCTCTTCTTTCTCCAATCTCTTCGTGAAACCCTGATTGGAAATCGAAGCGAGAACATGGGGTCCCAGGTCCCAGGTCCAGGGATGAAGGGGGGGGGGGGGGGGGGGGGCACAAGAAAGAGAACCCGTTGGTCGTTGGCTTCCAAAAAAACAAACAAAAAAAACCCTTCGACCTGATTGCACCAGCAGCCCACCTCGTAAAACATAACTTGATCCGGGGGCACGGAATAGCACAGCGTCGGCCGCCGGGTGGGGTAGGCGATGTAAGTTATTGATGCCGGGGATATATTGAAGAGCCCTATTGAAGACTCGGAGGGAAACACACACACACACACACACACACACACAGTTACACACACAGAGAAGGATGGAGAGAGATGTGTGTGAGTGTCTCACCGATCAGCCGACGAGAGTGGAGATGCCGGAGCTACCCGGACGGCGGGGGGTTGAGCTCTGAGATGAACAAGGAGAGACGGATGGCAATGAGCCCACCCGCCGAAGTCGACGATGTAACCGGTGGTGATCAATCTCACATCAGCATCACCACAGACAGACACACACTGACGATGTCTGGCCGCCCCCGCTTCCACCCGTTGGGCCATGAACCACACAGGTCAGTCAGCCCCGGTACCCGGGCGACGTTAGACTCCTCCCGTTCACCGTAGGCGGCGCGGGCTGGTGGGCTGGTAGGCTGGTAGGGGCCCACGCGACACCAACCTGGGAGTGAGCTGTTACTCTCTCGACCAAGAACAATCTGGCTTTGACTGTCCGCAACTAGTTACTAGCCAGGCCGACGACTTATTCTGCACCGGCCTCAGACGACAGAGGAAAGGTGGAAAGACTGGGCTTCACCGGGGGGGGGGGGGGAGAGGGGTCTTCAAATGTCACGTTTTCTCGGCCCAACAGCGCGAGGATGGATTCGACCCCTCCGCAAGGAATGTGTGTGTGCGCGCGTGTGTTGTGAGGCTTAGGAGGGGATGCGCGTCCGTAAGGAGTCGGTTACGGCCGCAAAGGAGGAAGCATCCGTAGGATGGGTAGGGTACCCCGGACCCTTGGGGATGAAGAAGGATGCAAGCAACATGCGGTCCTCTGGTCGCGCCCTTTGGGTTGAGTCCTCACGCTCAATGCCCTCTCTCGGTCGACGGGGTATCGACACAAATCAGCAGCAGCAGCAGCCGCCGCCGCCTTACACGCCTTACCAGCCGACGATCAAGGAAACGAAACCGGACATATAATTCGAGGTTTATTGCACCGCACCTCGGTCACCCCCCACATCCATAATGCACATCGGCTGGGCCTATGTCGTTGACGGGGTCTGCTCCGATGCACCTCGGGTCACTAACATCGTCCATCGTTGGCCAGAGCTGTCGAACCCCCCCCCCCCCCCGCAATGTGTCTCGCATCCCAGGAGCGGATGTGACAGTCGATTTCAGGCAATCTCCAGCACCAACATGTCCGTACAGCAAGCAGTGTAGACACTCCCAACAGCATTCTTGGTCTTTTGGAATATCCATGTTGCTGGCTGGGCTCCCGGCCGACGCCCCGGCCTTGTGCTTGTTGCGTCGCCTCCTCATGGCTCCACAACGGCGGATACACCGCCTTTGCCGCACGAGAGGACCTCGGGGGAACCGTTGACGTTGTCATATCGGTTTGATACATGGGCCACGATCAACCATTCAGACCAGAGGGGTGGATATATAATCGATGCCCATAAGCTCAGCCTCGCTGCCGAGTTCCCGGCCAAACATCTACGGGCTTGTCCTAGGTCGTTGAGTCAGTCTGCAGATTCCTTCGAGGTTGGCATCCCCGTCACACTTTGTCAAAGAACATGTCGATCTTCGCTCGAAACGACGAGGACTTGGGGGTCTCCGAGCCCGGGCCATCAGCCTATTCAGACGTCAACGAGCGCAACGGCACAACTTTCGGTCCCTTTCCCCCGTTGCTTATTCTTACTCTTCCCAGTGACCGTCACGTTCGGTGCCCTCATTAACTCGGAGGCCTGCCTTGAAGTTACTGACGAAAGAAGACAGGCAAACCCCGCCTCTCTTTTCCTGTCTCTTTCTCTGCGCCAGGATCGTGGCATCTTAGTGGCAAAGCATGCCCGCACGTGGACGCCTCTCCCGAATGAAGAATTTCTGACCACTCTTCCATGTTCTGGCAGGTTTATGTAGTCTGTGTCCGGGGGATCTCGTCTTGCCGAGCTTCCATAGCCAGATGACTTTGGTCACTTGCTGTCCATCGTCTCCGTCCGTATCGCTCTAGCGCTGTCCCGAGATTGGGGGAAATGACCCTACGTTATCTCGGAACGGCTTGGTTCCGGCATACTCTCATCACAACCCTTGGCGAGCCAAGGGTTGTGATTCTCCGCTGGATCTTCTCTTGGGAGGCCAGCACCCCGGCCCCGCCATTCCCTTGACATCGGGAAGCGTTAAGACGACTCCAACCGGTCCATGCTGGGACCCACGCGAGGGACCCCCCGGCCAGGATGGTGCTCTCTTCTACAGATGCTATGGATACTCCATTGGTAGGACTGTAACGTTTTACTCATGTATGTCTCGCGGTGCGCCACCCCTTGTCGTTGCCCTCGCGCGTGGCTGGGTCTTGGCGGGAACGGGGCTCGCTGTTGGGGGCAGACAACAAGCATGGCTTTCTTTGCCATGCCTTTCGGGTGGGGAGCTCAAGGGTTCTGCCTGGTCATGATCTAGGGTTCAAGGGTGCGTCGTTGTTGGACGGGTTGGGGACTTTTGTCCTTGCTGTGCCTCTCTCGCTCCCTGAGACTGCTTTCTCTAGACTGGCCATCCAGGGAGTGAACAGTCGGATTCGTCGCATTTCCTTGCGTCACGTTTGCTGATTGATGTCTTTTTGTGGGAGTGATGGTTGACAACGAACGAGATGGCGAACCGAGGACAGGCAGAGCAGGACATAGTAATACTCACGAGGGCCGAGATGGCCCAGGTGTTGTGGTTCGGGAATACTGTCGCGCCTGGAGTTTTTCTGCCTTAGTTTCATTGTCCGGAGGTCAGGGTTTATACATAGTGTCCATCTGGGAAGACTGATGGGCCTCTGCATGCTTTGCATTTGGATCACTCTTCTGACTCTGCCTCGCCGCGTTGTTTGATCGTCGTCTGCTACAGACAGGGGACGCAGACGATGCTGTTATTCTGCAAGACCGTTCGGTCTTCTCAGAGGTGCTGGGGGAGGGCCTCGCGATACAGCTTCCGGAGCTCTGGCTATACACGCAAGGGAGGGGCCAGCTTGGGGCTGAACCTCTAAGGGCTCAAGTATGCCTCGCGATAGCGAGACGTTGCGTGTACGTGATAGGTATATGGGGACTGACATGGGTGCGAAGGCGTGTGGTGCTTGTCCTTGCTGGAACATATTTCCACGCTTATAAGTGAGGTGGCCCATCAGTGGATGGAAGTGACTCGACAATGACCCTAGACTTGGTCTGGGCCTTGTGGGTGTTCTTTTGACGCATATGAACATCAGGTGGCGGGAGTAGATCATTAGGGAGGTGCTTCGGCGGGATTCCGTCTCCAAGGCGTTGATGAAGGCGAAGGGCAACCTGCGGGGGAGATTCGTGATGAATGACCTGTTGAGAGGTGCCTGTGGGTGCATGTTTGCTTGTCGAGTGTGCCTTGTGAACATATATTGTATTGAAACAGGACGTGATCCCGAGAGGTACTATGTGACGACCATGCCAGGGTTGACTGTCGCCGTCGCCGTCGTCGAGTGCTTCTCGGTATCTTTCCTGGCATGGCTGACTGAGCACGACGCGTACGGGAACAGTAAAGAGCCAGGATTGACGGTATTCTAGAACCCCGTGTGAGCGAAAGTTATCCTGAGCCAGAATCCGCCGCCACCTAGCTCTCACTCTCCGCTTTGGACGCTGTATCTCCCACAGCGGGCTTCCATGACGACATCTTCCGAGTCTGCATTTTAGTCGCCAATGACAGCGGGGGATGTGGTATGCACACATGTCGGTGTTGTTTTGTGTATGAGGCATCGTCACGGAGTCGGGCAGCACTGGAGAGATGGAAAGATAAAAGAGAGAGGTTGACTCAGGGGGCGCCAGCCAGATAGACAATCCTTCGCAAAAAGTCGGGACAGAGGTTCCCTTCCCAATCATGTCTGTCGTCTGATAAGTCGCTCGCGAGGTATCCGGAATACGGGGAATACAAAAAAAAGACTTTTAGTTCTATTCCATTACTGTGAAAAATTCTTGTCGAGGCGACGCGCGTCATCAACACCGTCTCGTTTGGTTTCGTCCTTGACCGGTCATCCCTGGAACAAAGATGTATGTGTTGTATTCTCGAGTCCTGCGCTTGCGGCGTTTGCGTTTCCTCAATCATTCGTCGTAGACCGAAACGCCAACCACCTGACCGTGGGCATAGTATACAGACCCGATCGTTGGGACTTTCCCCCCGCCTCTCCCTCTCTTCCCCTTCTACCCATCAAATCACAGTGCGCGTGTGAAATCAGGCGGCGAACCGCTTTGCTCTGGCATCCAGCTTCGCCTTCTCGGCGGGGTCAATAGCAGCGCTGCGTCTGGTATCGCGGGCACCGCTGCGGTTGCCGCGGTCGCCGCCGCCAGCTTGACGTCCACCAGGATGTCCGTTTCTGTTGCCGCGGCCGCGACGGCCATCTCCTCCACGACCATCGGTGCTCTGCCGCTTGGCGTCACGTCCGGACTGCTCTTCTGCGTGTTCAGGACGGCCGCGCTTGGGACGCCTCTCTGGCAGGGCCGAATCGAGGCCAGCGACGCTGCCAACCTCGACGCCGAACTTCTTGGCGCGTTCGGCCTTCTTCTTGGCCTCCTCGTCCTCGTCGATGCCGAAGCGCTTGGCGCGGTCTGCGCGCT
Organism: Colletotrichum higginsianum IMI 349063; assembly: GCF_001672515.1. Taxonomy (NCBI): domain Eukaryota; kingdom Fungi; phylum Ascomycota; class Sordariomycetes; order Glomerellales; family Glomerellaceae; genus Colletotrichum; species Colletotrichum higginsianum. The sequence goes on along the minus strand of NC_030961.1, from coordinate 2,794,760 downwards.
TCTTGGCCTCTGCTGCTGCGTCGGTCGCGTTGAGGTTGAGAGCAAAGTTCTCCTTTGGCGCCTCGTCTGCGGTCTCTGCGGCCTCCTCGGGCTTCTTATCCTCTTCGCCAGTGGTCTCGGCGTCGGGCGCGACGTCGGGTGCGGCCCCAGCGGGCTCTGCGACGTCGGCGGCGGCGGCGGTGGGCTCAGCTGTGGCGGACGCAGAGGCGGGTGCAGAGTCGTCGACGACGGGAACAGCTTCAGTGGCAGCAGCGGTCTTTGGTGCCTCAGCAGGCTTGGTGGCCGCGGGCTCGTCGTCACTATAATCGATCTCGTCCTCCTCTGCGGTGGCTGTAGTAGTAATTGGGTCAGTCTCTGCTTGCGACGGATGGAAGCGCGCATCTCGGGTCGGTCGACGTACCAGGTGCGGCTTGTTTGTCGTTCTCCTTGAGGCGGTTGACAAGGTCCAGCTTGTTGCCCGTTGCAGGAAGGCCTCTCTCCTGGAGTAGCTTCTTGAGCTCGGGTACCTTCAATGAGCTGTAGTCGGTAGGCATGTTTGCGACAACGACGACGACGGCGACGACGTGGGAGGGACGGAAAGCAGCGGCAACGAGTAATGATTGGATAGGATGGCTGGATTTCGATGCGACGGCGTTGGGGTAGAATGCGCGGTCGGATGCCGAGAAGAAATTGATGATGGCAAAGGAGAGGTGGAACTGGGCAGAGCGGAGAGAAGGGGGCGGGCGATGTGATGTGATGGATGGATGGATCGTCGGGGGTTATGACGATTTTTGAGGCGCGTCGTTGCTGCTTTGGTTCGCAGGACGACAAGCTCTGGGAATTGCGAGGCGGCAGCAGGTGCTGCGTCCCCTACCTACCTCCTTCCTCAGTGAGGTATCCATCCGTACTTATCCGTATTTTGCTGGAGCAAGCATGAGTACGTACCTTTTGGGAATGCAGAAGCACGGACCATCGTTCTTTTCTGTTCCTGCATGGCTTGACATGACACTTGACTGACGGTAAATTGATAGGGGAGGGGAGACACTGAAATCGTTCGGTTCGATGGCAGGGAAGTCGGATCGTGTACGGATGTAACGGCTGAACTGACGTCAAGTGTGAGACGTACGCCGTTGACACGCCTGTAGACTTCCATCCCAAGAATGGGCAGAACAGGAACGAAACGAGTGAACAAAGAAACAAGTCCAACGGCACCTCTTCTCGGATGTTGTGCCTCAGAGTCCGGGATGGCGTTTTCTTCCCTCCTTGCAGCCATGCATGTAACATCGGCGGCATGGGTACATGTTTCCGGCCGAGAAACAAAGACGCTGTTGAAGTCATCACAAGTCCGGACCAGGAAAACAGCCTCATCACAAGCTTGAGTTCGTGGCTTGGCATCTCATTGACGACGGGAGTCAACTTCACGTGATGTGACTCGATATCAGCTGCGTTACATTGCATCCTCAACCTATTTACTTCCACCTATAGTTCTGTCATCCCAAGACTTGACGATCGCTATCCTATCTTGTGCTTGTTGGACAGAGGGAAGCAACCGGGAGGATGGCTGTGTATCAAACTCAATCCGATGTTGACTCGCGTTCATCATCTGTGACTCCGTCAACAAAGGGTGCCATTTAATTATTGATATCTTACATACTAACCTACATGCGTACGTATGCCACGTGGTCGCAGACAATGACATGGAATGGGAGGGTCCCCCGACACCGACACAGCACAAGACGACGATGCGGTGTGCGACTTGCGATATGCTGCTGCTGCCGCTCTGTTGCAACTTGCGACCGGTTTCTCGCGCAAAGGCTCGTGCCAAATGGCCCTTTGTCTCCTTTGCTCGTCCCCCTCATTTCCACATCCCCTTTTTCTAGCCTTGTCATGAAAAATGGTACATACTTAGGTAGATGGGTAAGTAATTAGATAGATAGGCAAATAGGTGCCTTTCGAGGTAGGGAAGAGCCTGTGAAACCTAATCGAGTACGTGCCGTAAAGGCCCATAAAATACAGCACAAGCAACCACTAATGACACCTGATTCCTGAACAGAACCGTGCTGCTACCCCAGATTCTCGCCGCTGCTCCACCGAAATGGGCCTCTCACGTTACCTACTTGCCGTACCTTACCTTACCATAGGTACCTTCCTTACCTTAGGTGCCTAGATTCATCATGCCCTTTTCCTCCTTTTCCCGACAATTCCTCCCCCTGCAACCTACCCACTGAGCTGTCTTTCGAGCTGATATCAAGCTCTCCCGCGCCGTCCTCGAATTTTTCTTCGATTCTCTTATTCTTGTATATTCGATCTGCGGGGCCATGGTATGGCCTAGGCAGTAGCTTCAATAAGGCTCGTCCGAGCCGATTATTCGTCTTCGTATTCCCCCCTCCAACCCAACCAACCCAAGCAAGCCTTCCGCGATATCACGCCGCCATCGAGTCGCTATAGACGTCCACCCTCCTCCGCCTTGCGACAATCTCGAGCTCGCCCAATATGACGCGCCGTATAGTGAGTGCTGCTTCCGGGATCGACTCCTAGTCGACAGCCGTATTGACCGATTGCCTTGCCGCAGGTGCGCACTATGATCCAGCTCACCGCGGTGACGCTGCTGACCTTCCTCGTCGTCTTCTTCCTCGACCGCAACTTCCGCGTCCTCCCCAAGTCGATGCATCACTACATGCCTCAGCACCACCACGGTCTGATTATCACCGATATCACGGTAACAAAATGCTCCGCCATCAACGTCTTCTCCTCATGCAAACTCGACACGGACAAGTGGCACCGCATTGAGAAGGATCTGTACCTGGGCAGGTCATGGACCACGAGCGCATACGTCCACATCGCGCGAAAGAAGGAGGAGGAGCTGGTCGCCGAAGACAAGGTGGTGATGGACGTCTCCGTCGGACGCCTCGACCCGGCGACGGCCAAGAAAGGCGAGGAGGACGAGCGGTGGGAGAGCAGACCCTACGGCCTGTGGGTGAAGCGATCCTCCAACCAGAAGGATAGCGACTCGAAAAAGGCCGTCACCGGCATTGATGTGCTCTTTGGCGACGACGCCGTCGAGGCCCGCGACGGATGGGAGATCACCGGCACTCCGTTGCTCCTGCCGCTCAACGAAGAAGTCCCCGTAACCCACATTACTGTCCGACGAGGGAGCCAGAAGGAACCTCACAAGCCGCAGCCGCGCATCCCCGAGAACGGCCGCTTCAAGATTGTCCAGCTGGCCGATCTTCATCTCAGCACCGGCGTCGGAAAGTGTCGCGACGCCGTCCCCGAGACGTACAACGGCGGCGTCTGCGTGGCGGACCCCAGGACGCTGGATTTCGTCAGCAAGATTCTCATCGAGGAAAGGCCGAATCTGGTCGTGCTAAGCGGAGACCAAGTCAACGGCGAAACCGCTCCCGATGCGCAGTCGGTGCGTAACGAATCGTCCTGGTGTTTGTTGGCCCGGACGCAAGCTAATTTGTGTGGCAGGCCATCTTCAAAATCGCCCAAATTCTCATCAGACTGAAGATCCCCTATGTTTCAATCTTCGGTAACCACGACGATGAGGGATCGCTTCCGCGTGCCGCCCAAATGCAGATCCTCGAGTCCCTACCGTATTCCCTGGCCAAGGCTGGACCCGAAGAGATTGACGGTGTCGGTAACTATTACGTCGAGGTCCTTGCTAGAGGCAAGTCGGACCACTCGGCACTCACGCTTTACATGTTGGACTCTCACGCATATTCGCCTGATGAGCGCAAGTACCACGGCTATGACTGGATCAAGCAGAACCAGATCGACTGGTTCAAGAAGACGTCCACCAGTCTCAAGAAGACGCACAAGGAGTACAGCAAACTTCACATGGATCTCGCCTTCATCCACATCCCACTGCCCGAGTATAGAGACGCAGACCTCGCCATCAAGGGCTCGTGGAAGGAAGGCGTCACTGCGCCCAACTTCAACTCGGGCTTTCGTGATGCCCTGGTCGAGCAGGGTGTCGTCATGGTCAGCTGTGGCCAGTAAGTTCATGCCCTTTTTTCTTTTTCTTTTCCCAACCTGTATGCAAAGCTTTCTGCTAACGCGGGGGGAAGCGATCACGTAAACGACTACTGTTCCCTTTCTTTGGACGGCGAACAGAAACCGGCCCTCTGGATGTGCTACGCTGGCGGCGTGGGATTCGGCGGGTATGCAGGCTACGGCGGATACCACCGCCGGATACGCGTCTTTGAGGTCGACACCAACGAGGCTCGCATCACCACCTGGAAGCGGGTGGAATGGGGCGACACCTCAAAGAGGATTGACGAGCAGATGATTGTCGATGCCGGCAGCCCTATCGGCATCAGAGAAAAGAAGGCATAACAGGACTCTTGGAAAATCTCTACTCGCTCTTTGTCGAAACTGGGTTCACTGTTCGAGGAATATTCACTCAAACGCGGAAATGATTTTTTTTTTGGAGTTTCGGATGGGTTGACAGGTGTTTTTGGGGTTTGGTTGGTTCGTCAACAAGTCTCTTAGCGTGAGGACTTGCGGTATTCATAGCATGTTTTTCTTGGCTCGGTGAAGTCACTGGCAGCAGATTGGCATGGCAGCAGAATGATGGCCGGGTAGGGGTTGATGTCTTGCTGGGTGATGTGTACATGTGCATCTTTGGTAGAACGATGTAAACGGCCTCTTGACGTGTCTATCCATACCTTGCCGCGGCGCCAAAAACATACAATATCCGATTATTTCGCCGAGACCTGGGCAGCTGCTACAGACGGCTTGAGGTTGCTACGTAGATGAGAGGGGGGTAAAGGGATGTTATCAGATGTCCTCTCATCCGTCGGATGAGAATTAGGTGTGAGTTGCTACGATGCCTTTCACCCGAACCACGGTTCGACTTGGTTCGGTACGCAAGCCTCGTCTATGTCATCTATGTCATACGAGTACTAGCATGTCAGGTAGCCTTCGGGGTCAGACTCGACAGGGTAGTGAAGCTTGGATGTCTTGCTTTTTCACGGTTTCCTGGAAGACGAATCTGCTAGGTCATCAGGAGGGGTTATTGTTCGCGTGCCCGAGACATCTGTCGCCGCCAGATCGCCGCTCTAGTAAAGCCCACGCACGCCTAGACAACGCGAAATGGGATGTGTTTCGCCAAAACCAGTTCGAACTTCGGCAACTTAAGAACCATTTGGGGATTGGGAAGGAAAGATGGGATATGCGGGTTGTCGTCTGCTTCTTGTGACTCACCTGAACTTTGACCTCTGGGAGATGGTGTAGGAGACTGTACCACTTGTCGTGAGGCAGTCGAACATGTAAGGCAGTTTCAGTCTCTACTGTGCCCGTACAGGTAGCTCGAAGCTACCTCCGATGCGCCGTCCGACTGCTGGTTGCTTCCCTATAAAACACCACCCACCTCCTCACCTCGTCAGCTTCACAGCCTCGCCAGTTTCATTGGCATTTTGATCAAGCAGCCCAGCTCCGCCATCGTCATCACCACTGCTACCACCATTACTACAACCGCCTATCACATTACTTGCACTCACGCCCGTCACCACCATCCCTTATACCTCGCCTATCCACAATCAATAGCAGAGATGGCTGGACAGCACAGCCGCAAAGGGAAGGAGCCCGAACAAACGCAGACACCAGCTGCCGGCCCTGCTCTCGCTGCTGAACCACTGGCGTCCTCCCAGGTGATCCATGGCAGCCGACCGCCAGGTACCCGGTCCGTAATGCCCCTAGAGGATTTCAAGACGTTCCTCGCTACTGAGAAAGTCCTCTGGGAAGATCCCACGGCCCGGTCGTTCGACGAGCATGGCAAGCCCGTCTTCCGTCCCGATCTGCACCACGCCATTTTGCGTCAGAAGGAGCTGCTGTGGCCGCAGCAGCAGCAACAACAGCATCAACAGAACTTTGGTTTGGTCCCCCAGGTCGGCCACTTCCCCGCCTGCGACACGGGCATTATGCACCAGAATCTGCTGCGCGGTCAGCAGCCTTGCTTTTCGAGTCTGCAAACGGTCGAGGAAGAGGGCTACACGCCCCAGTTCCTCACGTACCAGCCCATAATTCAACTTCGACAGGGCAACGCCGATCCGGGCCTCTGCGGGCATTATGATGCCGCGCTCGGGGGTCAGCTGATGAATGGAGGCGGCTGGATGGTCGGGGGAGGCTCTGTCTTTGAACAAGGGGGCGACATGGGGTCCTTTACGAACGTCGACCCCAGCTTGCTCAACAGGCAGGGCCACTTGGCTTCGGTGCAAGACGCGGACCCCTCGGACCAGGATGACTCAAGCATTTCCTCTCTTCCTCTGGGAGGATGGCAGATCTGAAGATGGCGGGTAGAGTGTGCTCTATCCACCCTTTCTCTTTCGGGCTGTTTCTACTGAACTGTGGGCGTTTGGGGTTTCGCGTGGAAAGTGTGGTTCAAATGGACTCTTGTCCTGGCGGTGTTTTTGGTCAACACTTAGATAGGACACAGACATGTCGTTCACGACTGTATTGTGCTCCTAACCTCGACTACTGGGTCCAGTTTGGTTCCTCACCAGCAGAATAGTCATCAACTGCTTAAGGTATCTATCTACATATTTGAAATCAGACAGCTGTCTGGCACCCTTGACTTGCCAGAAACATGCCCGAACGGCATGAAAGTGCGCAGTACAAGTCCTCAGGAAGGAGTGCCACTTGGGAGCGCCCGAGGCCACATGGCCGAGTACCAAACTCGATTTCACAAAGTCAAGGCGTTTTGGAGTGTCTGTATGTCAACTTCAGCAATCTACATACGGCCTTCTTAGACAGGACTGTCCTGATGTATTCGTCTCTGCTCCAGGTGCACAAAGTTTGATCAACTTACACTTGGACCTGCAATGCCGGCTTTGGGGCCTCGTTTCACCTTCTATGGAGAAGAAAGAGCACCAGGGACATGGTATTGTAGACTCGCTATCAAAGAAACCGCAGGCGGATCAATAACCCTCCAATCTTTTCATTCTCTTAACCCCAGGGCTTGACACTTTTCCGCTTAATGGATGCGCTGGAAACCCCTTGTTTGTTATGCCCATGCCAGCCTTTTCGGACCCGTAGCCTATTCCGCCTACTGATCAGTCCGAAGCCAACTCTACATAAACGTTAGTCTCGTCAGTTCATAGCACATACGACCATACCCATTGGAAAACTCGGGATCCCGTCCGCTCTCCCATAGATAAGCCAATGAGGGCCGGATTAGTAGTTGGGTCGGTGACGACCAGCGAATACCTGGTGTTGTATGTTTTTGGTTTTGCTTTACATTTGGCCACCGATCGCGCTTCTCATCGCGGGGGGTTTTTTGTTTTGGTCGCATGATAGAGGGCAACAAAAAACGCTTCGCTCTCTACCTCGTCCCCCCTTTCCTTAATGCACGCTCGCTCCTTCGTCCAAGACCATTGTTGGGCCTATCGACCACTAGGCCAGGCAGCATCTGTAGAGGCACGGCGATTGGTAGACGGCGGGCGGTTTCCAAGATATATCTATGGCAAAGAATTGCAAGCAAGTATCATGGAGAGCCGTTACTAGTAACGGTAGCACAGGGGCCCGCTCTGGGCGGACATGTACTCCTTGACGGCAACATCGTCCGCCAGCCCGTACATGGGCATGATGTCCTCCAGAGACGCCGCAGGAGGTGTCGTGCCATCGAACTGGTCCTGAGTCCTGATCCCGCTATAGTCAAGCGTCCTGTTCTCCAGCTGCTCGTTTTGCCAAAGCGTCCACAAGCGATCGATCTGGCCGTGATGGAGGAAGAAGATGGGATCTGGCCGGGTTAGCAGAGGTTTTTGCTATGAGAAGGATTCTTCTACCATTCGGTGAAGTAGAGGGTGACATGTCTCCTCCAATGGAGCTGTGAATAGCGCCGTGGGGGCCGTTTTCGAGACCGATGCGGAAGTTGTCGTAAGCCGTCAAATTGTTGATCACCTGAACCGCCTCTGGCGTGTAAGCTCCCGCAAACATGTCGCCGATCTCCTCGCTTCCGTTGTTGAAGTTGCGCCGGAGGCAATGTTCTTCGGCCCCGAGGGCCATGTACTCGACGCGGAGGTCCTTGAACGGTCCGTCCTGGACACAATTCTGTTCGGCGTCTGATCCACTGGGATAGGGTCTGAGGCCATTGCCGCCAAAGCCAGACTCGGCATCCCAGATCGTCGAGGTGGAGACGTTGGCAACGTCAAGAGTCCAATCCCAGTAGCTGTAGTCCGCAACATGTAAGCATGGCCCTGAAGCACTGTGTGATGAAGAGCAGTGGACTTACGGGGCGACTCCGATGTACCCGCAGTCCTGAAGAGCCTTCTCGTACACGTGGACGAAGTACCTATGCCACGGCAAGAAGGAGGCAACGAAGTGAACTAGGAGTGTCAGCGTTTCCTTTCTCAAGCCTTACAGGTGCAGCTTACTTGAAGTGTCTAGGTGAGCATGGATATAGGGGAAGTCGTCGTACAACGTCGTAGTCAGGTTCCTTCCGATCCGGGAAGGCTTTGTTTTGAGACATTTGACGGCGTCCACGTAGCTTTGCTGTGTTTCTTTGGGAAGTAGGCGCCACTCCTGGCGGACAGCGGGGTTCTGACAGTGTATGTTTTGCGTCAAGGGCGCCGAAACGACAACGCCGATGAAGGCGGAGGCAAGATAACTGACGCGCATGATACAAGGCTGCTGAGTTGGTTCTGGGGCACAGGAACTGATAAACAGTAAGAGTTGAGACAACGCTTGATGGGGGTTCAGGCAGTACAATATTCACAGTGATGCACATGGCGGAGTCTTTTAATTTATACCCTCTTCCTTGACGCTCCATGCTTCGCCAGGCAGTAACAAAAGAAAGATCAAAACTATTTTCGTCCGCGGTTCGGTGGCTCGCTGCGTTCCCGCTAGATCTCTCTACAACAGACTAGACCCGCCACTCTCGTATTAGTGGTTGGAAACACAGGCCTCCCCGGTCAGCAAGTCAGTATGATCGCTGGCGGGCATGGCCCAGAAGTTCTTGGGGCCCAAGTTTATTCTTGAACAGTTGGGATGTCCTTGGTGCTTGGTCTACGCACAGTTCATCATTGGTAAGGCGACGTTGGCAGTGCAGGACCGAGAGTTTTTCTTTTCTGCCGTTGTTCAGAGCTCAACCCCTGAGCGATTCAAGTCCTGGATCACCGCAAGCCTGCATTGTGGAAGATGTTAAAAGTGCGTGGCTCCGGCAATTGAAAACCAGACAATAAATCCTGTCAAAAGCCGCGGCTGTAGGGATATCTGGTCGGCCTCTTAATGTTGAAGCCATTCGGCCCCTGTTGCTGCTTCCCCGGCAAGTTCGTATTCAGGGCGATCTGGGACCATAGTACCCAGTTTCTCCTGCAATCAAGTCCGACCTGTAGTCCATACCCAGAGAGGTCCATAAAGTGTGTATCCACTCACACCAATTACGATGATGCCCATCGCTTAGTTTGGTCGTATTTACAGTTTATCCCGTCGGCCCAGCGTTGGTGCTAGGACAAGGAGTGTAAGTGAAGCCGGGTAGGGGCAACTAAATACGCAAAAAAGTGGACGAGCCAGAACGACTTCATTACCCTTTGTCATCATGCACTAAGCAGTCTGGCTACTATCGACCGGAATACGGTGGACTCTTCAACGGCTGGAGAGGAATCAATATGGATTGGATGTTTACGACGAAGCTAACGAAGCCACTTACAGATATCGTTCTAACCATTCCTACTTCCATTGTTATACATAGAACTCTAAAATCAAAGTAAGTGTTTTCAACTAAGTTCAAAAGACAGGTAGTTGTGATTTAAAAATGTTTTGCTAGCTGCCTTAAGCGGTGAATCTTTTGTGGAAATGGGGGATTTTCATAAACGTAAAAAGTGTTGCTGGCTTGTAGGTTGGTCCACAATTAACAATGGTATACTTCAATGAACCCTACACAGTTTATTAACCAGCACAAGGATTAAGATCTACTGCTGAAGCAATACAGCCTTCCCCCTCGATCCTTAACTGCTTGAAAGCAGGTTTCAAACCCTCCGTTAAATGGAGCCCATGGCATGAAGCTCCAACCAGGACCGGATCTCCTGGTTGATTCGATCTGGCTGTTCCCGGAATGACCAATGACCAGCACCAGGGAGTGTGACCAGGCGGGTAGTATTCTTGAAATTCTTTGGGATTTGATCCAACATCTTCAGTGAGAAATAAGGGTCATCCACTCCCCAGATGATAAGGGTAGGAACTTGATACAACATGACGGAGGTATCAACCTTCACACCGTAAGGAGGGGCCGGGTAGTTGTATTTGTAGTAAGCCAACATACCCTCCATCGGTGACTCTGAGAGATAGTTGCGGATGTTGCGACGATATTCTTCATCGCTGATAGGTGCAACCACCACGTCCAGATTCTTGTCGTCTCCTGGTTGATACTTCATGTACGAAATTGTGTACTCCGATTGGCGTTGCTGATCCTTGTCAAAGTTGACTAGTTCGTAAATGCGAGGGACGATGGGAGAGTTGATTGTGATGAGCTCCGAGACGCGTTCCGGGTGAAGGAGTGCTAGCAACTGGATCGCTGCACCTCCAAAGTCATGGCCTGCAATAATGGCCTTCGGCGCGTTGAAATGGTCGAGGATAGCCAGGATATCGCCGGCGACTTTTTTTCAAATTGTAGGCTGCTTCGCTGACTGGAGGAATGTCGCTTGGGAGATAGCCACGTAGAGTAGGGCACACCACGGTGTGTGTTTTCGAAAACTCGGCCACCTGATGGTACCAGGTGGACGCGTTGTCGGGGAAGCCATGCTGAAAGACCATCAAAGGACCCTCGCCTGTGACGTAGAAGTGTGTTTCCACCCCTTCGTTTTCAACGAATCCGGAGGAAGTTTGCTTTAAGGAAGGTTGGACCGACATGTTGGGATGCGTTGGCTAGCCTTGTGAAATTTTGAGCGTATAAAAGTTGTTAAACGTGCGTTACAATACGATGCTGTTTAAGGTGTTGTGCAGAGAAAGCGAAGAGTCCGGTTTCTGTAAGAGTATCTGCGCTCACTTGCTTTACTCAAAAGGTCAGCGAACATACCTTTGAGTTTGAGTTTTGGTATTAATTAAGCTTGTCTGTGTCCACTCCCCTGGACAGACTTCGACATGTCAGATCACGTAAAATTTCCCGCCTCGTCAACCATCAGTCAGCATAGGATCGCCTCAGCATGTTCACTAATCGCCAAGTATCGGGTAGAACGACATAAAGATTCCAGTAGCTTGACAATCCAGTAAATGGATGAATATAAAAGCTAACTCTGTTGCTTCGCTTGATCTGATTAACTAGTGACCACCATCTTTTTGCAGTCAACCACAGTGCCTCTAGCTCTTACAAACTAAACCCTTTATCCACCCAAAAAAATATCTTTCGAACAGTAGACACGATGCTCGCCTTTCCCAATGCCAACGAGGGCTTTCCCAAGTTTTCCGCCGCGACCTCTCATCAAGTTACGGCTGAGGAACGAGTCACAGCTATCGACTTTGTAAACCGGCATAACTTTCTTTTCGAGGAGTTTGATACGAAGAAACTACTCACAACACAACTTCCCGAAATGACTTTGTACCACATGTACGGGCACTTTAAGGGTGCTGAGGCAGTGAAGGATTTTATCGAGAGTAAATATCCTCCTCTTATCCCTGGGGTTACTCGACATGCAACAAACCACATTGTTGACAGAGACAACGAAACTGGAGGAGTGGTTGTACGTTATCACATGACGTTGGTTCGCCAGGCATGGCCGGAAGAGGCTGGCAAGGTTACCACGAAGGACGCGTTCGAAGCCACCGGCTTGCCCGGGATTTGGATTTACTCTGCAGTAGTGGACAGACTGAAGATGACGGATGACGGATGGAAGCTCTACTCAAGAATCAATGGGTCCACAGTGGTCAACAAAAGTCTTAATCCTGGAGCTTCCGAAGCTTCTAAGAAAAACGTAGACTAGGCTTTTATGTATCTAGTATAGTTTGAAGAAAATTGGGTAAAGGAGTTCAGCATTTCTTAAAAGCAGTCTCATTTCTCAAAGCCCCAAGCGTTCAGAATGCCAAGCAGAAGCAATTAAACAGCATCAGCACTGTACTTCCTAGCATTATTTTACAACAATTTCTATTAAATGAACATACAATACTTAGTAAACTCTGAGTTAGTTGAACATGAAAGTAGACAAAGGACTATATAGCCTGTTGTAAAACAAGATTTAGCAGATAATAGCTAAGATAGGGAGTCCATCTGTCTGCGCTACGTTGCAAAAGAAAACTAATTCCTAATGCAGATTGCTGCGCGAACCAGCCGTCTGTGCAGACAACACAGAAGTGAACGCAGAATCGAACCCCCTCCTATTTTATAGAGAATGGAGTTGCACGTGGGCATCCCCTCTCTCTGCTTTGGAATTCGATACCGTCTCTCGACATGATTGACATCGCATTATGCGTCTCCTGCTGCGACTCCTTCTACTGGACCCTCGCAACCATTGCGTGGCTCTCTTCCGGAACATGCATGCACTGCCAAAGAGCTCGACGCGCCTTTCCTGGGCATAACCGGGCTCTGGGCGCTCGCTATACCACACTTTCCAAGAGAGCGTGTCGGCCGTTACGCTATCGCGGTTGTTCGCCTTTGAATGCGCGTTCACGACGGCGCTGGTTTCCATCATCTTCACGGTCGAGGCCATCTCGGTACGCAGGGCGGTTCGGCTGCAGCAGGCTACGTGGTTCGCTTCCCGTAAAGTAGACTGGAATCAGGACGTGCCGGTGGAAGCCGCCCGAAAAAGAACAGGGAGGTCCTTAACCACCATCATTAAGTTGTCGGGGGATACGGATCATATCGACAAGGCTTGTGATCCTGGTTTCAACAGCGGCGTCGGCCGTTCGATTCACAAATTCCAGACGTACGCTTGGGGCAACTACTCCAAGGAGGCGGCGAGAGGAACGACGTGCGGATCAGTACCTGGGTAAGTAATGGGGTCGGTGACGACCAGCAGGTAGGTAGGTAGGTAGGTCCTAAGATACGTGGCCAAGGCGATCCCTCTTGAGGTCGCACAGGTACACGATAATATGTAGAAAAAAAAAGAGTAGGAAATACAGCATAAGTGCTATACCCAGCACTGAGGTAGGTATGCCATGGTGTTGGTACCCATAGGTAAGTTAGAACCTAGCGTCGCTCAGGTAGATCGATTTACAGCGGAACTACTCGTCTCAAATTTCGAATGCCGGTTTCTCCAGAAGAGAGATATTCGTGGGGCAGCCGGGAAACCGCCCAAAAGAGCAACACTAGGCTAAAGGAATGCTAGGAACGCCACGGAGCTCGGCCGCTGAGTGCTGAGTGCTGACGGCGCCGGAGGTTGGGGTTGTGTTGCAGAACACGCGGCCGATGTTAGTGCCAGGGCGGCGATCCACAGTTCGGCAGACCAAATCCGGCCGCGGGAGGTGACGACATCTTTGCGGCAGAATCGGTTTCGATTTCTAAGCAGAAGGAAGCCCCGTGAGCCTTCTGTCGCGATTCACAACTTGTGCGATGGAGGGTGAAGGTGAAGAGGGGGAGAGACCCGACCCGCTTGGGGGCCGGTGGCAGTAGCCTAGGCGTAAGCTGCGATTGCTTTCGCCAGCTTGACCCCCCTCCGTATTATTAAGGTCATGCCTACCTAAGCATACCGATTGCACTGGCAGTCAGGCGAGAGGGGTCGGTGCAATACTAATGGGGCTCGAAGATCCAGCAGCTCGAATTACTATTTAGAAGCTTCCGCCCCCAAATCATCGTTGGTCATCCCAACAACAACCCACAGCAAGCTGCAAACCCCTCATATGACCTCTCGCCTCGGACAATTGAGTAAGCAATTCTTCAACATGGCCGCCAAGACCAAGACCGACATCCACCTGTACACCACCGGCACCCCCAACGGTATCAAGGTGTCCATTCTGCTGGAGGAGCTTGGACTGGACTATCAGGTCACCGCCATTGACATCTCCAAGAACACTCAAAAGGTTGGTTGGTCACACAAGCAGACCCATGACGAGCCTGCATGCTGATGCACGAGACCTCAGGAGCCCTGGTTCCTTGAGATCAACCCCAATGGGCGCATCCCGGCCTTGACCGACACGTTCGAAGATGGCAAGCAGATCCGTCTCTTCGAGTCCGGTAGCATTTTGCAATACCTCGTCGACCGCTACGACAAGGATCACAAGGTCTCTTACCCCTACGGCTCGCGCGAGTACTGGGAGGTGAACAACTGGGTAAGACCCCGACCTTTTGCACGCCCTGGGCTATGCGACGCTGACGGGAATTGCAGCTGCACTGGCAGATGGGTGGTCTGGGCCCCATGCAGGGGTGAGTTTCCCTTCAGCTGGAATGAGCGGGTGAGATGCTAACGAGCCGCAGACAAGCCAACCACTTTAAGCGTAAGAATCGCTGCTCGTCGGGCCCATTAACAGTGAGATACTGACTGGTACCCCTCAGGTTACGCCCCGGAAAAGATCCAGTACGGCATCGACCGCTACGTCAACGAGACGCGCCGCCTGTACCGCACCATGGACACGCAGCTCAAGGCCAACCCCCACGGCTACCTCGTCGGCGACCGCGTGACCATCGCCGACATTGCCAGCTGGGGTTGGGTCGCGGCCAGCAAGTGGGCGGGCATCGACCTCGACGAGTTCCCCGCCCTCAAGGCGTGGCTGTGGAAGCTCGTCGAGAGGCCCGGCTTCGAGCAGGGCCGTCACATTCCCTCTCCCCACAAGGCCTTGGAGCACCACAGTAAGACCGACGAGGAGCTGGATGAGCAGGCCAAGGCTGCCTCTGCGTGGATTCTCAAAGGAATGCAGGAGGATGCCGCTAAGAAATGAGCAATGAGAAATGAGAAATGAATGAGTACGGATTCTGGAACACTGGGCGTCAAAGAAACAAAAAAGACACTTGAACGTTGAAACAAGTGAAATACGAAGACCTGGCAACCGGAGTGATATGTGAGTGAAATATTGGTGCCCGAGCGACAGGAAGGCAATGAGAGTTGAGATTCATGTACTTGTAGGCGCAACACACTTTCAAGATGCATTCAAGCCATCCTGGTCGGTTAGCTCAGTTGGTTAGAGCGTGGTACTAATATTTCACCTGAAATGTTGAGTAATGCCAAGGCCGGGAGTTCAAGCCTCCCACTGATCATATCTTTTGTCTGGTTGGATATCATTCTCATGCGATATCTCAACCGTGGCTTTCGGTTTTCTTTTCCTGTGTTCTCGAATTTTGCCCGATCTTCCTTCCTTCCTGCTCGAAAGCCAACCGGCTGGCGCTGGTTTTCACACTTGTGTCACGTGAGTGGATCCCGCCACACAAAAGTATCCAGCTGGTGGCGATCGGTACCAGAAACGCTTGGGCCCATAGCTGTTCTTTTGGGCCAGGCTGAGATTCATGGCACCTCCGCAGCTCTACATTAATTAATGTACCTAGAGTCCCATATAAAAGTTCCCTTCCCTCCTCCATCGCAAATCCGCAATCGCCATCACGCACGACATAGCCTCTCCTTACCGACATCTTGATCGCTATCGCGCAACAGCCAAAATGTCGTGGAGAAGCCAGGGAATCACGGGCTCCAACAACATCCCGTTGGGAAAGCGCCGTTTTGGCGGCGAGGACGAGGAGTACCCCGAAGCTCCTCCCCCCCCTAGCAATGACTATGGCAACGGCATCAACAACGACAACGGCAGCGGCAACGGCGAGTTGAAGCGTGGTCGCAGCCCTGAGCCACGTAGGTCTCTTCGCTTTTGCGCAACTGTCCATTCCCTACCGATACTAACACCTCATGCAGGTTCCGATGCCGATGGCCCTCGTCGCAGAAAGAAGAGAAACCGTTGGGGTGACGCGTCGGAGAACAAGGCTGCTGGATTGATGGGCTTGACCACCGCCATCACGGCCAACATGACCGGCGAGCAGCTGGAGGCCTACACCCTTCATCTTCGCATCACGGAAATCAGCCAGAAGCTTCGTATTGATGACGTCGTCCCCGCCGATGGAGACAGGTATGTTTTTCTTACTCTAGCGCAGCATCGCGCAACGTCTCGACTGACTCGTCTCCTTTCCAGATCTCCCTCTCCTCCCCCCCAGTACGACAACCATGGTCGCCGTATCAACACCCGCGAATACCGCTACCGCAAGCGCCTCGAGGACGAGCGTCACAAGCTCATCGAGAAGGCCATGAAGACCATCCCTAACTACCACCCGCCACAGGATTACCGCAGGCCCACCAAGACCCAGGAGAAGGTCTACGTGCCTGTTAACGATTATCCAGAGATTAACTTCAGTATGATTGCTAACCCTCTAACCCTCCTAACCAATATTCTTGTTTCCCTTGTTCCCCTGCCTGGACTCTGGCCAAGCTTGTCATGCATCCTCCAGGTGTCTTGTCAGACCTGGCCTTGTTTGGAGATCGGGACCGTCATACTTGCTTCACCCTCTTGATACATATACTAACGCTTAGCTCTCTCGTCGTAAAGTCGGCTTGCTCATCGGACCTCGTGGCAATACTCTGAAGAAGATGGAGGGAGAATCTGGCGCCAAGATTGCCATTCGTGGCAAGGGCTCCGTCAAAGAAGGAAAGGGCCGGTCGGACGCAGCTCACGCCAGCAACCAGGAGGAAGACCTTCACTGCCTCATCATGGCGGAGACGGAAGAAAAGGTCAACAAGGCCAAGAAGCTCATTCACAATATTATTGAGACGGTCAGTGGTTCCCTTTACCCCATTTTGTGCATCAACAGTGGCTAATCTAGCTTCCTCTAGGCTGCTTCCATCCCCGAAGGCCAGAACGAGCTCAAGCGCAACCAGCTTCGTGAGCTCGCAGCTCTCAACGGAACTCTCCGTGACGACGAAAACCAGGCCTGCCAGAACTGCGGTCAGATCGGCCATCGCAAGTACGACTGTCCCGAGCGACAGAACTACACTGCCAGCATCATCTGTCGTGTCTGTGGCAATGCCGGACACATGGCCAGAGACTGTCCCGACCGACAAAAGGGTGCCAGCTGGCGCAACGACGGTGCCGGCAGTGGCAGAGGTCCCGCTGGCCGCCTCGGAAGCGGAGACGCTGTCGATCGCGAGTACGAGGTATGTTTGTTCGGCACTTCCCATCACGACGCAATACTAAACCAAATACAGCAACTCATGCAAGAACTCGGCGGCGGCTCTGCCAGCGGTGCTGCTCCCGCACGCATTGAGGCCGGCCCTGGTTCCTTCAACAACGGTCCCAGCGGTGGCGGTGATGCGAAGCCCTGGCAACGTGGCCCGACCGGTGGTCCCGCTCCCTGGCGCAGCCGTAACAACGACTCGCGTGATGATCGTGACCGCGACCGCGACCGCGACGGCGGTGACGGAGGCGGCGGCGGCGGCGGAGGTGGTGGAGGTGGTGGTGCCGCTCCATGGGCCCGCGACCGCAACCGCCGCGATGATCATGCTGGTGGTGACAGCTACTACGGCGGTGGTGGCGGCGGCCAAGGCTATGGTGGTCAGCCATCTGCCCCCGCCGCTCCAGGTGCCGCCCCGTGGCATCAACCTCCTGGAACCCAGAACGGCTACGCTGCCTACGGTGGCTACCCCGGATACGGTGCTCCCCCTGGCATGGCCGCGCCTCCTCCGAACATGCCCCCTCCTCCGCCTGGTGCTCCTGGCCTCGGAGCTCCTCCAGGCCTGGCGGCGAGCGGTATCCATGCCCTGATTCAGCAATACGCCGGCGATGCTCCCCCGCCGCCTCCTTCGGACAATGCGCCTCCTCCTCCCCCCAGCGACCAACCTCCCCCACCCCCCCCTGGCGCCTGATTCAGATTCTAGTGTTTGGGTAGACGGGTTTAGGGACTAACATGCATTTTGAACGTGTGCTTGCCTGCGTCCGTACACGTTGACCACTAACGATCAACTAACAACCAAGGATTCATTTAATGACTTCCAGGGTTGGACAAGTGTTCGCACCTACGAAACAGCGCGTTCACTGCCGAACTGCTTTGCTGGGCAAACAGGGATAGACCGGGCATATCCCATAACTCGAAAGCAGGGGCTTGAAACAGCAGACAGCGCAAGCAGATTGTACGATAGACGGAGAATATAGTGGTGACTAATCCATAGGCTTTCTTTATGCAGTAAATGTAGCAAGAAGAAGTTGACCCTAAATCCAGAACCCTGCGTCTCCACGCGAGACTGTTTGTGACGCCTTGGAGTTGACAGCACCGTCCCGGAGTCAGATCCGAGTCCTTTCAGGGGAACATTTGGTTCGTGGGGTTTGTTGGCTGTTACCTGTGTACGAATAGCTAGCTGTAAGATGCAATATGTGTTTGCATGTCGCCTGCTACTAATCAAGACCGGACCCAAGGCTTGAGCCGACCAGTGGTGAAGCCAAGAACAAGTTTACCGAGTTAAGGGTGTGCAGAGTCCGCTCCCCGCATTGATGACATTCTGCGTGCAGGGCCAGGCGAATGGGCTAGGTACGCGCTTTTAGTGCTTTCTGAGTCGCTGTAGTGTTAGAATTGGAGGAGCTTGGGCCACTTCTTTCGCAGCGATGGTGGTTGCATCATCCTACCAGGTAGTGTAGTACCTGGTAAATGCGCAGGTAGGTCGGCAGGTACGTACTAGATAGGGAACGCGACGGCATTGTCTGGCATGACATGACGCCTTCCTCCAGCCTCCTTCATCCCACCTAGGTATGCTGAACGTCTCACGGCCGTCAGCAACGTTGCTTGTACTCGACTTCACCTTTCCCCGACTTCTCTCACACAATCGTTCGTTTCTCTTTGCAAACCCATTATTATTAATCTTCGACATGGGAGTTGAACCACCCGTCTGTCGCAATCAATCTTAGCCTCCCTCACCTTATCTAGGCTCCTTGCCGCGCCCCTCCACCCTCCCATAGAGCCGAACCCGGCCATCTCCGCTCCCGTCCAACGACGAAACACTAGGATTCGAAGCTGTGTCGACACTCTTCCTCGGTCGCTAATCGACCTTGGACTTGCAATACAATACCCGAACACCAAGCTCAAAAACGACAATCCACCGGCGACACACGCACAAGCTACAGAACCACCCGAAACTCCGCTCCCACAGCACTCGGCCGCGATGGCTGTTAAGAACCCCTTTGGGTTCACGACGGGCCCGGTCACTTTTTGGCTGATAGTCGTCTACGCAGCCTTCCTGATACCTCTCGTATGGATCCACGAGTCCGTGCCGGCTGTCCCAAGCCACAGCCAGGATCCCTACCCGGACCTCAACTTGACTGAGGCCTGGCAGGACCTGACGCACATCACCAGAAAATACCACCCTTACAACAGCCGTGCCAATGACGAGGTCGGTGCGTACCTCTTGAAGCGAGTTAAGGACATTTTGGATCGCAACAAGGTTGACTACACCGAGGAGAAGGACGCTGGCGGCGTTATCTGGACTCAGGACATTAAGTGAGTGTTTGTTGCCCTGCACGGCTGCTACATGAGAGCGCAGTTGCTGACTGAAGGATCTTGTAGTGATGCCCCTGCTTCTGCCCCTGCGAGACAAGACGTGCTCCGGCGCGCATCGACGGGCCCTTCGGTGACCATCTTCGACGACACGATATCGAACACCACCTACCTTGGCACATCGGGCTCTTTTAGCCAATCAGGCCCGTATGCTACGTATTTTGAAGGCACGAACAAGCTTGTCTACATTCGCGGTACCGAAGATGAAGACGGAGAATGGTGGAATGGCAAGCGTGATGCTCGCAAGATTGGCCAGGGCGGCGTTCTTGTCAATGCTCATTACGACTCGTAAGTGTTGTCGGCGACTGTAATATTTCAATTCACTAACCAATGAGCAGAGTTTCCACTGGCTACGGTGCAACTGATGATGGCATGGGCTGCGTCAGCATCCTGCAGATGCTCAACTACTACACTAGCCCTGGTCAGCAGCCGAGGCGTGGAATTGTGCTGCTGCTCAACAATGGCGAAGAAGACGGCCTGTTTGGAGCTAGAGTCTACCACTACAGCCCTCTTTACCACTTCACTACCTCGTTCGTGAATCTCGAGGGTGCTGGCGCCGGCGGGCGGGCCATTCTGTTCCGGACGACCGACCTGGAGGTCACCAAGGGCTACGCAAACGCACCGCACCCCTTCGGCTCCGTCGTTGCCGCAGATGGATTCAAGCTCGGGGCGATCAGAAGCGAAACGGATTATAAAGTATGGACTGAATCCTATGGTCAGCGCGGCCTCGACATTGCGTTCTATCGCCCGCGGGCACGATACCACACCAACCAGGATGATACCCGCCACGCCTCGCAAGAAAGTCTGTGGCACTTGCTGTCCAACAGCCTGGCGGCTGTCGACAACCTCCAAAGCACCACCGGCTATTTCAGCGGCCGACGAAATGATGGAGACAAGAAGAAGGTGTCGAGCGGCTCTGGCACGGACGGTGTATGGTTCGACATGTTTGGAACGGGCTTCGCGCTGCTGGAGCTTCGGGGCCTTTTTGCCTGGACCCTGACATTACTTATTGTGTCTCCCCTCGCCCTGGCCCTGGTAACCTACATCCTCTCCAGAAAGGACAAGTACTATTTCTTTTCGCGAAATGTTAGAGCCGAAGAGGATGAAGAACCCGTGCCCCTCGGAGGTTGGAAAGGTTTTTCCCGCTTCCCGCTGGCTCTGATCTTCTCGGCCTCGATCACGGTTCTCTCCGCCCTTCTGGTCCGAAGGGTCAACCCTCACATAATCTACAGCAGTCCCTACGCAGTGTAAGTCGTTGCATTTCTCCACTTCACGTTTTGCCAATTTACTGATTGACGACAACAGATGGGCGATGACGCTGTCTCTGTTCTTCCTCGTCTTCTGGACAGTCTCAAAGGGCGCCAGTGCTGTCAGACCGACCGCTCTTCAGCGGGGGTATGCCCACATCTGGTTGTTCATTCTCAGCTGGGCCATCCTCGTCGGGGTCACGACCGCCGCCGACAGGTTCAAGATTGCGTCCGGCTATCCCTTTGCATTCTTCCATTCCGCCGTGTTCGTTTCGACACTCATCAGCCTCTGTGATTTATTCGCGCTCCCAAGCAAGAAGGACTTTGCACAGCATGCCCATGACGATCAGCAAATCAGGGATCACATATCAGAGGTACCCAACTCGGACGCATTGATTTCCCATCATTCCAATGATGAGGACAATACCGTCGAGGAGCCCACAGAAACAACGCCGCTTAGGAGTGGTGAGAACGAAAACGGAAACAACGGCACCATCCGGACAACTTTTGCGACGACATATAGACGCTCCATCTCGGCCATCATGAGCGATACTGGGGAGGAGAACAAGGAGACAGAACATCCTCTCGAAAAGGAGCAGCAATGGTCCGCCAAGCTTCCATCTTGGACCTGGTTTTTCCAACTGCTTCTGCTTGCTCCAATCACCATTATCGTCTTCCTCCAGATCGCTCTCTTCGTCGTTTCTGCGATCAACTCAGCAGCCGCAGACGGCAACGACCCCTTGCTGGTGTATTCAGCCATCGCTGCTTTCAGCATCATCGTCCTTCTGCCCATCACGCCATTCATTCACAGAGCCAGCTTCTACCTCCCTCTATTCCTGCTTCTGATTTTCTTCATCAGTCTGATCTATAACCTTGTCGCCTTCCCCTTCTCGGCAGAAAACCGCCTGAAGGTTAGGTTCCAGCAAACGCTTGACCTGGATCGGACGACGTCGATCGTCTCGTTCACCGGCTTGGAGAAGTACACTCGACAGCTGATTGCAGAGCTCCCCTCGGGAGCGGGTCAACCAGTCAACTGCACACGCGGAGCCGGGCTGTCATCTGAATGTCACTACAACGGTGCGGCTGTGATGCCCCATTTGCCCCAGTTCACCGACAGCCTTTCTGCCGACTTTTCGGAGGGCAAATACGCCGACCTCGTGACTGTCAATATCAGCCACTCGAACTCAAGCAAAAAGGCCGAGTTCTGCATTGATGCCGTGGAGTCAAAGTCATGTACTCTGACTTTCGACACCCCGGTATCGTTCCACGTCCACGGAAGCGCCGGCATAGACCCCATCTTCAGCCAACCTACCGAGCAAGGCGTAGTAAAGCTTACACTTTGGCGCAGAGACTCGTCAATCCCTTGGACAGTAGACGTTGAATCGCTCGAAAGCCGAGCCGTGTCATCCGGCGTACCGTTCGAATCCAGTGGTCACGGCATCGAGACAGTTCACGAAGATCTCCGAGTCCGAAAGTCAGCAGAGTTGAGCGGAACCATTGCATGCCAATGGAGCGATGCCAATGTTCTAGGCACCATTCCTGCATTCGACGAGGCTTTGCAATTCTCCCCTGACTGGATCGCCGTCACCAAGGCAGCTGTCGGCCTTGTTGAAGCGGAGAAGAAGTTTCGAGGTTGAGTTCCTTCCATCTCGTCGAACTACCCATTGATGGTTCTTGTCTTTTGACTGGACACCAGAGGGCACAAGACAAGCTTGGGATTCGGACTTTGAGCCACGCAAGCACACGAATAGGAGTCGAGTTGACGAATGTTGAGCGGCGTCCTTTGACTCTTACGACGACAACCGTTGTTCATTGGCCGGCGTTGTTGGTTCGGCGGCATCGTTTTTTCGTTTTTGTTTTGCATTTCAGATCGGCATACGCATGACAAGGTAAGAAAGACGGTATAATCACTGGTGGCCACCTAGGCCATGAATGGGCATGAGTAATTAGTATCATTGAAGTATCGTTCATTCTATGCAGGTGCCGGATTCCTCGTGTGCAGGTATGAGTTATCCTTGACCACTCCGTTCGTTCATGAGAACCCTGATTCATAGCCACTCAGCGTGGAAATGAAGAAGGGTGGGTATCGGGTATATTGGTCTGCCAAAAATCAGCCTCTTATTGGAACGAGAGAACCTCTCATGTATCACCCACTCAAAATCTTTCGCCATTATTCGTTGTGCTGTCATGGTGCAGAACCCGTCGGCAGGCCTAGATGCCAGTCTCATCTTTTGCCTCTCTCTCATGGCCGGTTTCGAGATTGCAATTCTCACTGCTGCATCTCGCTGACCTCCCCGCTGGCTTCTTGCTCCTGCGAGTGGTATCTCTCGAGGAACTCCCTCATCTTGGCCCACAGCTCGGCCTCCATGTCACGCTCGACCTTGTTGTTGCGGCTGTTGAGCCAGCCGACGTCGAGGTTGCCAATGGTGCCGACGCCATTGGGTTCGAGGGAGGGCCTGGCGACGATCTTTGCGTCCTCGTTCATGACGACCTGGCGACCGCCGACGCTCTTCTCGCCGGGGCCGCCGCTGCCGCCGCCTTCGCCGCGGAGCTTGATGATGCCGGCCTCCTCGAGCCCCATGATCTGGCGTTTCATGTGGACGTCGACCGTGTGCAGGGTGGAGAGGAGGGCGTCCATGGACGACTTGAACGTCTGCTTCTGCTGCTCGGGGTTTATTTCAGGGGTCTTTTGGGCGCCAAGGGCGGACATGGCGGAGGAAGTGTGATGCATGAGCTGGACTATGCTTGTGTCGATTTCACAGAGCTGTTGGATGCGTTCTTCGAGGGTGAAGGGTTCGCCTGTGGCGCCGGCGCCGGCGCCGGTCATTGCTGAATCAGCCATTGTGGTTGAAAAGAGGTTGTGACGATTATAGGACAAGCAGCCCGAGTGATAACCTATGATAGAATTGTTGCTGTACTTGGTTGGAGGCCCAACGTTTCGTTTTCGATGAGTTAGATCTGCGTGATGAGATGAGAGGTAGGTAGGGCAATGAGTGAATGAGCTTGGACCGAGTGAGCTCAAAAAGGTACATGGTGTAAGGTACCGCCGCGTCTCGGGGAAAGTGGACCCCAAGCCGTGGACAGATTGAAGCATCCTCCCAATCATCAAGTCCATATGGCAACGAGCTAGTCTGGAAATGGTTTGGCGTCCTCACTCCAGATATTTTCCGTCGCCAACCTCTGCCTTCCACCATCTTTGCAGCCTTGCAGGGGGGTGACTTACGAGCCTCATTTCATCCAACAGAACGCGACATCAACGACATTCCATCGAATTCATCATTTCTTCCAACTCAGATCGTCGAGGCTCAGTCGCGCTTTAATTTCTGAGAGCCACAACTCTACTTGTACTATTCCCACTCGGAAGCGCGTTGCTCCGGCTGTTGGGTCGCATCGAACACGACGCAGCTCGTCTCGCTCTACGGACTCAAGATTATGGACCGTCAGTCGTAAAGGCACAACGAAGTAATCGAGTAAGAGTTTGGGCAAAAAGAAAACTCCTCATAACTCCTAGGTATAGCATCGCTCGGAGGATCTCGTCGGAATGTCGGGAAACCCGGGCCAGCCTGGTGCGAGCAGCACCACCCCAGGCGCCCCAGGCGCCCCAGGCGGCGGCGGCGCAGGAGCAGGCGCGTCAGGATCTTTTTCACAGCAGCAGCAACAGCCCGCGACGACGACGCCCGGTGCAGGTGCTGCAGCTCCCGCGCCTACACCCGTGAGCCAGACACCTATCCCTCCTCCGACGACCGCGACGCCCGCGCCGGCACCGGCTACCGCGCCAATGTCGAACCAGAATCTGAACCAAATTGTAGGTGCCTTGTTTTGTAGTCCTATGTGTTTGTTTTGAAGTCGGAAGGCGCCCACGGTCTAGTGACGTCCGGCGGAAGTGCCATATCTGGGGTGAGTGTATTGGTGACAAATGACGATGGGCCGAGGGAAGGGGGAGTGAGGAAGGGGTAGAGAAGTGGTGAGGGGCAACGGGACGGTTTCTGAATACCGATTTGGAAGGCATGACTGAGGTCCTTCCGAATGGATATAACCGGCAGCCCCCCGTCTACCTATTCCTCTCATCCTTGGCCTTCGCCCTTCATCAACATCGACACCAAACCTTCTTCACATTCATCCCTCAGTACCTGTGCCACCTGGGCTCTGCCACGGCTGACGAACATGGTTAACCAAGTTGACTGGCTCGCGATAGATACGCAGCAACACGATGAGAATGTGCACACGTTACTTTACATGCTGTACCCTTCAAGGACAACATCGCTAACCCGTCTTTTCAGGTTACGGACTACCTCTTGAAGCGTGGCTACACGCGTACAGAGACCATCTTCCGGCAGGAGTCGTCGCATTTGGGGCCGGATGGTCGTCCTATCCACAACAAGGTGGACGACCTAGGCCCGCGGAAGTATCTGAAGGCCTTCAATTTGCTGCGCGAGTGGGTTGAAAACAACCTCGATATTTACAAAGTATGTTGTTTCTCGCTGCCGCTTCCTGCCGTAATCTTGCTGATTCTCGTTAGTTCGAGTTGAACAAGCTCCTCTGGCCCGTGTTCGTCTATTCATGGCTGGAGTTGGTCACGCAGAATTACTCCGAGGACGCCAAGAGCCTCCTCAACAACCTAAAGCCGTACTTCGAGAATGTCCACTCGGACGACCTGAAGACGTTCTCCACGATCACTCTCGCTCTGCACGCGAAGGAAAACTCTACTACCAAGCTTTACCGCGAGAACAAGTACCGCATCCCGCTTAACCAGCACATCACCGGCAACCTCTTCCACTTCCTGGAGCGCGAGCGGGACAATGGTGGCTCAGTCATCCTGTACATCCTCTCGACCTTCTGCCACTTAGACTCCACCGCCCGCGGGCCTATTGAGCCTTTCAGCTTCGAGGCCATCTACCGCCGTAGCCAGAATCTCGACATCGACGAGATTGACTTGCAAGAGGGTATCCCCGGAGTCTTCACTGGCATCTCGAACAGAGACCTGCTAGACAAGACGGTCCCTCTCAAGCTAGGTCCCCTTCCCATGGAGGAGGACCTCCGTGAAGATGTCAGAGCCGAGCTTCAAGACGAGGACGCGCTGAACCCGCCGCCCGAAGGCCGGTCTACTCTGGTCGAAGAGTTCGACCGCAAGATCAAGCGAGAGGAGAGCGCAGACGGCCCCAACAGAGCCGAGCTTCCTCTCCCTCCGTCTCGCGCCCGTGATGTCGTCATGGAGATGCAGAAAGTTAGAGAAAACCGTGACCGTTTCAAGATTGAGGGACGTACCGGCGGCGTCGGCGTCGCTGCTAGCGCGTGCATGTTCACATTCCACAACACGCTCGGAAGGTTGGCATGAAATTATCCTCCTTGATTGATCGTTACTAAAGAACAAAAACAGCGTATCATGCATGGACTTCTCCAAAGATCACGAAATGGTTGCCATTGGCACCACGGACTCCTACATCCGCGTCTGGCACCTCGAGGGCAAGCCCTTGAAGTCGAAGAGAGCCGACGAGAAAGACTTCAAGTTCAACAACCGCAAGTTGATCGGTCACTCTGCCCAGGTCTTCTCAGTCTCCTTCTCTGACGCCATCGCCAAGCTTGATCATGCGCCATTTGGCGAGGAGGGTAAGGGCGAGGGTCCTATCGAGACCAGCTCCAAGCTCCTGCTGTCTTGTTCGGCCGACGGCACTGTTCGTATCTGGTCCCTAGACATCTGGGCTTGCGTCTGCGTCTACAAGGGCCACGACGGCCCCGTCATGAGGGCCGAGTGGGGGCCTCATGGCCACTACTTCTTGACCGGCGGCTGGGACAAGACGGCTCGAGTCTGGATGCAAGACCACGCTTCTGCACAACGCATTCTCGTCGGCCATGACTCGAGCATTTCGGCAGTCGCCTGGCATCCCAACGGAACGTACGTCTTTTCGGCCTCGGACGAGACGGACAAGTCGATTCGAATGTGGTCTGTCATCACGGGCCAGTGCGTCCGTGTCTTTACAGGCCATACGGATTACATTTCGGCCATCGAGTGTGCACCCAATGGCAAGATCTTGGCCACGGCTGACAACAGCGGCAATATCTTCTTCTGGGATATCCAGAAGGGCTCGCGCATCAAACGGTCACGTGGCCATGGCAAGGGCGGTATCTGGTCCCTAAGTTTCAGCGTCGAGTCCAACGTCCTGGTCTCTGGCGGCCAAGACGGCACGGTCCGTGTCTGGGACGTCGATCTGCCTGCCGAAGGCCACAAGGTTGTGCAACCGCAGCCAGGCACGGCACCCACGCAGGAGGGAGGTGATACGATCGTCGCCGCCACGGGACAGACGGAGCGAGCCAATGCGAGCGGTCAAGGGGCGACTGGCAGTGGTTCCAACGCGCCCGGGGGCAGCAAGAAGAAGGGCAAGGAAGTGATGATTACGCCCGACCAAATCAGCGCGTTCCCGACTAAGAAGACACCCGTGATGAAGGTGCAGTTCACACGCATGAACCTGATTGTGGCTGGCGGTTGCTACGATCCTGACCGCTAATCCCCCAAGACGGCTTGACGAGGGCAAAGACATCCTAACGAAGGGAAAAGCATGAGGAGATGGCAAAGGGGAAGTAGTCGATTGATTTCATCCACAGTTTGGCGTTGGGGTCGCGGCAGTCGACGAACATGACTTTTTCGTAGGGTAATCGGGGCCAAGAAGAAGAAGCAGATGAAGCAGCAACGTCAACACCGTTCAGCTGCAGGCCTATGTAAACCATCCATCAATGTAGTAGATACCTCTCGGGCCGTTCCTTTGATCAGAAATTTTGAAACAGGCGTGACTCAATGAAGTTGTTACACGCGCTCGTTGAGAAGAGTGCTTTCGGAATAAATGTGAAGCTCAATGTAGGACACTTGGTGTCCTCGGTGAAGAATAAAGATTGAAGTTAGCAGACAGGATGAACGTCAAAGGACATAATAGTGACGTCGGCTAATTGGCGGGAGTAGCACTACAACTGGCTTCTGGGGGGGTCGCCAGCTGCTACAGGGGCCTTGAGGGGCACCCAAGTCTCAGACTCCCGATTGGGGTCAAGTGGCTGAAGCTTCCACAAAGCGGCAGCGAATCACAGAGTACGTACCTTGCTCATGGTCACGGTGCGGAGCAGCTGTGCCTTTCGCATTGAGAGAGACCGTCAGTCAGTCAATCAGTCAGACGCCAACCAGCACCAGAACCGGCCGTGCTGCCTTGGGTAGGTAACCTCCACAACGAAACCACATTCCACCTACCTGCCTGACCCTTTCGCCGCGTGCGTCGTATTCGATAGCTCTCTACGTCTATCCACCCCCATTCGAAGTCCAACTTCCCAATCGAAGCAATCCCAAGATCATTGCGCATCAACAACTCAAGGATGGATCCCCTCGAGGAGTCGCCATGGGGCGATTCGCAACCCACATCCGAGCCCTCGTCGCAGCCGCCCTCCCAGAATGAGCAGTCGACGTCGCAGACCTCGGCCAAGTCAGAGTCAGACGCACCCAGCACGGCCACATCCGCTTCCCGCCCGTCACGATCGGGTCCCGTCCGCCGACTCGTCTCCGCCCAACCCACGCGCCTCGAGGCCGTCGACGACCCCCTCGGTCCCCTGGGCCCTCTCGGCGCTCCCGCCGCCGCCGCCGACAGCGCCGCCGATGCCGGCCACGATGCTCCGCCAATCCCGCCGCAGAAGGAGCAGATGGTGATCCGCACCACGATGCCGTCCCAGCAGGACCGTCGTTCCGGCCCTGCCGACCCCCACCACATCGACGACGACGAATACGACCGACCCTCGGGCCCAAGACAGCCGCCGCCCGTCCAGGCTGCCCACCCCAGTCCCGTGCGGACCCAGACCCAGCCGAGCGTGAGCGTTGAGCAGGCCAGCAAACCTAGCTTCCAGATCAGCGTGGGAGACCCGCACAAGGTCGGCGACTTGACCAGCTCGCACATTGTCTACTCTGTGCGGACCAAGGTACGACGACAGGATTCCAGAATCGCCTGGTTCGGGATGATGGCAGGGGCCCCGCGCTAATCATGTGCCGACAGACGTCTTCCAAGGCCTACAAGCAGTCCGAGTTCGAGGTAAAGCGCAGATACCGCGACTTCCTCTGGCTGTACAATACGCTGCACGGGAACAATCCCGGCGTCGTTGTCCCGCCTCCGCCGGAGAAGCAGGCCGTCGGCCGCTTCGAGAGTAACTTTGTCGAAGGGCGCCGGGCTGCCCTGGAGAAGATGCTGAACAAGACGGCCGCCCATCCCACCCTGCAGCACGACGCCGACCTGAAGCTCTTCCTCGAGAGTGAGTCGTTCAACGTCGACGTCAAGCACAAGGAGCGGAGGGACCCGATTCCGGGCGAGAGCAAGGGTGTGCTCGGCAGTCTGGGTATCAATGTTGGCAGCAGCAACAAGTTTGTCGAGCAGGACGATGTGAGTATCCATCTACGCTTGAACACGGGCGGGGGACAGATCTGACATGGGGTTTTCTTTTCCAGTGGTTCCACGACCGCAAGGTCTACCTCGATGCGCTCGAGAATCAGCTCAAAGCCCTGCTTAAGGCGATGGAGACCATGGTTGGCCAGCGTAAGATGATGGCCGAGGCCGCGGGTGATTTCTCGGCATCTCTTCATGCGCTGTCAACGGTCGAGCTCTCGCCTTCGTTGTCAGGGCCTCTCGACGCGCTGTCCGAGCTGCAACTCACCATCCGTGATGTCTATGACCGCCAAGCCCAGCAAGATGTCCTGACATTTGGCATCATCATCGAGGAGTATATTCGTCTCATTGGGTCCGTCAAGCAGGCCTTCAGTCAAAGGCAAAAGGCCTTCCACTCTTGGCACTCTGCCGAGTCGGAGCTTCAGAAGAAGAAGAGCTCCCAGGACAAGCTCCTGAGGCAAGGCAAGAGCCAACAGGACAGGTTGAACCAGGTCAGTGCCGAGGTCGGTGACGCAGAGAGGAAGGTCCACCAGGCCAGGCTCCTTTTCGAGGACATGGGTCGTCTGATGAGGGCCGAGTTGGACCGCTTCGAGCGGGAGAAGGTGGAGGACTTCAAGAGCGGAGTCGAGACCTTCTTGGAGAGCGCGGTCGAGGCACAAAAAGAGGCATGTCCTGCACCCCCCTTCCCCCTGTTCCCCGAGACGACATAACCAGCTAACAAACCATGACAGTTGATCGAGAAGTGGGAGACCTTCTTGATGCAGCTCGATGCTGAGGACGACGAGACCGTCTTTTACCGGCCGCCCGTCATTCAATCCTCGGGCAAGCCGCCCGGCGACACGGCCATTGACCGTGCTCGCGCCACCATCAACGACGACTCTGACTAGAAGCCCGAGATGCGGCGCCCGATGCTTCATTACATCATACCCACGCGTCACAGCAGCGGCTTTTTCTTCGACCCGTCAGCCGAAAGCTGGGACCATTGAATGGAGTTGGAACAAGCGCAGGTTGGCGCCTTTTTCTTGGTTGTTGGTTGTTGTTGTTGTTGTTGTTATTGTTGTACATATATGACAGTAGAAGCAACCCTTGGGGGTATGAGGGCTCTCCCGTAATTCGCCTCCCTTCCGACTACGTTTCTCTCTTCTCTCTACCTAGTCCGGAAGCTGGCGTTCTGAGAAAATCAAAACCTCAACAGTTTTAGCTTTTCTTTTCTTTTCCTTATACACACACACACACACACACACACACACACCCATTTCGTCCGTTGCCATCGTACAAGGGGTCTCCCTCTTCCTCTCCGCTGCTGTAGTGATGTGTCGGTTTGGGCATGCTTTCCTGTTTACTTCTTTCCCTTCTTCGCTGCCTTCTGGAGGGGCTCCTTTGCCTTCGGCTGGGGCTGCTGCACCGCGTACCCGCTGATCAAGTCGCCCATGTCGAAGACATCGTCCTCCTCGGCGGGCTTGGCCGGGGCGGCCGTCTTGTCCTGCTCGGCGGCCCCATCCTTTCCACCAGTAGCAGCAGCAGCAGCAGCAGGTGGCGCTGCCGTGGAGGCCTTGGCGGCGGCGGCCTCATCTTCGGTAGGGGCCGCGGCCAGGTCGAAGCCGCGGCCGAAGCGCTCTCGGAAGGCGGCCAGCTTTCCGGCCTCGTCGACCTCGACGTTCTTGAGAGACTTGTCCGAGGGCTGCCAGAGGGCGTGGTTCCGAGAGTCCTTCACGGAACGGACGAGGGGTGCCGGAGACGTGGAGCGGACGGTGAAGGTGCTCCCGTCCGAGAGCTGGACAAGCTGGGTGAAGGTGTAGGGGCGGCGCGGGCGGGGGACGAAGGTTGCGGCACGGGTCTGGGTGAGGGACGTCCTCTGAACGGGCGTCGAGGCGTTGTAGGCTAGCGGCGAAGAGGAGGATGAGGATGAGGACGCGATTGAGGTTGCCGCTATTCTGGGTCGGCAGCAGAGGAGGCTCGACGGCCGTGGGAGGTGGGTTGGGAGCTTGCTCATTTTCGTCTCGTTTAACGGTCGCCTAGCGGGACGACCTTTGGGGCGCGGGAGATGCAGGCGGTAAGAGCGAGAGGTGACCGCGCAGGGTTCGAGTCGCCGAGGGGCGCGCGCGCGTTGAGAGAGAGGGGGGGTGGGAGTGGTAAGGCGGGCGTAGAGAGACAAAAGAGGAAGGAAGCCTTTTTTTGACGATGTACACGTCGTTGGTGGCCGTTGACCTCCTTGCGTCGCGCGAGACCAAAATTTCGGTTCGTCGGAGGCCGGGGAGTTCCGTGCACGGTCCCACAGGTCGGGTCACCTCAGCGGCGGCCGGGGGGGGCATAGGGAGAGAATGTGTCGTTGCTTATCGATAAGGAGATTTTTATGGAATTTCTTTCCAACAGCGGTGGATTTACATCACCGGAGCTGGAGCTATTGCAGGGGGGAAGGAAGAGCCTAAGAGGTCCCAGAGATCCTCCAATTCACCACTACACAGCGAAGTACTATAGACGGGCGGCTGACTTGCATGCCTCCATCGCACCACACTACAGGACAGTTCTTAACTCCCTTGGCATTTGATCCAGCACGGATTGTTCCCTTCCCCGAACTGTCGGGACGGGAAATGGTACGGCGCATGCGATGAGCGGAGCTTGTATGCTTGCGACGGCGTTGCGCCGGGCCGGCCGGGCGAGGACCAGAGTTGAAGGAGCACGGAGGACCCTGGCCGGAGGATGTAAGTCAGCCCCTCGGTCTCTGTTTTCTTTGATCCAATCGACGGCGGTCACTAACGCCGTGCAGTCCCGGCCGAGAGCCAACAGCGCCCGCAATGGCCCATCGGTCATAACCCTCCTCGAACCTGCGAGCCCCGACGAGCGATCCACAACACCTCGGCGGCCCCGCGATCCTCGACGTGGCGTACCGAGCCCTCCCAGCCGCCGACGTCGACACACAACTCGAAAGACGAGCTCCCGGAGCAGCTCCGCGGGGTGATGCGCCGGTTGGCGCACTCGGTGGTGGTCTGCACGGCGACGGACCGCCGGGGCCAGCCGCGGGGGATGACCATGTCGAGCTTCGTATCGTTGAGCATGGAGCCCGTGCCTCTGGTGACGTTCAACGTGCGGACGCCCAGCCGAACGCTGCAGGCCATAGAGGACGAGGGCGGGCTGTTCAACGTTCACGTGCTGGCCGAGGGCGCCGAGGGCGCGCAGGTTGCCGAGTGGTTCACGCGTGGCAACGCGGCGGGCGAAGGGCTGTTTCGGGAGCTGCCGGACGGCGTCAAGGTCTGCGAGGAGGACGGCGAGGCGCCCGTGCTGGAGGGACGTGGGGTCTTGTACGTGTTGAAGTGCAAGGTGCTCGGGGAGGGCATGGTGAGGGTGAGGGATCATGTCGTCATCGTCGGGGAGGTCGAGGGGGTCGTGAGGGGCGAGGGGGAGGGGTTCGGGCTCGTTTACGCGGACCGACGGTACCGGACCCTGGGGGAGGTCTTGGTCAAGGGAGAGGAGTGAGGCTGGAGACCGGGACTGGAGGCAGAAGGGTAGGGGTGCTCAAACGGCTGGCAAGACGGGGCAAGGTAGAGCGTTCGGTGTGTCATGCATATGTAAAAGAGGATAGACTGTATACTATGCGAGAATAACTTCGCCCACTTGGACAGACGGTTGGAGTTCATTTCGCATTCGGGGCGTGCCGTTTTGCGGACGGCCTAAACTGAGGCAGCGAAATGTCACTGACACCAGAGATCACGCCAAACTACGAGCCGCTGTCACTACCACCAGTCTGCACTGGTTACTGATTACTCCTGTCCAGTGAGCAGGGCCGGATACATATCGCAACATCCAAGTGGCCCCAGTTTCATCTCAATTTAGATACGTTTGCTAAGCGTACTCATGCCTAGGTTGTCGGTCAATGAAGCAAGAAATGTGCCTATGTCTCTTTGAAGCTGCAAGTGTGACACTAAAAGTAAAATGTTGAACCGGGCCTGTAGGTTAATGGCAACCTCTTTGGGATTGCGGGGGGATGGATATTCGCCAGGTGGGAATCTCAAGAATGGATATCGGGATATGGAGAAACGACGCAACAAGCCGGTATATGCACGTATGAGAGTGTGAGGTCTCGGAGATGCCGGGGCTCACGGAAATGCTCTTCGTCATGAGAATTGTGACGTCCCACATGTGTTTTAGCAGCAACTAACATACGCTTGGAATAGGATGAAAAATCCCAATGATTATATTGTGGTGGCGGCGGACAAGACGGTGTCGGCAGTTCTATGAGACTACCGTCGGGGTTGTGGAGGCGGCGGCGGGGCGGGGCGGGCGGTGGACGCCTTGCGGTTTCCGGTCGGCCACTGCCCGGAGGCGACCAGGAGCTTGCCGGCGGGCGGTTATTGACTGCATCTGAAGGGGCGTTTTGTAACACAGTATGGAAACGCCGATGTCCGTGTTTGTCTGTCGGTAATGTTTGGATACCTGCTGGCCTGTGTTGGTTTCAGGCTTTGATGTGGAGTCGTTTTGCTGGTTTCCGTACCTAGATACCTAGAAATGAAATGGTGGGGGGGATGGGTTTGTTTGTGTTTTTTTTTTTTTAATTCAAAGCAGATTCTAGAATCATCGCTCGCGGCCGGACCCCCTTCATCCACGAGAGGCTGAAGCCTGACGTGTCTGCTGACCCCGAGATGCAGCAGGAGCTGAAGGGAGGGCTGAGACACTTGACATGATGCATGCATGTAATATTGTTCTCTCAATCAAGTGGCCACTGGCCCGGTCTGTACTAAATACAGATTGCCTCTGCGAGATGGTTTTTGCTTGAACAGATTGAAAAGAGAGGTTGTAAAAAGATAGGGACCGTGCAACAGCACCCCGGACGTTTGCAAAGGCCCGGGCGATTCAGAACATGGGGTATATGATACGCAGCACATACAGCACATACAGCACACTGGCCCAAGGCAAGCAGGTAGGCGGACTAGTAAATTCCTCTTGGCGACGCCAGGACATGTGATTTACATCGCTGGCGGCATGGGGGAAACAACACGTCTGAGCCTTGCCAGTGAGTGGGGGACTTGGGGGACGGCTCCAGGGAC
The DNA here is from genome assembly GCF_001672515.1 of Colletotrichum higginsianum IMI 349063. Lineage (NCBI taxonomy): Eukaryota > Fungi > Ascomycota > Sordariomycetes > Glomerellales > Glomerellaceae > Colletotrichum > Colletotrichum higginsianum. The sequence continues at coordinate 2,760,646 of NC_030961.1, read as the reverse complement.
CTTTGGAGGAGGGCATATCCAGCCCAACGCCCAGCTCTCAGAACAGGCGCCAGCCTCTAGACCAGGCACTAGGCGCCGCACAGCAAGAAGCACGATTGGATGTCGAGAGATGGCGAGGAGGCGTTGCATGCAGCCTGGTGTCAGTGCTGCCTTGTTCCGCCCTAGCATCTCGACGGAGTAAGTACCTACCTGCCTAAGGGTCCAGCCGATGCCCAGGACCATTTGACAGTGGAGGGGACAGAAGACTCCAGCAAACAGTGGAAGACACAGGAAGGAATGAAGTTATGACTGACTTGGGGTCGCAAACAAGTAGAAACACAATGAATAGATAATAATAAAAATACTAAGAAAAGGTCCAATGAGGGGTAGTCGCGGATCAGATGCACCAAAAATGGAAGAAAAAAGGGCCAACAGTGGACCTGCCTCTCCACAGGGAGGCGGAAGGCAAGAGGCAAAACAACAGAAAGGCAGGAAGGAGAGTCTTTGCAGTGCTGCAGCCTGCCTGTCTGCCTCCAAGGGTGCCTCGTACCTACCTACATCGTAGGTATGCCAGATACCAAATGTGCCTTCCCATTCTCTTCTTTTCCATCCGCTGGAGAGGTGGAAGGAGAGCACGAAAAATAGGGACCCCCAGTGCCCCCGTCCCAGTGGCCCCACAAGGTGGCCGCCCTGCCGCTAGCCAATCAGTACATCCCGCACGGTTGCCGTGGTGGCAGGGCAAGCGAATCAGAGAAGGGTCTGGAAGGCCTGGAGGTGATGGAATCGCATAGAATTTCTGAGCTGGGGGGTGAGCGTCGCTGTCGCTGCTGGACGCTTTTTCTTTTTTAGCCTCCTCCTCCGCCGTCGTCTCGACTCTCTGACCTTTTTTTCCCTTCCTCACATCACAAATCTCTCTCCCTTTTCTTCCAATTTCTCTCTTCTCTCCTATCAAACAACCCAGAAGAAGCCCGAATTGTAGCAGCGAAAGAACTGCCACATTTCGTCGAGAAGTCATACTCTCAAAGGTAAGCTTGTTCTGACACCTATCACCCCGCGTCGCCGCTTGGGCGCTATGGCATCTCGAACGCCATCCTTGTTGCCCGCACCCATTGGATTTTCGTGTTTGGTTGCTTGCTTTTCAGCATCAGCCTCGCCAATAAATCATCGTTCCCCTCTTTCGTCCTTTGCATCAATTCCGAGTAACAACAGACGGTTACTTTGTGTGCAGTATCGGAATTGGTGACGAGGCTGACCTCCCCGCCCCGCCCCTTCGCCTCCCCCACACACCGTCAACTCTCAAACCTCAATAAGCACTCAACTAACAAGTGTGGCCAGAATTACGACCGTTACGCCCGAGATACCCACATCATCCATCACAATGTCTAACCCCGAGACCTTCGAGTTTCAGGCCGAGATCTCTCAGCTCCTGTCTCTCATTATCAACACCGTCTACTCAAACAAGGAGATCTTCCTGCGTGAACTTGTCTCCAACGCCTCCGATGCCTTGGACAAGATCCGCTATGAGTCCCTCTCCGACCCCAGCAAGCTCGACTCGGGCAAGGACCTGAGAATCGACATCATCCCCGACAAGGAGAACAAGACCCTCACCATCCGTGACACCGGTATTGGTTTCACCAAGGCTGTAAGTTGCCCACCATTGTTCCACACAGCAGTCTTTGCGAAATAGTTTCTAATATGCCCCCCCCAGGACCTCGTCAACAACCTTGGTACCATCGCCCGCTCCGGCACCAAGCAGTTCATGGAAGCCCTCACCGCTGGCGCCGACATTTCCATGATCGGTCAGTTCGGTGTTGGTTTCTACTCTGCCTACCTTGTCGCCGACAAGGTCACCGTCATCTCCAAGCACAACGATGACGAGCAGTACGTCTGGGAGTCCTCTGCCGGCGGCACCTTCTCCATCACCCCCGACACCGAGGGTGAGCCTCTCGGCCGCGGCACCAAGATCATCCTCCACCTGAAGGATGAGCAGACCGACTACCTCAACGAGGCCAAGGTCAAGGAGGTCATCAAGAAGCACTCTGAGTTCATCTCGTACCCCATCTACCTCCACGTCACCAAGGAGACCGAGAAGGAGGTTCCCGATGAGGAGGCCGAGGCCACCGAGACCACCGAGGACGATGACAAGAAGCCCAAGATCGAGGAGGTCGACGACGAGGAGGAGGACAAGGAGAAGAAGCCCAAGACTAAGAAGGTCAAGGAGACCTCTATCGAGGAGGAGGAGTTGAACAAGCAGAAGCCCATCTGGACCCGCAACCCCCAGGACATCAACCAGGAGGAGTACGCTTCTTTCTACAAGTCCCTTTCCAACGACTGGGAGGACCACCTCGCCGTCAAGCACTTCTCCGTTGAGGGTCAGCTTGAGTTCCGCGCCATCCTCTTCGTCCCCAAGCGCGCTCCCTTCGACCTGTTCGAGACCAAGAAGACCAAGAACAACATCAAGCTCTACGTCCGCCGCGTCTTCATCACCGATGACGCCACCGACCTCATCCCTGAGTGGCTCAGCTTCGTCAAGGGTGTTGTCGACTCTGAGGACCTTCCCCTCAACCTGTCTCGTGAGACCCTTCAGCAGAACAAGATCATGAAGGTCATCAAGAAGAACATTGTCAAGAAGGCTCTCGAGCTCTTCCAGGAGATCGCCGAGGACAAGGAGCAGTTCGACAAGTTCTACTCTGCCTTCTCCAAGAACCTCAAGCTCGGCATCCACGAGGACTCCCAGAACCGCAACATCCTCGCCAAGCTCCTCCGCTTCAACTCCACCAAGTCTGGCGATGAGCTCACCTCCCTCACCGACTACGTCACTCGCATGCCCGAGGTCCAGAAGAACATCTACTACATCACCGGCGAGTCCATCAAGGCGGTCACCAAGTCTCCCTTCCTTGACTCCCTCAAGGACAAGAACTTCGAGGTCCTCTACCTCGTTGACCCCATCGACGAGTACGCCATGACTCAGCTCAAGGAGTTTGAGGGCAAGAAGCTTGTCGACATCACCAAGGACTTCGAGCTCGAGGAGACCGAGGAGGAGAAGGTCCAGCGCGAGAAGGAGGAGAAGGAGTTCGAGAGCCTTGCCAAGAGCCTCAAGAACGTCCTCGGCGACAAGGTTGAGAAGGTTGTCGTCTCCCACAAGCTCGTTGGCGCCCCCTGCGCCATCCGCACTGGCCAGTTCGGTTGGTCCGCCAACATGGAGCGTATCATGAAGGCCCAGGCCCTCCGTGACACCTCCATGTCCTCGTACATGTCTTCCAAGAAGACGTTCGAGATCTCCCCCAAGAGCACCATCATCAAGGAGCTCAAGAGCAAGGTCGAGACCGACGGCGAGAACGACCGCACCGTCAAGTCTATTGTCCAGCTCCTGTTCGAGACCTCCCTTTTGGTCTCTGGCTTCACCATTGAGGAGCCCGCCAGCTTCGCCGAGCGCATCCACAAGCTTGTCCAGCTCGGCCTGAACATTGATGAGGAGGAGGAGAAGACCGAGAGCGCGCCCACCGCCGACACGTCCGCTGTCGAGACCGGCGACAGCGCCATGGAGGAGGTTGACTAAATGATCTTTGGGGTGAAAAACGGGATACCAGAGAAAAGTTCATTGGAGTTGGACGGTTTTCGGTTTTGATTGCGACTTCGAAATGATTTTCATAATTCCCTTCCCATACCTCGACGTATGGGTGTATTCTAGCTAGCCCGTCATTCATGATCATGAGACGGATGAGGTAGACGCTGAATTGGAACGTTAAGACAAATATCTTTGTTCGCAATGTGATGTCGGAGTGGTATTTGAATGCTTAGCCCTCTCTGCGCCCCCCGCCCAAGCCGGCGTCATTTATGATGCCAACGTCAGTGTCGTCAGGTTCAACTGGCTGACAATGGAACCCAGCCCTTTAATCTATCTAGTCTTGCTGAGTTGTGTGAATTGTGTTGTTTGTGTGTGTCGCTTGCTTTTTTTGCAGGATCCCACTGGCACGAGTGAATTGTGAACTGGCGATGAGTGCTGACTCCGCTTGATAAAATCCGTCTCTGCAGTATCAGATAACTTGAATAGGCCCCTTTGGCTCAGTGGTAGAGCGTCGCACTCGTACATACTCGTCATGCGAAGGTCCACGGTTCAATCCCGTGAGGGGGCATTCCTTTTGCCATTTTCAAGAATATAGTCCTTTTTTCCTTCTATTTTTTACACTTATCTATTGTTAGCAGATAGTAGTAGAAAAGAAGTAGGAAAGGAATATTGTCTTTCTTATTAGTTAGTAAGTTAGCTAGTTAGTTGTATTTAGGCTTCTTTACAACTCTAGACTTTATTTAAGTATAAGCTATATTATAAGTAAGCTGATAAGTATTAGGATATTTACTTCTACACTAACGTACACGCATAGCGAGTCGGCCAACATAGCGAGCCGGCCACTCCTTATCGCTAGAAAAAGCCCCTTTTCTAACTATTTATTAAAAAGTAGATTCTTAACTAATAAAGACCTAGTTTTTAGCATTAGATAACGATAAGAGTTAGATTTTAAGAAATAATAGTATTAAAATTATTATCTCTTTCTAGCCTATATTACTAAGCTTACCTCTTATCTAGGCCTCTAGATAAGAGGATTACTAAGAACCTAGGGTTAGGAAGAGACAATAATTTCTACAATATTATTTCTTAAAATCTAACTCTTATCGTTATCTAATACTAAAAACTAGGTCTTTATTAGTTAAGAATCTACTTTTTAATAAATAGTTAGAAAAGGGGCTTTTTCTAGCGATAAGGAGTGGCCGGCTCGCTATGTTGGCCGACTCGCTATGCGTGTACGTTAGATATAATATTACTAAAACTAGTCATGATCTTGTTTATTCGGGACATTTCTTCATTCTGGGACCGTGTGCTTTTTTTTGGTGGAGGTCTAGATGCGAGTTGAAGCTTGCCGCCTAAAGAGATATCATGTTCAACTTCACTTAACAACTGGTCCGGCAGCCCTCACCTCTCACCTTCCTCCTCCCGCCTCGGATCTCACCGCCATTCCACTCCTCGCCGTCGACCAATACAACCTCACAGTTCGGAACGTCCACCGTCCCCTTGGTCCCCTCGGGCGTCCGAATCTCGGCCTCCAGCACGCCCCCGTCCCCGGCCAGGACCACTGCGCCGAACTCGCCTCCCTTGGCGTCCCTCCACCCGGCCTCGACCCTCCTCAGGTCCCCGAGCTGCGGCCGGAACACCCACTTCTTCCACCCGACAACCTCAAGCCCGACGACCTTGAAGCTCAGCGCCTGCGTCGGCCCCGTCGACCAACTGTGCGACAGCGACGTGTACGCCGCGTCGAAGTTGTAGCCGCGCCGCGAGCGGTAGTAGAGCGACCCGTTGGCGCTCATGCCCTCGATGAGCGTCTCGCCCGTCATCAGCGGCGAGTCGAGCATGTATCCCCACGTGCGCCGCATGAGGCGCAACCCGCGGCGAGGCTTGCCGGCCGCCAGGTGGGCGAGCACCTCGACGCTCGAGATGAACGGCGAGACGGTGTCCGGCAACTCGGGCGTGACGGGGCCGATGTCGTTCCAGTTGCCGAGGAGGGCGGCCGAGACGGCCGACGCCTGGGCTGGGGACGTCGTGAGGTTGTAGTAGAGAGCCAGGGCGTTGCCGTCCTGGGGGAACAGGCGCGCGCCGGCGTCGGTCTCGTTGTCGCGGAAGAGGGACGCCGAGGCGTCCCAGAGGACGGCGTTGTAGGCCGCCTTGAGCCTCGCCGCCGCCGCCGCCCAGGTCCCGGCCTGCGCGCCGCGACCGTTGGCCTCGGTGGCCGTGTCGGCCGCCAGGTCCGCGAGGGCGTGCAGCGCGTGGTAGTTCAGCGCGTTGAGGGCGCTGTTGAAGCTGCCGCCGCCGAGGCGGGCCCAGTCGTTCGTCTCGACCTGCTCGGCGAGCCCGACGTCGTTGTCGAGGGCGCGGATGATGTAGGCCGCGCCCGCCGAGATGTTGCCCCAGCGGGCGTCGACCCAGTCGGAGTCGGAGGTGAAGACGGCGTAGTTGAAGCACGCGATCAGCGTCCAGGCATGGTACGTGTCGCTGCGCGCGCCGCGGCGCCAGGACCCCGTCGTCGGCCCCGCGAAGGGCAGCGCGCCGGTGGACGCGTTCTGGTAGATGAACATGGTCTCGAGGGCGTAGTAGACGGACTCAAGACCGACGTCGCCGAGACCGAGGTAGGCCGTCGTGCCCGCGATGCCGAGGTCGCCGGGCCATACGGCGCGGTCGCGCTTTGCGCCGTCGAGGAGCATGGGCCCTTCGGCGCCGAGCGTCGCGTTGTAGGCCCAGCCGTCCTTGACCTGCGGCAGCCAGCGGCTGGTGTTGGGCGGCGCGATGTTGGTCTGCGCCGTGAAGACGCCGGCGTACCATGCCCGGACGAGGAGGTCGTCGTCGGGCGTGTGGAAGTGGCCCGAGTAGTCGCTGGGGTCGTCCTGCGAGGGGGAGTAGCCGAGGTGGCAGACGACGGAGGAGATTGTCACGGGGCGGAAGGCGTGGATCGTGACGAACTTGAAGCCGCCGCGGAAGCGCTCCGTGGGCATGGTGTAGCGGGATGAGGAGGTGGCGGTGAGTGACACGTTGAGAGCCTTGTCGTAGTCCTGGGTCGGCACTGCGCCCGTGTCGTCCGAGATGGCGCGGACGAAGGCCGGAGACTCGGCGAAGGCGAGGGAGAAGTGCGGTCCCGACGAGCCCTCCGTCGTCTCCAGAGTGGTCACGTCGTCCGTCTCTGTGGTCAGGGAGAGGAGCCCACCGACGTAGCCAAAGTCGAGGGAGACTTGACCGCCGGACCGTAACGAGAGGATGTAAGTGCCATCGTCGGCCGACGTTACCTCGGCGGCGCCGGAGACGGCGTGGATCTGTTTGGGGAGGACGGTGCGCGATGACGGGCTCTTGATGTATGCCTCCCACGGCCGGGACGGATCCGGATCCGTGGTACTAGCCGACACCAGGAAGGGGCACAGAAAGAGTGCGAACCGGAGAAATCGTGCCATCGTCAAGGAAGGCCGGCGTGATGGACAGCGGGTGGGCGTGGTGGGAGTGAGCGGGAGCGGGAGCGTGCCATTTCTGACGTCGTAACGCGGCGTGAGGGTGTTATTTCAATGAACACGGCTGCCGCTTGATGTCTTGGCCTGCTTCGTTTTTGGACTTCCAGCATAGCGGGTATGTAACCCTGCTATGAACGATGGAAGAATTCCCCCCGCGTTGTCCAAGGGGAGTGAGGGGACGTCGGGGTAAATCTGGAGCGAACCGGCGAGCGAGTCCGGGGTTTGCAGATCCCGCAGGGCGGGGGTTGCATCGGGGCCTCGGAGGAGCATCGCAACCTCGACCCTTCTCGTTTCCGGCGTCTTGTTGATTTCAGTTTCCTCCCCCTGCCGCCAAGATGCTGGGTAGAAAGAAGGTGGTCCTAATGGAGTTTAGTTAGCTAGGTATGTCATGTATGGTGATGGCATCGCAGCATGTAACCAAGCCTATCTATCTATGTATGCACCACTGATTAGGTCTGGCCGTCTCGGTCCTTGGTAACGAAAGGGAGCGGAAGTGGTTGTGCTATTTGCTCTTCAACATTCCCATGCCATTCCGACTTTGAGATGACGTCGCTTGAACGATTCCACTCGCAGCGTTTATGCGATATTCCACGCACTAGAAACGTATGACTTGTCCCTACCTGGAGTGAAGATGCATTGATAGCTAGGAGGGGGGGAAATATACATATCTCTTTTTCATACTCCTCTCCCTTGCTGTCAACAGATGCAATGTTGTATGTATTCACAGGTGGCGCTCCAAATAACAAGTGTTCACGGAACGTTGCTAAATAAAGACTTGACCGAGCTGAAGACCCCTTACTTAGATGCCTCTCTTTCAGTAGCACCCTATCTTGATAACAACCAAATAGTACTGTTGGGCGCGTTATAAGGAGGAAATGGTTGACTTATGCCTCGAAGCCAAGTAAGACATATATGTCGCTGACGAATCTGAGGTAGATTTATCTACTAAAGCTACCGCTGTCTGTTGACGTCTCCCCTCCGTGGATAGGCGCCGAAGAATACGCAGACAGCTGAGTGGACATTACCGCCGTATCAGCACCAAGCATATCGACAGACAGAAAGAGCATGCCTAGATAGACAGACCTAGATCAGCAGCTGACTTAACTTTGCCGTATACATAGTTGTCGCGGTCTAGTCAGGACCCGCCGTGGACAAACGAGTTGCCCATCCGTTCAACTGTGTGATTTCTCAGCCTTCCCCATGCCCACCGCCGCACTACACGTAAGCTCCTCTGCTATCTTTATGGCGGCTTCCTAGAGAACGACCCGCTGCCTTGCCTTGAGGGCACGAATCCAGAGCTAGAGGTTGGTTCTCTCACCTAAGGAGAGGACTGCAGAGCATGGCTAGCCTACCCACCATGCTGTTTGTCAGTCATAGGGGCACGAGCAATCCGTCCCGTTGCTCTCGTGCCTGCCAATCTGTAGCATCTTGCCCAATTAGCCCTACGTGTCACTCTGAACGTATTTGCAACCTCCTTTTCAAATCCCAGCCCCAGGAAACCTCTCATCATGTACATAACAGAAACCGGAAACACCAAGACCTCTTGTCCGCCGGCTTTAAACCACCTTTGGTCGTCGAGATATGGCACCCGACTGGGCGGACAAGAAGCGCCGCTATGTAGGAGACGGCGTCCACAACCCGCCGCTAGACAGCGACGGGCCTTGATAGGCACTCACTAGCACCATGGGGCCTCCCGTGGTCTGGCGTCGTGGGTCGACAGTCCACTCTAGAGACGCCATGCTGAGGGGCCAGCCGTCGGTCGCTCCTAGGCGGCCGCATCCAAATCCAGGAGGGAAACAAGCAACGGTTTGAAGCCTAGAAAAGGAGAGCAGTATGGCCAGGGTGATGGGTCATTCTCCCTCAAGCCACGCCGCACAGCTACAGAGCATGGTGCTGCTCTCCTGGCGCGATAGACTCGCATCATTCGACCGCATCGATTTCGCTTCGGCCAACGAGCAGCAAACGCCTACGAGACTGGTTGGCTTGACTACTACCGGCCATCACTCCATTCGGGGCCGTCATCGATACCTCAGCCGAACCCTCTCGAGCAAGGTTCTCACGGACATAATGTGCCGGCTGGGTTGTTCGCTGATGGTTAGTTTCCAGCCGAGCTCTATTTGTCGCGGTCCACCGACGATCATCGCAATCAAGCCTGTGTGCAACGCTTTGAAGAAGACAACTTGGGCATTTTCTGCGTGGTGAAAGAAGGAAAAGAAGCGCCTGGGGAGATGGGGCTGGTCAAGTAGTCGTCTTGCCAACTCATCAAGCTCTGGGCTAGCTGATGGTTAGCCCCGTGTCTCAGCCGAGCAGCCAGCCTCCCGCGAGGACCCCCGAATGTCGTCGAGGGGAGCGACTGGATCCCTTTCGAGCGTTCCGTTCCCTCTCGTCGATGGGTGTGGTGAGCTCGGGTGTGTGGTGGCCCTGGTTTCCTTCAACCTGGCGCGCTAATCCCGCGTCTGTGAGAATGCGCCGTGCGCTACTTGTACTTGTGGAGGTTGGGACGGGCGGGCAATTAACTGGATTAGCCCCTCCTCGCCCGTGCGGTCCCGTAGAAACAAGGAAAACGGATTCCTATGAGATGAGGGAGGGTGGGAAAGGAAAACTCTAACCCTCGTTCCTCCTGTCAACAACAGGCGCCGTGATGGGTGTGAACGAGTGTGAAAGCTGTGGCTGCTCGCACCTTGGACTCGTCACGTTACTCGCTAGACCCAGGACGACAGATCACGCACCCTTGCTTGTCTAATCGACACAGGCCAATGAAAGTACCGAAACCCCTGCGCACTTGAACTGGCCCCCAGCTCGGGGATCTCTGGCGGCTACAATTGGAGAGGTGACAGGGGCCGCAGGGTGGGCTCGACGTTGGTCCCAATGTTATCTGCGTCAAGAATCGAAGGAGGATTTTGATGATGGGCTCGTTGTTCGGGCTCGCTTCTGTTTCTGCCGACACAAGTGACTCGTTTGCGGCAGGCCGTAGATGGCCCAGTATGGCGGCCTTGTTTGTTGGAGATGCTGTTTTGCGTTGCCTCTCGGAGTCAGCGAGACGATCCTAGCCGGGCCATCGCCGCAAGTACCGAGTACATGGCGACGGATGTGGGGTAAGGTATGTATGTGGTGTAGCACTTGGTCCGAGAAATCGCTGAGATGTGCGATCCTAAAGACAAGACAAGACAAGACTAGACGCAACTGTGAAAAGCCACGGAAAGCAACGGACCGTTGGCGATGAGCCACCCGAGACCCGCTTCGCCGGGCCTGAGTGCCACGTCACCAGCCTCACGGGTCCAGCGAATACATGGGTTGCGGATGAGGCGTGTGGCGGAGTGCAGCTTTTTGCTCCAGGTTGCCTCACTACCGTCGCCTTGAGCGCCACCAGACCGTCGACAACGCCATTGCGAGTTGCTTCAGGCAGGGATCCTGTTTTCTGTTCTTGGGGCATGCAGCGCAGGCGCAGGCCGGCTGTCGGCCCTGGCAGAGTCTGATTTAGACGCGTCCAGCGCATAATAGTCGCCACAGTCGAGCTGCAAGTCTCAGCTGCTCTCGTCTACTCTGTAGTGGGTGCCCCTGCCATTTTGCTCCCATCATATTCCGACACTGACGCCTGACGTTGACCGACATATGTGGCCCAGAGATGAAGGCCGCCCTGGGAGCTTGGTCCAGTGGGTTTATTCCTTGCCATATGGCCGGTATGACGGACTGATCGAGTCATCCAGGTAGCTCGCCGCTCTGAGACCGATTCGTGGGTCGGCCTGGGCCCTGAAAAACCAGGCCGTGTTGCTATTCTCGTCGTGCCGTGCAGCATATTCCTACCAACATGAACGGCCAATGTTACGATTTTGTCATTTTCCTGCATTCCGGGCCGGCCGGTGTGTTGGTCGACCCTATCCTGAGTTTTTGTGACGGGCCACATCTCCGACGACGTCTGTTTTTTCGGGTGGATTTTTTCTTTATTTTCGCTTTATTTACCAACCATAGCTTTTGCGGGAGGGCGTCGGGGCCGGTCGAAAACTTGGAACGAGAGGTCATCTCTGACTAAAGGGGCCTTGACACCAATATCACCTCCTTTTCGATGCAAAAGCCCTGAAAGAGCAATGGCGTCGTCAAGTCGAGGTAAACGATTGGCGACGAGGTGGTTCCAGCAGATGCGGGTAAGGAGAGACATGCACGAGACGGCCCTTCAGCGATCAACGTTTGGGTGGGAGGAAAATTGTCTCGGAGACGACATGGGATTGGCCAAAATTGAAGATAGACAGGCCAATCAGAATCGGGCACAGTATTCGGTACACCCAATAACACACGTTCTCAAGGGTGGTGTTGTGACGAACCCCGGACAGGGAGATCGGTGACCTTCTCTTCTGGTGGTGGTTGGGTGCTTTACGTGGCCCAGGGGGGGCGGGGCGTCTTGCTCGAGCGGATCTTCATCGACAAGAGACATTCTCAGACTACGGTTTGCGCACAGAGCAAGGGGCTTTGGAAAGGGTCACCTTGGCTGGTACGAGGACCGTTGCACCATGGACGAATAGAAGCCTTCCAGATGTCTTCTTTCTTTAGGTTGGTGCTCCAAGTCGAGTCAGCCCATCCCACGAGGGAGGCTGGCTGTGAAGCGGACTATTGCCAATGGGCCCAATCAGCCGATTCAGTTACGGTGGTAGACACACGCATGTGGTTGATCACTTCTGAGCGTACGTATCGTTGCTCGCCCAGCCGGAGAATTAAGCAGTCGATTTGGTCTCTTGCGAGAGTAGGTCCAACCCATTGTCCACCCTAGCCAGATGGATTCCTTGGAGCTGTGACTAATGACTTGCTCTGGTCGACACCACCGTCCAAACCCCAATTCGACATATGAAGACTCAGGAACGGTGCACGCTTGTCGGTGGCGCGTCCTGGTCGTTGGTTTGACGACGCGTCCATGAGGCTTCTCGCTGCAGCCAGCTATCGTTGCCAGGTTTGGCGTCCAGTAGACGACTGCTGCTACCTGAACGCGGGGTTTCTGGCAATCCTTCAGCTGCGGGTGTCTCGATCGGGTACCACGGGGGCTTGAGCGTGTTAACTGATGTCTCCTTGTTGGTTTCCCGTAGGAGCATCGTCTAAGAGTGGATGGCAAATCAGGCTGTTGCCGAATGATGGCCCAGAAGCCCATCTGGTCTGTCGTCGAGGAACGATAGCATCAGACAGATATGGAACCGGGCTTGCAGTCTAGTGTGGGTTGTCTGTGCGACAGTCGAGGCTTGAGCCCGTCCGAGCCGTGCACACCATCTTGAAGGAGTCTATCCGCAAACCGTAGCCATCAAGGATGAACCGCCGACACGATATGAACAGGTCGCCAAACAAGCGCCGGGCATTGGAGGAAGGGTGGTGGGTGTGCTCTGTACGACAAGCGTACGTATGGGTAGCGCGGGCGATCAACAGGAAGGGTGGCGCGAGAGTAAGACATGCAGAAACCTGCCCTCTCGGACGACTTGGAGTGAGACATGCAGTGGATCATTGACATATGTCATGTACGAAGACTGTAAGATGTAGACGACAGACAGGTGCAGTCTAGTCTACCTACTTGCTGCCTGTGTTGCTCGGTAGGCTGGCTGTAGACGGCGGCTTGCCGTTGACGACTGCCATCGTTGCGGGGAGGCCTGTGACGCAGGGGAAAGGGCGGATGGAACAAGGCGTGTGAAGAAAAGAATGGAAGAGTCAAGGAGTGCCGTACAGTATCGTGTTGTGTGTGAGTGTGTGTGAGGGCTCCCATCCAGCAGTGTTGTCGAGTGAGTTTCCGTTCATACACGAAGAGTATCCATGGTCGAAGTGGACAGGATCATGGATCATGGGTGTCGGGTCCATACAGAGTAAGGTTTGAGGTGACAAAGACTTTCGTGGCCAAAGGGGGGAAGAAAACGTGGTGGAAAAGAGTTTAAAAAAATTAAAAAAAAAGGGCAATAGAGGACCGTTGGCCCCGCCCTCGCCCACCCGCGCCGAACATGCCAGTACAGCGCACGTTCCAACTCAGGCGGGGATACGTACCAAGTGCCGCTTGCGCTAGAGCCATTTTGGGGGGTCTTGGGACGGGTGCTTCTGGACCCCACTTCTTGGGCCGTCCGTCCACTTCCTCCTCCGTCTCCCCCCCCCCCCTCAGCCTTCGTACTTCAGGTATGGGATGGCAGGTACGAAGTACGTGTACTCTGTACTTTGTCACCTTCGTTCTTCTCCGTCTCTCCGGCCTACAGGTACAGCCTGAGGCTGAGGCTGGCTGGCGATTACCCGCACGTGCAATCAAGTCCAAATCGTAGTTGTATTTGCCTCTTCATTCCATCACTCTAGACATTGTAGACTCCAAGCGAGAAATCCACACCTCTGTCCCCGACCGTTTTCCCGTCGACAAACAAGCCATTCAACCCCATGCCCGTTGGCCGCCATTCGTTCGATGATGACATCCAGCATTATCCCTGTTCCTCTCTTTCGATATCGACAAACGTATTATTTTTTGCCTTCTTACTGCGTCTCCCGAATCCGCTTGCTCGCTCGGCCTAGCGGGGCGGGCCATTCCCTCGGTCGCTCCAAGGACAATCCCAGTATACTTACTCGTCGCCCGCTGCCATCTTGGGAGCGTCACGAGGGCGTTTGCCTCCTGCCTCTTGCCATCCGTCGTCACCGACAGTTGACCCTCTGGCGCCTTTGCTGTTCATCACCGAGAAATGGTGATTTAACCGAGAACAGAGCATCCGAGTCGAGGGCATTCAAGTCAACCTGTCGGCAATAGTCTGCCACCCTAGAATCCCAGAATCCTAGACGATGCAAACGACGCCGAATGTGCGCAGGGGCCTTACAAGGGTTTCCGGCCCAATCGCGGCGTCGAGCCACCTTCTCAGGGCCCTTTACTGCTCCCATAGGACGAGCCGTGTATGCAGAGTCCAGGGCGAGAAAAGCTACTCGCATGGCGGCGCAGTCGCAGTTGCAATTGCAGTTGCAGTTGCACGCCTCACGGCCATCCACTGAAGCCGTCTCACTCTCCACTAGGTACGGATACCGATTTGTTCTCCATCCCTACCTTGCACGTTGTCGACCTCTCATCGACTTGGACGCCTCTTCCAGCGCTTCCTCCTTCATCTTGGCCCCCATGTCTGTGGTGCCCCCCCTCTCCCCTCCCCTCCCCTCTCTCTGCTGCATCTCTGTCTTGCTTCCCCCCCTATGTATGCATCCCAATCTGCACACTGCACACTGCCCCTCGTACCCTGGATCCCCATCCCATGTCCTCAGATCCGTTTCCACCGCGACAGCACTTCGCATTTCGATGCTGGTCCAGCTCGCATCCGGTATTGCCCTTTTTTCTTTCTTTCTTCAAACGCCGTCGCTTCTCGTCCGAGATGAGTCAACCAAGCTGTTGACTGGCCCATGAACGCTGTCTGATCTGCTCCCTCCTGCGTGTCTCCCCTGTTGACTTGTGCCCAATCCCAAAGGCGCTCATCCTCGGCGGTTGCGGTAGCTCACCTGACCGGAGCTCATGATGCCCCATTCTTGACCGCTGCATGGCAGCCATGGTCCTAGGAGGTGTCTTAGTTCGGCCTGCTTAGGTAGTGTACAGTGTTATCACTGCATGGTTGAAGAAGCGATGCGTACTCCGTATACTACCTGATGTGCCTCCTCGGCCCGCAACTTGTAAGTACTTCCTCGTCCTGGGACCAGACGAAAGACTTCAGTCCTTTTTCTCCGCTAGCCAGATCCCTGCCCGCTTGAACCGGCCGACGTCGTCCATTCACGCCGTTCCAGTTAACTGGCTCGGGCCAACAAGTGCAAGATACCTACTTAGATGGCCTGCCCGGTCTACAAGCTACCTATCTATCTATATACACCATCCTGTGTTGCCTTCTTTGGCCCGACTCGGCTGTTTCTTCCATGCTAGCCGTTATCCTCCCGCTGTCCCTCTCTCGTCTTTTCTTCTTTTGTCTCTGTCACTGCTCCTTGTGCCTTGCTCCTCCCCTCTCTTTGCCACTGCCTTGGATCTCGTCTTCCTCCGCTCCGTCTCACGAATACTCCTCTTCTTCCTCCTCCTCCACGCTCACACTTATCTCAACTACACCTCCCCCATCTCGAAAAGCCAAAGCCAAACCGCTTCAGCTGCTCGTCCCCAGACGCCGCCAGACCAGTCGTACTTACATCCTCCCCCACCATCCCATCTCTACTCTCGCAAAGGAGGCTGGCTTACCCTTCTCGACCGACGCCAAGTCCTGCTGCCTCTGTCCAGACGCGGCTTCTCTCGCCTCCCCCACCACCATTTCAGGACCCCTTTGAACCCCTCCACCACCATTACGATAATCCCAGCCGAATCGGCTCTCTCACGACAGCCGCGCAACCTCGCACCACCCCACCATCTCGCACCTCACCATCACAACCCGGAATCCATCCCCCTCTTCCGCGCCGACGTTCCCTGTTGACTGTCTCCTTCATCTTTTCTTCTTTACCCCCCTCTCCTCTTTCGGATCATTCCAGGAGCATCCTCATATTGCATCTGCTGTGCCTCTTTTAATCCGAATTCCTGCCCATATAACACTACGCCAAACTCCTTGGCTTGACCCGTCGCCTCATCATAGCCATAAGGACCTTTCTGGAACAGCCGCCAGTTGTTTGGGGGGGTTTCTTTTTTCTGTTCTTCTTCACTGTTAGCCAGCCTTGATAAGATCGAGGGATTTTCGTCTTCTGTTCCTGTGATTCGTATCTGACCGGTCGCACCAGGCTGCCCTGTCTCGAGTAGCACGTTGTCGGGTAACTATCTGCTTGTTCCCGAGCTTGGTCAGAGTGTTCGGTTGGCGTCCCCGGCCCTCCGTTATGTTTAAAGCCTTAACGCTGACATGTGGCCAGACCTACACGCATACCACTGAAAGAGAAATGGGATATTGAGGTTGCAGGATTATGGTGGAGAGTCCCAGTATACTCTTCGAACCCAAGACATAATGGCAACCCTACGCATGGCATCAGGCTTGCCGAGCCGTCCGGACGAGCCGATACGAGCGAGAAGAGCCGCTGCCGCTGCCGCTTACACGGAACCAAAGCAAGATGTACAGAACACGACGCGGAGAATCCGGAGAGAAGGAGAGAACATTCGTATCGCCATTCAACAACCGACACAGAGCAAGCCAGTAACACAGGCAACACGGATTGCCTCCGCCCGACGCCCATCTATCCCCATGGCTTCAAACCGCCCTCCGTTTACTCATCAAACACAGTCATGGAGCTCCGGCAGCACGACTCTCGAGAGACCCAGTCACGTTCCAACCATGTCAGGCTCGTCGTCGTCGGCGCTCTCCGAGACAAGCACTTCCAACCCAACACGCAAGGTACTGCGAAGGAAGCAGTCATCCGTCGGTCAGAAACCCCCGAGTCTACGCCATGATTCAAACACCGACTCGACTCGGACAAGCTCCTCGTCGTCCGCTCCGCGACCGCGTTTCTCGCTAGACCCGGCTGCCGAATATCACCTTGACCGAGGCATCACTGAGAGTCCCACCGAGATTCGAATCGCACACGTTGTTGACTTGCCCAAGACGCAGGCGCAAGCCGTTACCATCTACCCCGAGCTCGATCGGTATAGGGAATACGGTGGACGACCCTCCATGTCTTCGGAGGGCTCGAGTGCCGACTTCCTCCACAGACTGGCTACGCACGACCTACCACCACCCACCCCCGTTTTCTCCGGCACCAGCAGCCAGCTCAGCGCATTCAGCGCTAGCCCTTCGACCAGGTTCTCCGAATCAACGAGCCCGGGTCCGTACAGCCGCGATACGACGCCCACGTCCGCGTCGTCACAGTCGCCAGGTCTGGTGGCCCCGATACGACTGCCGGTGCCGAGGGTGAGGCAGGTGAGTCCGGCCATGACGCGGCCGCCCGTCTCCGGGAGGAGAGCCGGAAGCATACCGAACGAGATGGAGGCGTTCAGCGCCGACCCTCATGGCCTCGCCGCAGTACGCGAATCCCTTACGTCGTCCTCGTCCAACTCGACGGTCCGTGAGGGCGACCGCAAGGAGACCAAAAAGAAGAGGAGGCTGTCTCCCTTGCCGCCAAGCCCGCCGCCACGCAAATCCTCTCAGAAGTTTGCCAAGAGTCCAGGCAACGACGAGTCGCCATCAAAGACCTCCCTGGAGACCGCCGCGCCTCTCATGACTTCGCCGACACTTGTCCAATCGCCCCCGCGGTTGGCGCCTGCCGCATCACCAAGGGCAACACCCCCCGCTCGACCCAGCAGAGACAACACACCGGACCTGCAGTCGCAGCTCTTTGACCCATGGCCTGTCATCCACAGCAACCTCTCATCTACTTCGTTGTTGGGCGACAGACGTGGGCCGGAACCGCAGGTCATCTCGAGATCAACAACTCCCTTGTCCTACGCTGAACCCCCCCCTCAGCCACTTGTCCGACAACAGGTGGGCAGGGAAGCTACACCGGCCCCACGATCATCCAATGCACCGGAGACAAAGCAGAAAGATGGTCGCGTAACTCGCACCCCGAGCCCCAACACGTCAACATTTTCTCGATTCGCCTTCTTTGGTCGTCGTTCCAAGACAACACCAGAGGCCCCCCAGGTCGATAAGAAGGATAAGCCCGCCCGCAAGGGGCCCGCCGCCGGTACGGGACATGAGGGGTATGGACGCCTCGGGGGAATCCGGAGAAAAAGTGGCAGCTCGACCACCAACTTGGCCCGGCCAAGCCTGGACCCCGGTTCATCGCAGGACAGTTTGAGCAGCAGTCAGCCTTCTGACACCTTTCTCTTGGACCGAATGAATCCCGTTGTAATTTCGGGCGGAGAGATCATCGAGAACAGAAACCACAGTGTGGACCTTGCCCGATCCGAGAGCAACCAGAGTCTTGGCCATGGCTCGGAGGTGTCGACAACATCTAGCGCGGGGAGAGGCCTCGCCCCATCTGCTATTCCTCGAGGCCGTCCACATCCGTCTCTAAGCAGCCGTCGCCCGTCAGACAGCAGCGAGTCCGAGGCCGTCACCATGAAGTCCACTTTGGCCTTCAGGCGATCTGTCCAGCGATTACGCTCATCGCCTGACCAGAGTCCCCTCAAGCTGCCTCAGCCCATTAACACCGCCGGAATCACATCGCCGTCAATCAACAGCCAGGACACGACCATTCTTTCGGACGACTCGCAATTCGAAATGCACCGTGAAGTGATCCGCGGCCGGATCGCTGCAGCCACTGCCCACCCCCCCAAGAAGCTCGTCAAGCGAGCTCGCTCTCCGAGGAAGTGGAATCTCTTTAGCCGGTCTCAGAATCAATCGAACACAAAGAAGAAGGAGGAGAAGGAAGCCATACCAGTGGCTGCCACCGTCAAGATTGTACAGCACAAGCCCGCAGCCTTCTACACGTTGATGGATGGCTCCGAGCAAGAAGATAGCGGCCCGCAAGACGTCGAGGAGATCCTTCGAGAGGCCAAGGTTTTCGACCTCCCCTCTCCGCTGTCCGTATTCAAGGAGAGACGGACTTCCTCGGCCAGCCAGGAGCAGAGGAGGGAATCTTTGAGCAGGCTTCTGCAGCCGACTAGGTCTTCGCAAGCTCGCAGGAACTCGGCGACTGCCGCCCCTAAATCGACGTCGATCCCGGCGATTCGTTCCATGAAGCCTACGCACACCTCGCAATCCAGCGCGTCGAAGCTGGCGGAAGCACGTCCAAGTCGTCTACCACAGGTGGGCCGCATTCCCAAGGTTGTCACGTCCCGGCCGGAGCATACTTCGTCGAGGAGCTTTTCTCGCCCCTTCAACAGAATTAGCTTGCAGAAGCAACCCCAAAGTGCAGGCTTTAACCCCGACTTTGTTGCCTCGGGTCCTACGCCGCCCGAGATGTCCACTCCCGAGCTCTCTCGAGGCGAGTCTACAGAAACCAGTGATAAGACCAACTCGGACCCGCGTACCTCCCTCTTGCCGGATAGGACTCCGGAGATGATTCAGATCGGCAACGAATTTCTCACATTCTCTCCTCGGAAGAACTCGGAGCGCACCACGAGCACCGATTCCAGCAGCTGTGGCATGTACACTCTCGCAGACGCTCTGGCCTTCGTGCCCGATCCTGATGCCCCGCTCGTCGAGGACGAGATCTGGGATGAATACAACGACCTCATTGGCGAGGTGCCGCCATCCGCAACCTCGTCAAGGGGCGTTCCTTTCCATCTTGAGACGTACGGGTCGAGAATGTCCAAGAGGTCCCTCAAGCCTCTCGAGTCTCCCACCATTACGTCTCCACCAAAACCCCTGGAGAAGAGCGCCGAGGTCAACACGGGTGCTACCACGTCGAGCGTCTACAGTGCCGACATGACCGAACGGCTCAAGGCTGCGTTTGCACTGAAGCCCGAAGAGGACTCAACGACGCTTGTTCCGGTCGCCGAGGTCCCTGCCAGCGTCATCGACCGTGAGAGCACGGAGCTGGCGCGCAGAGCAACGGCTGCGTCGCAGAGGAGCAGCGGTTCATCTCGTAAGTCAAGACAATCCGACTGCAGTTGCAGGTCGTCCGAGGACGAGTCGCCCCTTTCTCAAGTCAACCTTCGTGTTGGCTCGATGACTGTCAGCAAGTGGTTGTCCTTCGGGCACGTACTCTTCAGCCCGGCTAGAGACCAGCTCCTGGATGTCGTCGGCTCACTGAAGCGTCACTCGATCCTGGTTGTCGATGGTCTTGGTAACGACGACTGGTCTTTTTACGCCGCCGAGACGTATCCTGCAGCCACCTTCTTCAACCTGTCGCCTCGTGCCCCGCTACCGGAAGAGCACAAGAACTCGTCGAGCTTTCCTCTGAGTCCACCCAACCATCACCAGATCCAGTACCTCTCTCACACGGAAAAGTTCCCGTTCGGCCCGGAGAGCTTCACTTCGGTAGTTTTTCGCTTCGCTGCCGCTGCACCAGAGTCGCACTACCGCAACATCGTCTCGGAGGCCCGCCGCGTGTTGAAGCCTGGAGGATATTTGGAGTTGTCCATCTTGGACGTCGACCTCAACAACATGGGAAACCGCGGCCGCCGCACAATCCGCCGCCTCAAGGAGAGGATCCACGAGCGGAACCCGGAGATCAGCATCGGGTCGACGTCCGACATCATTCTCCGCCTCCTCGGACGCAAAGGCTTCTCGGACGTCAAGACTTGCCGCGTCGGCGTCCCGGTCGCCAGTATCATCACCCGATCGGACAGTGGTAGCAAGAAGCCTCCCGTGGCAAGGTCTCGAAAGTCCAAAGAAGTGCGCAGCCTCGCCGAGATGATGAATGACGACGGCGAATCGGCGGACGAGAACATCACCAAGATGGTGGCCAGGGTCGGCCGCTGGTGGTACACCCGCTGCTACGAGAGCGCCGCCGGCACGGCCAACAGTAGGAGCATATGGACTGACCGCGCTCTGCTCTCGGAATGCGAGGAACTGCGTACCAGCTTTAAGCTCATGGTCTGCTACGCGCGTGTCCCTGAGAGAGCACGAACCGCGAGCATATGAGTTCTCGGTGATCTTCTCCACTTTCTTTTTATCGATTTCAGCGCCTTTTTTGTTATATACCCTCGTTTCCCTGCATACGCACACAAACGTACAGTACATAAGCCTGTCCAACGCGCCTTGGTCACAAAAGTATTAACATCAACATCAACATCATCATCATCATCATCAGGGTTTTGGAACGCATGAGGAAACAACTCGCATCAAAGATTCAAGAAGGCGCAAGCCCATCCATTTCAGGCTCTCAAAACGTTCCAATGAGTCCGTTTAATTCTTTCATTCGTCATTTTCTATACGACGGGCAGGGCAGACCAGACCAGCCGGTACACATAGGACGGCGTTTACGGGCGGATACGCACCGACTCCTCAGCTCAATGTCTTTGGGCACGTCTGTCTTTGTTTCCTATACTATCATGCCTATTTTCCATCTACACCTGGAGCCATCACTGGTAAGTGATGTGTTTCATAGTGTTGGGTGAATTAAAACTCGTGGTCCTCCTGTACATTGCCGGCTGGCTGTGCCGAGCCCCCTCCCTTCAAACACACCACCACAAAAGCTTGATCGGATTGTTTTGCTTTCTTCTACCTTATCTGCGATAGGAATAATTTTGTGATCGGATTGGGTCGGAAAAGAAAGCTGGACTGGACTGGACACGGCTGAAAAGAAAGTATGTGGTCCGACTAATATGTGATGGCTGGGCCGTTGCACTTCTCTTTGGGATTGTCTCTTTCTCTCTTTTTGGTTTCCGCTCAATCGGGGCGCTGGGTTATATGGCTTACAGAAGGGGACAATGTTGATGAGAGAAGCGCAGATGGCTTGAGGCCCAAAGTAAGGATGGAAGCGAACAAGTACGATACGATGATTAATGCGTTGTATGTCTAGACGATTATTTAGAGCGTTTTGTATGGCAAGAGATACCCCCAATCTTCAAATAGCGGGACCAAACACCACCACACCCGATTCAATCCCCGCGAGGAATGGTCTCTTGTTGGTGCAGTCTTGTTCGTTGTACAACGATTGCCTGATACGGGTGATGATGGCAATCCTATTCATCGCCGTAAAGATGACGACGTCTCGACCAAGGCTGCTTCTCTGTGATTCTTCTAGGCAATGTGGCGTTGATACTGGCGTGCCATACTGTACGATGAAAACAGACGCTCGGTCTGCTGCGAGACAGCCAGTCATGGCGGCTATTAGTGCTCGGGCAGTGCTTTCATCCACAAACATGGAGGGGCCATTTATTGCTGGGAGATGATCCATGTTCAATATCAGAGTCTAAGTCTAGGCAGGTACGTAGGTAGGTGTCTAAGAATAACAAACGAAGCAGCAGAGAGTTGGTAGGTAGAATATAGCAACGTGTGCATGGGCCGTTCCTGTCGTTTGGCAACCTGCCTTGACCTGCTGTCAACATCCACATCTGCTTCCAACCTACTTCGTCTGACAAACATCACGATTCACCTCGCTGCCCGACAACCGGAGTCAAGTCTGTTGTTCTATCTTCGGCATATTTTCGAGTTTCCAATTACACACAGTCCGCATCATTCCTTGTTCGTTTGCTCAACACACTATCCCTAACACCCGCTTCGAATGCAGCATCCAGTAAGTAGATGGTAGGGCCTCCTCCGTTGTTAGCGACGCCGACTAACAAGTGCAGCAATCATGACCCAGCTCGAGCATCTTCCTGGCGAGCTCCTCGCAAGCGTCGCCGAATGGGTCAAAGAGATCTGTGGCCTCGCCTCTCTGACCAAGACGAGCCGGCGTCTCAATGCGGTTGCCACACCGCTGCTGTATCGCGAAGAAGTACGCCGCAACAACCAAAGCGCCCTGTTGTACTGCGCTGGCGAAGGCCTTCTGGGATCTTTGGAGCTTCTCCGAGCCGCCGGCCAAGATCTTGCCGCGAGAAGGATCAGTTATTCCGAACCCGAAGCAACGATCAGAGAACCATTCAACACAGACAGGAGATCTGGGGCTTCCGGACGTCCCCGTTTGCCTAGGGGAGTTGGAAAGACTTGGGAGGGAGCAATCCACCGCGCCGTTTTAAAAGGCGAGGCCGAGGTAGTTCGCTGGCTGATTACCAACGGCGTACCCGTCAATCAGTCATCAAAAAATCTATGCAAGTGCGATAATGCCTTAGGTCCGGATCCCAATACTCCCCTGCGTTTAGCCCTGTGCCACCGCCAGATGGAGGCGGCTCACATTCTCCTGGCAAACGGTGCCACAATGAGGTACATCGGAGCCTTTCCGGATACGACGGCCTGGCAAGCCGCTGTGGGCGGGCATCAACCAGCTGCCGCAATGGAATTTGCTTTCTCCGTTGCCTCCAAGCACTCTGAGGTCATCCATGGTCATATGGGCAGCTTCACGGACGAGAAGCATCATTCAGAAAACGCTATACGAGACAGTTGCATCAAACCAATGGTGGAACTAGACGATCAATCTCAGTCCTATAGCGCAACGGCTGCTTCGCACTTTTGGGAAGTTGCCCAAGCTGACACCATTGCGGGCATCGACAATCCACTTCAGCAAGACGGCCTCGCGGATACCGATGGCGCCGTTCAGGCAGGAAGCGCGATGGCTATCGACGTACCAGGCCCCAAGCTACAGTGCAAAGGACGTCCTATTGCGGAAGACGATATTCTCAGCGCTGTCACCGACTTGTTAGACCCGATCGCTGCCATAGAGGCCTACGCCGACAGCGATAAGAAGGAGTATGTCTTAGGCCAAAAGAGACGGTTGAAAAAGATCGCTACAAGAGCTAGCCACAAGAAGAAGAAGATTGCTGGTGAGATGGTAACAGAGTGTCTGTTCGCTTTCATGACGTTGAACGACGATGACCAGGACACTACGTCTGACCATGCAATGGCTTTGCCGGTCGTCCATCAGAGGGGACAAAGGTTTACAAAAATGCCGTCAGGGAAAAGGTTGTTATGTTTGCCACGCGTGGACCAAGAAAAATTAGGAGAAAAATTAGGAGAAAATTAGAGAGAGAAAGAGAGAGAGAGATGTCGCTCTCTGGGCTGCGTACATACAGGAGAGAAGTTGCTGGCAACGCTGCTATTGTCTCGGTAGGGCATAACGAGATATTGTGTCAAGATATGCATCAAAAGGTATTAGCCTCTTAACGGTATTCTTCATGTTGACCACCTTTGCGGCATCCGACCGAAACTTCGTGTCGACGATAACAACCAAACAGCTTGTACAAAATGCCGCCGAGGCTTGAGCCATTGCGTCTTCTGAGGCACACCCGGCGACTACCGTGTCGCCTGTACAGCTCCAGCCGGTCTATTAGAGGTGCGCTCCTCCACCTTCCACTCGCCACGCATAAGCTCATCTCCGCGCAGAACACGATGTGGTCATCCTCCGCCAGCGAGGGAACAAGGATCCCAAGTTCCATCTGTCGCCCCCTCTACGACCGGACGCGCCGATCAAACTTGCCTACGGCGCAAAGGTCAACGCATCCGAAATCATCGGCAAGAGCTTCACCGACTTGATTCATGATAGCGATGGCCGCGATGTGCGATTGACCGAGGCATCCCTGGCCCAATACATTGCCAACTCCCCGCGCGTAGCAACACCGGTATGAACGAATTCCTCCGACCATGGTGCCAAAGCCCGGCCCACGAAACTGAACGCGCGCGACATGGATAGATCTACCCCCAGGACGCCAACCTGATCGTCTCCTTCCTCGACCTGAACCTGCCGGTCCCGGGCGAGGATCCGGATTTCGATGCCGACCCGCCTGTAGAGATCTTCGAGGCCGGCACGGGCATGGGCGCGCTGACGCTCTGCCTCGCGAAGGCCATCCATGGCGCGAACCCGCCTGTGCCGCCTCAGCTCCGCGATGCGCTGTGCGCGGCGCCTTACGAGCGGAACACCTTACCCCGCAAGCTCGCTAACAGCGACGAGGCGCCCGAGTACAACACCTCGCCGCACGCGCTCGACTTTGCGGGGCAACCGGAGCTGGCAGCGCTGCACGAAAAGCACACCGCTGGCCGTCGGGCGATCCTGCACACGCTTGACATCAACCCGACGTCGAGCCGTATGGCGCACAGCCTCGTTCGGCACTTCCGGCGGGCCATGTACCTCCTTGACGTCGACTTCCACGTCCGCACGATTCGGTCGTACCTCTCGTCCCGGCTGTCGCGGAACGGGGGCCAACCGTTCCTGTCCCACGTGATCCTGGACCTGCCGGCGTCGCAGGAGCATGCCGACGTCGCCGTCGAGGCCCTCCGGCCTGGCGGGAAGCTGGTTGTATTCTTTCCGTCCATCACGCAGATCCTTAACTTCGTCGTCTGGGCCAAGGACGAGGCGCAGCCCCTGATACTGGACCGTGTCGTCGAGCTCCAGACGTCGACGTCGGGCGGCGATGGTATGTTCCGCGACGGCACGGGGGGCCGGAACTGGGAGGTCAAGGTGGTAAACATCCGAAAGGCGGTTCAGGAGGGCGAGACGGGCGCCGCGGCGCAGGCGCACGTCTGCCGGCCCAAAGTCGGGACGCTGGTCGTCGGGGGCGGATTCGTTGCCGTGTTTGGCAGGATACAGCGACAGGGTGGGCCGGTCGTGGAGCCGGCCGAGGAGACTATGGCGACGACGGAGTCTGCGTCCGGGTTCGTGTCTGATACTGAGATGTGCTCCGATGAGGATGCTTCGGCGCGTCCATCGTGACTGAAGACGCTCTGCTTGGCTCCGGTATCGTCTTGATTCGCGTGGCCATCCCAACTTGTACTTACTACTTGTACGATAGTGTACGTTCACATGTCATACCCAAGATAGAGGAATCCAGAAAGCAATGAGCCGACCCCGAAACTACTACGTTTAGGAGGTATCTTGACAACTGGACTGGGAGGCACAGAGTACAGGCAACCAACGCTGAAAGATGATGATGGATGGAGGAGGAGGTTGTGTCGAGTGGAACAAAAAGCAAAAACATACAACACCAGGTATTCGCTGGTCGTCACCGACCCAACTACTAATCCGGCCCTCACTGGCTTATCTATGGGAGAGCGGACGGGATCCCGAGTTCTCCAATGGGTATGGTCGTATGTGATGGACATCTGTGATGAAGATGGCTATGTACTCAGAAATCATCTTGTTGATTGGGACCTTTGAGAATCATGGAAGTTTGACATTTAAGACACAACTATTTCATTGTCACCTGTTGCATTGACTAAGATTTTGTTTTTAAAAATGGCTTACCTTGCTTCTATGACTTACATTAGAAGGAGATGGCCGCGGAGGCCATCGATAGTTGAGTCTACAGTGTGCACACAGCCATTCTGGAATAATCAGCACGGAGCCCTCCACCTCAGCACATCAAGCGGCGTTCACATCGCTAACATCACTCGACCAACTTCCAGACCATCTCTCGGCCCAACTCATCCAATAATCTCAAACGGGATCCCAGTAAAAAACCCAAGACAGAGGAAGAAAGATGTCGTCAGAGAGCACTGTCACGCAGCTCTCCATCCCGCTGCCTCGCTCCCTCGACACCCGCATCCACGTCCACCTCACCACCAAGACCAAGGCGGCGACGCTCTTCCTCACCTCAGTGACGCAAGACGAGCAATCGGGGCCGGCGGCACTGGGCTCCTTCGTATATGCACTGCCGAATGTACGCAGTCTCCCCCCCGCCATTCCATGAGACCCTCCAAACAAGAAGAAAGTGACCTTGCTGACCAGACGATCAGAGACTGGACCCGGCGCAACCGATCTCGACGGCCATCTACTCGGTGGAGTCGACGCTCGAGTTCACGACGAGGATGGCCAAGCTGCTCGCCAAGCGCACCAACTTGCCCGTCTACGTCGGCTGCTCGATCAACCTGGGCGGCTCGGCCATGGGCCTCTCCGTCGAGGAGGAGATGGAGGCGTTCCGCGCCATTGTCGACGTCGTTACGGAGAGGCTCAAGCGCAATCAACCCGTCATCGGCGCCTCTTGAGATGCGTGCGGTTCGACCGGGACCCGAGGTGCAGGGGTGTGGTGGTGGTTATGCTGTTGACAAGGGCCTAGACACACGAGCGCTGCCCGTGTTTCTCCCGGAACCCCCCCCCCGATGGTACGCTGATGGCCGCTCGAAGAGTCGCCCTCCTGGAGACGGGGCTCACTGCCTCCTGGAGAGGCCAGGTGATGGTCGTACGGGTAGAATGGGCAGGGGACACACGACGTGTCGGGTTCACGCGTGCGGGAGGTGGGTTGCGCGGACCGGCGGGCGTAGTGATTTCAGAACTGCCCAGGTCTGAGAAGGTAAGAGGGCGGCTTACAAGGCAATTTGCTGTGTAGGCAACACGGACAATCCACCGTCGTCATGTTTTGGGCGGCGACATCATCATCTCCAAGATGATACGATACGGCTGTGCTTGGGAAGAAGGTTTTCTCATCTGATGTCATTGCATCTCGTGCCGGACGTTTTGACGTCCTTCTGGAATAACTGTACTTAGTTGCCCTGTGAGTCCAGAAGGTGGCTTGGACGAGTCCAAACAGTGGTTCAAAGGCCATCTGTGGCCATCCGTATCTCTCAGCCGCATGGTGTTTAGTCACGTTTCGTGGCAGTGCGTTCAGCCTTTGTTTCAAGAGAAATCGTCCTTTTTTCTCCCTTCTTTTCCCCTCCTTTTTGTTGATTTTACGCTCGGGGAAAACTCCGAGGAAGGAGCCGCATCTGCACGTAATATCAAGAAGCCTCTGAACGAGTTCACAGCGGCAATAACCTTATTTTGTTTGGCTCTTGCGATGGATGACTCGGAAGTGAGGGGGTCTTTGGAAAAGCATGAGTTGTATGTAACTCTCTTTTTGGTCTAGAACTCTAGCCGGGCAACTCTCAACAAGGCGGGGATCGTCAAGGTGCGTGGGCGGGAACCCCCCTGCGGCTTCAGGTGGAGGGGACCCTTGGGTTTGATCACCACTCTGGGTATTGAAGCCAAGAGAAGGGAGAGACGGGGAGTTATTGAGATGCGGCGAAGGGCCCCGTCCCTCGCGGCAGGCAAAGGGTTGAATGACGCTCTCCCCAAGTTCTTACACCGGTGTGTGCGATGCGGTGGAATTCCATGGCATTTGGAGGCGAGCCCTAGGGAAAAAAGAACAGGAAAAAGGAGAAAAGGAGAGGGTGTGCACTCTCTTCATGTCATTGCATTTTTTTTATTTTTCTTTTGCAAGAGACAGACGGTCCGAGATCTGGAAAGTTTCCGTCGACTTTCCACGCTGGGACAAACTGGAAAGAGCAAGCGGCCCACGTGCTGTCTGAGATAAACTGAACCCTGCCTAGGTAGGACCTAGGTAGGTACTTAGGCGATGGGTGTACTGTACCTACTCTACGTACTTAGACTATCCACCTACCTAGGTGCCTACCTAGGTACCTGAAGGTAAGGTAGGTTGCTCGGTACCTATGAGGGGAAGGACTCTCCATTGCTGTCCTGTTGAATGGAAGGAGGAACGAGGAGTCAATGTTTAGAAAAAATGCATAGATCACTTCTCGGGGATGAATGCGAAAGAGCTCAGGAATTATTTCCTCTGGGTTCAAGGGGGGAAGCTGCGAGGTGGGGGGAGGGCAGCAGCAGGTGTAATAAGCAGGAAAGCAGGAGCAAGTCCAGGGTCGCGAGAGAAAAGTGACATATACATACACACACACACTCTCTCTCTCTCGCATACACATGCGGACATCGGCGTCCATGACCGACGACAAGTGCAAGTTTTTCGTCGCGTACCCTGATCCTTTCGGCCTCAGGCTCTCACTTTGCTATCAACCCCCTCCCTGGGTTCCTCTTAGTTCGCGCATTTTGTGCCTTGCCCCCAATCATCGGATTTCTCCTGTTTCCGGTACCCCTTCTTCCATTTGGTGCCGCCCCAGTCCAACCCCCAAGACAATTTTGGATCCATTGCAAGCTGCACCCTGAACTGAACTCTTGACACTGACTGGCTTGTCAGCACACACACACACATATACACCCAGCACACCCAGCACACCCGCACCAGAGGGTAGCGCAGCAGGACATCAGGACAGCCGATGATTGGAGGGCACGGGGCAAGGTGCTCAATACGCACGGCTGTCAATTCCACAGCGCAACACATTAACCTTTGGTGCATTCCGCCACGATTGTTGAGTGAGGCCAGGAAGACTGGAAAAGCAATGCTAAAATTAGTAGTTGTTTTCCACAAACACATGCACATTTCTAATACAGATAGACTCACTTACAATTGCATCTACCTACCCAGGCATCTATCATGCTTATGGTTTTTCCCACTACCGTGGAGAACAGGCGTGAGTCTCGGAGACAGGATTAGATAGAGATAGAGACAAGTACTTGAACTGATTACCCTGCGTCAGGGCAGCTTGACACTGAGGTAGGCGGTGCGGTTCCAGTGTACCACACCGCTGCTGCTGCTGCTACTTCAGTATAACCTTGCCTTACGGGTCAACAGTCCAGATGCGCACCACTGGTACAACGGACAACTAGCGCTTCGATGGTGCCCCCTCCCCCCTCCCCCCAATAGGTACTCAGCAAAGGTACCTCACTGCCCGCTCTTCCCTCGCCGCACCATAGTTATCGCGAAAAAAAAGCTGACAGGGTGACCCCACCATTTCGCCAGTCGCTAATGTCAACGCCCGCTGCCCTCGCTACCGTGTCTTGGGCGGACAACTTCAACGACTGCCCCTCTCTACCTTACCTCACATCACCTGTCTCTCTCCGCCGTGTTCGTCAACAACACCCCCAAACCCGACCGAGCCTTAAACCACCCCATCACCACGCCGGACCCTCCTCCGAATCCTGCCCTCTTGATCCGTCCTTTGCCTTTCTCTCTTTAACACCCCGAATAGGCGCCAGTCATGGCCTGGCAGCCGACCCCGGAGTCCTTGAGCCAGCTGGCTACTTGCCTCAAGGACTCGCTCAGCGGCTTCGACAAGAATGCGCAGAAGCAGGCAGAGCTTGTGAGCGAGCCAACCCTGCCCCCATCCCCTCCTGAACAGCCTTCCGTGTGCCCCTCGCGACGCTTGCTAACCTGCCATCGATGCTCAGATGCTCACCCAGGCCAAGTCCTCCCCCGACATCAACAACTACCTCGCCTACCTCTTCTCCAGCGCCGAGCCGCCCCAGGGTGTGCAATGCACCGCCCAAGACTACCACCTCGTGCGCTCCGCCGCCGCCATCATGTTGAAGAACAATGTGCGCACCGGCTACAAGCAGATTCCCGAGCCCAGCCTGGCCCTCATCAAGATGGCCGTCCCCATGGGCATCCAGGACGGGAACTCCCAGATCCGCAATTACGCCGGTAACATTGCGACCGAGATCATTAGGAGAGGTGGTATTCTGAGCTGGCCCGAACTGCTGCCCCAGCTGCTCAGTCTCA
The DNA here is from genome assembly GCF_001672515.1 of Colletotrichum higginsianum IMI 349063. Classification (NCBI taxonomy): domain Eukaryota; kingdom Fungi; phylum Ascomycota; class Sordariomycetes; order Glomerellales; family Glomerellaceae; genus Colletotrichum; species Colletotrichum higginsianum. The sequence goes on along the minus strand of NC_030961.1, from coordinate 2,730,840 downwards.
TCTCCAACGAGACGGGCCAGGTCTCCAACGAGGGCCAGGAGGGCGCCATGTCCGCCATGGCCAAGATCTGCGAGGACAACGTCAAGGTCCTGGAGCGCGAGCACAATGGCTCGCGTCCCCTCAACTTCTTGCTCCCCAAGTTCATCGATGCCACCAAGAGCGAGCTGCCAAAGGTCCGCGCAAAGGCTCTGACCGCCATCAACGTCTTCACCCCGCGCAAGTCTCAGGCTATGCTCAACAACGTCGACAACCTGCTGAACCACCTTTTCATCCTTGCCGGCGACCAGCACCCCGACGTGCGCCGTCAGGTCTGCCATGCGTTTGTCCAACTCGTCGAGACTCGCCCCGACAAGCTGCAGCCCCACATTGCTGGTCTGGTCGACTACATCATCACCCAACAGAAGAGCGACGACGAGGACCTGGCCTGCGAGGCTGCCGAGTTCTGGCTGGCTGTCGGCGAGCACGAAGACCTGTGGCGCGCCCTAACCCCGTACCTCGACAAGATCATCCCTGTCTTGCTGGAGTGCATGGTGTACAGCGGAGAGGATATCGCCCTGCTCGGCGGTGCGTCGGACGACGAAGAGGAAGAAGACCGTGAGGAGGACATCAAGCCGCAGTTCGCCAAGAAGTCGGCCACCAGGGGCAAGGGCGGCGAGGCCTCGGCCGACCACGCCCAGAACGGCAACGCCTACGAGAAGCTGGCGAGCATGGACGACGACCTGGAGGAGGGCGAGATCGACGACCTTGACGACGGCGACGAGAACCCCGATGAGCGCTGGACCATCCGCAAGTGCTCTGCCGCCGCTCTCGACGTCTTCGCGAGGGACTTTTCCGACCCTGTCTTTACCGCCATCCTGCCCTACCTGACTAGCAATCTTAAGCATGAGGAGTGGCAATACAGAGAGGCCGCCGTCCTCGCCCTGGGCGCCGTCGCCGAGGGTACTATCAACGCCGTCACTCCCCACCTACCGGAGCTTGTCCCCTATCTCCTCTCCCTTCTTGAGGACAGCGAGCCCATCGTCAGGCAAATCACCTGCTGGACTCTCGGCCGCTATTCACAGTGGGCGGCCAACCTCCAGGGCCCCAACCAAAAGGCTACCTTTTTCGAGCCCATGATGGACGGCATCCTGCGCAAGATGCTCGACAAGAACAAGAAGGTCCAGGAGGCCGCCGCGTCTGCCTTTGCCAACTTGGAAGAAAAGGCCGGCAAGGTTCTCGAGCCGTATTGCATACCGATCCTGCAGCAGTTCGTCCAGTGTTTCGCACGGTACAAGGATAGGAACATGTACATTCTCTACGACTGCGTGCAGACCCTGGCGGAGAACATCGGCCCCGTCATTGCGCAGCCCAATGCGATGAGCCTGCTGATGCCTGCGCTGATCGACCGCTATCAAAAGGTCGGCGACGACTCGCGTGAGCTGTTCCCCCTATTGGAGTGTTTGTCCTACGTGGCCATGGCGCTCGGTTCTGCCTTCACACCGTACGCGCAGCCGATCTTTACACGATGCGTCAACATCATCCATACAAACCTCGAGCAGAGTCTGCAGGCCACTAACAACCCCAAGTTGGACTCTCCTGACAAGGACTTCCTCGTCACGAGTCTCGACCTGCTGAGTGCCACCATTCAGTCTCTGGAGGAAGACAAGAAGCAGGAGCTGGTCAGGGGCTCTGAGGGAACCTTCTTCGAACTTCTCAGCTTCTGTCTGGAGGACCCCCAGGACGACGTTCGGCAGTCGGCATACGCTCTGCTGGGAGACTGCGCGAGATACGTCTTCCCCCAGCTCGAGAAGCACCTACCCTCCATCTTCCCCATCCTGCTTAAGCAGTTGGACCTGGATAACATCCTCGATGAGGAGATCGACAGCGGCTTCAGCGTCGTCAATAACGCATGCTGGTCAGCCGGCGAGATCGTCATGATCAACAGCAAGACCATCTCTCCTTTTGTACCCGAGCTACTCCAGCGGTTCGTCGAGATCATCTCGAACCCTGGCGTGCAGGCCGCGGTTAGTGAGAACGCGGCAATTGCCCTCGGTCGCCTTGGTCTCCACAACTCGGAGATCCTCGCCCCTCTCCTGCCAACCTTTGCCGAGGATTTCTTGTCAGCCATGGAGCACGTTGAATTTCTGGAAGAGAAGGCCACCGCGTTCAAGGGCTTCACCCTGGTTGTGGGACAGAACCCGCAGGCCATGGAGAAGGCGCTGCCTCAGCTCTTTGTTGCCATCGCGAGGTACCGGGATATCAACCTCAAGAACCCGA